>NW_026555032.1:0-1233168 GCF_021234165.1 Pteronotus mesoamericanus
GCTTTAGCGGCTGTAGTTTAGGGGTTCCTGTTTACGATTCAGACCCCGTTCTTCCCGGGGGACGCTAACTGGCCGTTTCAATGTCCCTCTGGTGCCAGTGCCAGTGCGCACCCAGCCCACCCTCTCGAGCCTCCACCGCAATTCTCACCCGTTGGGATGTGTGAGAGTCGAATCCGCTGTCCGCGGCACCAAGGCTCCTCTCCCACTATCGCTCCACTGCTTTCCAGGTGATTACTCCATTATTTAGTTGCAATTCCAGTTTGGTTTTGGGAGGAGGTCAGCGTGACTCCCTTTCACTCCTCCGCCATCTTTTTCTCTCTCCGAATCACCCATTCTGACATCTCGACAGCCCCAAGCTCTGCTTCTAGATTGCTTGTGTGTTTGATCATTCAGCATTTTTGTCTTTGACCTTGGATGATACCACAACTCCAATAACCTTTCCCACTGTGGCTCAGCCTGAGGGGCCAGACCCTTCCATTTACACCTCCTAAAACCAGTGTTTATCTGACCTACAGGTTAAAACCACACAGACTTGGACAGATAGTGGTTGACTTTCCCATTCCAAAACCAGTGTGCTTCATTTCAGAAACCCTGAAAAACTTGCACAGTTGAAAGTGAAATTAATTAGAATACTTAAAATCCACCAGCAGCCACATTCAAAACAGCAGCCAAATGTAAAGCAGCCATCACCTCTGCCAGCCCTACTACCGGGCACAGCCAGGTTAAAGCTTTAGGCCCCAAACATCAAGTACTGAGGAGGACTACATGTGGCCTCAGGATGCTGCAGGAAGCACACTGCAGTTAGGGGCTGGTTCTTTGAGCGATACTGTAACAGGATACCCTTAATGAACACCCAACACACTTTCAAAAAAAATTTTTTTCTTTTTCTTTTTTTTTTTTTATTGTTTAAGTATAGCTGCCTCCATTTTCCCACCACCACTTTCCCCTGTCCCACCCACCCCCACCCCTACCCTCAGTCCTTCCCCACTTTGGCTTTGTCCATGGATCCTTTATACATGTTCCTTGATCTGACCCTTCCCCTTCTTTTCCCCGTTGCCCCTCTCCCTCCTTCCCTCTTGTTACTGTCAGTTTGCTTTTTCTTTCAATGTTGCTGGTTATATTTTTCTTGCTTGTTTTCTTGATTAAGTTCCACTTATAGGTGAGATCATATGGTATTTGTCTTTTACTGTCTGGCTTATTTCACTTAGCATAATGCTCTCCAGTTCCATTCATGCTGTTATGAGGGCTGTAGCTCTTTCTTCCTGCTGCGTAGTATTCCATTATGTAAATGTACCATAGTTTTTTGATCCACTCATTTACTGATGGGCACTTGGGTTGCTTCTAGCACTTGGCTATTATAAATTGTGCTGCTAAGAACACTGGGGTACATAGGTTCTTTTGAATTGGTGTTTTGGGATTCTTAGGGTGTAATCCCAGCAGTGGAATCGTTGGGTCAAAAGGCAGTTCCATTTTTAGTTTTTTGAGGAAATTCCACACTGTTTTTCACAGTGGCTGCACCAGTCTGCATTCCTATCAGCATTTGAACACATTTTATAATCATGACTTTCTTACAAACAATTTTCTGTATTTCTCCAGCCCTAAAAAGGAAAAAGAAAAACAAGCAATTATGCAAAAATAAAAATGCTGAAGAGTTTATTCCAGGATTTTTACATCTCTTTCTCTCTGGTAGAAGAAAAGGCCCTTGAACTATACATAATAAGTGCCTAATAAATACAAATTTTATAAGGTTTTAGATCCAAATGACATGAAAATTCAGCACATTTGATCCAACACTAAGATGAGTATTTTCCTATTAATGTTGTTAGGAAGCACTTAAATGAAGACTTTGTTAATATCTGTCAGATGTTTTTAAAATATTGCTTTTATTATTATTCTATTACAGTTGTCCCAATTTTTTCCCCTTTGCCATCCTCTGCCCAGCCCACCCCTGACTCCCAGAGTCAGTTCCCACACTGTTGTCCATGGGTCATCCATACCTTCTCTTTAACTAGTCCCTTCCCCTTCTTTCCACTACATATATATATATATATATATATATATATATATATATATATATATTCACTTTTTGATATTCACTTTTGCTTTGCATCATCTTTACCGGAGTCTCCTCTAACTCTTGTCCTATACTTAATTTCAAGTAGTAATTGTGACTCAACAGCCCTTTCTCAACAGAGACACTTTACACTGATTTCCTAAATGGGAACAATGCAGAGAGAAAAGAATTAAAAACTAACAAAAGAAATTTTTTCCTGCATCTTGATTCTAAAGAAAATCTATATTCCGAAGAGTCACTGAGCACATACGCAATGACTGAGTCTTGAGCAAGTGTTCCATGGCAAGGCTTCATGCTTGTAAGAAGAGACGGTGTCATGGGACGGGTGAGAGCTGGCAATCAAAACTGTAATAAGGTTTTCTCAATGGTGAGCAGTACTTCTAATTCTAAGGGTGAATTGGCATGCTCCAAGAAAGATAGTTTTCACCCTAAAGTGAGAATCTATTGTGGAGACGCAAAAATTTCAATAGGACATCTTTCCCAATCTGCTGTCCCCTTCATTGCTCAGTCTTCAGAGGTGCCATGTTCTTTCCCAACACAAATTCCTTCGAAATGCCATCCTTCTAGGCTTTGCCAAACCATGTCTCTCTCCTAAAATTTGAAACCATTTATGCTATGAAAATTTGCATTATTAAGCCTGTTTCCTTTTCATCAGGTCAATATGTAGTCCACCAGCCATAGGCACACTCTTTACTTTGCCCTAAATTAATTAGCATTTGCTTCTGTGTGTCTTACTAAATTACTCCTTATAAATGGTGATGTTTTGTTTCTTTCCTTAGATTTTAAACTGTAAAGGCCAAAATAAAATCCATCTATCTTTTTGTGTCTTCTTTCTCATTTCTGTGCTCCAAAATGTCTAATTCTTTTGGATACTGTTGATTCATTGTTCTCTCTCTCTCCCCACTCCCCGATCTCCTTTCTCTCTTCTCATACACTTTCTCTATATCATTGTGATTATTTTCTCACATAAACACAGCTTTATCTGGTAATCATCAAAATCACAATTCAGCAAACAATTCTCATGTGTTTAATGAGATGAATTTAATTAAAAATAGTAATAACGGTTTAACTGTACTTTATATTTTACTGATTACGTTCACATATATGGTCTCCTCTTTAAAAATTGCAGGTGTTCTTTCTAATTAAAATTTCTATATCCAAAAGAGAAACCATGAAGAAAAGTATCTTTAATTGCTTAATGCATTTCAGCTATTTAGGTATTAATCTAATCCACACCATTTATTGGTATCACTTAATAGCTATTAAAAAAAATAAGTTCAAAGTTCCATTTGCCCAGGAGGGAAGATTATATTTCAGGATTAAAACAGGAAGGGCGGGTGGGTTGAGAAAATGATTGCTGCTTCATTAAGAGAACTAATGCAGCAAATTCACCCCTTTCAGAAGAGTTTCACCGATTTTCTGCTCGCTGGCTAATCTTACTGGGAATTAAGAAAACACAAAACAGGTTTAAATTGTTCCATCCACCAACTGTTTCTAAAAATTCTTAATTTAATCCTGGGAGGAACCTTTTCACATCAAGTAATACTGTTGAGAAACTATTTTGTGAGCTGCTTTTATGTTTCTAAAGACTCTAGAATCTAAACCTAGGGCTACAGCGCAATCTAGTGGTGAGAATGGGTAGGCCAAGAGCTTTGAATGAGGTTGCTCCCTGTTGGTTTTTGATACCTTTCTGCTTACGTCTCAGCCTGGAAGCAAAATACTTAACTTTTCTCTTCCACTGAGATATATAATATGTTAGGACATCTAATAAGCAGAAAATTCCAAATGACAAAAGTCTCTCCTACCTTCCCACCAACTATTTCTCTCCATTTGTAGAGATCAGTCCCAATGTTACATATTGGGAGTTGCTCAGGAACAAGCAGGTAAGAATGGAAGACGGAGAAATTGGGCTCTCACCTTTTATGAACAAATTGTTTTGTTCATAAACAAAAACAATTTATGAACAAAAAACAATCTTGACACTGTTTGGTTCTTAGTAAACATAGATTTAGAGTGATGATGATGATAATGATGGTGGTAATGGGGTGGTAGGTTTGGTGATAGTTAACATTTATCATGTTAATGATGTTGGAGTGCTAATTTTCAAAATTAGAAAAATAGAGTTAACTTTCTTAAGTAACATACTGTCTCCAAAGTCAAAACAGAGGCTAGCAGGCAGCAGCAGCCAGGAGCTCACATCCGCTATTGCAGAACTTATTCTGTTCGAGCTGCCTGGCTTTGGTGTCATGTTTATTTTTCCCCACCCCTCACACACACACACACACACACACACACACACACACACACTGAACCATAACCGACAGACAATATGTTTTTGTTCCCTAAACGCAGAGCAGCCTTGATGTTGCAACACGGGCTGATGGGCTGATGCTGTTGGAGTTGGAGTGAAAGAAGCCTTGAAGATGACCTTGGTACAGTTTCCTCTCCATTTTACAGATGACTAAACAAGACAGTTGTTTTGCAAATTCAAATTTATTAGATACTTATGAAAGACCAGCTACCTGCAAGCACTCTTGATAGTCATTGGGGGTGGAGGGGTGGACAAAGGTAAGCAAGTCCTGATCCTTGCCATAAAGAGGAATGTTGTCCAGTAGAGAAGAGAGGTTTATCAAACAACTATAATTGTATGGAAGGATATACAAAGTGTGGGGAGATATTAATAGTTAATAACAATAATTATGTGTTGAATTCTATATTCAGTCATTGCCGGGTATATTACATACATAGTCATGCACCATATGAGAATATTTCAGTCAATGACAAACCTCATATATGATGATTGCCCCATAAGATCATAACAAAGCTGAACATTTCCTAGCACTTAGTAACATCGTAGCCATTGGGTAGTGCAGCACATTACTGTATTCGTACCAGTTTCAGTCTACTAATACTGATGTTACCAGCTAGCAATGCCTGGGGACACTTTCTTGGGACCATAAGATTCCCACAGACATCTTCCTTTTCTAAACCAATGGTACAACTGAGCCGATCCTTGGGGATCTTACTATGATGCCCTTCAATAAGAACCATTAGAAAACTTTGAAGAAAAAAGACTATTACTTACAGATCCTGGAGCATACAAGGCATGCAAGGGAGTACACAGAGAAAAAGGGGTAGGGGGCCTATGGGGTTCTGCTTTTATGTGGGTCAAGGGAGGGGATCTAGAATTTTGGGGGCTCACTCTTTATTGTTAAACTTAAAACATAGAAGTCAGACTTTAAAGCATGGGCAGAGGGGGGAAAAGTAGCCCAGCTGTGGAAATCTAGATCTCCAAAACAGAGAAACCTGGTGTAGGGTACGTGGGGGCAGTCTGGCTCCCTCACCCAGATGCATGGGTAACCAGAGGGAGCAGCTCCTCCCAATCTTGAAGGAGTCTGATAAAGCAGTGTTGAGCCCCAGGCGTGATAAACTGCCCTGTTGTCTTGAGTAGGATCGCATGTGCAGCTCGTGATAGTTACTTCACCTTCTGGCCTGTTGCCTGCTTTGTTTGGGGCTAGTATTTAAGGGGTAGGAGCTTTGGACGAAGTGGGGAGTTGGAGCGCTGACTTGGACACGGGCTTGTGGCCTGTGTGCAGCACAGATACAGGCTTTGTGGCCTGCATGATTTCCCTGGGCTTGTGCCTGTGAGACTCTCCTGAGTAAAGACATGTCAAGCATCCCCAAGGCTCCACGCATCTTCTTCCATCTGCCTGAGCCCCAAGCGGACCTGTCCAGCCTAGAGAGGCTGCAGCACACCTGGCTCTTTCACATAGTAATGTGTTTATTCAAGGTAGCTGTCCTGGAATCAAAGCTCAAGTTAGGTACTTGTGTTACAAAAAGATAAGCCACTGTCAGAGCTCTCACTACAACTACGTGTTTGTGGTAATGTTAGTGCAAACACACCTGCTGCACTGCCAGCCATATAAAAGTGCAGCACGTACAATTACAGGAGTGGACTTCACCAACTAGGATTGGGTAAGTGCGCTCTGTGATGTTCACAGAACAATAAAAATCACCTAATGATGCATTTCTACCCTCATCATTAAGTGGCTCATGACTGTATCATGGCACTGACATGTACAAGACCTGAGAAATTTGTATCATTATCATACCCATTTTTATAGACAAGGCAACAGGCTCAAAGATGTTAATTTGCTTCCATCCACTTATCAAAGATAACAAGAGTCAGAGGTGAGATTTTTAACCCAGCTTGTTGGATGGCAAAGCCAATGTCTTCAACCCTAGAAACTGATTACTACTCAAAATTAAAGAAGAAATAACTATCCACTTGAGAAATCAGGGAAGGCTTTGCAGAGGAGGGTATAAAGCATTCTATGTGAGACAGAGTGGCCATTGAAAAACCTATCCAACACTTGACTACATGTACCTAAGGACACTCCAGTTACATCTGCAATAGTCAAATTAGGTAAGTTATTAACATGTACATATATCAGAAACCTGTTTTAACAAAATCCTCCTCTTACACTTTTGAAAAGGCCCTGAATAACAGGAGACGAGTTCTGGTATGGTATGAGTACTGCCCCTGAGTAGCTTTGCGAGCATCCTTCGCCTCAGCCTCCTTGCCCCTTGTGGCCCTCTCAAACTGGGGGTACCCTTTGTGCTGGGCATCTCGATTTGCCCATACAACACTCTCACCCTCATCCCTGCCCTGGCAGGCTGGTGACATGGACTGCACCAGGTGGCTTCTAGTGCTCTAGCTTCCAGCTTGGCTTGGCTAATGGTAGGCAAGGCACAAGAGCAGAGAAGGGGAGGAAAGAAAGGTTGGGATATCTATCCATTCCTCTTCTTTTGCCAAGGGAAGCCATTGTAAACATATTTCTCCCTCTACCTGCCTAGGGTCCCAGCTCAGGATCCCTCACTGTCTCAGATCTGGTAACTGCTCATTACCTTACGCTTCAGGCTTTCCAGCCCCAGCTACACCCTCCTCGTACCTTTAAAATAGTCCCTGTGAAACTGTCCTCGGTTTGTGTCATTTTTTTCTTGCTGGGGCCCTGACTGACATGCCAATCATTACTTGCCTGCTTACTGGCTCACATACTCCTCTAAAGGAAACTGCTCTATCTAATGTCCCACTCTGCAGAAAGCCATGTACTGTACTGTGTGAGTTCTCTGCCCCACCCAGCCTCCGCTGACTGCACCAAGGGTGGTCACCTGACAGAACACCGCACCACAAAAGAGTTACCTATGACTTGCAGGACCTGTTTACAGCAGATGAGCTCAGCTAACCAGATTTTTCGTAAGGAATTAAGAATCAAGAGGCAGAGGCTGTGGTAACCAACCTATGGGAGTATGGAGGCACACCTGAGAAAGTATTTGGGATCGTGTGCAAAGAACTGTTAGGAGGCAGCTATGAGGAGAAGGAGGAAAAAACAACAATCATAGAGAAGCACAGATAAACTGAGAGAGAAAGGGATTGCTCTGCGATGTGCCCTCAGTTCCTCGATACTCACAGCGTTTCACTTCCACGAACCCCAGCTGGAAGGTGTTCTTGAATGCCCATGAGACCTCTGCATCAGTACAAAAACAGTCCTTTACTTAACCAACCTGAATGCCTACTACATAGCAGGTAATATACTGGGGACTGAAAATAGAGGTAAACAAAACAGACAAGGTCCCTTTCCTCAGGAGACTTACATCTTGTGGGTGAATGGTGGCAAAGTGGTGTAAGACAAGAGGGGCAAAACATGTGAAATATCCTTGAGAGAATAAAAGTGAAGTAAGAAAAAAATACCTGAATCAGCGGCATCTCTAAAATATGTACATGGATGATAAACCTATTGAGTCAAATTGATGAGGAATAAGATACAAAGTGTCAAAGTAAGACCTTATAAGATACTTACCAATTGAAAAAGGCAAAATCATCATTTTACAACAGAGAAACCTAGAAGCCACCACCTTACCCAAGTGACCAAAGTCAGCGCCACCACTGCCAGGACATGGACTACATGTGCTTTCTGATAAACATTAGAAACCAACTGAAAGACGTGCTACAAATAAACTCCCTGTGCTCCTCAAATTGTCAAGATCATCAATGTCAGGAAAGATGAAATGAGTGTTCTATGTTAAATGAGACTAAAAATATATGACAACAAAATGCAAAGTGTGATACTGAATTGGATTCTGTTTGAGAAAATAAATTCTGTTTGCTCAGAGGATACTTGAAACACTCCGGATGAGGAAAATGAGACTAGTATACTTACGTAAAGATACGCTTATAAAGACAATAGCCACAGCACAGGTAATGTGCTTCTCAGGTCTTTGAGGTTCTAGTCTATCATAGTCTTCCAAGAACTCCACATTTTGGGTTTTGCTTTATTATTTTTTCTATATTGTCCTCAGCTCACACAAAGATGAAGTTTGTCTGTAGCAATAAAATTTAAGCAATTACTCTTCCTCTGGTCTCAGGGCTTCTATTCTGCAGGAAAAATTCTGCACCGCTAAACATATCTATTAAATGACAACATCACGGAGTCATCCCCGGTGAGTTGGATGAATTTCCCATTTCTGTTCAAATCCATTGTCTGATGATATTTCAAAAATAAATATGCAGGCGAGAAATGGTCACATTGTGACAGTATCAGTTCTGGCTGAAAGGTCTATATTTTTGGACTTCAAAGTAATTCAAGGGGCATTGAATGTTTTGAGAACTCAGGGAAGTAAAAGAAGGAGTCCTAGGTAACAAATGTCTATTCAGGAACTCAGTATAAAGCACTGATAGATGGCTTAGTTTGCTGCCCAGTAAAGATAAAAGAATAAAAGGAAAACCTTTAGCTTCCATTAGGCTTTATGGTGAGCTGCTAAAGCTTAATCGAGGTACAGTGACCTGTTCAAAAATGCATATGTTATATAACAGAAGCTTAGATGACCAGGCATCACCAATGAGAGAGATAAAAGGAAGAGCCGCAACTTTTTGTACTGATAGACTTACTGAATTTCAAGCTTTTGATTTTCCTCCAAGGTGAAAATGTATTTTCGATTCTTGGTTTTGCTCCTTAGTTTTAAGTGTGTGACTATTAAATATGAGTGTCTCTTCTTCCGCCATGTTTTCCCTATATTCCATATTGGAATGTCCTCAATTGCTTAACATCCCATTTTGCTCTGTGTTTTTTTAATTAGTTATTTTCCGCTTAATAAAAGTACTTTTCCATGTGCTATAATACCAGATATGCATACCAAAACATTATTCTGCTAAACATCTTCATCTTTCACCTAGAACATGAGAATAAAAGTCAGGTCCACTGAATGCAGGGAAATATTAAATGCAGTGGGAAGCTCTTAAATGCTCAACACAAAACCGATCTGAAAAAAATGACATCTTGGTAAGTAGTCACTTTAACACATGAAATAAAAGAAAGCTCAAAAGCGTAAAATAAATATTACTATATTGTCAAAATGAAACTAAGATGAATATTGAATAATAATATTAGCAAACACTGTGTGCCATTGCACAATTCATCGTACAATTCTTTACATTAACATATGTAAAATAAGTAATACATGTAAACTAAGTTAATCGTCCCCAAAACCCTTTGAGGTAGGCACTACTATTATTCCCATTTTACAGAAAGATTGAGGAACCCTGCCATGTTCTCATTGATTGTGTCAGAGCTGGGATTGAAACCCAAGCAATCTTGTTCAGAGTCCATGCTCCTGATCACATTTAATCAGCCAGAAGATAGTTCATGAGTATTTAATGAGTGCTGTGTTTTCAGTACCACTTAGGCTGTATTAGTTTTTGCTGCAGTAACAGACAACCCCCATTTTCTTGTGATTTATTACAGTGTTTATTTCTCGTTCACGTTATATAAAAGCTGTGGGTTACTATGACTCTGATCAGTTCTGCTGGGCTTGGCTAGGCTCCACTCAGCTCAGTCTTCTCCTATAGAACAAAGATGAAAAAAGAGTTCCTCCCTGGGGCTTGGAGTGGGCAGGAATTCTAGAGCTGTAGAAAGAATTTTAGCAGAGCACACCTTTACTGCTTCTGACTTAATATAACAAATGTCCAGTCTGCTCACATTCCACTAGCCAAAGCAAGCCACAAGGCTAAGCCCAAAGTCAGTTCAGTAAAGTTGTCAACTTCTCCCATGGATGACATAGGCTAGTCATACAGAAAGAGTGAATGGTTGGGAGCAATAAGCCAATAGCTCAGGGTCTCTTTACCCTGCCTAAGTTATCTCACAATTAATTTCAGAAAACAAGACTAGTGTAAGAATAATTAGAGAACCATGCAAGATACAGGCCCTCCTCACTTTGCATGACACCATGTTAAGTGAAACATAACATAGGAACCATGTCCTTGCTTTGTAAGATTCTGTGGTACCAGAGATTTGGTAATGCAGTACTAGGCAAAACAAACACTGCCTGTACTTAATTAAAAAAATCAATAATGCTCACCTATGAAGTGGGACCTTACTGCATGTTCTCCTCAGGGCATTTAGAATGCAATTCAAACCACTCTCACAAGGCCCTCAGTCCTCTAGCTTTTGTCCACCTTCAGGCCTCATCATCACTTCCCTTTTTCACTGCACTCTAGCCCCAAGACCTTTGCACACGCTAGTCTCTGTGCCTAGAGTCCTTTCCCCACAGATCTTTACAAGTCTGGCTCTTTTTTGGCATGAAGTCTCACCTGCAAGTTGACCTCTGCAGGGAGACCTAACTTGACCAGTCCATCTAAATTAACCTTTTACCAACTTATCACTCTCAGATCCATTATCCTGATTTGTTTTCTACATAAGCCTTATCACTACTTAAAACTTTTTTTTATCAATATATACATTTACATATTAATGGTTTGTCTCTTCTTGGGAATCCAAGCTCTAAAGAGCAAAGAACTTGTTTGGCATCCTCATCCTATCCTTATTGCCCAGGTCATTGGCTGGCACATATTGGATATGCAATAAATATTACTGAATGAATGAATAAATGTAGGCAGGGACAAGGTTATCTAAGGACTTGCAGCCATGGTTTGGATTTTATTCCTAATGTGCTGGGAAGCACTTGAACAATTCAACAATCATAAACAATCATATATGGGCTCTCTAACTGTGCTTTCATAACAGAGTTGTGTCATTTCTAGGACAGGGATCACCATACCAATCAATAATTCTCAATCTTGGTTACATTCTGGAATTAGCTAGTGGAATGAGGAGGTATAGGGAGCAACTTTTTTAAAATCCTGCTTTCTAGGTTCCAATCTCTCAGAATTCTGACTTAAGGTGTTTAGACTGAGGCCAGAACACAGACATTAAGTGGTCCCCCAGTGATTTTAATATTTAGCCAGAGTTAAAAACCACTGGTTCCAGTGGGTCTGAAGCACAGCATGGATTCAGAAAATGGCTTTTTGGCTCTTTGAGTGTGGCTAATTTAAGTATTTGGCTTCATTTTGACAGTGTCTGACATATAGTAGGTGTTCAGTCAATATTTGTTGTCTTTCTAGAAAATACTTGATAAATTAATAAATGACTGAACAATGGAATACTTCAACTAGAGCTTATAGGAAATTAATGGAGGCAGAGGTCAGTGTGGACAGTAGTTAAATGAAAGTCTGTAACAGACTATGGGCACGAATCAGCCAACCTCTCAATGACCACTTCTCTTTGTTATAAACTGTTCTAGAATCCTGGGACATCCAGGTGAGAAAAGGCCATGGAAACCATCCAATACAGTGCTTCATACTCTTGTTTGGTCATGGACACTTTGGAATTTAAAGAAAGTTTTGGACACTCTCCCCTATCTACCCCTTCCCCACAAAATCCATTGTGATTACATCCATAATTTAAAATCCAACTTGAGCAGGTTTGGCTATCTCATGGACAATGGTTGTCCAAGCTAAGATCCTAAGGTCCAACTCAAAGTCCCCACTGACAGAAAATGAAACTGAGTCCCAGATAGGGCAAGTGAGCTGCTGGAAGCACAAGTCAGCAGGGACAGCAACTGGACTGGAAGCTATTTCCCACAACAATGAATGTAATTGCCAATCTTGCTTCACATACCCATTGAGGACAAAGTTAAAAGGATGAACTTGTAACTATTTTGTGTTTCTTTCTCCCTTTCCTTGACTTCTCAAAGTTTATATGCCATAAAATTCCAATAGCTAATCTAACCCTACAGATGTGCCACTTCATTAAAATTTAGAAATTGAATTTCTTGAGCAGCCAAGTCACCCAGGTCTACAATGTTTTGACACCAATCTATAGGAATCTAGTGGTGGGAAATTGCCTCAAATAATGCAGAGTAACCTTAAAGTGAGGACTGGCCGGTGGCCAATCCCCAGAGCAGCCATCTCAACCAGTCTGCATCTGTGAACGCACAGCTGAGGGGGCAAAAACTGAATTTCATCATTGTAGACATCAGGATATATAACATCAAGAACAGACGTAGCAGAGAGCTGGATAGCAGGTGTTCTGAACAGTGTTAGTTCAGAAAGCAACAACAACAAATGAATTCAAAGGATTCCTGGATTTTAGGAGAAAGAGAAGAAACTGGTCTCTTCATGGGAGGAGTCTTCAAAGGCTCTCTTTTAAATTATACAGCAGAGTACAATTGTTTATGGATGGCTGCATGAGTCTGAGGAAGGTTAGTTGAAGTTTGATAAAGTCAGGCTCACTTCTGTCTTTAAAAAGGACATGGGTGCAGCATACTGTCAGTGTCAAAGGATCCAGAAGTGATATCTAATTTCTACTTTTTTCTTCCTACTCTTGTCTGCTGCTCTAGCGAGTCACACTTGTCACTAGCACCTCCTCCCAAGTCAAAGGAAAAGAACAAAACCTAAATCAGTCACTAGGTTATTTATGAGAGTCATGGGGAAAAAACACTGGCATCTTTGCCCAAAATGGCACTTGAGAATGTCAGATAGACATGTCTTCTCCTAGTTACTAATATATCTTTACTTGCTCAGTACAGCATTAAGACTCAAAATACAAAATAAAATTGTCAGACCCATGGTTCATCTTGCCCAGGAAAAGGTCAATGGGATACTGTGGAGGGACATGGCAGGTGCCCCATTTGTGCCCGTTTTACCTCTGGAATGCCTCATGCCACTCTGGGATGCCAGGAGCCAGTCACCTCAGACCTCTATTTACTACCTTCAAACATTTTTAATATTTTTTCTATTTTCAGAAAATTATTTTCAACATGTGTGCCTTTTAATAATTACTTCCACCAATGTATTTCCCTGTCTTACTTTCTTAATCACCTCAAATTTGGGATTGGATTAATTAAGAGTACACAGTACTTAATACACTAGTGAAACCCAATATAACATTGGGTACTGCAACCATTCCACAGGGAAGACTATGCGTCTCAGCTTGCAACTAAGAAAACCTTTCCTCTGAAATAGCTGAGTTCCTGAACGTGCCACTTAGACAAAGTATGCTATTTATTATGAGTTTTAAATACAAAAATGGTGTCAACTTGTTGAGGGAATATTGACCAAATATTTCTATCCATTATGAGTATCAAAAGATTATGCAGTACACCTGAAACTAATAAAAATAATATTGAATGTATACTGTAATTAAAACGAAAAACGTCTAAAGGTTATACAAAATTCAGGAAAGCAAGTATAAGTGACGCATGAAAATTGGGAAACCAGCAAGTGTGACTCTCAGCCCACACTTTACCTCTCCACATCCAAACCTTCTCCTGTAACTTAGAAGATACCTGGCACTTTATTAGGAGGTGCCAGATAGTGAGCCTCCACTGGTTGAGGCTCAGGAGTTGACATTTCTAAGCTTTCATTAATCAACTACCACAACCAGAGGCAGCTTCCCTCTGAAGACCTTAGGCACCCCAGGCAAATCTCTGCTTTGTAAAGACTGGCCTGAGCCGTGGGGCTGAAGCTCAGCAAGCTCTCTACCTGGGGAGCTGCCTAGGCATGTGAGGCATGAGGAGAGGCGGGTGCACCCAGACTAGAGGCAGAAGTGGGACTTAGTACTTTGCCCCATGACCGTTTCCCCAAGCCTCACCCCATTTCTTTTCAGCTTTCCAAAGGTAGGATCATCTTACCAATTACATCTGAAGGTACCCTAGGAAAGAGAATTTCAAGAAGGCACTTGCTTATGAGAGTAAATATTAAAAGTTTTCATCACAAGAAAAAATAAATTTGCATTTATGCTGATAGATATTAACTAGAATAATTGTGATGATCATTTGGCAATATATACAAATATCAACCCATTATGTCGTATACCTGAAGCTAATATAATAAGTCAATGATATTTCAATTTGTAAAAAGAAGCATTTGTCCCTTATAGTTTCATGTAAATTTCCTTTCTTCCTCCTCCTTCTCCTAAAAGTCCTTACCCTAGATAGCCTCATATGTATTCCTAAGCATGGATTTTGCCCTTTACCTACATCAGAACCCCTCTGCATGTTGGGGCTTCTGGAAATGGGTATCAGCCAAAATGACATGCCATATAAAGTTTTGCAGTAGCAACTTGAAAATTAATAAAATTTGGTTCCCTCCAAACATGACTGGTAACTGTGCTTTTTAACCAAACTTCATGCAATTGGAGTAGGGCGGTTCTTCCTGAGAACTAATCGCTTTAATGTACAGCCAAGTATGATCCTTATGGAAGGCACAGAACTAAAACATGAACCACAAAACTAGCCACAATCATAGATTTTTCAAATTCCTGAAAATTGGTGTGAAATATTCAGGCTGAGAAATATTCTGCAGAAAACAGTCATCCCTATAATCTTTGCATAGAGTCTGGTTCATCCACAATTGATAAGAGGTGGTCATTTTCGTTTTAACCTTTTGATTTATTGGAGACAGATCTAAAATCCTCCTTTTACCAGTGTTCCTCCCTGATATTCATCTGACGTGAATGTTAGGAATGGATTAATTATATATAGAAACCTCAAGGAAATCTTAAGAGGCGAAATGACTGGAAATGTCTGAAACTCCCACTGACTGCCCTGCCTGGTAAGGATGCAGAGAGACCTGCTGGTGACAAGCATTATTAGACAGCCCCTGTTTTGAATAACATTTACTCAGGCAGAGGGAGAGGACTTCTCAGAAGGACAGACCACTGATTCCCTGTAAATTAAAGGAGAAAGCCATATTATGCAACTCTCTCATTTGAATTATGTAAGACCCAAAGATAAGCATTTCCTCTCTGCAGTAAGTGTGGTGGCCCACAACATCCATAGAACTATTTTCAAGAAGTTCTCTTTTGCACATTTGGCAGCTGCCAGAGGAGATATAAACAGCCTGCTGGGGGCTAAAGTAAGCTGGACTCTCAAGCTTAAAAGAAAAATTTGGAGACAGGGTCAATGGGAAAGCTGGCCACTTATTAGACACCAGAATTAGTTATGCTATTAGTCTCCAGTGTTGGACCCATTAGCTCCAGGATCCTGCTGAGACCCAGAAGCTATAATGCAAACATTCTTAAGTATGCAACCTGAGAGGAAGAGTCACAAAAGCCACTGGTATAGGGTGACAACTTTTTCCTACTTAAAAACCAGAGCAGCCAGTGGAAAGAAAATTATTTTGTATTGACATCCAATATGTGCAGACTTTCAAATTGGAAGCAAAGTAGTTCCCCACTTGCGTGTCCTGCCAGGATGTAAGAGATTCCTGTATACTTAGGTACAAAGTATACCACGTGGCCACATGATCAAACGTTCTTCCGTTGTCTCTTGTCTATGCTCTATTTTCTAGAAAAAAGGCAGAACATACTCCTGCCTAATAAAAATGTCAAGAATTCAAGGAACAAGGGGACTGCCCAAATATTGACGAGGAGGACACTCATCAGGCATTGGCCATGGGAAATAAATATGAAGTGGAAAAGGAGCAAGAGAACCAGGAGGTGACTGGGAACCAAGCCCATAGACAACATGGACAGTCCCAAAGTGGGTAAACTGAAGTCAGTCATGATGTACCAAGGGCAAGAGCAAGCAGAAATTTAAAAATAAAACATGGCATTTTAACCAGAAAGAAGAAAAGCTGAGAAGAAAGCAACAATGTGAACAGAAGCAAAGAGAGAAGGAGAGACTTAGGCAATCAGGTAGCACAGGGAGGGCTGCAGGTCTCATGATTCATGGGCACTTCAGGCTGTTGTTTGAATGCAGAACATGGGAAAATAGTATGAGACAGCACCAAAAAACCCCAAAGAGATGATTATATAAAAATATCTAAAATCCCTAAAACTTATTAATGGAAAAGATTTGGAACTCTAAAGGAGAGTTGTTCACTATTCTAAACAGTTATTCAAAACTAGTAGGTAAGCACTTATTTAGGGATAAGGAAAGTGGTAGCTTCAACAGAAGAAAGGAAAGTGGCTGTCCTTAAAACAGAAAATGGAGAGCATGAAGAAGGCTTCTACCTCCTCCAAAAAGAATTTTAAAGCAACACCTTCACACCCCCACAGAAAAATCTGTGTTTTGTAATCTAGCACTCCAGAGTCAGTAACTTGTCTCTAAAGCTTATTACCTATGTGTCTTCAGGCAATTTGTCTCTGCACTTTAGCTTCCTTACTTTTAAAATGCAGCTAACACTGTATCTACCTACCATCAGATTACTGCAGAAATTAACTGAGACTTCTAGTCAAGATGGAGGAGTAGGTAAACACACTTCACCTCCTCACACAACTACAGAAAAAATTACAACTAGACTTCAAAACAAATATCACTAGAACTGTCAGATAATTGAGCTGTATGAAAGTCTGACAACCAAGGATTTAAAGATGCCACGTTCATCCAGATGGGTAAGAGAGGTGGAGACATGGAGATGGGTGTAAAGGTGCAGAAACACCGTGTGGTGCGGAGAGGTGGCGGAGCAGGTGGTTCCACATTCACATGTGGTGGCTAAAAATCAAGAGGGATATGTCAGAAGTGAGGGGTCCCAGCTCCAAGTCAAACCACACAGCCCAGGGTTGCAGTGCCAGTAAGATATATCCATATAACTCTGGCTGTAAAACCGGTGGGGGTTGAGACAGTGGAAGAAACTGCTAGATTTTCTGGAGATTCCTGTTAAAGGGTCCGCATGGACTAAGGACTCATTCAGACCTACCTACTCTGGAATTCAGCACCAGGGCCACAGCTGGAAGGGCACAAGTCACATATGGAGAGAAAGTGGAGTGACTGGAAATAGGGCAAGTGCCAGGCAAACCTCCAGAAGCCAGGGAGCAGCATTGTTCCCTCTCCAAGCCCTCCCTGACACACAGCCAGGAAGTGGTGAAGTGGGTTGCCCAACCCTGGCGATTACCTAAGGCTCTGCCCCACACAATTTACAGGTCCCTTTTCTAAAAAAAAAACAAAAAACAAAAAAAAACACCACCACACTACTAAGACAGGGAGTCAAAGCAGCTCTACCTAATACACAGAAACAAACACAGGGAGGCTGACAAATTCAGGAGACAAAGAAATATGTCCCAAATGAAAGAACAGAATAAAACCCCAGAAAAAGAACTAAACAAAATGGAGATAAGCAACCTATCAGATGTAGAGTTCAAAACACTGGTGATGAGGTTACTCAAAGAACTCATTGAGTATGGCAGCAGGATAAAAAAGACCCAGGCAGAAATGAAGTTTACATTAAGTGAAATAAATAAAAATCTACAGGGAACCAACAGTGGAGGGGATGAAGCCAAGATTCTAATCCATGATATGGAACATAAGGAAGAAATAAACATTCAATCAAAACAGCAAGAAGAAAAAATAATTTTATAAAAAAATGAGGATACTATACAGAGCCTCTGGGACATCTCCAAATGCACCAACAACCAAATCACAGTGGTGCCAGAAGGAGAAGAGGTAAAGAGAAACAATGAAAACATATTTGAAAAAAATAATGAAAGAAAACATGCCTAATTTGATGAAGGAAATAGGCATACAAGTCTAGGAAGCACAGAGAGTCCAAAACAAGTTGGACACAAAGAGGACCACACCAAGACGCATCATAATTAAAATGACAAAGGTTAAAGATAAAGAGAGAATCTTAAAAGCAGCAAGAGAAAAGAAGAGCGTTACCTACAAAGGAGTTCCCATAAGACTGTTTGTCAGCTAATATTTTTTTTAAAAAAACAACTTTGCAGGCTAGAAGGGATTGGCAAGAAGTATTCAAAGTGATCAAAAGCAAGAACTTACAACCTAAATTACTCTATCCAGGATAGCTAACATTTAGAATTGAAAGGCAAACAAAGTGTTTCAAAGACAAGGCAAAGCTATAGAAGTTCATCATCACCAAGCCCTTATTACATGAAATGTTTAAGGACCTTATTTAAGAAAAAGAAGAAGGTCAAAGCTATGAACGTTAAAATGGCAATACATTCACAAATAACAACAACTGAATCTAAAAAACAAACTAAGCAAACAACAAGGACGGGAACAGATTCATAGATATGGAGATCATGTGGAGGCTTGTAAACTGGGAGGGGGAATAGGGAGGATGGGGGGAAAGGTGCAGGGATTAAGAACCATAAATTGTAAATTGGTAGGTACAAAATAGATGAGGGTGTTATGAAAAGAATAGAAGGTATTGAAGCCAAAAAACTTATATGTATGACCCATGGACAGGGACTAAGGGGGAGATTTTGGAGGGTATGGGGATAGCAGGTGGAAGGGTGCAAAGGGAGAAAATTAGGACAACTGTAATAGCACAATCAATAAAATATATTTTAAAAATAAATAAAGAGAAATGTAATTACAAAGCAGGTAATACCATAACCAAATTCTTTTGCCTATGTGTGCCTTATATGTGCATGTGATGTGATTCTAAAATTGTATTTAATTAAGTCTAAAATAGCCCCTACAGTTTGTATAAAATAACAAATTTTTGTTGCTAAAAAATACTGCATTAAAATTTAACTGGCTTTCCCCCCTTAATTGTGCATAAAATAATGGTGTATGTTAAAGCCATTGATGTCTGACAGTCAGTAAGCTATGGCATTACCAAATTCTAGTCTAGCTCTATCTTTGTTTATAATCATATCCTCAGACCAATATTTCAGGAATTGGCTTTACTCAGCCAAGAATATTTTTGCCATGTACTGCCAGAAAGAGTCTATCAAATATTACAATTCTGTAATAAATGTTCCTGTATCTTAAAATTTTTACATTCATTGTACTGTACTCATTTATTTCTGCTAATTTAAATTAAGAAAAATAGTACCTCATAATTGTTTTAAGTGTTTTTAAATTATCAACGTTGAAAACATTTAAAAATATTTAACTATTTGATTCCTCCTCCAAATAAAGCCTATTGTTGGCAAAAATAAAAGAAATTAATTGAGATAAATACATGAAACTCTTGGGACAGAGTAAGCATTGAACAAAAGGTAGTTTTATAAAAAAAAAAACTTATTCTATTCAATATGCCCTGTGGATGACACATATTTCCACAGAGTGCATTAATGGATGCTCTTAATGAAAATCCTGAGGCCAGAGGAGGAAGGAGGTAGAGGGGGGTATAAGAGGCTATGTGGAGATAAATGGTGAGGGAAGACTTGACTTGGGGAGGTGAACACACAATAAAGTATACAGATGATGTATCATAGAATTGTACACCTGAAACCTATATAATTTTATTAACCAATGTCATGCCAATAAATTAAATTTTTAAAAATCCTGAGATATCAAGAAAGAGTTAATTTTAGAAAGTTTGTACTTGAAGTTATCAGCAGTTTTCCAGAAAACGCATTTATTTGGCAGGTTTTTAAAATGACCACAAACTCTTTGACAACCCTCTCATCAAGCATTAAGATCCTTGTCCTCCTCTCTTTTGTCTTCACAGGCTTATCATTGCTTTAACAAATGGAATGGCAGAAGTGATGCTCTAAGACTTCTGAGGCCAGGCATCAGAGGCCACACAGATTACATATACTTTTTTTATGGGAGAAGTAGGCCACCATGCAAGAAGTCTGACTCTCCTGAAACCACCATTCTGGAAGGATTACAAGGATGACCAGCCCACAGCCAGCATTAAATGAAGTCACCCTGTGACTGAGCCCCTTGGACACCCAGCCCAGTTGAGCCTTCAGATGACAACTGCCCCAGCCAACCTTGGACCACCATTACATGAGACGTCCCAAGTGAGAACTTCGAAGCCAAGAATGTCTTGAATTTCTGACTCACAATTTGGTAAGCAAAATAAAAATGGTTGCCAGTGTACATTACTAAGTTTTGAAATAATTTTTGTGAAAATACTTTGTAAGTCTATTATGGGTAGACTTGATATGACAGTACTCTCCTTAGACCATAATGAAAATTCATCTTCAAGATTAAGAACCCCATGAACACAATGCTTCCAGATTTTTCCCATGTTTTCCTAATGCCTATTTGGTCAGTGAATTCAGAACCCTAAAGAAAAACTTCTTTCTCATCTTCATTTCTGCCACCTGTTTGATCATTTTGATGCTTACTAACAATAATTCTGTGTTCCCTGTGTTCTTCCAAGTGTGATGAGTGGCTCTAATCCTTCAAACTAGGACAGAGCACCTGTGTCCGTGGCAGGTGGGACTGTGGTCTGCAGGAGACCTGAAGACTGGCAGTCCCAGCCCTTCCTTCATCAATATGGCAGCCCCTCTGTCAGCGTCTGTCTGTGTAGAAAATAGACCATTGTTGGCAGAATCCATGAGCCCTCAATTTGTCAATAGTCATGCCTTTGAAGGGATGAGGGTGGGGGTCAAGAGAAAAATTACAAATCCTATTTTTTAACCCTCTGGGTTTTAATGTCTGTTTCACTGCTGTTAAGATTTTTGAGAGATAGAGTGTGCCTGAGAAAAATATTATGGCAAAGGAAGAACAGTACAAATTGGTTTCCATAGCAACTTCTCAGATAAAAGTAATGGTTATACCCAGCCTAGAGGGAAAAGTAGTAAGACTAAAACATTCTTAAAATAAACACTTGCATGACTTTATTTTTTCCTTAGGTATTTAATTTTATGCAACTTGCTTGTTGCACATATTATAACTCTTACCATGGGAGAGTCTTTCCCCATGATTCCTTGTTTCTGAGAAACTTATGAGATGCAGAACTATACCCTGGTGCATAGTGACATTTTACACACTATTAAAAGAATAGAGCATAACATTTTAAAGTAAGTAGATCTTAGGGAGTCCAGCCCCAAGACCTAAAGTGACTTGTCCAACGTCATTCTTAATTGAATACTTGAAAGTTTACTTTGTGCTCACTTTATTTGCCTGAAAATATGTCCATTGATGTCTTCCTATGTCAATGTACTCTTGTGAATATTGAGGCAAAGTATATAAAAAATTTGTGTGCAAATCTAAAATACAGAACTAGTAATAATGTTAGCAGCAACATTGGCAATAGTATCAATAGTAGTAATAATAATATTATTACTAATATTGGAAGAACTAGAACACATATCTACTGAAAGGACCACTAGTACTGTAGGATGTTTTTGTTTTGTTTTGTTTTGTTTTGTTTTGTTTTGCTACAATCCCACCAATATTGGAGTCATCCTCATAACAAAAATTCAATGGTACAAAATCCATCCAGCCAACAACTTAGTCTCACTGCAGTCCAGTTTAGTCAGGGCTTAAATAATGTGACAAAAAATAGAAGAATCAAACTATAGTGAGGCACCAACCACGTATCCTGCCATTTATTGGTTCTCTGAGTGTCCTATTTTTAGCAGTACTTGCCTCAACTCATAGGGCATTTCAAACACCACAGCTGTTATTGACTCACAAAGTGCTATATAGATGGGGAGAATAAAAGAGAAATGAGGTGAATTCTAGTCAGGAAAAACAAGAAGAAAGCATACTTTTAGCTAACATTGAACACCTAAACTTACATTTAAGACCTAAATGGCAGGATACGTGGTTGGTGCCTCACTATAGTTTGATTCTTCTATTTTTTGTCACATTATTTAAGCCCTGACTAAACTGGACTGCAGTGAGACTAAGTTGTTGGCTGGATGGATTTTGTACCATTGAATTTTCGTTATGAGGATGACTCCAATATTGGTGGGATTGCATATACATTTAAATTATATATACATATATATATATATATATATAAAGTTATTCTACTAAAAGCAATGCAGTATTGGACTCCACAGCAACCATTATGGGAGGCTGTGGTTGGAGACTCAAACATTTAATGCTGCTGTTCAAAGCTGACTTCAGAACTAAAAATTAAGTTCTATTACTTTTGAATTTAAAACTGTTATGAGCAAAATTGTGTACTTTCTCCTCCCCCCAAATTGCTCACCCAATATGGCTAAGAATTACTTTTGGTTGTTTCCAGAAACCAAATGCACTCTTAAAGGAGAAAGAGTCTCCACCACTGAAGAGCAGTAAAAGCATGTGCTCTGAATGTAATTAATTCTACAGGAGCTTGAAACTGCCCTGGGCAATAAATATATTGTAGGATAAATCCAAGATGATTACTTTGAAGTAGAGAAAATCTGGATGTAGAAGTCCCAGTGTATTTGCTTTGAAAAAATTAATTGTACTACTTTACTTATACTCATTCACTTATTCATTAATTTGTTCATTCAAGAAATACTTTTTTTCACTCCTACTATATAGGTAGTAGAATATTAAGCTAAATATAAGACATTCTTATCAATATGGTAATGATTCCCAAACTTTTATCTCTATCCCCAACCTCTCCATGTATTTTAGGCCAGTATTTCTATCTGCCTTCTGGAACATCCACATTAATGGTCCATAGATACTTCAGACTTTATATATGAAACTTTATGTCTGACCACATCAACTTGGGGACAAAGAGTTACTTTTTGTTTTTTCAAGCTAATCGCTGGAACATCACCTAGTCCTCACCAATAGGAAGTCCAGATGCTCCTTCTTAATATTAACATTTATCATGATTCTTTGAGCCCTGGAGACTTTTTCACATCCAGGGGGTCAATAAACTTCTAAATGCCAAGCAGAAAGAAAACTGCAAGGTTTGATTTGTCCACCGCCATCACCCCTTCAAATATAGTCACAGATTGAACACTGGTCCCACACAGGTCAGTGGTGATTGGCCTCAAGTGGTGCTATTAGACCATGTTCCAGGCTCCAAAGTGATGCCTTTGGTTTACATTAAGGTAGAAGCTTGATTTTCTGTATCCTCCCACACATAACAAATTTCTAAAGCATGACAGCACCCTAACATGGGCTGCCAAGGTGTACTGGCCTCAGCCATACACTGGTTCTTTCGCATGTATACCCTTGGGTGGCTCAGACTCCCCTTCTCTTGTGGTGTTTCTCTCTGCTGTGTTGTCACTGTGTCTTTGCCCCTCTCTCGCTTTTGTATTAGAAGAGGGCCTGAAAAATGCTAGATGTCAGTGCTCTGGCCTACACATTTTATCATTGCACTCATAACTAACGATTTTGAGTACCTGCTATGTAGCCGGCACAGATACTGTATGAATAAAGTCTAATCCGTATCATCAAGAAACTTTGAGTTTAGAGGACACAACTGACAACCAAAATAAATAAATATGCAAGGTACTTCAGTGAATAAGGTGCCGTGAGGACCAGAGGAGGAATTTCCAAAGGATTTCAACTACCTAACAATTTTCCAGAGGTCTGACTTTATATGGCTCTTTTCTGTGTTCAAACCTTTAGGCATGTGGTCTTTGAACAAAGCAGTTTTAGGAAAATGACATGCTACATCAGAGTCATTTCTCTAAACCATCAAACTTAGAAGGATTTCTGAAGTGCTCCAGAGAGAAAAAGCTGCAGCTATGACCTTGTGTTCCCCTTTCCTGGAGCCTTCAACATTCTCATCTCTAGTTCTTTTCTTTCCCCTGTGAAATAATTTAATCTTATATGTGCAAAAATGGCTTGTCAAAATGTGCACATGTCGGGCTGATAGCTCCTGTGGGGAATTATATATGAGCAGAGGAGCTACTGGTTATACACAGTGAACAGATTACAATATTTGTAGCCATAAGCATTCTCCAAATCAGCAAATTCTGAATTATCAGCTGTCAGGTGGTAGAATGCTGGTACATCCTTGACTTGGATGAACATGAACATCTGCAAATGAATCTGATTCAGATAGACACCAAATGTGATACCATTTTAGAAAGGATAGGACTAAGTTCATTTATTTTTTTTTCTCCATATGCTGAGCTTGCCCCTCAGGTCACATTCAAATTTGTTAGAACATGAGTAGCTTACACTTAATACACACACAAATACACTGTGATCTTTCCGACACCTCCTTCAAAAATGCCAGAAGACCCCTCTAACAGTCTTCAGGGGGGGTAAGGAACAGCTGTATCCATTCACCCAGCCACAAGAAGAGAAACTCAATACAAAAGTACCCTGTCCCAGGCACTTGCTATGGTTTGGGAAATGTTGCAGGTAGAAGATTAAGGAGAAAGATAATCAAGGATATGCCAGAACTAGGCAACGGTAGCATGCCACTTAAGAGACAACAAAAAGTGCACTCAAACACAAACACTTCAAAACTACTGCTGAGAGTGGCATGTGGGGGAAACAATTCCATTTGGATTAAGAAATGAAGACACTTGTCTGCAAAAGTGCCAGTGCAGGGAAACATAGAACCCAGCCATATGCACTATTGCATTGCCATGGTTTGTAATATCAAATCACTAAGCCAGTCACTGGGCAGGATCTTGGAGAAACAAGGAGACATACAGATAAGCTTTCATGACAGGGAGGAGATGGGTGAGAACTAAAACCCAGTGGACATTATAGGAGGCAATCCTAGGTGGGTCAGCTCACATTCAGCCACTTGTTCTTGGAACAAACTTATTAATGTCTTATCATGTTCCAGACATAGTGTATGGGAATGTGGAGACACAGAAAATATGGGCATGTTTGCATGTATGTGCACATGTGTGAACGTGAACTTGTGTGGCTGTGTATGGGAGGAAGCAGACCCACTAACAAACAGCTATGTTATGATGTGAGAAGTACCCTAACATCAGAATATACCATGAGCAAAGGCATCAGAGATAAAGGAAAAAATTTTTCTGACTTGAGGAGAAAGGGGCACAGGCCTGAGAAAGTTAGAGAAATGGTAACTTTAAGTGCTATGAAATAAGAGGCAGTGGACTGAGAAGACCAAACTTACCTCCCAATCAAGGGAGGGTCCCTAGATGTGAGTCCCCAGCACACACAGAAAACCCTTTGTTTTCAGCAGATTTTCAGTTGGAAACACATTTGCCAGGCCCCATCTTCATTTTTACAGCTCCTCCTACCAGACACAGCAAGACAGAAAACCTCAGGCTGATTGTGGGTGGAGAAGCTCCATGGCAAAGCAGTTCAATGGTCCCTGAAGCTCCTGGCCATCAGCTTGTGGGCAGAATGGTTGCTGGAGGAGTCCATGGGATCCCCTGTTCTGGGAACTCCATGCTGCTCTTGGCTTCCCACTTGCCCCCTAGCCTCTATAGACTGCCCCCTAAACTGCTGTTTACATAGGCTGGACAGCTATGTAGCTTTCTCACATGGTTACTTACTTGTCTCCTGACTGATTGACAGCTAAAACCAGGGGGATCCCAGCCCGGCACCCCCAAATTCCTCTGCTGGTTGCTAACCACAGCTGTACTTCATTTAGAAGAGGATTCTTCTGAGAGCCAGCAGGAGAGCTTTCATGCGGGCTCCTTTCCATTCGTCCTTCCGGATTTACACATACTCCACACCAGACTCTGCTCCAGGGGCGATTTTTATAAACCACATCAATGGATCTTGTGTCTTCTGATTCCACTGGTTTTGATCAACTTGGAGGCGAGACCATAAGACCAGAACTTTTCCTCAGATTGCTTGAGTCCCTCTTCCAAAGGCCACTCTTCTGTCAAGTGGGCCCTCTGCAAGGAGGATCTGGTAGCAGCTCCCTCTACTTGTCCCTTCAGGTGTAGCAGTGGCATGGCTATCTCTAGTCTCACAGTATACCTCGTTAATCCCCTTCAGCCCTGCCCGCAACATTAAAAACAGTGTCTCTTCACTTAAACTCTGCTGCAGGGACTCTGACTAACAGAGAAGGCTGCTCCTTCTGTGGCAGAAGCAAGAAGAGACTCCCTTCTTAGCTCAGTATTCACTTATTCCATAAACTGTTACCGAGGGCCTATGGAGGACTGCACTGGAATCCAGTAGTGAACACGACAGCAAAATGTCCTGTATTTGTGGGTTTTGCATATAATGGAGGGAGACACGCCATAAAGTAAAGGCTGTGTCCTGTTAGATGGTGGTAAGTGGCATGGAGAAGGGAAGGGGAGGCAAAGGAAAGGGGGACAGAGAGCAGCAGGGGTTCAGTTTGCTATCCTGGGGCTGATACAACCAGGAAGGGATGATTGTATTTGTGATTGGCTACACTGGAAAGAGAAAAATTCCAACTTCAAAATATGTGAGAAAACTTACTGGGAGAAAATTTTACTAACTAGTTGAAGGTAGCAAGCAGGAATTTAACATGTCACTATATTTAAAGAGAACCAAAGTAAAGAATATTAAAACTATCAAAGATAATTTTAATGATTTTTAAAAAAGTACTTTAGGAACTTTACTTACCTGACTTTATATGACACCCCAGACTGTATTTTACCCTGATAAGATATGGGTGGTAACAGTAAAATGTTGTTTCAAGATGATGCTGTTTGATGTTGTCATTTCAGTAGATAATTTAGAGTAAAATGGAGTTTTTTTCTCTTTTTCTAATTTTAAAATAAAATTTATTTTCTTATTGTTGTTCTCTTACAGTTGTCCCAGTTTTTCTCCCAATGCTCTCCCCTGCCCCACCAGCTGCCCTCCCTGCTCCCACAGTTAATCCCCATCCTGTTGTCCATGTCCATGTCCTTTATACATGTTTCTCGACAAGAACCCTCCCCCATCCCCTTTGGTCACTGTCAGTCTGTTCCTTGTTTCATGCCTCTGGTTCTATTTTGTGCATTTCTTTGTTTTGTTCATTAGGTTCCTCTTACATGTGAGATCATATGGTATTTGTCTTTCACTGCCTGGCTCATTTCACTTAGCATAATACTCTCTAGTTCCATCAATGCTGTCACGAAGGGTAGGAGCTCCTTCTTTCTTTCTACTGTGTAGCATTCCATTGTTTAAATGTACCACAATTTTTTGATCCACTCATTTACTCATGGACACCTAGGCTGTTCCAGCACTTGGCTATTGTAAATTGTGTTGCTATGAACATTGGGCTGCATAGGTTCTTTTAAATTGGTGTTTCAGGATTCTTAGGGTATAATCCTAGCAGTAGAGTTGCTCAATCAAAAGGCAGTTCTATTTGTAATTTTTTCAGGAAATTACATACTGTTTTCCACAGTGGTTACACCAGTTTGCATTCCCACCAACAATGCACTAAGGTTGCTTTTTCTCCACAACCTCACCAGCACTAGTTGTTGATTTGTTAATGATGACCATTCTGACTGGTGTGAGGTGATATCTCACTGTGGTTTTAATTTGCATCTCTCTGATGGCTAGTGATGCTAAGCAGCCTTTCATATGTCTCTGGGCCCTCTGTATGTCCTCTTTGGAGAATTTTCTGTTCAGGTCCTTAGCCCATTTTTTAATTGGATTGTTTGTCTTCCTGGTATGGAGCCCAGTGACTAGTTTTCCCAGTGTTAACTTCTTTATATATTTTGGAGATTAAACCCTTGTTTGAGGTATCATTGACAAATTGTTTTCCCATACAGATTGTTCCCTTTTCATTTTGCTGGTGTTTTCTTTAGCTATGCAGAAGCTTTTTAATTTGATGTAGTCCCATTTGTTTATTCTTTCCTTTATTTCCCTTGCCCTAGGAGATATAGTGGCAAAAATGTTGCTGTGTGGGATATTTGAAATTTTAGTGCCTGCATATTCCTCTAGGACTTTTATGGTGTCACAACTTATATTTAAGTCATTTATCCATCTTGAGTTTATTATGGTGTACAGTGTAAGTTAGTCTAGGTTCACTTTTTTGCATGTACCTGTCCAGATCTCCCAACACCATTTATTGAAGAGACTATTTTTACTCCATTTTATTATCCTGCCCCCTCTGTCAAATATTAATTGACTACACAGACATGGGTTTACTTCTGGGCTTTCTATTCTGTTCCATTGATATATGTGCATGTTCTCTTGCCAGTACCAGACTTTTGATTACAGTGGACTTGAAATATAGTTTTATATGAGGTACTGTGACCCCTCCTAGTTTATTCTTCTTTTTCAAGATTGCTGAAGTTATTCCAGTTGTTTATTGTTCCGTAAAAATTTTTGAAATATTTGTTCTAAATCTGTGAAATATGTCATTGGTATTTTAATAGGAATTGTGTTGAATCTATAACTTGCTTTGGGTAGTATGGGCATTTTACTGATGTTAATTCTTCCGATCCATGAACACAGTGTACACTTCCACTTATTTGTGTCTTCCTTAATTTCTTTCTTCAATGTTCTATAGTTTTCTGGGGCAGGGGGAGTTTCTCATTATTTTTTTTCTCCTGATAAACTCTTCCCCTCCTCTCAATTTAAGAAAATATAAGCTGTCCTAAGTATGTTGCTTTGAAAGCAATAATGTGCCAGGTAGGAAGTGTTAAGTGGATTTTAAAGGATTTGGATCATAAAAAAGATGCCTTTGGACATGCATTATTAAAGAGAACAGCCTCTCTCCTCCAATGCCTCCAAGCACCCAGCAAGAAAGAGAATGAGTAAAGAAGCCAGGAAGAATGTGGTTAACTGAGCAGGTAGGCTCTTCTAGGGAGCAAAGATACTCAGGTGCAACTGATAACACAGAAATGAGTACCAGCATGACCTGATCCACCATATTTAAAGAGCAGCCAGGAAGCTGAATCTTCATTTTAAATATTCTGATTTTCAAATGCTAGAACCAATTAAAGAGTTAATGTACAACATTGGGCCAGTTGAACAATATGTCTGTAGACTGCCTTTGTTTTCTGGCCAGATTCAGATTTGGCCCTGAGTTTACCACCTTCACTTTAGAAAGAGATAAAACCAAAACAGCACCATGGAGAGAGAAGACCCTTCATTGACCCTAATCCACCAGTACAGCTGATACAAACAGAAACACTGTGTAAGACAGGCTTGCAGAAGGAAGCCAGGAAAGTGAGTGATGTTCCATATGTGAGATGCTGCAATTCTGACCAGAGAGGAAGGATAGGATTTTACCATATTTTGAACTACAGGGCAAGTGCAGGAGAGCTCAAAGTCCACTGGGAGAGATAAAGCAATTCTCTCACTTAAAATCTTAGAGATGTAGACACCCCCCCCTCAATGCACAGTGTATGAGGTTCAAGCCAATTTGATTTGAACACAAAGATGAGAAACTCACTCAACAATTAGGTTACTGAAAGATAAGGACACTGTGTACTCAGAGAGCTGCAGTGAACTGCCTCTATGTTCACACAGTTAAAAAGTTGTCAAAGCAGGAGTAGAGTGCCAGATTAACTCATTGGGAAGTAAATGCTCTTTAAATAACACCACAATGGTTTTCTTAGTTATCAGAGCTCATATATTGAACAAAGTGGAAAAGATGAATATGAAGGAGAAGGAAAAGGATAAGGGAGGAGAAAGAAGAAAGACAGTGAAAGAAGGAAGGAAGAGCATCTTTTAAAAAATAAGTGAGTAAAGGAAGACAAGAAAAAAAGTAAAAATTGAAGTAATAATAGGGAAGTAAGGTGAGGAAACAAGAGGAGAGATGAACAAGTAAAGAGAAGTGATGAAGAAAGAAAGGGAAGCAAGAAAGAGAGGTAAATAAGTGCTGAAAGAAAACTAGGAATGGAATCAAGAAATGGGGAGCAAAAAAAAGGAGAAAGTTTCTAAAGGGAAGTAACAATGACAAGAATAAGAGGGAAACAAATTATGGCACTAAGAAAGGAAGGGAAGAAAATAGAAATGAGAAAAAGGTAAAAATGGGGAAGTGAAACTAAAAGCAAGAAATAGAATAAAATAGGGAAGTAAGGAAGGGAAGCAAGAAAGGGAAAGAAAGAAAAGGCAAGGAAAACAAGGGAAGCAAAAAGTAGACACAAAAGAAGGTAATAAAATAGATAAATAGGAAAGACTGTGAAAGCAGAAGGAAGAAAGCAGAAGAAAGAGAAATCAGCAGCAATAAAAGTAATGCATAATAAGGAAGTAAGAAAAACCAGCAGAAAACGGAAAGAAAGAAATAAGCAAAAAAGGGAAATGAGAACATGGAAGAAGTAATAACATGGAAGTGATCAAAGGGATGCAAGAAAAGAGATGCAAGAAAAGTCGAGCAAATTAAAGAAGAAAAGGAGAGAGAAGCTTTTAAAAAGAGCAAGAAAAAGAAGAATGAATAAACAAGAGACACCAAAAAAGGGGAGTGAAAATAAGAGAAGCATGCTAAGGAGAAAAGAATAAAAGAAAGCAATAAAAGGAAAACAAGGGACAAGAAGCAAGAAAAAAGAAGTAAGAAATGAGAAACAGGAACAGAGAACGGAGAAAGGGGAAACAAGGAAAAGGAAATAAGAAAAGAGAACAGAGAAATGGAAAGGGAAAAAATAGAAAGAAGCAAGGAAAGGACGCCAAAAAAAGGGAAGTGAGAAAGGGAAGTGAAAAATGAAAGCAAGAAAAACAAGAAATTTTTTTAAAAAAGAAAGGAAAAAGGAAAAAAAAGCAAGAGAAACTTGGGGAGAATATCAAGATGGCAGAGGAGTGAATGGAAGTCACACTGACCTTCTCCCAGGACCAGCCTGGAATGACAAATAAATTGTGGAGAAATCACCTGGAACAAACAACTGAATGATAGTAAGAGAGGAGCCTTATGACCTCAGACAGACAGAAGAATCAGCTTTAGCACAACCTAACTGGTAAGGACTGCTATAGAGACTTGAGATGGTGGTCAGGGCACCCATGGGTGGCAGCACCAGAGGAATATTGAAATGGCCAGTTGGATCCCCCTGAGAAGAGCGGGGTCTAAACCATAAGCAGGGATGTCGAGCCTACAGCACCAGAGCCCAAAAAGTACACAGATAACAACCAGCTATGAAAAGTGTCAGGGTTGCTCTCTGCCAGAGACAGGAAGCTGGAGATGCAAAGAGCTTTTTAAAGGGCCAACGCATAAATTTTTATTTGCAGCCACTTACCTTGGTCTCCAGCAAATGTGGGGAAAGAGCAGGCTAGAAATGCCTGAGGAGAGACTGGAGAAGGAAGCTTTGGGGTGAGAACTGAGAGAGTAACTGGCAGGATCCTGGTGTTGACTCATGCCCCATATGGCAGCAGCCATCTTGCTCAGGCAGACCACTCACCTGAGCAGCAACAGGTGAGAGGGCATGATAGCCCTGCCCCCAGGAGGGACTCTGCCCAGGCCCGGTGTTGCTAAAGCCTGATGGCTAAGTACAGAGTGGCAGCCACAGAGAGTAGATCCCTGCCTAAAGGACGCACAGAGTGGTCTAGAGACACTAGAGGAGAGACTGGAGATGGAGACTGTGGGGTGAGAATGGAGAGAGTAGCTGGCAGGATCCTGGTGCTGACTCCTTCCCCACATGGCAGCAGCCATGTGGCTCAGGCAGACCACTCCCCTGAACAGCAACAGTGTGAGAGGACCCAATAACCCCACCTCCAGGAGAGACTCTCCCTTACCCAGGGGTCTCTAAGCCAGCCTGCTGAGTGCAGAGTGACTAGATTAACAGCTGAAGGAGACAGCCACAGACAGTAGATTCCTGAAAGTCTCAAACAGACTGCCTAAGGTCAGACAAGTGAACATCTGATATCATCAGAGGCAGATCCAGAAAAAAAAACCCAGCAGTCTCCTACCAAAGAAGTTCACACCACGAAGTCAAGAAATCAAGACAAATCAATTTAAAAAACAGGAGCAAAAAAGAAGAGTTTCACAAATAATGCGAAGACAAAGAAACACCCCTCAAACGAAGGGCAAGGAGGAATTCCCAGAAAGAGAACTAAATGAAATAGAGGCAAGTAAACTGTAAGATATTGAGTTCAAAACAATGGTTCTAAGGAAGCTCAATGAGCTCAATGAGCTCAGAGACAATTACCAAAAACTACAGGGAAACTATGAGGAACTTACTACAAACTATATCAGCATGAAAAAGGACATAGAAACTATCAATAACAGACAAGAGGAATTGAAGAACACAGAAGAAGGAACTAAAAGCAGGCTAGATGAAGCTGAGGACCGAATTAGCGAGTAGAAGAAAGCTCCCAGAAAGAGTGAGAATGAAAAAAGACTCAAAAAGAATGAAGAGGTGTTGAGGGAAATGCAGGACAACCTGAAATGGAATAATATCCATATAATAGGGATACCAGAAGGAGAAGAGAGCAAGGGGGAGAACCTGTTTGGAAAATTCATGATAGAAAACTTCCCTAATTTGAGGAGAGAAAAAGTCACACAAGTCCAGGAAGCACAGAGGGTCCCATTCAAGAGGAACCAGACGATGCCCATTCCAAGACACATCATCATTAAAATAGCATATATCAAAGACAAAGAGAGACTCCTAAAGGCAGCAAGGGAGAAAGAAGTAGTAACATACAAGGGAGCCACAGTACAGCCAGCAGCTGACTTCTCAACAGAAACACTACAAACCAGAAGGGAATGTCAAGAAATATTCCAATTCATGAAAAACAAAGGCCTGCAACCAAAACTGCTCTACCCAGCAAGGCTCTCCATTAAAATAGAAGGCAAAATAAGGAGTTTCCCAAACAAAAGAAGACCAAAAGAATACACCTTCACCAAACCAGCATTGCAAGATATGTTAAAGAGACTGCTTTAAGATGATGAAGAAAGAGTCTATGAATACCCATGTCCTTTCAGTCACCAGCACTTGATATTACTAATATTTTTAATACTTATTAATCTGATTGTGTCAATGAGGTGTTATTTTAATTATTCCTTTATTATTTGTTGAAACTAAACCTGTTTTTTAATATTTCTTGCCTATTTCTATTATTTTTAAAAAGCTTTAAATGACTTTTTGGTATTCTTTATCCATTTTTTGATTAAATGTTTGTAGATTTTTTCCCTAAAAAAACAAACAAACCACTATTAACTTTTCTTAGATGTGTTGCAAATACTTGCCTATTCTATTACTTGTCCTTTAAATTTTTTATATGTATATTACTGTATAGTCTTAAATGTTTAATAAAATCATATTATCAATATTTTACTTTATAGCTTCTGGGTTTGAATATGTTACTTCAGGGTAAGAATAATGTTATTTTGTATTTTCTCCTAAAACTCCTTAGATTCTATGTTTTGATTTTTAACTTGCCTGAATATTTTGTTGTATAATGTATAAAATAGGACTCTATATTTGTTTCATTTCAAGTAATAGTGGTCCATGCACCTTATTTGTTGAATAAGCCTTATTTTTCCCATTGATCTGAAATATCAATTTAATCATATATTACATTGTTAGACATATATATGTTTGTTTCTATAATGCTCATTTTATTTCATTTATCTTCTTGATTATTTCTGTGCTGGTGTCATGTTGTTTTAATTGCTGAGACTTTATAATGGATTTAAATCTTTTAATATTTTATAATGGATTTTGACATTTAAAAAAATAAATAAAATCAGTCTGCATTTTAAAAAATAAAGAAGGAACTCCTACCTTTTGCGACATCATGGATGGAACTGGAGAATATTATGCTAAGTGAAATAAGCTAGTCAGTGAAAGTAACGTACAAATACCATATGATCTCACCTATAAGTGGAATCTATTCAACAAAATAAACTAACAAGCAAAATAAACCACAGGCATGGAAACATGGAGCAGACTGAAAGTGACCAGAGAGGATGGGGAAGGAGGACAATGGTGGAAAGAAGGAGAAAGGACTAAACAAAGAACATGTATGAATGACCCATGGACATGGACAGCAGAGTGGGAATTGACTGTGGGAGAGGGGGCAAGGACGATGGGTGGGATTAGGGCAAAGGGGAAAAAACTGAGACAACTGTAATAGAATAAACATGATTTAAAAATAAAAAAATTTTAAAAAAGAAAAGGGAAATAAAGGATAGAAAAAATTAATTGAGGAAAAAGAAGTAGAAACAGGAAGCAAAAAAACAGGGAAGTAAAAATGGGAAGCCAAAAACTAATGGCAATATAAGGGAAATAATAAAAGAGAAGCAAGGAAAGTGAAACAAGAAAAGGGAAGCTAGAAAAAAGAAGAGAAAGGAAGTGAGAAAATGAAAGCTAGAAATAAGAAGAAAAATTGGGAAGTAAGATTGGGAGGCAAGAAAATGGAAGCCATAATAGGGAAGTGGGGAAAGGGAAGCAGGAAAGAAACCCAAAAAAGGGATATGGGGCGGGGGGCAGGGGAGCAAGAAAGGGAAGCATAAAAAAAAGGACTCAAGAAATAGATACAAGAAGAGTGAAGTGAGAAAAAGGAAGTGAAAACAGGAAGAGAAAATAATGGAAGCATGAAAGGGATGAGAGTGAAGGAAGTGAGAAAGGGAAGGAAGAAAAAGAAGTGAGCAAAGGGATTCAAGAAAATAAGAAAAAAACAAGAAAAATGTAGCAAAAGAGGAAATAAGGGAAGAAAACAAGGAAAGCAATAAAGGAAAACAAGAAAAGAGCAAAAAAAAGCAGAAGCAAGAAATGAAAAGTGAAAATGGGAAATAAGGGAAGTAAGAAAAATAAGTGAAAGAGAACAAGAAAAGGAAGTTAGAAATAGAGCAAGGAAAGGGAATGAAAAAGAGAGGAAAGGAGGGAAGGGAGGGAGAAAGAGGAAGGAAGGAGAGAGAAAGGGAGGTAACTTTCAGGTACACATTAAAGTAATTGATGGTTGTTATTTACACATTCAGTTCTAAATGTGATTTCTCCCCAGCTTTATAGTTTTTTTTTTTTTTTTTTTTTTTGGTTGAAGCCCAATTCCACAAGAATTAGACAAACCAGAGAGGAAGAGGAAATGCAAGGAAAGACAAAAGTGTTTTGCCTTCTGTGTTTAGGACAGTGTGACAGATGGGTTTATGCTGCCTGAAGCCAAAGGGAAATCCTCTCTGATGAAGGATTTTTGTTTAAAAAAAGAGCTAGGTCTAGCAACTCCACACAGTGAAACCTGTTATCAAAGCATGAAAGAATGATGGAATTGACTACATTCAATTCATGTTTCTCCACGTGGTTGATGCTCTTTGACACCCACCCTTCCCTCAGAGATTGCATGGGGACCAGATATGCTGGACAAGCTTTGAGAGAAAATCATTTGTTATTTACTCCAAAACTGCTATGGTGGCTTACAAAGAGAGTTTTAAGGTGTTCTTCGGGATGTGAAAGATAAATCTGGTATTATTTCTGCCCTAATATTAAGCACTTGACCTCTACCTCTAGCATTTACATGAAAAGAAATAAAAAAACAATTTTTTTTGCATTGTCTTATGCTCATAGCAGATGCTCCCAAAAGTGCTAGTGGAGTGGAATGTAATGTTACTCTCTAATTTTAAAGTCCTATGTTATCAAATGATTCCAGCCATGGTTTCTGGTAGTCTCTGGAATGTTCTGCCTCATTGCTTCCTGAATCTGAAAAATCAGGATACCATCTACTTGGTCAGAGGATGAACAACAAACACACTGTCCTCTGTTTACAAAAGAAACAGAAAGGGGTGCATGAAAACCATCATTTCTTAAGAACTGCAGGAGAGTTTTAATGACACTATCCTTACAGATAAACAAGCATCTTGTACTCCCCCACATTACCTAAGACCTGGTGCAGAATTTGTCGGTTACAGATATCTGCTCAAAATTGAACTGTTAGTGTAAGTAGCTAGTTAGTATTAATAAAGGGAAGGAGGAAGCAAATGGAATCAGACATTAAGCCTAATGAACTCGGGAGCTGAATTGGACATTGAACCTGATTCACTAGAGAGCCACGTATTCACAGTCTTTCCAGGGGACTGCCACATCTTCCACTGAGGGAACTTAATCCCCGAGTAGGCAGGAGCAGGTAGGAAGAACTGGCTTTCCAATTTACCTGGGGGACACCTGGACCCTTCTCACAGGTTACAGAGGAGGAGGGGGAGAACCAGTAAAGGGGAAGTTCCTCTGTTTAGACACATGTGCAATAGGAGCCAAGGTGGCATCCAAAGCAGGGAAGTGCCTAGCCTAGAAAAATCTTGGAAAAGGATTGAATAGAACAAGAGACACAAAACGCCAGATGATCCAGAAAAGGGATTGATTGGGGGAAGATCCAGCATAAGCCTGTAAAGAACCAGGAAAGAGACTGGTTAGTTTGAAAGAAAGCCTATCTTTTCCAAAACCAAGGAAATATAATCAAAGCTTAGCAAAGGGTTGTTCATTCATTTGCCTATTCGTTCACACATTTTTTCTCTGTAACAGCCATGTGGGCCCAGGCACGGGCCCAAGCACAGGCCCAAGCGTGAGCCCAAGTGTAGCTCCAGTGCGGCCCAAACGCAGTCTTGGTGGCAGATGTGCAGATGGGAAAATGAGGTACAGAGAAGTTTGGCATCTCTGGACCCTAGTCCTCCTGGGCTTGGTGAGGACAAGTTCATCAGGCTTGTGGCCCCAGAGACTAAACTTATTCCACAATCAGATGGAGCTGAGCCATAGGGCCACGGATGAGACATCAGGCACCTGAGGGTAGTCTTCTGTTTTTGCCCCAATAAATCTTACCACTACACCTCATCATCTTACGTATGGGTTCCCGAAATGCTGCTCTTGTGACTCCATGGAAGAATCCTATTTCCATTGGCAACAGAAGCAGTGTGGTGTATGGGAAAGAGCACTGGAGTGGGATGTGTATCCCTCTGCTTTGACAACTCAACAGGCAAGTCACTGAACAACTATTTGTCAATTTCTTCATTTGTAAAATAAATGAACTGATTTACCTTAGGGGTCCCCCTGGCAGTCCTCATATTGAATCTGGCTAGCAGGGACGCTCTCTATGGCAGGCGTTGTACCACACCTGCTCAGCCTGGCTCACAAGCTGTGGTATTCACTGGGTTAACCAGTCTGAAGGTCACTAAAACAACAATGTAGCACTCCTTCTCCCATGTGAAAAACAAACAGGATCGGATCATGCCACTCTCCTTCCCACCCCTGACCTGCTTTCATAGTCTTCTTTGGGGCCTTCACTTCTACCCGTCTCATAATGATTAAGGTTCTCCAGGGTCCTCCTCATCTAAGTCTATGCAACCCATTCTGGTTGAGCACTTTAACACCTAACAATCCCAGACGGAATGAATGGTCATGACCCTGCAGTCTATATTTCCACCCCAAATCTGCTCCTTAGCATAGATATGAGTTTCCTTTCTTTCCCCCTGAACATCTCAACTTGGATGCTCCAAAATCATCTCAATGTCAACATATCTAAAATGTAACACACATTTTCCTCTCCTTCCCTCTCTCTACCACTGGACCTAGTTGCTTTCACTTACCACTCTTCTTCCAATCTATGAACTTTGCTCTTTCATTTGTTTGAAATAACCACTTCCACCCCTCTCTTTGTCTGACAAACTCCTCCTCATCCTTGACAGCAGCTCATTTCCTCAGAGAAACTCTCTCTGACCATGGAGATGGTGCTCCTTTGTGCCCTTGAAGGACTCTGAATTTTTACTTTTCTCACAGCATCTATTATATCTGTACAGTCGTAAGTTTTTTACCCATTTTTGTCAGCTCCTTGAAACAGACTCAGTGTCATGGTCACTGAAAACAACTGCTGAATAAGAAACTAAATTAAAGACAGATCCTTATTCATCTTTTCTAAAAATGTGTAATCAACCTCTGAGGATCCTTTTTTTCCCCCTCTTCCTAAGATTAGCTCATATTAAATCAATGACCTGCCATGATACATTCTTTTCCAGTTATTATTCAGTAATGTAATTTGTGTATTTAAGCAAAACCCTTGTTTGTGTAGATTGTTTTGCATTTATGTCATTCTTCTGTGATAGAAGAATGACTATGAAATTTTTTTTCTTTTTTTCTTTTTGCCTAGAAGGGAGTAAAAGTTTACCATTTAAGTCAATGCTGAGAAGATTGGATAAAATTGAATTCCATAAGAAATTAGACCTCCCTTGCTGGAAGGGCCTTTCCATGCCCAATTAACATGCACAACATGTTTCTGGAGATCTGGGCTAGCTTGAACTTTCCCAGAGGTGAACCTCTACTTCTCTCATCTCCAGCTTCTGACCCCTTAACACTCACTGCCATTTCAAGCAGAACTGGTGTGGAGGCCATGTTTTGTGTGCATGATGACGTATTTGCAATTCACCTGCATCTTTAACTTGACCTTGGCAGCAGGGCTAGGTGGTTGAGGTGATGATTAATGAGACAATTATTTTTACAAGGAATATAAACAGCCTGACTTGGCTGTGTTAACAGTAGCCATGACATTTGTTGCTCCTTAGCATCAAGATTTTGCTCCTTGAATTGAGCAGTGGAAAGTCAATGCAAAGTGTTCTTTAAGGTAATCACTTACAATGGTGAAAAATAGATTAAAGATACAGCCTGATATCATTACAACAAACACTATTAACATTGAAGTCTCTTGAAAAATAGGACAGTAGAGTGGAAAAATCTCAGAACAAGGTCTTCCCACCACTCTTGCGAACTCTGATGCTTGTACAAGCCATTTAAAAAATCCAGAGCCTCAGTTTCTCTATCTGCAAACTGGAAATAACTATGCATGAAAAGGAAAGGAAAAGTCAGTTTCAATATAAAAACCAGATGTGACCACATTGGTATAAATAGAAATTCAAATCTGGGGAGATATAGCTCTGTATTTAGGTTCTTTGAGAAGCAAAAAGAGAGCTTCTTTGAGAAGCAAAAGAGAGGATCTCCAGAGTGTGGCCTCTAAAGACAAGGTTGAGTGTACATTTTTAGAAAAGATGAACAAGTACCCGTGTTTAATTTAGTTTCTTATTCGACAGCTATTTTCTGGACCTGGAGAAAGGAATTGTTATGCAAATCAAAGTAAGGGAAACTTTAAACCCAGCATAAAGGGCTAGCGAGTCATCAGAAGCAAGAGAAAGGAAGGATGGAGACCACGTAGGCAGTGAGAAGTCTCCTTCAATATGGCAACAGGCAAATAAGAAATGCTCTATGGTGATAAGTGCTTAGTAGATTTCTATGAACAGGAACATCTGAATGGAATTTAAACTGGTTTTCTACCTGTGGTGTATTACCTTCCATTTTCCCCAAACGTCAATGAAGTCTGCAACATACAAGAATCTGGCGTGAGTGGCACGTGTTAGGATGAAGAAAGGCTGCTGACGGGGACAACAGGAAGGGGAGATAGAGCGTGCTTGTGGGTCAGGCTGCTTCCTGAAGCAGAGAGCAGCATCATAGGCTGATCATGGGGCTTTAAACCCCCCTCACAAGGGCCCCAAACAGAACTCATCATCTCTCCAACCCCAGCCCCAAGGTTGTCTCCTCTGGAAATTCATGGAACCATTGGTGGGCCTGTCTGCAACACAGAGAAGGAAGACTTGAACCCTCTTATTTGGATATTCAAGTAGAAGGTGACTCCAAAATGTTGGAAGACCCAGAAACACCTGTTATACCTGTCCTGAGTACCTCAGAGGGATGGAGTGAGGACCGCGTGAAATAATCGATGTGACTCCAGTTAGCAAACTTTACAATAATGTTCAAATTTGGGCACAAGTGTAATTACAATTGAACAGTTAGATCTCAGTCTGTGACCCACTTCTACCAAACACATGCAAAGCAACATGATTTGTAGTTCACTGGAGTTCACTAGAAAGGTTTATAATAAGTTATATCTGTCCTGGCTGGTGTGGCTCAGTGGATTGAGTACCAGCCTGTGAACCAAAGGGTCACCAGTTCAATTCTCAGTCAGGGTACATGTCTGGGTTGTGGGCCAGGTCCTCAGTACAGGACGCACAAGAAGCAGCCACACATTGATGTTTCTCTTTCTTCCTCCCTTCCCCTCTGTCTAAAAATAAATTAATAAAATATTTTAGAAAATAAGTTATATCTTATAATTGTTATAATATTCAGATAACCATACAATGTGACTTCCCAGCATTCTTTATTAATCAAATAATCAGTGAGTATATATTGAGTGTTATATGAGTTGTACTATGGAGGGATTAATAAAAAAAAAATTACTAATGCAAGTCACTGAGCACAGAGAATTAACTCAACAAAAACCTAGAAAACAAGAAGAGTCTGTCAAATCTGAATTACAAATCCAACCCAGCAAAAACTAACCATATCTTGAAACAAAAAGTTTTCTTGGTCTCTGCTATTAAATAACAATAAATATGCCTGCTTTGTCCTTGCTACTTGCTAGCCCTGTTAAAAGGATAGAATGAGATAATACACACAAAACCCTTTAAAAACCATGAAATACTCTGACAAATAAGGCATCACTGTAAAGAAGTCTTTTTTCAGTGTTTATTTCTTTGTCCATTTTATGTCTGCTTGGTTGTCCGTTTTATGTCTGCTCTGCATCTGCCTGCTCATGCTGCATAAAATGTCTGAACTCCTTTGAAACACTCAGTGATAAATCATGCAGCCAGCATCCTCCAAGAGGTGGGTTCTCCTCCCCACCCATATGCTGGAGAACGGAAGGGTAGGGAGCTGGCTAGAGGGAGAAGTGATTCATCTCAGGATCACCCTCTGATTGTCTTTATGTGGATAAGAACAGAAAGAGAATACAAAATACCAGAAAATAATAACTTCATGGATGAGCAGAGAGAGTCTAGGTCCCTTTTTTATGTCTTCAGTGTTTCCTTTTTTATGGCTATAATACACTTGTGCAACAAATAAAAATAAGAAAAAAAAGAATCTTGACACACATTTTGTAACACTCTGCAGTTCAGGGAGCATTGCCACACTTAGCAATTTGATTCTTCCTACTGTTCTGTCAAGTGAAGATTGCACTGCTATTGACCCCATTTTATAACTGAGGGAACCTAGGCTTGGAGAGATCACACAGGCTACAGAATCAATATGCTCTTTCTATTACTGGGCACTACCTCCTGGAAGAAAAGGAGACACTGGTCCGGGGAAGAACTAAGAGGGTTCCTTGGAAGGCCGTTCTAGAAAGAACCAAGGTGAGGCTGTGACTCAAGAATCAAGCTGAGACTGCTTCAGGTTCTGAACACAGGGGTGAAGGTAGGCAGAGACACATAAAATGGTGTTGATCTCGCCTGTGAGAAGCAATCTTTGTATATTTATGGTGCAATTGTGTGAAGACTCCCATTCTCCCCCTTGGAGAAACATTCATGCCCCAGTACAAAGGGGAATGGTTGGGGGTGGGAGCACTGGGCTCTTCAGGTAAATGTTCCTGGGAATCACAAAATTTTTAGTGTAATGTGATGATCTGAACATTGATCAGCAGTTTGTAGAGAAGAGAATTGTCCCAGAAAAGTCATTTGTAGCCAATAATATTCATAAACAGTGCCTTCAGGAACAACAGGTCTAAATGGCAGTATACAGACTGGTAGTGGGTCAGAGACAGGAGAAACAGAAAGGCTGGGATGTCACTGAGAAGCAAGACACTGAGCTAAGTCAGCATGTCTAGATGAGTAGCCAATGGACCAAATCGTACTCTTGGATGTACTATTTGGAGTCCCCAGAGCTATCATCATGGATGGTGGTGTTATTTGACTATGAATCAGTTGCCAAGATTTTTAATATTACAAAATGTAACACAAAAACCTAGGTTTCTAGCTTCTCTTGCAAATGTTCTGGCTCCCTGTGCCCAAGATTCCTATGTGAAGCCAATTGGCTGGAGACTTCAGGTGCACCCACATCCTCTGCTCCTAACCAGGCACCCCTGAGTGTACTTTGTGAGTATGCACCTTCCATGCAGTTGAGTTCTGGATCCATGACTCTAGTGCTGAATAAAAGGCTTAGAAGGGGAACCCAGATGGTCAGGAAGCAGCCCTAAGAACCCAGGGCAACGACAGCCAAGACAACTGCAGCATGTGTTGGTCAGACCCTGGTCCTTTGGTTCCTCACTGATGACCCTCCTGCTTGCAATTCCCAGGTTCAAAATTTGACTCTCTCCCTACCTGAGGAGAGGCAGGGTCAGGGCTGAGCAATGCAGTCAGAATAGTTACCAGGAAACCACAAGCAGAATGATGGACCATTCAGGGTCAAAGCCACCAGGAGCAAATAAACAGACACAAAGCAGCTGCAGAGGCTGTGCTGGGGAAGGTCTGAGTAAACCCCCTCAGCTTGGGTGATGCACACCAGCAGGCCTTTTGAAGGTTCTGGACTCTACTCTCCTGGGAGTGCTTCCATCCATAAGACCAAAACTGGGGGTCTCTGAATCTAGGGAAATGGGCAAGGAAGTGGGAGGGGAGGGGTGGGTTCCTTTCTGCTTGCTGCCTCTATGAGACTCAGGTCCACACCTGTCACATGGAAGACCTTCAATCAAAGTTATTTCAGAAATGAATGATTAGTAGGAATGTATATTCATGCAACCTCTAGGGAGGAAACCGGGCCACAGATCTCAAAACCACTTAAGACTAGATGTTTTGTCCCATCAATCCTGCTTCTTAAAATTTATCTTATACATATTGCTACACAGGTACAAAATGATATGTATACAAGTTGATTCATTGCAGCTTTGTTTATACCAGGAGATTGGAAATAATCCAATGTTTCTCAAGAGAAGACTAGTTAAATAGTCTATGGAGCAGCCAAAGAATGAAATCCTGCACAGCTACTTTTTTTTCAAAGAAGAAAACGTGGTGTTCTCTATGAATTCATACGGAAACATTTCCAGGATAATGAAGTAAAGAAAGTACAGAACAGCATGCAGAGTATATTGCCTTTTCTATGTGAAAGCAAGGAAGATAAAAATCTATATTTGCATGGGCTTCATGTTCTTTTTAAACTCTCCACACACACACTAAAACACAATAAAATGCTTCCTATGGGGGCAAGGTGAGAGGAGTGAAGGTGGGATGGGGAAAAAACCTTTCACTGGCACCTTTCTTGTTTTGCATTTTGAACAATGTGGGAGTGTTACTATTTAAAACACAATCTATTTATTTTTTAATGTCAGGGCAAGGTGGAGGCGTCAGAGGTGATGGGCAGAGGAGGGAGCATTAGACCTGACAGTGTCCTGGAGGTGCCTGCCCTGACCCAAGGCATCCCTTCACTTGGAGGTGCCTGAAGGACAGATGAGGTCCCGGGAGCAAATTCCACAGAGTCCTTTAAGACACTCAGGATTTGGAATATTACAATTATAGAACATAACAGTCATAGTTGTTGTGATATAACTAACTACTTACATATACTGACAATGGTTGACATTCACACAAATAATTCCATCCAATTTCAGGGAAGTGAAAGAGATGGCATGGAAGTTGTTGGGTGTTTGTACATAAATATAAGGTAGGTAAGTAATGTTTTTTTAAATTTTATTTTAGGCAATTTTAAATATATTTCTGTGTGACTCTCCTTACCCCCGAGGCTTCCAGGCAATGGGTATTAATGCTTCAGGGAGGGGTTGGCTCCCAAAAGGCAAAGTTGCAGCAGGTTTTGGTTTGACAAGAAGACTGAATGTCTGGCATTATTCAGAAAGAAAGGGGGATCTATCCAGAACGAAGACTGAAAGACACAGATAATAGAATTTCTTCAGTGGCTGAGGGACAAAGAGGAGGGAGAGAGACAAGGATGGTGATATCTTCTATTTTGTACTTCTCCCAAAGGTGCAGGTGGTTTACAAACATCCAGGAAGCTGTACAGGAAGTAGAAAGCAAGACCTGGCAGCCTGTGGCAGGACCCACAGAAGGGCAAAAGTTGGAAAGGCAGCACTGACCTGGACCCACTCTGCATCCTTGCCTAGAGAGGACCGTTCAAACTATGGAATCTTGCTAACATTACCAGGTTGGACCAAAGTAAGTCTTTTCAGGGACTTTCCACCTCCCATAGGAAGGGCCTCACAAAGGAAATCATATCAGTAATAGGCAAAACAAGAAAAACATATTTTCTGCACATCTGGATGTGATAAGAGTAATCCATAACACCACTAAATATCTTTATGAGTACATACATCTATTTTCTAAAAGACCATCTAGTGCCTGAGCACTCCATTCAAAGAAGAGACTGAATGAATGCTACCTAAATTTTACAAAAATATTATCCCTGACTTAGAATTCCCAGAGAAGCTTTACTAGCACTTTTCCACATATAGCAAAAGGTAAATACCTTTTGGTCACATGCCCTGATGCAATACATCCTATGATGCACTCACCTTTCGAACCTGGAACATTGGTTTCTCTCATCTTCATGAACCTCCTTCCCACCCCTTCACAGAGGAAAATCTCCCTCCCTTGGAACCAATGCTGCCCATACACTAAAGGCAAATGAATGGGATCTTTCATCTTACCATTTACCTTCCCCCGCAAATGCTACATTATTGCTGAATGCAGAGATATGGTGGCTCACAAACTGCACTGTACAACTGATTTTATAGGTCAAAAATCACAGAGAAGAGAGGGTTTCTGGCCAAGATAGAAGCATAGGTAGATACACTTTGCTTCCTCGCACAACCAAAAGAAGGCTAACAACAAATTTACAAACAAAAAACAACCAGAACTTCCAGAAAATCTAACTATATGGAAGTCTGACAACCAAGGAACAGTCTAGATGAATGATAAAGAAACATTCATCTAGACTGGTATGAGAGGCAGAGGAGGGAAACTGGGACTCACAAGGATCACAACAAAGCAGCAGCTAGCAGACCCAGTGGACAAGGTGGCAGCTGGCCAACCCAGTGGTCCCACATTTGCACAGGAATAAGCTGGGGGGAACAACTGGGGAGCAAGAGAGACCACACAACCCGGGGTCCAGCATGGGAAACTAAAACCTCAAAATCTCTGGTTGTAAAAACCTGTAAAAACTCCCAGTCTCACATGAGAGTCCATTGGAGGGGCCCACAGGATCCAAGAACATACACAAACCCACCCACCCAGGAACTGGAACCTGAAAGGGCACAATCTGTTTGTGGGAAGTGAGGGAAGTGACTGAAAGTGGGACAAGAGCCAAGCAAGCAGCAATGTTCCTTCTCTGACCCTTCCCCCACATACAGCACCACAACACAGCAAAGTAAGTTCCCCTCCCCCAGGGAATACCTAAGGCTCCACCCCTTAAAACATAACAGGTGTATCAAGACAAAGAAATATGGCCCAAATGAAAGAACAGGTCAAAACTCCAGAAAAAGAACTAAGCAATGAGGAAATAGACAACCTCTCAGATGTAGAGTTTAAAACACTGGTAATCAGGATGCTCACAGAAATGATTGAATATGGTCATAACATAAAGGAAGAAGTGAAGGCTATGCAAAGTGAAATAAAGAAAAATACACAGGGAACCAACAGTCACAGGAAGGAAACGGACTCAAATCAAAGATTTGAAACAGAAGGAATAAATAAATATTCAGCTGGCACAGAATGAAGAAACAAGAATTCAAAAAAAAAAAAAATGAGGAGAGGCTTAGGAACCTCTGCGACAACTTTAAACGTTCCAACATCTGAGTCATAGGGGTGCCAGGAGAAGAGGAAGAGCAAGAAATTGAAAACTTATTTGAAAAAATAATGAAAGAAAATTCCCCCAATCTGGTGAAGGAAATAGACATGCAAGTCCAGGAAGTTCAGAGAGTCCTGAAGAAGTTGAATTCAAGGAGAAACACACCAAGACACATCAATAATTAAATTGTCCAAGATTAAAGACAGGTAGAGAATTTTAAAAGCAGCAAGAGAAAAGAAGAGTTACATACAAAAGAGTTCCCATAAGGCTATTAGCTGATTTCTCAAAAGAAACATTACAGGCAAAAAGGACTGGAAAGAAGTATTCAAAGTCATGAAAAGCAAAGACCTACAACCTGGATTGCTCTATCCAGCAAAGCTATCATTTAGAATGGAAGGGCAGAAAAAGTACTTCCCAGAGAAAGTAAAGCTAAAGGAGTTCATCATCACCAAGCTCTTATTATATTAAATGTTAAAAGGACCTTTCTAAGAGAAAGAAGATCAAAACTATAAACAGTAAAATGACAACAAATTCACAACTATCAACAACTGAATCTAAAAAAGAAAATCAAAAACAAACTAAGCAAACAACTAGGACAGGAAGAAAATTACAGAAATAGAGATCACATGGAGGGTTATCAGTGGGGAGGAGGAGGGGAGAGAATGGTGGGAAAAAGCTACAAGTAATAAGAAGAATAATTGGTAAGCACAAAATAGACAGGGGGAAGCTAAGAATATATAGGAAATGGAGAAGCCAAAGAATTTATATGTATAACCCATGGACATGAACTAGGGGAGGGGGTCATGCTGGAGGGATGGGAGTGCAGGGTGGTGGGGGATATAGGAGAGAAAAAAGTGGGACAACTGTAATAGCATAATCAATAAATATACTTTAAAATACATTAAGATAGTTTTATTTGAGAAGGATTTATTGGATTTCGTAAACCAGAGGTCACTGGTAACCCTGGCAAAAGCTTTTTCAGCAGAGCAGAAGGAAGGAAGCTAGTTGCATTGGGTTAAACAGTGAACAAGAGTTGGTGAAGTAGAGACAACAGGCTTTGTCAAGAAGTTTGCTAGGGAATGGTAGCTAAATGGAACCTAGAACAGAGGAAGGAGAGAAGGACATAAGCAAGCTCAGGGGCTGAAAGGAAAGAAGGTAGTTGAAGCACAAAGGGCCAGGAGACAGGATCCTCATGTATGTGAGAGGCAGTGGGTCCCACAGCCAGGTGCCGGAATTCACCAGAAAGAGGTAGGAGGGACACTTGTCATGCTGACCCTAGAAGGAAGGAAGTGCACATGTGAATTTAGGCAAGTCTGTCAGCTAGGGACTGGGGTCACCTGCATCTTCCTTTTAAAGAAGGAAGTGAGGGTTCAAAACCCTCAGAGACAGAGATGGACTAGGCAAACCTCCACCTTCTGACTAGCAGTCTCCTCCAGAAGCCAGTTGACAGGAAGGCGTGAAGCTCCCCAGAACTGGTACAGAATCACTTTGGCCTGGGGTCAGAGTCCTAGGACAGACCTTATTGCTCCTGTGTGGAAATACCTCCCCTGGCCAGTCACTTGGATTTCCCCTTTGGCAAACCTGGCTAAGAAGTTTCTCCATAAAGTCTGGTTCACTTTTTTCCTGTCCAACAGCCCTGACAGCTACCAAGCCCTGAGTCATAGCAGAAGTATCAGAGGCCACTTCAGTAACAACAGCAGATATAAGAGCAACAGTAAGCCACAAATATGGACTACTCAAATACAGAAAACTTTGGGAGTATTACACCTGAGTTCTCCAATTACAGTTACAACACTGATCTTCCCTTTTTGCCTGACACTGCTCCATGCCAGCCAGAATCTGGATATCAACAAGTATGTTGTGGTTGTCATCTCTGCCCTGCTCTTCCTGCTGAGCCTTCTGGGAAACTCCCTGGTAATGCTGGTCATCTTACACAGACAGGTCAGCTGCTCTGTCACTGATGTCTATCTGTTGAAGATAGCTGGCCTTCCCTACCTGCTCTTTGCCCTGACCTTCCCTACTAGGGGTGCCTCCAAGGCAAAGGGTTGGATCTATCACACAATCCTGTGCAAGGTGGTTTCACTCCTGAAAGATGTCAGCTTCTACAGTGGTATTCTGCTACTGGCTTGTATTAACATAGACCACTACCTGGCCATTGTTCATGCCACGCACACACTAACTCAGGAGTGGCATTGGGTCAAGTTCATATGCTTAGGCACCTAGACTCTATCCCTGATCCTGTCCCTGCCCATCTTTATCTTTCACAGGACCATCCATCCACCTAATTCTGGCCCAGTCCTCTACAAGAACCTGGATGCCAATACAACAAAACGGCGCATGGTGATGCGGGTCCTGCCCCAGACTTTTGGCTTCCTTGTGCCCATGCTTGTCATGCTATACTGCTATGGACTCACCTTACGCATGTTGTTTCAGGCCCACATGGGGCAGAAACGCTGGGCCATGAGGGTCATCTTTGCTGTTGTGCTCATCTTCCTGCTTTGCTGGCTGCCCTACAATCTGGTCCTGGTGGCAGACACCCTCATGAGGCTCCAGGTCATCAAGGAGACCTGTGAGCACCAAAGTGACATTATTTGGGCCACGGATGCCACGGAGATTCTGGGCTTCTTCCACAGCTGTCTCAATCCCTTCATCTATGACTTCATTGGCTGGAAGTTTTGCCATGGACTCCTCAGGATCATGGCCATCCATGGCCTGATCAGCAAGGAATTCCTGGCCAAGGATGGCAAGCCTTCTTTTGTTGGCTCTTCTTCAAGGAACACTTCTACTACCCTCTAACACCCCTGCCACTGGTGTAGCCCCACAGGGCTCCTCCCCTCCTTTCAGCACTCAAGTCTCATGTCTACTAACTATTCACAATCTCTGTGTCAAGATAGACCCTCACTGAGGTCACAGGAAGTTGCTGAGGCTGCAACCTCACCAGGCCCCATTATATGGTTGAGAAAGCCTGCCCTGTAACTTCATCTCTTACTGTAATTACTATGTCAACTGATTGAGTTCTGTCCATCTTACCACTGAGCCCTTACATTCTGTCCTCTGAGACATTTCAAAGACATGTTTTTGAGTGACTTTAAAAAGTTCCTACCCTTGGGAGCCATTAATGACAAACACCACAGTTACTTCCCCAACTCTCCCTCTCCTTGCTTTCTAGCAAAGTCTGCTTCCTTTGGGAGAGGTCAAAAATGACGGATACTCACTTCCATGACTCCTTTTAGCTATGAATGGCCATATTCTCTAGTTCTGACTAGGAAGACTTACAGGCAAGTGTGTGCTGGTAAACCAATCTCCTAGGGGAATAAAATTCCTATTTACGGTGTTCACCAAGTTCCGTGTTATAAATGCTCCCACCATGGCAATTTTCAAGGGTGGTGGTGTTTAGCAACCAGCTCACAAAATTCTAGGAAATGTAATAATCTGTTTTCATAAGCAGGTACAAACTGGCTTCTGCAAAACATTGCTTAAGAGGAGTCTGTGAGGGCCAGGGGATTCCTGGGAAATCCCTGATTGAAAAAGAGAGGAACACAGGAACATACACTCCCACATACTTAGGTCTTGTGTTTGAATATAGATAAAGGATATGATACGTAGTACTGAGGCAGTGAATTTGTGACAATGAGGAAAAAAACCTAACACACTTAGGTTGATGAAGTCAAAAGATAAAAAGAACTTAAAAACAAAGAGCCCAGAAATAAACCTAAGCGAGCATAAGAAGAAACCTGGTCCCTTACCTTACATCGTTTTAAAAACTCAAAATTGATTGAAGGCCTAAACATAAGATCAAAAACTATATAACTCTTAGAAGAAAAAGAAGGAGTAAAAGATCATGATATTGGATTTGATGATGATGCCCTGGATATGACACCAAAAACACAAGCAAAAAAAAAGGAAAAGTAGATAAATTACTCCTCATCAAAGTTAAAAAATTTTGTGCATCAAAGGACACTCTTAACAGAGTAAAAAGGCAAACCACAAAATGGGAGAAAATATTTGCAAATCATACATCTTATAAGTGGTTAATATCCAGAATATATAAAGAATTCCTACAACTCAACAGTGGTGGGGGGGAAGGCCTTATTCAAAAGTGGTTAAAATATTTAGAGAACAGACATGCCTCGAAAGAACACATACAATAAATAGGTAGATAGATGGATAGATAGATAGATAGACAGATAGATAGATAGATAGATAGATAGATAGATAGATAGATAGATAGATAGATAGATAACAAGTGTTGGTGAGGATATGAAGACACTGGAACACTTGTACAATGCTAGTGAGAATGTAAGATGGTGCAGCCACTATGGAAAACAGTATGGTTGTCCCTCAAAAGAAGTAAACCTAGAATTACCATATGATCCTGCAATTCCAATTCTGGGTTATACTGAAAAGAATGGAAAGCAAAAACTCAAATTGGTATGTGTATACTAATGTTAATAGTAGCATTACTCCAGCAATAGCCAAAAGGTGGAAACAACCCAAATGTCCATCAACGGATGACTGGATAAATAAAATGGGGCATAGAACATACAATGAAATATCATTCACTCCTAAAAAGGAACAAATTTCTAATATATGCTACAACATGAATAAACCTAGAAAATATTATGCTAAGAGAAATAAATCAAACATAAATACTGTATGATTCCACTTATATGAGGTACCTAGAATAGTTAAATTGATAGAGACAGAAAGTAAAATTGTAGGTACTAGAGAGCTGAGGGAGGGGGAAATGGGAGCTTATGGTTTAAAGGATACAAAATTCAGTTGGGGATGAGGAAGAGATTCCGGAGGTCGATAGTGTTGATAGTTGTACAGCAATGTGAATGTACATAATGCCATTAAGCTGTACATTAAATGTTAAAATGATAAAACTTGTTGTGTTTATTTCACCACAATTTTTTATAAAAATCTATTTGCAAAAAAGCAAACCCTGGAACCACTTACCAATAACTTCCTGTTAAGTGAGATAATTAAATACATACCTTTTTTTGTACCAAAAAAGAAAAATCACAGACAGGAGGAAAGAGGCTGGATGGACAGCTTAGATCCCCATGTAGTCATTTGTTTTTGATTTTGCTTTTCCAAAGCAACTGCATGTGTTGTACAACTGAGAAGCAATTCAAAACAAAGCAAAACAGAGAAGTCTTTAAAATAGCTTTTTGTCAACATTAAGCAATCAGTAGGTATTTATGGGTTCCTACACTAAATGGAGGAAGCAGATAACCCCAGAGTCCCAGGCAGGACCTGGCCCTGGCTCAGGCCTTAGGAAGACACCTGTTTTCACTCTCAAGAGGTCAGTTCTCAGGAAGCACAGTAGGTAATTCAAGGTACAGAAAACTAGAGATAGGTCCTAACGTGGAAACTGAGGGTGAGGGTCAAAGCAAGGAGATATGAATAGGGGAAACAGAATATAAAGGGTTCCTAAAAAGCAAGTGGAGATGAAGGAGAGGTAGAGAGGGGCAAGGGTACAGAGCAGGTCCAGGTGAGTTTGGGATAAATTTCACAAATCTTGTCCGTGGTCTTTCTGTTTTGTTTTTGCCTGAGTTGGTACTTCTTCCTGTGTTGGGACAGGACCTTCCAGTGGCCCACTGGTGCCACACATTCACAGTCTAGAGGGACAAAGAGCATTGATTTACAGGGTAAAAGCTAGCTATGCAGGGCAGCACATACACAGGACCAGGAGAGGAACATGGATGATGACTTACAGGTACCCAGGAGGGAAGAGCATTGAGCAGGGAGTCCAGGGGAGGCTTTGTGACTGAGACTTGGGCAGGGCCAGGAGACCAGAACACTGGGCACCCTGCAGCACTGCTTCTACGTAGCCTCAGCCAAGCTCAGGATACCTTGGTCCTCTGACGTCCCTCCCAGAGTGGTACAAATCCTCTCTGTCCCATAAGGTGGCTACTAGCCACATATGTTATTGAAACAGAAATTGAAATTAAGTAAAATTTAAAATCCAGTTCCACATGTGGCTAGTTGCTACAAACGACAAAGAGAGTGGGCATTTCCAAAATCGCAGAAAGTTCTATTGGACAGAGCTTGTCCCAAAAAAAAAAAAAAAAAAAAAAAAAAAAAAAGGAGCAGTTAGTGACAATCCAGCAGTATCAATTTAGGCTCAGAGTATATGGAAACTTCGGGTTGGGAATACATAGAGAGATAATTTTAATCTAAAAATCTTAAAGTAAATGATTTACATTATTGAATATGTAGCCTAAAAGATTATCCCCAAAAATTTCAGATTCAGGACTCAAGTATTAGCAAATGCAGGGGATACCTAAAATTCCTTCAAAAAATAAAATAAATTTCATTGATTTTCCTTGATTCTTTCTTACTAATGTGTATGATAGTTATGGGGGCAAAGCACTATCTGAATGGTTTACAGAAATCACAGAAGTAGCATCCCAGTCACCAGGGAAATTTTGAAAAATTATGCTTTTTTGTCTCTGTCCACACAGTCCCTTTGTGTGAAGAACACAGCTGTTCATTTGTAAATGATTCATGGTGTTTGGGTGACCTCTGAGGTGGTCTGAGGTAGACATCGTCCTAAATGTTTGGAAAGAGCTCTGTGAGGGTTCATGCTTAAAGCAGGCAGGGTATCCTGTAGTCCCAAGTAAAGACCTAGAATGTACCTGTCATGTTTTGCACTCATAAATCAGCCAAAAAGCTTACAAAACTTCCACCTTAGAGTTGACAAAACATGTAAAAGAGAATGTTAAATGGTCACAGGCCTGCTCAGAAAGCCACCTGCAGCTTGTCAGCAGCATCAGAAACCCACTCTTCAAAGGGCAGCCCCATTGATCTCAGATCAAAGAAGGAAAAGCAGAGGAAAAAATCCAGACAAATCTTTCACTCCATTGTCTGATGACTTCCTTTAAAACAAAACAGTAATATTTTACCCAATGACATGGTGGCAATATATTACGTCCTCAGTCTCCTTATAGGACTCTCCGTTAGTCTCTCAATCATTAGATCGCTGACTGGTGTGCATTGCTTCCATAAATGGAAAGATTTATCTTTTTGAATATGATTCTCTTCTCTTGTCATGAAGATGCAGATCAGTGATTGATTCTGAACTCTGGGGTCTGGGTGACTGGTTCTGTTTTTTGATATAGTTCCCCATGAAAGAGACTAAAAAAAAGAAAGGGAGACATTCATTTAGATTTTCCCACTGGATGGTCGTTATTATAATTAGTTAACACATTAATCGCATACCATGTGCCTGGCACTACACTGAGCTCTACGCCTATGTGTTATTTAAGTTTTGTAACAACTCCCTGAAGAGATGCTACTATTATCCACGTTTGGGGAAGGAGGAACCGGAGGCACAGAAGGGTAAGATGCCCGAAGTCATACCAGTGACAAAGTGAAGATCCAAACCAGGCCCGTAAGATGTCATGCCATGCCTGGGCTCAAACTGTACTTATCTCACGGAAGCTAAGAGATATTCCTTTCCTAGAGAAGAGGTAGAGAAGACAATAAAAGGAATGTGAATCACACTGGGTGCTCCCAAGGAGGCGTTGAGGGTATGTCTGAGAAGGAGGCTGGAGAATAGAGACCGGCAATCGTTTAATGTCAGCAAGGATGATGCTGACAATAGCTTTGGAAGGCTTCGTATGATTATATAATTTATCACATAGTGCACCTCTTCATTAACTTTTTTCTGTTACTCTATGACAGAGAGAAATCAAAAGGGATTTTAAATTGTTTTTGAAGGAAACAGGATGGACGAGAAGGAAAATGTTTCACTCTCTGCTGAGATTTTTTGACAGGAGGGTGGGCCTGCAGGAGAAAGGAGGCATGGACCTCTCAAAAAGGCCTGTGTGGGTTCATGCTTCCCCAGGATACACCTCTGGGCAGAGTGGGTCTGCAATAGTGCCAGTGTCTGATACATCAAATTAACTTGGGTTGATTGGTTAATCTCCTTACCTAACTTGTTGATGCTTGAAATGTCACTATTAAGGCTTTTCATTTAGTTTAAGACTTTATTTTCTATTACAATCAAAATGTGGCAGGGAGAGTAATAAGACTTTAAGTCAGAAATAGTAAAAGAGCTATCTAGTAAGCAGTCTGTCAGTAAATAGAAAGATCTGGAATAAAACAACCTTGCGTACAGATTTTGACTGTACCACTTAACCAATTTGTGATTTGGGACAGGTTATTTAGTCCTCAGAGCTTGATGTTCTCATCTGTAACCAGAGATTCTGCCCACACTTCATCGTTTGAGCCTGAGAATCTATGATGTAACACTGAAAATGCCTGGCTAATAGTAGATGCTCTTACTGTTTTGACAGGAGAAGAAACACGCATTAACTGACAAACCTACCATGTGCCACATTATCTCACAGAAGTTTTTTGTTTTCTTGTTTTTTTGTTTTTTAATTTTCACAACAGCCCGTTTCACTGGAAAGGATGGAAAGGTAAAGAGGTTGAATAATTTGCCTAGAAGCATATAGTTAGTTAGTGGTAGAATCAAAATTCATACCCATATTTTGACTTCCAGTTTAGCACTCCTTTCACATAAAGATGCAGGAGACGTCTTATCAAACTACACCACACAGGCAGCCATCTTTCCTACCTCAGTGGAGACAAAGGTCTGTAAGAAACTCAGATCAGTGCCCTTTTGTCATGCAGACTGACGACCTCTTGAGTTTCTCTGCATCCCAGGAAACCTCTGCTCCTTGCCATGCAGTATTGATTATGTTAGTATAGGATAACAAGCAGATCCATGAAGCAAGCACCAGAACTAATTGGGCCCAGTTTGCTATAGTTTTTTGGCTGGGCAATTTATGAATTAAATTAAAGCAAAGAAATGTGGGCCTTAAGCATTGGTGTGTTCTTTGAGATCCTTCTCTGGACATTCTGCGTCCTAAATTAAAGAGTTAAAATGCCCAGTGCACATTTCAATGACCTTCCTACTAACACAAAGAGGGAAAGCAAAGAGGGGTAGCACTGAAACGGAAGAAAGAGAGGGAGAGAAAATTAATATTTATTTTATGCCAATCATATGCTAGGTACTATATTAGACACTTTGTATCTTTTATTTCATGGTATCATCTGCAGCACATTTTATTATACCCTTTTTACACAGCAAGTGAATTAGAACACTGGTATTTCTAATTCAGCCTTTGCTCTTGTCAGATGAGTCCATTTTTGTCAAATATGGAGGTGGCAGCTCAAAATGATTTTTAGCTGAGATTCAGGCAGATCTGACAACCTTGAAAGGGAGCCCACATGGATGGAACTTTTTTGCAGGTCTTCTGGGAGCCTCTTGGCAGAGAACTCATGCTAAGTGAGTTGAGGAAGAACAAGTCACGTGTTCACTGAGGTAGCTAAGATCCACTCTTCACCTCTTTCTTATTGAAAAAACCCATATGTTGGTAGGAGTATCAATACGGCCAGCTGAACATTTGTTTCCCTAGCCTTCCTTGAAGGTAGCAGTGATCACATTACTGAGTTCTGGCCATGAATAACCTCCTCCTTTCAAGGAGGTTCCATTTTCACAATCAAAGGAGAGAGATGGAGGCGGTACCACCTTTCTCTTTCTCATCTTTATTATAGCGACAGCCACTTTTTGATTACGAGGCAACAATGTGAAGGAAGAAAACCAAGCAAGACCCAGGGGTTAGCAGAGAAATTACCTTAAGATTATTATTCTCAACAACCACCTACCTCCAGACTTTTTGTTATATAACAAAATTACATCCCTATTGTGTAACTTTTTTTTATTATGTAAGGTCAAACATATTCAAAACTGTTATACCTACAATAAAGCCTTCCCTGGATGGGAAAGGAGATTCTCCTACATTGTGGGCCTGATGCTTTAATTTGTCTCCCTTTTCACACAGGACCATTGTCAAAGTATTGAGGAAAGCAGGGGACCCATGGACAAAATAAAAGTTAACAGAGCTCCTTCCTTGAAAATACTGTACCCCTCTAACAATCTAACTTGAAAGAGGGAGAGATGGTATGAGTTAGAGCTCTTTAGGTTCAAAGTGATAGAAAATGTACACAGGCTGGTTTGAGCAAAATGAGGAACCAATTGGCTCGCATAACTGTCAATCCAGGGTGTGGTCAAGCTTTAGGCATGCTGGATCCAGGAACTCAAACAACATAATCAGGACTGGATCTGTCTCAATTTCTGTTCTGTGCTTTACTCTGAGTTAGCATCTTTCTTAGAAATGGTCATGTTTCATTGCAGCTTCCTAGTGCCAGTCTTATATTCTTGAAATTCCAAATCCAGCAGACAGGAAATATGTCTTTCCTGGTCATATCACAAAAAGTTGAGCTTCATTTGCCTCACTTGGGTCATGTGTCCACCCCCAGAACTAGGACAAGAAATCGGAGAGTCAGGCCTACCCAAATTACATGGGTATAAGTTGGTTTCCCAAAGAATACATTCCCAAAGGGCATAAGAGATTCTTTGCAGACAAATGAAATGCCATCACTTTTGAGATGCTCTTCCCAGCTTTATTACTTAATATTAAAATGGTTTAACACCAGGAAACCCCTTAATTCAGCCATGGTGGAAGCAGCAATGCTCCCTGAATATAAAAACACCAGAAAATTATAAGACAGATCCCCTAGGCAGTAGTGGTGTCATAAATAGGGCTTCTGGGGAAGCATGTGTGGGATATTGCCCAGAGTCTTATAGAGACCTGTGTTGTCTGGGTTGTCTATTATTACCATGCACTTGTCCCCTAGAGGTTAGTAAAGCACAATGAATTAGACCATCATCCAACAAATGTTGAGTGCCCCCACCAAGTGCACTCTGGTTTGTGGTCTAAGTAATTGTGAGGGAATCAAAGACTAGAAGACATACTAGCCCTCAAAATTTTACAAATATATTTGAACATAACTAATAACACAAAACAGAATATACAGAGAACTAGTACTAGTACAGAGAACTAGTTGTGCAGAAATGAAGTGAAAGCTGAGCATGTCAAGGAAGAATCCACAAAGAAATAATGAGTATTCAGGATGCAGAAAGAGGTATTTCCTTGCTATAAAAGACCACTCCTCTTCAAATCAAGATTTTTCTCCTGAAACTTCTACTTTCACAATATCTCCAAGCCAGGAGTGCAAAGGCTATGTTTGACCTTCCAAAATGTACCTGCTCCTCTGGACTGAGCCTAGGGAGGGCAGGTAGGAGTGGTCTACGAGGATTCTGCAGAGACAGAACTATCACAGTGGGTGGGCTGAGAAGGTCCCTCCCAGCAGGCACAAAGGGCAAAAAGTCACTCAGGAGCATACACAGAGCCAGTCCGCAGGCCGTTAGCTCTCATCTGATGTGATCAAATAAACAGCAGCTATGGGAATCAAAAGTGGACCATGCTCAAAGGGCACATGGGCTCAAGGAGAGGGCATTTTGTTTTCTTAGGATGGAGAAGTGGCCAGCATGTTTCACTCCTGAGGTAGAAGATCCACTTGATTGGCATAAGTGTGCACACAGGAGGAATAATTGATTAGGGCAGCTCCGAGGGAGCAGGAGGTGCTGCCCAGAGCACAGAGGAAGGCTGGCCTCAGATGGAGGAGGAGATATGTGACTAACACACTGGAACAGGAAAACCCACTACAACAGGAATGGCCCAGCCAAAGACTCTGTGGTCAAGAGCTTAAGTTCTGAGATCAAACAGAGCTAGGCTCAAATCCCAGGTCACCACTTCTAAGTTGGGTAACCATGTGCTCCATTTTTCATCCAAAAAATAAGAATTCTATAATTCCATCATAGAATATTCTTGAAGGCTATGTCAAATAATGCATACAAAAAGGCTTAGCCTAGCCCTGACCAGTATGGGTGAGTCAGCTGGGCATCATCCCACAAAGCAAAATGTAGCCAGTTTGATTCCTGGTCAGGGCACGTGCCTGGATTGCAGGTTCATTCCCCAGCTGGGGTACATACAAGAGGCAACCAATAAATGTTCCTCTCTCACATCAGTGTTTCTTACCCTCTATTTCTCCCTCCCATCCCTTTTCCCTAAAATAAATAAATACATAAATAAATAATTTTTTAAGGCTTAGCTTAATAAGGGAAAGACCTATAGTAAATCATAAGACATGTATATTGTATCATACTCAGTAACAATGAAAAGAATGTGGTGGTTCTTTAAATGTAAGCATGAAAATATCTGAAACACATACTTTTGAGTTTTTTAAACAGAAAATTACAAAATAAAATATAAAGTACAATAACATTTACATTTAAAAATTCATTTAACAAATTAATTTATTTACTTTTTAAATACATTTGTCTCTAAATAAAAAACCAATTAAAAAAATAAATAAATAAAATAAATCCTCTCCTTATCCATGAAAAAAAAAAAATTCATTTAACAACAGTGGATTGAAAAGCATGATATATGGATAAATCCCTGCATTCATCGTGATATAAAAAAAAAAATCTAATAAGATTAGAAAACTTTCAAGGATGCTCAGGAACCAACTCATAGGTAAATAAATGATAGAATCAAACAATTCTTCTTTGAATTTCTTATACAAATAGTACTTCAATGTAACCAAATAGTCAATAAGGGGATGTTTCAGCCAATATTACAGAATATTCCAGCCAGTAGAAAAGAAATAAGGACGTTTGAATATCACCATTTGGCAACCCCCAGGGAATTAATGTAACTGAATACTGAGTATCCATGAATGTCAACATCACAAAGAGAAAATAACTAAAAATTAGGCACCTGCAGATGGAATACACAACACCTCTTATGAAAGAGTCTTGTCAAAATATCAAATCTGAATCTAATCCTACCTCTAGAGGCAACTACCAGTGCATAGGAAAAACAAGGACAGAAGAACATGTTAAATAAAACCAAGTCCATGCCAGCATTCAAACACAAGAGGTAGAAAATGCTCGAGACATGCATCCTGGTTCCTCAAAAACAAAGCAAAATGCCTGCAATGAGAAAGAAAAAAAATAAAAGAATAGAAACTTAAAAATTAAAAGGAGTTTAAAAAGTTACCCCATTGATATGTGTGGGCCATATTTGGATCTGGGTGCAAATAGGCAAATTATTAAAAGAAATAACGAAAAACACTGAAGAAATTTTAATAGAAACAGAATGCTTAAAATATTAAAGAAGTATATTTTTTTTATTTTCATTTTTCAGTTAGAGTTTACAGTTAATGTTATTTTGAATTGTTTTCAGGTGTACAACATAGCAGTTAGACAACCATATACTTTGCAAAATGTTTCCCCTGGAATTTCCAGTACCCACCTGGTACCATGCATGGTTATTACAATATTATTGACTATATTCTCTATGCTTTACTTTACCTCTAAGTGTGTTAATTTTTTAGGTGCCTGCCTGGGGTTAGGGTCCTTAGAGGCAGACACTGAGATAAGAATTCACCTGTCAGTACTTTATTAAGGAAGTGCCCGCAGGAAAACCTGGTAAGGGAGTGAGGGAAAGGATATAGGGAAGAAGAAGAAAGGGGGCAAGAGTGCAATTTGAGGTCAAGTCTCAGCCTCAGCCTCATCCTGTAGGGAGCCCTGGAATGGCTGTTACACTGCAGTTTGTCCCACTGTCAAACAAGGGAGCTGGACTTTCATAGCTGCGCACCTGTCACTGGCAGTACGAAGAGAGTGGGATAGGAGATACTTCTTTCTGGCTCTTGGTGGGTCTGGGATGGTGACCTGTTCTACATCTCCCCTTCTAGGGAATACAGTCTTGTTTTAAATGTGGAAAGGCCTGAGAGCAATTTCCCCAGAGCCTAAGGCCTTTATGCAAATCAGCCCCTAGAGCAGGCCAGAAGTGTCCCAAGCTCCCTGAAGCACTTATGCAAATCTGCAGCTAAAAGTGGCACTTTTGTAAGGATTTTTAATGAAAACCTTTCTAAAATGTATCACAGCTCAGAACTAAGGTCAATGAAGAAAGTATACTGACTATAATTTAAACTTTTCTAGATAACTTAAAATATGTTCCACAGACCACAAGTTCCAAAGAATGCTTGTAGGAGCCACACAAAGAAGGTTTTCTAACAGACTCTGAGAGAAGAGAACGCACTCCAAGTTAAGCAGGTGCCTTTAATACAGTACTTCTTGGTGCCATTAACACATTAATGAGCAGTGTAGATCTCCCAAAGGCAAGGGTTTCCTAAAGCAATAAACTATGGCATCAATTCTAAGATGTAGAGTTTTTTTCCCCCATTTTAACATCTCTGAAATCCAGATGCCTCTTACCATGGATCTTATGAAATAGAAATGAGTAAAATGAAAGTAAGTTTTTAATGTAAAGTCCAGTTATTCGTATCCCAGCTCTAAGTCCCTCCTAAGCGAGACCAATGGGAACAGAAAGGGAACTATGTGCCCACTGAAGGCCTATTTTGTGCCTGTCACACAGTACTTGGTTTTCAAAGTAGCTTTCATCAGGCACAGAAAGGCTGATCTTTTCTCCCTGTTACCGAACAAAAAAGGGGGTTTCATCTGCCTGCCACCACAAAAGCCAAACTCAAGAGGCAGTTGATGATGCAAAAGGAAAGAGGTCTTATTCAAATGCTGTGTGATCTGGGAGAATGGCGAACCCCTTGTCTCAAAGCTCATGTCCTCTGCAAAACCCAAAGTCCAACCGTCCTCAGCAAGACCAAAACAAAATCTAGTGCCCAGAGATCCAGCTCCATTTTAAAGTACCATCTTTGGAGCCCACAGGCAGCTGCTAAGCAGTCATCCAGGTGGCTTAGTTTGTTCCTGGCTGCTGCCCATTTCAGGATCCCTCCTGAAGGCCATGGGCCATCCCGCTGCTAAGGCCACATGATCCATGGAGAGGACAAGGACAGGCCAATGCACCATCTAAGTGCAGGTCCCAAGCAGCAAGCCATGAGCAAGAGAACATTTCTCTGCTCCTCTTGGATGTTATTAGTTTTGGGTGTGGGTTGGGCCAGGTACTTTCCCAAAATGACCAATCCACTTCCCAAACTTTCATGTATTTTAGAGGGTCCACCTCCCAACCAACCTCTTCTTTCCCTAGGCTAGACTGACAGGACTCCAGTCCAGCACCTCCCGCTGTCGCCATTTCGACTTCTATGATGCATGTGCCTGACTTCCCCTGGCCCCGCCCCCAGTTTGGTACCAGAAGCAGGCAGGAGGGCTTTTTCCTCTATCCAATTATCTTGCTAGCCTTGCCCATGCTCAGTGTAAGAACTTTCTCCTGCCGCCATCTTGGCAAGTATGAGGGAGACTCCCCTGGTCTCCAACTCCATGCCAGGGACAGAGCATCCCCAAAACATGCACTCTGTTACCCATGCAACATGGCTTCACAGTCCTGTGAAAGTGCTGCCTAGCACTGCACTGTGAACCTCGCCATAACCCTGGGAGGTTTGTGAAGGCATTCTTTGACTGGCTGCATGCCCTCTGTACTCGAACCTCTGACCTCCATCCCCAAAGAGCATGGCTCAGTGCACAGGTGAGTCCTAGGTACCATTCCCATGGCCTAGCTCTATCTCCTCCTGCAACCACACCTGTTGCACACCATTAGCCCACTCCCAGCACCACTATGCTGGAGCAGCCTGGATGGTCTGACAGGCTGTCTATTGGTACCATCCCCACCATAAGGAATTTGGAGTTTTGTCTGATCTATGGGCACTGGACAAGGCGTAAAAGTCTAAGCTCCACGCCCACCTTAATCCTGCACACCACCACCTGCCTAAATAACAAGTGTCTCCTTCCAGAGGCTCCTGCTAGAACAAACCCCTAGACCTTCACTGACTGTCAGGCTCACACCAACAGCCCACTCATGGGGCTCCAGGCAGCCTCTCAGCTGGGTCCACGCAATACCAAATTTTTTCAGTGGTCTTGACTTCTGCTACCGCATCAACTGTTCCTTTTCCTTCTGGATACCTTCTGTCTTGCTTTCTAATTCATTGTTTTCCATATGCTGCCAGCTGAGTCAGATAACCAAACTGCTAGAATTGAGCCTAAACACTGAATTGGTAAGTTCTAAATACAGGTTGGAGGTCATGGTGAGGGTTCTAGATTTGCCTGAGCCTCACAGTGAGGCCAGTGGGAAGGGAGATGATGGGATAGGGCACAGGGGCCAGGAGAGTCTTCTCACTTTCATGCTGGACTCTGAGGGGGTAGCCGTTAGCAGTCACCCAAGGAGTTGTCATGAAGTTGGTCTTAGTACAGGCAGATACTGTTCTATGAGGAGCTGGGGGTGGGGGCAGGGCTCGGTGGTAAAATAATGCACACAGTATGGAATTCCTGAGGTCTTTCTGGGAAGAGCAGCAGGTTCCACACGATCAGGAACTCAGGCTTACCCACAGTCGGAGACTGAGATGGAGAGTGTTGCTGCCTCAGCCTGGGGCAGGAGAGAGAACTAGACCCTGCACAGTGTCAGGGTCTAAAGCGAAGAGACAGAGGCTACATCCTGTGGTTTGGGTCAGCTCAGCTGCCACTCAGTGAGAATCACACAAGATTCCTCCTCATGAGGGCAGCTCTCCCAAAGGCCCACTGAGCCAGACAGTCCCCATGGGGAGCAGGCCATGAATCAGACAACAGGGAATGGCTGAGGGAGCCAGGATAATTCCCACACTCACTCCCAAGGTATCCCAATTTGGATTTTTAGGACACACTGAAGCAGGCAAACACAACCCCCCTGGGGCCAGCACCACTGAGGGATGCTGATTTCAGACGGCACCCCCAACACAGCCCAAGTGACAGGTCATCTGCCAGGAGACCGCGGCCACACAACAGAGAGCCACAGCCACACTGGGGTCCTTCTCTCTAATTTCCAGAGCTGTGGCTTCATCTAAATGGCCAGCTTGTCACCAACTTCAGTGACAGGGGTCAACCCTGCTTAAAGGGACTCACCCAAGCCTTTGAGGCCTGACCTGAGAGAAAGAATTTCACAACTGTCCCCCTAAATGAGGAAGGTGGTGATAGCTACAAAGCCCTGTGACTTTCCAATCTCACAGGGAAAGTCAGGTGGCCAGCCTGAATCTCTCCGATCTCACCTGAACTTCTAGTTTCAGGTTTCTTCGGGGAATCATCTTGCTGAGATGATAGTGGAGCTGAAGGGACAAGGAGAGAGATAAGATGAGATAAACGTTTGATCAAGTCATTTGACCCTCATCAGACTGGCAGAGCTTTCTTCAAAGAAACTGTATTAAATCTCTCTCTTTCCTGTCCTCCCACTCCATTGAAAGAATCATCTCCTCCTCCTCTATCTGTGCAGCCTGGCACACCCCAGCACCCTCCCAGCCTCCTCTGCTTGCACTGTACAGAGACACTGGCTTGTGGGCTTCTCCCCTACTTCCTGCAGTATCCTTACTCTCACACCCCTCTATGACTAGAAGCCAACTCCTCAGTAAGGACATACCTGGTACACAGCATATGGGCCAGCACTCATCTGTTTAGGTAAGAAACGCTGCACTTAACATGTGGCAGGCACTGGCCTAAGTACTTTACAAATACTAACCCATTTGATCCTCATAATAACTCTATGAAGTAGATACTATCATTATTTCCATTTTACAAATGAGGAAACGGAGGCACAAAAAGGCAAAGTGATTTGCTCAAATTTTCCCAGAAGCCAAAACTGGTATATTGTAGGTCCTTATTAATTATTGATTAAATGAAAATCTGATTGTGTGAGTGTGTATGTATGTATGAGATGAGAGAGAGGGAACTCACATGTAGGGTACACAGAACTACTCTTACATTACTATAAACAGAGCTTAGGTTGTGCATAGAGCTTCTCATTAGTAAGCAATGTTCAAATGCATCTCCATAGCTCTTCTTGATGTCTTGTCTCTTAAAGAGGGGTTCCTAAGGCTTGAATTTGCTTAAGGCAAAAGAAAGACCAGGTGGCATGTTGAAGACTCTCTGAAAGATATTTGTATTGAAAGTACATGGTGTGCTAGGCACCGTGCTAAGTGTTTCCCCTACATTACTTCATTTAAACCCTCAGCAATCCAGTGATGTGTTTTTATTACACCCATTTTAAAGTTGAGGCAACTGAGGCTTATTGGGATTAAGTGACCTCCCCAGGGTCACATACACATGGTCTTTCTGCCTACAGACCCCAGAGTCTTAGCCCATTGCATCAGATGGTGAGGTGGTAAAGGATAGAGGTTTATTGAAGGTAAGGATAGGGGTTTATTGCCCTTATTGGTAAATATATTAAATGTACTTGTCAAATTGTCCAAGATGAAAAATAATAACAATTCTCAACTGTTCGGGAGAGTTTGGGAATATAGTTACTCAAATACCTCTTGGAAGAGAGTAAGTTGATACACATTTTTCTGGAGTGCAATTCAATACAAAATCCCTTAAATAGTGACAATGCTTTAACTCTGTAATTTCATTCTAGGCATTTTGCCTAAGAATATAATTGGACAATTATACAGACATATGTGCAGAGCTGTTTATTATAGAAGTTATTACAATAACAAAAATGTGGGAAAATCAACCAACAATAGGCAAGTGGCTAAACAATGTAAAGTATGACAAAATACTTATGCATCCATCCATGGAAAGTGCTATCATGAGCCAATAGTCTGACAAGGAATAACACATATGATTTTTTTTTTAGGTTGAAATATGTAGGTTACAGAAAAGAAATACTTTTTTCATGAAAAGTCTGGAAAACAACCCAACCAAAATTGTTGGTTTATTTCTGATGAATAAGATTTTTAAATAATTTTTCTCTTGATTAACTGTACTTTATAATATAATAACTGTGTAATTTTCTAAAAAGTAAAATACATTTTTAAAGGGAGGCCCCAGCATAAAAGAGGAAGTCACTGGCATCACCTTGAGGAGTCGACAGGGAGGCCTTGTGTCCTGAGTGCCACCAGGAACCCCACACCCAACAGAGCTAACTGCCACCAAGACCTGTCTTCACCTAGAAGTCAACATAGATGAGACAGAAAAAAAGACAAGTCAACACAGGAACCATACTCTCCTTGATATTCAACTACTCGTGCAAGTAAATGTATCAGAAATTATTTGAGGGGCATCTTCTCGCATCCTGCTCCCCCTAAATGTATTCTAAAGCAGTAACTACCCCTCCAGCAGAGTGACCAGAGCCTGGGAGGCTCAGCCATCAGATGGAAGAGGACCATAAACAATGTCACCTGCATGACCTCAAGTCAGAGAACCAGCACTCACTGGGGCCAACCAGTCAGCCTGAGTTCTTGGGTGGTTTCAACACCTGTGAGCTGCCAACGGCCCCAGCTCAGCCTCAGCCCACGATCCTGGTGGCAGAGTATTCACCCCCAGGGCTGCTGAAGGATCAGACACCAAGAATGCCCAGATCCCCAGGGGCTTGCAGGGGGAGGATCAGTTCATACCTTGCTGGTGGAAATGTGAATTGTAATACTGTGATAGTTTTTTCGTAAAGCTGTCTGGAAACAGCTATAAAAATGAACTGCATACAAATCCCCTAGCCTAGCAGTTTTATTCCTGGAATGCATCCATAGAAATAAGAGCACCGGTTCAGAAAAACACCTTGGTGGCTCAGGTAGTGTTTGAAGAGTACACTATAGTCACATTCCTAATTTCCAGATGTTGTTGGTCCTGGAATATCTAATAAGGAGAAAATAAAACATTACAAGGTGGGGTGGGGTGGGTTCCTAGTTAGAATTCAGGTAGGACAGGAGGTGTACCCATAGGGAACATGAACAATGGGTTCAAGGAGCATGATCCAATCTCAGTCTAGGGGTAGGATGGCTCATGTTTTAAAATGCATCCCAGATTTTCTTTTAATCAGGGATGGGAAGACACACAGTTATTTCTACATAACTGCCATAAAAAAAGAAGTTTTTATACTCATAGTTCCTAGAAACAGGAGACATAATAGCATACCATGCAGGGCCACATAGAACTGCACCAGAGTGAGACAGGAGACATGTGGGGTGAGGAGGAAATGTGGGCAAGACCTCTCATTATGATTTCCATGGGGAAAAAAATGCATGAGGTAGGTAAGCAGCCTAGGATTGGCTCGTTTTGGCAAGCTCTGGGGCATCGAGGCTGTTCCTAGTTGTCCAGCACCTGGCCCTGATGTGAGCAGAACAGGAGCACAGTTACCCAAGTAAAAGCCCTGCAGAGAAGGGGGTGGGGTATGGGCCCTGGATTGGTTGGTTTGCAGGTAAAGGTTCTCTCCTAGTGGATTTTTTATTCTGTCAAGGAATTGGCTGACCCTAGGAGGGGCAGTCTCTCCAGGGTCAGCAAGGTTCCAAATGTCAAAACATCCAAGTAAAGACACATGCTTAATTTAAGCTGGCCAGGCCCCAGGCATCCAGAGGTTCAGATTCCCCTTCTGAGGCCCAGTTCTCTGGGTGAGCCAACCAATCCTGCTGCCAAGAGAGAACACGGCAGGGTCCCAGCCCTGCAGGGGCAAAATACTGTAAGGGGAGAGGAAACCAGAGGGATTGCTGGCTGGCTGCTGAAGTATCCGAAGGGGCACACAGAGACTTTGCCTGTCTGTACAGAGAACCTAACTTCTAGATTTAGGATTCTGACCTAGTTTCAAGGGCCATATGTCATGGCAGGTGCCCTGCATGACATGCTACCATTTTCTCTCAGGGTTATATTTCTCTCTGGGTTATATCTTGCAGATAAAAACTGGAGCCTAATGAGTAACTGAGGTCCCCAGGGGAAAAAAGAAGCCAGGGAGGGAGGGAGATACTCTTCCTCCTCCTTGCGCCAAGACTAAATTCCAAGGACCTAGGTGGCCTTGGAGACCCAAGGATGGGTGAGGAAGCTAAGCACACGCTCAGTGGGCAGTCTGATGTCTAGTGATGGGTGTGCATGTGAGAAAGGAATGGGTCATTGCTTTCACCCAAATACCACCCACCTGCACTCTCCCCATCCAATCTAGGTGGACCGTGCCTTTAGGGTGGGTGGCACCACCTCCCTCATTCCAATTACTTCCTCAACAGTAGAAATTAATATTGCTTTTATTTAAAAATTTAAAAATCCAGATCAGAGAGATTATATCCATTGCACTAGTCTGAGAATTTTATAGAAAGAAGTTTATCTTCATCTGAGCCAAAAGCTGGATCCTACTAAAAAGGGCTGATAATACTTGCAGAGGCAGATATAGACCGGCTACATGACTGGCATCTGTGATGGTCAGGAAAAGCAAGGGAATGGCCTGTTTGGGCTGCCAATATGCTTCATTAATGGGCACAAAAATCTCTTATTTGTGAGGGCTGTGCATGTGCAAGCTGTCTCCTTCTGCCACCTAACCCAGCCAGCCAGCCAACTTGTCTCACTTAGCACGGAGCCGAAGTGAGCACAGTCTGAAACAATGCCTGGAGCCCCTTGGCCATAGGAAATCCCTTGCTGCCCCTGGGTTTTGACTAAAAAAGTTGGGTGTTCCCAGCTCAAACTGCTCACCCCACTCTCATCTAAGGATATACCTTATGTTTCCAGGTGGTCTTTGGCTGCCGGAATTAATGTGTCTGTGCTGACAGCCCACTGTTTTCTTACTCTTTTTGGCTACCTCTCCCTGTAGGACACTCCATGCTCATTACTTGCTTATCAGAAGTGCTATCTTTGTCCATACGTCACTAACTCACACCTTTTGCTCTAAAATGGCACAGATACATAGTCTCTGCCTATTATCTCATGAAATGTGATAACCACCAAACAGCCTTTGCCTCTCCTCAAATTGGACAATGGGACAGAAAACACAGTTCCTGGTGACTGATAATAATGTACCTACTCAGGAGGCAGGGCCCAGCTCTGGGACCCTCCCCTCTCTTTTGAACTATTAGCTACTGAAGCTAGCTTTTAAAAGGGTCTTATAGGGCTACATTTCTCAGACTCTAAAGAACATACAAATCCCCTGGGAATCTTGTTAACTTACAGATTTTGATGCAATAGGTTTGGGTTGAGCTTCATAATAGAGCATATCTCACCATTTCCCTGGTAATGTTGATGTTACTGGTCCATGGACTGCACTTTGGGCAGCAAGGGCATTGGGAACATACAGCTCTGAGCTTCAGATGCATGTACACACATACAGTCTTGCCAAGGCAGACAACAAGCTTAAAAGACACACTGTAAAATGGTCTTTTTATCTGTCTGAGTTGGACTACTTGAAAAAATCTCTAAGTTCTTCACTTGGCTTTAAGTTGCTATCATTTTGATAATATTTATAAACATATCTAAAAATATCTTGCACCCGTGCCAAATTAAAATGTAGTCAATAGAGAGAAATAGAAACACCTAAGGGAAGGAGACAACTTTGGGCCACTGGGTAAATCCCTAGTGACTCAAAGCCGCAGGTGTAAGCACTGGTTTTCAGACGTGGAAACTGAACCTGAAAGAACTCCAGAAATCGGGGCAGGTGGCTGACATCACCGGGCAGCACGGTGAAGCCGGAGTCCGGGCTGACACAGGCCTGCCTTGTGCTGCATGTGGCTGGCTGCTCCCAGTTTGACAGCAGAGCAGACTAATGGTGAGGGCCACGTGCATTTTTGCTGATAGCAGTTTTAGAGGACAAACCTCAATGTAACTGGGCTTAAAAAAATAAAGATAGTTTTGGAATTAGGTACTTTTTGTCTTGTTTTTGTTGTTTTCTTCAAAAAGAGGCAAGCATCACTTAGAGGTGATGATTATCTACTATCTGTGGCTTTAGGTGACCCTAGACATCCTACTCCTCAGTATAGACTAAGTATTTAGATAATAACATGATGAGATTGCTGGGGAGATTTCACGGAGGGGTCCACATCCTCACAGAATAACATTGGTTGTTTTGTTCTTTTCTGACTACTCAGCAGCCAGCCTCCCCCTTTCAGAAGCCGGCTTCACCTTTAGACGGCGTGCTCCCTTACCAAACACCTCTCATGTCACGAGTCATCTTTTTTCTTTTTCTTTTTCAGTTACAGTTTCCATTCAATATTATTCTGTATTAGTTTCCATTATACATCATAGTGGTTAGACAACCATGTATTTTACAGAGTGGTGCCTCGATATTTCAAGTACCCACCTAGTCTCATGCATAGTTATTACTATATAATTGACTATATTCCCTATGCTGTAATTTGCATCCCTGTGACTATTCTGTCATCTTGATTCCCAGAGGGCAGCAAACTCAGCCACCTCAGAACCACCCCAGAGGTCCCTGAAGCAATGGAGAGGGCTTAAATGCTGGTGGTGCCAGGTATCTACCGTGATTCTTTTCCTCCGTCCTGCACTTGAGCTATTTGTCTCTGAAACTGTTTCTAAGTTATCTGGTGCCATCTCCTGGAAAGCTGCAAACATGGCAGAAAGCAGATTTCCCCTGCAAGTCCCACTGAAGAAGAGAGACTATTTCACCAGATCATTTGAATTCTCCCCAACCCCAGCCTCTTCCTATTTGCAGGTTAACAGTCTGTTATGAGGTTTGTGTAGTATGGTGGGAATACACAGGATTAGAAGCTAACTCAAACTCCGTTTTAGCCACGCTGTGTGCCCTAGGGCAAGTCACTCACCTGTGAGTCATATAGCAATTATTTAGCTACATGACTTGGCCTCTGAGCTTCCGAGTTCCTTTATCCATACCATATAAGTAGCTATGAGTCTATACCTCCACTCCAAGAGTTACCAGAGTGACTATATAAGCTGGAAACAGTATACTAAAGCTCAAAGATGCACTCAGCAGGCCCCCATGTCCCTCTAGTCATGATAGTAAATATCAGTCCCCAAAACGTAAATAATTTTCTTGACCACCTTTGCATTTAGGCGACAATATGTAACAAAAATCTGGCAATGAGAAGCAAGAGGGAGTTACTAGGTGAGGATGATGGGAAATCTCCATTAAAGGGGAGCTAACTCAGCTAACATGTTTTGTTTACCCTTTGCCCAGTCTTTTCCTCCTGCCAGAAATGCAAATGGATCGCTGGAAGATGGCAGCCACATTGTGGCCATGAAACAAGCATGCAATAAGCTCAAAGGAGCAAAGAGAAAGAAGCCTGGGTCTCTCGTTGACAGTATGGAACTGCTCTTTCAGTCCTGCACTGATTGTATCCAGACTTCACATTAGGTAAAAAAAAAAAAAAATAATAAGACCCTTCATTGAAATAAACCACTATTTATGAATATCTGATATTTGCTGCTGAATGCAAGTCCTGGGTGATGAGAAAAATTATTATTGAACAACCAACTGTCCAATAAGTCATAGAAGAAGACAGGATTTTTTTCTTGTTTTCTTACTACTATTGCAGGCACTCTGTAAGAGTGTTTGACACTAACTAGGCACTTAGTTTTTGCCTACCAATTCTAAACCCATACAGAGTTCATGAGTTGTTTGACTAACACCTAAATTTTATTTCTTGATTGCAATTTCACCCTTGCAGTTCCTAAGTTTGAATCTTAACATTGATTGAGATAAAATATGTAAAAAGTTTAGCACATAGCATTTAACATCATGTACTCAATTTAAAATCTGGGGGTCCCAACCTGTGTAGTAAGGGGACAGTATATGATAGCCTCCATGAAGATGTGTTCCTGGAATCCTAACTTATTACAGCTGACCCTTGAACAACATGGCTTTGAACTGCAGGAGTTCACTTATATTTTTCAATAAATACGTGTATGGTTTTTTATCTGTTGTTGAGAGTCCACAATGCAGAGGGCCAAAGGTATACATTAATCTATGTCATTTTATAGAAGGGACTTGAGCATCTATGGACTCTGGTATCCAGAGGGGGTCCTGAGTCAAAAGTTTTACACAAATTTTTGACTGCATAGGGGTCAATGCCTCTAACCTCCACATTGTTCAAGGGTCAACTGTATAAGAGTTATGGGTTTGCTTGATTATTTAAACTATAATACAATTAATAAACAGATTAATTAAAATGTTATATATTATAAAATGCTTAATAAAAAATGAAATCCTGAAAAAACCAAACTGGAATTGCAACTAAATAATGGAGTAATCACCTGGAAAGCAGTGGAGCGATAGTGGGAGAGGAGCCTTGGTGCCGCGGACAGCGGATTCGACTCTCACACATCCCAACGGGTGAGAATTGCCGTGGAGGCTCGAGAGGGTGGGCTGGGTGCGCACGGGCACTGGCACCAGAGGGACATTGAAACAGCCAGTTAGCGTCCCCCCCGGAAGAACGGGGTCTGAATCATAAACAGGAACCCCTAAACTACAGCCGCTAAAGCCGAGAAAATACAGACAAAACGCAACCCCAAAAAGCTTAGGGGCACTCTCTGCCAGAGACAAGTGGCTGGGGATGCAAAAAGACATTTAAAGGGCAAACGCAAAAGTTGCAGCGGCAGCCACCCTCCTTGATCGCTGGGTACAGGCGGCAGCAGGGTGGGCTGGTGCCTGGGAAAAGACTGGTGAGGAAAACTTTGTGAAGAGAACTGACTCTGCGGCCGGTGGAGCCCGGGTGATAACGCACTTCCCACTCTGCAGCTACCATCTCGCTCAGGCATAAGGGAATCAATTAACCTGCCTTTTGTGCGCTCCGCACACAGCTTGTGCGCCTGTGACCTGCGGGGCTGAGTGCAGACTGTCTGGGAGAGCCTTGAGGAGAGACTGGAGACAGTGGCGTTGGGGAAAGAACGGGAGGAGGAACCGGGGAGTCCCGACTCCCTCCCCGTTCGGTAGTCTCCATTGTGGGCTGGAAAGGCGCGACCCCAAAGAGGCAGAAGCGGGGCGCGCATGAACCAGACTGCCTGCGATTGAAACGCAGTCCGCACAGGGGTTGGATCCTCAGCCGAAGGGGTCACAGAACTGCCCAGAGGCCCCTGAGGGGAGACTAGAAACGGAGGCATTGGGGAAAGAACGGGAGGAGGAACCGGGGAGTCCTGACTCCTTCTCCTTGCCGAAGTCTCCATTGCGCGGGAAGAGGCCACACCCCCAAAGAGCCAAAAGCCGAAAAGCAAACATAGACACCCCCAAAACACCCAGAGCAGGCGCGCACACTTGCGCCGAGTGACTGGCGAGGGTTGGCGAGCGTGTGTGTGACACACCCGGGCTGGCAAACGCTTGCACCTGCCGGCAAGGCCTCACACAGACTGGCACCCATACGGCCTGCGAGGGATTGCACAGAGGGGCAAGGGCAGGCGTAAATTGACCCGCCCGCCGCGATTGCAGAGCGGCCCACAAAATAAGTAGAGCTGCCCAGAGTCCCTGGAGGAGAGACCAGAAACAGGATTAACCGGAGAGCTGATTTCCTCCCATTTCCATAGTCCCCATTTGGCGAGGGCAAGCAACGCACCCAAAGAGCCAAAAGCGGGGAAAACACACAATAGAAGACTCTAAACTGACCAGTGCCGCGAAGCTCGCGTGCCAGGGAGGTCAGATGAGCACGGGAGGTCGCGAATAAGCCCTCTGGTCTGGGGCAAACACATGCGAGCCCAGGCAGGTGGGGGGACCCTGCCGCGCTGGGAACGCGCTCAAGGAGCTCTCGTGAGAGCGCAGAGAGATCCCAAAAAATAGCCCAGCCCTGACCGAAGGGGTCACAGAGCTGTTCCAAGCAGGAGTCAGACACAGGCATTAGACTCCTGAAAGGCTCAAACAAACAACCCAAGGCCCTATAGGGTCAACAACTGACATCATCAGAGGCAAGCCCAGAAAGAAAAGTAAAGGACAAAAATACTTAACAGACTCTCACAAAAATGGGAAGAAAAAGAAGTTCTCCCCAAATGAGTGGAAAAGGGGACTCCCCACAGAGAGAGCTCAATGAAATAGAGGCAAGGGAACTATCAGATATGGAATTTAAAACAATGGTTCTAAGGAAGCTCAATGAGCTCAGCCAGCTCAAAGAGAACTATGAGAAGCTGCAGAGAAACTATCAGGATCTTACAGCAAACTATATCAGCCTGGAAAAGGACATAGAAACTATCAAGAAGACACAAGAGGATATGAAGAATACCATTTCTGAATTGAAGAACACAGTAGAAGGAATCCAAAGCAGGCTGGATGAAGCTGAGGATCGAATCAGTGAGATGGAGGATAAGGTAGAAAAAAGCTCCCAGAAAGAGCAAGAAATGGAAAAACGGCTCAAAAAGAATGAAGAAGCATTTAGGGAAATGCAGGACAACCTGAAACGCAATAATATCCGTATAATAGGGATACCAGAAGGAGAAGAAGAGGAGCAAGGGATAGAGAACCTCCTCGAAAAAGTAATGATGGAAAATTTCCCTAATTTGAGGAGAGAAAGGCTCTCATGGATCCAGGAGGCACAGAGGACCCCACTCAAGAAGGACCCAAGGAGGTCCACTCCAAGACACATCATCATTAAAATGGCAAATGTCAAAGACAAAGAGAGAATCCTCAAGGCAGCAAGGGAGAAGGAGAAAGTAACATACAAGGGGGCCCCGATACGCCTAGGAGCTGACTTCTCAACAGAAACACTCCAAGCCAGAAGGGAATGGCAACAAATATTCCAAGCCATGAAAAGCAAGGGCCTACAGCCAAGGCTGCTCTACCCAGCTAGGCTCTCCATTAAAATAGAAGGAGAAATACGGAGTTTCCCAGACAAAAGAAAGCTAAAAGAATACATCTCTACCAAACCAGCACTCCAAGATATGCTAAGGGGACTGGTTTAAGCAGATGAAGGAAAAGAATGAGACGGAGAGGAACACAAGTACAAAGAGAAAAGATGAGTAAGTTTCTATCAGTAATATCTCTCAATGTGAATGGACTAAATGCCCCAATCAAAAGACACAGGGTAGCTGAGTGGATAAGAAAACATGACCCACACATATGCTGCCTACAAGAGACCCACCTCAGAGCAAAAGACCTACACAGATTGAAAGTAAAGGGATGGAAAATAATATTCCAAGCAAATGGACATGAGAAAAAGGCTGGCGTTGCCATACTTGTATCAGACAAAGTCGATTTCAAAGCAAAGGCCATAAAGAGAGACCCAGAGGGGCACTTTATCATACTTAAAGGAAGAATCTATCAAGAAGACATCAATATTGTAAACTTATATGCTCCCAATATAGGAGCCCCCAAGTTTATAAGGAAATTGTTGGATGACTTCAAAAAAGATATAGATAGCAACACACTGATAGTAGGGGATTTCAACACCCCACTGTCCAAAATGGACAGATCTTCCAAACAAAACATTAATAAACATATCGTGGAGCTGAATGAAACACTGAATCAAAGAGACTTAACTGACATATATAGAATCTTACATCCCAAAGAAGAAAAATACACATTCTTTTCAAATGCTCATGGCAGTTTTTCAAAGATAGACCACATGATAGGACACAAAGCAAGCCTCAGTAAATTCAGGAAAATTGAAATAATACCAAACTTTTTCTCAGACCACAAGGCCTTGAAACTCGAAATCAAACTCAAAGAGAAACTTCAAAAACTTGGAAACTCATGGAGACTGAACAGTACACTTTTAAACAATGAATGGGTCAATAATGAGATAAGAGAAGAAATCAAAAAATTTCTGGAAACAAATGAAATTGAACAGACAACTGTCCAAAACCTATGGGACACAGCAAAGGCGGTCCTGAGAGGGAAGTTCATAGCAATACAGGCTTACCTTAAAAAGATAGAAACATTTCAAATAAAAGACCTAACACTACAACTTGAAGAACTGGAGAAACAACAACAAATAAATCCCAGAGCAAGTAGAAGGAAGGAAATAGTCAAGATTAGAGCAGAACTGAATGACATAGAGACAAAAAGAACAATTCAGAGGATCAACCAATCCAGAAGCTGGTTCTTTGAAAAGATTCATAAAGTGGACAAACCTTTCAGCAGACTCATCAAGAATAAAAGGGAGAGGACCCAAATTAATAATATCAGAAATGAAAGAGGAGAAATAACAACTGATACCACAGAAATACAAATGATCATCAGAAACTATTATGAACAATTATATGCCAAGAAATTTGAAAATCTGGATGAAATGGACAAATTTTTAGAAAAGTATAATCTTCCAACACTGAAGGAGGAAGAAACAGAAAGCTTGAACAGACCGATAACAGTTGGGGAAATTGAAGCAGTCATCAAGAAACTCCCAGCACACAAAAGTCCAGGGCCAGACGGTTTCCCAGGAGAATTTTACAAAACATTTAAGGAAGAGCTAACCCCTGTCCTTCTCAGACTATTCCAAAAAATCCAAGAGGAGGGAAGACTGCCAGACTCCTTCTATGAGGCCAGCATCACCCTGATCCCCAAACCAGATAAAGACCCTACAAAGAAAGAAAACTACAGGCCAATTTCGCTGATGAACATAGATGCTAAAATCCTCAACAAAATATTGGCAAACCGCATCCAGCAATACATTCAAAAGATTATCCATCACGATCAAGTGGGATTCATCCCAGGGATGCAGGGATGGTTCAATATACGCAAATCAGTAAACGTGATACACCACATAAATCAAAGAAAAGACAAAAACCACATGATCATCTCGATAGATGCAGAAAAAGCATTTGACAAGGTACAGCACCCATTTATGATCAAAACACTCAGCAAAATGGGAATCAATGGGGCATTCCTCAACGTAATAAAGGCCATATATGAAAAACCTACAGCCAATATCATACTCAACGGGCAAAAACTGAAAGCTTTCCCACTAAGATCGGGAACACGACAAGGATGTCCGCTCTCACCGCTTCTTTTCAACATCGTATTGGAAGTCCTAGCCACAGCGGTCAGACAAGAGAAAGAGATAAAAGGCATCCAAATAGGAAAGGAGGAAGTAAAACTATCATTGTTTGCAGATGACATGATAGTGTACATAGAGAACCCTGTAGACTCTACCAAAAAACTCCTCAACCTAATAAGTGAATTTGGCAAAACAGCAGGATACAAAGTCAACATTCAGAAATCAAAGGCGTTTTTGTACACCAGCAATGCAATAGAAGAAGAAGAAATCAGGAAAAATATACCATTCGATATAGCACGAAAAAAGATAAAGTACCTAGGGATAAATTTAACCAAAGACACAAAAGACCTGTATGCAGAAAACTATACAACATTGAAAAAAGAAATTAAGGAAGACACAAATAAATGGAAGCATATACCGTGCTCATGGATTGGAAGAATTAATATCCTTAAAATGTCCATACTACCAAAAGCAATTTATAGATTCAACGCAATCCCTATTAAGATACCAATGACGTATTTCACAGAAATAGAACAGACATTTCAAAAATTTATATGGAACCATAAACGACCTCGAATAGCTGCAGCAATTTTGAGAAAGAAACACAAAGTAGGAGGGATCACAATACCGGACATCAAACTCTACTACAAAGCCACTATACTCAAAACAATCTGGTACTGGCACAAGAACAGACCCATAGACCAGTGGAACAGAATAGAAAGCCCAGAAATAAGCCCAGGTCTCTATGGACATCTAATATTTGACAAAGGGGGCAGAAGCATAAAATGGAGCAATAACAGCCTCTTCAACAAATGGTGTTGGGAGAGCTGGATGGCTACATGCAAAAAATTGAAATTGGATCATCAGCTGACACCATACACAAAAATAAACTCAAGATGGATAAAAGACTTAAATATAAGTCGCAACACCATCAAAGTCCTAGAGGAGAACATTGGCAGGAAACTCTCAGATATCCCACGCAGCAATTTTTTCACTGATATGTCTCCTAAAGCAAGGGACATAAAGGAAAGAATAAACAAGTGGGACCTCATCAAAATAAGAAGCTTCTGCACGGCTAAAGAAAACATCAGCAAAATGAAAAGGGAGCCAACCATTTGGGAAAATATATTTGCTAATGATACATCAGATAGAGGTTTGATCTCCAAGATATACAAAGAACTCACTCGACTTTACTCCAAGAAGACAAACGATCCAATCAAAAAATGGGCAAAGGACCTGGGCAGATGCTTTTCTAAGGAGGAGATACAGAGGGCCCAGAGGCATTTGAAAGGATGCTCTGCATCACTAGCCATTAGAGAAATGCAGATCAAAACCACCATGAGGTACCACCTCACACCGGTCAGAATGACCATCATAAACAGATCCACAAACAACAGGTGCTGGCGAGGCTGTGGAGAAAAGGGAACTCTAGTCCACTGTTGGTGGGAATGCAGACTGGTGCAGCCACTATGGAAAGCAGTGTGGAATTTCCTCAGAAAGCTGAAAATGGAACTGCCTTTTGATCCAGCGATTCCCCCTGCTGGGACTATACCCTGAGAACACCAAAACGCCAATACAAAAGAACCTATGCACCCCAATGTTCATAGCAGCACAATTTACAATAGCCAAGTGTTGGAAGCAACCTAAATGCCCATCAGTAGATGATTGGATCAAAAAATTATGGTACATATACACAATGGAATACTACGTAGCAGAAAGAAAAAAGAAGTACTAAACTTCGCAACAGCATGGATGGAACTGGAGAGCATCATGCTAAGCGAAATAAGCCAGGGGGCGAAAGACAAATACCATATGATCTCACCTATAAGCGGAACCTAACCAACAATGCAAAGAAGCAAGGCAAATATGGCCAGCAACACTGAAAGGAAAAGAAATCAACAGAGACAAGAGGGAAGGGGGGGGCAGGGAAAGGGAAGGGAAGGGGAAAGTCAAGGAACATATAGCAAGGACTCATGGACAAAACCAAAGGGGAAGAGCTGAGGGAGGGAAGGTGGGAGGGGGCAAGGGAAAGGGGGGGGGGAAGGCAGAGACAAATGTATTTAAAAAGTAAATAAATTAATAAAAAAAAAAATAAAATGTGGGACATTAAATAATGTAAATAACTTATCATGAATACAAAATGTGTGGCCAAACCATTATAATTGTTGAATGAGTCAATGAAGGAATGAATGGACCCACACTATTCAAACATTGTACATTTATTAAACCTGATTCTGTATCTAGAGTAAAAAAAAAAAAAAAAAAAAAAAATGAAATCCTGAAAGTGATATATTTATCTGAAAACTGTACAACACCAATGTGCAAATGCAGCTGCATAGGAAGAAAACATTGGCTGTCATTTAGTGATAGATAATCATGGCTCAGCTTAGATTCTGGCAAAGCATGGTCCCCAGCAAGAATAAAGCTACTATGCTCTAATGCACGGTTCTTTTCTCAGGAGTTAAAGGGCCCAGTGGCACATACTTTCAATAAAGGCCAGGTTTGTCCACAGTGAAGACAAACTGGGAAGATGGATGCCAAGCTTGTGGAGTCCTTCAGAGTGCTGGGGAATCCAAACACAGTTTGCTGGTTCCCAGCCCTCACCTGCAGGATTGCAAATTCTATAGAATAGTAAAACCAGGCTCGAGAACCCCCTGCCAGGTGCATATCCACAGAGAAAAGAAAAAGAATCTCCAAAGGAACCCTTTATGAACTTTTATCAGACCTCTATGCTGGCTCCTCCTCAGGTCCCATTCCACTGAAAACAGCAGAGCGGAGAGATTAGGAACTGGAGCAGCAAGAGGTAAAACAGTAGAGCAGAGAGATCAGAAATTGGAACAGCAAGAGGTATTCAGGACCCCACCCAGCCTCGGCTCTTACACTAGGATGCCATCAGTGCCAAACAAGAAAGAGCTGACCCTTTTACACAGATTGGTCACTCACATGAAACAGCTAATTCATCAAAAACTACACATTATTGGAAATAATCCAAGACAGACCAAGACTGGTGGTACAGAGGCAGGGGAACACACCCACCACTTTCCCTTAAGGCTGAACAGTGCCTTGTGGGGGTGATCCAGATATCCCACCCTACTGATCACACCAGAAGCCCCTGTTAGAGACAGAAGGAGGTGGTACATGTGGTGCTATTGGACATTATATGAACCACCCCTGGGCCTTGTGCTCATGAAAAGCCAGAAGGGCACAATAGCAAGGACCAGCCAAGCCTGAAGGAGATAGTCACAGGCTGTGGATTACTTGTAGTCTTGAACAGGATGCCTAAAGCTAAACTGTACTAAAGCTAGACTGGGACACCAGCAGATAGTACCAGAGACAGATCCAGAAGGAGAAGACAGTAGGCAAACAAACACTAGACTCTGCTGAGATAAATTCCACCTTGTTCTTTTTCATTACTTGCTTTATTTTTTTCTCCAGTATAGCTTTTTAATATTGTTTCTTTGTCTTCAGTTTTGTTCCTATTACTTCATTATTTTGTATTTTTATTTATATATTTTTATTTTTATTATTTTTATTTTAGTCTTATTTCAACTCTCATATTTTGCTCTTCCCATCTCTTGCTCCATTTTGTGTTCTTTCTTTTCTTTCTACACCTTGTTTCTATTCCTCACGCTCACTATTTATCCTTCCTCCATCCTCTCAAAACCATCTTTCTTTCCATTAGTCATGTCATGTTATTTTTCATTATTCTCAGTCCACCTTTATTAATATTTGCTCAATTGTCATTGATATTGTGGTTGTTGTTGTATTTTTTTAATTTTATTCCTAGTTGTTCAGTTTTTTATTTTAAATCTCATATTTTACTATTCTCCTATTCTACTCTATTTTACCTTCCTCCTTCCCTGTCTTATTTTTGTTTTAAATTTTATTTTCTTCCTTTCTTAGCCTGGTTTCTAATGCCTACACTTATATTTCTCTTTCCTCTGTCCCCTCAAATTCATTTTTCTTTCCTTTAGACATCTCACAATATTTTCCTTTTCTTTCTTATAATATTATTATTCCTTTTTCACCTTTATTAATCTTTGTTCATTTTTCGTGGATATCACTACAGTAATTGTTTTTATTCAGATTGGTTCCTATTTTGTCACTATTTTCTTTCCAACCTCATATTGCACTCTTCCCTTTTCTTACTCCATTTTGCCCTATTCCCTCTCTATTTTATTTACATGGTAAATTTTTCTCTTTTTCACCTTATTTCTATTCCCTACTTGTGTTATTTCTGCTCCCCCTACCTTCTCAAAGTCATTTTTCTTTCCATTAGTCACCTCATATTATTTTCTTTTTTCATGTAATATTCTTATTCTCTTTCAAATTTTATTAGTCACAATTCACTTGTTTTTGATATCGTGGAAGTGGTTGGGGGATATTTTTTGCTTATGTGAGTGTTATTTGCTGGGTTGTTTTGTTTTGTTCTGGCAGCTCCTGTACAACAGCATACAAGATGTTGTAGAGGTTGTGACTCAGCCAACAAGCCAGAAGGGAAAACCCACTAAGGAATTAGCCAACAACCAAAACACAATTACAACAAAAGAGCCCAAATAACCTGCATAAAGAAAATCCCTAAAGCATCTATCTCAGGAGTTTAAGGACAATGCACCAGTGATTCCCATCAGCGTCCTACCATGGCAGGCCACCCCACAAAGAGAGAGAGTCAATGCAGATCAATCTAATATGCAGAAACAAAAAGAGTTATCTAAAAGAGGGAGACAAAGAAACAACCCCCAATGAAAAAGAAGGAAGGAATCCCCAGAAAGACTGCTAAATGAAATTGAAGCAAGCAATTTATTAGACATAGACTTCAAAGTAATGATTATAGGATGCTAAAGGAACTTAGTGAGAATTACAAGGAACTTAGTGAGAACTATATCAGCATGAAAAAGGACACAGAAACTATGAATAAGAACCAAGAGGAAATGAATAATGCAATGTCTGAAATGAAGAATACACTAGAAGAAATTAAAAGCAGGCTAGATGAAGCAGAGGATTGAATCATCAAGTTGGAAGACGAGAGATATCTATCTATCTATCTGTATATATATAAACAGTCATAACAACAAAACAAAACAGGACTCAAAAAGAATGAAGATAGTTTAAGGGAGCTGCAGAACAACATGAAACGTAACAATATTTGCATCATAAGGATTCCAAAAGGAGAAGAAAGGAGCAAGGATAGGAAAACCTGTTTGAAAAAATAATGACAGAAACTTTCCTAACTTAGTGAGTGAAAAAGTCACACAAGTTGTGGAAGAACTGAGGGTCCCAATCAAGATGAACCCAAAGAGGCCCACTCCAAGACACATCATAATTAAAATGATAATATTGAAAGACAAAGAGAGAATCTTAAACTCAGCAAGGGAGAAACAGTAACACCAAGGGATCTCCAATAAGATGATAAGCTAATTTCTCAGCAGAAACACTAAAGCCAGAAGGGAATGACATGAAATATTCTAAGTAGTGAAAAGCGAAGAGTTGCAACCAAGATTACTCTACCCAGCAAGGAATCTCATTTAAAATGGAAGATGAAATAAGGAGCTTCCCAGACAAAAATTTTTTTAAAAAGGTTAAAAGGGTATACCTCCACCAAACCAGCATTGCAAGAGATGCTAAAGAAAATTTTGAGCTCAGTTCTTCCACAACTTGTGTGACTTTTTCACTCACTAAGTTAGGGAAGTTTCTGTCATTTTTTCAAACAGGTTTTCCTATCCTTGCTCCTTTCTTCTCCTTTTGGAATCCTTATGATGCAAAATAAATCCTTATGATTTATTTAAGAAAATAAAGAAAAAGAGAAGAGAGAAACACAAGCACAAAGGGAAAAAAATGTCAATGAATAAATACCTATCAATAATAACCTTAAATGTAAATGGAATAAATGCTCCATTCAAAAGATGTAAGGTTGCTGAATGGATAAGAAAACAGGACCCACGTGTATGTTGTCTATAGGAAACCCACCTCAGAACAAAAGATCTACACTGGCTGAAAGTGAAGGGAAGGCAAAAAATATTCCAAGCAAACAGACATTAAAAAAATGGGGTAGCAGTTCTTTTATCAGACAAAATAGACTTCAAAATAAGGGCCATAACAAGAGACAAAGAAAGGTCACTACATAATACTTAAGGGAGTTGTCAAAAAAAACCCCGATATAAGCCTTGTAAACATATATGCACCCAACACAGGAGCACCTAAATATATAAGGAAATTCTTGGAGGGCTTTAATAAGGATATCAATAGCAATACAGTCATCATGGGGAATTTTAACATCCTACTGTCAGCAATGGATAGCTCGTCCAAACAAAAAATCAACAGGGTATTGTGGCATTGAATGACACCCTAGATCAAATGGACTTCACTGATATTTACAGAGCATTTTACCCCAAAGAAGCAAAATACACAGTCTTTTCAAATACACATGGATCATTTTCAATGATAGACAATATGGTAGGAACAAAGAAAGCACCAACAAATTCAAAAAAATTGAAATTATATCAAGCATCTTTTCAGATCAAAATGGCTTGAAACTAACCCTGGCTGGTGTAGCTCAGTGGATTGAGTGCTGGCCTGAGGACCAAAGGGTCGCTGGTTCAATTCCCAGTCTAGAGCACATGCCTGGGTTGCAGGCCAGGTTCCCAGTAAGGGGTACATGAGCGGCAACCACACATTGATGTTTCTCTCCTCTTTCTCCATGTCATCCCCTCTCTAAAAATAAGTAAGTAAGTAAGTAAATAAATAAATAAATAAATAAAATCTTTTAAAAAATGGCTTGAAACTAGAAACCAACCTCAAGGAAAAAACTCAAAAACATTCAAATACATGGAGACTGAATGGCATGTTATTAAATAATGAATGGGTTAACAATGAGATCAAGGAAGAAATAAAAAGTACCTGGAAACAAATGGAAATGAGCACGCAACAACCCAAAACTGATGGGAAACAGTGAAGGCAGTCCTGAAAGGGAAGTTCATAGCAATACAGACCTACCTAAAAAAGATTTTAAAAATCTCAAATAAACAACCTAACCCTTCATCTAAAAGAACTAGAGGAACGATGACAACGCCCAGAGGAAGTAGAAGAAAAGAAATAATCACGGTCAGAACAGAATTAAATGACATAGAGACTAAAAACCAAACAAACAAACAAACAATCCAAAAGATCAATGAATCCAGGAGCTGGTTCTTTGAAAAGGCAAAAAAAAAAAAAAAATTGACAAACCTTTAACCAGACTCATTAAGCAAAAAAGAGAGAAGACCCAAATAAATAAAATCAGAAACAAAAGAAGAGAAGTAACAACCAATACCAGAGAAATACACAGAATTGTAAGACATTACCATGAACAAATATATGCCAAGAAATTGGACAACCAGAACAAAATGGATAAATTCTCTAGAAACATACAATGTTTAAAAATTGAACTGAGAAGAAGCAGAAAGCCTGAATACACTGATAGCAACTAGCAAAATCAAAGCAGTAATCAAAAAACTTCCAGCACACAAAGCCCTTGACCAGAAGGCTTCACAGGTGAATTTTACCAAACACTCGAAGAAGAACTAACTCCTATCCTTCTCAAACTATCCCAAAAAACTTAAGTGGAGGAAAGATTCCCAAACTCTTTTTACAAGGCCAGCATTATCCTAATAGCAAAACCAGGAAAAGACACAACGAAAGAAAATTACAGGCGAATATCTCTTATGAACATAGATGCTAATTACTCAACAAAACATTGGCAATCCAGATCCAGCAATATATTAAAAAAATCATATACCATGATCAAGTGGGACTTATCCCAGGGATGCAAAGATGGTATAATATTCACAAATCAATAAACATATACACCACATTAAAAAAAATGAAGTACAAAAACCACATAAACATATCAATAGATGCTGGAAAAGCATTTGATAAAATCCAGCACCCATTTATGATAAAAACACTCAGCAAAGTGGGAAGAGGGTGAGCATACCTCCACATAATAAAGACCATATATGAGAAACCTACTGCCAGTATCATATTCAATGGGCAAAAGCTAAAAGCTTTTCCCTTATGACCAAGAACAAGACAAAGGTGTCCACTTTCACCACTCTTATTCAACATAGAACTGGAAGTTCTAGCCATAGAGATCAGGCAAGAAAAAGAAATAAAAGACAGAAACTGAGAGGAAGTAAAACTGTCATTATTTGGAGATGACATGATAGTGTATATAGAATACCTTATAGGCCCCCTAAAAAACTACTCAACCTAATAAATGAATTTGGCAAAATGGCAGGATATGATATTCAGAAATTGATGATATTTTTGTACATTGACAATGAATCATCAGGAAGGGAAACTAGGGGGAAAATCCCATTTACTATAGCAACAAGAAAAATAAAATACCTAGTAATAAATTTAACCAAGTAGGTAAAAGACCTGTACTTGGAAAACTATAGAACATTGAGGAAGATATACATACATGGAAGCATGTATTGGGTTCATGGATTGGAAGAATTAACAACATTAAAATGTCCATACTACCCAAAGCAAGCTATAGACTCAACCCAATTCCTATTAAAACACCAGTGGCATAACCCACAAATTTAAAACAAATACTGCAAAAATTCATATGGAACCAAAAAAGACCCCAAATAACCTCAGCAGTCTTGTGAGAGAAGAATAAAGTTGGAGGGATCACAATACCTGATATAAAACTGCACTACAAGGCCACTGTAATCAATACAACCTGGTGCTGTCATAAGAACAGACACATAGATCAATGAAACAGAACAGAGATCCCCAAAATAAACCCATGTGTCTGTGGTCAATTAGTATTTGACAAAGAGGGCACACACATACAATGGAGTAAAAATAGCCTCTTCAATAAATGGTGTTGGAGGAACTGGACTGGTACATGCAAAAAAAAAAAAAAAAAAAAAAAAAAAAAAAAAAAGAAACCAGACCACCAACTTACACCATATACCAGAATAAACTTAAAATGGATAAAAGGCTTAAATATCAATCAGATTACCATAAAAGTCCTAGTGAAAACCTAGGCAGTAAAATTTCAGATATCCCACATAGCAATATTTTTGCCAATCTATTTCCTATGGCAAGGGAGATAAAGAAAAAAATAAACAAAAGGGACTACATCAAATTAAGAAGCTTCTGCATGGCTAAAGAAACCATCGCCAAAATGAAAAGGGAACCAACTGTATGGGAGAACATATTTGCCAATGATACATTGGACAAGGGTTTAATCTCCAAAATATATAAAGAACTCATACAACTCAACACCAGGAAGACAAACAATCCAATTAAAAAATGGGCAAAGGACCTGAACAGACACTTCTCCAAGGAGGACATGCAGTGGGCCCAGACATACATGAGAGGATGCTCAGCACCAATAGCCATCAGAGAGATGCAAATTAAAACCACATGAGACATCAACTCACACCTCTCAGAATGGCTATCATTAATAAATCAACAAACAACAGCACTGATAAGGATATGGAGAAAAGGGAACCCTTTTACACTCTTGGTGGGAATGCAGACTGATGCAGTCACTCTGGAAAGCAGTATGGAATTTCCTCAAAAAATTAAAAATGAATTGCCTTTTGACCAAGTGATTCCACTGTTGGGAATATACCCTAAGAATCCTGAAACACCAATTCAAAAGAACTTATGCACCCCTATGTTCACAGCAGTGCTATTTACAATAGCCAAGTGCTGGAAACAGCCTAACTGCTCATTAGCATATGAGTGGATCAAAAAACTGTCATATATTTACACAACAGAATTCTATGCAGCAGAAAGAAAGAAGGAACTCCTACCCTTCATGACAGCATGGATGGAACTGGAGAATATTATGCTAAGTGAAATAAGCATAAGTGAGATCATATGATATTTGTCCTTCACTGACAAATATCATATGATCTCACTTATAAAAGGTGTCTAATGAACAAAATAAACTAATCAGCAAAGTAGAACCAGAGGCATGGAAACATCAAACAGACTGACAGAGGCCAAAGGGAGGGGAGAGGGAGATAATGGTGGAAAGATGGGAAAGGAAGTAGTCAAAGAACAGGCATGAATGATCCATGGACATGGACAGTGGTATGGGGATTAACTGTGGGAGCATGAGTGGGTGGAGTGGAGGAGGGCAAAGGGGGGAATATTGGGACGGCTATAATAGAATGTCAAAAATATAAAAATAAATTTAAAAAAGAACATGATGATCCTGAGTTGTGCTGGTGGTTGGTATTGGTAGGTCTGGAGAACAATGTTGCCTGTCTTTTAAGACCCAACTCTATCCCTTTCCTGTGTTTTTTAGAGACAGGCTCAGGCCCTTTACTTACACATTCCTCTGAGTAGTAACTATGGATGGATTAAAATTATATAGTAAAACACAAAATAAAAGTCAGAAGGAGAGGCTACAGAGGAATTAACAAGTCTCTGTGGAATACACTCAACTCAAGAGAGTAAGGGTAGAGAACTCATTGGCATAGAGGGATTGCCTTATGGGTGCTGATTTCTCATTGCTTAAGAATGGACACAGCAGTTTCAAGTATATGTTGGGGAAATAATTTACTGGTAAACTACAAAAGATTTTTCTCTCTCTCACACACACACACACGCATACATACATACATTGGATTGTTAGGAAAATAACTTCAGAGACAAATACAGATTTCATTAAATGGAATATGTATGTACTAACTTGAAAAAATTATTCATTCATTTGTTTTCCTAACAAACATTATGGTTTTTTATTTCAAAAATACTTTTTTAAAGTTTTGCATTGAGCAAGGCAGGCTTGGTATTACAAAGTAGAAATAAAAGATGAATAAAACATAAATCGTACCCTTAGGAGAGTGGCATGGCACAGTGATTAAGAATCTGAAGCCAGACTCCCTAGTTATGAACACCAGCTCTGCCACTTATGAGATCTGTGATCATGAGCAATTACATAACTTCTTTGTGACTCAGTTTTCCCATCTGCAAGATGGGCATAATAATAATACCTCATAGTGTTGTTATGAAGATTAAATGAGGGGAATGACATAATCAACATGGCAAAATATGACATGCCTACTGTCTCCCAACAAAGAACGCTGATTTTGACAATCGCCCATGGACAAGAGGGCCTTTGTGGAAGCACAGGGTTCTAGCAGAGAAGTTTCAGCATACTGAAAATTTGGAAAAATTCCAAATTGGACACATTGAAGATGATAAGAGAAACAGTTTCACTTTACCCATCACCTCTCCCCCAAGGTAGCATACTTCAGTGTTGAGAAAGACCTACTCTGGCTGTGATTCCTTCCATGGGGAAAAGAGGGAGCATGTAAGTGAGCACCCAAATACGCAACTCTGTGGGTTGCTGCCAAAGAAGTGCATTTGTCTCTTGCCCCACTCAGAATATTGAATTGTAGATGGCATGACTGAGGCTTGGTGAGCAGCTGGGTGAACAGCAGCTAGGGCTCAGAAAAGACTGTATCAAAGGGTAATGGGTTCCACTAAGAGCAGCGGGTATTCCATTGGTGGGCCTGCCCATGAGCCACTGGGGATCCCTCACCTGTAAATCCCCCCAACAGGCCCATGGCATTCCTCAAACTCTGCACACCTCACCCATGACCCCATGACCTTCTCCTTGTGCATACCCTCAATAGCAACAAGAATGAGCCAGACTTCTAGGGCTGAGAGAAAGCGCAAACCTGAGATTTTAGCAACATCTAGTGAAAGTAAGCTCCCAACACCCAACTGGGCTTTGTAGACACAGAGTCTTAAGAATTACCCCTCAAGAGGAACAAAGAATGTAGAGCAGATGTATCTATAGAACGCTTCAGAATACCGCAACAGAGGTGATAGAAGGTATTTCTCTCGTAAAGTGAGTTATTAAAGGCTGGAAGAAGTTACTCCTTCAAATGCACAGGAAGTAATGCAATACTTCAAGAAACATGAAAAAATCAAGATAAAAAATGACAACACTGAAAAACAATAATTTTCCAGTACTGAACCCAAAGAAATGGACATCTGTAATTTGCCTGATAAAGAATTCAAAATAGTTGTTTTAAGGATGCTAAATGAATCTCCTTAAATTGTTCAGAGAGACAATACAGGAAAACAATACATGAACAAAAATGACAATTTTAACAAAGAGATAGAAGTTATAAAAAAGAACAAAACAAATTTTAGAGCTGAACAATGCAGTGAATAAAATTTTAACATAATAAAGGCCACATATGACAAGCCCACAGTTAACATGATACTCAGTAGTAAAAAGCTGAAAGCTTTTTAGCTAAGATCAGGGACAAGACAAGTATTACCACTCTCACTTTTATTCAACATAGTATTGGATATCCTAGCCAGAGCAATTAGGCAAGAAAAAAAAAAGCATCCAAATTAGAAAGGAAGAAGTGAAACTGTCACTATTTGTGGGTAATATGGTATTCTATATAGAAAATCCTAGACTCCACCAAAAAACTGTTAGAACTGACAAACAAATTCAGTAGTTTCAAGATACAAAATCAATATTTAAAAATCTGTTGTGTTTCTATACCTTAACAACACACTATCAGAAAGAAAAATTAAGAAAAAAAATCCCGCAGACGACTGCACCAAAAAAGAATAAAATACCTAGGAACAAATTTAACCAAGGAAGTAAAAGACCTGTAGACTGAAACCAATAAGATTTTGATGAAAGAAATTTAAGATACAAGTAAATGAAAAGATTTTCATGCTTATAAATTAGAATAATTAATATTAAGTATCCATACTACCCAAAGCAATGTACAAATTCAATGCAATCCCTATCAAAATTCCAAGAGCATTTTTCAGAGAAATAGAACAAACAAAGCTGGAGGCATCACACTCCCTCACTTCAAACATGTCACAAGACTATAGTAATCAAAACAGTTTCCTCCAAAAAATTAAAAATAAAACTACCACATGATTTGATTCAGAAATCCCCCTTCTGTTTATATATTTGAAGGAATTCGAATCACTGTTTTGAAGAGATTTCTCCATCCCGCATTCTCTGCAGCATTATTCACAATAGCTAAGATATGGAAACAACCTAAGAGTCTGACTATGGATAAGGAAGATGTGCGTGTATACACACGAGCGCACACAAAATGGAATATTGAGCCATGAGCAAGAAAGAAACCTGCTATTTGCAACAACATGAATGTACCTTGAGGGCATTATGCTAAGTAAAAGAAGTCAGGCAGAGAAAGACAAATTCTAAATGATCTCATTTATATGTGGAATCTGAAATCTGAACTCACAGACATAGAGAGCAGAATGCTGGTTGACAAGGGCTGGAGGCTGGGGGAAATGGGGAGATGCTGGTCAAAGGGTACCGATTTTCTGTCAGCAGATGAGTAAGTTCTGAAGATCCATGTACAGCATGGTGACTAAAGTTAATAATACTGTATTATATGCATGAAAGTTGCTGAGAAAATATGTCTTTGTATGTGTTCTCAGCACACACAAAAAAATGTAATTTTGTGATTTGATGAAGGTGTTAACTAATCTTATTGTAGTAATTGTTTTGCAATATATCAAAACATCATGTTGTATACCTTAAACTTACAAAATGTTATATCCTAATAATATCTCCATAAAACTGGGGAAAAGCAATAAAAAGAAATAGAGATAGAATGAGTTCATATTTGTTAAGCACTCAGAAGAGTTGACATATTAAATGTTTTTAATTAAGAAAAATAAAGAGGCATATGATTCACAAGCAAAAATAGACTTGTAACCAGATCTTTTGAGCGATGTATGTACAGCGCTGTGGTTGAAATGTGTTCTGGAAGCTTAAACAGGAAATAAGCCAGCCTTCATGGGAAGGTTAGGAATACCTTTTCAGAGAAGAAATGGAAGGTGGCTCTAAAACCATCTCTAGTACAAGGAGTTCTTGGGAAGACCAGGTAGGATGCAGAGGCCCTACAATATCTAAACATGTAATTTGCCCTTCCTAGTTTGTACACTCTCTTCTTCTAGGTCCTCCCAGTCCACATGGGAAGAGACAATCCCCATGGTTGTGCTGGAAGCAAAATGCTCAGAAGCCTTGCTTTGAAAAACTCATTTCTGATTCATCAGTCCTTGGAGAGTTGGTCAGCCAGGCTCTTAACTGCCATCTCATTTCACACATAACCAGCATGCTGGGGTCAGTTCCAGTCAGGAATGTGCTGCTGCAGTGGCAATTCCCCCTGGAGACATTGGGGCAGCTGTGTTTTCTCTGTGTCTTGAGGGCCCCCCAGTGAAGAGGTTAAGGGGGAGAGCAGCATATGGTGCAGGGACGCCGGCTCTTGGTGAATTCCAGCCCTCCTCCACTGTCTGTGAAGAACTTCCTCACAGAGCATCCAAGTCCAGCCTGAAAGAGAACCAATTTGTATGAGACAGTAGGGACCAGAAACCTCCCCACTCACTAATCCTCCTAGCTATGTGACAGTGGGAAGAGAATCTTCAGGTGCAAGCAACAAAAGCAGGATTTCATGAAATGCCTGTCCTGAAGCCTCATGGGTAAGAGGACTCCAGCCTTCTTCCTTCACAGCTGAATTTTCCAACAAGAACTCTGTGGACAACCCCCATTTCGCTACCCACTCCAGATCTGACTCTTCCACCTACCACCCTTCCCTTTTATAGCACGTGGCTTCTTCTGTAACCCTATACCAAGTTTACCAAAATTGACGATGATATATTTTCAAATGTCCCAAGGGAATATGAGGGCGAGAATGGGCAAGAGAAAAAAAAAAAGGCTGATCATCATTGCTTGGCTTCATTTCTGAAAGACTAGCTCACAGAACTCAGTGGTTGACACCCACTGGAAAGAAGTAATAACAGATGAATTATGGCGTGTTCATCTGGAATTCAGTAATTACCTAGCTACAAGTTGGTAACTGCTGACTGTACTTAAGGAGCATTTTACCTCAGGCACTACAGATTTATAGGATTCTCACACACCCACAAGTAGAGGGATTGTTTTATAGCCAACTTTATTCACAGAGTTCCCCAAATATTATGTATATAGTGTGAACTCAGTAACTATGTCATGAGTACCCTCTGTACAGCCCTGGAGTAGCCACATGTTTGTTGTTTGAGCCAAATGGTTATAGAAAAAAAGGCACCTGGAGCCCCTTTCTTCTCTACCCTGTTCTGGAAGTTGAAGAATAGCCCCAGGCAGAGCTGGTATCCAACCCATCCATCAGAATCTGTCTCATCAGTATACCTTGCCAACTATAATCCCTAATCATATGGTTCTCAAAACACGGTCCCTAGACCAGCAACATTAACATCACCTGGGTGGAACTTGATAGAAATACAGATTCATGGGCCTGACCCAAGACCTAGGGAATTAGAAATTCTGAATGGGGCCTAGGAATCTGCACCAAGTGATTCTAAGATTCATATGTTCCTATCACTGCTGCTAATCAATGCTGCTATTGTACTGTGAAAACAGTTGTAAACATTATATAAGATGAATGAGCTTGACTGTGTTTTAATGAAACTTTGTTCACAAAAACAAGCAGGAGGCCAGTTTTGGCCCCCTGAGTTTTATATGGTGTTTTATCAATTGTAATTTTGATTTTAGCCATGTCTCTGATCCTGGATTCTTTAAAAGTCTTTATTTTCTGTGGGTTTCTTAAATAAATTGTATTTACCCATAATAAAAAAAGACAAAGTAAAACTATACAGAAAAGTATCAAGCATCCTATCTTTTCCAAAGGCCTGGGAAGTATGCAACAGCCCCATTGCACAAGGACACTTAGGTACAGGCAGAACACAGTCAGCACCTGACACTCTAAACAGTCAGCATTTCATTTCTTGAGCACAGAAGGTCCGGTTTCCATAAACCAGAACAGGAACAGTGTCCACCAGAGCTGTTCACCAGTGACCCAGGACAAATGCTCACATTCAACCAACCACATTACCGATCCCTAGAAATTCATTTTCACTCTCCCTGATCTAGATATTTACCCTATGATTCCTCCTCCTATTTGGGGCCACACAAACAATAAACAATAAAAATTGACCATGCTATATTTTCAAAGTATTTAATATTGGCTCATGCATTTCTCTAGACTTGCCCAGAAAAGGAACCATCCCAAAATCCAGTTCTGTTTTCAGAGCATTTGGTTCTCTTTCTTCACCCTGAGTAAAGCATGAATGTTTTTCAACAAGATGGAAACAGTCTTGGTCTGACAGGGATGGTATCTATATCTCATTTTGAAGAGTTTTGACAGTGTGATTCCTCCAAAATGGGGGGTAGAGGATGGGAAAAGTGGGGCTCCAGGCCAGAAATATAATTATTAAGAAAATTATAAACTGCGGTGCCTGGGCTACTATATATACTAAAGGCACAGGTGGAGTATCATGGGTAATCTAATGATAAAAAAGTATTAATAGACTTGTAGTGTTTTCTCACTGATATTTGTCTTTAGATGAGTGAACTTATATTTTTAACATTTTTTTAATCCTTACTAAAGGACATGTGATATGTTCATTGATTTTAGAGAGAGAGGAAGGGGGATGGAGAGAGAGAGAGAAACAACAATGTGAGAGAGAAACATTAATTGGTTGTCTCCCATATCCAACCCAATCAGGGATCAAACCCACAACTTAGGTATATGCTCAGACTGGGGAGCCAACCCACAACCTTTAGGCCTATGGGACAATGTTCCAACCAATTGAGCCACCAGCCAGAGCTGAGTGAGGTTATCTTACAGTAACAACCAGCTCCCAAACTTTGGTGGATAACTGCAACGAAGGATTTTGGGTGATGCAGATTATTTTTTAAGGCTGTTTTCCTCATGTTGTTGCTCAGGGATCCAGGCTGCTTTGCTCTTGTAATTCTGCTCCTAAAACAAAGCCTCCTGTGAAATCACAGGCCCTAGGAAAGACAGACAGAGGTGCATGAGATTTCTACTGCCTATGTTCAGAACTGACCCTGAGCTAGGCACAGGTGCCTGTCTTCCATATGCCTGGAAGGGAAGGAGAACTGGAAATAATACTAACATGAGAACTCACAATGTCCACCACTTTACATGGTGCAGCTTTCCACAGCACCGACAAAGGGAGTTAGCTAATCCCAAAGCCAGCCATAGCTTAGAGGAGGACTCAGTAAGGAGAATTTTTTAATAGCCATGACACATCATGTGAATCTAATCAACAATGTCATTCCCAAACATCTCTTAAATACAGATCACTGATGTCATAGTTCCCAGCACAGGCCTGTCCAGGCTTTACTGTGATTGTCTCTGCACTTCATTGGACTCAGATCTGCTGACAGATACAATCAGCAAGACTATCTGTGAAACAGCGCAGACAGTGAATTAAAACCACTGAAAACAAACACAGAGATGGAAACAGAGCAGGCAGAGGAGTGCCTGTGTGTCTGTCTTCTTGTCTCTTTCCACTCTCCTTGGCTCTGTCCCTTCAGACAGGACACATCTAGAGCCTCTTGCTTTCTCCCACTTCAGTTTCTCAGGCTGAAAGATGACGTTGGTTCAAAACTTGAAAGATAAGGGCCCCAAGATTCCTCTTTCTATGCTTATCCTCTCACCACTCGCCCATCATCCATCCAGCACATGATTGTTGCACTAATCATGGTGGTTACCTGAGTACCTACTGTGCACCACATGTGATGATAGGAGCTTTGTATGGGTTATTCTTACTTAATACCCCAACAGCCTGCTGGGGGAGATAGATGTACCTACTTTGCAGACTGAAATGAACTGAGAGTGAACCAGGTTAAGTAATTTCTACACAAGGTTCTACAATTAACAAATAGCAAAACTGGAACCTGAACTCAGGTCTGATGACTTCAAAGCCACACTGTGTAACCTCTGTTGTGCTATGTTGTCTTCTGAATCACTGCTTTTGTTTTTATTTATCAAACATACAACAACACAGAGAGATATGCCCTTCAGCTGCTCACAGGCTAAATCAGTGCTACAAATGTGGCAAAGGTGTGCACGTGGTGCTCAGGCATCGTGGAGGCAAAAGCTATAATTTACTTGAAAAGGGTTGAAAAGACTTCAGAGAAAAAATAACCTTGACTGACTGAGGAGAAAGGCTTAGTAGCCAAGAGTGGGGTAAGTTGGAAAATTTTAACTAGGCGCCCTTTTGTGCCTTCCAAATGTGAGGATCCCGAGGGGACTATGGCAGGCCTATGAAGTGGGTGGTTTACAGGTCCCTCATGGGAGGACATAAGTCACATGTAGTCCTGGCTGTCCATGGCCTCCACCACACCATGCTCTGGGCTTGGTTTCAGGCTAAGAAATCCAGTTGTTGGGACTTTGGTCAAAATGAACTCTTCATACAAGTGCCCAGAATGCAGATGTGGCCAAGGCTGCTAAGAAAGGACTGCAACAGGCCCTAGGCCTACATCCTTCCAACCTCCCATGTGAAATTCATAGGTAAATTTCTCCTCAGTTAGAGGAAAGCTGGCTCTTGAGCCAGAGGAATAAGTAATGTAGTGCAGTGGTCTCAGGGTGGGGTACCCAGACCAATAGCAGCAGCACCTGGAAATCTAACAGCAATGCAAATTCTCAGGCTCCATCCCAGACCTACTGAATCAGAAACTCTGTGTCATTTTTAATCTGTGCAGAAATCCCTCTCTGGAAATTCTGTTTCTCTCCCCAAATGATGGTTTGGAATTTGAATGGCCTGATAAGGTTGGTCCTTCAACCCTTGTGTGGGCCTGTCCCCCTACCCCATTTCTCTAGGACCAGCCTGGGCCACCTCTTGAGAACCACAAAGTCTCAGTGCCTTCAGGGAGGCCCTCACATTGTATGGAACAATTTGAGAGAGAGGGAAAAAAAACCTGTTGCTTGAATTGACTTATGGAACAATGGGTTGTTTTGGAAGAGAGGGTGAAAACAGATGAGTGAGCACTGAATCTTGAAAGGAGAGGAAGAGAGAAGAAATATCCTAGAGTAGAACCTAGAAGATCACTTGTGAATGGTGCCAAAAAGCACAACCATGTTCTGGGCATTATTCTGGATGCCAAGAGGAGGAGCAGGAGACAGAAAACCCAGGAACCCACCCCCACACTAGGGAACAGTTAGACAGCAGAGCACTGCAGCTTAGCACACTGTTTATTGAGCAATCAACTCGGCGCCAGGTGCTATGGAAGCAAAGAGAACACAGAGGAGGGTGAGCATGTGGACCCTGCAGCCAGAGTCCCTGGGTTTGAATCCCCACTTGTTGTGATGCTCAGTCAGTGATACCTGTATAGCCAGGCCAGCTTTGTGTACAGGCAGCATCTGTCTGAGCAATCACAGACTTGCCTTTGATTGTCCAGTGCCTGGATCATCCTAAATTTTTCTATTATCACCCATGTTGTCACTACCGGAGTGAACTTCACATGTTGTTAAGCCTCTCTACACCACCATTTCGTCATCTATGAAATAGGACTAGTAACAGTACACACCTCAAGTGTTATGAGGATTAAATGATTTAACATTAGAATGGTGAATGGTACATAAGTTTTCAATAAATATTAGCTATGATAATTTTTCTCTCTCAAATTACGTACAGTGCCTGAGCAAAGGCCAACTTCTCAGAGGTAAGATTCCAGGCAGAGCGGCCTGAGCTGCTAAGAGCAGAAACATGCTTCTCACAGTGACTTAATTCCAGGGCTTGGCCCTCATCATCAGCTCGGGGCAGCAGGAGGCAGCTGGCGGGCTACAGCTAGTAGTGTAGGGACAATGACACCATCGCCTGTCTCTGGCAGAGGCAGAGCCATTGCACACACAGACAACCCTGCTCTCCTCCAGAAGAGGCAGATGTTTTGGCACAAGTGCTGGGACAGGCCCTCAGAGCCCATTCAGATGTGCAGAAATATTTAGGTCCAATCAAAACCACTCCAGATTTTTGGCTCTTATTTTAGATAAATGGGGTAAGCAAATTTGGCCTAAATGAGAACTGGTAATAAATATTACTTGTCTTTCCAGTTCTTCAAAGTCAAATGCTCTAAGTCTAAGTGTCTCATGGGAAATGTCTGAAAGATTTATGGAGTGTTTGTTTATTTATAGGACAGGTGGCCTTAACCTCATGCTAAACAGTTGGAAACTGAGGACCAGTGAGTGTAGGTGGTTTTGTCCTGAGGCTCATGAACATTTCTGCTGGGAAAAATAGCAGAAAAGTATCACTCTAGAAATGCACAGCCCTTCCTATTCACTGACGAGTTGTAGTCCTCTTTCAGCACACTTCTCCCCCATCACAGATTTCCTTGAAGATGCTCACGTGCACAGGCGCCCACACATAGCGACAAAAACTGTGTTTGGCTTCAGGTAAACAGCAGAGTGGCTCATCTCAGCAAAGATTGCAGACTCCTGACCATTCCACTACCACCACCACCTCCCTTCAGCACAAACAATTGTAAGTTGCTTCTGTGAATGCTCTCATGCATTCTGGATACAAAAGAGAAACTTTGGTGCATATCTTTTGCATTCTATAATAAGCATTTGGCAGTGGGGCAAAATGAACTTTTTAAAAAATATTTAAAAGAAATACACATATCTCTTTAGAAAGACAACCAATTTCATATACAAACAGGATAATATGCAAGTATTAAAATGAGAAAGAGATTGATGTGGTACCCAGCAACATTTAAAGCAAACTCAGGCAAAGAAGACCTCACTTGCAACCATGGAGAAAAAGAGCAATATAAAATAGCCTATATGTGATTCATGCCACAGGTGCAAACAAATGTATTCAATTTATTTTGAGACTCCACCAAAATTAGCTACATATTCTTACAAAAAGAAGTAAATAAATAAAAGAAACATTGCTTTCCATCATGAGTAATCATGAAGTCAGCTGAAAGGCACAAAATACTTCCATACTGTAATACTCTTCTATATATTTAGGCTCAATAAGCACTACTATAATTTTGTTAGACAATAGTTTCATGAGAGGTGCCTAATATTCTTATCTTTATATTGGTGCTGGTTTGCTAGGGGCAGGTGGGAAGGACCCAAACAGTGAGACATGTGGCCATCTCCATGGCAGTCTAATCAGCATCCCAACCGTAGCCCGCGACAATGGCAGGAGAACAGGAGGAGGGCCAACAACCATTGAGTCTTCCTTCCACATATGTCTAACCCTTTTGTGGTCTTCTGATACTACTCAGAATCCTAACCCAGCCCTCTGATTTTCTTTCCTTCTCTCCTAACCAGCCTCTAGCCTTTCCCCTTTGATTCCCTTGAATGGACTTTCATCAGATTAATTTTCCTAAACCAGACATGGGCAAACAGGTGGTAACCACCCAGCTTCTCAGCTACAGGGAATCATCTGCACACTCCAGTCCTCTCTACCCCTCAGCCACAACCACCATCACTCCTTAAGCTAATTTTCCACTGCAGCCAGAACAACTTTAACATGACCCTTCTATCCATCTTATACCAGCTGAGAATCCTTCACACCTCTTTCTTACCTTTTCCCAGTTCTTCAAAATCTAACTCAAATTCTACCACTTCCACAACATCTTCCTTGACTCCTCTAGTCTGAAGCATTCTATTTCCTAAATTTTAAGAGCAATAGAGTTTGCTCTTAAAAAAAAAAAAGCCCTGGCTAGTGTCACTCAGTTGGTTGGGTATCATCCCACAAAGTGAAAGGTCACCAGTTCAATTCCCAGTCAGAGCAGCAGCCTGAGTTGCAGGCCTGGTCCTCACTTAGGGTGCATGTGGAAAACGATAGGTCAATGTTTCTCTCTCTCTCTCTCTTTCTCCCTTCCTTCCCCTTTCTCTAAAAAATAAGTGAATAAAATCTTTTAAAAAAGAATTTGACGTGACTTTTTTTGTCACAATGTGGAGAAAAAAATGACACAAAGAGTAAAGCCACTGTGCAGAGAGGAGCTGAAATAGGCATGTTTTGTATACAAGTATAAGAATCTCTCAGTCCTTTCTGAGATTATAGAAGGGATAAAAACATCAATTTTTATTCATCTCTCCAACAGAATGTCGGAATTAAAAAAAAAAAAAACATTTAAAAGAAGACAATATCAATGTTTCCAAGAGCATTAAGAAAATAGAACTCTCATAAACTACTGGTAGGAGGGAAAATTGTCAATCACTTTGGGAAAATACCAGTAACTACTATAGTTTAGCATAAGCTTACTCCATGAGCCAGCAATTCCAACAGATGAGCACATAGGCATCAGGACAGATACTTTGGAAAGTTCACAGTGGCACTAATTGCAATAGCCAAATACTAGAAACAACCCAAATGTTCATTAACTGTGAAGCAATAAATAACTTGAATGAATGAATACGATGACGTAGAAAACGGCAGTGTAAATGAATGATCTGAGCTACATATAACAACATGGATAAATCTCACAAATATAATTTAATAAAAGAACCCAATTACAAAGAAAAATGGGGTAATGGTTAGAAAGAAGCACAAGATGTTTCTGAAATTCTGGTAATGTTCTGTTAGTTGATCTGGAGGCTGGTTACAAAGATGTGTTTATGTTGTGAAAATTGATCAAGCACTTTTGGTAAGTATAACTTCTCTCATATATGTTATATAATAATTACAATTAAGGGGTGTGTGTGTGGAAAAGCAGGGGGAAGAGAGAGAGAGAGACAGAATGATCCCGGCTGGAGAACAAGCAGAGAAGGAAATCGTCCAGAGACTGTAAATAATATCCATAAGCACAGAGGGTTGGCTTCATGGGTATCCAAGCTATGCAGTTGCACACAGCCCCACACTGATAGGGTCCTGAATTTGGATCAATCCTCTGCTGTCATGGTCTCACAACTCTTAATTACTCTTAAGTTGGGGCCCTACATTTTCCTTTTACTGTAGGGTCCTGAAAATTACATAGCTAATCCTGAGTACAGGTTACTGCTACTATCCAGAATCCAAAATTCCCCCAGTAGATCCAAGAGCAGGTCATTGAATTGAATAGACTCAACCTCGGAAACACTCTTGGATGCTTCTTCAAGGAAACTAGAACTTCAGCTGCCTTCCTTACCATAAAGTCCAGAGAAGCTAGTTGACTTCAGAGCCCATAGTCAATAGGGCGAGAAGGTGTTGAGGAGGGGAGGAGTGGAAAAAGCGGCTGTCTTCTGCATCCTGAGTTAGTTCCTGAATGAATCAGGGAAACCACTTGATCAGCCTGATACCAGAATAGAGTGTTTCCCCACTCTGCTGGTTACCAAGTGCTTGTTTCAGTTCCCCTTCTCTCTTCTAGAGAATGAGCTTCCCTTGGGGAGCAGGTGGTGTCTGGTACTTGTCCAGGGAAGGGTCTTTCCAATATGTTGGGGTGGGAGAAGGATGAGCGTGCCTAATTTGGGGGCACTAACAGACCCAAAGCCATGTCCTCCATCTTGTCTTCTGCTGGTTATACTGGTGACATCTGCCTTCTACCTGCCTCTCCTTTGTCTTCCTTCTCAAATTATTTAGAAGCTGGGTGGAAAAAGGGGAACTGATCAAGTTTGTGACCATCTAGAAAATTACTGTGCTTTGCCTTCTCTTTAAAAATGGCAGCAGTGCCCTTTTTAAAGGCTCAGTTGGTTGGAGCATTATCTTGTACACTGAAAGGTTGTGGGTTCAATCCCCAGTGAGGGCACATACCTAGGTTGCAGGCTCTATCCCCAGCTGCGTCATGTATAGGAGGCAACCAACTGAGGTTTCCCTTTTGCATCAATGTTTCTCTGTCTATCTGTCTGTCTGTCTGTCTCTCCCTTCCTCTCTCTCTAAAATCAATAAAAAACATATCCTCAGGTGAGGATAAAAATAAAATAAAAATGGCAGCAGAACTCTTGTGCAAGAGCCACATACAAAGTGTTCCAAGATTACATCCACAAGTCGAAGACCAAGTTCTGAGGTCGCCTCCGTTTGGTTGGCTTCCAGGCAGGAGGACCTGCATCTCAGCTCAAACAGCCTTGTCCTCCCTCCAAACACTAATGAGCTTGCTTCTGCTGCCCTCTCCTCCTTCCTGCTGCTGGAGAGAGGGACTCAGCCTGTCATCTCTGGGCAACAGGCTACCAAGGTTACTGACTCTCCTTCAGTCCTGGGAGTCCACCTATGTGGGCCCCTCACCCTGAAAATAATTTTCTGCTGAATTAAATTCAATTCTACACCCTGGATTGAACAGTTGATAACACAGCCTGACCATTGCCTCTATTTTCTGCCTGAATTTTACTCACAGTTAATCGGCTGAAGGCCCAGGAGATTTTCCAGGGTTATTGTACCTGAATGGAATAATGGTCTGATTTCCAACTGAGAATAAATAAAATTTCCAGGGTACATCTCAGTCAAACAACCTCTCCTGCTGACTCCAGGAAACCAGGCTGGTGGCTGCACTCAATTTCAATTAGACCTGAGGAAACCTTTTCTTTTCATGTGACAGTAGGAATAATGTTCTTTCTTTATCTGCTCTCAACCTACTGGCTCCAAATATGAGCCATGCAATTTTGTGCCATGCTCACCTTTGGTAACCTGTGCCTCAGTGACTCACTCTATCCATGGGGTCTTTCACCTGAATAATTTCATATCACCTAGCATTCAGTCACTCATTCATTCATGAGCTGCTTATTCATTCAGCAAAATAGCACTAAGTGGATATTCAGTCCCCTTACCCTACTATCCCTCCACAGAATTTTCTTTATATATGCTTTATTCATAGTACCTCTTTTATAAAATCTTCCTTGATTTAATCCATCTTCCTCTGATCAAAGCCTTCTGATCTGATCAATCTCTTCCACATCTACTCAGTATTAACTGCTTATTCTGCTTAGTACTGAATTCTCAGTACTAACCCTCCTGGCTCCCCACACACATATCTTAAGCTCCAGTCAAGTCCAGTGATTTCCAGATGAAGAAGAGGGGCAGAGAAGAGGAGTGTAAAGGGAGGGTCCTTACTGGTTCTTTGTGATTTATAAAAAGCATATCCAATATTACATTTATCAAATGATAAATATTTCTATTGATGTTTGCACTATAGGTTGATAAACTATCCCTCGTCTGGGGGAATACAAAGGAAATACAGTGATCCTCAGTGAGACTTGTCAACCTAGGGAATGCTCAGATCTCTGTAGTCTGCCCCAGATAAATCTTAACCCCAAAGACAAGACCCATGTTTTACAAGTCTTTGTCCAAACCCTTTTCCTGCATGGAATGCTCTTCTCTCCCCTCCCCTGTGTGAAATCGCACCTGTTCTCAGTTCCAAATATCAGTATATATTTTAAGACCTTGTTAGTTCTACATACCATTAAGAGTCCTTTCTTCTTCTAAATGCCCAGTAAGAGGCCTCACCTATGAGACTAATAGCACTGTGGCAAAGATTAACACATTTTTATTCACTCACTTCCTGACAGTAAGTTCTCTGAGGAGAGGAACCATGCACAACAATTATGACTTATACTCCAGAACCCTAAGATGTAACAAAGATCACTTCATCCTTTCTTTAACCCAAACTAAATTGGTACTAAGCCCTACCAGCTGGCTGGAGAACATTAAATCCCAGCCATTGGTAGGCTCCTTTTCATATCTTCCCTCCTGTTATCACCTTGAGACTATACAATACTGGTTTATAAGGTACCAGGTAACAAATCTGAGTTGGATGACATTAGTTTTGGTGCTCACTGTGCAAGTCCATGCAGTCAAGCTGAGCAGGTGGCTCTATCAGCTCATGCCCATCTCCAAAGTCCAATCTAAAGCCTGCTCTCAGTGAGGCCTTCCTAACCTTTCCATTCAGACAAATCTTTCTCTCTTCTGAGTCCCATCTCCTTACCCCCAATTGATGTGGACTGCATTCTAGCATCTGCCCTCACATCTACTTTTTACACATTTACCCCTTCGGTAGCCCATCCCTAGCCTTCAAAGGAGGAAATCATCTTCGTTACATTTGCTTCTGCTACTAGCAGCTAAAGCAGTGCCTCATGCGCTAAGGTATTAAATGAGTACTTAATCATCTGTTCTTTCCTCTTAATTCCAGGAGACACCTGCTGGGACATAGGACCCATCCTGTAGAGCTCAGCCCAAATATTCCTTCACCAGGGAAGATAACGCCTGTCTTTGCAGTTACTTGTGTCATTATGTAATCATGTCTGTCTGCACCACAGGACTACAAGTTCCACAAAAGCAAGAGTGACATCTATTTTTGCTCATTCTTTATGCTCCCTGCCTAGAGGCTCAATACCCAGTAGCCAGTCAAATAAGAATTGACTGAAGTAATAAAGATCTCCTCCCCTGACATCAAGCTGTTTATCTTCCATCTGCACTTGTTTTCTGAAATGATAAGATATATTCAAAACCATGGGGTAAAAGTTCTCTCCTAAGGTAAAAGCAGAAGCTCCTCGCCTCCTTTGAGAAGCAGAGGGTGAGAATCAAGATCTTCATCCTTGCCCTGGCTGGTGCAGCTCAGTGCATGGAGCACTGGCCTGTGAACCAAAATGCTGCTGGTTCAATTCCCAGTCAGGGTGCATGCCCAGGTGGCAGGTCAGATCCCCAGCTGAGGGAATGCAAGAGGCAATCAATCGGTGTTTCTCTCTCTCTCTTTCTCCCTCCCTTCCCCTCTCTCTAAAAATAAATAAATATCTCTGGCTGGTGTGGCTTAGTGGATGGAGCACTGGCCTCCGAATCAAATGGTCACCTGTTCTATTCCTAGTCAGGGCACATGCCTGGGTTGCAGGCCAGGGCTCCTCAGAAGGTGCTCGAGAGGCAAACACACATGGATATTTCTCTCCCTCTCCATCTCCCTCCCTTCCACTCTCTAAAAATAAGTAAAATCTTTTAAAAAATGAAAATAAATAAATAATATCTTAAGAAGATCCTCATCCGCCTCTCAGCTTCCTTCCACCACCTCTACTTCTTGGCTTCTATTAGGAAAAATCCTTAGCACTTTCAACTTTTTCTCCTTCACAAGAGAGAGCCAGGCAAACTTGAGTAGAAATTTAAATTCCCTCAAATATGCAAATAAAAGCCCTTTATGGGCCACTCAGGACATTGCCTAAATACTATTTTCTACCTTTAGAATGTGCAGCAATAGGAATTTCAACATGTTTTGTTGAAAGTAGCAAAGACTTCAATTAATTCAGTTAATGTTCTGGGCACTCAAGAACTGACTACAATGCTAAGTGAGAATGACATGCTGGTGACACTGTAGACTGGCCTAGGCGACTGTGAGGAACCTGGTTCTTAGTGCTCAGGGAAGAGAGATGTTGGCTATGGAAAGTTTAAATTGGCCTCTTCTAGTAGGGCTAGACTAGGTCTGTACTTTCCCATGCAGTAGTTAATAGCCATCTGTGGCCATTTAAATTTAAATTCAATTAAAAATTAAGTTTCTCATTCTCACTAGTCCCATTTCAGATACTTAATAACCACATGTGGCTAGTGCTACCATATTGAACAGTGAGTGCTACATCACAGTTCTATCAATACAGAAAGTTCTCTGGAAAAGCACTGCTCTAGATGCCTGGAACACACACCAAGTTGAAAATCTCTTACCAAGAGGACTTGCACTTAAATAGGAAATGTTAAATAAACAACCTCTCTTTATGCTACATGCTAGATTCTGTTGGACCCGTTTTACATACAGCATATCATTAAATCTTCACAACTTGGGTTATATGTGGTATATTTTTAACCCCTGAACTCATTTGCTACTGTTGCCATTGCAAAATATCACTGACTTGGTGGCCATATTTGATAGACAACTAAATGAGTCACATGGATGACTCGACATTCCCACTTCCTTTTTATTTCTCTTTGCCTTTCTGACCATTTGGGCATAAATGTGTTATGATGGGACGAGTTATAACTCCAAACCCAGAGTGATGGTAATGTGGGAAATAGACCCTGCCCAGAGCCGGGCCTGAGAGGGCAGCCTCCCAGCCTGAGCGAGAGCAGCCATCCCAGTGGGCAGGCTCAAGTCAGTGCGGCCTGCAGCTCAGACCGAGAGCATTCAGGAATGCCATCATCACCCAGTGGGATTTTTTCTCCAATATATGCTCATTACCAAACCAGTGTGATGAACAAATAGTAAAAAGCAACAGTTCTCCTTCATGAAAATAAAAATAACATTCAGCCTGCTCTCTGTTAATCATAGAAACTGAAACAATGTGAGCATCGACAATTGGAATTCACGAATAATTCCAAAGTTTTCTTTGGCAAGTGACAGCAAATGAGCTCATTTTCAGAGGCTTCAAGACTAATACTAATGTAATAAACAGAGATAGAAATTGTATGAATGCAACCCATACACACAGAGCTTGATTTGGGAGGAACGAAGGGGAACCAGCCCAGATGCCCATATTCAGGCTTGACGTGCTCCTGCTGAACCCTTCAACTACGTGTTCTTAAACTCGGCCCTCATTCAGAACCTTTGGGCTTAATGTAAATTAATTAAACTGCCATGCAGCTCATTTGACCATTATTGAGGTTTTAAAATAATTAAGAGTGAAAGCAACTCATTAAATCCTTTCCAGGCTGCTGTAGCAGTTTATGAATTATATAAGTTCCATAGTAATGTGATTCCTCTGTGACTGCAGATTAGCTGGGGGATATTCATTAAGATGAAATAAAAAAGGCAACAGTATCTGTGACATCCTTTTGTTTCATATTCCCTGACAGCTTTCCAGGGAGCTCAATGCGAAGATATAAAAATAATATGCTATATTTCTATAGCATTTTACAAATAGGATAATATTGTTCATTCTATTTGATCTTCCCACTAATCCTATGAGCTTGGTAAGGCTTTTGTTATTCTCTTTGTTTTAACACACAAAAACCAAAAGCTCAAAACAGTTAAGTACCTTACACAGATAATAAGAAAGGGAACATAGTCAAACACCCAGGCCCGCTACCTCCCTGTCCAGTGTTCTTCCAGGACACAGTGCCCCTCCTTCTGAAAAACCAAGCTTCTCTGGAAAGAGCCCCTCCTATTTCCCATCTTAACTGTCTGAAATTTCCAAAGGGAAACATTCATTACTTTGGCTTAAAGCAAGGATTCCCACGTTATGACAGAGGAGAAAGATTTTCACAGAGAGATGGAAGAAAAGAAGTACGTTTGTTGCTTCTTTTAAAGATACTAAAGAAGTACCTTTACCACTCAATTAAAACTAGAAAAAGAAACAAAAGATTCACTTCTGTGTTTTCTTCTAAGAAGGTTATAGTTTTGGTCTATGATCTGTTTTTGAATTAATTCCTGTATATAGTATGATATAGAAAATGAAAAGAATAAAAAAAATCATTCTTTTGCATGAATATCCAGTTGTGCAGCATCATTTGTTGAAAAGACTGTTTTTTTCTTATTAAATTGTGTTGGCACCCTTATAAAAATCAACTGACCGTAAATGTAAGGTTTTATTTCTGACCTCCCAATTCTATCATATGGATCTACATGTCTATCTTATGCCAGTAGCACACAGTCTTAATTATTGTTTTTTGTGATAAGTTTTGAAATTCGGAGATATGAGTCCTTCAACTTTTTTTCTCGAAATTATTCTGGCTATACTGAGTCCATTGTATTTCTATGTGAATATTAAAGTCATCTTCTCTGTTTCTGAAAAAGTTCATTGGAATCTTGATAAGGATTGCACTGAATCTGTAGATTAATTTGATGACTATAATTGTCTTAATATTGTCATCCAATTTATGAGCATAAGAAGCCTTCCCATTTACTTGTTTTCTTTAATTTATTTAAATGAAGTTTTATAGTTTTCAGTGTACAATTTTTGCGGGACTTCTGTTAAACTTATTCCTAAGTATCAATATTTTATTCTTTTTGATATGGTAAATGGAATTGTTTTCTTAATTTCATTTTTGGATTGTGCATTGTCAATGTCTAGAATTACAATGACTTTTAAATATTGATAACATAGCCTATAATCTTGCTGAACTTCTGTATTAGCTCTAATAATTTATTGGTATGAATTCCTTAAGATTTCTTATATAAAAATCATCATCTGCAAAAGAGATTGTTTTTCTTTTCCAGTCTGAATGTGTTCTATTTATTTTTCTTGCTTAATCATTCTGATTAGAACCTTCGGTATAATATTGAGTAGAAGTGGTTAGAGAAGGCATCCTTGTCCTGTTCTTTATCTTGGGGGGAATGACTTCAGTTTTTAATTATTAAGTATTATATTGGCTGTAGGTTTTTCATAGATGCCCTTTTTCAGATTGAGGAAGTTTCATTCTGTTCCTAATTTGTTGAGTGTTCTTAACATAAAGGAGTGCTGAATTTTGTCAAATTCAAATAGATGCTTTTTCTGAATCTATTGATGTTAATCATGCAGTTTTTTTCCTTTATTCTATTAATATTGATATTGTATTACATTGATTAAATTATGTATTTTGAGCAAATCTTACATTCCTGGAAAAAGATCCCAGTTGGTCATGGTATATAATATTTTTATATTGCTGGATTGGTTTGCTAGTATTTTATGTAAAGTTTTTAGTGTATATTCAGAAGGGATATCAGTTTGTAGTTTTCTTATGTTATCTTTCTCTTGTTTTAGAGTAAGTTGAGAAGCATTCCTTCCTGTTTTATTTTTGTGAAGACTTTGTGAAAAATTGGTCTTAGTTCTCCTTTAAATGTATGGTAGAATTCACCAGTGAAGCCATCTGGTCCTGAGGAATTTTTTTTTTTTAATTACTAACTCAATCTCATTATTTGGTATAGATTTATTCAGATGTTTTCTTTTTTACTGAGTCAGTTTGGGTTGTTTCTTTCTTCTAGGAATTTGTCTATTTCATTATAATTTTCTAATATTTTGGCATGTAATTATTCATGGCCTTATAATCCTTCTTCATTTCTGTAAAACCAGTAGTGAAGCCCCCTCTTTCATTCCCGATTTTATTAATTTGAGTCTCCTCTCTTTTTCTTTATCTAGTTAAAGGTTTGTCAATTTTGTTGATCTTCTCAAAGAACCACTGGGATAAACAAGATGGAAAAATTCCTAATAATTCACATTGTCATAATTCCTAATGTAGAGAGGTCCTGGCTAGGATAATTCAGGAGCTGCAATGTGCTGCTCTGTGACTCTCGTATTGGCTTGGCCCTTGCCTGCCCCTCCCCATGGCTGCCACATCTGCAGATATTCATGCAGATGTCATACTGTTCAATAGAAGACTGAAAAACAAAATTTCTCAAAACTCTCCTGCAAATCCTCCCTCATATTTCATTGCCAGAATTGAGTCACATCTCTAACGAGATGACTGGAATTGCAATCGGATGGGCATAAACTACAGTTGACCCTTGAACAATACGGATTTGAACTGTGCAGGTCCACTTACCCATGGGTTTTTTTCAACTGATCCTCACAGTTTAATTTACCTGTGCAGTTCAAACCTGCATTTTGTCAAGCGTCAACTGTATTTTCCATCCAGTTGAGAGTCCATGGATACGAACAGCCATGGATTCCTTAAGTTATATGGGATTTTCAGTTGCACAAGCAGTCAACATCTTTAATTCCTTCATTATTCAAGGGTCAACTGCAATTAGAACACATAGAAAAAGGTGAGACCTCAATAAAATTATGACAAGAAAGAAGGGACTCAGTAGATACTGCCTAGAACTGAAACAGGTATTTAAACCAATGTACTGATTCTAATTCCTGACAATTTTTCATAATTCTTTTCATGAATTTTTCATAAAGAAACTGATATCTTTTTTTTATCCTCACTTGGAGACCTTTATTCATTGTTTTGTTTTGTTTTTAGAGAGAGGAAGGGAGAGAGGTAAACATCACGTGAGAGACAAGCATCAATTGGTTGCCTTCCTTACACACCCAGACCAGTGATTACATGCACCCAGACTAGGGGTCCACCCACAACCTAGGTATGTGCCCTGACTGGGCATCAAACCTGAAACCTTTCAGTTACAGGATGATGCTCTGACCAACTGACCCACACTGGCCAGGGCAAGAAACTGGTATCTTTTACAGTAGAAGAAATATCGACTAAAAATTCAGTGATTATTTGAGATTCCTTTTCTTTATTTTTATCAATGAAAATACTTTGTATTTTAGTAATATATATATATATATATATAGTATAATTCAAGTTTCTAACATAATACAACCAACTCATAAATGGTAGCTATTTTTACTAAGACATAAATAACCTGAAGAGTAGTCATAGTATTTAAATGTAAACTGCCTATAATTACTTTTTAGGTCATTATGAGCCATTGATGCCTTTGTCAAAATTAGCCCAGATTAGTTTTCTGTCAGACTGAAAGGAAAGCAAAGCACAGTTTGGGAGGAAAGAGTTTGGAAACTTCCTAGACCTGAAAGGGACATTATGGGTATGGTGGGACGTGGGAGATCCTGAGCACCTCCCAGACAGCAAGCCTCCGAACCATGAGGAAGAGAACTAGACAGATGATTTTCTGTATCTCTCCCCACCAAATGCACAGAAAGTCTCCTGTGAAACACTTGAGGTATGAAACAATTTCTATTTAATATTGATGATATCGCCTTGGGCCAGAAGTTGATGATACAAAGATAAATATGACTCAGTTCCTGCCCTCAAGCACTCACAGTCTAATGGGAAAAATGAACTCATAAAAAGTAACTTTGAGCGCAGCAGTGAAGGTGCATGGTATGAGCTCCAGCAATCGCCTAAAGTGGGAAGTGATTAATTCAGCTGGGAAAGGCAGAGACAACTTTATAGAGAAAAAATAAAAATCAAAGGGTGCTTTTGAGTTCACCAAGTGTACAGCAGAAGAAAGGAATATCCAGAAACCAAGAAAAGAGGTTTCAAACAGTGAGGCCTGCTCAGGGAACCACAAAACAACTGATGTTGATTCAGTGTGGCACTAGGGGGAAGTTAAGCCAGAGTAGGGAGACAGGGACTGGACCCCAGAGTCCCTGCCTTGCCTCACTAGGGAGAGTGAAGCTCATCCTGTGGATCAAGGGAGCCACTCCAAGTTTTTAAGTAAAGAAACATCCCAATTTGTATTTTTTACAGAGATCTTGGTGGTTCTATGGGAAACATTGGGGCAGGTCAAGATGTCGGGTGAAGGACCCATTAGGAGACTTATGCAGGTAATAGATGTTAGATCCTGAACTACAGAAGTGACAATAAGAAGAGACAGAAGAAAACAGCCATTAACTGTTTGAGGACTGATGAGGAAAAAACAGTAGTATATGGCATGCAGGTCTAGTATGAGAAGCTAGGCAGGAGAATGCAGGAAGTAAGTTCAGTTCAAGGCATGCTGAACTTGAGGTGCCAGTGGGACAACCTAGTAATGATGCATATTTGGCAGCTGGATATAGGTCTCATGCAGAAATACGGATTTAAGAGGACTGAGGTGGCATCTCCTGAAGTTACAGGGTAAATTTTACAAGGTAAAATTGCCAGTGGAGAGAATAAAGGGGCTTCCACAATTCAGGAGTGAGGGGTCAGGTTCCAAAGGAGACTGAGTAGGGACAATCAGAGAGGTAGGAGGGGGAAAAAATCAGAACTAGTGAATCTAAGAAATTCTTAGAAGGGAATATTGATTTCTGCAACAACAACAAAAAAAAAAGATAAAGAAGAGGACAGAGAAGAAGAGAAGAGAGAAGAGGGAAGAGGAGCAGGAGGAGAAAGAGGAGCAGGAGGAGAAGGAAGAGAAAACACTTTCAAGCATTGTTGGCAGAGAATAAGTTTCAACAGTCCCAGAACCCTGCTGTTGGCTTCCCTATCTTTTTTCCAGAGAAGCACGGGTGTAGTCACTTGAGGTCCTTATGTCCAGGGTCCTGGAGGAGGGAGCTGCAGAAGCTTGTGCTGCTTTTCATGACCCTTCCTCCCCTACCCACATTGGCTAGAACAGAGGAGTTTTCTTGGTCAGTTTTGTGAAGAGAATGCAATTCCAAGTAGAAGTTTCTGACAACTAAATATTGGGGACTTTTCAGCCTGCTAATGTTTCTGACTCATGAATAGTCCTTTTCCTCCATCTGAATTTGTGAGAGGGAAATGCCTGGGACCCTCCTAGAGGCAACTTGAACAGAAACACAAGCAATTGCATTCATTTTGACTTCACTCAGCCTGGGCTATGAACTAAAGACAGAAGATCCCTGCAGCCTGATACCCCAGCCTCTTGCCCTGCTCTCTCTTCAGTTTGAAGTTCAACAAGTCTGTTTAGAGACACACACACACACAACTCCTATGAACACAGTGAGGACACCATCCCAATCAGCTCCTAGGAGAACAGGGGAAAAACATTTATCAAGAGCCAACTCATTGTCAAGTGTGAATAAGAGCTATAGCTCCTGAGTTACTTAGGTAGCCCCTGAGGTACAAGGTTCCATGCCCATTGAAGAAACTCAGATGTGCATCTTCCCTAAGACCGCTTAGCTATTGGTAAATGGCAGAGACAGGGTTTGATATTATATCTGCCTGATCCAAATTCCAGGGTTTTTCCCTATATAAAGAGTCAGTTTCTACTAAATTTTTATTTTAATGGCTCCCTATTCTTCATATTACAATATGCAGATGAGCTTAAATAAGAAAAGCATGTGTCCTTTTAATGTTGTATACTGAGTTTCTGTAGCTCAGATCATATTTCAAGTATCTTAAATTTCATGACAAATCCTTTTTCTACATCAAAGAAGCCTTTCACAGAGCCAAGGACCATGCCCTGACTTATCCCCAGTTCCATGTGTCAGGTTTCCTTAGAGCAGAGATCACTTCCACTAAAGAAATCATACATGAAAAAAAGATTTAAAAAAGTAATAAAAGGAAGAAACTGTCCTCCCTGGAAAAAGCACCCAATCCAAAGTTGCACTTTGTTTTCAGTGAGATAAAAGAGGCAGAGCCGGGAGCTGCAGGACAGCCCTGGAGGGAGACCCCAGTGTTCCTCTCCAGTATCTGTAGCACCTTCTCCTTACTGAGAAGCAGTGGGAACCCAAGCCCTCCTCCTGAGCCCACTCAGCCAAACCAATGCCGACTTCTCTTCCTACCTGTTCTTGGAACTTCTGGGCAAGGCATGCAGAACCTGGATCCCACAGACTTGTCCCTCTCCCTGTCACATGAATCTCTTAAACATAGACAGACTCAGAGAAAACTGAGGCACATCTCTTAGAAGTGCTTGTAAAACTCCAACTCCTCTGCCCATTCTTAACATCTGAAGTCTATAGGCAGGTTTCCCCTTCTACCCCAGCCCCCTGCCCAGGATCTGAGTCAGTGAATTTGAGGCCAAGCATAGACAACTATTTCCATGCCCTCCCTCTTTCTGTACCTGCCCTGAACTTATGAAGTATGTTTAAATCTCCGTACACCTGAATGGACTGAGCCTGGGGGTACCTGGGCAGAGATGCTGTCCTCTTAGCTTGGACCTAAATTCTACAGCAGGTTCACCTTTTGTGGTGGCCATCCATGTTATCTACCAGATGTCTCCCAGTCTTCCCCTGGACACAGGTAGGATTGTACTTCCTCAACCCCTTTAGAGTTCGGCATGGCCATATAACTTGATTTGATCAATAAGACAGAAGCAGAAATGATGTGTGTCATTTTTAGGTGGAAGTTTTAGGAGCCAGTGTGATGGTGGAAACAGATATTGAAATTAAGCTTTTGTCAGCTTAGGTCCCTAAGAGATGATTCTGAACAGAGCCACCTGCCAAACCCCAATGAACCTGAAGGGGAAAAAAAAAAAGCTCAGGATGCCATGGGAGTCCTTAAGAAAGTTCCTCAGGGAAGGTGAGGTTGGTGAGGGACCACTTCCCAGAAGAGGGTGTGCTAGTGTTGGGTAGGAGGATGAGGCTGGTAGTGTGGAGTGGGGAAGGAGGCAGTGCAGGAGGAGGAAGCAGCTTGTGCAGAGGCACAGAGGAACAACAACTGAGAGTGAGAAAGGAAGGATGGAGGGAGGGAAGGGAAAGGAAGAGAATAGGGTCATCAGCAGGGATCACACCTCATCAAAGGCCTCACTTACCTAAGAACTCCTTGATTCCTAGTAAACTTTGAAGAAAGAGAAAAAAAGGATAGTGGAGAAGTATAAGAAAAACAGAATAGCAGATTTAAGGAAAAGAAGACTAGACAAGAATAAGAAGCTCAGAAAATTCAGACTAAAGAGAAAAATAAGAAACAAGATGCTGTACATGGAATAATGGCCCCAAAGATGGCAAACCCTCATCCCTGGAACTTGTAAATATGACCTTATTTAGAGAAGGGTCTTTGCAGATGTGCCTAAGGTAAGGATTTTGAGATGAGGAGATTGTCTATCACAAGTGTCGTTATAAGAAAGGCAAGAAGAAGCACTCAAAGAGAAGAAAGCCATGTAACCACAGAGATGGGATTAGAATAATGTGCCCCAAGCCCAGGAACACCTGCTGCTACCAGAAGTTCGAAGAAGCAAGGAATGGTTTCTCCCCTGGAGACCCTGGGAGGAACATGGGCCTGTTGACTCCTTGATTTCAAACTTCTAGCATCCAGAACTGTGAGGGAATGCATTTCTGTCCTAATCCACCCAGGCTTTTTGTTGCAGCAGGAAACTGGTATAGCCCTGGCCAGTGTGGCCTGGGTGGTTGGAACATTGTGAGGGCACATACTAGGTTGCAGGTTTGGTCCCCAGTCACGGTGTGTACAGGAAGTGACTGATCAATCTCTCTCTCTCTCTCTCTCTCTCTCTCTCTCTCTGAAATCAATAAATGTAACCTCAGGCAAAGATTAAAAAAAACCCAAAAACTAGTACAAAAGATGGCAGAGAATGAGTTGCCATTCCCCATACAGAAACTCCTCCCTTAGCCCCCCAACCTCCTGTGTAGCCCATCAAGTGCTTCTCACACTTTCCTACCTCAGTATTTGCTAATACCACCCATTTGTTTTCTTTCCTTCCATTGGGCAGTGACCCCCCACACCCACCCCCAGCCCAGTGCTCTCTCTCCCTTCCCCTCCCCGACTCCGCACCCAGCCTCTGTGCAGACAGACTACCATGTTATTGGCTGTGTCTCTCCCCTCACATGGATTCTAAGCTCTTAAGAAGCAAAGAACCTATAACCATTCCCATGTATTTTGTTCAGTGCCAGACTAAACACAAGGATTTGAATGCATAATTGGCTAATTGATATGCTAATTGGCTGGTTGATAATTTGGACCTGGTCATTATTACTACGACAATCATTTATGAAGTGCCTGTCATGTTCCAGGCACTAAATAATAAGAATAATAGTAATAATGGCCATTATAACTAATGAGCTGTTATCATGGACCAACTGTTGGAATACATACTAGAAATATATTATTTTATTTGCCTCTCACCAACATAGCATTATTATCTCCTTTTTATAGATGACTAATCCAGGCCAAGAGGGGTGGAGTAATTTGCTCAATGTCACCCAGCTTGAAGACTTTAGAGCTAGAGTTCAAATTCAAACCTGACAGGCTCTCAAAACTATTCTCTAAGCAGGATCTTTTGAAAAAAAAAATCCTAATTATTCTTGATGGCCATTTCCTTGGCCATTTTCTTTAGGTGCCTCAGTTTCTCAAATGTTAGGAGCGTTCTTTAAACAATGTGAGTCCAGGTTTATCAGCAAGAAAGACATCTATCTCAATTCCAGGACCTGAAATCAACCTATTTTGCCGCTAGGTGGCATCAACAAGGTGTATCTGAGACAAAAAAAGCCAGCTGGTCAGAGTGGTTTTCACCTCTGAAATATTGCTAGAGGTGAGCTGGGAAAACAGGGAGGCAAAGCCACCCAGAAGGAAGTAAATCAAGGGTCAAAAAAACAAATTGGAAAACACATTTCCTCAGGTGTCGAACGCTGATAGGAAGAGATAGCAGCAAATCCGCATGCTTGTATTTCAGTGAAAAACCATAATCCTGAGGCATGCAGACTATTTAAATACATCTGTTTACCAGGAGCACACAAAAATCCCAGTGGATGCTCCAAGAAAAGAAAAATTATAGGCACCATCACCAACAACAAGGATGTCCAAACACCTTAACAAGTCCTTGTTGAAAGGACAGCTCTTAAACGATCAGCCAAAACGCATAGCAACAGCCATAAATACACTATAATTAACATCACACACAAAGCAAAACACACTGAAAATATTTCACGTAGCATCTCAAAGGAGTCATAGATATTCTTCCTTATGAATGAAGATATTGTCAAATTATTTATCTAGAGCCAGCTGTGCAGCATCTGAGCTGTAAAATACCTAGAGAGTGCTCTGTGTTCAGTGGAAGAAGGGTCATTCATTGGGCAGCGCCACATTGCTAGCCTCAGAGCCTTCCTGTAGTCTTGGTGACAGTGCAAGGGCCATGTCCCACACCACTGTCCCCTGAGCGTGGTCCACTAGGCTCTGCCCATCTGTGAAGTGTTTGCTGCCAGTCCACAATAAGTACAGAAATTGAGAGTGAGCATTAGCAACTTGTACAGCTATTTGACCTTCCACGACCTCTGAGGCTGCTATCCCTTCAACAGAGGTGGATCAGCAGGAATGTTGCACACTTACTGGGGAGTCATTTGTGGCAAGAGATGGGAACTAGTCCTGCATAATAAACCCACTTATTGATCTGAAACGGATTGGAAATGAACCAGCGCCCCACCATAGGTAGCTTGAGAACCACTGTCCCAAGGCAGTTCTCCATCCCTGTTCACCCAGTGCCCAACCTTGAGAGACAAAGAGCCTGGGAGTTGAAGGTGAGGGCTTTGAAGCCAGGGAGAAGCAGATCCAGTCTCCTTCATTAGCAGCTGTGTGCCATTCGGCACCTTACCTAAACTTTTGTGTCTTTAGTTTCCTTGGTACTGAAATGAGCTAATAATATATGTTTTACAGAGTATTTCTGAGAATGATTTAGAACAAGATACATGAGGTAAGACTGAACAGCCAGATGATTTTCAAACCTCTTTCTCAATATCAATCTCAATTTCTTCTCCCCTCACCTCCTCTCCCTTTTCTTCGCCTCACCTCTCCTCTGTTTGACCCTGCTTCTCTCTGTGTCTATTTCTCTCTTTCTGCAAAGAATATCACTAATCTGTTTGGGCAGTGTTTGAAAATGAGACCCTAGAGACCCTCAAGAAAATGTTATCAATATTGTCCTGGAGGTTCTTAAATACCAAGGCTCCAGATTTAATCAGCCATCAAGTTATCTTGTGAAGGAAGGAGAGAATTATAGATTAATAAATAGAAAAGCGGAAACAGAAGGCAATGTGGAGGATGAGAGAAAGGGGAAGGAAGGGTCCTCTTTCACAAGAGGACAGAAGGAAGTCTCGAGCCCTGACACAGAGGACATGAAGGATGAGGAGGACTGGGGGGCAAGAGCTACATGCTGATTCTGGAGGAAGATTCCAGAAGAGAGAGCCTACTGTCCTGGAAGGCCAGAAAGTGTGCACTGGGCCTCGAGTTTCTGGGACCACCTGGCAGAGCGCTAGAACCACGCGTGTTCCCATAGCCCCTCACTTGCCTGGGGTGGTGCCAATATTTTCCCTTGTTCCCAGGGAGGCCTTGACTTTGTCAACATCTAGCATCTCATCCGGTGACCACCTGGGCACATGAAGCCCATTCAGGACACATCACCTTGCTGTCTCCCTCTTATCCTGTCATCCAATAAATATTTGAGCACTTGCTATATGCCAGGTGCTGTTCTAACACTAGAGTCTTAGCAGGGTTAAGTCTCAACACAACACAGTCCCTGTGGTCCCTGAGCTCACCTTCTGGATGCGGTGGAAAGAAGACCAAGAAATACCAAATAAATGACAAGTCTGCTTTCATGGAGCAATAGCATATAATAACTTGCTTCAGGGTAGAGAGTGTGCTCTGTGAATATTAAACTGTACATTCCGGGCCAGGGCTTCTTATGCTGAGGCCCACAGAGCAAATTCAGGGGGCTCATGAACTTGGATGCAGGACAAAATTACCTCTTTACTTTCACTAACCTTAACTAAAATTTAGCATTTCTTTTAAATATGAATTCAGACAACCATAGACGTTCCTGTGACTTTGTAGCCAATAGAAATTACAGATATTTGCATTTTACATTACAAAGGTTGCATGTATTTTGAAATATTTATGCTCCTGGCTTCTCCAAAATTATGGTAGTTCTGAGAACCACCACCAGACCTTAACATTGAACACATTAATAAAGAAACACATATATTATTACATCACATACATTTTGTTTTCAAAGTTTTTTATTATTATTTTAATTATTGACTTTATTGGGGTGACATCGGTTGGTTTTCAAAGTAACTATTTTAATGTAGTTGGTTTTCCCAACTGGTAGACATTATTTGTAAACATCACTCTTGGAAGGGATCTGCGAGTTTTACTAGCCTGCCAAAAGATCCAAGGTACAGAAAAGATTAAGAGCCCCTGTTCCTTAACATTTGAAGGGACCTCATCAGGAATCCACCCTCCAGGGACTTGGTAAGAAAAACCCCTACGAAGCATGCGCACCCCAGAGCTCTGTGGCAGTTCTCCCAATCTGGCTATTTTGATAGGTGCTAGAGGGCTTATAAATTAGCGTCAGGAATATTAAAAGCAATTTTTCATTGGTGAAAGAAGTGGTGTTCAACATATGCAGAAAGGATATAAATATTGCACAGGCACGCCTGCCTTGCATGAACAAGAAATAGAAGAATTTAGTGAACCCAGCCGCCTAAACCCTCCAGAGCTTCTGCAAGGTCTAGGATGCCCATTTGGTCCTTTGTTTAGATACGTAGAAGGGGGTTCCAGCAGTATAGTCAAGCTACCTTGCTGCTCTTATCTAGACTATTATCTCATCTACCTTTAGCTTTAGCTTCATGCCAGGTATTGTGGAAACGCCTGGGGGACTGGTGACTGGGGTTTCCACAAGGCTACAGAATTCGTTTGTATGACTGTTCTTGTGCTTGCTTACTTCTCAATATTTGCATGTGTGGCAGAATTTCTTCTGAGACCTGCTTCCATGTAGTTTACTACCTGATAGCAAGGTGGTAGGAAGGAGACTAGAAATAAATAGAATGAGAACACACAGAGGCTATTTCTTCTGAAGTTTCTCTAGCACGGGAGTCAACTGCTATCACTTGTGTTAGGCAGAGACCCAAAGGCAGGCAGAAGAGTGGGAAAGCTTTATAGTGGGGAAGAGCGAGGGCTTCAGAAGTGACCTGATTTCAGTTATCAAGCGCAGGAAACTGTAGGTGGGCTAACTAGAAGCTGGGGATCTCGCATGATTACTTTGAGGGGCATGTTTGACTGTCTCTGCTTAGTCCTGAGTTAAGGGAAAGTTGGTGGTCATTGACGAAGTCCTGACCATTCTGGACTGGTTGCTGCAGAGGCTGTGGGTCAGAGCTGTGCTGTCATACATGGCCTGGCCTTTGTATGTTGTATATTCGGTCTGTCAGGGTATAGAACTCAGCTGCCTCTGGCAGTGACTACATCACAACTGGAGAAGCCCGACTGGTTTAGGTCTGTTTGCAATAAGCATATATGCCCAAGGGCATTTCCCAGTAAAGGTCTTGGATACTTTGTAGGATGATGTTGAGCCAACTCCTCCTACTTTTACCTGGAGCAGTTTCAGTAAATGCATTTTATGCCCCTGAGCTGATGGTGTGGTTCCTGACACCTAATCCATAGCTGAAGCTTTGGACACAGTGCCTAACACATAGTAAGCATTCAGGAAACATGTTTTTATAAGAGATAGCATTTTGCCAAGGAAGGAGAATCTATGCCAGCAGAAATTTTTCTTCCCAGGGAATATTTGACAATGACTGGAAACAATTTTGGTTGTCACAATGCAAGTAAGGATCCAACATGTCCATGGTAAAGAGAAAGTGGCAGAATCAGGGTCGAGCTACATTCTTAATGCACCGCTCTCTTGATCACTATGCTGTTCTGCCATGAGAACGCTCCTCTGTATTTCTGTAGTTTGGGCCCTGTTCTACTACTTTCTCGTGACTGCAGAAGAGTTGCTTGACTTCTCTAACATTGGATCCCTCTATTCATTGTGAACTGACCTAGGCCAATTTTGTTTCACACATTTCTTGTGTTCCTATCTGGTAAATATGGGTAAACTGAGGGGGTTGCAGTGGGGGAGAGTTGGCTGGTCCTTTCTCTACAAGATAGCCAACAGGTTAAACAGGAAGGACATCTCAAAATTCTATCACACATACAAGTATTTATTAGCAAGCAAATTCAGAAATGTTTATAGTGCCTGTCTGTACATCCCACAAAATTCCAGTTCTCGGTCTTTTAATGCTCCAATCTGCACTTTGCATAAAGTTTCCCTGAAGGCAAACGCACGGTGACTGCTGAGGCAGGATTCCTTTCAAGTTGTCACTGGCATCAAGCCTCAGGACCTTCCTCCTTGCTCCTGGATAGCCATGAGACACATTAGGGATTTAGTTCTCCTGAGTTATTTCTAAGGATTCAGGGCTCCCAGGGTCTTTATACTCAACTCACACAAAGGTAGAGAGCATTTCTAAAATATTTTATCCAGTCCAAATACCTTGAAGATCTTTATTTCCCCATTGAAATCCATTTCTAACAGTTACCATGCTCCTTAGAAAGCCACTGATTTCACCAATAAAGAAACATTCTGACATTCTCTAAGCTAATAAGCAAAGCATCTGATCTCAATGGAGATGTACATAGCGGAAGCCTGTGTTAGTTCTCTGGAGAGGCTTCTTGATTAGGGTGCTAGGTGACCGCTCCTGAGTATTCAGTCCACATTAGAACACCAGCTGCACCTGGGTGATTGCTTAACCACAATTACACACAGGCGCACACAGGAATGCACTGTCTGGCTGGAGAAGGTTTAAGCGACAACATGAGAGAGCTCAGAGAGATCACATGCACAAAGCATTTAGCAGTCTTCCTGGAATATTATAAATATGCAATATATGTTTCCTATTAGTGTAACCATTTCTTAAGGCCTTCTTCCAGGTCCTTGAAGAAAGGAAAGAGTTTTAATACATAAAGATAGCTCAGGAAAGGAAAGCTATGGCATTTGTTGAGTAGCCACTGGGTGCCAAGCACTTTATGAGCTTTGTGGCATTTAATTGGCACAACCACCTGGCCAGGTGGCTTAATTATCACTGATTCCCATATAAGGATGCTGATGCTCAGGGGGCTCAGGCAACTTGCCCAAGGCCACACAGCTAGTAGGTGTTAGGGCCAAGACCAAAACTCTCTTGGATGGAAAAGCCTGGTACAGCCCCAGCTGCCTCCCCAGAATTGCACTTTGAACATTCTCTAAGTGATAGGGAGATAGTAAAACTCAAAAGTGTCAGGAAGATAAAGCCTAAGAAGTAAAAGGCAAGTGGAATTTCACAGAATCCCTGCTATAGGCTGCCAGCCAGCTTTCCACAGGGGAGACGTGGTCTGACAAGGAGAGAGCTAACTGGATTAGCCACCTGGGAGGTCTTCATGAGGTGGGTTCTCCCAGGAGCAGAAGTGGAACCGAAGATTTGGTACAAGTGACCACATACCAGTGAGAGAATGGGGGCAGTCTTTTCTACAAAGACATCAGTCAGCATTGTCCTAGGGCCATGTTTCTTTAGGCTCATCTGGCTCTTCCAGCTTCCCTGGGATGAGGCAGCTCCAGTGAGCTTGGGCAGTGTTCTGAAGGTGCACAGAAGCTGGAGGATGGACTCAGAGCAAGTGAAAGGAGTCCCAGGGGCTCCAGGCAGGGTGCCAGCAGCATGCATGGTGGTGGTCATCCCCAGCATCCAAAGAGGTTCATCCTTAGAAGTTCAATAAAATCCAAGTCTTTTCCCTGGCCCAATGGACTCAGGCTTAACCCTGACTATCCATGTAACTCAGTCCGCCCTCTCTTGCCTCCCCCATCTGCTCCAACCACACAGACCTCCCCACTGTCCTTCAGAGACACTTAGCACACCTGAGCTTCGGCCTGGGCATTTGCCAGGCTTTCTGCCTGGCACCCTCTTCTCTGGAGAATGGCATCAACCCTCCAGGCTCTACCCCAAAAGACATCTTCTCTAGAACACCTGATCACCCTTTCTAAAGTAACATCCCTGATCTCTTCCTTTACCCTGAATCGCTTTTTCCCATTTCCACCTGAGTCTACATTATGTGTGTTTCTCTGTTGACTTGTTTAACAACAGGGAAATATAAGCTCCATGAGGGCAGGGACTTCTGCCTGTTGTGATCACTGTTCCTTCTTCAGTGTCTAGAACAGTGCCTGGTATAGAGTAGAGCTCAATAAATGCTTGCTGAACGAATGAATAAATGAGAGAATGGATAATTGAAGGAAAGAATGAACAAACAAGGACAGAGCTTCAGAATATGTTTCTTAAGGCAGCATTACTGAAAGTCAGTCGAAGAACCACCTAGGTCAGAATTCCTGAGTGGTCCCCTGACTGGAAAGATCCCCCCCACCATAATGCTGACCCTCACACAGCTCTGTAGAGGCCTCCAGGAGAAAGTGCCAGGTAGGGTGGAGGGAAGAATTGCTTGGCCACCTAGAGAGCCAGGGCACTTGTTTCAAGGTTCTCATCCCTCCCTTCCCCCATCCTCTGTGTTCCCAGAACCCCAGCCCAGCCAGGAAGCAGCAGAGTTTTCAGATCCAAGGGACACCTGTGAATTTAGATAATATAGCTCTCAGGGGCGCCCACAAAAGACAGGCTATTCGAGGGCCCTCACCTCTCCAGACACTGTCTAGGCCTTCTTAATTCTGTGAGCTCTGGAAAAGAGTGCATCCCCGACACCAGCTGCAGTTGATAAAGTCAGACTATTTTTTAAATAAATAAATGAGAAACAGCAACTTGATGTGCTAATTATTGTTACAACTTACTACCAAGTGCATAATTAATTATATCTATATCATTTTAATTTTTTAACAATATGCATCCTTTATTTATCAGCAGTTTTAATATCTAATATTTACTCTATTAAATTCAAGTTATATTCAAAAATACTAAATGATACTTATGAAACTCATTTTAACACATGTATTTGAGCTAAAAGGTGAAGTCAGATTATTTCTGGAATCAAGATCATTTTTAATTTGATTTAGAGAAAACAAATTGACGGAAATGTATTTTAAAATGTGTATTCCTGTGTCCCATCCCAGGTTCATTGAATCAGAGTCTCTGAAGTTAGGGCCCTAGAATTTGCATTTTACTAGGCTCCACACAGAATTCTGGTACCTCCTGTAGAGTTTGAGAATCCTTATGATATCTGCCCTTGCAGTGAGTGGGAATGTTAGAATGAGCAGAAGAGGAGGGGTAAGAACCAGGCCCCGGCACCCCCTAAGCTGCAGGGTGCTTGGTAAGGGCCAGTGTGATTGATAGCTTACCTCCTTTTCTCTTAGACCCTGAAATGACTGTGTTCTCTTCTGGCCAAAAAGACTCTGTCTCTAGAGGCCTGCTGAGGTGGGTCAGCTGCTAAATAAGCCAGGTGCAAGGAGGCAGGCTAGACTTCACCGGGAAAGAGGAGTGGAAGGGACAGAGAAGGAAGATGATAGGACTGCTAAATAAAGAACATTAGTATTGATTAAGAATGATGTCACTCAAGGTTTCTTTAAAGCAAAGTAAAGAAAAGAGAGAAACTTCTTTGAAAGCAGGTAGCCCAAGAGTTAGATCCAGAAGACATCTCTGTGGCTTAAGGGACAGGGCAGGTAGCTGTGTTGGAGACCCCCTGGGTTTGAGCCCTGGCTCAGACACTCGCTTGCTGTTTGTCTGGGAGGATCAGCTCACTACTCTGTCCCCAGGGTTCCTTATTTATGAAAGTTGCATCATTATCCCTGTCCTTCCCCTTGACAGTTGGAAGGGTAGGTTGGTAGAGTCCACTGTCAAAGAGGCAATCTTAATTTCTTTCCCACATGGACAATCATGCCTACACTTGCACTCTCAAGGACAGAGCAGAAACTGCTTTGCCCTCAGATTCCAGCCCCCCCTTCCACTTCCCATTGCTCGATCATGGCAGGTGCAAGGCCACCAAGACTTGGAACTTTCTCTTCTTTCTGCCTGGACCAGTCTTTGTCTGCACCTCGATGTTGACTTGCAGTTTTTTGGTTATTTTTTGGGGGAGGTTTTGCTTGGAATATTTTTTCATCTCCACATGCTGCCTTCTCGTCATTTAGACCTCAACTTAACTATCAGCTCTTCAGAGAGAACTTCCCAGGACACCATATCCAGTATTGCTCCCTCCAGTGTCACCCCAGGCTCTCTCCGTTCCATCCTCCTCCTTCATCATTGTCTTCAGATTTGTCGCTCTCTGAAACACCTTAGTTGTCCATTTGTTCACTAGTCTATTGTCCAAGCCCTCATTGTCATGGCAGGTCTTCGAGGGCAGCAGCCTTCTTTTCCCATAAGCACATTCCCTGAAACACACATATATATATATTAGATGCCCACAAATATCCACAGAATGAATGAATTTATTTGTTTCTTTCTTGTTACCTCTCAGTTCACCTTCTCACTGTTCCACTCTCAGGTATCCCTTTTGTCTCTTTTGGTCTTTTTATTTCTGCCCTTCCCCCAGCCCCCACCTCTCCCTCTAGGCTCCTGACTCAGACCAGCAGTTTCCCTTAGATGGCACTGGAAAAGACAGTTTTAGCCTTTCCATTCCTTCTGAAGGATATTGGGTTGAAATAATCCAGCCTTAGCGAGAATCATTAAAGACAATCAGCCTTTCTCAACCCAATGCAGCTAAAAATATAGCTCTACTGTGTTATTTTTTTTAAACTTTTAAATTACAATTTACATTCTTTATTATTTTGTATTAGTTTCAGGTGTAAGCTCTGGGGCATTATTATGCCCACATTTTCTCTTTCTCATCAAATAATGGTCTTCTTGGTCACCTACTTTAGGAAGAGAGTGAACAAGGGTTGGAGTGGAAGGAGAAAATGCCATCCTGCCACTTAATCTGACAGGCATTTGTGCTGATATGGGGGATCCCAAACCGGAAAGCCCTTCAAGGGACTGAAAAAGGAGGAAAATAAGGTTGCCTTCAGCCATGCAAGCAGGAAAGCAACTAACCTTGGATGAGGACTGCAAGAGCCACTGAGGCAAACCTCAGGTGGAGGTACTACCTTATCTAAAGGAAGAATCTCCCTCTTGATGCAGGAACAGTCTGGAATTAGAGTAAGTGTTCATTTAGTCTCATTACTTACCAAACACTTTGCTGAGAGATTTCCTGGAATTATCTCCTGTAATGCTCCCAACAGACCTTTTCTTTGCTACCATTGGTCTTATCATCAGAAAGTAGGTTACTCATGTGAAGTAGAGACCCATGTGAACAGGAACCTTGTCTTTTGTTTCTCATAATTCTTTTGCTTGATATTTTATCCAAACATTACAGTACAGAACAAAATCCTGAGAGGAACAACCAACATTGATTGATTAATGCATTTAGGCAGGGGTTTTCCTCCCTTCTAAACAAGGCTCCTCCCTTAGCTTCTAATCTATAATAGCTACATCACCTATTCCTTACCTTTAATCTTAGGTTCTTCTGTTCCTTCTGTGATTATTGCCTCTTTCATCTTTGACAGACATCACTTATTTTAAAGCAGTATAGCTTAGCCTAGTGCCTGGGCAAATGGACTTTTGAAAATAGAAGACCCATGTCTGAGTTCAGATGCTGCCACAAAATAGCCATGTAGAATTGGGCAAGTTAATGTTTTGTGTCTGTTTCCCTTTAGTGAAACAGGTCTAAGAATAGCTAATCCTAGAATCATTGTAAGAGTTAGTGTATAAAGAATTAATTATTGTCAAGAGTTAAAATGTAATTAAAGACAAAGCACAGTACCTGGGAATGTGAATCAAGATGTAGAGAATGTTTGGGGAAGAAGGTAATTGCTGACCATATGAGAGCTGGTAGGGTGGTTTAATTTCAAGCAAAAGAAATTGCACTTGGATAACGAGGAGAAGAGAAGAGAAGAGAAGAGAAGAGAAGAGAAGAGAAGAGAAGAGAAGAGAAGAGAAGAGAAGAGAAGAGAAGAGAAGAGAAGAGAAGAGAAGAGAGGAGAGGAGAAGAGAGGAGAAGAGAGGAGGAGAGGAGAAGAGAGGAGAAGAGATGGGATGGAAGGGAATGGGGAGGGGAGGGGAGGGGAGGGGAGGAAAAAAGCGGTGCTAACTGGATCCAGGAGTGATCAAAATAAACAGCCTGGGGAAGGATAGGCCTATAGGGATCTCAGCTGTTGAAATTCACTTAAAAGTCTTATTCTGGGTGTTGCATTAGGATGATTCAGCTCCAAGGCTTTCATTTCCATTTGATCCTGGTCTCAGTTCACTTAAAATTCAAATTCCAGGAGAGGAAATCTGGGTCATGTCTTCTCTTTGGGGAAGAAGTGTGGTAAGCATGTTGATTGATAGTCAGGGCATCAGCAGCGCTGTGTCCCTGCCATCTGCTATGACAGTCTTACTGCACATAAGGTAATCGGACAGAGACCATCCCATCTCCTTAGCCATATAGAGTGACCTGATCAGGGGAGTGATGTCCCATCATATTCACAGGTCCTGCCCACATTCAGAGGGAGGGGATTATACACACAATCTGTGTGTCTGAAATGTGCCTTGTAATACAGTGAACATAGACAGGTAAACAGATTGTAGTACAGCATAGGAGGTCTTGGCACAAAGGAATGTATGCAACCTCATGGGCAACTCTGAGCAAAAGTGTCTGGAGAAAGAGGGAGGAAATGGGATTCAGAAAGGAGGTGATCTCCAAAGTGAGTTTTGATGGGTGATATTTGCTCCCTACTGCAAACTGCACATGTAAACCAAGGGAGAACCAAATTCAGGTTTCTGGGTAAAAGACTAATGCTTTAATCTAGACCAAAGCTGAATTCCAGGCAGAATTAATCACTTAATCAGCCAGTCAGGCCACCGTGACCTGCTTTGGAGATTTAAGGAGGCTTACACAACGCATCTGGATCCTATTTCTAAAGTTTGCAGCATTTTGAAATTCTTATTTTAAGATTGCTAGCAAATTTACAGGATTTTTTGCTGAAAAATACCACAAAGGAGCAGAGAGGGAAAAAAAGTCATAATATCATCTAGATAGCATGGTAGTTGAATTCACCAATCAGCCAGTTGCCCTGGGCTTATTTTTAATCTTACAGTGCAATATAGAACTGCAGGATGGCATGAAATGTGAAAAAGAAAAGAAGGGAGGGTTTGAGGGAAGGTTACTAAACCAAGCACAGAATTGAAAGGGAGCAAGCAGAAAGTAGTGTGTGAAGTTCCAGCTGGCTAGCACCGATCCATCATAGCACTGTGTGCTGTTAGAGTTGTAACAGGGGTAGGGGGAATGGGGGTCCTTATTCCCCAGATGTTTCTTTTTGTAAGACACGCACAAGTTTTCCTTTAAAAATTGGGTTTCACAGAAGAATTTGGAACAAAAGACAGCAGTCTCTGGTCTTTGTTTCCTCACCTCTGTTTTCAATTGTTTGGGTAATTTCTGCCCTACCTACAAATAATGTGTTTTTGTCACTCTTGCCCTGTGTTCTAATTGAGAGTTCTCTTGACTCTCTGTAGTAGATGAAGATTCAGCTCACCTATACTAGTATGCCAACCCCTAACTTCCATTAAGTTTTACCCCTGTTCGTACTTCCTCTCCTGGTTATTTTTATCACCTTCAATGACATTCCACAAACTTTATTTCTTGCTCCATGCCTGGGAACAACAGTACCTCTTGACTTTCTCCCTTGCATTGAAAGGATTTAACAGGAATGTTGACAGGTGAAAATAGTTACGCAGGATCTTAATAGATGGGCCTTAAAAAAAAATTGTTTCATATATAAATAAGTTGAAGAAAGCCTGGGTAAATACATAGAAGTTTCTCTAGAATGAGTCATTTCAGAAGCATTGATTGAAACTGTGTGCTTTGCCACTTCAAAGGGGCAAGTGCCCTGGCCTATGTGACTCATTTGGTTGAAGCATCATCCTGTAACCAATAGCTTGCCAGTTCTACTCTCCACCAGGGCACATACCTAGGTGGATGGTTTTGTCCCTAGTTCAGGTGTATACAGAAGGCAATCAGTCAATGTTTCTCTCCCAGATAGATGTTTCTCTCTCTCTCCCTTCCTTTCTCTCTAAAAGCAATTAAAAAAAAAAAAAAAAGGTCTCAGGTGAGAATTTTTAAAAACTGGAGGAAGGCATGTAATGTGCAGCATTTCACAAACATTGGATCATAGCAACTTTTTTCACCCCACAGAGCATCTACTAATCAATTAGGAAAATGCTTGTAAAAAGGTAGAGGAGGCAATCTCCTGTTTGATATGAAGAAAGGACCACCCAATTCTCCTTTTAGCAAAATAGAAATGATGTGCCCACACCCTGAGCACTTGATAGAGCCAAGGCTACATCAGTGCAGTCGCAGAACACCACATGGGTGCTGCACTAATAGCACCTCCCTTTTCCAGAGAGGAGACTGGAGTAGAGAAATGGTATATGGCTTGTACGACATCCCACACCTACTTAAGTGGTGGAGTCAGGATTCAGACTGAGGATTCAGGTTTAGAATTTCCCAACAGCATTACACTATTTCCCCCATGGACTGCCACCCTGCTGGAAATGAGAGCAGGGCAAAAGGGCTTTTTGAAGAGCTTAGGCATTTGAGCTAAACTCAGGCCTTTCTGTAATCACTATGCTCTCTTACTTCTGCAGAGTGGTTTAGAATTTACCAACAGCATTTATGTGCGTCATCTCATTTGAGCCTCACTCAACACTGCAAGATGTGTAGAAATTGAGTGTTCTGGTCAAATGGACATAGCTAATCAAGGACTAAAATAATCAAGAATCTGCCTTATTACTGGCTATATCCAAGTGAGTAGGGTTTCCAGATTTAACAAATAAAAGCATAGGCCTGCAAGTTACATTAGAACTTTATTTTATTTTACTTTATTTTGTTTTAGTTGATTTTAGAGAGAGTGAGGAAGGGAGAGAGAGAGACAGAGAGAGAAACATTGATTTGTTGTTCCACCCCTCCATGCATTAAGTGGTTGACTCCTGTATCTGTCCATACCTGGGATATTTAGATGAGGCTCCAACCAACTGAGTTATCCAGCCAGAGCAAAATTTTAGATAAATAATGACAAATTCTTATAGTACAAGTATGCCCGTGCAGTATTTAAGACATACTTAAAATAAAATATTATTCATTGTTTACCTGTACTTTTTATCTGCATTTTGTCTGGCAACCTTACAAGTGAGAACAGAACTCAGAACACAGGATTAAGTAAGAAAAGAGCAAGGGAGGCTGAGGGACCAGGAAGCGTTCTGAGAGTACACACTGTCTCTGAGCTTCCCTGACTGGGTGTGCCAGTGGTTTAAGGGGGACGACAAGATACTGATTTCTCTGCACAACCAAGGGGGCCCGGAGTGGCAAGAAGACAAGATCAAGCACAGAAGTCTCTTCCAGGCTTCTTCAGTGGTGACTCAAGTGTGATGAGTTCTAATGGTGGGTCTGTGGTTCCCTCAGGTGGCATCCGTAATAGTTATATTGAACCTTTTCATCAGCAGTCCACTGCAAAGCACTCAGCTGCCTGCTATGAACAAGGATCCACTAGAGTTCGCATTGCAAATGACCACGTAGCAGGGCTTACAGACCATGGTGCAATCTGATAGGGTGAAGGTGGTTAGAGGTCCCTCGCAGGAACAGGTCCAGGCATTGTAGCCCCAAATCTCTGTTTCACATGTATCAGGTAAGTGTTGCTTTGTGGCTGATGAGCTCTTACTAGCAATGCAGCTAGTGTTCCATGACTGCTTTGCCATGCCTGTTATATAAATTGGAGCTTCATTGTTATTTTCAAATATTTGACATGCAGAAGATAGTTTGCATTTGAACTCTGTTTGCATTGTTATAAAATAAAATTTAACATACCATTTGTCAATAAAAGAAAAAGAAATCTTTAAATACAACTTTAACTCTTGCAAATGTTGGAAAATCATTGAAAAAATGATTTCAAATTTTTATTACCTCTATGTGAAACTCTGTTTTCAATGGTGATGATGAGAATGTGAACAGAGCACCTTAAAAAGTCAATTAGGATTTGCTTATAACCATTTCAACATAAAATTTTATAGAAACAGCTATATTGACTTCCACTTCCACTTGGGATATAGAAAGTCACAAGGGAAGATTGCTCCCACCTTAACAACAAGAACAAGCCATATAATCTACAAAATCATAATTTTTAAAGCCTGTAGGAGCATTCAGGTTGTAAAGAAACCAAATAAACCAAAATCCCAGAAGTACCAGTGACCTCCTAGGAGAGCTGCTTCGGCAGCACAGTGAATGCCAGAGGAAGCAGATTAAAATAAACAGCCGAACCTGTAGTGCAATTTTAAGGGATTCAGAAATCCCCAGGAGCTCAGACAAAAGGGCAATCTACACCTACCACTGACTATTTTCCATGGGCCTAAGTGCTCACAAGACAGTTTGGGGGTCGAATAAGATAGGTGAGAAGAAGGTGAAGAGATTAATCAAAAAAACATATATATGTAACACATAGACAGGCAACAGTGTGGTGCTAGACAGAAGGAAAGGGGGTGGGGAGTAGGAGGAGGTGGGCAAAGCAGGGGGGAATGGGGACAAAAAGAGACTCTGTTTGGGGCGATGGGTGCATGATTCAGTGTGCAGATGATATTTTATTTAGTTGTACACTTGAAGCCTGTATGGTTTTAAGAACCAATGTCGTTCCAATAAATTCAATTAAAAAAAGGAAATATTCTGTATGATACCATAATGATGGATACATGTCATTATACTTTTGTCCAAACAAATAGAATGTACAATATTAAGAGTGAACCTTAATGTAAACAATGGACTTTGAGTGATAATGATGTGTCAATGGAAGTTTGTCAATTGTAACAAATGCACCAGTCTGGTGAGCGATGTTGATATAATGGGAGAGGTTCTGCCTGTGTGGGGGCAGGGGTACATGCAAAATCCCTGTACCTTTTTCTCAAATTTACTCTGAACATAAATCTATTCTAAAAAAAAGAAAGTTTATTTTTAAAAAGAATGAAAAGGAAAGCAAAGAAAGAAAAGAGAAGAGAACAGAACAGAACAGAAAAGAAAGCTGAGTGACCCTGAAGCCAAAATGTGCACAGTCTGCTGACCTCTGACCAGGAGAACTCATGGAGTTCCCTAGCACTCAGGTCATGGTGCTGATTATGAGGCAGCAACTGACTACCCCTGGAGTAGGAAAAGATCTCTTTTTCTCCAGGCACAGGTGGGCAGAGCCTGCTGGAGTCTTAAGGATAGTTGAGAAAAATTCCACAGACACCTGTGGGCCTTACCTTACTAGGTCTTCCTATTGCGGAAAGGGCTGGAGAGCTAAGGAAGACACCTCACCTGGAACAAGTACATAGGGCCCACTGAATTCTACCAGCAGAGCAGATATTAAGCAAAACCCCCAGGGTTGCCACAGAGGACAGGCAGGGGTCACAGCAGGTTGGGAGAGGGCAGAAGAGTAGAAACAGGCATGAGACAAAGGCAAACAGGGCCTGCTAAAGGGAGGGAGGGAAAGGAGAGCTGACAAAATCCCCCCAGGGGCTTATATCCCAAGTCCCATTAAAGAGAAGGTTCTGATTCCTCCATCAAATAATGTGAAGCCTGTTGTGAACTGAATCTAACTAAGGCAACAAAACTCTCGGACATAGGTCAACTACAGACTACAACGTCTCACACCTTCTCACTAATGGCCTGCCAAACAGAAGACATCTACCCTTTTCTAGATATGATTATTATTTTCTCCAGACTCTACTATTCATTTATAATTCATCATGTCTGAATTCAAGAAAATCAAATTACAGAACACATGAAAAAAATGACCCTTAAAGAGAAAACAGTAAATAGAACCAGACCTACAAAATAGAATTGTTGAAAAGATAAAATGTTTTTAAGTAATAAAATGTTTTTAAATAATAATAATAAATATATAAAAGAGTAGAAAGATTAAACAACATGTTTCAACAGATGGACAATTTCATAGTCAAATAGAAATGCTGGAAATGGAAAATTGATCAAAGACAAAGAATGTTTTCAGTGACTTTATTAACAAACTGGACATAGCAGAGGAAAGAATCAGTGAAATTGATAATTTGTGTTTGAACTCCATTTAAATTCAAAATATCTGATACCTATTATATACATATAATATATAATAACATACAATTACATATTATATATTTTATACATATATACAAATAAAGTTCCAATAAATACATAATTGGAGTCCCAGGAGAAATATTTAAATGGTGTAGAATTTTCTAAAATATATGAAGACCTCAACTCAAGATTCAATAAGCTGAGCAAACTCAAAGATGGATGAATACAAATAAATACCAATAAACGCACCCTTCGACACATCATAATCAAACTTCTGAAAACCAACCATAAAAAGAAAAACCTTAAAATGCCAGATAAAGTAAGATACATTACATAAAGGGGAATAATAATAGAATTTACAGCTTCTCACCAGAAACAGTAGAGACAAGAGAGTTCAAGGATATCTTTAAAGTGTTAAAAGAAAAGCTATATCAATCTATAATTCTAGGTCTAGATAAATTATTTTCCAAAAATAAAAAAAAAATTTAAAGACAAAAATGAAGGAAGTTGTCTCAAATATAAGGAATTCCTAGTAATTCCTATTATATAAGGAATTCCTAGTGCAAGGAATAGTCAAAGAAGTTATTTAGGCCAAAATGAAACAATATGATATAGAGACCTGGTTCTTCAGGAAAAAATGAAGAACACCAGAAAGAGAAAACCCATCAGCAAATATAAAGGATGTTAAACACACACATATGTGCACATGATGCATACGTACACATGCATTTTAAAGACTATTGACCTTTTAAAGTAAAAATAATAACAATGTAGTATGAGATTCTGGGATATTTAGAAGTAAAATATATGACAAGAGCACAAAGGGTGAGAGAATAATAATAAAAATGTATTATTTTAAGATTCTTACATTGTAGTAAATTAATTTTCTATGGTAGATGTGTTAGAGATACACATTGTAATTTCTAGGTCAAGCACTAAAAAATAATGTAAAGAGACATTACTAATGATTATAATACAAAAAATAAAAATGAAAACAAATACCTAAAATATTTAATTCACACAAAAAAAGAGGCATACAATGAGGAACAAAAAAAAAAAAAAACAAAGAGCAGATGGAACAATATAAATCAAACATCACTGCAGTAGATGAAAATCCACATATATCAATAATTGCCCAAGGATTGAAGAGCCAGATTAAAAGCCAGAGATTGACAGACTGACTAAAAAGAACAAGACCAAAGTATTTGTTGTCAACAAGAAACACAATTTAAACACAAAGACTCAGAAAAGTTGAAAGTGAAAAAGTAAAAAAAATGGAAAAGAATACAAATTATAATCATTAAAATTTACAATGCTATGTTTTATAACAAAGGTAGAGTTCAAGACAATACAGAGAGACATATCATGATAAAAAGGTTAAGTGATCAAGGAAATATAACAATTTTTTATTTTTTAAAATTAATTAATTTATTATTTCAAATACATTTGTCTCTGCCTACCCCCCACCACTTTCCCTTGCCTCCTCCCTCCCTTCCTCCCTCACCTCTTCCCCTTAGGTTTTGTCCATGAGTCCTTGCTATATGTTCCTTGATTTTACCCTTCCCTTCCTTTCGCTCCCCCTCCTTCCCTCTTGTCTCTGTTGGTTTCTTTTCCTTTCAGTGTTGCTGGTCTTATTTTCCTTGCATCTTTGTATTGTTGGTTAGGTTCCACTTATAGGTGAGATCATATGGTATTTGTCTTTTTCCCCCTGGCTTATTTCGCTTAGCATAATGCTCTCCAGTTCCATCCATGCTGTCGCAAAGTTTAGTAGTTCTTTTTTCCTTTCTGCTGCGTAGTATCACTTTGTGTAAATATACCATAGGTTTTTGATCCAGTCATCTACTGATGGGCATTTAGGTTGCTTCCAACACTTGGCTATTGTAAATTGTGCTGCTATGAACATTGGGGTGCATAGGTTCTTCTGAATTGGTGTTTTGGTGTTCTTAGGGTATAGTCCCAGCAGGGGAATCACTGGATCAAAAGACAGTTCCATTTTCAGCTTTTTGAGGAAATTCCACACTACTTTCCACAATGGCTGCACCAGTCTGCATTCCCATCAACAGTGTACTAGTGTTCCCTTTTCTCCACAGCCTCGCCAGCACCAGTTGTTTGTTGATTTGTTTATGATGGCCATTCTGACCAGTGTGAGGTGGTACCTCATGGTGGTTTTGATCTGTATTTCTCTGATGGCTAGTGAGGCTGAGCATCCTTTCAAATGTCTCTGGGCCCTCTGTATCTCCTCCTTGGAAAAGCGTCTGCCCAGGTCCTTTGCCCATTTTTTGATTGGATCATTTGTCTTCTTGGAGTGGAGTCAAGTGAGTTCTTTATATATCTTGGAGATCAAAACTCTATCTGATGTTTGATCATTTTCCCATACAGTTGGCTCCCTTTTCATTTTGCTGATGTTTTCTTTAGTCGTGCAGAAGCTTCTTATTTTCATGAGGTCCCACTTGTTTATTCTTTCCTTTATGTCCCTTGCTTTGGGAGACATATCGGTGAAAAAATTGCTACGTGAGATATCTGAGAGTTTCTTGCCAATGTTCTCCTCTAGGACTTTTATGGTGTTGTGACGTATATTTAAGTCTTTTATCCATCTTGAGTTTATTTTTGTGTATAGTGTCAGGGGATGATCCAATTTCAATTTTTTGCATGTAGCCGTCCAGCTCTCCCAACACCATTTGTTGAAGAGGCTATTATGGCTCCATTTTATGCTTCTGCCCCCTTTGTCAAATATTAGATGCCCATATACACCTGGGCTTATTTCTGGGCTTTCTATTCTGTTCCACTGGTCTATGGGTCTGTTCTTGTGCCAGCACCAGATTGTTTTGAGTATAGTGGCTTTGTAGTATAGTTTGATGTCTGGTATTGTGATCCCTCCTAGTTTGTTTTTCTTCCTCAAAATTGCTGGAGCTATTCGGGGTCATTTATGGTTCCATATAAATTTTTGAAATGTCTGTTCTATTTCTGTGAAATATGTCATTGGTATCTTAATAAGGATTGCGTTGAATCTATAAATTGCTTTGGGTAGTATGGACATTTTGAGGATATTAATTCTTCCAATCCATGAGCACAGTATGTGCTTCCATTTATTTGTGTCTTCTTTCATTTCCCTCTTCAATGCTGTATAGTTTTCTGCATATAGGTCTTTTACCTCTTTGGTTAAATTTATTCCTAGGTACTTTATTTTTCTTCTTGCTATATCGAATGGTATTTTTTTTCTGATTTCTTCTTCTTCTATTTCATTGTTGGTGTACAAAAATGCCTTTGATTTCTGAATATTGACTTTGTATCCTACTGTTTTGTCAAATTCACTTATTAGGTTGAGGAGTTTTTTTGGTAGAGTACAGGGTTTTCTACGTACACTATCATGTCATCTGCAAACAATGATAGCTTTACTTCCTCCTTTCCTATTTGAATGCCTTTTATTTCTTTTTCTTGTCTGACTGCTGTGGCTAGGACTTCCAATACGATGTTGAAAAGAAGCAGTGAGAGCGGACATCCTTGTCGTGTTCCCTATCTTAGTGGGAAAGCTTTCAGTTTCTGCCCGTTGAGTATGATATCAGCTGTAGGTTTTTCATATATGGCCTTTATTACATTGAGGAATGCCCCATTTATTCCCATTTTGCTGAGTGTTTTGATCATAAATGGGTGCTGTACCTTATCGAATGCTTTTTCTGTGTCTATCGAGATGATCATGTGGTTTTTGTCTTTTCTTTATGTGATGTATTACGTTTATTGACTTGCATATATTGAACCATCCCTGCATCCCTGGGATGAATCCCACTTGATCATGGTGGATAATCTTTTTAATGTATTGCTGGATGCAGTCTGCCAATATTTTATTGAGGATTTTAGCATCTATGTTCACCAGCGAGATTGGCCTGTTGTTTTCTTTCTTTGTAGGGTCTTTATCTGGTTTTGGGATCAGGGTGATGCTGGCCTCATAGAAAGAGTCTGGGAGTCTTCCCTCCTCTTGGATTTTTTGGAATAGTCTGAGAAGGACAGGGGTTAGCTCTTCCTGAAATGTTTTGTAATATTATCCTGTGAAACCGTCAGGTCCTGGGCTTTTGTGTGCCGGGAGTTTCTTGATTACTGCTTCAATTTCCCCAGCTGTTATTGGTCTGTTCAAGCTTTCTGTTTCTTCCTCCTTCAGTGTTGGAAGATTATACTTTTATAAAAATTTGTCCACTTCATCAAGGTTTTCAAATTTCTTGGCATATAATTGTTCATAGTAGTTTCTGACAATCCTTTGCATTTCTGTGGTATCAGTTGTTATATCTCCTCTTTCATTTCTGATATTATTAATTTGGGTCCTCTCCCTTTTTTTCTTGATGAGTCTGCTTAAAGGCTTGTCAATTTTACTATCTTTTCAAAGAATCAGCTTCTGGATTGGTTGATCCTTTGAATTGTTCTTTTTGTCTCTTTGTCCTTCAGTTCTGCTCTAATCTTGACTATTTCTTTCCTTCTACTTGCACTGGGATTTATTTGCTGTTGTTCCTCCAGTTCTTGAAGTTGTAGTGTTAGGTCTTTTATTTGAAATGTTTCTATCTTTTTTAGGTAAGCCTGTATTGCTATGAACTTCCCTCTCAGGACCGCCTTTGCTGTGTCCCATAGGTTTTGGACTGTTGTCTGTTAATTTTCTTTTGTTTCCAGAAATTTTTTGATTTCTTCTCTTATCTCATTATTGACCCATTTATTGTTTAATAGTCTACTGTTCAGTCTCCATGATTTGCAAGTTTTTGAAGTTTCTCTTTGAGGTTGATTTCCAGTTTCAATCCCTTGTGGTCTGAGAAAAACTTTGGTATTATTTCAATTTTCCTGAATTTTCTGAGGTTTGTTTTGTGTCCTATCATGTGGTCTATCTTTGAAAAGCTGCCATGAGCCTTTGAAAAGAATGTGTATTTTGCTTCTTTGGGATGTAGGGTTCTATATATGTCAGTTAAGTCTTTTTGATTCAGTGTGTGATTCAGCTGCACAATATCTTTATTAATGTTTTGTTTCAAAGATCTGTCCATTTTTGACAGTGGGGATTTGAAATCCCCTACTATCAGTGTGTTGCTGTCTATATCTTTTTTGAAGTTGTCCAACAATTTCCTTATATACTTGGGGGCTCCTATATTGGGAGCATATAAGTTTGCAATGTTTATGTCTCCTTGATAGATTCTTCCTTTAAGTATTATAAAGTGCCCCTCTGGGTCTCTTTTTATGGTCTTTGTTTTGAAATCTACTTTGTCTGATACAAGTATGGCAACCCTGGCCTTTTTCTCTTGCCCACTTGCTTCGAATATTTTTTTCCATCCCTTTACTTTCAATCTGTGTAGTTCTTTGGCTCTGAAGTGGGTCTCTTATAGGCGGCATATGTGTGGGTCATGTTTTCTTATCCATTCAGCTATCCTGTGTCTCTTGATTGGGGCACTTAGTCCATTTACACTGAGAGTTATTACTAATAGAAACTTATTCATTTTTTCTCTTTGTACCTGTGTTTTTCTCTTTCTCACTCTTTTCCTTCATCTTCTTAAACCAGTCTCTTTAGCATATCTTGGAGTGCTGGTTTGGTAGAGATATATTCTTTTAGCCTTCTTTTGTCTGGAAAACTCCATATTTCTCCTTCTATTTTAATTGAAAGCCTGGCTGGGTAGAGCAGCCTTTGTTGTAGGCCCTTGCTTTTTATGGACTTGGAATATTTGTTGCCATTCCCTTCTGGCTTGTAGTGTTTCTGTTGAGAAGTCAGCTGATAGCCTTATTGGGGCCCCCTTGTATGTTACTTTCTCCTTCTCCCTTGCTGCCTTGAGGATTCTCTCTTTGTCTTTGATAGTTGCCATTTTAATGATGATGTGACTTGGAGTGGACCTTCTTGGGTCCCTCTTGAGTGGGGTCCTCTGTGCCTCCTGGATCCATGAGAGCCTTTCTCTCCTCAAATTAGGGAAATTTTCCATCATTACTTTTTCGAGGAGGTTCTCTATCCCTTGCTCCTCTTCTTCTCCTTCTGGTATCCCTATTATACGGATTTTATTGCATTTCAGGTTGTCCTGCATTTCCCTAAATGCCTCTTCATTCTTTTTGAGTCTTTTTTCCATTTCTTGTTCTTTCTGGGAGCTTTCTTCTACCTTGTCCTCCATCTCACTGATTCGATCCTCGGCTTCATCCAGCCTGCTTTGGATTCCTTCTACTGTGTTCTTCAATTCAGAAATGGTATTCTTCATATCCTCTTGTGTCTTCTTGATAGTTTCTATGTCCTTTTCCAGGTTGATATAGTTTGTTGTAAGATCCTGATAGTTTCTCTGCAGTTTCTCATAGTTTTCTTTGAGCTGGCTGAGCTCATTGAGCTTCCTTAGAACCATTGTTTTGAATTCAATATCTGATAGTTCCCTTGCCTGTATTTCACTTAGCTCTCTCTGTGGGGAGTCCCCTTTTCCACTCATTTGGGGGGAACCTCTTTTTCTTCCCATTTTTGTGAGAGTCTGTTAAGTACTTTATTTATTTATTTATTTATTTATTTATTTATTTATTTATTTTTGCTTCTGCTTCAATTGGGCCATCTAGATTTCCTGACTTTGGGGATTAAACGTCTATGGTAGTAGGTGGGTATTTTTATTTATTTATTTATTTATTTATTTCCCCTTTTCTTTCTGGGCCTTCCTCTGATGATGTCAGTTGTTGACCCTATATGGCCTTGGGTCATTTATTTGAGCTTTCCAGGAGTCTACTGTCCGTGTCTGACTCCTGCTTTGGGCAGCTGTGTGACCCCTTCTGTCAGGGATCCACTGTTTCTGTGGATTGCTCTGCACTCTCCTGCAGGCTCCTTGATCGCTCTCCCTGGCCCAACAGGATCCCCTGCCAACCTGGGCTCGCATGTGCTTGCCCCAGCCCAAGGGACTTCTTCGTGACCTCGCGTACTCGTCTGGCCCCCCAGGCCAGCGGGCACCCCAGCACTGGTCCATTTAGGGCCTTCTATTGTGTGCTTTCCCCGCTTTTGGCTCTTTGGAAGCATTGCCTGCCCTCGTGAAATGGAGACTACGGAAATGGGAGGAAGTCACTCCAGGACTCTCCAGTTAATCCTGTCTGCAGTCTCTCCTCAGGGGTCTCTAGGCAGTTCTGTGACCCCTTCAACCCAGGATCCACTACCTGTGTGGACTGCGTTTCAATCTTGGGCAGTCTGGTTCTTGCGCGCCCCTCTTCTGCCTCTTTGGGGGCGCACTTTGCCTGCCCAAAATGGAGACTATGGAATGGGGAGGGAGTCGGGACTCCCAGGCTCCTCCTCCCATTCTTTCCCCAACACCTCCGTCTCCAGTCTCTCCTCAATGCTCTCCCAGCCAGTCTGCACTTAGCTCCCCAGGTCACACGTGCACAAGCTGTTTGCGGAGAGCACAAAAGGCAGGTTAATTGATTCCCTTATGCCTGAGTGAGATGGTAGCTGCAGAGTGGGAGGTGCGTTATCACCGGGGCTTCACCAGCCGTGGTCTCAGTTCTCTTCACAAAGTTTTCCTCACCAATCTTTTCCCAGGTACCAGCCCACCCTGCTGCCGCCTCTACCCAGAGATCAAGGAGGGTGAATGCCACTGCAAATTTTTGTGTTGGCCCTTTAAATGTCTCTTTGCATCCCCAGCCACCTGTCTCTGGCAGAGAGCACCCCTAAGCTTTTCGGGGTTGTGTTTTGTCTGTATTTTCCTGGTTTTAGCTGCTGTAGTTTAGAGGTCCCTGTTTATGATTCAGACCCCGTTCTTCTCCGGGGGAGCTAACTGGCCGTTTCAATGTCCCTCTGGTGCTAGTGCCTGTGGGCACCCAGCCCACCCTCTCGAGCCTCCACCACACTTCTCACCCGTTGGGATGTGTGAGAGTTGAATCCACTGTCTGTCCGCGGCTCCAAGGCTCCTCTCCCACTATAGTTCCATTGTTTTCCAGGTGATTACTCCACTATTTAATCGCAATTCCAGTTTGGTCTTGGGAGGAGGAGGTCAGCATGACTCCCATTCACTCCTTCGCCATCTTTCCTCCCTTTTTTATTAATTTTTTAAATATTTTATTTTATTTTTTTTTAGAGAGAGGGGAAGGGAATGAGAAAGAGAGGGAGAGAAACATTGATGTGTGAAAGAAACATTGATCTGTTGCCTCTCATTCACCCCCAGCTGGAGACCTGGCCTGCAACCCAGGTATATGCCCTGACTGGGAATTGAACCAGTGGCCTTTCAGTTTGCAAGACAATACCCAACCCACTGAACCACACCAGTCTGGATGAAATATAACAACTTTAAATGTGACAGAACTAAAGAAAAGCATAAATAGTTCCACAATTGTTTTTTAATTTAACACCTATCTCTCAGCTGTTGATAGGACAAGCAGACCAAAAAATTAACAAAGACATAGAAGATGCAACTCAACTCAACTGACACTTATAGAACACTATACCCAGCAACAGAAAAGGATTGTTTACTATTCTCAATTGCACATGAGAAATTCATCAAGACAGACTATTTTCTGAGCCATAAACAAGTATAAATAAATTTCAAAGGCCAAAATCATGCAGAGTATGTTCTCTAGTTGCAATAGTTTTAAATTAGAAATTGATAACAATAAAATATTCCAATAGAATTTTCTGCAATGATGAAATGTTCTGTATCTGTACTGTCCAATGGCAGTCACTCTCCAAGTGTAACTATTGAGCACTTGAAATATGGCTAGAGTGACTTAGTAGATGAATTTTTATCTTAATTAATGTAAATGTCTACATATGACCAAATATATGAATATTCATGACACACAAAAAGATTTCAGGTGGATTGTAGATCCAAATTTAAAAGCTAAAACTATAAGGCTTATAGAATAAAACATGAGAATATTTTCATGACATTTATATGACTAAAAATTTCAGAGAAAGAATAGGGAAAACAGTAACCATAAAATAAAATATCGATAAATTGGTTCCCATTAAAATGAAAAACTTCTGCATGCAAAAAAAAAAAAAAAAGACAAATAAAAAGACAAATGACCCAAATAAAAACTGGATAAAGGTTTGAACAAACACTTCTCAAACTAAATTTATGAATGGCTGATAAGCACATGAAAAAACTATTCAACATAAATATTTATCAGAAAATGCAGATTAAAACAACAATTAGGTATCGCTACAAACCAACCAGAATGGCTGAAATTAAAAACTTCAATACCACTAAACATTAGCTAGATGTCTAAGCAACAGGAAGTTTCCTACATTGGTCGTAGGGGTGTAAAATTGTACAACTACTTTGGAAAACTGGGATATTTTTAAAATGCTAAACACACATCAACCATATTACCCAGCCACTTAACTCTTTGTATTTATCCATGGAAAATGAAAATGTGTGCCCACAAAAAACCTTGTGCAAGAATCTTCATAGTAAGTTTTATTCATAGTAGCCCAAAACTAGAAACAACCCAGGTATCCATTAGCAAGAGACTGGACAAACAAACTATGGTATGTTCATGCAATGGAATATTACTCAGCAATTAAAAATAACAAATTACTGAGGTATGCAACAAACTGAATGAATCTGAAAAACATTATAATAAAAGGAGCCAGACACACAAAAAAGTATATACTATATTATTTTATTTATATGAAGGTCTAAAATAAGGCAAAACTCTCTACAATAATACATAAGAGATCAAGTAGCTGCTTCTAGTGTCCAGACATTAAATGAGAGCAGACACAAAGGAACTTTCTAGGGTTATAAAAATGTTCTGCGTCTTCATGGGGGGAGGGGAGTGGTAAAGTGGTTATGTGTCTAAAATGATCAGAAGGGTACACTTAAAATCTTTGTATTTCCATTGGATGAAAGTTAAGGCTTAGTAAATAAACATTTCCAAAAAATAATGAAGTTATGTTCAGAAAAACAGGCTTTCTCATTTAAAAATTAAAATGCGTTTATTTTTAAGTGTAGTACAAATTCAATATTTAATAGCTTCTACCATATATGTATTTTATTTTTCTTGCACTAATTTATAGATAGGAGTTTTATTAACCAAGCCTTATCTCAGTGCTCCAGCATACTCTGGGGTTTGCTTCAGCGTGCCAGGCAGCTTCCACCCTTTTCTTCATGAGCCACAATAAGAAAATGCTGGGAAGCGCTGCTCTACCTGGAACTGAAGCGGGGAAGTGGGGTCAGTGGAGAGGCAGGCTTGGGATGCGAGATGCACAAAAATGTGAATGGTTGTCCATGTCATAGGTTTGTTGTAAGGACAAAAATGAAACAGAGTCTGTGAAAGTCAAATGAGATCATGCATCTAATGTTCTTGGCCCAATAAATATTATTTCCGTGCCCCTGTTGGCCCCGACTATTTGGGGAGGTGCAGATTTTGTCTCTCTCTCTATGGAAACCTACAGGTTATATTTGGGAAAATACTTTTCTCATACCTTTATTTCCTACAAAAAGGGTTGGAATAGTCAAGGGATCCAGTTTTGGCTGCTCTTCAGAAATGAGCTAATTTATTTAAAAAAATATTCTGAGTCTTCATATTTATGGTCTTAAACTTTATGCAAATAAGGAATTCAGAATTCATTAATTTATCTTTGTGCAGTCTTGTGAGTTGTGAAAAGGACAGTATTCCTACAAAACTAAATACTTTGTCATAATTAAGATGACAGTAGGATGTTTCACAGAACTATAAAGACTCTTCTTTTCTAGACAATAGCCAAATACTTAATTTAGAATACCAAAGTTAGAAATTCATTCATTTATTGAGATACCAAATGTTTAAGAAGGTTTTTTTAAGTTTCTTCAATCTTTATGATTTAATATGTCAAATTAATACAGGAATAATACATCACTGTTTCATGAAAATATCTTTTAAAGCCGTTTTAAGCCAGTAAAATCTAAATAAAGGGCTCTTTTTAAAAACAGTACTACTATTTTAGACTCAGGGTAAATATCACAGCAATCCCTGAGGTGTTATCCCGTGCTTTTCACAGGAGGCCTGGAAAGCTAGGTTTCTTTTTGGCTGTGATGAAAAAAATTGAAAAATTTTTTCAATTTATGAAGACATTGACGGGACACCCCGAATATGTCATGCACAGGTGGTTGATCTATTTACTTAGGTCAACACCTGAGAGAAACTGAGCTGGGATTGAAGTCTCATGCCCTCCCTGACTCCTATGGTTCCTAACGTTCCACCCTGCCGCTGTGTACCCCAGACTCCATGAGGAAATCTGAAGGACAGAAGTCACCATAACGTCAGGATCCCTCAGCCTTCTTGATGAGCATGTGACAAGCAGAGTAATGTGGCCCACGGCAGAGGCACCCAACCAGCACATGCTTCCTTCAGAACTCTTCTGGGTGGTCTCTCTGCTCACCCCACAACAGAGTTTGTGTGATGTTTGGTTTTTCCCACCTATGTGCATTTAAGAGGACTCTGGTCTAGGATCCCTGCTCCCCACCCTCCATGCCACTCACAGCACTGCCACCTCCCCGAGCAGACACAAGCTTCAGACAAACAGATTCCTCTGCCCGTCGAGGAGTGTGAGGAGGAGAACTGTACACTTGGGTGCAAGCATAAGCAACCACTGACCTCCCTGGTATGATTCAAGCAGCACAAAATACACACTTGAGAAAACACATCACACTTAGCAGTCTGCTACCAAATCATGAAACGCCCGCCCCTGCTCAGAGGCCTTCTGGAACCATCTCTATTTTAACTAGTTGAAATCATTTTTCTTAGCAAACTCTGTCTCATTTAAACTCATGACTTGGTGAACTTAGTTACCATGACTCCTGAGGAAGGCAAAGAAACCAACAGATTTTGCTTTTTTACATTGAAGCTGACATTTCAGTGGTTCATCCATTGTCCCAGGCAAAACTCCTTTCCTAACCTGGAGCCTTCATTTGACCCTGGTAGTGGTTCTACAAAATGGAAAACAGGGATTCACGAGAAACTTCCACATAAAACAATATTATTGACATTAAGACTACTTATCTAAACTTTCCCAATATGTTGATATTTATCTGTAATTATCTGAGACTTAGTTATAGAAGCTTCTAGGATGCACTTGACTTTGGAGTGACCATTTACTGAGTGCCAGGAACTTCATTTACATACATTTCTCTAATGATTATATATGTATAGATATCACTTTTCCATTTTACCAATAAGGGAGCCAAGACTCAAGGAGGTTAAATAATAATGAAAACAACAATAAAGGGAGCATTAACCCTGAGTGAGCACCTACTAGGTAACAAGTACTATACAAAGTACTGTGAATATATTTTATAAACAGTAGCATTCTCATTTCCTCCTCTCAACAATGGATACTATTAATATTCCTATTTCACAGATGGGAAAGAGAGGTTATAGAGGAGAAGTAACTTGCCCAAGGTCACAATATCGGTGAGTGGCAAAGCTGTGACTCGGACACAGGTCCGCCTGATACCAAAATCAACACCCAGCCACTCCACTCGAGAGGCTGCCTTTTCTAGAGTTCGGATTCCAGCCCAAATCTGCCTAACTCCGAAACAGGTACACTTTCCATCGCCATATTTCCCAGCAAGAAGTACCAGTCACAGAGAGTCGTTCACACAGATGGTTGCATAGCTCATCTAATTCAACCCACCCTGTGGTATAATAACTCCATCTGTACAACCTTTGGTGGTGGGGGCACATACTTGGAATTTGTCAGACTTATTTCTACTCTGCCTCTTATTAGCTAAGGGACCTTATAGATGTTACTCCACCTCTCTGAGCCTCTTTTCCTCATTTCTTAAAGGGAAAAATAATAGTACACACTTTGGAAGATTGTTGTAGGAATTAGATGAGAAAATGCTGGAAAAATCTTGGTATTTGATAAATGATTATAAACAACAGCTATTATTGTAAAACATTGTTCTATATACCCAATAAAGACAAGATATAACAAAAGACATATTTAGGGGCAAAATATTACCCATGTTTTCAATTGTAACTTTGCCATTACCTAGCCAAATGACCTTGGATAAGTTACATTAGGTCTCCAGACCTTGGTTTATTCATGAATAAGAGCAGAGGGCTAAAGGAATTTTAAGTTACCTTCAAACAGTAATATTTGATAATTCTATGAACATATATGAAATTGCTTTAGAGTTCATAAACTACTATTAAATGTACTATATTATTATCACCATGGTTGCCTGTTTTATCATGGAGTTGGGGAAGACTAGGGTGGAGCTGATATCCACTGATGGGCACTGACTACCTGCTTTATGTGTGTTATTCTAATTCTTCCCCACAGTCCTCCTAAGGGACCTTGTATTTTTTAAAAATATTACTGAGGAATCTGAGGTTCAGAGAGATAAAATGACTTGCCTAAATTTGGACTGTTAGATGAGAGGAAGTAGATTTCAAATTCACATCTGTCTTGGAAGTGACCTCTGAAGATTCACCAAACTTATCAGGGATTACAGGAACCAAGGGGAAGTATGTGTCTCTGACTTAAACAGTTACCTCACCATGGGTAGGGATTGTCTGGCCTTGGATTTTTCCAAGTATCTCAGCCATAGGGACCAAGGGAACCACTGGGGAAGGGGAAAGACATTGAAGTTACAAGGCACCTCCACCTACTGCTGGGTAACCAAAACACAGACTTCCAACTTCTAGTGAGCAGGAGGACCCACACAAAAATAAAAGTACATGTATTCTTGAAAAGAATTTGCTATTTCCCCTGCAAAGCAGAGACATTGTGATTTAGAAAAAATGCTTGTAAATTTAATTTACAATTTTTATTCTTTTAATTTTTTTTATCCTTGCCTAAGGACATGCTTATTGATTTTAAAGAGAGGGGACAGGAAGAAGAGAGGGAAGGAGAGAAACATCATTCCAAGAGAGAAACATCTTTGTTGCCTCTTGTACATGCCTCAATCACAGACTGAAACCACAACCTAGGCATGTGCCCTGACTGGGAATCAAACCCATGAGCTTTTGTACAGGATGATGTTCCAACCAATTGAATCACCCTGGCCAGGGTTATAGTCTTCCAACTTTGAATTTATGTGTAGGATACCATCATTTTAAAATATATAATTTAAATAATATATGGAGGTGGGGCACTATAAACTTTTTAAAATATATTTTATTTTTTAAATCAGTTTTAGACCCACAGCAAAATTGAGCAGAAGGTCCTGAGGTTTCCCATGTATTCCTTGCCCCAACATGTGTACTGACATTATCAGCATTTGTTAAAATAAATGAACTTACACTGACATGTCATTATCAATAAAAATCTATAGTTTATATTGGTGTTCACACTGGTGTTGTGCATTTGATGGATTTGAACAAATATAGAATAACATGTAGTCATCATTATAGTATCACAGAAAATAATTTCATTGCCCTAAAAATTCTTCATGTTACACCCGTTCGTACCTCCCTCTTTCCTCCAGCTCCTGGCAGCCGATGATCTTCTTACTGTCTCCATAGTTTTGTCTTTTCCAGAATGTCACACAGTGGGAATCATACAGTATGTAGCTTTTACAAACTGTCTTCCTTCACTTAATAATATACATCTACGGCTCCTTCATATCTGTGGGTTGGATAGCCCATTTCTTTTCAGCGCTGAACAATATTCTCTTGTTTCAATGTACCACAGTTTATCCATTCACCTGCTGATGAATATCTTGGTATAAGCATCTATGTGCAGGTTTTGGTGTGGACCTAGTTTTCAACTCCTTTTGGTAAACACCAAGGAGCATGATTGCTGCATCACATGGTAACAGTTATATAGGAGCCTGCCCAGGCCCTGGAGTGAGGGAGGGGTCACAGGAGATGCTGGAGGTGGCTGTACTGAAACCACACACTGTTAGCATAATGCCTGACAGATTTCCCTGTTCCCAGGACGGAGGTAAGTGGGTTGGGGAGAGGCTGCGTTCTGGGGTAGACAAACTAGTGTGGCAGCATCGTATTGCTCTCCCTCCTCCCCCTGTAACTGAGCTAGCGGCACGTGATCACAGATTTCCCACACTGGGCGGAGATACTGCAGGAGGAGACTTTGCATGGAGTCTGTGCGAGGTTGGCAAGGGTGATAAATGGAGGAGAAACCTTTACACTCCCTTCCAGAGCATGGCAGCAGGAGGAGGTGCAGACCTGCCAGTCTAGCCTGACAGAAGCACACATTGGCTAGGGAAGCTGGATGCTTCCAGAGCCCACAAAATTTGGGGCCTGTTTTTTAAATGGATGGAGGGCAGAGACTTGACCCTCTCCACTTGCTCACCTGGTCAGCACCAGCTCAGGCTTAGACCCAGTCCCATAGTGCACAGGCGGTCCTGGACTGCACCCCTTCTCTTCCTCTGATCTGGGCATGGCCACACAGGCCAGAGCACTCACTGGCCCCTGGAACTGGGGCAGTCTCGGAAGCTGGGCCCTGTGGATGGAACCCTGCACAACCGGCTGCAGTGGTTGGCAGCAGACTTGGATCCCCAGTGTTGGAAGTAGCCAAGGCATGGTGATGGCAGCCCCAGCCCCATGCGTGCACTCCAGGGAGGGAGCCTGAACCTGGAAAGCAGTCTGCCGAGCAGCCTTGGGCTCCAGGACAGTTAAGGAAGGAGTGAGTTTTCTGGACACTGTTTCTGGTTTTGAGGGTGGCTGGGTTTTGTCTCTGTGACGTTGGCCTGGAGTCGGGGAGTCTCCCACTCCCCTAAATGGTACAACATTTTAATAAAGACCTTTTTCCTTCCCCACCAACCTTTGTTTTATGCCTGTGTTTGGTGGTGGACAGCTGAACCCCATTTTTGTTTGGTAACAAAAGTATGTTCAGTTTTGTAGGAAACTACCAAATTGTCTTCCAAGGTGGCCATACCATTTTTTGTATTCTTTTCAGTAATGAATGAGAGTTCCTGTTGCTCCACATCCTCATCAGCATTTGGTTTTGTCACCGTTCTGGATTTTGGCCATTCTAATAGGTATGTAGTGGTATCATATTTTTGTTTTAATTTGCATTTTCCTAATGACATATGATGTGGACCATATTTTCATGTTTAGTTGCTATCTGTATACCTTCTGTGGTGAGGTGACTATGTCTTTTGACCATTGTTTTAATTCAATTGTTTGTTTTCTTATTGTTGAGTTTGAAGTGTTCTTTGTCTATTCTGGATAACAGTCCTTTATCAGATGTGTCTTTAGCAAATATTTCCTTCTGTTCAGTGGCTTATCTTCTCATCCTCTTGGCACTATAAACTTTTCATCTTTAATGCCTTGAAAGTTATTGCCCAGGCTTAACATCATCTTCAACCTCTCTCAGGCTAGGGAACTGCAAGGATTGCATTGCTAACGCTGATACCTCCAGCCCCCCAATACCAAAAATGTTAACAAAAACAAACAAACAAACCTGGAATTTAGATCCAATGCCAATATCTACCAACTGGTAACAATCCACACAGATGTCCACAGCCACCTTATCTCAAATGTGCTTATGAAAGAGCCTTGGGAGCACTGGAGGGGCAGCTGCTGGCTCGTGAAGCACAGGCCCTGCTGTACAGTTACCAGCACATTGTGTTGGGGGCTTAATCTGAGCCCCAGCTCTGAGAGTTGCTGTTCCTAGAATTACAGGTTAGGAGACCCTGAAGATCAAGTCTGTTTGGTAGACAAGTCTTCCTTGTTCTTTTATCCTGACATTTGTCACGTGGTCATTATGTTTATGACAAAAATGAGTTATAAGACATATAAATTTCTCAGGCTAATTATAATCTTATAGGCACTATGGGATGTGTATGTAAATATAAATTGCCTGTCTTTATTGTGAGAGAGACAATAAATCTTGAGCTTCACTGTGGTGTCTTGTATCCATAAAATCTTAGTTTAGAGAGAGAACTTAAAATTCATCTTGTTTCATCTTTCTCCCAATACAAGAATCAGAAAAGCCTACACAGGAATGCTAGTTGCAAATTAACTGGCTTTGTGACCATAGGTAAGTTAGTTATTTGATATCCTTAGGACTCAGCCTTTTCTTTTATAAAATGCATATATTAGGCTTCTGGTTAGAAAGCTGATGGAACACGCATGTTTATTTCCACTCTCTTGAAACCCCTTTTAATTACAGCAAGGAACTATTTACCCACAAATGACAAAAGAATGGGAAAGGAAAGGATCATGGACAAACATGCTTGTAAACAGAAAGAAGCTAACTCCTTTCAGGAACTAAACCTGAAAACCAGCCAATTTATAACACAGAATCTCAGGAAGTTTCAGTAACTGGGGGAGACCTGACATTCCTAAAGCTTGGGGAGTAGAATGGGACAGAAAATAAAAGAATTGGTTAAGAGAGCAGATAAACCTTCCCAGCCACATGTAGACTGTAACCTTTCTTCACAATGGCAAAAACTGAAGGAAAAATCGAACTAAGGAACACAGAGATTCCATGAGTAGCAGAAGGTGGGCTGCTATGCAACACATCCAAAAAAAGGGGGGGATTGAGCTAAAGTCGACTTTGTGGATGATGAGGCTCCCAAGCCCTGTAGGTTATGCAAAATAAATACCACCACCCCCTGCCAAAATGCCCGCATCCTAATCCTCAGAACCTGTGATTGTGCTACATGATAAGGCAAAGGGGAATTAAGGTACTAGATAGAATTAAATTTGCCAATAAACTGATCTTTTAACAAGAATATTATGCTGAATAATTGTGCATCCCCAATGTAATCACAAACCCTTACACATGAAAGAGTAAGGAAATCATTCAAAGGAAGATGTGGCTATGGCAGAAAATTACAGTACTGCAAGTTCATTGGCTTTGTAGGTGGGTGAAGGAGACCATGAGCTAAAGAATCTGAATGGTCTCTAGAAGCTAGAAAAGGCAAGGAAATGGGTTCTTTATAGGAAACCCAGGACCAAATAGTTGACACCTTGATTGTACCCCAGGATGACCCATGTCAGCATGCGTTACTAAACTGTACGATAATGAGTGTGCCGTTTAAGCCACCACGTTTGTGGTAGTTTGTTACAGAAGCAACAGAAAATTAATATGTCCCCTGAAAAAGCAATAACATGGTGCAATCACGTTATTTAGAAATACAGAATAAGTTCCAGAAGAAACAGTGGAAAGAATTGAACATGGCTGCCTCTGAGGAGAAGAAATTGGTGGTGGGGTAAAGTAGATAAGGGGTCTGCACTTTCTTGTTTTAAGTCCTGTAAAAGTATGTAACCTTTAAAATTGTGGCAACATGTTATGGTAAAAAAAAAAAAAAAAAAAAAAAAAACCTAAAAAAAGAAAGAAAAACATTTTTAAGCCTCCCAGAAGATTTCTATGTGGTTAACTTGGCCTGCCACAGGTGGTGAGAATCATGCTCTGAAGTACTGAACTAACCAGGTACTAACCAACCAACCTGCAATGAACAAGTTTGCTCTATTTCACCACTATTCCAATATGTTTGTTTTTCATTATATTTTAAGTATATCTTATAATGTAAGTAGTCAATTTATATGCCTAAAGTATAAATACCACAAATATCATATTTGTGAAACCTTGAAAAATATGATGTTTATGGGAGTGCAACAGTATTTCCTTTGCAATTTTATCATTTAACTGGTGGGACATCCTATGTTCTCTTGGTTCCTGGCCTGTTCAGCCCATTGTGATCACAATTAACATGTGGCCTTTGAGAGAAATCTCAATATTCTGAAGATTTTCAATATAAAAGATGGATAAGATGGATGCTTAGAGTAAGGCTTAAACCATACTAAAATGTTTCTTGTTGTAAACTATAGGAACTCAAATAAAGTAACCTTAATAAAAATAAATGAATGTTGGTAAGTTTGAAGTTGTCCCAGAGGCTCCTTGTACTGTCCACATTTTCAGGGGATTCTTTTTTTTTTCTTTTTCTGTTCTGATTGGGTGTTTTCTGCCTTCTTATCTTCCAAATTGCCAGTTTGGTTCTCTGCTTTATATACTCTACTGTAATGTATTCTTCATTTCAGTTAATGTATTCTTCATTTCTGACTACTATTTTTATGTTTTCTTTCTCCATTTTTATGCTCTTTGTGTAAGTTCTAAGTTCATCTACTCTTCCTCTAAGTTCATTGAGCATCCTTATAACCATTGTTTTGAACTCTGCATTTGGTAGATTGCTTGTCTCCATTTTGTTTAGTTCTTTTTCTGGAGTTTTATTCTGGGTTTTTTGTTTGTTTTTTTTTATTTGGGACATGTTGCTTTCTCTCCTCCTCTTGGATGCCTCCTCATTTTGTTTCTATGTATTAGGTAGAGCTGCTACATCTCTCAGACTTGGTAGAGTGGCTCTGTAGGACCCAGTGGCACAGCCTTCTCAGTTACCAGAGCTGGGCATTCTAGGTGTGCCTCCCATGTGAACTGTGTACACTCTCCTGTTGTAGTTGAGCCTTGGTTGTTGTCAATGGGAGGGATTCACCCCCAGATCTATTGGCTGTGAGGACTAGCAGTGACCACAGCATAGGATTAGCTGTGCAGGGTCCGACTCCATAGAGCAGGACTCATTTCAGTGGGACTTTGGTGCCCACTGAGTTCGCCCCTTGAGTATGTCAATTGCGGAGGTAGTTGGGTGGTGCTTCAGTACAATCTGAAGCTGCCCACCTGGTATGCTGGATCTGGGGCCTCCCAGGAGGTATAGGCCAATGTAAGCTACTGCCTGTGCTCTGCCCAGGGCCAGCTAGCAAAGGCTATGAAGTAACTGGTTGATGGCTGTTACTTTTGCTGTGCTTGGAATTGCCTGTGAGGCCAAGTTGCAAACCAAGGCCAGATGCCACTCACTAGTGCTGACCTTGAGGCCACTTAGCAAGAGGTATGGGACACTCTGAGGCTAGATGCTATTTCTTTATTGTTTGCCAACCTTTGAAAGGTTTTAGGAAAGTCAGCAGTGTGAGCCAAGACAGGCCATTTGTATGGAAAATTCACTGGAAATGACTTGAGTGGGTCTGAAAGCTGGCCTACCCAATGGCTTGGGTGGGATCTCAGGGAATCACCAGGGCAGGTGAACAGTGTAAGCTAGGTTGATGGAGACTCAGATATGGTACCTGCCTGCTGGCTCTCTGTGGGGAGGTGTGTCTCAGGAAAGGAATAATGGCCTCAACTGGCACTTCTGTCTGGGTGAAAGCTGCTCCTGCAGCCTTCACTATGATGCCATATAATTCAGTTTTTCTCCTTATGTCCTTTGTGCCTTTCCAAGCTGCTGCCCCAGTGCTGGAGCTCAGAGGGAGCAAGTCCAAGTAAGTCTGTGCTTGGGCCCTTTAAGAGGAACTACCTGGGACTCCAGAAGCCCTCTGTCTCACTCAGCCACAATCCCTGCTGATTTTCACAGCCAGGAGTTTTGGCACTTCTCTTCCCAGCACTGGAATCCTGGGCTAGGGGGTCTGGTTTTGGGCTGGGACCCCTTGCTTCCCTGGGAGGGGGGGGGTGTCTCACAGCTGAAATATCCCTCCCAGTTGTAAACCACCATACATGGGTGTAAAACCAGCCCCTTCTATTTCTCACTCTGCCCCTCTTACCAGTCTTGATGTGGCTTTTCCTTTATATCCTTTGTTATAGGACTTCTGTTCAGCTAGATTTCAGGTGGTTCTGAATGATGACTCTTTGGTAGTTTAGTTGTAGTTTTCATATGGTGGCATGGTTGTGGGGGGATGTGAGTACCGCATTTATCTATGCCACCATCTTGACCGGAAGCCAAGAAAATACCTTAAAATGCTCCTGAGGTCAGTAGTTTCTACATAAAGTCATACTACATGATCAATTCATTTATTGCAGCCAGTTGCAAGAGCAGTGACATGAATTTTGGCTATAAAATCTTTCAGTACAAGAAATACAATATATTTTTACCAAAAATTATATTTCTCTTTTATCCCATAGGAAGAGAAGTTGATTATTTCAATTATTACCAGTCTGTAGGGAGCTGGAAACAGATTTAATATTATGCTGTTACTAAAATATAATTAAAGGATTTTTCCTTTAGCTGATATTATAAATACTATGATTTGTCCTAAGTATTAATTTTAAACAGAAATTTTACAAATTGCTATTACAGTTCCCTTCTGTGTAGATGTGAATGAATAATTTAACTTAATTTTATTTTTACTTTGATTTCAAATCCTTCTTACATACTTTCATTAAATAATGTAATTTTATCCAAATGAAAGCTAGTACCTCTAACTCTGTCTTTGTATCCCTCATATGTGTTCCTTTGTTAGGTCAACTCACACCTGCTTCTGAATATTTAATTTGAAGAGAATCTTCAGCATCTGGCATTAACTGTCAGTCTCTCTACATCTGGTTTAGCTGTGACCTTTGTATATTTATTTTTAGTCTTTGATGTTTTAAAAAGAAAAAGAATGTGGAACAAACTAGGAAAAGAATGGATAAAAGTAGAGCAACAATGATATGATATAGCAGAATTTTATAGTATCTGGTGAAAAAAATAAATGCAAAATTAAATAGATGGCTATTTAATTAGCCATCTATTTCAAAGCTCAAAATTAAGGTTTCCATCAATGGGAAGTACTTCTGATGGAAGTATTTCAAAGCTCAAAAATATATTTTAGAATTTAGTGTGATAAATAAGACTTTCTTATTTTATAAAAATGTGTGGTAGGTTGGGCTAGTTAGCAAATTTGGTTATCATCCAAAAAAAATTATCCATTAAATTTGATGTTAATCTGACCCTTATGTGGTGGCTTTTATAATATTTCTCCCATCCAAGTACTAACCAGGCCCGACCCTGCTTAGCTTCCGAGATCAGGCGAGATCGGGCGCATTCAGGGTGGTATGGCCATAGACTTTATAATATTTCTGAAAGAGATAACAGTAAAGATTTGGGGGTGATAGGCAACAGTAAAATAGAAAGTTTTAGTGCTTGTCTTACACACCTATGAAATATAAAGTAGTTGAGCTTCAGAGGTAAGGAACATTAAGACAACAAAAGTCAGCTCTCCTACTATGTAATAAATGAAAGGACACTATGTCCTGAGAACACTTTAGGAAGCTTACTGGGCAACTATAACTGAGTTAATCACAATGGAAATGAAAATGCTATAGCCTGCACTTACTTGAAAATTTAGTAGGTCCACCATTTACCGCACAAATGAGTCAAAATTGACAACTATTTATTAACTTAAAATATACCATGAAATGGTAAAATTACAGATACTTACAATAAAAATTAAAACTAACTGTAGTGTAATTTCCACGGATTATCTTTTGCACTTGAAAATCACCAACACCAAAATATTGCTTTTATGCACAATATTTGATAACTTCTTAAATGGGAATGAAATACCTATTTTGTATGATCATTATGAAAATTAAATGAGTAAGTTTATACAAAGTGTATATTAAGATACTGTTTCACACATAGAAAGCCTTCAATAAATTATAGCTATTTGTTGCAACCTGTTTGTCAAATTACCAGATAAGTGGATATCCAAGTTCTGATTCAACTTTCCCATTGATGGAAACCTTAATTCTTCAAGAGGTCATCTATTCTGTTATTGAATAACTCTGACACTTAAAAAGGCAATTTTTATATTGAGTTGAAATCTTCATTCCAACTCTTGATGACTGGTATCAGTTTTGTCCAAAGGAGCAAGATAGAACATCTACTTTGTCTTCCCCTTGGCAACCATTTAAACATTTCTACCTCCAAGATATAGCCTCCACCTCCAAGACTTCTCCCTTTTGACAGTCATCTTTAGAAAGCTGAGCCTGGAAATGACCACAAGAGTCTATACTGATATAGCCACAGGAGAGCTTAGATTAGGGCTACCAAGAAATTTAGTAGTTTATGATTATTTCACCCTTATTCCGGACTCTATATTTGGAGTTTAAGTCTGTGTATTATTACTTAGGACATTTTGTGTTGCAAATGACAGAAACTTAATTAGCTTGAATTAAAAGGGAATTCATTAAGTTCTGTTAGGTTATTAGAATAAAATGATGCTGAGAAAGGAAGAATGCAGCTGAGCCACAGAAGTACCTGAGCAAGGAGTCTAAATTTGGACAGAAGTCTCTTTCCATCTCTTCTCTGTTCCTCTCTAACAAATGAGATTTCTCTGCTGCCACAGTGGTGCAGACATGGCTGCCTACAATTTCAGAGCTTTCCATCTTAGAACCCAGGGTTCCAGAGAGAGACTGGCATAGGATTCTCTAATTTTAAAATAATCAAATGTTTAAATGAATATGAACTTAATAATTATTAAATCCTCAGAGATGGGTTCTCATTCTTGCTTCAAATGTCCACTCCTGGACCCTACCTTTGTGATTACAGGACTATGTCATGTTATGACTTAAGCGCTTATCTTGCAAGCATTTGGATTAGGTGAAGGTGAAATTTCTAGAAAATATGTGCTGGACAAACAGGCCAGCAAGTGTTCACTAGAAGACAAATTGTTTAATTTTTTATCTTTTGACTGTCAGTTAGTTAAACATTTTATACGATTTATATTTAAACTGCAATGTAGTTTTATGTGTCCCACTCCCAGCTTGTGATAGTGGTTTCCTGAATCTATGACATCATTTATACTCACTGAATTTCAGCACATTTTTGAAACCTATTGAAATTTTTATCATAATTTCTCATCCAACATATATTACTAATGTATTTCAATTGTCTGCCTGGAGTCTGGCTTCAACGTCTTCATGAGTGTATAGCAAAATGGACAGTCAGAGACAGAACCTGGTTTCAATCCATTAGAAACCTCTTCAGGGGTTGACATGGATCCATTAATAAGTACCTTTCGGGTACAATTGTTCAACCAACTGAGATGACTTAGAAATGAGTCTTTCCAGAAGCATGTGGGTCTAAATGTCAGACACACAGTGGTTAGAAGATTCATCATCTCATCCCACGGGAGAAAACAATTTGAGGAGCAGTGTTCCTGCAACACCAAAAAAGAGAAATTCTTAAACAGTTACCTGAAATGCTAATTGTCCCCCTCAGATAAGAGATGGTACCTGAAATATGCTGTAACATTGTACAGACCATCTCAACAAATCATTTTTCTCATGAAGAGAGCTCAGAAAGAAGTTTTCAGGAAACACCAGTCCTGACAGGAAGTGCAAAGGCTCTAAAGCCCCAGAAGGAAGGAGTTGGGGCAGGTGCCTCAGTCTCATGTACAGATGTTGGCCCCAGCACAGATACTGACCTTAGCTGTCACCCCCTGGTGCTCTGAGACACATTTTGCACTCCAAAGCAAAGTCATGCTTTGAAAGTTCTGATTTCCCTGGATATTTTCTCAACAGATTTGGATAATTCCATCTAATTTTCTACGTACTTCTCAGTTTTTAATTGTTGTCTCAAATTGTGTTATCAGTGGGGTAAATGAACTATTCACAGTCCATAAACAGTTGCCTTTAACTCAAAGTTGATGCTAAACATACATACAGTTTATTCATTTATCCTTTCATTTGTTCAACAGGTATCAATCCAACATTTAAAATATGTCAGGCTCTGGAGAAAACTTAGTTCAAAAACACAGTCTCTGACTTCATGGAACTTAAATCCTTCTGGCAAACAAATTTGTTCACTGACTGCTGAAACTTCCAACACTTTCCTGACTTAGCCCCTGACCCAGAGGTCTCTCCATTCCACAGTCTCCTGCTTAAATGCATTTCAAAGGGCACCTCCTCTTCCACTAGGGCTCCCAAATCAACCCAGCCTGCAGTAATCTTTCTGCTGTCTCAGTTCTCAGGACTAAATTGATTGGACTGCTCATGGGCAGCTAGTAGCTACATTTGATAGAAAGAAATGAATTTTACAGTGGGAGAGATCCATTTTCAGAGCCTCAGTAACTTACGAGATTTCCTATTTGTAGGTTATCTAATATTTCTGAGCCACTACTGCAAAGTGAGGATAATGCCAACTTCATAGAGAAGTTGTGAGAAATAATTTATTGACTTTTTTTTAAAATCCAGACATCCAGTTCTCCAATGGCGGTGTAGAGAAAAAAGAATAGGACTTAGAGCTAGAGCTTGAGTGGCTTTACACTTCTTGGTTTTGCTCCCTTGGAAATATCCAGTGTCTGTGAGTCTCAGTTTCCTGAGAGGCAAAGTAGAAAGATAATTCTTACTTCAAAAGTTGTTATGAAAGGCAATCAAGTTAATGTATAGAAAAGTACTTCATGAGCTAGAAAGCACAAATTACATAGCAGACTGTCTTGGTGACTATTAAATGGGTTTCCTAACTGTAACTACAATGGACTGCGAACCCAATTTGGTCCGTGAACCTATCTCCTATTTCTCTCTTATTTCTACAGTGCACAGAGATGGTCAGCATTCCGCCCCCCGCCCCCCGCCGCCGCCGCTACACACACATACAGCTGTTCATATTGTTTTATAAACTTTTAAATATAATATACATGCAAAAAGTACACAAATCTTAACAGAGTTTAATGAATTTTTATAAAGTTTATAAACATCCACCCAGCTCAGAAGTCTCAGTCTCAGTGCCCTACCCACCCAAAGCTAACAACTATTTTGCTCTTCACAACCAAAGATTCTTTTTGGTTTTTCTGTGTTTAATATAAATGGAATCATACATGAACTCTTATACAAGGTCAGGTTTATTTCACTCAGCATTAAGTGTGGAGATATACTCTTTGTTGCATGTAGCAGTGGTCATTACTTTCATTGCTCTATAGTATTTATTGCATGAATATAGCAACAATTGTTTATCTATTTTACTGTTGATGAACATTTATTGTTCTAGTTTGAAGTTATTTCAAATAGTACAGTGAACATTCTTGTACCTTTGAGGATATACTATGTATTCTTATTTTGTGAGTACCTAAAAGTGGAACTACTGTCTCAGAATATGCATATGTTCAGTATTAGTGAAGACCACCACACATTTTTTCAAAGTAGATACACTGATTTCATTCAGTCTGTCAGCAACGAGTGTCAGTTGAGTGACTCAACTCCCTAGCTGAGATTTGATATTGTCCGTCTTTATTTGGGCTCTTTTGGTGAATATGTGTGCTATCTTGTTGTTCTAATTTGTATTCCCTAATGATTGATGAGGCTGAGGGGGATACCCTTGCCCTATAAAGTTCCCCCAGGTCACCACAGATAGCGAAAATAAGTCATTCCAGGCACTCTAGACCTGAAAAAGGGGTGGCAATTCCCTCTAGTAGAGAATGCCCCAAGCCCTTCTCTTAAAGTGGCTTTTATTGAGAACAATATGTGCAGGGGTAAACAGCATGCATGCAAAGCTCATCGATCAATGTCAAAAGGCTATGTTTGAAGGAACACAGAGATTTGCTTCAGGTCAGGGTCTGACAGACAGGGTGGCACCCATTTGGCCCTGAAACCTTCGAAACTGATCACACTCTATTCTCAAACCCAAACATCAGTACTCAGTAACTCAGGGGCATTCTTAGCAAAGTAAGTTTAATAGGATTTAATGCATTCCTTTTCCAGGCCTAATTGTCCCTGGGAGCCACCCAATCCAGTTTAGGACTGTACCTGTCTTTAGTATTGTTTTACTGACTGGTCAGGCAGTGGGCAGAGCAGCCGAGAGTTAAGGAGACTTCTTTCATAGAGAATGAGGACTTCGGCCATGACAAAGCTGAGGGGTGAGGGTCTTTTGCCCCTTCTCCATGTCTCCCATGTCCTTCCCTGATGGCCCCTATGCAACTGTGCCTGCCTTAAGTTGCCTCTGCCATCGAGGGGTCTTACCCATCATTGACTAACCAGCCATCCTCCAGGGCCAAGCAGGGTGATGTGAGAGAGGCAGGGGCTGTGCCCCTGCCAGGGGGACAGGTTTTGTCTCCTCAGTGGCCTATTTTCCCAAGGCCTCCTTACTCAGCTCCAGCTTTGGGGCCCTCTCACCTGTCAGAAAGGCTACAGTCCCTGAAACCAGGCAGGATGGTTCCCAACATGAGGCTAGGCATTTTTCATGTTTAGTGGACACTTGGGTAAACTTGTTAGTGAAATAGTTATTTAAAACTCATTTGTCTGCATTTAAATTCAGTTGACTTTCTTAATAATTTATAGTGCTTTATGTATTCTGGATATGTCTTTTAATATGTACTACCAATATATTCAATATTGTGTGGCTTGTGTTTTCCCTTGTAATGGTGTCTTCTGATGATAGCAACTTCCTAATTTTAATGTAGTCAAAATTAACATTTTATGATTAGTACATTTTGCATGCTATTTAAGAAAGTTTGGGTACCTGAACATATCCTCTGATTTTTTTCCTAAAACTTTTTTCCTTTGCATATATAAATATATATTCCACCTGCAAGAAGGATAAAGATTAATTTTTCACATGTGAATATACAAATAACCCAGCTCCATTTTTTAAAAAGGGCATTCTATCCTATATAACAGTAACACCTTTCTCAAAAATCAGACTATTCAGATGTGAGACTCATTCTCATCCATTTTTATTTATATGCAAACTTCATTCTGTCTTTTCTTATTTTTACTTTTAAATTACAGTTTACACTCAATATTATTATGTATTAGTTTTAGGTGTACAGCATTTGTCATAATTTTAGTAGCTTTATGATTGACTTGACATCTCATAGCGTAAATCCTCCAACTTCTTTCTTTTAATTAATGATCTCCTTGACTATTTTTGATCTCTTATTTTCCTATATGAATTTTATACTCAGTTTGTCAGTTTCTACATAAAATATGCTGAGATTTTAGTTAGGGTTTTGTTTAGTCTAAAGATTAGTTTGGGGAGAATTTACAACCAAACAATTTTAATTCTTCCAACTAATGAAGATGAGAGTGGGGGAGTTATTTGGGCTTTTTAAACTTCCCTTGACAAAGTTTTATAGCTTTCCATACAGAGCTCTTGATCATATGTCATTAAATAGGTTCCTAAATTTTAGGGGCTTTATGGAATATAAATTATATCTTTTTAAAATTTCACTTGTAATTTTTAAATGGCTAGTACATATAAATAAATGTATTTCCTATTTTGATCTTGGATTGAATACCTGGATAATTCACTTATTAATTCTGGTACTTTGTCTCTAAATTTTTAAAAAGACTTTTTTGTATACACAATCATTTGCTGTGTGAATATTGACAGCTTTATTTTGTCTTTTTCTAAACCTCATTACTTTCCTTTTTATTATTGCATTGGTTAAGATTTTCATTTTTATTTTAATAGAAATATTAAGAACAGATATCCATAGCATGCTACTACTCTCAAGAAGAAAGTTTTAAATAATTCAGCATTCAATTGACTTCAATTTTGCTATGAGTTTTTATCATAAGTCAGTACTGTGTTTTATCAAAAGTTATTTCTGTAGTTAAAAAATCATTTTATTTATCTCTGCTTTTCTCTGATTGTGGTGAATTATACTGAGTATTAATGGTAAAGTATTACTAGCATTCTTGGAATGAACTGGTTACATGCATTTCTATTTTATGTATCACTTAATTGTACTTGCTAATATACTATTTAGAATTTTTACATATATGGCCATACTACATATTAGTCTGTACTTTTCCTTATAATTTTTGTAACCAATCTGGCTGTTGAGGTTATGCTCACCCCATAGAAAAATTGTGAAAAGTACTGTCTTTTTTCTATTTTCTGGAAAAGTGTATAGAGGAGAATCAAGATGGCAGAGGAGTGAGTGGAAGTTATACTGATCTCCTCCCAGGACCAACCTGGAATTACAACTAAATTGTGGAGAAATCACATGGAACGCACAACTGAACAATAGCGAGAGAGGAGCCTTGTAACCTCAGACAGACAGAAGAATAAGTTAGCATAATCTAACTGGTAAGGAGTATGGTAGAGATTCAAAGAGGCGGGCAGGGTGCCCACGAGTGGCAACACCAGAAGGATATTGAAATAGCCGGTTGGATCCCCCTGAGAAGAGTGGGGTCTAAATCATAAATGGGAATCTCCAGCCTACAGCGCCAGAGCCCAAAAAGTATACAGAAAACAGGCAGCTGTGAAAAGCGGCATGGCTGTTCTCTGCTAGAGATGGGCAGCTGGAGATGCAAAGAATGTTTAAAGGGCCAACGCATAAATTTTTGTTTGCAGCCACTTACCCTGAGCTCCAGCAAAGGCAGGGAAAAAGTGGACTAGAGACACCTGAGGAGAGACAGGAAGGAGGCTTTGGAAGAGAACTGAGAGAGTTGCTCGCAGGATCCTGGTGCTGATTCATCTCCCATTCGGCAGCAGCCGTATTGCTCAGGCAGACCATTCGCCTGAAAGGCAACAGCATGGGAGAACCCATAGCCCCGCCCCAAAGAGGCTCTGCCTAGGCCCGGCAGTGCTAAAACCTGATGGCTGAGTACAAAGTGGCAGCAACAGATAGTAGATCCCTGGCTAAAGAGGGCACAGAGTGGTCTAGAAACACTTGAGGAGAAACTGGAGATGGAGGCTTTGGGGAGAGAACTGAAGAGTAGCTGGTACTGACTCCTCCCCTACATGGTAGCAGCCATCTGGCTCAGACAGACTACTCTCCCATATGGCAGCAGTGCGAAAGGACCCAATAACCCCACCCCCAGGGGGGACTCTGGCCCACCCTATGGTGTCTCTAAGCCAGCCTGCTGAAAGAAGAATGACTACATTAACATCTGAAGGAGACTGTCTGTGGCTAGATTCCTGGAAGTTTCAAAGAGACTGCCTAAGGTCACCAGTGTCAACATCTGGCATCATCAGAGGCAGATCCAGAAAGAAAAAACAATGGTCTCCTACCATAGAAGTTCACATCACAGAGTCAGGAAATCAAGACAGATCACCTTAAGAAGCAGAAGCAAGAAGAAGAGTCTCACAAATAATGGGAAGACAAAGAAACATCCCCTAGACAAAGGGAATGGAGGAATCCCCAGAAAGAGAACTAAATGAAATAGAGGCAAGTAAACTATCACATACTGAGTTCAAAACAACGGTTCTAAGGAAGCTCAATGAGCTCAGTGAGCTCAGAGAGAACTGCAAAAAATTACAGGGAAACTACGAGGAACTTACTGCAAACTATATCAGCATGAAAAAGGACATAGAAACTATCAGTAAGACACAAAAGGAAATGAAGTATACAGTTGCTGAACTGAAGAACACAGAAGAAGGAATTAAAAGCAGGCTCGATGAAGCTGAGGACTGAATCAGTGAGCTGGAGGGTGAGGTAGAAAAAAGCTCCCAGAAAGAGTGAGAAAATGAAAAAAGACTCAAAAAGAATGAAGAGGTGTTTAGGGAGATGCAGGACAACCTGAAACATAATAATATCCATGTAATAGGGATACCAGAAAGAGAAGAGGAGCAAGGGATAGAGAACCTGTTTGAAAAAGTAATGATGGAAGCTTCCCTCATTTGAGATGGGAAAAAGTCACACAAGTCCAGGAAGCACAGAGGGTCTCATTCCTCAAGAGGAACCCGATGAGGCCCACTCCAAGACACATCATCATTAAAATGACAAATATCAAAGACAAACAGAGAATCCTAAAGGCAGCGAGGGAGAAAGACATAGTAACATACTATGCTGAGAATCCTAACTTTTGTGACAACATGGATGGAGCTGGAGAATATTATGCTAAGTGAAATAAGCCAGTCGGTAAAAGACAAATACCATATGATCTCACCTATAAGTGGACTCTATTCAACAAAATAAACTAAAAAACAAAATAAACTACAGTCATGGAAACATGGAGCAGGCTGAAAGTGACCAGAGGGGATGGGGAAGGAGGACAATGGTGGAAAGAAGGGGAAGGGACTAGACAAAGAATATGTATGAATGACCCATGGACATGGACAACAGAGTGGGAATTGACTGTGGGTGATGGGGACAGGGTGGGATGGGTGGGGGAGGGCAAAGGGGGGAAAATTGAGACAACTGTAATAGAATAAACATGATTTAAAAGTAAAATTTTTAAAAAAGAAAAGAATATATATAAAATTGGAGTTATTTCTTCCTTTAATGTTTATTAGAGTTCATCAAAGAAACCATTTAGTCAGGGATTCTATACTTTGTGGAGAAATTTAAAATAAAATATCTAATTTATTTAGTAGACGTATGATATTCTGCTTATTCTCTCTTAGTGTATCAGTTTTGGTCTCACATTTTTCCATCAGTCTTGCCAGAGTTCTATGAAATCAACTCATCTTTTCTGAGGGACAATCTTCTGATTCTGTTTATTTTCTTTACTGTACTTTGTTCTGTATTCCTTTTATTTTTATGTTTATAAATATAATTTTCAATGTGCTTTTATTTTTGTTCTTTTGTTCATTTGGATTAATTTGTATATGTTGTATTTTGTGTTGTTTTGCTTTGCTTTGTTTTAATATGGAAACTTGAATCACTGATGTATAGCATTTTATTTTTCTCTGTAATATATACAGTTAATAACATAAATTTTACTCCAGGCACTGCATGAATTCTCTGTTTTTGTTAATCTGAAGATATGTTTATCTCATCTTTATACATGAAAGATATTTTTCAATGATTATAGAATTATAGGCAGTTATTTCCTTAATCACCATTTTTAGCTGTTTTCTACATATTAATATGCTATATCTTCAGTATCATTTAGTTCAAAATATTTTTTAATTTCCATTGTGCTTCCTTTTTTTATTCATTGATTTCTTAGAATTTTATTACTTAATTTTATATCAATTGGTACATTTGTAGTTAGTTTTTGTTATAGGTTTTGAGAGTAATTCCACTATACTCACAGAGCATACTCCGAATCTTTTAAAATACATTGTACATCGCTTTATGACACAGCATATAGTGAATCTAGTAAAAGTTCCCTTTGCATTTGAAAAACACTGTGTATTCATTCTGTCATTGTTGGATGCGGCGTTCTACATTGAATATTTAAGAGAGCTCCAGTTTTTTGCTATTGTAAGTAATGATACAACATACATCTCACTATATATTTAACTTCTTTTTTACTAAATTATTTCCTTGGAGTAAATTCTCAAGAGTGCCATTACTGGGTCCAAAGGTTAGGAATATCTGTATGGGTCTTTCTATTTACACAACATTGCTTACTGAAAACATTGTATTAATTGTAATGTGAGTTATGATGCATGAAATCACTGAATTCCCCACAGTGTTGGGTGTTGTAATTATTTCCATAATCAAATGGATATTAAATTGTAACTCAAAGCTGACAATAATTTTTATGTCTGATAACTAGATAAAATGAATGCTTTATGAAGTGTTCAGTTATTATACTACTTCAATTTCCTCTCATACAAATTGTTAGTCACCTGTTTTATCATCTACTGGAATCTTTATATTTTTAGAATAAATTTGAATGAGTAATTTTATAATATTGGCAATTTGCTTTTGGCTTACATATTTGGTACAAATGTTTTCCCAATCTATTATCTCTATAATTTTAGCTTTGCTGTTTTTCACTCTACAATCATGTTTAATTTGTGTAGATTTGAATCTATGCCTTTGTAACTAGTCCTATCACTTCAAAACTGTGACAATGTTTGATTTCTTTGCAATTCCTTTTCTTCTTTTTTCTTCTCCTAATGTTTTTATTAATGCATGGTACAGAGCAGCACTGTCCAATAGGAATATAATGCGAGACATATATGTGATTTTTAATTTTCTATTAGCCACATTCAGAACATAAAAAGAAACAAGTGTATTTAATTTTAATCATATATTTTACTTACCGCAGTATCCAAAATATGGGCAATTTTGCTGTGCATGCTTTAAATATGCATGAAGTTCAGTTACCACTGCTTAGTTAAATAATATCATATTCAATATGTTATTCGATATTCAATACATGGTTTAATTTTAAGTTACTACGGTATAATAAGTAAGAGTAATTGCATAAAATACAAACTTGGCTGCTAGAGTTTCAGTCCACAAATGACTAAACAACTAGTGTGCATCATTAGCACTGATCAGCTATATAATTTTTTTCAAGGTCTCTTGGAGATTGGTCGCTGCACATCTGTTACTTAGTTCATGCATAGACATCAAAGTGTATAGGTGTGTTGCCTCCTTGTCTCTCAGTGGTAAATCCCATAAGTCATTTTGCAAAAATGGGTCATCTAAACAGGGAACTGGTCAACAAAGGTGAGAGGCCATCAGAGAAACAAGAATGACATTGTTGGGAGTGAAGGTGGGTGTGATGAGAAGACAGACGACTATGGGAAGCTGGTACTTCCACTGGTCCAGAGACTCCAGACCTGCAGGTAGAGGAACTGGAAAGGTAAACATGACACAAATGAGAAGTGCACTGTGACAAAAACGATGCAGATGTCCCAGAGGAAGTGACACCAGCTAAACACCTCAAAATAAAGAAACCTCAGGAGATATTTTATGACATTGGGATAGCAAAAGATAAAATGTTAGGAGCCGATCTCAGAAAAGAGTATGGGAGTTTGCCAAGGCTTAGGAAACATGCTCGCACCGTATGTAAGTTATACAGGAAAGAGGCAAGCACTGCTCAAAATACTCTTGATAAGTTTATTCAAAGAAAAAAAGCACTCTAATTCTCAGTTTTTCTACTATCCTAAATGACTATGTGTCAAGTAAATCAATTTTACTACTTTTTTCATTTTTTCAAACATTTGTAATGGACAGTAAGAATTTTTAATATTTTGACAAAAATTTCTAAAGGTTGTATAGCAATCATAATTTCCCCCCATTGATTATTACAATTATTTGTATGGTTTTAGCTTGCACAGTCACTATTGTGGTTCTGCACCACCATGCAAAGCGAGGACTACCTATAACATCATTTCAATAGATCATCGACATAAAATTTTAGGATTTACCACGTTTTTTCATAACAAATATTTAAAATACAATGTGCATTTTATACTTATAGAACCATTCTCTACAGACTAGCTCCATTTCAAGTGCTCAATAGCCACACAGGTTACTGGCTACAGTATTTGACTGCGCACGTCTAGAGCATCCTTTCTTTTTAAGCCAGAGTTGGTGGGAAAAGAAGTTACTGAGTAGAAACACGCTGTCCCAACAAATCACAATTTAACATGGAGAAAATGCAGATACACTTTCTCTCTCGGCAGTAATGAAGTTATTGACATCACTTCAGCTCCCTCTGGAAGGAAAACTGAGAAAATCATCCTTGAATTATCCTCATCAACTCACTGGAGTCAGTGTTGTTGGACAATAAGGGAGAAGAAGAAAGAAAATAGTCTTTTGGGGAAAATATTAACCCCTTAGTTCCCATGTGAGCTGAAGAAGGTTGGCTAAACTTAGTGTTGGCGTGATTTATAAGAGTTTTTGGGTTAACACATTTTCTCTGAAATTTCACACAGAGTCTGAGGGGCTCTAAAGAGTGAATAATCTGTGTGGAGTTTTGAAAATACTTTTGCAAGTTTGTGGAGTCAGCAAACTATTTGTTTGATTTCCTCCTCAGTCTCCCATTCTGGGAATTCCCAGCAGCCTAATAGGGATGGTAACAGTGCCTGCTTGGCTGTCAGTTTGCAGCCTTTCCTTCCAATATTCCCCCAAATGATTGCCCTGCCAGTTGTCCTAAAATCTCTAGATATTTCCTGGGTGAACAAGATTAGAACATCTATTCCACTTTTTAATCCCAGCTCCATCTGACAATTGGCCCATAAATATTTGCACACAGTTAACATCTGAAATTAGATGTCTTAAGGGGATGGGGTGTATACTTAACACTACCCATGCTTTCTAACAAATTCTTCATTCATTAGAAGAGAATATAGTAAAATGGTTAAAAACACAGTCTTTGAAAGCGAACAAAACTGAGTTTGAGTTTCAACACTATCACTTACTGGCTTTATAATTTTGAACACATCATTTAATTTTTTGTGCCTCAGTTTCCTCATCTACAAAATGGAAAGAATAATACCACCAAATTCATATAGTTGAGATCATGCATGTAAAATGCTTAGTCAATGTCTGTCACATTGTACATGCTAAATAATAGCCATAATTCATTACTGGTGTTATTATCATTATTTATTATTGTTGTTATCACCATTACAACTTTTGTTTGTAGAGAACAAAACAAAACAAAAACACTTAACAGGAGAAAAATCCAATTTCAAAAGTGGCATTAAATAGAAAATACTTCCTTGGGCAAGGAGCATCATGGAAAAACACAATATATCTTCCCTCACCCCCAACGAGAGTCTGCAAACTGCTCAAAAACCCTCTTCACCAATGTATCTTCCAGGAGTTCCCCCTTCAGGAAAAATCCCTTCTGCCTTTCCTCAGAACTGCAGCCTGTGCCTGTACCTTCTTCATTTTCCCTACTTTCTTCTCTTTGACTCCTGTGTCCTACCTCTTTTTATCTTCATTTCACTCCTCTTCAGTTTAGTAACATATTCACATGGTACAACAATGTAAAGACACAAAAGATAACAGTAGCACCTTTCTCCCTTCTCTATCCCCTACTATTCAGATCCCAGAAGCAACCATCATAGCCAGAGATATTCTATGCATAGACAACAAACATGCACAGAGCGCACACCCACACTTTCTTTTTTAAACCACTGCACTTTGCTTCTTCATTTAATAAAACTTGGAAATTGTACCATTCTAGTACCTAAAAGTTGCTTCATTTTCTGTAACAGCTGCTTTGTTTTCCACAAGCCATAATTTATTTATCTAACCCCCTATAAAAAGAGATTTGAATTGTTTGAATATCTTATTATATATAACCCTGCAATCAGTAACTATGTACACATAATCTTTAACATCTGTAAGATAAATTCCTAGAAATTCAATCATTGGAATAAGGGTAGGTGCATTTAAAATTTTTGTAGGTTTGGCCAATTGCTCTCCTTGTTGGTTTGTTAATTTATATTTCCATTAGTAATGTAAGACAGTGTCAGTTTTTCCACACACTCAGCCTGCATAAGTTAATTTAAATTCTATGACTTTTTCTATGCTTTTTCTTAGGCAGAGTAACCTCAGCTCATTCAATACTCCATCTCTAGCCATAGATTCTGATGAAAAAAATATTGTCTCTTCTACATTTTCCCCTGGGGAACCCTTGCAACCTACCTGTGGTGTCCAGGCTATCTTCTATCCATAATTCCAGATTGTCAAGTTTTTTTCCTCTATGCTTGTGAGGGTCCCGCCACAGTGCCCCAGGGCCTGTATTGTCTGAGTAAGACTGCATGGGGCTGGGACACCCCTAACTGACCTGGGAGCAAGTGGCTTGGGTCAAAGTGGGTCTCCTATCCCCCACCCAGAGTCTGAAGCACTTGTCAAGGAAGGTAGGCAATATCCTTCCCCAAATATATTTCCTTGATGATTTAGCCAGATGCCACTGACTAAATCAGGGCATATTTATGTATGGGAACACCATAACCCCTGAAAAATAAATGACCCATTGCATGTATTAACATGGATGGATCTAAAGTACACATGACAGGCATAAAAGCAAATCACAGAAATACAGCATAATACCGCACCTATTTAGTACTAAAATGAGCAAACCAAATGATGTGGTGTTTATTAATATATACATGCATGGTGAAATGACTCAAATTGTCAGAGAAAGATAAATACAAGCTTCCAGTCAAGATGGCAATGTACGCAGACATGGCTCTCCTCTTCATACAACTACATCAAAATTAAAACAAAAATATAGAACAGCCATCACTCATGAGTGTCAGAAATCAAGATGAATGGAAGTCTGACAACTATGGAATTGAAGAAACCACATCCATCCAGACTGGTAGGATGAGTGCAGATGCGGAATGGGCTGTCCCCACACTCACATATACAATGTGGTATACAGGGAAAGACTGAAGTGTCTGGTATCAGGGAGAACAGAGACCATTGTCCCTTTGCTGAGCCCTCCCACCTACAGAGCTTGTAGGCTGGTGTCATATATGAGACTCCATCAACCTGGCTAACACTGTGTGACCCACCTTGGAGATCCACGGAGACTCTACCCCACCCAACTTACAGGCCCACTCAAGCTGCTTTTCCATTAGAATAGCTTGTCTTGGTTCCTAAATCCTATCAAACAAGCAACAGCTGGCTTCAGTGAGCCCCTAGTGGCAGCCATGTTAGAGTCACAGCATGGCTTCACCTGGAAATCTCCAAGCCCAGCACCAGTAAAGCCATCTCATATTGCTTTATAGCTCAGGCAGGGTACCCCAGACAAAACACAGGTGGGGGCTGACCTTGGCCTCTACCACATGGGAAACCCCAGGGCCAATGCACCCAGTGGACAGCTACAGACCACTTCGGAGAGTGACCACCCTACCCCTGCCAGCTGATCCTCCATGGAGAGTGGACATTAGTGGTCAACAGCCTGGGAAATCTCTCCTATTGATCTGCCAATAGCAACCAAGGCTCCACTACAAGAGGAGGGTGTACTCAGCCCACATGAAGGGTGGATCTTGAATATCCAGCTTGGGTGATAGGGGAGGTTGTGTCACTGGGCTCTACAGAACACCTACTACATTAGGCCACATTACCAAGACACTGAGTCAAAGCAGCTCTACCTAATACATAAAAACAAACACAGGGAAGCCACCAAAATGAGGAGACAAAAAAACATGGCCCAAATGAAGGAAGAGACCAAAACTCCAGAAAAAAGTTAAACGAAGTAGAGTTAAGCAATCTAATAAATGCAAAGTTCAAAACACTGTTTATAAAGATGCTTGAGGAACTTAGTGAGGATCTCAGCAACATAAAAAAGACTGAATCAGAAACGAAATATATGCTAATTGAAATAAGAAACAACTTACAGGGAAACAATAGTAGAATGGATGAAACCAAGAATCAAATCAATGATTTGGAAGATAAACAAAAAACAACGATACAGAACAACAAGAAGGAAAAAGAATCTAAAAAATGTGGACAGTATAAACAGCCTGGGGGACAACTTTAAGAGGTCCAACATTCACCTCCTAGCGGTGCCAGAAGGAGAAGAGAAAGAGCAAGAAAATGGAAATCTATCTGAAAAAATAGTGAAAGAATATTTCCCTAATTTGGTGAAAGAAATAGACATGCAAGTCCAGGAAGCACAGAGAATCCCAAACAAGATGGATGCAAAGAGGCCCACTCCAAGACACATCATTATTAAAAGGCCAAATGTTAAAGATAAGAAGAGACTCTTAAAAGCAAGAGAAAAAAAGTAGTTTCTGGAAGGTTGTCAAATGGGAGGGGGGAGGGGGAGAATGGGTGAAGAGGTGAGGGGATTAAGAAATACAAATAAATAGTTACAGAATAGCCATGGGTATATAAAGTACAGTACAGGAAATGGAGAAGCCAAAGATCTTATACACATGACTCATGGACATGAACAATGGAGGGGGGATTGCCTGAGGAAGAAGAGGTTGCTGGGTGAAGGGGGACAGAGGGGGAAAAAACATCAGGAAAACTATAATAGCATAATCAAGAAAGATAATTTTTTAAAAAGATAAATACAAAATTCAAGAGCATGGTACCTTGAAGTTAAAGGAAGGAGGCAGGATGATCTGGTCAGGGAGGGGCACGCAGAAGTTTCAATGCTTTGGGTGATGTTCTATTGCAAGTTGCCTGGTGAGTTCCTGGGTATTCATTTTATTCCTCTTCTTTTATATATATATAAAACATATGTGAAACATTTAAAAATATATAATGTATTATATAAATTTTTATATATAGAAATTTTTATTGTATATTTCCCATTACCATTTAGTCCCTTTATATACCCCTTTCCCCAGTAATCACCACATTGATGTCCATGTCCATGAGTACTTTTTCCTTTTTGCTCAATCCATCCACCCCCTAACCTCCCCTCCCCACTATGTATCTATCAATAATCAACTTCAATGTAAATGGTTAAATGTTCCAACCAAAAGATTTAGGGTAGCTGAATGGATAAGAAAACAAGACCCATATATATGCTGCCTCCAAGAGACACATGTCAAATCAAAAGATACACAGAGACTAAAAGTAAAGTGATGAAAAAGATATTGTATGCAAACGAAAAGGCAAAAAAAGCTGGGGTAGCAATACTTATACCTGACAAAATAAACTTTAAAACCAGGGCTATAGTAAGAGATAAAGAAGGACATTACATAACGATAAAGGGAACAATCTAACAAGAGGTTATAACCCTAGTAAACATTCATGTACGCAACTTAGGATCACCTAAATATGTGAAGCAAATTTTGATGGGCATAAAGGGAGAGATCAACAAAAATATAGTCATAGTCAGAGATTTTAATACCCTATTGACTCAATGGATAGATCTTCCAGACAGAAAATCAACAAGGAGACAGCGGCCTTAAATGACGCACTAGATCAAATGGATTTAATTGATATCTTCAGAGCATTTCACCCCAAAGCAGCAAGATATACATACTTTTCAAGGGCACATGGAATGTTTTCTAGGATAGACCACATTGTTAGGACACAAAACAAGCCTCAATAAATTTAAGAAGATTGAAATCATATCAAGCATCTTCTCTGACCACAATGCTATGAAACTAGAAATCCATCACAAGAAGAACACTGAAAAACACGCAAAGGCATGGAAGCTAAATAGCATGTTATTAAACAATGACTGGGTCAACAGTAAGATCAAGGAAGAAATCAAGATACCATGAAACAAATGAAAATGAGGACCCAACAATCCAAAATCTGTGGGACACTGGGAAAGCAATCCTAAGAGGGAAATTCATAACCTTACAAGCCTATTCAATAAGAGAGAGAGAGAGAAGGAAGGAAGGAAGGGAAGAAAGAAAGATCAAATAAACAATTTAACTTTACACTTAAAGGGACTTGAAAAAGAACAACAAACAAAGCCTAAAGTGAGTAGGAGGAAATAATAAAGATTAGAGCAGAAATAAATGAAATAGAGTCTAAAAAAATGATACAAAAGATCAATGAATCCAAGAGCTGATTCTTATTCTTCTTCTTAATAAGTTATGTGCTACTAATATTATTTGTATATATAATTATTTTATGATAATTTCAATGAAAAGCTACAGAAGAAGTATGAATTAGAAAGAGAAAAATGGTCATGGTATATTAAGGAAAACAGGTAACAAAACAGTGTGTATGTTATAATCCTGCCTCAAACAGAACACTAAAATTCTAGATAGATATTGACCAAAATGATAATAATGGGTGTCTGGGTTGTGGAATTATAATTTTTAAAAACTTTATTTTTCTGATATGTTTTTTCCAATTTTTCAACAATGAATAATTTTTCTTTTGTAGTAAGAATATATTTTGAAACATTTAATAATTAATATAATGTACTAAGTGCCACTGCCAAGTGGTTAATAATAGCTTACACCTCTTGAGCTTTTTCTATGCAAGGTTCTGTGTCAAATGTATTACAAGCTTTTTCTTATTTGATCCTCATGGAAAGTCTGTGTAATTGGGCAGTATTATCTCCATTCCACAGAGGAGAAGACCTGAGAGGTTAAGTAACTTGTTCATAGTCACATAGATAGTCAGTGGCAGAGCCAGGACTCAAGTCAATCTGTCTTCCAGTCAAGTATGTGCCCCTAGCCAAGCTAACATGCTACACTCACTGGCATAGAGAAGCTCCAAGGAGCTCTACAGCTAATTTTAAGGGTCTGGGATTTCACCTTACTTATCAAGCTAATAAGCTAGCCTGTTACAGTTCATGAATGTTAGCAAAAGACACAAGACTCCTGGATTAAAGACAAAGGACTTTAGTAGTCACAGAGAGTGAACCACGAGCACACTGTTGGTTTTTGTCTGTTCCTCATGCTCCACAAGTCCCTGGGGCAACACAGGTGAGCCTAGATGAATGTCTCTGCATACGGTGGGTGGTGCAAGAAGGGAACTGAAATTGAGCGATTCACCACTTTTACAGCAAGCAGAAGCAAGCCTGCTGTTTTTCTGTGAGAGAGGTTAACATCATCCCTCAAGATGCACAGTGCAAACATAATCCTGAGAAATGTCTCAAGCAAAGATCAGTCAGGGCCTTGAATTCTTAACATATCCACCAAGAATGCTTATGGCACATGGAAGATTGCTCCTAAAATATAGTTAAGACTCTTCAAGATGCAAATTACAGACACCTAGCTTAAACTAATTTAAACAAAACAGAAAAAAACAAAGGAGAATTGAAGAAAAATGTATTGGCTCACAAAACTCCTCCCTCCTTTCTTTCTCTCTGTTTTTCTCTCACCTCTCCTTCCTCCCCTCACCTTTCTCCTCCTTTCCTCTATGTTGTCTTCACCCACTGACAGGGACTCTCCTTGTGATCTTAAGAGCACACTTGCTACCTGTAGTACCAACCCCAAAACAGGGCATGTCTTTTTCCATCCTTCTAACAGAAGTCTTAAAATCAAATCCCAGGGGCTATGTTTGGCCTGGATTGGGTCTTATGTCCAACCTAAACCAGTCACTGGGACCAGGTAATACAGTGCTCTGATTGCCAATATCTGGGTCTCATGTCCCCTGCTAGAGATAGGCATGGGATCAGTCCTATCATGTGGACTGAGAATAGGACTTTTTCCCCTCAGAAAATCAGAGTGCCCTTAACAGAAGACAAGGGAATGAATGCTTAGCCGGTAAAATATATGTTGTGCCCAGGAATGGATCATCTCTAAAAGGTTGCATGTAGCAAGCAGTAAACTGGCTGGGCTGACAAGATGAAATGTGAGGTATTCCAATAAGGTTTGCAAAGTGCCACTGATCTCAGTGGTACTTCTGCAGAAATGGTGCTCAACTGCTGGTTCTCCCCATGGCTTCTGACACTTGAGGCAGTTATCAGAAGGTTGTAGCAGCTTGACTGCACCAAAATGCGGTGTGCATGGGGATTTGCCAATACAGAAAGGGGGAAAAAGAAAACGAATAAGGAAACTTATCCAAGATAATTGGTTTGTAATTGATTTTAGTACCCTCCTTCAATATGATGCATCTTTTCTTCTGAACTCTCCTAAAGTTAAGAACAAAGAATAATGTTCCAATATGATGTTACTCAAGGGAAAAATCAACCTGCTGGGAAATTATCTAGGCACCCAGGGTTGTGTTTGTTAGAACACAATATTTTTTATGAGAATGGAGCATACCTTTACAGTGGCTTAAGGACCCTTAGCTAAAGGTAGCAGAATCAAAAAGATTGCATTGCTCCCAATATTTGGGCTGAGTCAAAGATTTTCAGGACATAGAACAGTTGTCCCATTTCTCCTGCATAGTCACCTCTGCCACCACCATCACCTCTTTCCATTTTCAACAAAATTGTTAAAACTGTGATGATAGCAGATGAGAATCACTGGCTCGGAGCTCCTCACTTCACAGAAGGGGAGAGGACTAAGGGTGTCCCTTGCTGCCACAGTCCCTCTGATCAAAGATCTAATCAGTAAAGGGTTATTCAGTAGAGGCTGGGGCACAGCATGTCATGAATATGTGAGACACGTGAGTACAGAGTGGGCACCCCAAAAATAGTTGTTGATTTGGGCTAAGTTTAATAGCAGAATAGCCCTGCTCTTGCATCTCTACCATGTGATGTTGATTCTCTAATTTTTGCCAGCCCGCTGAGTAAAAATGCAAATATTGTCCTTTCAAGAAAATTAACTTTTGTCATCAAAGAGAATGCTTGGCTAGAGGAAACGCATCACATTCCTCAAAAGCCATGATTACCTGTTCAGCGTTCAGAGTCTCCCTTCTTTCCCTTCTTACCACCTTGAAGTCTAATTAACAGCATCCATACTACTATGCCCAGCTTGACAACCTTTATTATCATGGATGCTGTTTTCCAAAGAAAGTATCATTTTTAAAGCAAGAGTTCTGGGAGAGCAAAGACCATGTACTAGTTATCTACAGCTGTATAACTAATAAGCCCCTAACTCAGCAGTTTATAACAGAATTATCTCATAGTTTCTGAGGATCAGGAATCCAGGTGGCTTAGCTGGGTGTCTCTTGGGACCTCTCCCAAAGGTACAATCAAGGTGTTGACCAAATTCAGTTATCTGAAAGTCCAACATTGGAAGAAGCCAAGATACTCTCAATGGCCATTGGCAGGACTTAGGCCCTCACTGGCTATTGGCCAAAGATATCAGTTCTTTTCCATGTGGACCTATTCATGGGGCAGCTTGCAACATGGCAGCAGACTGCCCTCAGAACGAGCCAGAAGAGAAAAGAGAGAGAGAGAGAGCAAGATGAAGTCACAGTGTTATAGTAACCTAATGCTGAAGTGGTATTCCTTAAGTCCAGCTCATACCCAAATGGAGAAAATTCTCAAGGTCACAAGTGCCAGGAGGTGAGTCTTTCTTAAAGTCTTTCTTTTAAAAAAAAAAAAAAGATTTTTAAAATATTCATTTGTATTTTTAGAGGGAGGGGAAGGGAGGGAGAAAGAGATGGAGAGAAACATCAGTGTGTGGTTGCCTCTTGCATGCCCCTTACTGGGGACCTGGCCTACAACCCAGGCATGTGCCCTGACTGAGAATCTATCTGGTGACCCTTTGGTCTGCAGGCCGGCACTCACTCCACTGAGCCACACCAGCCAGGGCTTAAAGAAGTCTCTTTAATACTTCTTGTTACATTGCTTTGGTGGTGATGACCTCCTTTAGATTTTTCTTGTCTGGGAAGCTCCTTATCTCTACTGCAATTCTATTTTAAAATTATTTTAAAATCATGTTTTTTCTGTTACAGTTGTCTCCATTTTTCCCCCTTTGCTCTACTCCAACCATCCCCCACCCCCCCTCCCACAGTCAGTTCCCACTCTGTTGTCCATGTCCATGGGTCATTCATACATGTTCTTTGTCTAGTCCCTTCCCCTTCTTTCCACCATTATCCTGCTTCCCCATCCCCTCTGGTCATCTTCAGTCTGCTCCATGTTTCCATGCATGTGGTTTATTTTTTTCATTAGTTTATTTTTTTTGAATAGAGTCCACTTATAGGTGAGATCATATGGTATTTGTCTTCTGCCAACTGGCTTATTTCATTTAGGATAATATTCTCCAGTTCTATCCATGCTATCAGGATAGGTAGGAGTTCCTTCTTTCTTTCTTTCTTTTTTTTTAAAATCCAGATTGATTTTATTTATTCATTTCTTTAAATATCAAAATCCATTACAAAATATTCAAAACTTTAAATACATTATAAAGTCTCAAGAATTAAAACAACATGACACCAGCACAAAAATAATCAAGTAGACCAATGAAATAAAATGAGCATTCTAGAATCAAATGTATATATCTCTCTAACAATCTAATATATGATTAAATTGATATTTCAAATCAATGGGGAAAATAAGGCTTATTCAACAAATAAAGTGCATGGGCCATTAACACTTGAAATAAAACAAATATAGAGCCCTATTTAACACATTACATAAAAAAAAAATTCAGGTGAGTTAAAAATCAAAAAGTAAAATCTAAGGACTTTAAGGAGAAAATACGAAATAACATTATTCTCACCCTGAAGTAACATATTCAAACCCAGAAGCTATAAAGTAAAATATTGATAATATGACTATATTAAACATTTAAGACTATACAATAATATACATATAAAAAAAGTTAACAGACAAGTAATAGAATAGGAAAGTATTTGCAACAGATCCAGAAAAGGATTAATAGTGGTTTTCTTAGGGGAAAAAAATTCTACAAACATTTAGTCAAAAATGGATAAAGATACCAAAAAGTCATTTAAAGCTTTTTAAAAATAATAGGAATACGCAAGAAATATACAAAAACAGGTTTAGTATCAACAAATAAAGTAACAATTAAAATAACACTTATTATCACAATCAAATTAATAAGTATTAAAGTATTGGTAATATCAAGTATTGGTGTCTATGAAAGGAACTGGGTATTCATATACTCTTTTTCTTCATCTTAAAGCAGTCCCTTTAGCATATCTTCTAATGCTGGTTTAGTGGAGGTGTATTCTTTGAGCCTTCTTTTGTCTGGGAAACTCTTTATGTCCCCTTCCATTCTAATTGAGAGCCTTGCTGGGTAGAGCAGCCTTGGTTGCAGGCCCTTGCTTTTCATTACTTGGGATATTTGTTGCCATTCCCTTCTGGCTTGTAGTGTTTCTGTTGATAAGTCTGTTGCTAGCTGTACTGTGGCTCCCTTGTATGTTACTATGTCTTTCTCCCTCGCTGCCTTTAGGATTCTCTGTTTGTCTTTGTTATTTGCCATTTTAATGATGATGTGTCTTGGAGTGGGCCTCATCGGGTTCCTCTTGAGGAATGAGACCCTCTGTGCTTCCTGGACTTGTGTGACTTTTTCCCGTCTCAAATGAGGGAAGTTTCCATCATTACTTTTTCAAACAAGTTCTCTATCCCTTGCTCCTCTTCTCTTTCTGGTATCCCTATTACGTGGATATTATTATGTTTCAGGTTGTCCTGCATCTCCCTAAACACCTCTTCATTCTTTTTGAGTCTTTTTTCATTTTCTCACTCTTTCTGGGAGCTTTTTTCTACCTCACCCTCCAGCTCACTGATTCGGTCCTCAGCTTCATTGAGCCTGCTTTTAATTCCTTCTTCTGTGTTCTTCAGTTCAGCAACTGTATACTTCATTTCCTTTTGTGTCTTACTGATAGTTTCTATGTCCTTTTTCATGCTGATATAGTTTGCAGTAAGTTCCTCGTAGTTTCCCTGTAATTTTTTGCAGTTCTCTCTGAGCTCACTGAGCTCATTGAGCTTCCTTAGAACCGTTGTTTTGAACTCAGTATGTGATAGTTTACTTGCCTCTATTTCATTTAGTTCTCTTTCTGGGGATTCCTCCATTCCCTTCGTCTAGGGGATGTTTCTTTGTCTTCCCATTATTTGTGAGACTCTTCTTCTTGCTTCTGCTTCTTAAGGTGATCTGTCTTGATTTCCTGACTCTGTGATGTGAACTTCTATGGTAGGAGACCATTGTTTTTTCTTTCTGGATCTGCCTCTGATGATGCCAGATGTTGACACTGGTGACCTTAGGCAGTCTCTTTGAAACTTCCAGGAATCTAGCCACAGACAGTCTCCTTCAGATGTTAATGTAGTCATTCTTCTTTCAGCAGGCAGAGTCCCCCCTGGGGGTGGGGTTATTGGGTCCTCTCACACTGCTGCCGCATGGGAGAGTGGTCTGCCTGAGCCAGATGGTTGCTGCCATGTAGGGGAGGAGTCAGCACTGGGATCCCGCCGGCTACTCTTCAGTTCTCTCCCCAAAGCCTCTGTCTGCAGTCTCTCCTCCAGCATCTCTAGCCCACTCTGGCTCTGCCTTCACCGGAGACCAGGGTGAGTGACTGCAAATAAAAATTTATACAATGGCCCTTTAAACAGCTCCTTGCATCTCCGGCCACCTGTCTGTGGCAGAGAGCAACCCTGCTGCTTTTCACAGCTGGTGTTATCTGTGTACTTTTTGGACTCTGGTGCTGTGGGCTGGAAATCCCCACTTACAATTTCGACCTACTCTTCTCACCGTGACCCAACTGGCCATTTCAATATCCCTCTGACACAGCTACCTGTGGGCACTCCACCTGCCTTTTTGACTCCCTACTTCACTCCTTACCAGTTAGGTTGTACTAAAACTGATTCTTCTGTCTGTCCAAGGTCATGAGGCTCCTCTCTCACTATTGTTCCGTCGTTTGTTCCAGGGGATTTCTCCACAATTTAGCTGTAATTCCAGATTGGTCCTGGGAGGAGGTCAGTGTAACTTCCATTCACTCTTCCACCATCTTGATTTCTCTAAAGATTTTCTATCACCAACTATACCTTATTCACATGGGCATGCTCCACATTTAATAAAGGGCCAGGCAAATGGTAGTCTCAGTAATATTTGTGGCACCATAATTAATCAGTTTGAAGGGCTCACATCATGTAGAGTAGGACATATATAAGAAATAAACAAATAGTGATGTGATGTCTAAGAATTTCATTCCACCAATTTGAGCACACCAAAATTACAAAATTTTCTACAACTCAACTTATTTTTGAGCCTTCACCTTTCCATGATGGTGAAAAATGTAATCTCAGTCCATGGGGAACCACCTCCACTTTGTCTAGGGTAGTTTTTCAATTCAAGAGAGATTGCTTAGTGCCAAGGCCATGGGAACCAGGAGAGAGGAGGGAATCCCCTGGTCCTTAAGCCATGGTATAAGACAAAATGTATCTCACCCCTTTTGCTCCCATTTCTTATCTGTGTCCTGAAATTCCTGTTCATGTGACCCTTTTGAGGATGCACTTTTCTGTTTTACTTATGACACATTACAAAGTTTCTGAGCCAGAATAGGATGCAAGATTTTCAGCCAGGCTCTTTATGGCTTATCTTGTGAGATCTCCTGCTCAGACACAACCTACCTAGGCTCTCACAGCCTCCCAAACCTAAGGCTGAGGAGGAAAGTTCAGAAGCCCCATGATCTTCAGCCATTCCCAATTCTCTGCAGCTCATGGGCTCCCAGACCCTGCCTTTGAAGCTGGGTGAAGAACAGTGCTCTCAGTCCCATTTACTTCTGTTCTCATTGTCACCTCTCTACCTCTCTCCTCTTCCCTCTGAACCCAACCTTAAGACCCTTTCCCAGTCTGGGGTGGGAAAGTAGGAGGAAAAACTTCTTCTCTGTTGACCTTGAGCCTATTCCCTTAAAGGCGCTCATATTTCCTTCATCTCTGTACTTTCCTACTATCCCCCACCCTACCAAGGGCACCTCACCTGCTCTCCCACATGGGCCAGGCTTCTGAAACAGAAAGCCATCAACTGGCAGGCTACCCTGCTCTACCATACCCCTCCCTGAGGCAATGAACACAGAATGGGATCTGGTTTGCACCGGAAGGAGGGGAAGAGACAAGAGGGGGAATTAGAGAAAATCTTTTCTAATTGGTTCATCTTTCAAAAAATATTGTTTTCCACAGGGCAGATAGTTTGTACCAAGCCAGAGGCCTGGAAAATCTTAGTTGACATTTTGAAAATGAAAGGAGAAGATACAGGAAACCAAAGAGTACACAAAGATGAAAGCAATGTCAGTTTTCTGTGGCAGGTGAGACTTTTTCTCTCCTCCCTTCAAGCTGTTTAGTCTCATCTCACGCTTCTGGCTCTCTGCCTTTGACCAGTCCCACCATCAAAAAGAAGTTCCTGGAACCCTGTATCTCCTCAGATTTCTGTGATTTGGGCACACCCCTGAGAAGGTACACAGTCTCCACTTGTTCCAGACGGAGGCAAACCCAGGCAGACCCAGGCCTCTCTGGAAATAGATGGCCTTCTACAGGAGTCTTGGAATCTCATGAGGTGGCAGGTACAGTATTATCAATGCAGAAACAATGCATTAATAGTAAAAAAAATTACTTCAGTTATTAAATTAACTTGTAGCCTTCACCTCCTTAAGTTTTTCCTTAATTCTCACATACAGAAATGAGCTATTAGTAATTCTGTAACTGATAGAGAAACAGACTAGCAAGGTGGGAAGTTGAGACTTGAGTTCAGATATTCTTAGGCTAAAATCAGCATTCTTCCATTAAAATATGGCAAAATGGATCTTACCAAGTAAAGAAGAATAAAAAGCTAAACAATTTTCTGGAATAGTGTAAGCAATCAGTGTACTTCATTCTTTTCTTTAATAAATCTTTTTGACTGAAAAGAAAACAATTTTTTCATTTCTTCACTTTGTTCCAAATATGCAGAAAGGTGGTAGCAGCAAGAAAGGTTAGAATGTTCTCATGAGATTTTTGTTTTCTTGTTTTCTATTTTTACAAAGACTGGTAATTAGAGGTGTCAAAGAAAAAAATTAACATATTTTGTGACTGATTTGTTCATGTGAATATTGCTGCTAATTAGCTCAATTGTTAGAGCACCCTGGGAGTAAGAATTCCAAAGCAGGTGAGGCAATCAGCATGGTCAGCCTGAGACAGCAGGCCAGTGCTCAGTGTGGGATTTTCTTCCCCTGCAAGAAAGTCAACTCATTGCAAGCACTGGGTTGATTGTGGGCTGACTGGCATTGTTATTTTTTTATAACCATTTATTTTTAAACTTTTATTAAATGTAGTGGGATGACATTGGTTAATAAAATTATATACATCTCAAGTATACAATTATATAATACATTATCTATATATTGTATTGTGTATTCACCACATAAAGTCATGTTTCCTTCCATTGCCATTTATCCCTCCTTAACCCTCTCCTACCTCCCCCAACCTGCCAAAACAACCCTAGTTTTTTTGATGTTTTTTTTATGCTATTATAGTTGTCCCACTTTTCCCCCTTTTGTCCCCCTCCACCCAGCCCACTCCCCACTTCCATAGTCAGTCCTCACACCTTTGTCCATGTCCAAGGGTCCTTCATATATTTTCTTTGACTAATCCCTTCACCTTCTTTCAATCAGCCCCCACCTCCCTCCTCCCCTCTTACAGCTGGGCATTGTTATTTAGCCTCAGTTGCCACTCCTGGTGAAGCTCCCTTCTGTGGCTGAGGCATTCTGTAAAGATGAATCTGCTATATAAGAAAAACTTTCAAGCTAATTAGAGGTTCTCAAGGTGGGAGCCAACAATTATTTTTGTAAATGGTACAACAACCCCATAAATATTACACTACACACTGACTAAAGACAAGAGTATTTAACATTTCTTCACATTATGCATTATGATATCTCAATTATATAGAGATGTGGTTATGAATTGATAAAATACAAATTTATGTAAAAGAATTTTTGAATCTATAATAATTTCTGTCCTTTTGTAATTAGGCAATAAAATGTTACTATTAATAGAAAAGTACAGTTTTTATCCTTTGATAAGTCAACAGTAATGTTTTGCATTACAAAAGGAACTCAGTGCTCAAAACTGTTGGGAATCATAGATGTGAGTAACCCAGATGACCCATGCTCACGACATTTGGGAAGCAAAGGATTAAAATTGATCCTGGAATCCTCCTCAAGCTGATCCACAGTTAATGCTATCCCTACCAAAATCCCAGCTGGCCTTTCAATTTGAAAATTGAAAGATTACCCTAAAATTCATATGGGAATGCCAGGAATACAAAATAGCCAAAACAATCTTGAAAAGGACGTACAAAGTTATAGGACTCACATTTATCAATTACAAACCTTATTACAAAATTTCAGTAATCAAGACGGTGTGATATTGACATAAGGAGAGACATGTAATAGATTACTGAAATAGAACTGAGAATCAAGAAATAAACCCTCACATTTACAGCTGAATGATTTTCAACAAGATGTAAAGACAATTCAATGGGGAAAAAATAGTATTTTCAATGAGTGGTGCCACATGCAAAAGAATAAAGTAGAACCCAACCTCATATTATATACCAAAATAAACTCAAAATGGATAACTGCCTAAAATCTAGCTGCACGAAGCTCCCACAGCTAAGGATATAAAGAAACAACCACATCCAGATGGTAGGGGTGGCAGAGCTGAGGAAAATGCTGATCCCACACCCACAGGGGGTGGATAAAAATGGGGGAGGATACCTCAGTTGCAGAGGTGCACCCTGAGGAGGAAGGGGTCCCAGCCCCACACTAGGGCCCCAGCCCAGAGTTCCAGTGCCAGGAAGAGAAGACCCCATGGCTTCTGGCTATAAAAACCAGTGTGGATATGGCTAAGTGAGACAAAAAGCCACTGGAGTTCTAGACATTCTTGTTCAAAGGCATGTGCACAAACTTACTTGGAATCACTTGCTCTAAGCTTCATTGCTGGGGCAGCAGCTCAAATGGCACCAGGGACAAACAGGGAGAAACTGAATTGTCTGGCATCAGGGCAAGAGCTGGAGGGGGAGCTTTTTCCCAGACAGAAGTGCTGGCGAAAATTGTTGTTCATTTATTGAGCCCTCCCCTCACAGAGCTGGCATGCGGGTGTCAAGTCTGAGACTACAGCAACTGGACTAACACTGTATGCCTGACCCTAATGACTCCCTGAGACTCTTCCCCCGCCCATCTTGTGGGCCCACCCAATTTGTTTCCAGTGGCTTTTACATTGCAGGCCTGTCTTTGCTCCTGTTTGAAACTTTCCTAAAATCTCTCAACCAAGCAACATCTAGTCTCAGCATGCACTGTACCTCTCGCTATGTGGCCCTGAGCCCAGCACTATCAGCAGCCAGCCTTAGTTTACAGTTTGGCCCCTCTTGGTCACCTCCAAGCCCAGAAAAAGTAGCAGCTATCTGCATATCACTTTGTAGCTCAGGCTAAGTGGCCCTAGGCAGAACATAGGCAATGGCTGACCTTGGCCTGTACCTCCTATTAGGCCTCAGAGCCAGTGCACTATTGGACAGCTTTAGACCACATTGAAACACCATCCAACCACCTCCACAAGGGTCACACTGAAGGGGCAGACTCAGCAAACAACAGAGCCCTGCTGAAGTAAGTCCTGCTCTAGGGGTGGGCCTCTGCACAGCTGATCCTCCGTGGTGGTTGCACCTTGTCCTTGCAGTCAATTGGCCTGCAGGTAAATGTGCCAACATTGATCAAGACTCAACTATAACAGGAGGGTATACCCAGCCCACAGGGTGGAGTGGGAGCACACCTAGACTGTCTAGCTTGGGTGACTAGGGAAGCTATGCCACTATAGGACACCTACTACATATGACCAATCTTCCAAGTCCAGGAGACATAGAAGTTCTATCTAATGCATAGAAACAAACACAGGGAGGCTGCCAAAATGAGAAGACAAAGAAACATGTCCCAAATGAAACCCTAAGAAAAAAACTAAAAATGGAAACAGGCTCTCTACTAGATACAGAATTCAAAACACTAGTTTTAAGGATGCTCAGTAAACTTAGTGAGAAATTCAACAACATAAAAAAAGTATATGGAAACCATAAAAGAGGACCAATCAGAAATGAATGATTCACTAACTGAAGTGAAGAATAATTTACAGGGAATCAACAGTAGAGTAGATGAAGCCCAGAATCAAATCAGTGATTTGGAATATAAGCAATCAAAAAAAAAAAAAAAAAAGCCAATCAGAACAGCAAGAAGAAAAAAGAATCCCCCCCTCACCCAAAAAAGACAGGATAGTATAAGGAGCCTCTGGGATAACTTCAAACGTATCAACATTTGCATAATGGGGGTGCTGGAAGAAGAGGAGAGAAAGTAAAAAATTGAAAATCTACTTGGAAAAATAATGACAGAAAACTTCCCTAACCTGGTGAAGGAAATAGACATACAAGTCCGGGAAGCACAGAGAGTCCTAAACAAGATGAACCCAAAGAGGCACCCAACAAGACATATCATAATTAAAATGCCAAAGGTTAAAGACAAAGAATCTTTTCTAAGTATATTTTATTGATTATGCTATTACAGTTGTCCCATTTTTTTCTACCCTTTGTGCCCCTCTGCCCTGCACCCTCCCTTCCTCTCGTCTTACCTCCACCTTAGTTCATGTCCATGGGTCGTACATATAAGTTCTTTGGATTCTCCATTTCCTATACTATTCTTAACCTCCCCCATCTATTTGGTGCCTACCAATTATGCTTCTTATTCTCTGTACATTTTACTCCTATTCTTCCCCCTCCTCCTCTCCACTGAATACCTTCCCTGTGACCTCCATTTCTCTGATTCTGTTCCTGTTCTAGTTGGTTGCTTAGTTTTTGTTTTTGTTTTATAGTTTCAGTTGTTGATAGTTGTTGAGTTTGTTGTCATTTTACTGTTCATAATTTTGATCTTCTTTTTCTTAGAGAAGTCCCTTTAATATTTCATATAATAAGGGCTTGATGATGAACTTTAACTTGACCTTATCTAGGAAGCACTTTATCTGCACTTCCATTCTAAATTCCAGCTTTGCTGGATACAGTAATCTTGGATGTAGGTCCTTGCCTTTCATGATTTTGAATACTTCTTTCCAGAACGTTCTTGTCTGCAAGGTTTCTTTTGAGAAATAGTTTTATGGGAACTACTTTGTAGGTAACTCTCCCCTTTTTTCTTGCTGCTTTTAAAATTCCCTCCTTATCTTTAATCTTAAGCAATTTAATTATAATGTTCCTTGGTGTGTTTCTTCTTCAGTCCGACTTCTTTGGGACTCCCTGAGCGTCCTGGACTTGCATGCCTATTTCCTTTGCCAGATTGGGGAAGATTTCCTTTCATTACTTGTTCAACTAAGTTTTCAATTTCTTGCTCTTCCTCTTCTCCTTCTGGCAACCCTATGATTCGGATGTTGGAACATTTAAAGTTGTCCCGGGGGCTCCTCAGCCTCTCCTCATTTTTTTGAATCCTTGTTTCTTCATTCTGTTCCAGTTGGATGTTTATTTCTTCTTTTTGTTCCAAATCGTTGATTTGAGTCCTAGTTTCCTTCCCTTTACAGTTGGTACCCTGTAGATTTTCCTTTATTCCACTTTGTATAGCCTTTATTTCTACCTTTATTTTGTGACCATACTCAATCATTTCTGAGAGCATTCCAATTATCAGTGTTTTGACCTCTGCATCTGAGAGGTTGTGTATCTCCTTGTTCCTTGGTTCTTTTTCTGGAATTTTGATCTGTTCTTTCATTTGGGCCATATTTTTTTTGTCTCAGCACATCTGTTACATTGTAAGGGATGGAGCCTTACATTTTTGTCAGGGTGGGGCAACACACTTTGCTGCTTTGTGGTGCTGTATGTTGGGGAGGGGTCAGAAAAGGATCAATGCTGCTTGCTACCTTGCTTGGCTCTTCCACTTTCCTTCACTTCTCTAGCTTCCCACAAGTGGATTATGCCCTGTCAGGTGCTGATTCCCAGGTGGGTGGGCTTGTGTATGTTCTAGGATTCCATGTGTCTCTCCAACAGACTGTCCTATGAGACTGGGAGTTTCTCCCACCACTGCAAACCCCTAAAGGTTTTTACAGTCACAGTTTTTGAGGCTTTATTTCCCCATCTGGAACCCTGGGTTGCGCAGTTTGTCTCTCTATGCAGGTGTTCCTCCCAGCATATCCACACGTGAATGTGGGACTGCTCAATCCACTAGCCACCTCATCCATCGTCATCACCTTGTCATGCATCCTTTCTGCCCAGCTTCCTGTCTCTGCCCCTCCTACCGGTCTGGATGAATGTTTCTTTTTTAACTCCTTTGTTGTTGGACTTCCATGCAATTCTATTTTCTGGCAGTTCTGGTTGTTTTTTCGTTTTTAAATTGGTTAGCCTTTTTTTGGTTGTGTGAGGAAATGAAGTGTATCTACCTATACCTCCATCTTGGCTGGAACTCCCCAAAGAGGGAATCTTAAAAGCAGCAAGAGAAAAGCAGTTAGTTACCTATAAGGGAGCTCCCATAAGATTGTCAGCTCATTTCTCAACAGAAACTTTGCAGGCCAGAAGAGACTGGTAAGCAATATTCAAAGTGATGAAAACCAAGAACCTATAGCCAAGATTACTGTGCCCAGCAAAGCTATCATTTAGAATTAAAGGACACATAAAGATCTTCCCAGACAAGAAAAAGCTAAAGGAGTTCATCACCACCAAACCAGTGTTACATGAAATGGTAAAGGGTTTTCTTTAAGAAAAAGAAAAAAAGATTAAAAATATGAACAATAAAATGGCAATAAATACATTTCTATCAACAATTGAATAAAAAAAATAAGCAGAACAGAAACAGACACATAGATAAAGAGAACATTTTTTTAAAATTAATTTATTTACTTTTTAAATACATTTGTCTCTGCCTTCCCCCCACCTCTTTCCCTTGCCCCCTCCCACCTTCCCTCCCTCAGCTCTTCCCCTTTGGTTTTGTCCATGAGTCCTTGCTATATGTTCCTTGACTTTCCCCTTCCCTTCCCTTTCCCTGCCCCCCCTTCCCTCTTGTCTCTGTTGATTTCTTTTCCTTTCAGTGTTGCTGGTCATATTTGCCTTGCTTCTTTGCATTGTTGGTTAGGTTCCGCTTATAGGTGAGATCATATGGTATTTGTCTTTCGCCCCCTGGCTTATTTCGCTTAGCATGATGCTCTCCAGTTCCATCCATGCTGTCGCAAAGTTTAGTACTTCTTTTTTTCTTTCTGCTGCGTAGTATTCCATTGTGTATATGTACCATAATTTTTTGATCCAATCATCTACTGATGGGCATTTAGGTTGCTTCCAACACTTGGCTATTGTAAATTGTGCTGCTATGAACATTGGGGTGCATAGGTTCTTTTGTATTGGCGTTTTGGTGTTCTCAGGGTATAGTCCCAGCAGGGGAATCGCTGGATCAAGAGAACATTTTGATGGTTGCCAGATGGGAGGGGTTTGGGGGTATGGGTGAAAAATATGAAGGGATTAAGAAGTAAAAATTGGTAGTTACACAATAGTCATGTGATTTAAAGTACAACATAGGAAATGCAGTCAATAATATTCTAATATCTATATATGGTGTCAGATGGGTATGAGTTTTATCAGGATGATTACTTAGTAATTTATATAATGTCTAATCACTGGGGTATATACCTGAAAATAGTACAACATTGCATGTCAACTATAACTAAAAAATAAGAAGTGAGTAAATAAACCCAAAATGGGTAACAGACCTAAATGTAAAAGCTAAAACTATAACACTCATATAAAAATAAGGCAGTAAGTCTTTGTGGCATTGGATTAGGCAATGATTTCTTAGATATGGAACCAAAAGCATAAGTAACAAAAAAAAAAAAAATAGATGAATGGGATATCATCAAAATTAAAACTATTTTTTACTTCCAAAGATATCATCAAAAAAGTGAAAAGGCAACCCACAGAATTGGAGAATATATTTGCAAATCATGTATCTGATAAGATTATCAGGATATATAAATAACTTGCAATTTAACAATAATAACCCAATTTAAAAATCGGTAAAGGGCTCTGGCTGTGTGGCTCAGTTGGTTGGAGTGTCATCCCATCCACTAAATGGTTATGGGTTTGATCCCCAGTAAAATCTCATATAGGAGAAAAAGAATCAATGTTTCTCTTTTTCTCTCTCCCTTCCACCCTCTCTAAAATCAATAAAAACACATCCTCAGGTGAAGATTTTAAAAAATTGGTAAAGAATTTGATAAACATTTTTCAAAAGTAAATGTACAAATGGCTGACAAGCACATGCAAAGATAATCATCGAGGGAAACACAAGTCAAAACCATAAGATACCTCTACACACCCACTGGGATGGTTAGACAATGCAAGTGTTAGCAATAATGCAGAAAGATTGAAACTTTCATGCATCACTGCTGGAATAGTGAAACAGAGTGGCTCCTTTGTAAATAGTTTGTCAATTCCTCAAAATGTTAAACATAGAGTTATCTCATGGCCCTGTAACTTCACACCTAGGTATACATACCCAAGAAGGTAGAAAACTTATATCCACACAAAAATATACCAAATTTTCATGGCAGCATTACCCATAATAGCCAAAATATGGAATCAACTCAAATGTTCATCAACTGATGAATAAACAAAATGTGGTATATCCACACAATGAAATATTATTTGGTAATAAAAAGAAATAAAGTATTGATACATGCTACAACATGGATAAACCTTGAAAACAGTATATTTAATGAAAGAAGCCAGTCATAAATAGTCACATACTGCATTATTCCATTTATATGAACTGTCAGGAATGGGCAGATCCATAGAGATACATTGATTAGTGGCTGACTTCTCATGGATACAAGGTTTCTCCTGAGGGTGATAAAAATATGTTATTTGACAGTGGTGATAATTCTGTATATATACCCCAAATCACTGACTTGTACAGACATGGACATTTTCTGTAAAGAACCAAACAGTAAACATTGTAGACTCTTTGGGCCATATGATCTTATTTACAACTACTCGACTCTGCCATTGTACAGCAAAAGCAACCATAGGTCATATGTAAATGATTGGGCATGATTGTGTTCTAATAAAACTTGATTTATAAAATTAAGTACTAGTCTTCAGCCCACAGATGTAGTTTGCTAACTCTTACTCTAGACAGTGAGATCTTTGAAGCCTGGCCAGTAGGGGGTACTTAATATATATTTACTTGAACAGAAATGTCCTTGCACTCTCTTTCTTTCATGGATATAGGGAGCTACTACCATTTCTCCCCCTTCATGGCCTCTGACAGCAGTAGGGATGTACTGACCTGCTACTCTCTGCCTGACTATAGGAAGAAGTCCTGCAACCTGAAGACCCCTGGGCCTGAGATTGAAAATAAAGTGTGGAAATAGGATAAGAACAAGTGCCAACCAAATGATGAAGATTAAAACATGGAACCCATTTAACACTTGAGTTACCTCACTTAGAGCATTCCTAGCATAGCAGCCTGGCTCAGAGGGAAGAGCTCTGGCCTAGCTGTCCCAAGAACTGCCTCACCTAGAACTGCAAGCTCTGTGCAGAACCACACATCTCTAATACATCTAGCACACCATCTGGAAATATAGTCTGTGGTTCCCTTCTGAGAAAGGACCTTGATTTACCATTCTAAACCTAGTTAAGTATTTAAGGCTCCATACAGTCTTCCTAGGAAGCTCAATTGCATTATTTATTAAACTTCTCCAAGGAGGAAGGGTAGATGTATTATAGCATTTGTCATCCTGACTTAATTGGTTTGCTTCAAGTTGTGAGGTGTCCCAAAACAATTTGATCTAGCACAGTCTAAAAGGAGTGATGGAACAATGAGATTGTGTACCATTAAGAGCAGGAAGAGGGGAGAATCAAGATGGTGGAGAAATGAGTGGAAGTCACACTGACCTCCTCCTAGGACCAACCTGAAATTACAATGAAATTGTGGAGAAATCACCTGGAAAAAACAACTGAACAATAGCAGGAGAGGAGACTTGTAACCTCAGAGACAGAAGAATTGGCTTTAGGACAATCTAACTGGTAAGGAGTGCGGTACAGACTTGAGAAGGTGGGCAGGGCGCCAACAGGCAGCAGCACCAGAAGGACAGTGAAATGGCCAGTTGGATCTCCCTGAGAAGAGCGGGGTCTAAACCAAAAGTGGGAATCTCTAGCCCACAGCGCCAGAGCCCAAAAAGTACACAGAAAACAGCCAGCTGCAAAAAGTGGCAGGGTTGCTTCTGCCAGAGACAGGCGGCTGGAGATGCAAAGAGCCTTCTAAAGGGCCAACGCAAAATTTTTATTTGAGGCCACTTACCCTGGTCTCCAGCAAAGGTGGGGGCAGAGTGGGCTAGAGACGTCTGAGGAGAGACTGGAGAAGGAAGCTTTGGGGAAAGAACTGAGAGAGTAGCCAGCGGCATCTCAGTACTGACTCATCCCCCATGCAGCAGCAGCCATCTTGCTCAGGCAGAGACCACTCCCCCTGAGCAGCACCAGCATCAAAGAACCCAAGAGCCCCACCCCCAGGTGGGATTCCACCCCACCCTGTGCTGTCTAAGCTGCCTGCTGAGTGCACAGTGGCAGCCACAGACGGTAGGTCCCTGGCTAAAAGGGACGCAGAGAGTTCTGGCAACACTTGAGGAGAGACTGGGGATGGAGGCTGTGGGGAGAGAATAGGAGAGAGCAGCCGGTGGGATCCCAGTGCAGACTCCTCTGCCATACGCAGCAGTGCAAGAGGACCCAATAACCCCACCCCCACGAGGGACTTTGCCCTGCCCTGAACTGTCTAAGGTGGCCTGCTAAGTGCAGAGTGAATAGATTAACAGCTGAAGGAGAGAGCCACAAACAGTAGATTCCTGGAAGTCTAGAACAGACTACCTAAGGTCAGACAGGGTCAACATCTGACATCATCAGAGGCAGATCCAGAAAGTAAAAACAGTGGTCTCCAACCATAGAAGTTCACATCACAAAGTCAGGAAATCAAGAAAGATCACCTTAAGAAGCAGAAACAAGAAGAGCCTCACAAATAATGGGAAGACAAAGAAACAACCCTCAGATGAAAGGAAAGGAGGAATCCCCAGAAAGAGAACTAAATGAAATAGAGGCAAGTAAACTCTATACTGAACTCTATACTTGAACTCAGATACTGAGTTCAAAACAACGGTTCTAAGGAAGCTCAATGAATTCAGTGAGCTCAGAGAGAATTACCAAAAACTATAGGGAAACTATGAGGAACTTACTGCAAACTATATCAGCATGAAAAAGGACATAGAAACTATCATTAAGAGACAAGAGGAAATGAAGAATACAGTTGCTGAATTGAAGAACACAGAAGAAGGAACTAAAAGCAGGCTAGATGAAGCTGAGGACCAAATCAGTGAGCTGGAGGGTGAGGTAGAAAAAAGCTCCCAGAAAGAGCGAGAAAATGAAAAAAGACTCAAAAAGAATGAAGAGGCATTTAGAGAAAAGCAGGACAACCTGAAACATAATGATATCCGTATAATAGAGATACCATAAGGAGAAGAAGATGAGGAAGGGATAGAGAACCTGTTTGAAAAAGTAATGATGGAAACTTCCCTCATTTGAGACAAGAAAAAATTACACAAGTCCAGGAAGCACAGAAGGTCTCATTCAAGAGGAACCCGATGAAGCCCACTCCAAAGCACATCATCATTAAAATGGCAAATATCAAAGACAAACAGAGAACCATAAAGCATGCAAAAGAGAAAGAGGTAGTAACATATAAGGGAGCCCCAATACAACTAACATCTGACTTTCCAGCAGAAACACTGCAAGCCAGAAGGGAATGGCAAGGAATATTCCAAGTCATGAAAAGCAAAGGCCTACAACCAAGACTGCTCTACACAGCAAGGCTCTCAATTAAAACAGAAGGGGGAATAAGGAGTTTCCCAGACAAAGGAAGGCTAAAAGAGTATACCTCCACTAAACCAGCATTAGAAGATATGCTAAAGGGACTGCTTTAAGATGAAGGAAAAGTTTCTATGAATACCCAGTTCCTTTCAGAGTTGCCAATAGTTGATATTACCAATATTTTTAACACTGATTAATCTGATTGTGGCAATGATGTTATTTTAATTGTTCCTTTACAATTTGTTGAAACTAAGCCTGTTTTAATATATTTCTTGCCTATTTCTATTTTTTTAAAGCTTTAAATGACTTTTTGGTATTCTTTATCCATTTATTGATTAAAGGTTTGTAGAATGTTTTTCCCTAAACAAACAAACAAACAAAAAAAAAAACCCCTATTAACCATGTTTTAGATGTGTTGCAAATACTTTTCTATTTCTTGTCCTTTATCTTTTTCTATATGTATATTACTATATAGTTAAATGTTTAATATAGTCATATTGTCAATATGTACTTTATAGCTTCTTGGGTTGAATATTTTACTTCAGGTCATGAAAAATATTAGTTCTATTTTCTTCTAAAAATCCTTAGATTCTACATATTGATTTTTAACTCACCTGAATACTTCTTGTATAATGTGTGAAATAGGGTTCTATATTTGTTTTATTTCAAGTAATAGTGGTCCATGCACCTTATTTGTTGAATAAGCCTTATTTTCCCCATTGATTTGAAATATCAACTTAATCATACATATATTAATCAGATATATACACTTGTCTCTAGAATGTTCATTATATTTCATTGATCTACTTGATTATTTCTGTGTTGGTGTCATGTTGGTTTAATTGTTGAGATTTTATAATGGTTTTAAATTTTTAAAAATATTTTATAATTAACTTTGACATTTAAAAAATAAATAAAATCAATCTGTATTTAAGAAAGAAAGAAAGAAACAGAGAGAGATGGAACTCCTACATTTTGCAACAACATGGATAGAACTGGAGAATATTAAGCTAAGTGAAATAAGCCGGCTGATGAAAAACAATTACCATATGATCTCACCTATAAGTGGACTCTATTCAACAAAATAAACTAATGAACAAAATAAACCACAGGCATGGAAACATGGAGCAGACTGAAAGTGACCAGAGAAGATGGGGAAAGAGGACAATGGTGGAAAGAAGGGGAAGGGACTAGACAAAGAACATGTATGAATGACCCATGGACATGGACAACAGAGTGGAAATTAACTGTGGGAGTGGGGGTTGGGGGTGGGATGGGTGGAGGTGGGTAAAGGGGGAAAAATGGAGACAACTGTAATAGAATAAACATGATTTATAAATTTTAAGAAATTATGATAAAAAAAGAATTAAATGAAATGGAAGCAACCAAAAAAAAAAAAGGCAGTAAGAGAAAAAGGACACATTTTCCCAGTAATGAACAATGGGGATACTCCATTGATCATTTTCACTCACAGGTCCAGCTCTCTCCAAATAACACAGCCTTGATGTCACCTCTTTGGAAAGATACCACAGAGTGAGAAGTAAGAAGGAACTTTGAGCTTTGAGCTGTCTTTCAGTGGTGGGATACATATAAATCATCTATACTTTCTGACCTATATATAGAATTTAATAACCTCAGTACAAGGCCTTATTATAGACACAAAGATGAAGACAATTCCTAATTTCTATAACACCATCTTATAGTTGTTTAATACCCAGGTAGAAAATGTGTTGGGGAAACATTAAGGAATATATTATGAGGTTGTCTATGTAGCAGAACATGTCAGATTGAAATGGTGGTGTTAGCTATACTTCTATTTTTGCACAAGACTAATTTACATGTTTATTATGGCTAGAAAAAAAAGAATATAATATTTGAAGATACAGTAATTCAACATGTGAATATGTGTCTTATGTGTCTTTTCTTTTTTAAGTTTCAGGCGCCCGAGTCAGCCAATTTGTTAGACATTGAACTAGAAGGGACAAAAGCAGTATCTATATCTGTATCAAATCATCTTGGGAGCAAGGATAAAAGGGTATTGTCCCCTTGGGTCACAAGCTGACAATGGGAACCAAAGGTCTTAGTTCAGGATGAGCACACATAACCCATAATAATTCTCATAGCTGTGATGTTCTAAGTTTACCAGCCTGGCTCCTTGCTGCATCCCAGTGGCAGGAACTTTAGAAACTGATGCTGAGGGAGAAGGTATAGACACAGGATAGAGCCTCCCCACTGAAGGTCTGCAGTGGTTTGGATGCATTTTTATTAATTCCCAGCTTGCAATGAAAACCCATGTCGCCATGTGAATTTTACCTCCATAAATTAGAAACAAAACACAAGCCTGTGTTGTTAGGATATTTACAGCTGTAACTGAACTTACTGAGGAGCTTAAACAATAAGTTAGATTAGTAGATCACATAATAAGAAGACAGAGGTAAGGAGAGGAGCAGGCATGTAACATTAGAGTTCCAGCCTCATCTCTTCAACTCTCTTCTTTCTTCCAACCCTCCTGTGCTAGATTCACCACCAGGCTTGTGCAAAGATAGTTATAGCTGGTCAAGTCATATGAACAGTGACAGTGTTGAAAGGAAAGGGACTCTATCTTGCAGCCCTTTGTTATAATCCAGAAACCATAGATGTCCCCATGCAGGATCATTGTCATGCTTCAGAGACCAAAACTGAGTCACCCACCCCTTCCTATTAGTCAGGATCTAATGCTGGGGCTTGGGAATCTTTTCTATAAATTACCCTGCATAGGGAGGTATAAATCTGTTAGGAGGAGGAAGAAAAAATGACAGACAACCAGCAACACTCAACTAAAAACACAGAGATCATTGAGTCAAGCTGGCTCAATTCTCCAGCATTAGGACTCCTACAGCTAGAGAGCTGATGTTCCTGCAGGCTCAGTCATTTCTCTCCTATCCCCACCCATACCCATACCCCGACTAGCTCTAAGGCCAATTCTGTCCTCACACAGGAACGTTGTAAGTAGAAGACCACCCATTTCAGTTACTTATTCCTGTATAACTGCCCCCAAACTTAGAGGTCTAACACAACAATCATTTTATTTGTCCACAATGCTATGAGTCAGGAATTTGAGTGGCTACAATGGAGAAGACTCATTTTTGCTCCCTAATAACTGGAGCTTTAGATGGAGTACTGAGCAAGACTGCTTAATCAGATCCATACATCTGGGACCTAGAGTTTCATAGTTGGCTGAGTTTCTTGATTGTCCTTCAGGTTGAGAGTCCACATGGCTAACTTGGGCTTCCACACAGCATGGCAATCTCAGAATTGAAAGGTGGAACATTCTAAGAGTATAGATCCAATATGCAAGTGCCTATCAGTCTTCTAATATATCACATTTGTTGATATCACATCGGACAAAGCAAGTTACCTGGCTGAGACCAGAGTACATGTGGGAGGGACTACACAGGAGTATGAATACTGAGAGACAGGTCTCCCTGGGGAGCATGAAATGCAACAGTTACCACCTTAACAGTCTAGCTCATTCTTGAATCCAGTATGGCCCTGATCCTCTTCTGATCATTGTGCTTTGTGTCTCCAGAAAACTGTCACTTTTTGCACCTTTCTTTATACCCATAACCTAAGATACAGATAACTTGTAAAAAGCAGCTACGTCTGTCTTCTCTTCAGCTCAAGAATTTTTCCATATTCTACCTCTTTCACTCCTCTTTGAAGCTCATATCTCTCACACACTTATCTTCTTTTCTTCTAGGAATGTTACCATAACCACCCTCTCTGCTCAGCCTCTTTCCAATGACAATTACTGCTTAGGACAACCTGTTTGACTTTCATTACTCTGTTTCAACTCAGATTCTGCCCCTTAAACTGCTTCCTTATTTCTATGCAGGAGGGAATACCTATAAGTGATGCTCACCCTGGGGCCTTCCCTGGGCTCTAGGTTCAGCACTTTAGAGCCTGGTTGGCTGAGGACAGCACTTAGGTACCTACAATTGTCTCATGATCCTGAGTCCTTGACATGGAACTCTTTTAGGACCCCATTTCATCTAGGACTGTCAGGCCCCCCATCCTCTCTGCCTAAGACTTGACTCCCTTCCTGAAGCCCAGATCAGAAGTGGAGAGAGACTTTACTATTTACTGAGACATTTCCATGGTCCTAATAGCTGCTTATTGTCTAAGATGCCCAATATCCCCAGGTTCGGGAATCCCTGTCACTTTACACTATCTACCTGGAAGGACATTCCTGGTGTTTCATGTATAAACAAGACACTTGAACCAGCTTAAGCAGGAGATAGAGGTTTACGGGCTCACATAATCAAACTTTGGAAAGGTGGAACTGGCCTCAGAAATAATGGATGCCAGGACTGGAGTATAGTCGGGACCTGCTCTCTAGTCCTGCCTCTCACCATTGTTGTCTTTAAAAGTTGGCTTTACCTTCACTCTCTGTGGGCAAGAACCACAGTAAGTAGCAGCCCTGGAATCTCAAGTGAGTATGAATTTCAACACCTGCAATAAAATTCCTCAACTTTCTCTTAGAGCACATGAGTTTATGCCAAAACTAGTTAACAGTAAAGAGAGAAGAAACACAGCAGAATAGCTTCCTTTAAGGCATTTATTTTTGCTTTTCTTCCCACCCTGTTTTGCCCCATAGAAGAAAAGGAAACTAAAAGCAAGAAGATAAAGAAGGAGCAGGTCATGTCCATAGGATTCTTGGGTCCTAGAAGTCCCCACAGTGTTCTTCCCAGTGTCTCCAGGTGCAGCCGAGTCCCATGAAGCTGCCTCACCTAGGTTTGCTTCAGAAGGACTTTTAAATAGTTGGATATATAAATCTAAAACCTTTACCTTTGGAATCAGGTAAGATAATATAAAGTATATACTATGGATTATGTATCACCCCCATTTAGGTGTGCAGCAGCACTCCATAATGAAACTCATTAACTTTTTTATGGTAAAATGTATGACTGTTCACAATTGAAAGATAAAGGATATTTATATAGATACTCTTGTTAGCTCAGGTTATATCAGATTTTGCCACGATGCATAATGTAAAACCTTTTGGTTTTCAGAGTTTAGGGATTTCAGAATAAAATAAAGCAGATTGTGGATCTATAGCAGGGATGTGGAAAGTGATCACTAAAACTGGAACTATTGATTCTCGGCATTAGAGACCATCTCTGATGGGAGCTGGGGTCTGTGATTGGCCGAGCTTGTGTCATGTGCCTGCTGCTTTGCCCCATGCCTTTACCCCACACAGCCATGCCTCTGCCATTAAAAACACCACAAAGAACCCCTTTCCCATAATTTTCTGCTCACTGCTACCATCTGCCTAAGAATCTACTTTCAAGGAGGCTATAACACTTGCAATGGATTGTTCACCTCTCAGTAGGAGACCACCAGTGTCTCTCCAATTGGCCCCAAATTCCTCTTTCCCTGTGTCACCACAAGATGTCCACAATCCCAGGTCTTTCTCCTCCCCCTGGACTCTCACCCCCATAAAGTTAATATCAAACTCAATTTTCTATTACTTCAAACTCTCCCACTGTACCCTCTGCAGCCCATCATCCATCATCAGCAAAATCCCCTCCTTCCTTAAGAGCTGTATGTTTCCTTCTCCTTGCTCCGGCTAAAGCCAGGCTCCTCCTCCCCTAACCCTCATGGCTGGCTCAAGTCACAGATTGATCCCACACCACTGGGACTTTGAGTGGGAAAGGTGTCCTCCTCACTCCTCAGTCTCCTCAGTGCTACTTTCAGACCTTCATTCCTCCCCTATAAAACACACACACACACACAGAGCTTCTTTTACACATATGCACCATATAGTGCCATCTGTTGCTCCTCTTTATTGGGGCCATACAAAAGTCTTGGGGTCATCCTTTCTGTTTCCCACACTCTCCCTCTAGCCCTACTGGTACAACACTTGATGATTTCAGCATTTACTTAGATGTTACCTCAAAGAACTTTACCTCTCAATTTCTCTATCTTCTTATCTCTAACCACCCACCTCTGTTCACCCTTACCTTATTCTTTGTCATTATCATTTACCACACCCCTCTTTTATCTGTATTTTTAATCTTTTCATTCTCCAAATAGGGTCCTTTATCTCTCGAGCTTACTCTCTCTATACTTCAATACCACTGATTCTTAGACCACATGGGATCTTGAACCCTGTCCATTTGTAACCAAATGCCCCTCACTAGATGCCACATTCCATTATTATAATCATTCTTCCACAGACATAATCAGCTCCTTTGCACCTCTCTTCCTCTGTCATACTCAACTGGCAGAAAACCCAGTGCTTGTTAAATGCAGCTTTCTTCCTGCTCCATACCCAGTCAGCTGAACATGGTCGAAGAAAAAGCACACAACTAAATGACTTGTCTCAATTCAGTCACTTCAGTGAGCCTGTAGTGTTGTCACTCCTACCACATTCCCTTAGTCAGTTCACTCCCCCAAACAGAGATGAATAATTCACACCTTCTTCTCTCTTCTCGAGTAGCCCACTCCCTTCCCATTCCTACTCTCAGCTGAAGACCTTGCCTTTTATTTCACTGAGAGAATAGAAATAATTCCATGAGAACTTTCAAATGCCCCCGTATGCTTTTCTCACTCTCTCAGACTCATACTCATCTTTCCTTCATTTTATGTGGTCTTTCATTTCAGCTTCTCTGTGGGTGTTGAGTTCAGTCTCCTCCTTCTGAAGATCGTCACTCCCATTACACCTTTTCACAGCCACGGGTTCTGCTGGGGTCACCTCAGAATGGCAGCCTCAGTCCCCAAGACCACCTGATTTGTTTCTCAGTTTCAACTCCAAATTCCCAGTTTGAAAAAACCAACCGGCCCTGGCCGAATGGCTCGGTTGGTTGGAGCATCATCCCACATACCACAAAGTTTCTGGTTTGTTTCCCAATCAGGGCACATGCCTAGGGTGTGGTTCTATTCCTGGTCAGGTCACATATGGGAAGCAATCGACTGATATTTCTCTCTTGTTCTTTATCTCTCCCTTCCTTCTGCTCTCTCTAAAATCAATAAACAGATCCTTGAGTGAGGATTAATAACATTTTTTTAAAACCCCAATAGGCCCAGCTTGGGTTCAGTGCTCACCTCCAGTCTTACCAGCTGCAGCTATGGGAGAGGGGCTGGACTGAGCATGAGGCTCTTACAAAGAGACCATGCTCTGAGAATGGGGATAATGTGGCACCAGACAGTACAGGGCAGCAAACATCCAAACCAAAGAGAAAACCCCTCCCAAAGCCTATCTTCCACTGGAAAATAGAACATATCAATGCTGTAGGGCACATAAAATTCAGAGAACAAAGTTTTCCAGAAACTACTGAGAAAAAGACTGATATCATTATAAGAGAAACCTGAGGAAATCATAGCTACAATGGGACATGTATTTCACTGTGAGTCCTGCAGACTGTCAGTGTCCCAGAGCACAGAACTAGCCCTACTCATCGTTATAACCCAGTGTGTAACATGGTATGTAGCATTCAATATTTGCTGGACTGAATAGAATCCCCTAGAAGATAATGATGGAGAAAATGACAGGACAACGAACACCCCAAGTCTCATCTACAGACAGGCACAGTTCAGACTCTCCTGGAGAGTCAAATTTTTCTTGAGCACTGAGTATTGTAAGGGATTACAAAGAGAAGTCTTTATTTGGGTGACATTTGTTCACATAACAGACAATGGCTTCATCTAAGGCTTTGCAAAGATTCAGAAATGCCCTTAAACTGTCTGTTTCTTATATTATCCTTCTCTAAAACCAAGAGCATAACACTACATCATGACTCCTGGATGGCATTTTCATAGAGAGATGAGCTCATCTGGCAGAGTCGGGTGCTTTTTGACCAAACGCAACAGTACAGCTGTAAAAACCTGGAGAGTGACTCAACCACAGCAGAGGACTGGGAGGCAGAGGTGTTTCAGAATCACCTGGGAAAATTTTTCAAAATATAAACCCACCCTCCACCATGATTCTAATATCACCTGGGTCCCTGACAGTGAGGGTAGGCATGAATCAGAAAGAATACTGGCATGTATATTTTGAAAAACATAGCTCCCTTTCCCTTGCTCACCCTCTCACTATTTTGAATACCAGGGACCTGGAGGGATGCATTTGTATTTGATATGTCTTCCTCAAATATCAGTACACATTTTATGTATGCATATATGTATTTATATGCTATCTCATTCCAGAAAGGATGGCATCTGCCTTACAAAGATATATAAAATACCAAAAAGGGGGCATAAAAATAGAAACAAAATGCCAAAGGAAAAAAAAGTTAGAAATGTAAATGCAAGTAGACCTAAGTGCATTTTGCAAAGTTCAGTTGGCTTTAATGCAGGAGAGGCTGAGCTCTCGCAAGGGAGACGTGAGGCTTGAATATAAGCTGAGCGCTCAGAGAGCACAGGCGCTTCGGGCACTGGACCATCTGCTGAGAAGCTGTCATCTGTTACCAAGATGCAGCCCCTCAACTCCTGGTTTTTCACAAAATGGAAGCAACCCATCTGCAAGGGCAGTGGGCAGCAAGGGTTCCCTTTTATAAAACTGGGGAGTTTCAGGTTTCCTGTGACAGGGGAGTACTTAGAATTCAAGAAATTAGTAGGCAAGGTAAAGGACTGTTATTCGGTCTTATTATTGTCTCTTTTTTGCAGACATATCCCAGGTTCAGGTATCTGGACTTAAACCTTTTCTATGCAGATTCTACCTTGACCAGTGGCTGAATTACAGATGAGATGTCTAGGTCTCCTAATCCTGATTCTATTTGATTAATTCTGTCTTCCTTCATATACAATGTATTTATACTTGGAACATGACCAGGCACTTATATAAGATCCCATGTTAGGACCGGGAACATTAATATGTATGTGGAATGGTGGGGAAAGCATTTAGGTGAAGGAGGGCAGATCAATTAATTACACTGCTGAATAATAATATCCAGCACCTGGAGATGATTATGCTAAATAAAATAAACCAGATTCAGAGGAGGACACACACCATATTATTTCACTTATATGTGGAAACTAATGAACAAAATAATTTAACAAACAAAATAAAAACAGAAGCAGAGACACATAGAATAGACTGACAGCAGTCAGAGGGGAAGGGCTTTGGGGGACTGGGTGAATAAAGGTGAAGGGATTAAGCAAATAAACACACACACACACACACACACACACACACACACACACACACAGACAACAGTATGGTAATTGCCAGAGGGAAGCGTTGAGAGGGGGGAAGTAGAAGTGGACAAAAGGCGGGGTAAATGGGGACAGAGACTTGACTTCAGGCAATGGGTGCACAATGTAGTAGGCAGATGATGTTTTATTGAGGTATGTGCTTGAAATCTTTTTGGTTTTAACTAATTTCACCCCCATAAGTTCAATTTAATAATAATAAGCCCTGGCCGGCTGGCTCCGTTGGTTGGAGTAGTCGTCCTCTACACCAAAAGGATGCAGGTTCAATTTTGAGTCACATACTTAGGTTGTGGGTTCAATCTCCAGTTGGGGCACATACAGGAGGCAACCAAGTGATGTTTCTCTCTCACATCAATGTCTCTCTCTCTCTCTCTCTCTCTCTCTCTCTCAAATCAGTAACATCCTTGGGTGAGGATTAAATAATAATAATAGCAATAATAAGAGCTAACATTATCGAGGACTTTTTAAGTGCTGAATGTTTTAAATGCATTATCTCATTTAAACATTTCAATGACCATCTTACTAGTACTCTTATCATCATTCCCACTTTATAAATAAAGAAATGGAGGCTGAGAGAAATTAAATGACTCACTCAAGACAGTTCAGCTCTTAAGCTGTTAAAACAGGATTCCAATCCAGCAGTCAGCCTGGTCAGTAAGACCACAGAGGGGAGGTGAGAGCTTATGTAAAGTCCAAAATTTTGTGAAGCTCAGCGGACTCAGCTTTTTCAAACCAGTGAAAGAACAGACAGCCTTGGAAAAATGTTTCTCCAATTTCCCTTCCAAATACTGAGTCTTCAGTTATGCCAAAGAAAATTTTCTGCTAATAATTTTGCAGTCACTCTGCTTTGTCGTGGCCAATGGTGGAGGGTAGCAGGGATTAGGGTGGGACAAACAAGATGTCATTTTTAGGGAAGGGAGAATTATACCATCTACCCAGAAGTTTAGAATAGCTGTTTTTAAAACTCACACCACCATTTGATGAAAAATTGCCTCATCACCCTAAGAATTATTGATATGTACAGAGTGTTTCCTTTGACATGTCCCTCCCAGTCAAGGAGATTTTATTCAGCTTTACTTTTTCTAGATAAAAATTACCAAAAAATATTTAAAATTTATTTTTCCAAATATACATTGTTGTTACAATTGATATATGAGTTTCAAGCCATTCATTCAATCCCTTTGAGAGAGTCTATCTACTTGCTGCCTTTGAAGAACACTGGGAGAGACCTTACTGCTGGGAACTTTGGTCTGAACATATTTTCTCTGAAATGCTTCCTAGAGCTCAAGAGTTTCTGAAAGGTGAATAAGATTGCATTTGGAGGAGTCAGAAAATTCTTTGTTTCTTCCTCATCTCTGGCTCCCAAAAATCCTCATGTGCCTTGCTAGAGTAGCAAAATAACCTAATCTGTGGGGGGTTCGATACATTGTCGCTTTCAATGTCTTAAAAATTTTATTTCCTGATATTTCAATTGTGTTTTTTTAACTATGTGATGCACAGGATCACAGCGCTTATTTCATGTGCTTACATGAGATTTTATCTAACATTTGGGCCCCATACACATGACAAATAACTAATCTTTGAAGTTACTAAGGCAAGTGTGTGATGTGTGTGTCCAAACACACCCTGAACTCAGACCACTGAATATTTTTGCCAAAGTCTTGCATTCATAATTAAACTTGGCAGAATGATGTTTCTCTCAAAGCTTTCAAATCTCGGGCTTTTCAACTGCAAGTTCTTGCAGATTTAATTAGTCACTCCCTAAGTAGATAAAGCTTTTCTTTAAGTATACAGTTGGATCCTGAAAAAAACTCTCTCTTTGATTAACCTTGCAGCCCTTAGGCCAGAGAGACTCCTGCAGTGTAACTAAGAATTGCCTTTTCCTAAAGATTGAGAAAGAGATATCTAAGGATGTGTATACACTTTGGTGCCAAGAGATTTGCTTTTGCTTTATATAACATTTTATTTTCAAAGAGTTTAAGACTCACACCAAGTTTCAAAAAACTGCAGATTGTTCCTGTGGACGCTTCCCCCAGCCTCCCACAATGACAGGATGTTATTACATAACGATGTACACTGAGGAGACCTGCTCTAATAGCAAATATTTACTGTGCTCTTGTTGAGCTCATGCACAATGTGCCAGGAACTGTTTTAAGGTTTTAATGCATTAACTCCTTTAACCCTCATGGCAGACCTTTGGGGTAGGCAGAGTAGCCTCCATTTTACAGTTGAGGAAGCAAAGTTTACCAGAGGCACAAAAAGATTCGAAAGATTATCCTCAGCCAGGACTCAGACCCCAGCAGTCTGATTCTAGAACACATGCTTTGAAGCGCTCCACTCTCCAGGATTTTTTTCTGTGTCACTTTATCCAAGTTACTTATATGACTCCCTGTTTACAAAATTTAGGTCATGTTGAAGATTTTTTTTTTAATTAGGCAAGACAGTACCATGTGCAGGGTCTACTACTCAGTGAATTGCAGCTCTCTTTCTCCCTCCACACCCACACCCCATGTTCATTTAATGACTATTGAAATCTGGTCTTCCAAGCACTATAAAATACATCATAAAAATGAACAGATAGCTTGTGACTAGTGCAACCCACTCACCAGTCAAGCAGCATTTGCACCGAGGTTTGCACAAAACAAACTGGTCATGAGTATGTTTTAATATTCCAGGAACAGCACCTTCTGGTGCTCTCTGGGATTTCAGATTCTTCAGATAGTTTCCTTAAGGAACAGAATATGGCTATGAAAGGTATAATTTGCTGAATATACAAAAATTCAGGATAAGCTGGAAGAAATTAAACTAAAATAAAAAATCTCTGGAAAGTACTCAAGCGAAAATAATGAATTTTTCTCTCATGATTAGGTCTAAGAAGAAGAACAGATACCTACTATTTATTATATGCCTACTATGTGCCAAGCTCTTTATAGTCTCTAATATTCACAACTTCCATGAAGCAATAGTCCATTTAAAGGGAAAGAAACTGGAGACTGAGCTATTATTCCTACCAAAATGAAGTAACAGGTGACAATAGCATCCTTTTGCTATTCTGTCATCTACTCACCTCAGTACCCAAACCCAAGAATAAGCTGACAAGCAAAGGTAATCTAATTAAGGAGACAGTTGTCTGCCTTGCTAGATAGATGATGTGCCTTACCAATTTCTTCAAGTCCTGATAGAATGTATGTCATGATATAAATGGTGACCAATGAAGTCATTAAATTTTGTTGCTTCTATATACTAGCTTTCTCCTCCACTCCCTTTTCACACCTGTTTAGTTCAGGGTTGGGGGAAGCAAAAATATAAACTTGGAGCAGGCCAAAATTTATTGATAAAGTCTTTATGATGGTTAATTTTATGTGTCAACTTGGCCCTGATGTGCCCAGATATTTGGTTAAACATTATTCTGGGAGTTTTTGTGAAAATGTTTTTGGATTGGATTAACATTTAAATCAGTGGATTAAGTAAAGCAGATTGCCCTCCCTGTAAGTGAGCCTCAGCTAATCAGTTGAAGTCCTGAGTAGAACAAAAAGACAGACGATTCCCCAAGTCATGGAGAGTTATGTTGCCTGAAGGCCTTCAGACTAGGATATTGACTTTTTCCTGACCTTGGACTTGAAATGAAACATCAGCTCTTCTTGCGTATCAAGCTTGCCCAGCTTCAGACTGGAATCAAAACATCAGTTCTCCTGGATTTCCAGGTTGCTGACTTACCCTGCAGAATTTGGGACTTACTAGCCTCTTTAATTCTGTGAGCCAATTCCTTATCATCTCTCTCTGGAGAACTCTGACTAATAAAGGCTCACTAAAGAGAAAATACATTTTGATAATTTAGCTCAAGGAGATGGGAATAGATCTAACATTTTGCTTAGATGCTGAATGGTTGGCTAAATGAAATATTGTGATGAGCAGGACCAATTAAATGGCATTGGTCCAGTCAAGATAGCAGAAAGTATATAAAACAAAGTGGAGTCACTCATGTCAACCAAGATGGCTGCCAGTCAGCCATGACACTTTGGTTCAGGAAGGAAACTACCTAAGTCACAGTAGACACATCTGGCAAAGAGATACACCTAAGATATCTGCACATGTCATCAGAACAGCCGTGTCTACAGAGCAGGACCATCCGTAGAAAGGCTCCTTAAGAAATTCCCTACTTGCCATCTGGGTTGCCAAGACACTTACAAAGAGACCCAGAGAGTGGAGTACACCACTTTCAAGGTATAATTGAGGCAGATCACTGCTGAGACCACTGAGGTCACAAACCAAGATGCTGCGCCATGCCACACTGATCTCTCTTGGCATCAGCCACCAGAGGCTCTGCCCTGCTGGACTGAGGACTTCATCTGCTCTGTTGCCCACCTGGCTCTGGAGAGTCTTCCTTGAAAAATGCTGACAACTCCCTTGCTCACTGTGCTGCCTCCCAGACCCGCAGACTGAGGACTCTGGGACTCAGGTCCATTATCCTTCAATTCTCTCTTGTGATATTATTACTAATTGCTTCTGAGTGATTAGAATTATTATTAGGTTAGTATAGGTTTGGATTAAATCTGCATTAATAAAAGCGGAGTGAACCTGTATATGATCTGAGTAAATAGCATAAGTCACAATTGTTGGCTCCATATTATTTCTTGGTATCAGTGTCACCTGTAGGACTGGTGGTCATACAGGTGGCTTAGCACTTTCAGTTCTTAAGGCCTGGGTCAGACAATTCAAACAAGGACCACAGTCTGGCTCATAAGAAAGAATATATTGCGAACACACGTTTGCGACAAATATATACAAAGGTGTTCTACAGTAAATGAGGATGCTTTAACTTCTTTGGTGCACTTGAAGAAGAAGCATACTACTCTGTAAAAAAAAGTTATACACACACACACACACATATATAATGTTTTTATATATGTGTGTGTGTGTGTGTGTGTGTGTATATATATATTCATATTCAAAGCTCTAAGGAGCTTGGAATGCCAGAATGGATTGATCACGGAGACCTTATTATCCATTCTGGAAGGGTCCAGAGGACATACCCTTCACTAAGGCTGTGATAAATTTATGAGTGGAACTCCTCCCTCTTTGAAGAGTTTTGTGGTTTCTCTTCTCTGTTGGTCAGATATTACAACATAAAACTGGTTAAATCATGATTTCTAAATACAATATGGGTGATAGGGTTCTGGTGTTGCAGAGGCCAAGAGACAGCAGAGCCAATGCAGTTATCAAAACAGTCTGATTCACAGGGTTCTTCGGCATTGGCTAGTTTTTCATGCTGTCTCCAGAATCAAAATATTTAGGGAGTATAGTAAAGTCTTATTTTACCTAAGAAGTCTAGTGAACAGAAGTCTGGTTTAAGTCACCAAACTATTCCCAGACTTGAGCCAGGTCACCAACCCAGAGCAAGAGTGTTCTTGGAGAAGAAGTGTACTACTCTGTAGAAAATGTATACTGTTTATCTCCCTCCCTGCTTCTCCAAAAGGACATGTGACAATTTACCATAGTGATTGAACGTTGGGGAAGAAGGAACAATGAAAACCTTAGTGGGCTATGGGACACTAGGCCTGAATTGGTACTAATTCCTAAAAAACTAAAATGTCCCTATGATCTACCAGTCAGAGCATGGATATATGAACATCAAGTGACTAATGGGGTTTTGTTGCAGTCCCTTCTCAAAGGGGCTCCTTGGATCCCTGAAACCACTCTGTGGTTGTTTCCCCAGTCTTGGAGTGGCGCATTTGCAAGGGACATACTCAGCAGAATGTTTATCTGTAGAGTGGGGCTATTATAGTAAAAAATGCCAAAGGAAGGCACTAATGCTCTCTGTACCTAGGAGAATAGTAAACCAAAACCAATGCCACATTTCTGGAGAGACTGCAGAGATTTGTGTCACCATCAAGCACTTGAAAGATGCAAGGATGATTACTACCACATCACCATACAACTAGTCTATAATAGTCTGCCCATATAGAAACAGATGTACCTTGTGTTATTTTAAACTTAATCAGGTGGTGACTTCAGTTGCAGCTGCTCTTCCAAATATGGTTTTGTTATTGGAGCAAATCAACACTTCCTCTGACATCTGGCATGCATGTATTGGTCTGTCAAAAGTGCTTTTTCTAGACCTATTAATAAGACCATTAGAAGTGGTTTTCTTTCAGCTGGCAAGGCCAGCAATACACCTTCACTGTTCTACTTTAGGGCTATAGAAACTCTCCAATCCTATCCATAATCTAGTCCATAGAAACATGACCACCTTTCAACTCCACAGGATATTGTGCTGGTCCATTACATTCATGATGTTATGCTAATTGGACCTGGTGATCAACTTCTTTAGACATTTAGGTAACATTTGTGTAAGGTAAAGGGAAATAAATCCCACAGAAAGCTAAACGAAATTTTATTGTCTGAGGCATGTTGAGATATCTTCCAACATGGAGGACAAGATGCTACATGTGAACATCTTGCCTCCTGGGTTGTTAGGGACTACTTTGTGTGGTATCAGGAATTGTAGCCCCGTGTGAGCCAGGCCTTAAAAGGGACCATAAGTCTCAACCAGAAAACTGGGAATGCTGGGAGGCAGACATGACCTGATGCTAACACTGAGGATTCCCATGTGAAATCTGCCCTAAAGAATGCATTGCATTCACTGAAGCTTGCTCTGCTGTGCAGTGCCCTGATAAAGAAAAAACAGATGTTTAAGCTCCAAACAGAAAGAGTCAATTCCTGAATTCAGGAGCTATACCTTAACAACCATCTGATGTCAGCGTGTCTAACAGACCCTGACCTGAGGCAAATCTCTGTGTCTCTTCAATTGTTATCTATGATTTCTATCTGTTTTCTGTAAATATAACCTTTAGGCATTGATTGATAAGCTTTGCAAGCAAGCTGTATACCCCTGTGCATATCATTCTCAATAATAACCACTTCACAGAAGGGCTAGAGGCCTTTTCCGCTAGAGGGAATCATCACCCCTTTCTCCTGGCAAACCAGTGTGTCTGGAACAACTCATTTTTTCATCCACAATGGCCAGGAGGACCCCACGGGATGGGAACTCCCACACTGGGTCTCTTGATTGTAAAAGCAATCATTTACCAAGTAATTAAAAAAAAAATATCATCCTTGAGTGGGTCCCCCAAAAAGAGAAGGCTTTGAAATAGATATAGGTTGCCTTGCAGTCTGCTCTGCCACTTGGACCATATAACCCACCGACGTAATCATGCTTGAAGTATCAGTGGCTCAAAGGAATGATGCGTAGAAACTTAATTAATGGTTCACATAGGGCTCTTCCTTTGCAAGCAGGTAGTTGCAGCTCTACAGCCACACATCAGGATGAGCCAGAAGGACAGTGATAAATGAAAATGTGTCCAGTGGATAGTATTTGGAGTAAACCACTCATTTATCAGGTTGGCCAAAACATTCGTTTTTTTTCCCTGTAAGATGGCTTTTGTAGTGCTTAGTTGTCTAACTTCATTTGAAACAATGTTATTAGATTGTATTATGACAGCTGTCATATTAGTGTACATTTAACAAAACTTATCAAAATTGGTGAATTTTTGTGTAGCCATCTCAATATTGAAGATGGAAGAAACTACACATTTTCAGTATATTATGCTTCATTATTTCAAGAAAGGTAAAAATGCAACAACTAAAACCCAAAAACCAGATTTGTGCAGTGTATGGAAAAGGTACTGTGACTGATCAGAAGTGTCAAAATTGGTTTGGGAAGCTTCATGTCGGAGGTTTTTCATTGGACAATGCTCCATGATCATGTAGACCAGCTGAAGTTGATAGTGATCAAATCGAGACATTAACTGAGAACAATCAACCTTCTACCACATGGGAGATAGCTGACATACTCAAAATATCCAAATTTATAAAGTTATTTGTGAAAATGAAAAATGTGTCTTTTGTTTTATGGAAAAAACTAAACAGGCTTTTTGGCTAACCCAATATTTTGCCTAGAAGTACAGATGGCAAGAGATATGAATCTAAAATGCTTTATGGGCTGTAGCTAATGTGTGGACTGGAAAATGAATGGTAAGGAGGTATAGGGAAGAAGTATATGGAGAGGACTTTCCAAATGGAAACGGGTTGTGAAGATATTAGTGCTTTGTGCATAAATGCTCACTAAAGGCTAACCTTATTAGACAAGAAATTTAATAATCAAGTGGCTAGGATAACCCATTCTGTGGATACCAGTCAGCCTCTTTCCCCGGTCACTCTAGTCATTCACCAATGAATTTATGAACGTTGTCCTGAGGCTCCAGAACATGGACTTCTCTTCACCTGAGCTGATGTGGTTTCAGCTACTGCTGAGTCCTCAGTGTGCCAACACAAAAGCCAACACTGAGCCACTGATGTGGCACCATTCTTCAGAGGACTGTGTGGCACATTAACTATCTTGGACCATTTCCATTATGGAAGGGAAACTACTTCGGTCTTAGACACTTACTTAATATGGATCTGCCTTCCTCACCTACAATTCTTCTATCAAAACGATCATGGTATTCCAAATAGTCTCACTTCCAACCAAAGAATTCATTCATAGAAAATGAAGTGCAGAAATGGACTCATGTTCATCAAATTCATGAATTCACTCATTCTGTGATGTTACCCCACCAGCCTGAAGCAGCTAGTTTGGGAAGATGATGGAATGACCTTTTGAAGACTCAGTTATAGCACTAGGTGGGTGGCAAAATATCGAAGGGTAGGGCAATCTCCTCCAGGGCACAATATATGCTCTAAATCAGCACATGGTGGTATTTCTCCCATACCCAGAATTCACAGGTTTGGGAATCAAGGATTAGAAATGGGAGTGGAACCACTCACTATGATTCCTAGGGACCCACTAGTAAAATTTTGCTTCTGTCTCCTCAACTTTAGATTCTGCTGGGCCAGAGGTCTTAGTTCCAAGGGAAAAATGCTTTCACTAGCTGCGTAGCAATGATTCCATTCAACTGAAGACTAAGACTACCATCTGACCATTTGATCTCCTTCTGCCAGTGACTCAATAAGCAGAAAAGGGGAAGTTCCTGTACAGGTTGGGATAAGTGGACCTGCCTATTAAGGGGACATTGAGTTGCTAATACACAAGAAGGGTAAGAAGCAGTATGTCTGGAATGTGGAAGATTCCCATGCTCTGAGATTAAAGTCAACAACCCAATTCAGGCAGTACTACTAATGAACCAGACCCTTCAGCAATAAAGTTTTGGGTAACTCACTAGGCAAGGAACCATGACAAGCTGAGGTGCTTGTTGAAAACAAAGAGAACATAAAATGAGTGGTAGAAGAAGGTAGTTATTATAAAAATACCAACTACAATACAACTCTGTGATCATTTGCAGAGAGGGCTATAGTAGTTATCAACATTTATTTTGATATGTGTTCAAATGCTTATTACTGAATATTTTTCTTTCTCTCTCTCCTTTGTTATCTTACATCAGACATGTTAACATATATTAACTTTGTATTTCAGCATTTAAAGTAGAGGATAAAAAAATGGGGAGTATGAATCTCCCAGGGGAAGAATGAACATTAGTCAAAGACAAAAAAAAAAAAAAAAGACTTTATATCCTCTTTCAGAAGAAGAGTTAGAGTGTTTCTGTTTGTACAATGAATGTTGTATTATATTAGGTAGGAACATAACTGTGTTGTTATCTTTATTTAGAGATTAAATATGGTTTTAGCAGAATATATGAATGACAAATGGTTAGGAAGAAGACAATGGTGACTTGCTGATATATGAACTTGGTTAAACTGGGCAACATCTGCTTACAATCCCTTTCCTGTATGCTTCTGATTAAGGTGGGCCACGAGAGATATTCTTACAGGAGTTTTTGTGGGGGGGGTGGTTTGGAAGGAAAACAGTAGGTGTTTTGTAGCTCACATGTGTTCTTGCTTATCTGCTTGTTCATCTCATTGGTGTGACGGAGCAGTCAGGCCTACAACTGCTCTACCCTCCCCTACATTCTTCTTCAACTTATATAACTCCTGGACCAGGTATGTGCTTCACTCCTTGATGAAAAGACTCAACTTCTGCAGGAAGTCCATACCACCAAGGCCAGAGGCAGCAAGAACTGCCATGAACTTCAGTTCACCCTCATGGTTCCCACTTGTGCTTGTGGGTTTCAGCTTGTCCTTGTTCTCTTCTACTTTACATTCACATAAATACATATGTAATGTTACAGGTATCTGACCTTACCAATAAATAATGGGTACAATCTCTCTATGTAAATATGTAATATGATATAATATAAAAAATATAATTATCACGTTATATATATATGGGAGGACACACAAAAAAAAACTAGAATCATCTTCTGGTGGGTGAGCCTCTTGCAGTACAGGCTTCCTCTGCTAAGTGAGTGTTCTAGGAATCCATCTGCCTCAGTGTACCAGCTGGTGTTGTTGTGAGAGGCTGCATTCAGCTTCAGTGGGTTTTTTTTTTTGAAGACTCAACATGTTTGCCCATTTCATGATGGGTGATAAGAGCACCTACCCACACTGTGCTGTGTCCAGCAATTTTTGACCAAAAACAGCATGTCCGCCATGCCCCACCCTCCTTATTAACCCAATCTTGCTGCAAGTGACTTGTTTCCCCAGATGAAAAAAAGTCATCAAAGGGAAACATTTTGATACTGTGGAAGAGGTGAAACAAAAAATGGCAGAAGCACTAAAAAGCATCAAAATTGATGAGTTCAAAAACTGTTTTGAGCAGTGGAAAAAAAGTCTTGATAGGTGTGTTCCATCCAATGGAGAGTACTTTGAAGGTGACAAGTTTAAGCATGTAACAATAAAAGCACCTTTTTTTATAAATAAACTCTGGCTTTTTGGGATCCCTCCATATATATATATTTATAATAATAAATAAATAGCAAATTATATATAAGTTATAAATTTTTTACAAATTATAAATAAAATAACAAATTATATAATTTGTTACAGGGATTTGACCTTACCTCTCTATGTGAATATATAATATAAAAACATTATTTTATATGTAATAATATAAATATATATATGATTTGTTGCAGGGATTTGGCATAGATAAATAGAGACTTGTGACCTGCCAGCACACAGCCCATGAGACTTTGAAGATTTTCCCATTCTAGACAATGGCCGTCATGAAATTCCCAGCTCTGTGTCTAAAGGAGAAGCCTTTGTGCCTTCATGGTTTCTTCTTTTCCTTCCAGGCTCATTTTTTTCCCAGTTGCAACATCTCAAGGAGAGGTTTATGATAGGAATGATCCCAGATCAAGATAGGCTTAAAGAAATGAGAAATGGCTGCTGAGAGCCTTGAACTGTGCCCCAGGCCTGGAATAATTCCACATTATCTGTACTCCTCAAGGACCCAAGATTCCTTCCTTATCTTTGTACATCTCAGGAGGACATAATTTTCTCCTCACTCCAAGTGAACTATGAACCTCTTCCAAACTTTCACCAAGAAGTACATATTCCCGTCATGTGAAACTGAACATATTCTCCCTCTCTTTCAAGCAATGTCTATGAGCTCCTATTCTAAAAGTCTTCAACCCAGGCATCCATTGTCTCCAGAGCTTTTCCTGTGAATCCTGCCCTTGTCACATACTAGCATAACTCTAGATGTCTCCTATCTTTTGTTCTAGTGTGGCTCAGGATCAGAGGGGAAGATGGAAGTCTTCCATTTTCGGGGGGAAGGGGAAGGCAGGGCTAATCCTCTCCACGTCCTTATCCCGGGTGTTCGCAGAAGTTGACTGATAGGAACCCCCTCTCCTTTAGGATATTTTTGCTCCTTTGAATGCCTCAAAACTCCTCCTTCCTTTGGGAAAATGCCATTTAAGTTATGGGCAGGGGGACCTGGGTCTCAATGACACGCACTCCCACTGGAGACTGCACTTGAGAGATTGGTGAAAGTAAGGAGTGAAGTCAGCAGTCAAGATGAGACTGAAGGCAAGAGCCCTCTTTGGAGGCTGAATCTTTGATACTGACGTGCTTAGCATACAACAGCCATTAGAAATACCCTTTCTTCCTATCAACAAAGAAGTATATATTAGGATGCTCACCTCAGCATTCTTAAGAATGCTAACAATGCCAAACAATGTAAGTGCTCAATAATATTGAATAGTTATAAAAAAAATCATGTTTTCACTATTTTTAGTAAAAGAGTATATATGACCGCAAAATGCTAAATCTTTTTTAAGAGCAAGTGGCAGAATGATGTAAGCCCATTTGTTTATTTTTTTTAAACTTTGAATTACTGATTATGCCCAAAAAAAGTCTCAAGCTATTAGCAGCAATTTCTTCTCAGAAGTGGATTTGGAGAGGAAAAGTTTCTCTTTCTTACTACATACATAATCCTGAATCCTTGGGTTCATTTACAATAGTATTCTTGTAATAAAAAAAAATAAAGATTGAGAATCATGTTTTTGATGACTGATAAATGACAAAAAAGGTTTTTAATTCAAATTTAATTTTTAAAAGTAGGCTACAATATAAAGGCTACAACCCCATAAAATATCATACAAAAAAAAAAGAGAGGAAGAGAGTGAAAGGAAAAAAAATAATTCAACACACAAAAGCAAGTGATTTCTGGGTACATGTATTAAGATTATAGATAACTTAGAGGATACTTTTTGTATTCACAAAACTTCTAAAGTATGAATTAATTTTTTAATCAGAAAAAATAAGCATTGTTCTTTTCTTGAAGTCAGCCTTTATATTACTATCTTGTGAAGTGCCAGGACAGCTGTATAAGACTCACATTTCCGAATTTTTTCCCCCCAAACCAAAGTTCTTTGGGGAGAATTTTTCTCACTCATGCTGCTGTAGCTGTGTTCCTGTGGAGAAACTCGGAGCGGTCCTGCCCACGAAATAGCTCTGGGGGCCACCAGGGCTCTTGGCGTCCACATAACTGCTCCTAGTGTCATCAGCAGCCACTGTCTCCATTCCCCCTATTGATTAACTGGTTAGTAATTAACCTTCCTCCTAGGCAGGCATTTCTTGTGCCTGATTCTCTAATTCATATCTGCTGCAAAGCACCATTCCCTTTATTTCATCTATAATAAGAATGAAATGGAGAGAACTCCGTAACAGAAAGACCAATTCAATAGCAGGGCCAGAACCAGACATCCAATTATTCTCACACTTATTTAAGCTCATGGTGTGTGCTAGTCATTGTTGACACTGAAGATATAAAAACCACATTGGCACAATGCTTGCCCTTGGGTACTCAGAATAGGCAGATTAGAGAAGGGCAAGAGGGCCAGGGAAGAGCAAGAAACAGGTTTAAAACTAATAGAACTCACCAGCAGTGATGTTAATGGCAAAAGAAAGCCGTGGCCATCGCCATAGAGACAGGAACAAGGTGCAGGATAGTGGCAGTGGGGGAAAGCAATGCCTAAGCTGATCCATTTTCCACAAGCAGTGGTCCTCCAGGTGTGGTCCCCAGAACAGCAGCACAAGCATCTCCTTGGTCTAGACATGCACATTCTTGGGCCCCGCCCCAGACTTTCTGGGAAGTTGAAACTCTGGAGGTGAAGCCCAACCTGCATTTTAACCCATCCTCCTCCTGTCTCCCTCTTCACTCCCTTCAGCCCACCACCCCCACCTTCCCCAAGTCCACCACCTGTGATTCTGACATCCACTGACACTTAAGGACCACTGTTCTAAAAGTCCAGTGACTGACAGATTCTAAATAACTCGGGAAGACAACACAGCAGAAAACCTGGCATAGATAAATCACCTGTGTTTCCTGGGAAGACTGGATAAGGTGCCCCCGAAAGTTGCTCTTTCAAGATAAGCTGGGGGTGGGGGAGAAAGCCCTGCTGCTGTTGTAAATTGAAATCTGGGAGAATTTATGATATGCTAGTTCAACAGTAAGTTAAATGCCTATTTGAACAATTCAGAAAGAACTCTCTTGCTATTTCATATTTTAACCATTTCCAGGAGTGCTGTGCAAGAGAAAACCAGCCCGCAACTGCCAAATTCCATGAATCAAGAGAATCCTGTAAATTTGAACCTGCACAGGTAGTAAGGTGTGATAAGTACTTTATTAGAAATTTGAACACAATGCAGGAGAGCACAAAGGAAGCAATCGCTGCTGACTGGAGATAGTTAAAAGAAGGCTTTACTGAACAGACATCTAACGTGGAGCTTGAATAACTAGTAGAATCTTACCAGGTAGAGAAAAGAGCAGGAACAAAAGTTGGGAGATCATAAAGGCCTCTTGAGTGGCAGAGAAGGATGGAAAGGTAAATTACAAAGAGCCCCAGTGCCAAGCTGAGGAAGATAAACATTTTCTGTAGAAAGTGGGACCATTGGGAGGTTGTGCAGTGATAGTGCAATGAAACAGAAATATAGAAAAACCATTTGGCATGGGAAGAAAGGATGGATTGGAGAGAAGCCCAGTTAAGTAAGATTTCTATTTCTATTTATTTGTATTTTTTCTACTATGAATGTATTTTACTCACCACTTCCAATGGAATTAAGACCTGTGGACTTGAAAAGAAAAAGCAACTTAGTACAGGGACACTGCAGATCCAGGCTTAAGAGGCAAGAAGAGCAGGGGTCAAGGCCACAAGCAGAAGCTTTAGCACTAGAATGAGGAGAGGCCGTTTCTCCTTGGAGATCAGAAAGCAGAGATTACACATGCATGAAATGTAAAAGTTTTTAAGTGAATAAAGTTGAGATCATTTGTACCAGAGGCCTCTGCTTCCTCACTAATGAAGACAGCAACATCATTGCCTGAGGATGCAGCATGGGGCCAGGGGTGGGAGCATGAGAAGCACTCCAAGGTTGAAACAAATAACAGCTGACACCCCTGTAGTATATGTTATGTGCCACACACTGTCCTAAGTGTTTTATTTTATACTGACTCATTTAATTCTCACAACACTAGGTGGTAGACACTTATTATCACACCCATTTTACAGAAGAGAAAACCGAGGTACAGAGAGGATATGATCGCATAGGTGGTAAGTGGCAGAGCTAGAATTTGAACCCAGGCAGTCAGCAACCTATGTCAGGATTTAGAGAAGGTATGCCCCAGGGATGGTTCAAATATCATGAAGTAGTGTTGAAATCTCAGCTGAGTTTAAAGTCACGTGTTTGTCCTGGAGTCAGTCCAAAGTCCCGCCCTTGCCCACTTCTACAGAGAGAACCATAGAAGAACTATAGTATGTTCTCTGAAAGAGAGACGTCTAGGGCCACCCTTAAAATGTTGCCTTAAGCTGAATTCACAGAAGGCTATGTGAGCTGCCACAACACATGAGAAAGCTTCAGTTTGAACATTCCGCAAACACCAACAGTGGGCAAGGAACGCCTGCTGAGGCAGAGCCACCCGTGTTTCAGAAACCCAGGAAAATGCAGTGAGAAGAGGGCTGCTATCTCGCCGTCCCCCATGCCTTTGCATTGGAAGTTCTGTGGAATTAGAAGTTCTTCAAGTGTTTGGGGGAACAGCAGCTGCCAACTAAGCCGACTCAAAGGATCTAAATATAGTTAAAGAAAACACAAAGACAGAATGTGAAAATCAGATTATTTGGAAAGCCAAAACAAACTTAGAAAAACTACAAGATGGGTGGGGAGCAACAAAACAGAACCACAGCCTCACCTCCTCCACCCCCCAGGAAATAATTACATCCCTGGTTGTTTGTTTGCTTTGCAGGGCTCACTCTTTCCGCTATTCTTTCCTGGTAAAAATGCTCTCAGGCCACCTTCACTGAACATCAAAGACTTCAAATCAGATAAACAAACCACCTTGCCTAGTACTGCGCTCACATCAAACATAATCCTACCGCAGCGAAAGGGGCCTCACACATTCCCTGCCATCAGTTGGATGAACCTGCCTTATGTGCAATGGGAATAAACTGCAAAACCTTAAGTGTCTCCAAAAAAATGCTCAGCCCCCCTGGTCCTTCCATGTGAGATCTTGAGGTGCTCAGAGGAAATCCAGCATAAATTGGGGTAGTGAGAATGCATTTGACTGCCACATGAGAGAACCCTCTTAACAGTGACTTCACAGATAAGGGTATATTACACACACACACAGACATGCACGTACTATACATGTAAAAAGACAATTGAGGAAAGGTAGTGTATGGGTCAGTTCAGCAGTTCCACATTCACATTGCAACTGGAAGGACCATCCTCATGGCTCCCACGCAAGTTATATAGAAAAAGACTCATTCTCTGTTCAGGTTGGCACCTTTATGCCCTGTGCTTCCAAGGAGATGGTTATTGTTCCCAGCCAGGACCTTTTATTTGTCTTGTAATGGGGTACAGAGCATGAGTCCCTGAAAGTAGGGGCACGCCATATTGCCCCCAAACCCTGCAAAAAGGCACAGGAGGGTGCAGGAAAGAATGCCCAAAAAGTGGAAAATACAGTGTTTAAGGCACATTGCATAACAAAGGTAGATTAATAGCCCGTGCATTCCTGAAGGGAGAAACTGCACAGAAGCCACAAATTGTGTATGTGACTGTGAGAATGAACATGCACCGGCAGACTAACTTGGCAGAGTGACTCATGGCATAGACTACAGGAAAGCTCACAGGGTGCCCGCGTGAGCTGCTGGAGTTGATGTCCACTCTGGTTTCCTACGCATGGCTGGGAACTCTTCTCCTGACTAAAGGCAGCAGCTGAAAAAGGGTCAAAGACACTGGGGAGCTGACAAAAATGGCAGACAGAACAGCCAGATGTAGGAAGAGCCGTTTGGCAGCACAGGAAGTTCTGAGCCAAGCCTTTAAAATTGGAGTGGGCTGAGTAACACCAGGTCTACCACGAGGTCTGGAAGTCTGCCAGGGGTCTGCCTGTCAGTCGGTCTGGAAGTCTGGAGGCCCTTTGGAAACATTCTCAGTGCCCCTCCAGCACAAAAGATGGCAGCAGAGTTGGCTGTGCTGTGGGGAAGCTGCCTGCCCAAGCGCACAGACAGGTGGGAGATGCTTGGAGCTGAACTGTGACCAGGAATCCTGAACTACAGACTTCTGTGCTTCTGAAGGATGGTACTTTTGAGTGGCATATTCTGAAACTGGCCTGGCTTGGCAGAGGGAGGCAAGGCTAAGCCTTTTTGGGTGTTTTAAAAGGAAGCAGGACTTAGCAGCAGAAATCTGCCATTATTCTAAATCTGTATAACCTTTAAATAAACCCCTTTCCTTTTTCACCAAATTCTTGCCTTGGGCGTCACACCTCTTGGTGGCAGGCAATTGAGCCTCACAGCTGTTCCAGAACGCCATTGGCTGGGTTCTGTAACAATCTCTCTTGCTTTTTCTGTCTTCTGGAGGCCACCTTATTCCCTGCCCTGGTTCAGGGTCCTTTTGTCCATCTTCAAAGCACTTCGTCACAACATCTGCTTTCATTGTCACATCTCCTGCCTACTTCTCAGACCCTCTTGCCTACCCCTTTTAAGGACCCTTGTGGATACATTGTGCCCACCCGGACTATCCAAGGCAATCTCCTCATTTCAAAGTTCTTAACCTAATCACATCCACAAAATCCCTTCTGCCATGTAAGGTAACATAAGCATAGGGCCCAAGGATTAGGACATGAACATCTTCAGGGGACTGCTAGTCAGCCTACCACAGGCCCTCAGAAAGGAATCTTTTTGGCTGTGTCCTCTATACTCTCACTCACTGTGAGGAAATAAGACTCTTCCTAAAGACCTGTATCAGGTAATTCTGGAAATTTCCACGTGTGTTCTTCAGACAATCCTTTTAGCTACCCCATGGCATGGCCCTTTATTTTGGGTCGCAATGTTGATGCTTCTTGACAGTGTATATTAGTCAGTGGTTTTCCAGAGAAACAGAACAAAACAAATATATTTAATTATTTAAAAATTGGCTCACATGGTTATGATGGCTAATGAGTCAAAAATCTGCACAGCCCCTGTCCCAACTTGAGTCCAATGGTCAGAGCTGCTGTAGAACCAGGAAGGGCTGTTGTCCAGTACAAAAGGCTTTGAGAAGGAGAGTCCACTCTCCTTAGGGCAGGGTCAGACTTTTTGTTTCATCTACCAATGAGCTGAAGGCCTACCCGCATGAGGGAGTACAATCTGCCTCACTCAGTCTGCCAATTTAAATGTCTGACTCATCCGAACACCTTCACAGACACACCTAGAATGTTTAACCAGTTCTCTGGACTTAGTTAATATTGTCACCTAATATTAACCGTCACATAGTGCCAGTCCCAGAGGTGGCAGTGTCACTGCTTGCACCCAGCTGAGCCCTCCTGGGAGGGGTGTCACCAAGCCCTGGCAAGGTCCCCGGTGCCCTCTACAGTCTGCACTGCAGGTGCACAGAGGCCACCAGCACCATCCCCCATCATTGCACCACTGCACCGTCAACGCCCCACCTGGAGGCAGCGGGGTGATGCGGGGCAGCCCGAGGGTCCCACAAAGAAGGCAAGAACAAAACTTGTGTCATTTGCACCAAAGCCTTTCTTGAAGCTGCCTGTTCCTGGCAGAGATATGCAGTGTGCACTGCCCACTTTCATCCCCTTCCCTGCACTTTGAGCCAAATTTATGTACTTTAACTTTCTCTTCCCTCACCTTGAGCTCTGTTCCTGCAAAATCCTTTATATTTTTTCATATAAATAGGCCTCTCATGCCTCCTCCCCCAGCAATCAGCTCTCTACATGATCAGGCAAGCCTTAACTCTATGATAAACATGATTCAACATTTAAACCCAGGCTGAGAAACCCGTTGAAGAGTTTAAAGTCTTCAAAACGAAAAGAGGGCGTCTCTGATATCAGCAATGTTCAGAGTATCTGGGAGGAGAAAAGAAGTTGGAAATTTGGAAGAAGAAGGAGGGGAGAAGTGTTAAATTATATCAGGCAGGCCCTGTTCTCTCTCTTGGCTAAGTGCTTTTCCTGAGTACGATGAGGTTTACCCACTGTCACCTGCAGAACTGTCCTTGGGCAGCTTTTCTGATTCTGAGCTACCTTTGAAGCATGAAGATGCTCCAGCCAGAACTCCTCTCCCTTCCCCCTTGGTGAAAGGCAAAGCAGTTAAATAAAAGAGTGACTCTCCTCAGCCTCAACTGTCAATCAGTCCAGCTGATCTGTACAGACAAGGACTTCCCAAGGCTATTGGAAAAAGCATGCATGTTTTATGAAAACCTAATCTAGTTGAGTGTGCGGAGGCTGGAATAAAAGCCCTAGAGGGTGTTCCCCTCCTGGCTGGGCAAGCCAGACCAGGAACGCAGTGCACGTGCTGCCTGCCGAGTCAGGGGGCGACAGAGCACCTGAGCAGGCTTCAGGGTGGGTTTGGGGAGCACAGATTGCTCCATGGGCCTTGAGAGAAAATTTTCAGGCGGGTCAGGAGAGGGGCTGACTTTCAGCTCTACTCCAAAATGTACCAAAGGTTGGCCATGAGTACCCTTGACTCACAGAAATACAGAGTTGCCCCTGAGAACACAGGTGTGGAATCCGATAGTCCTGGATTTCAATTGGTGCTCGACCCTTCTTCGGATGAAAACGTGAAGCCACTTTACCTCTGAGAGTTAACCATTCTTTATCTATAAAGATCTCTCTAGTATAAAATTTAATAACAGCACCATTAACAGCCCCCAGTATCATTAGGGACCCAGATTTCTCCTTCTACTCTGTCCCCCTAGTATGTGGCTTCCATTCTCAAGATCATCTAATAGCCTAAGATGCCCATGGATCTTCCAAATTGCAGGCTGCAAGCAGGAGAAAAGTCAAAATGGAAGGAAAAGAAGAAGTTCTCTTCCTCTCTTCTGGTTTACTTAGCGCCTTTTAAGCAGCCTGTCCTGCCTATATAACATATATTTAAGCTTCCTTTTCAAGGAGGAGAGCTTGGTCTCAAGATCACGCTTCAAGGCATAAGGGCACCTGAGAAATATTGCTTATGTGTTTTTATTAAACTAGGTTCATTGCTCACCATCCCAAATAAAATTGAATGTTGGGGAAGACCGCAGCACTTGCCACAGGAGCCCTAAGTTCCCTTCTACTTAATTCTGTCACCAGCATCCTGCTCAGTGTCTACTCTCAGTAAGGACCAGAGTCAGGCTCTGAAAGCAGGACTGCGATTAGGACACAATATTTAAGGTGGCCCTTACTCTCAGATTCATGTAAGTACAGATGCTGCACCTGCGTGGACCTGGGAGTGAGAGCCACCTTAAATTCTGCATCCTGGGCATCTTGCAGGCCTCATCCTAGTCCCAGCTCTGCCTTGTGTTGCCAGCTGGAGAGCCCCTCCTCCCTTTTTCCCCTCACCACATTGTGCAGGGCAATTTCTTCCCATTACATGTTGTCTCCCAAATGGGCAAAACTTCTATGGGAGTCTCAGCACTTATATCAGCTTAGAGTTCTCAAAGGCCTCAGACCTCTTCAGACCTTCTAGAGCACACAGGTCACTCACAGCCAGTACTCGTGCCCCCAGAGAGCAGGCAAACGTGCCTAGATGGTCAGACTGGGTACTGTTTTACTGGGAAGGGCAGGCCTGCCATCCCCATGGCACAGCTTGTCATTGCTCTGAATTTTACAACAGCTGTAGGGGGCCTGGCACTGCTCTCACCCCACCTCTGCTTTGACTTCTCCCAAGAACACAGCAACCACGCCAACACCAGCATCTCACAAACCAGCTGGCCTGAAGCCAATTTGGGTACATTATGGGTTCCATACACAAAAGGTTAATTTCCAATCCAATTATAATAATGGTAATAATTGGTCACACTCTGGGAGCTGGCAATTTCCACTATTTTTAACCTGCACCACTAAGGCAAGTGGTTTTATGTACAGCTGGTTCCAAGAGAGCTGAGTTTCTTCCAGCTGAGAAAATTGTGGACCAGGGTCACTGCCCGACCCTCTTCTTCTGACGTTCTTCTTCCAGTGTGGCATCGCCCACAAGTTCCAGGTTTGTGGGACCATCAACCAGTTTCTTCCTTCTTGCCCTTTCTTCCCAGCTGGCTCTCCCAGCCAGCAGAGACCTGATTTATCCTGTTACCATAGGTAGATACCCCCATGGCTCTTGGACTCTGAGCCCCACTCAGGGTTCCATTTCCCAAGAAAATGTGTACTTTTAGTTTTATTTTAACAACACTCTTTCTGAACGTTGGCGTGGGCCTCCTGGCTCCTGGCGTTTTGTGACATCACCATGAGCCTGACCTCCTGTCTCACAACAGTTGCCAAGAGAGAGGAAGTGTTGGCAGGACACCAGGAGGACCACCCGTACTGGGAAGCAGGAGGGAGGGAATAGGGCAAAGGAAATGCTCCACAGCTTTCATCTCTCGCCCTGTGGATGGAAGGAGGTTTAGAGTACTCCTTGTAAAAGGCTTGGAAGGATTCTGGGGCAGACACAAACCCATGGAGGAACTTGGCCCTGCTTTGCACTGTCTTTTTCTGTGGTGTTTGTGTCTCTCTCATCTCCCTCTTATCAGTGAACCCCTCAAAGACAGTGATAATATATTTTGCTGTTATCACTCAGCGCAACTTCTGACAATGTCAATGCCTAGTGGTTGTTAAACAAACAGTATTGGGCACTTCCATAAGCCTGGATATGTTCAGACTTCACCAACTGGGCATTCAAATATAGTCAAAGTAATAGCAATCATATATTATATATGTCATCTCAAAAGGTGCCTATAGGCAATTTTCCTCTGCGTACTCCTCATTGAATTGTTACAAATGGATAAATGAGAGGACAGAGCCAGCAGTAGGGTGAGGAGAGGAAGGCAGTCACCTTGGGTGCAAAATGTAAGGGGCACCAAAAACCACAGTCATCTGCATAATATTTTCATGCAATTTTGTTAGTTTCATAGAGTTGCCGTAACAAAGTGCCACAAACCAGGTAGCTCAAAACAACAGAAACATGTTCTGTCGCAGTACTAGATGCTGGCAGTCAGAAGCCAAGGTCTCAGCAGGGCCATGCTCCCTACAAGGCTCTAGGAACAAATCTTCCTTGCCTCCTCCAGCTCCTGGCGGCTGCCGGCAGTCTTTGGTGCTCCTTGGTGTGTACCTATACCACTCCAATCTCTGCCTGTGTCTTTGCATGGGTGTCTCCCTTGTGTGTCTCTGTGTGTTCACATGGCCTTCCTATAAGGACACCAGTCACTGGACTCAAAGTCTCCCCTAAACCAGCCTGACCTTATCTTAACCAATTTCATTGGCACAGACTCTATTTCCAAATAAGATCACATCCTGTCTCTGAATTTGAGAGGGAAAATATTCAACCCAAAACAGCAGTACTTTTAAAGTGAAAATTAATGAAAAAAAAATCCATGAAGAACAAAACATTTAAATTGTGAATTGAGTGAAGACAGGATCTGCCCTACACTAATGTGATATTCCTCATTCACCTGGCTCAGCCCTGATGAGAAAACCCCTGTAAAAAGCCACTAGAACAATGCCAGGGAGCTAGAAAGACACAAAAAACATTGGTTTCTTCTACCACTTTGTTCTGTGCATGTTCTTGTGAGGAACTCTTATTTCTCCCTGGGATTTAACCACTTGGGTGTCAAGGAGTGCAAGCAGTGTTGAAAATATTTCTTTGCCTTCTTGCACCAGCTCTCCATGCTAACATGACTCCATCTTTAATGAAGGAGAGGCACATAGGAGAGATGGAGCCCAAGCCATAAGCCAGAGACTTATGGACAAGATCTTGTTATTGTCAGTGAGTGTCTGAGGGGAGAGGCACCAATGGAGATAAGAACCATCCCCAAGGCCCCAGCCCTGTGAGGAATCCTGAGGAAACACACCTACCTTTGCACAGCAGCCATTCTCTGTCATGCTGGTAGCTTGTGCCATACACTTGGAAAGGTTTCCACAGTTTCCAGAGAAGCCTACCTGCCCCTTCACAGAAATACACACACACTCTGCTTGTATGTTGGTTTCTTAGCAAGGGAAGATAAGAAATAGCACAGCTGGAGCTGCAGTGAATCAAAAAATAGGTCATAAATAATCTTGAATCAAATTACTGGGGCTAACGGCTGGCAGCAGGCACCATAGCAAGCAGATTTTACGTGACTTGTTTTTCTTTTCTTTTTGGAGGCGCAAAGACAAAAGCACTGAAATCTTCAAGTTTCTCTCACTCTATAAAAAAAATTCAGTATTTTTAAAAATCTATATTTTTTAAAAGAATATACAAAATTCTATACAGTTTCTATGTGTAATTTCCATGAAATCAAACGGAATCATCTTTATTTTCAAAATGAGGAAAGTCTCAGAGAGATAGCTGACTTACCCAATGGCACCCAGGCGAGTGTGGTGCCAGGATTGAACCCAGGATGTATGCATTCCTTCCAACACTGAAATCCTCCATCTGATTCACAGAATACATGCCAAGTATCACTTCTGATAGATTCATGACCTTTCTGATGACTGTTTTTCCAGAGAGTTCAAAGACTGAAAACAAAATTGCTCTACATAACGAGTTTTTGAAACAGGTGTACAGTAGCCCAAGCAATTTCACTTCTAGAAATGTGCACAAAGGACACAATCAATAATATACTCAAAAGTTTATCTAAAAGACTGCTTATAGCAATGTTATGAATGATCATGGAAAGTAGAAAAACATACAGAAGATGGTTAAATAAATTACAATACACTTAAGTATAAACTGTCCGAGGCTTTCCAGCCTTCCACAGTTGTCCTGCTATTTAATACTCAAGTAAAAACTGGACTTCCCATTCTTTTATGACACAGGGACTTCCACATGCTTCTAACAATGCATGGGGAGGGCTATAGTGGTTCATTGTATCTATCAGCTCTCAGTTCATGCTGCAGCTGACTTATACTTTTTGACCATATTTTCATCTTTTCTCTACTGTACTGCAAACAATAGTCCCCTTCTTTTATTTGTCAAGGCATCACTTGGGTGTATGACTGTGTATGCAATAGTCTTTACTGGATATATCATAAAATGAATACAAGACAGAAAAGTAAAATTTTAATCTCAGAGTCAGACCTCTTGACTCACAAATCCCATATCCGTGCTTCAATGCAAGGAGCTCCTTGCTGACCAGATCACCTCTTTGTCCTGGCCCACCTGCCCCTCTAGAGGCCACTCATACTTGTAGCCATGTCCTCACTTTGCTGGGTCAGAGACTGGCAACCCCTGGCCCCGGACCCCCAAAAGAAAACAAAAATCTGTAACCACCTGAACAACTCAAGAAGACAACTTTCTCACTGACATTTATCTCCTGTGTATCTTGAATTTGGGCTCCAGTGACATCATTAGTTATTGCCTTTGCATAAGCCAAAGGCTCATTTATGTGCTCCGTTTATTTCAATTGAAAAATAAAAAGAAAACAATTTTTCCCTCGAAGGAATTTTGCCACCGTACCCTAAAGAAACTAAGACAAACTGCCAATAGCTTTTAAAATAGCAATTTATTTTCCTTCTCACCACACATTTAATTCAATTTCTCAGAGCCATTAAAAGTCATGTTGTAGCAAAGTATTTAATGACATGGAAACAGTGTTTATGGCATATGGATAAATGATCAAAAAAAAACCCATCAATAAGTACATGCAGGAGAATCCAAATTATATGAAAGTTGTGTGTGTTTTGATTATGAAAAGAGAGTAGCATTTGGAAACAGAGCATTGTGTTTTCCTATTTTGCCTGCCTACACCCATCTGCTTCAGGGTGAGGCATTATTCCACATGCCAAGAGAAAGAATTACTGTTTAGCTTTTGCCATCTGAAATGGGATTTTACACCTGAGATGGCCTTGACAGCTGGGAAAAGCGAGCAATTCGACATATCAGGGGCTTTGCATAAAAAAATGGAAGGAAGAGAAATGGAGACAGAGTCGGGGAGGTGGTCAGGGAGAAGAGGCTGTGTCCTGTGAGCTCAAGGGACCGAGGGCAAATAGGACCTTACCCCAGTGTCCTCTTGGGACTTGAGAGCAGAGACCACTGTACAAGGCAAGTGCATGGGACATGACTAATAAGGCCGAGACAGTTGAACAGAGCAAGCATCCCCTCGGGGCAATGGACTCCCAGTGAAGACATTGCCAGGCGTCTTCAGCAGCATGCATGGACCAAGCCAACCAAGAGTAGATAGGAGATATGGCAGAAACTCAGAGGCCTAGAGGAGCCATGGACTAACCTGGTACTAATCCTTCAGGCCTGGGCTGGTCCTTTCCTTCCCTGAACCTTGTGCTACAGATATTTTACAGCAAAGACTAGTGTTTTTTATAGGCAAAGAAAGGTTTGACTTGAGGGGTAAAGCCCATCCCACAGACCCCTAAATATCTCGCTCACCCACCTGCTTTGGTACCAGAAACTGTTCAGTGGGCTAATTTTAAAGAACTCTTGAAGATTTGCATCATCACTGACTCAGCTTCTATGATACCTGGTAGGGATCATTGTTTACTTTCCAACCAGGAAAGCTATAATATAGTACAACACCTGGATTGACTTCAGGTCATTAGGAGAGAGCAGCAGTCTAAGGGATTGGAACAGGTGACAGGTCAATTTTGCTGTCAGGTTCAGTACCAAAAGTTCCAGGACACTGGACCCAGCCTGAAGGAAATGGTGGGCAGCTGTTGGCATCCAAGGGGCAGCCCAGAAAAGGGGACCTGGAGAGGGGGAGCTAAGGCTGACTTGCACAAATGACATTAAGACTGAGAGGCTCCTGGCTCCAGCCTGGCAAGAGGGCTGCCTGGGACACAGGGCCACTCCCAGCTGGATCCACCCTGCCCCCGGAGAGCTGACGCATGGTGGCTTAGTGGGGGACCTGCTGCAAAGGCCAACGATAAGATGGAAATAGTACATTTCACACACGATTAAGCTTTCAAAGCAGTTGGAATGCTTGTGGAAAATTGTCCTTTGAATGTCTTGGGACATCTTATTTTCCATAGGCAAAACTGTCTGAACAAGAAATGATGCTGGAGACTCAAATCTGGCCATAATGAAAATCAGAATGGATGGTGATTCTTTTTTTAAAAAAGGAGTTTCAATTCTTTAAGAAACCTGGCTTGCCTCTTGCAAGCACCTGTGCCCCAACCTATTTCTTATCTACTGCCTTGTTTCTAAAATTGGCTCAAATATAGATTTCTTAAACTCTGCTTCAGGGGTGACCCAGGTTGAGAAACTAAGCAGGCTGACTTATAGTTGTTAGCAAAACAAAACGATCCATTTAAGTAATTAGAATCCATCTTCTTTGATTATAACAGCCTGTTGATTTTATTCCCTTCCCCGCTCAAGGAACATTAACAAGCTGTGCGTGGACTGGATCTCTTGAATCTAACACAGGCTTGATGATCCGCAGCCTCTGTACACAAGGTGACTGTAGGGTAAATGGAGGCAGTCTGGCTTCTTCACCCAGATGTCTGGGCAACTAAGGGAAGCAGTTTCCCATAACCTTGAGAATGGGCCTGATAAGCAGTGTTCTCATAGCCTTGAGGTTGGGCCTGATAAGCATTTCCATAGCCTTGATGGGCTTGCATGTGCAGAATCTCAACCTGCTTTGGCTCCCTGCCAGCTTTGTCTGTTTCCAGTATATTAGAGGGGGCAGGTGACATGCACTGGGACACACAGGGACACACAGCTTGCGGCGTGCATGGATTGCCCACCTCTGAATAAAGACATGTCAGACATCCCAATGGCTCTGAGACTTTTCTTCCATCTGTATGAATCCTGTGAACATGTCTGGCCTTGAAAAGTTGCAACGCAGTGACACATATATTGCACACCGGGGCACAGGTGGCCAGCCAATTGGACAGTATTTGTTTATTCCCTTGTTATTCTCACTACTTGGCTGTGATCTTCCTGAGGGCTGGAATCACTTCTGAATCCTCACTGTAACCCTGAATGCCGAGCACTGTGCCTGATGCATAGTAAGTTCATTAATATTTGTTGAATGAATGAATGAATGATTCAATAAATACATAATAACTGTAATGGCTCCCATAGGTAAGACATTTACTATGTATCCAAAGGTCTGCTAAACAACTCACATTTTTTAACTGCATTTACTCCTATAACAGATCATTTTACAAATAGGAAATGAGTGGCGGGAAAGAGAATAAATGGGAAAAGAAAAAAGAGGGAAGGAAGATGAAGAGAGGGATGAAGAGAGCAGCTGAAGGGAAGAGAAGGGAAAAGGGGAAAGTGGGTAAAAGGAGAAGGGGGAGGAAGGAGCAAAATAATATTGAGAGGAGAACAGTATGAGGAAGAGAGAGGTGAAAAAAGAGGAGGAGATGGAGAGAGCAAGGGAGGGAGAGAAGGAGGGAGGAAGAGATTTAGAGAAACTAGCTGGCACCTACAGGTAGCCTTGCTCAAAGGAAAGCCCCCTCCAGGGGAAGTTAACTCTTTAGGCCAAAAATATAAATTTAAATCTTCCTAGACTATGGTATTGCCTTAAAGCACAGGGCAGAAGTAAATGTACCTTCATCCCAGGTAGAATTTCAGCAGATCAAGTTTCAAAAAAAGTGAGAAGCCTAGAATTTAGTGTCACAAAAAGAAAAGAAGGTGCCATGTTTGAGAACAAGCCAAAGCAAGTAAGGGCTGAAACATGAAATATTTCAGATGTTAGAATTATCAGACACATAATTTAAAATTATGTTTAGCATGCTCTAAAAAATAGAAAGGATGCTTGAAAATGAACAAAGAACTAGAAATATAAAGTGTACCCAGACAGATTTGAGAAAAACCAAATGGAACTCTGAGAAAAAAAATTAATACTTGAACTTGAAACTTCAATGACTGGCTACAAAGCAGACTCATCACAACTAAAGAGAGACTAAGTGAACTGGAAGTGAAAGCCGAAAGGGTTATCCATAAGTAAGTACAAAGAGATGAAAATATACCACAAAAAAAAGTTTAAAAACTATCAAGTATGGAGTAAGGAAGATACAAAATATGTATAGTTAGAATTCCAGAAAGAGAAAGAAGGAGAATGAGGCAGAAGCAATCTTTAAAGAAATAAGGGCTAAACAGTTTATAGTAGTGATAAATTATTTTTATCCACAGATTTAAAAACAATAAAGAGGATATTTAAAAAGAATTACATCCAGAGATACATCATAAGCAAACTGAAAAACACTCAAAACAAAAAACAGATCATAAAACAGATCATAGCCAGGAAGAAAAGATAAAGTAATTTTAAAGGAACAAAAATTAAAATACAGGTTTCTTCTCAACATAAACCATAATATAGTGGGGATTATATTTTCAATAATAGAGATTAACACTTATATGATATTTATAATGCACCTAAAAATGTTCAAAGGGCTTTACTTGCATTAACCCATTTAATTTTCAAAATCACAGTGAGGTAGGCATTACTGTTATCCTTATTTTACATACAAGAAATTGCAAGAGAAAGCTTAAAAAATTTCCGCATGTTCACACAGCTAACGTCAGAGTTAGAATTCAAATCAAGTAGTTCTAGTAGTACATAGTTGTCTTTAACTTCATTCGAAACAATTTTGTTAGATTGTATTGTGACAGCTGTCATATGAGCGTGCATTTTTAAAAAACTTATCAAAATTCGTGAATGTTTGTACAGCCATTTTAATATTGAAGATGGAAGAATATATACATTTCCAGTGTATTATGCTTTATTGTTTTAAGGAAAGTTAAAACACAACTGAAAAGTAAGAAAAAAGATTTGTGCAGTGTATGGAGAAGGTGCTGTGGCTGATCTAACATGTCAAAAGTGGTTTGCGAAGTTTCTTGGTACTATTGACATTTTGGCCAAATAATTCTTTGCTGTGGGGCTGTCTTATGCAGTGGAAGATGTTTAGCAGCACCCCGGCCTCTACCCACTAGAAGCCAATAGCGGCAGATGGCCGACATGCTCAAAATATTCAAATCAATAAAGTTATTGATGAAAATGAAAAATGTGTCTTTTATTTTATGGAAAAAACTAACCAAAGTCAGATATTCCTTTTAGGTAAATTTTTCTTCCATTAAATCTTTTAATAATTGCTCTATTCCATTTGTTAAGTTCTCTACTTCATGTTTATCAATACTTGAACTGTATTATCTCTCTTCCATAGTTGTTATCTTCACTTTCTCTAATTCCTTTAGTCTTTTTCTAAATCATTACAATGTATTAAAATTATCTCTAGTTTTTCCTATATTTCAATTATGGCCAGCCATGATTATTCTACTCCTTCCTGTTTCTAATTTATTTATTACTTCTCCTGTAGCATTTCTTTATTCTTTGTTTTTATTCCTTAGCCTTGAAACCTCCTTTTCCATCTCATTGAGATGTTTTATCATCTAATTTCTGAGTTCTTCTAAAAATTGAATTCAAATTCTTGTTAAATTTTTGTATAGAATGAAATATTTGTAGAGAATTTTCATGTTTCTTGGGTTATTTTTCCCCAGAATGGACTTTCCAGCTGTCTACTGCACTCTCTGTTCATTTAACTTGCTATAATTTTTCTATTATTACTGTTATTTTTGCTTGCTATAGTACATTGACCTAAGTGACACACACTTTCTTTTGATTTTGCTTATGCTTAACAGGAAAGCTCTGTCCTCTAATGAAGAGTGGATGAATTCTCACTAACCCCCTTCCCACCTGAAATCTGCTTCCCATTGCTCCAAACTTCAGTCGAAGGTTGAGCATAAAATTTGATCCACTTGAAGCCAGAAGAAAAGATTGGCTTGGGCTGTGTGCAATCTTTGCTGGGAAACTTAGCTCTGACCTCTCTCATTTGAGATCCAGTTAAATGTCCTATAAAAAAGGTTTATTCCACTTAATAAAGTGGGTAATATTAATCCTGCACTTCAGCTTTGAATTACACTCTCAGTTCAGTGTGATTGCCTGGAGACTATATATCATCTGAAATTGTCATTGGTTCTGGTTGTTTACTTTTTCTTTTCACCCATTTCTTCCCAGATGCTGTTTTTACTTCCCCAGGTAGAAATGATCCTGAGCTTTTTGTTCAAGTCATTCTTTTTCTTTAGCAATTAGAGGATATTTGCAAAAATTCTACGGACTTTTTAAATTAATCTTCTTATTTAATACCATACTTCTAGGAGTTGAAAAGAGTAGCATTTATCTTCTTAATCACCGTTTTAGAATTTTATAATGGAGTTGTATTTCTTTATTTGGTTGCTGTTGACTTTTCTTTTTGTCTTGTTTTTTATTTGCTCCTTGTATTTTATTAACCGTATAGCGTAACAAGGTTTGTGTTCCAGCTTCATTCCTCTGCATTAACCTGGAAACTAGATAGATAACATTCGGACATGGAGAAATAAATTGTTGAATTAAAAAGCCAGGTATAAGACAATATTTACGACTGATTTATCATTAAAACATAAATTTAATCAATTTGTGTGTGTATATATCTCTAGCTATATTAATGTCTATAGATATAGATGTACACATAGATACTGATGTATATTATCTATATAAGATATAAATATAGATATATAATGATATAAATGCATTATATAAATTATATATAAAAATATGTAAGGGCACATACCAAAATGTTAATACTGGTATTCTCTAAATGAATAGTTTTAACTTTCTTCTTTATATTTACATTTCATAAAATTTTTACAATATATAAGTATGTATTGCTTTAAACAAAAATTTTAAAAAGCATGCTATTGCTCTGTCCAGGTGGCTCAGTTGGTTGGAGCATTGTCACATACACCAAGATGTTGTGGGTTCCATTCCCAGTCAGAGCACATACCTGGGTTGCAGGTTTTATTCCCATTCAGGGTGCATACAGGAGGCAACCAATGGATGGTTCTCTCTTACATCGATGTTTCTCTCTCTTTCTCTCCCCCACCCCCCGCCCTTTCTCTACAATCAATAAACATATCCTCAAGTGAGGATTTATAAAAAGCTCTTATTTCATTTTTTTTCTATTTATAGCTTGTCAAAATGTATTTGACATGGTTTTCAGCAGAAGAAATATACGATGAGGTTAGTGAAATAGAAAAACCAAGACCAAGGGAAAACAAAGAAACAAAGAAACAAACAGGAGAGGAACAAAGGGGCTGCACGGATGCTGTCATTCTGTTAGGAAGTAAGTCTTACCATGTAAGACTTACATGGTAAGGGGGCTTCGGTCCTGTTAGGGGAGTCAGTGGGACCCAGTTAAGAAAATGAGAGTCAAACCAGGGAGTGAAGCAGAGACTGGACCTACACTTGCCTTGAGTTGAAAGGTTATTTCCCATATATCCCAACACTAAGTAGAATATGCAGCCATGTCATAAACAAAGCCTACACCTAGAGCAAGCCCAGTCGATGCTATCAAGAAACATGTGTGAATGTGCTCACAGGGTGATTTAAACAAACTGGCATTTGGAAGATAAAAGAAGACATTAAAATTGAAAACTAGCATGAGAACAATTCAGAAATTGGTTGATTGTTGTCCTTTGCAGGAATGACACCTTTACATCACTGTTCATAATGTTTAAGGTAGACTATTATCTAGGCATGTGGGTTGCGCAGGCAACCCAGCTGCCTTTCTCACCTGCACACATCTAGGCTGTCCTTTTGTTTGATGTTGCCTCATTTTTCTCAAACATGGCAGAGTCCATTTTATCACCTACTATGTATCCAGCCCCAAACCTAATGCCTGTGCATTGACTTTGAGATAAAATTACAACTTTCACAAAATAATATTCATAAAGCTCCCAACACCCCATCCATCTAAATTATTTCCAATTCAAATTAGCAAAGGCTTGGTCTAATAGATGAAGTATGTAACTGCATAAGCTTCTCCCTAAAATCTGACTGCCTAACAAGAGAGATAGATACATAAACAATACAATAATAAAATGTAAGGATGGAATAACTTACTCCTCTGCATGGGGTAAAGGGGCTGATATAAAAACCTAAGATGGCTAGGAGTCACCTGTGCTGGGTTTTGTAGTAGAAAAGGGAAGTGCCAGTGGTAAAGCTAAGGAAAGGAATTCTAGGTAGAATGAGAAAAAAATATAGCCCTGGCCAAGTAGCTCAGTTGGTTAGGGTACTGTCCCTATATGCCAAGGTTGTGGGTTCAATGCCTCTTCAGGGTACATATAAGAATCAACCAATGAATGCGTAAATAAGTGAAACAGCAAATCGATGTTTTTCTCTCTCTTTGAAATAAATAAAATTTTTTTAAAAAAGAATGAGAAAAGACTACAAGTATATTAATGTACTTTTTAAAAGAGAACAGAGAGCCATCCAGAGATGGAAGAAGGAGAAGGAGGAGGAGGAGGAGGAGAGAAAAGGAAGGAAGGAAGGGAGGGAGGGAGGGAGGGAGGGAGGGAGGGAGGGAGGGAGGGAAGGAGGAAAGAGTTATCTCACTGCAAAACTCCAGCGACATTGCATTTATATAAAAATGCCATGTGAATGGTGTTTCATGAAGCTGTGCAACATTAGTGGCCTTCAAACTTCTACATGGGAGTGCTATGCATGTGACTAGAAAGATAGGTTTAGATTAGGTTCTGAGGGACTTTGGTATCTAAATAATTTACACTTTGTGCTGTGGAAATTGAGAGAGCTATAAGGAATCTGTAAGCCTTGGAGTGACTCAGTCATGTTTGACTATTCAAAAAGATATGCATTTTACATGATCACTCAAAGTAGTCAGGAGAATTGTGTGTGTGAGGGAGAGAGACAGACATACAGACAGACTACAGTTCAATTAGGAGGCAATTACAGTAATTTTGGCTAGTGATTATTAAGGACCTGAGTAGAACAGTGGCAGGAGAATCAAGGGAATGGTATATGTGAGAACTTTAGAGATAGACTCCAATGAAATTGGTAATCCATTGATGTGGTGAGAGAGAAGGCAGAGTCAGTAAGTCCAGAGTGACTGGGTCAGTGGGAATGGTATTTTCCAGGACAAAAACTTCCAGGTGGGAGTGGGTCTATGGGGAAAGATGATGAGTGCCATGTAAGACATGTAAATTTAAGAGGATTAGGATACTTTGGTTTCTAGCTTTTGATTCTGATGTAGACAATTGCATTGGTTCATCATATTCACTGTACCAACTAGGGAAAAAGTGGATAATTTTTTAAAGATCTACACTTTTAAATAACATGAGGAGTGGTGAGAGCAAAGTCTGCAAGAGCAAAGTGCCAGCAAAGGATGGGCCCTCCCAAAGTGAAAAGCTGTCAGGCATTGCTTTCTTTCTTGGTGGTGGCTGCTGAGTCCTGACCCCAAGCCGTGGAGAATCCAGCCTGCTGTAGGGAGAAAGATTTTACACTGTTAAGACCAACAGAGTCTAAAGCAACCTTGTGGGCTGGCAGGAGAGATTGGAATCTGTAACAGCTTTAAATGATTTAAATTCTCTTTGTCCACCAATTCTCCCCATGTAACGTTTACTGAGTGTTTAGTCACAGCAGTGAGGGAAGCTGGGGCAGGCTGGGTTGAGGACCCAGAGACATCCACAGTCATGCAATGCTTGGAGTCCTCTTAGAGGCAAGAGCCTGCAACATACACCAGACAGCACCTTGACCCTTATTTCTGACCACATGCAAAAATTAATTTGAGATGGATATATTAAATATAAAAACTGAATGTATTTTTTAATTGATAAATTGGAATTACTCAAAATAAAATCTTTTGTTTGATAAAACACCATTAGAATTAAAAGGTAAGCCACAGGCTAGGAGAAAATATTCGTTGACTGTATATCTGATGTAACTTGTATTCAGAATATGTAAAGAACTCCTATAAGTCAATAAGAAAAGCCAAATGAAATAATGAAAAAAGTAAGCAAAAGACTTAAGAAGGTATCTACGAAATAAAGATATTCAAATAACCAACAGACATATGAAAAAGTGCTTAAAATAATTAGTCATCAGGGAAATGCAAATGAAAACCACAAAGAGATACTACTATACAACCACCAGAATGAGCTAAAAGGAAAGACTAACAACTACAAGCATTGGTGAGAAAGTGGGGTAATTGGAATTCTCATATATAGCTGGTATGAGTTTAAAATGGTAAAACCATTTGAGAAAACTATATAGCACTTTCTTAAAAATGTAAGCATAAGCTTTCTCTGCAGCCTAGCGACTCTGCTTCAAGTTACTTACCCAAGAAAAATAAAACCATATGAGATCTGTCCAGGAAAAATCTAGCCATTATTAATATAACAAGAACAATGTGTGTGACATAGATGGAATTTGGCAGCCAAGGAGAGTGGACTGGAGTGCGTGTGCATGAACAATGATGACTTCACTATACTAGTCAGTGGGGGTGGTAGACACCATTGGGTAAGCATGTGTACTGTGGGGCCATCACATTCTATATGACTGAGCAAGTAAAGCAATGAATCTGCACCAGTTTTTGCATTAAGCTTGAACATTCCTCCATGGAAACTATTTGGATGATTTAGAAGGCCGCAGCTATGGGCAGCTGGTGACTGGCAGTTTCATCACAACAATGCACCCACTCATGCATCTTGTCTCATGCAGAGTTTTTTGGTGAAAAATCAAATCACCCAGGTGACTCAGGCCCCCACAGCCCAGATTTGGTGCCCTGTGACTTCCGGGTTTTCCCAAAACTAAAATCGCCTTTGAAAGGGAAGAGATTTCAAATAGTCAATGAGATTCAAGAAAATAAAACAAGGCAGCTGATGGCAATTGGAAGAACTGTGTGAGGTCCCAAGATGCCTGCGTTGAAGGGGACTGAAGTGTCACTGTCCTATGTATCATTTTTTCTTGTATCTTGTGTCTCCTTCAATAAATGTCTCTATTTTTCATATTACATGGCTGGATACCTCTGGACAGACCTCAAATATCCACAAAAGGCTTGTAAAAGGTTCTTCATAAAGATTTTATTTATAATAGCCAAATCTGAAAACATTCCCAATCAACAGGAAAAATGGATTAACAAATTGTGTTATATTCATACAATGTAATACCATACAATAGTGAAAAAAGAGTGAATTACTAATACACACAACATGAAAGAATCTCAAAAAATTATGTTAAATGAAAAATATAAAGAGTATGAACTATGTGATTCCATGTACATGCAATCCAAGAACATGAAAAACTAATCTATAGTGATAGAAGGAAGAATAATGGTTTCCTTAGGGTGGGGTTTGAGAGTGAGTATTGACTAGGAAGAAGCACAAGAAAACGTTCTGTGTGGATGGAAATATTCTAGATATTTACCTTGTTATATGGGTATATGAATACACAAAAAAATCCATCAAGCTATACACTTTTGATTCCTTCACTTTTCTGCATGTAAATTATACCTCTAGATGTAATACTCTGAAAAGACTACAGAATCACCTATGCAGTATTCTGGCAGAGAATGCAAAACCTCAGTCTCATCACAAGGAAATACCAAATGAACACAAAATGAGGAACTTTCTTTTTAAAAAATAAATGTTAATGCACAAAATACAAAAAAAAAGTCTGGAAAGCTAACTAAAATATGAAAACTAAATGCAAGAGCTGACTCTAGATTTACTCCTGTACTGGAAGAGAAGAATCTATAAAGGACTTTACTGGGACAACTGACAAAAGTAAACTGTAGACAGTAGATTAGATCAAAGTGTTGTATCAGTATAAGCTTATAAAGTTGACAATTATATGGTAGTGATGTAGGAGAATATCCCAATTCTTAGAATTTGTATCCTAAAGAATTTAAAAGTAAAGAGCCATTTTATACACACACACACACACACACACACACACACACACATTTTGATGCCAAATGATTTGAAGAGAGAGCAAATGATAGAGCAAATGATAAAGCAAGCGGGATAAGATGAGTCTATGTGGGTTTTCTTTTCATGGTACTGTGTTAAGTTTTCAAATTTTTGTACATTTGAAATTATTCCCAAATAAATTTTTTTAAATAAGAACATTTTTAAAGAAGCCCACAATGAGAAAACAGCAGATTACAAAATACTGCGTATTGGATGATCATTCCAAATTATAAAAATGGTTATTCTTGAAGAGTAGAATTATGTGGAAATAAGGAATAAACATTAACATTTTTGTACTATTTGAAATTTTCATACATTTGTTATTATCAGGAAAAAGGTTATTTCAACTTTTTGAAGGATACAAAATTATAATTGACATGTAATTCAACCCTTTTTTTTTTTTTTTGGTAGCTCAGACTTGGAGAAAAAGCCAAAATTTAGAACATTGAAATCCTAGTTATCCTTTAAGACTCAGCTCAAGACTTCTGATCAGATGGGGGCATAGGTCAACTTGGCTCCCCTCCTCATATGACCAGAGCAAAATTACAGCTAAACTACAGAACAATTATCTCTCAGAATCATGAGAAAAATCAAGCTATATGGAAGTCCAACAACTAAGGAATTAAGGAAACCACATTCATCCAGACAGGTAGGAGGTGTGTAAGGGCAGAGACAGAAAGACGGGTCCCACACCCCCTTGAGGTAGATATAAATTGGAGGGATATCTCAGGAGCAAGGATACCCAGCCCCACACCATATCATGAAGCCCAGGGCTCCAGTGCCAAGAAGATATGTCCCCATAACTTCTGACTGTTAAAACCAGTGGGTCTTGGGTCAGCAGAAAAAAACTATAAGATTCTTAGGCGTCACCTCTTGGAGGGCCCGACACACAGACTTACTCAGACTCACTCCCTCTGGACTCTAGCACCAACGCAGCACCTTGAAAAGCACCAGTAGCATAGGGGGAGGAACTGAAGTTTCTGGCATCAGGGCAAGAGATGGGGGACAGCTTCCTCCTGGTCAGAACTGCAGACAGCAGCTGTTGTTCCTTTTCTGAATCCTCTCCCACACAGAGCCATAGTGTGGTGGCACCATATCTGAGACTCCATCAACCTGGCTCATGCAGTTAACACTGCTTTTACAATTAGCTAAAGCTCTGCCATCCAAATTATGGGACCACCCAAGCTGGTAACCATGGATTTTCCATGTGAATGGCTGGGCTGTGCACAGGCTTCGGACCTTCCTAAATCTGCTCGAACAAGCAACAGCTGAGCCCAGCCCTCATACCTCTCACTGAGTGGCCCCAGGCCCAGCACTAGCAGAAGCCATCTGCACATCACTTTATTGCTCATGCCAAGTGGCCCCAGAGAGAACACAGGTGGTGGTTGAGCTTGGCCTGTAACACCCAGGAAACCCCAGTGACTATGCATCTAGTAGACAGTTACAGACCACATCAGAGTACTACCACTCACCTACCTCCACAAGCCCTGGAGGGAGGTGGTTGATGGCCACTGGTCACAGCCAGTCTTACCAGCTATCTGGCCTGGGTAAATCCCTCCTATTAACCTGCCAACAGCAATCAAGACTCAACGACAAAAAGAGGGAGTACTCAGCCCACATGGAGGGTGCACCTCAAGTACCCAGCTTGGGGGATACGAGAGGCTGTGCCACTGGACCTTACAGGACACCTACTATATTAGGCCATGCTACCAAGACATGGAGTCAAAACAGCTCTACCTAATACATAGAAAAAAACACAGGGAGGCTGCACAAATGAGGAGACAAAGAAATATGGCCCAAATGAAACAACAGAACAAAACTGCAGGAAAAAAACTAAACAAAATGGAGATCAATCCATCAGATGCAGAGTTCAAAACACTGGTTATAAGGATGCTCAAGAAACTCAGTAGATACTTCAAAAGCATAGAAATGATCCAATCAGAAACTGAAATAAAGAACAATTTTAGTAAATCAACAATAGAGTGGATGAAGCCAAGAATCAAATCAATGATTTGGAACATAAGGAAGCAAAAGACACCCAGTCAGTACAGCAAAAAGAAAAAAAGAGTTTAAAAAAATATGATGAGGATAGTGTAAGGAGCCTCTGAGACAACTTCAAGTGTACCAACATTCACATCATAGAGGGGCCAGAAGGAGAAGAGAAAGAGCAAGGAATTGGGAACCTTTTTGAAAAAACACTGAAAGAAAACTTCCTTAACTTCGTGAAGGAAATAGACATACAAGTCCAGGAAGCACAGAGAGTCCCAAACAAGATGGACCCAAAGAAGACTACACAGGACACATCACAATTAAAAGACCAAAGGTGGAAGATAAAGAGAGACTCTTAAAAGCAGCAAGAGAAAAGCAGGTATTTACCTACAAAGGAGTTCCCATAAAGCTGTCAGCTGATTTCTCAAAAGAAACTTAGCAGGCTAGAAGAGATTAGAAAGAAGTATTCAAAGAGATGAAAAGCAAGGACCTACAACCTAGAATACTCTATTCAACAAAGCTATCATTTAGAATGGAAGGGCAGATAAAGTGTTTCACAGACAAGGTAAAGCTAAAAGAGTTCATCATCACCAAATCATAATTATATGAAATGTCAAATGGACTTATTTAAGAAAAAGATCAAAACTGTGAACATTAAAATGGCAATAAATACATAGCTATCAACAACTGAATCTAAAAAACATATTAAGCAAACACCAGAACAGGAATAGAATATAGATATGGAGATCATTGGGATGATGGCCAGTGGGGAAGGGGCCTGGGAGTATGGTGGAAAAGGTGAAGGGATTAAGTACAAATCAGTAGTTACAGAATAGTTAAGAGCAAGAATAGGAAATGGAGTTGCCAAAGAACTTATATGCATGACCCATGGACATGAACAAAGGAGGGGGAATCACTGGAGGCAGTGGGAGCTGCTGGGTGGAGGGGGACAAAGAGGGAAAATTGGGACACATATGATTATGTAATAGCATAATCAATAAAATATAATAAAAATATTTTAAAGACTCAGCTCAAATTTCACCTTCTCTGTAAAGCCCTCGGTTTTAGAAAGGATTATTTTAGTTGCAAGTGACACAAACCCAATTCTAACTAATAAATACCAGTGGTAAATATGTTGGCTGTTGAAATACAAGGAAGGCTTGAACAAACAATGCGAGAAAGGGAGAAAGTATAGCTGGGCTGTGGGTACCACTGGAAAAATGTAATGAAAGACCACCAGACTCTTCATCTCCTAAGTTGCTCTTCATTTAGGCTCCATTCTCTCTCACTATGACTGGTTTTTTACCACATGGCAAATAACATTCTGCTTCAAGTTCCTTGGAATTTTTCCTCTTAAAATCTATGCTCTTAGAAAGAAACAGAAACTCTCAATTTTAGTTTGAAATATTCCAGAGAAGGAAACAAATTGGCCAAGCTTGGTCAGTTTCCTTCCTTATATCAATCAACTATGACAAGGAATATGGATCAGCTTGAACAATGTCCCACTATAGGACAGAGTTAAAATTATATTTGTACATGGAAAGTTCATCAGGAAGGAGGTAATGCTATATTCTCCCATAGCTCTTAGTTTCTATCTCTCATATCACCTTCTACTAGTATTATGACTATTTGTGTGCTTGCCATAACTCATCAATAGACTATAAATTCCTTAAAGAAAAGAATCTTTCTTTTCTCCGTAGGTATTCTACAAGTTGATGGCAGAGTATTTTCCATATAATAGGTGAAGTATAAACACCAAGCAGAAAGAGATGTACCCACCATTCCCACTGAAACTTGAACCCTACCTGGCACATGGTTGACACTCCAAATACATATTTGTTGAGCAAAAGAATAGTATACATTCAATACACATAGGATGAGTGGATGGATGGGGTGGATGGATTGATATGTAGGTTTTTCTCTAGTGAAGACAAATTTATCCTCTGGGGAGTCCAAGTTATGCTTTCTGGGCCTGGATTGGTGGAGCTAACTGGGTACTAGGCAAGCACAGTTCATTAACGCTTGGAATGATCATGCTCTGGTGTTGACCTCATTACCTGCAACCTGTACATTGCTGTTTCAGTACAGTGAATGAACTGGAGAGAACTTCAAAAACTTTTTCTCCTTGAAAGATAGAAAGATATCTGGAAACCCAGCTTATAAGCACTGATGTGCATATGAATTCAATTAGCATATTCTTGGATACCTACTGAGGACCACACACTATTCAACATCTGGGGGCTTAAAAAGTTGGGAACAAGACAAAAATAAATGTCCTAGTGCTGTGAAAAATAAGTACTAGGTGCTTCCAAGGTATGTAGCAGGTAGATCTAACCTAGCCTTATGGTCAGGAAGGCTCCCTGGAGGAATTAATATTTTAAGCTCAGACTTGAAAGAATTAGTAGAAGTTAACTAAGTAAAGAATCTGGAAAAAGGAGAAGGGTTCCAAGTACAGGATATAAAAGCCCAAAGCTTAGAACTTAAGAGGAACTGAAAAATAATCAAGTATATGGATTAAGACTTATCTATAAGAATGATCATTATAGGGCCAAGATGGAGGCATAAGTAGATACATTTTGCTCTTTCAAACAACCAAAGAAAGACAACAACAAATTAAAAACAAAAAATAACAACTCCCAGAAACTTGAACTGTATAGAAGTCTGACAATCAAGGAATTAAAGAAGGAACATTCATCCAGACTGATAGGGGGGACAGAGGCAGGCAGCCAGGATTAGAGGACATATGGCTAGGCAGCAGCTGGAGGACCGGGTGGTCCCACATTTGCATGTGGATAAACAGGGAGGAATAAATGGGGAGCAAGACAGACTGTGCAACCCAGGATTCCAGAGCAGGAGACTAAAGCCTCAAAATGCCTGGTTGTTAAAGCCTGTGGGGGTTATAGTAGTGGAAGAAACTCCCAGACTCACAGGAGAGTCCTTTAGAGAGACCCACAGGGTCCTTGAATGTACACAAACCCACGCACTAAGAGATCAGCACCAGAAGGGCCCAATTTGTTTGTGGGTAGTAGGGGAAGTGACTGAGAAAGGAGCGAGAGCACAGCAAGAGGCATAGTTCCCTCTCTAACCCCTCCCTCCATGTACAGCGCCACAATGCAGAGAGGTGGGTGGCCCTGCCGCTGGCAAATACCTGAGGCTCCGCCCCTTGCAATGTCACAAGTGCACAGAGACAAAGAAATATGGCCCAAATGAAAGAACAGATCAAAACTCCAAAAATAGAACTAAGAGACAAGGAGATAGCCAACCTAGCAGATGCAGAGTTCAAAACACTGATAATCAGGATGATCACAGAAATGATTGAGTACGGACGTAAAATAGAGGAAGAAGTGAAGGCTATGCAAAGTGAAATAAAGCAAAATATATAGGGAACCAACAGTGAAGGGAAGGAAACCGGGACTCAAATCAAGGATTTGGAGCAGAAGGAAGAACTAAACATCCCACCAGAACAGAATGAAGAAACAAGAATTCATAAAAATGAGGAGAGGCTTAGGAACCTCTGGGACAACATTAAATGTTCTAATGTCTGAATCACAGGGGTGCCAGAAGGAGGAGAGGAAGACCAAGAAATTGGAAACTTATTTGGAAAAAATAATGAAGGGTAACTTCCCCAATCTGGTGGAGGAAATAGACTTCCAGGAAGTCCAGGAAGCTCAGAGAGTCCCAAAGAAATTGAACCCAAGGAGAAACACACCAAGACACATCATAATTACATTATGCAAGAATAAAGATAAGGAGAGAATCTTGAAAGCAGCAAGAAGGAAGGAGACAGTTCCCTACAAAGGAGTTCCCATAAGGCTATCAGCTGATTTCTCAAAAGAAACCTTGCAGAGAAGACGGGCCTGAAAAGAAGCATTCCAAGTCATGAAAGGCAAGGACCTACATCCAAGATGACTCTATCCAGCAAAGCTATCATTGAGAATGGAAATGCAGATAAAGTGCTTCCCAGATAAGGTCAATTTGAAGGAGTTCATCATCACCAAGCTCTTATTATATGAGATGTTAAAGGGACTTCTCTTTAAAAAAAGATCAAAACTATGAAGAGTAAAATGATGACAGACTCGCAACTATCAGCAACTGAACCTAAAAAACAAAAATAAAAGCAAACTAAGCAAACAACAAGAACAGGAAGAGAATCACAGAAATGGAGATCACATGGAGGTTTATCAGCAGGCAAGGAATGGGGTGAGAATGTGCGAAAAGGTACAGAGAATAAGAAGCATAGTTGGTAGGTACAAAATAAGGGGAAGTTAAGAGTAATATAGGAAAGAGAAAATCCAAAGAATTTATATGTACGACCCATGGACATGAACCCACAGGTAGGGAATGATAATGGGAGGGGTAGTACAGGGACTAAGGGGAGAAAAAAATGGGACAACTGTAATAGCATAATCAATAAAATACACTTAAAAAAGAAATTGCCAAATAAAAGGAAAAATAATGGTCATTACAGTAATGTTTATGAGAATAAAAAATAAAATCAACTCAAATGTCCAATAATAGGGGAATCATGAAATAAGCTATGCTATTTTTAGGTCACTAAAAAAACCCTCCCTATATGTTATAAAGTTGGATATGTGTCATTATACATTTCTCCAAATCCACAGAAAGTACAACACTAAGAATCAACCCTAACGTAAACTATGAACTTTGCGTGATTATGATGTGTCTGTGTAGTCTCATCAGTTATAGCAAATGTGTTATTCTGGTGGGAAACGTGGGTAATGGGAGAAGCTGCGCATGTGTCAGGGGCTATATGGGATATCTCTGTACTTTGCCCTCAATTTTGCTGTTAACCTAACACTGCACTGAAGTCCAAAATAAGTAAGCTATGCCACCCATGCAATAGAATCCAACAAACCACAAAAAAATGTTACAGATGACAATGCTCATGATTTATTATTTAAGTTTACAAAAAGGACAAGGATATACAATCAATATGATCCAAGTTCTATGTATATTTTATTATGCATATGCATTGCATGTCCAAGACGATTACCCCATGATTCTACCTGTAGTCTTACCTGGGCAGTGAAATACAGGTGAAAATTCTCTACTTTGTGCTTTTCAATATTTTTCAAAATTTTTAAAAATAAACATGCACTTATTTTGTTATGGAAAATATTTTAAAGAAGAATCAAGCTTGCTTTTTCAGTCTGTCTTTCACTGTGTTCTCCCATGTGAAAAACACCAGCAAGCTTGACGAAGGCCCAGCCAGCAGCTCTGCTCAGCAGGCCCCAGGCTGCTGCTCAGTGAATCCACCGCAGTTGGGTCCATCTGGTGCCACATTCCACATGCGCAACCTGGGGTTGTGACCTTCCCGCCACAGCCTCTTCTTGTGGGGCCTTTTCCTCCCTCCAGAGGTTTGCTTTACCTTCATTACACAAGTACTGCTGCTGTTCTGAAAGTGACCTCACTGTCCATGAAAGGTAAGCACCTTGACTGCACAAGGAACACAAGGGAGGTGCAGCCAAGCTGCTCTTAGCAAGCAGTCTGGGAACAGGTGCTCACCCTGCGACTGCAGCCCCAGGAACGAGCTGGGCGTCCCTGCGTCTCTCTATCCTGAGGGATAAAGAGCTGCTGCTTTTCCACCACTTCCCCACTTAATGCGGTAGTGGCCCCATCTGCCCCAAAACGAGGGGCTCCTTCCAAGGTGGGAAGACTCCAGAGAGAGGCAGAAAGGAAGGGGGTGGGTTCTGAAGGTGAGTGGATGCATATTTCAATTTCAAGCACTTGGTCTCAGCCTTGGCCCCAGTCTGGAATTACTTGGAAAGGTTTCAAAAATACTGATACCTAAGAGCCATACCCAGAGGTCCTGATCTAATCTGTTTGAGGTGTGACCTGGGCATGACACCTGGTTACCTTTTCACTCTCTGTTCCAAACCTCATTCTCACATTGCATTTTCACCCTTGATCTGTTACCTAAGGGAGGACCCTTTTCCATGCCACCAGCTTGATGGGTTCTCTTTTCTTTCCATCTTTTAAGCCAATTCTGAAATCCTGTTTAGTGGAGGAACTTCCAGTTCTGCTACTAAGGCTGCTGAGTTTTAAGGCAAGTCTCTTAACCCCTGTGAGCCTCATTTCTTTCCTCAGATGGACCTGGTTTTCAGTTCTTCCAGCGCTTGATAGAACCAGCCTCCTGACGGCTCCTCCCTGACAAGCCAGCGGCAGGCAGACTGCAGCCCCCTCCACAGAGTCTGAGTTTCAGCTCCTCCAAGCTCCTGGTGTTAATAATTCCAACTCCTTTCCTTTGTTCTCCCAGTTCAAGAGGTAGAAGCCACTTCATGGAATTGCTACCTCCTTGATACCTTGATACTGAGCAGAGGTCAGCACACATTTTTTTTAATTTAATCATTATTGGGGTTTTTTTTTCCATTACCATTTAGTCCCCTTATACCCCTCTCCCTTCAGTAATCACCACACTGTGTGCTTGGGTCAGAACACCTTTGAGGCCGAAGGCCAAATGGCAATTATTTTAGGCTTTGCACGCCCTTATGGTCTCCGTTAAGGCTATTTAACTGTCATTACAGAACAAAGCAGACATAAACAATATGTAACTAACTGAGCATGGCTTGCTCCAGTAAACTTTATTTACAAAAACAGGCAGCAAGCCAGATTTCGCTCACAGGTCCTAGTTTTCAGACCCTGCCTTATCCTTTTCTTATGCTCTCAGTTACCTAGTTACCAACTTTTACCCAGTTAACAATTCTTTATATTATCATCTTTGATCAAATAACTATTGTTATTCTGTCTTTGAACTGAACTCAGCCTGATACATCTTTTCTGATTTTTTTTATTAGATGGGTGAAAAAAATTAAAATATTCTCTTCAACACTACTGTATTGTTTGAATTTTTTATATGTATGTTCTTTTTTGGAAAAGTTTGACCTAAAAGTGAGTTTTTTTAATAAGCCCTTAGTACTGCTTCTCCTGTGTTTTAGCAGCAAAAGGAGATTAGATATATGTTAAACATTTCATTTCACTTAAATTTTCCCTCTGAGGATGGAATACTTGCATTCTTCTCAGAAATATCACTGCAATTCTATCTTGAATTTTTGCAGCTATTCTAGCAAATTTGTGTTTTAAATATATATTTTTAGAAGGAGAAGCAAAAGAATTATAGCTGCACTGCCCACCCAGTGTGTTTGTGAAAAAGAAATTAGACAATGGATGGAAAATAAGCTTCAGGAAGTTAGAAGCACTGCACAGGTATGAACCTTTCATCCTTCTTAAGAAAGGCTATTAATGTGCCATAAGGAAATATTGCATCTACTCATTGCCTAGTTTTTAAGTACAGTTCTCTCATAAGTGTATATTCATTGTGTGTTCTTGCTAGTCACCTGCCTCGTGTATACAAGATGGCAGGCAGAGGCTACTTCTCCACCCCTAGCAGGGCAGAGCCAAGGGTCCCTCAGCTCTTGGTCAATACCTTGGAATTAAGAGTTGGCTGGGGACTGGGTCTCCATCCCATTTGTCCGTGATGCCCCTTAAGAGAATTCACTCACACAGACGCATTGCCTTCCAGGGCGCTCTTGACTAGAGACTACCTGGGGAAGGAGGCGATACACATTACACACTAGAGCAGAGTTCTTGAAGTAGGGTCTGTGAACTTGGTTGGACAGAAATACCCGTTAAGCACCTCCTTCCATTAAGAATGTAGGCAACAATGTTAGCAGCACCTGTCAGTTTGTCACTAACAGAAATCACAGGCATTTTCATATCAAAGTGTAGTTGTTGTATCTGGAAATACATCATCTGTGTTTATCACTGTTTCAAAATTTATGGTGGTTATTCGATCTTTTTATGTAAATTATTAATAACAAAGTACATATGTTAGTATATCTCAAATTTGGCTTTTTATATATTGATATTTATATTTCAATATAATTGGTTTCCTTTGTAATCTTATATACTGTATTTTTGCCTTTAAACAGATCCCTAGGCTTCACCAGACTGCCAAGAGTTACATGGCGCACAGAAGGTTAAGAACCTTCCCCCTAAGGTAATCGATATGTTCTCTCAAGATGTTTTGTTCTTATTTTTATTTCTTAGTCGACATCTTGATCCTCAGTGGTTCTTCTCTCTTCACTCCTAGATTCTTATACACACTCACCCCAACTTCAAATTCTTCATCCCACTCAACTTTACAGAGCAATTCATCTCAGCAACCTTGTCAGGGTGCTCAGAAAAATGAGGGTTTTGCCATTACAAAACACGCCTTCCTTCAAAGGCAGTTTACAGATTATGTTTTTTCCCTTGAACAAGACCTTGGAGTTTTAGCCACTACATCATAGGCTTACCGTAGTAAAATGCTCTGCTCAAGGGTAATTTTGATGAATTATTGTAGAAAATAAGACCTCAAACCCCAGGCTTTGAGGAAGACTTTATTATTTACCCAAAAGCCTCATGCAGGAAGAATTGAGACAAACACACACAACACAAAGTTTCTACAACACTCACCCCCAGTTCCTTGACTGACCTCTCTGGGCATACAATTCAAATATACAAACTAAACAATGGATTCTTTTAGGTACATAAGTTAAATTACAAAGCAAGATCATAGGAAAATATTCCAACATGACAAGATATTCTATGAAGTTCTCTTACAATAGAGCCTGGGTTAGCAATTTCTAAAATGCCACTGTAAAGCATACATATGACTTTTGAAAAGGGTCACACTATTTGTTCATGAGAGCTAAAGCAAGATTCTACTTCTTTTCCAAGGTCTAAACCAGCAGTTTCCATGACATGCACCTTCATTGTTGTGGGACAAAGAGAGAGGAAAGATTTCTTCCACAGAATGATGTCTGCCCATCGCACAATACCAAGTTTATCATAATTATCTGCGAATGACACAGGGAAATGTCACATGGTAACTATCAGGTCAAGGAATGTCAGGGCAGGGAGAGAACAGTTTTTCCTGGCAGGTAGTAACAAGCTACAAAGGCAAAGAATTATATATGCCATATTAAAACCTGTATGGGCCTCCCAGCCCATAATATGAAATCAGAAATAGTTGGCCTGAATCTCTGTACAGTTCATTGAGATTTCCTTACAATCTTTACTACATCTTTAATGGATGGCTGTCACTAGCGAATGTTTTGAGATATAGTCTGTCCTATGAATCAGCCTCCAGCCTTTGTCATAGTCGAGCCCTACAAGCAGCACCAGCACCAAGGAACAACAGTGAGTCAATGCAGGTGACTATGCTATTCACTCAGCTTTTATTAATGCAGATTTAATTCAAGCCTATAATAATCTAAACACAATAATAATCACTCAGAAACAATCAGCAATAACATCACACAAGAGAATTGGGGGATAACAAACCCAAGTCCCCAAAATCCAGATCAGGTCCAGGTCCCGGAGGCAGCTAGTCAGCATCTTGCAAGGCACAGTCCGCAGCACTTGAGTCAGCTAGAGCAGAGTTGAATGGAGCTGCATGACGTCACTTTCTCCCTCTCAGCTGTCTCAGCTGTCTGTTTGAAGGCCTTTGTTTTCATACTCTTGTCTGATGCAATGTTGCATCAGCCTCTGATTAATACATGTTTTGTGCCTCTTCAATAAGCACATGTAGATTGTGTCATTCTACTGTGCATGATCTGAGAGGGTGGTGTTACCCTTCAGATAAGCTTATGTTGTTTACTACATTGTACTGTACTTGCAGACCAGTTGTATTATTTATGAGTCATTGCTGTACTGCGCATGCTCTAAACATGGCTTCCCTTGATACCATCTTAGCTGACAGAACTGACATTATCTTGGTTCACGTCTGTTCCCCCTGGTGTCAGAAAACAATACCTCTTGATTTTGCTATCATCCCTGAAAGATATTTTCAGAAGGTACAGAATTCTAAGTTGACCGTTGTTTTTTTTAACCACACTGAGGATGTGTTTTTCTGGCTTCCACATTTTCTGTTGCAAAGCTGGGTGTCAGTCCTTTAGTGGTGATCAGTCTTGTCTTCTGGCCTGCTTTTAACGTATTCTCCTTCCATTCATTTTCTGTAAATGTGTATTTCTTTTAACTTTTTAAATTTTCTTTACTGTATAACATCCTTTGGATTAGTTTATTTATTTATTTTTCAATTAAAATTTACATTAAATATTATTTTGTATTAGTTTCAGGTGTACAGCATAGTGCTTAGACAACCATATACTTTACAAAGTGTTAAGCTGTGGTACATATATACAATGAAATATTATTCAGCCATAAAAAAGAATAACATCTTACCATTTGTGACTACATGGATGGACCTTCCTTTGGGTTTATTATACTTCTTGAATATGTGGATTGGTAACTTCCATCATTTGGACAATATTCTCAAAAAATATCTCTTGTAACATTGCCTCTATCCCACTCTCCATCTCCTCTATTTCTGAAACTCCAATTGCATGTATGTTAGAACTTCTGATTCTATACTCTCTGTCTCTTCACTGCTTTTCATATTTTGCACCTCTCTGTCTATGCTGTCCTCTGTACTTTTCTCTCACTTAGATTTTGGCCTGAAAATTATTTATACCCTTGTCAGCTCTCCAGTGTTTTTGAGATTTTAAAACTACATTTTGTACAGCATTTCTGGTAGTTTTCATTATATAGTTTTTTGTATACTTAGACCACCATATTTTCAGAAGCTTATGTGTGTGGCTGAATTTGATAATTAAGGCTTTACTTTCATGTTGGAAAATTTGTCCCATTAAATTGGAAGCTTCGCCTATGTGACTTATGGGGATCCTAAAATATGTAAATATTTTTACCATATTCATAGGTGTAAAATAGGTCTATTTTATTAATATGTGCTTGTTTTTGTACTAGTATTCCACTGTTTTGATAATTATAACTTTTTAGTGTAGTTTGAAATCAGAAACTGTGATGCCTCCAGCTTTGTTCTTTCTCAAAATTGCTTTGGAAATTTGGGGTCTTTTGTATTGTCATACAAATTGTAGGATTGTTTTTTATATTTCTGTGAAAAATGTCATTGCAATTTTGATAAAGGTTATACTGAATCTACAGATTTCTTTGGGTAATATGGGTATTTAACATTAGTTATTCCAATTCATGAGCATGGTATAGCATTCCAATTATGTGTGTCTTCTTTAATTTCTTTTATCAGTGTCATACTTTTCAGTGTACAGATCTCTGACCTCTTTGGTTAAATATGTTCCTAAATATTTCATGTTTTGATGTTATTGTAAGTAGAATGGTTTTCTTTATTTTTTTCCACAGATATTTACTGTTAATGTATAGATATGCAATAAATTTTTTTGCATCCAGCAATATTACTGAATTCATTTCTTAGTTCTAATTTTTTAAAATAGAATATTTAAGATTACCTGTATATAAGATCATGTTACATGCAAACACAGACAGTTTTACTTCTTCCTTTCCAATCTGGTGGCCTTTGATTTCTTCTTTTTGCTTAAATGCTCTGGCCAGGACTTACAGAGTTCAGTTCAATGTTAGCTCTGTCCTTATTGTATAGGCCTGAGTTATGTTGAAGTATATTCCTTCTATACCCAATTTGTTGCAAGTTTTTTTATCATGAAGTAATGTTGTGTTTATCAAACACTTTTTCTGCACCTATTGAGATGATGATATGATTTTTACCCTTTATGCTATTAATGTGGTTTACATTTACCAATTTGCACATATTAAACCATCCTTCATCCCAGTGGTAAATCCCAAATGATCATGGTGTATCATACTTTTTATGTGTTGTAAATTTGGTCTGCTGGAATTTTGTTAAGAATTTTTTGTATCTATAGTCATCAGGGATATTTGTCTGCATTTGTCTTCTCTTGTAGTACCCTTATCTAGATTGGTTTCATCAGATAAAGACCTCCTTTCTGTTCCCTGGACTGATGGAATTACCTCTGGAATTGCAGTTGTGCTGGGCTGGAGCCAGTTATGATGCTATGGCTGGATCTGCAGTGGGGTGTGCATTTGGCCAGCTTGTTACCAGGAACTCAGTCAGGCATGGACTCTATCTGGTCCCCAGCTGGATAGGACTGCTTTCAATACCTTGTTCAGTAGAGTGGCACTGAGACAAAAGCTCACTTTATGGCCCTCAGTCAGCAAACATATTACCAAGTGTATGGTGGGTATGGCTGCCAGGTTACGGGTCCCTGAGTGGGCAAGACTGGTCTCGTACCATGGCTGGGAAGGGCTAGAACCAAGTCCTCGGGCTGTTCCAGGCTCCATAGCCATGACTGAGGTCTGCAAACCTGGTCCTGGAGATATGAATGGATGTGTCTCCTCCGGATGGGTTGGACTGGTCCCTGATCATGACTGGAGCAGCTGGAACCCAAAGTATGGTCCTTTAAGGATCTCCTAAGGTGCAAACTTGTCTTCTGTTTGGTCTTTTTGCCAGCATGACAGCTCAAAGACTGTAGCTAGGAGGAGCTGGAACCAAAAACAGAGTCTTTTAAGGATCTCCAGGGGCAGAGATGCAAGTGTCTCCCACTGGTTCCCTGGGCCAGGAGTACTGCTCGCGGGCTATGGCTGGGAAGGACTGGATCAAGTATGGGGCCCTGGGCTGGCAAGTGTAATGGAAGACTGTGGCTGTGACGGGGTTCTCTGGGAATGCAGACAGTGGAGTCTCCTGCTGGGTCCCTGGGCCAGCAAGAATGAGGTTGGGAGGGGCTGGAGCTGAGTATAGGGCAGATGGGAGTGTCTCTTACTAGGACCCTGGACTCTCCACCCTACTGGCAGACTGTGGTTGTAAGAAAGCTGGAGCTGCCAATTTTTAAAAAAGATTTTATTTGTAGAGAGCAGAGGAAGGAGGGAGAAAGAGAGTGAGAGAAACATTGATGTGCAAGAGAAACATCAACCGGTTGCCCCTTGCATGCCTACAAATGAGACCTGACCAGTAGCCCAGGAATGTGCCCTGACCCAGAATCAAACCAGCAACTTTTTGATGCTCAGGCTGGCACTCAGTCCACTGAACCACACTAGCCAGAGCTATAGCTTTCATTGCCCCCAGAGGCACAGATAAGAGTGACTCCTGTTGGTTCCCTGAGTTAGCTGACTGTGGACTACATCTGGGACAGGCTGCTAGAACCCAGTTACAAAGCTCTTTTCAGGCATACAATCCAACTGAGTTTGGCAGGTTTATTTTCAGGGACTCCCAGGCCAGAACTGAGAGGGGCTGCAACTGAATAATGGGCCACTCCAGAGTCCACAGCTGAAACTGAGGTCTCTGTGTCTATTACCCAGTACACAGCACAAGGCATGACTCCTCCCAGGTCCCTCAGTGTATGATGCTATGACAAGGCCAATTCAAGCAGAGCTATAGCCCAGTCCCACAGAGTTCTTTCTGTGTTTGTAGTACAGTTAGCAAGTCAGCACCTCATTGTAAGCCTGTCTTATCAAAATGGCTCTCCTCGAGCTTAGACTGCCCTGAGCCTTCACAATCTCCTACCTGGATCCCAAAGCTCCCACAAAGGCACTGTTGTCTGGAGGAATGCTAAGTTGTTGAGGGGAGATACAATGAGGGCTGTTTATTCAGATATCTTGCTGGCATCATTCCTCTTAATTTATATTCTGAGGTATCCACAGCACTATATGTATTAGGACCTAATACATAGTTCTCATTAAATAAATACTGTTGAATACATGAATTTTAAAATCACTCATCACCCTATAGTCTCTGTGGTTTTCTTAAGTACGTACCTGATGTTCAGTTTAGTCACATCATTTCCATCTATTTTTTAATTAGAAGGTGTTGACATTCTAGCAGATGGTAATTCTAAGTTCTTACAAGAGAGTAGCTTTGACTACTAGTATTTTTTTGGTGACAATATTCAGCTACTAAACTGGATTAAAAATCAGTGTTGTCACACCATTTTAAGAGATGTGTAGAAAGTCATGTACAAGACTTTTATTTCACATTTATGGGCTGTAGGCAATGATTAAATTCATAGTTACAGCTAAAAATTCATAAACATATGATCTAGATAAGCAAACCAATTATGCTTCCTATTATTCAGTTTGTAGTAATAGAACTTATATGTTTTTCATATTCAATTAAATATTTACTTTATTGAATCCAGATCTGATATCAGAACTTTTTAAATTGTCTTTATACCTTTTCTGAACAAGAATATTTTCTTCCTCTTACATGAACAATAAATATTCCCTTACTTACATAAAAATTATATCATCTATTGTTATACCAAAGTTTACAATATATAAATCTAAGTCACTCTCCCAATTAGTGTCATTTTGGGTCAATACCAATTAAAGTCTTACTTTTTTTCTTCTGGAGATTTTAAAAAGAATGCTTAATATCTTGGAATTCTTTGTGATTACCAAAGAAGGATACATGTAAATACAAATTTTTATGATGATGTATAAGCATTACTTCATATAGTATATGTGTGACTGCAGTTTTACTTTAAATTGAAAACAATTCTACTATAAAATGTCAATTTCTGAGAAGCCTTTATATATAAACACTAATGTTCATTACTCTAATATCATATAAATTCAAACTTCTAAAAGCAAATAAAGACTATTTAAAAATAGAACAAACAATCCTAAAATGTGTTTGGAACCACAAAAGACCATGAATAGCCAAAGTGACCTTGAGAAAGAAGAACAAAGCTGGAAGTATTACACTCTCTGATTTTAAGCTATATTACAAAGATTTAGTAATCAAAACAATGTGGCATTGGTGTAAAAACAAACACATAGATTAGTGAAATAGGATAGAGATCCCAAACATAAACCCATACATATATGGTCTGTTAATTTACAAGAGAGCCAAGAATATACAATGGGGAGAGTACTGTTTTTTCAATAGATGGTGCTGGTAAGACTGGACCACTACTTTACACCACACACAAAAATTAACTCAAAATGGATAAAGACTTGAACACAAGGCCTGAAATCATAAACTCAGAAAAACACAGGTGGTAAATTCCTTGACACTGATCTTCGAAATGATTTTTTTGGATCTGTCACCAAAAGAGAAGGCAACAAAAGCAAAATTAAACAAGTGAGACTACATCAAAATAAGAAGCTTCTGCACAACAAAGGAAACTATTAACAAAATGAAAAGGCACCCTACTGAATGGGAGAAAATATTGCAAATCATATATCTCATCAGGGGTTAATGTCCAAAACAGAAAAGAACTCACAGCTCACTAACAAAAAAAAAGTCCAATTTAAAATGTGCAGATTTAAATACATATTTTCCCAAAGAAGACATACAGACAGCCAACAGAAAACATGCTCAACATCATTAATCATTAGGAAAATACAAATCAAAACCACAAAGAGTATTTGTCTCATACCTGTTAGAATGGCTGTTATTGAAAATACAAAAAATAACAAATGTTGTCAAGAATACAGAAAAAAAGGAAAGCCCTGTGCATGGGTGGAACTGCAATTTGGTACAGCCACTATGGAAAACGGTATGGAGTTTCCTCAAGAAATTACAGAGTTCTCAAGAACTACCATATGATCCAGCAACTCCACTTCTGGGTATTTATCTGAAGGAAATGAAAGCACTAACCTGAAAAGATACATGAACCCCTATGTTCATTTCAGCGTTATTTACAACAGCCATGATATGGAAGCAACCTAATGGTCCATCGATGGCTGAATGGATAAAGAAAATACTGTTTGCATTAACATGGGTGGACCTCGAGGGCATGACCCTAAGTAAAATAAGTCAGACATAAAAAGACAAATACCATAAGAGTTTGCTTACATCCAAAAACAAAAAACAAAAAACTGAGTTCATAAATACAGAGAACAGATTGGTGTTTGCCAGAGGCAGGTGGTGGGGAGTGGGAGAAATGGGTGAAGGGAGTAAAAATGTACAAACTTTCCATTATAAAATGAATGTCAAGGGGATGTGATGCATACAGCTGAATGACTACAGTTTATAATAATACCATCTTATGTATTTGAAAGCTGCTTAGAGAGTAGATCTTAAAAGTTCTCTTCACGAGAAAAAAAATTTTGTAACTATATACCGTGACAGAAGTTAACTAGACTTATTGTTGTGATCTATGTATCCAAATATTGAATCATTATATAGTATACCTTAAACTAACGTAATGGTATTTGTCAATTATTTTTCAATTTTTTAAAAAGAATGTTAGAAAATACAACCATGTTGAACCAGATAAAAATACATTGTATAATAAGCAGATACCAGAAAAATGCGACAGATGTCACACATGAAAAATTTTACTCAGAACAAGAGAAAGAAAAATATATAAGCAAAACCTGGTTGTTTAATAGGAAATGTATAAAAACCTACAAAGGAAAACTTTAAAACCATCCTGAAGGGCACAGCAGCGAAATATTGGAAACGAGCAGGGCCCGGCAATAAGAGATCAGTTGAGGAGGTCATGGTAAAGCACCACAACGGAGGACTTTCCGGCTAAAAAAAGGAAGCCCAGGTTCACTGTACACAACAAAGAAAGATCTACGTAGCAAGTGAAGACAGCAAATTATCTAACAGTGTCTTTATTGTGCCACATTTTATATGAGAAAAAGCAGGGACAAGAATAAATATTCATACTTGCTTTTATCTACAAAAACAAACTCTAGGATGATAAACAGGAAATTAATATAAATGGCTATCTCTGGGGAACAAGATAGATGGAATGAATGAAAAAAAGAGTAAGTAAACATTTTAGTGCATACTTTTTTGGATTGTTTTTATTTTATTGAACCATGAAACTGTAGCACCTATCAAATAAAATAAAATTTATCCAAAATGTTCAAGTGAAAACATTTCTCTAGATGCATATATTTTTTAGATGTTACTAAAGGTTTTACTAGCACCAATTCACAAAAGATGACTCTTTTTACAATTGTAACTAGCATAATAAAATTATGATACATTTCAATTGAAATCCCATAATACATTACATTTGCATAATGCAATTACTCTTTTCTCTATGGAGAAAAACAACAAATCACATTCTTAATATTAAAGCAAAATGTTAAAATTTCCATTTTCATTATATTAGTGTTTTTTAACAACATTTGGAAGTTTAAAGGGATTGTATACAAAGGTGTCTTTATTTGAAAAATACATTTTAGGAAAACAAAATCCACAGAAGACCTTCTAAACAAAAAAACACGCCTACATATATGATTTTTCTAGGACCAGGACTTTTTATTCCTTGGCTTGTGTTCTATTGTTAACAGATTAAAAGTTTTTGAGCTTAAGAGTTTAATAGGAAAATAAAATTCTTATTTTCAATTTGTAATTTTTTATTACATGCAAATGAATTCACATATTTTTTTTCCTGGCTATAAAAGTACACAAAATTTAGAAAAATATTCAAAAAGTACTTTCATCTTTATCAATGGAAGCTTCATATTTTCAAACAATTATTGTATAATTGTTTGCTCAGAAAAAAGTGTTCCAAATTGTCAGTCATTTTTGACACTCTGCAATCACAAAACATCATTTTTATTCAGTACTCAGTAATCTCTGTGTTTGTTTTGCTAAATGTTTGTGCCTTTGGGAAATTTTCTTTGATCCAATATGTTCATTGCTAGTCAACGTAAGACCCTGTGGAGCTGTACTTTTGCCACTGACCTAAAGGTTGACTGTGTGTCCTTCTTGTGAAGCTTATGGGACCTCTATGTGACTAGACTGATCTGTATGCAACATCTTGCCTGACATTGCTCCAACTCTGTTTTTCTCTGGGGGACTGGACTTCACCCAACCCATGGAATTGTTTCAAAATGAAATATTTATAGTAAGAATTTAAAAGAAGACTCACCGTCATCAAGGGAGGAATGCACACAAGGCCACTGCTGACTTATTTTCCCAGCATAGTTGCTCAGTTTAGGAGACTGGTTACTAAACCCTAAACCTTTTACTGGGGTATTGGGAAGGGATGACACAGTTGAGTAAAAGAGCAAGGACTCTGAAAGATGGACATGGCAAGAGGGCAAAGGAAAGGTCTTTTAAGGAGACATAGCCAACTGCAATGGTAAACAGAGTGAAAGTGGTTAACAATGCTCTGGGGATATGGAAATTCAGCATTTTCCTGTCCATGTGTCAAGTCCAAAGATCATACACTTGCATCTCCAAAGAGTTCTTTACTCCTTCCTTTCAGGCTTTACATAATTTTTCACTCCATGGAAGACATAAAGTAACCCCCTTTCCTTCTAGAGGGGGAGTCAGCGAACATTTTATGTAAAGAACCACATAGTAACTATTTAAGGCTTTATGGATTATACTGTCCCTGTTGCAACTTCTCAAATCTGCTACAAACAATACAAAAACCAATGGGAATGGCTATACTCCAATAAAACTTTATAGGTAATGAAGTTTGGACTTCATATAATTTTCTTTTTTTTTTTTATAATTCTTTTTTTTCTTTTTTTTTTAAATTAATTTATTTACTTTTTAAATACATTTGTCTCTGCCTTCCCCCCACCTCTTTCCCTTGCCCCCTCCCACCTTCCCTCCCTCAGCTCTTCCCCTTTGGTTTTGTCCATGAGTCCTTGCTATATGTTCCTTGACTTTCCCCTTCCCTTCCCTTTCCCTGCCCCCCCTTCCCTCTTGTCTCTGTTGATTTCTTTTCCCTTCAGTGTTGCTGGTCATATTTTCCTTGCTTCTTTGCATTGTTGGTTAGGTTCCACTTATAGGTGAGATGATATGGTATTTGTCTTTCACCCCCTGGCTTATTTCGCTTAGCATGATGCTCTCCAGTTCCATCCATGCTGTCGCAAAGTTTAGTACTTCTTTTTTCTTTCTGCTGCGTAGTATTCCATTGTGTATATGTACCATCACTTTTTGATCCAATCATCTACTGATGGGCATTTAGGTTGCTTCCAACACTTGGCTATTGTAAATTGTGCTGCTATGAACATTGGGGTGCATAGGTTCTTTTGTATTGGCGTTTTGGTGTTCTCAGGGTATAGTGCCAGCAGGGGAACCGCTGGATCAAAAGGCAGTTCCATTTTCAGCTTTTTGAGGAAATTCCACACTGCTTTCCACAGTGGCTGCACCAGTCTGCATTCCCACCAACAGTGGACTAGGGTTCCCTTTTCTCCACAGCCTCGCCAGCACCTGTTGTTTGTGGATCTGTTTATGATGGCCATTCTGACCGGTGTGAGGTGGTACCTCATGGTGGTTTTGATCTGCATTTCTCTGATGGCTAGTGATGCAGAGCATCCTTTCAAATGCCTCTGGGCCCTCTGTATCTCCTCCTTAGAAAAGCATCTGCCCAGGTCCTTTGCCCATTTTTTGATTGGATCGTTTGTCTTCTTGGAGTAAAGTCGAGTGAGTTCTTTGTATATCTTGGAGATCAAACCTCTATCTGATGTATCATTAGCAAATATATTTTCCCAAATGGTTGGCTCCCTTTTCATTTTGCTGATGTTTTCTTTAGCCATGCAGAAGCTTCTTATTTTGATGAGGTCCCACTTGTTTATTCTTTCCTTTATGTCCCTTGCTTTAGGAGACATATCAGTGAAAAAATTGCTGCGTGGGATATCAGAGAGTTTCCTGCCAATATTCTCCTCTAGGACTTTGATGGTGTTGCGACTTATATTTAAGTCTTTTCTCCATCTTGAGTTTATTTTTGTGTATGGTGTCAGCTGATGATCCAATTTCAATTTTTTGCATGTAGCCGTCCAGCTCTCCCAACACCATTTGTTGAAGAGGCTGTTATTGCTCCATTTTATGCTTCTGCCCCCTTTGTCGAATATTAGATGTCCATAGAGACCTGGGCTTATTTCTGGGCTTTCTATTCTGTTCCACTGGTCTATGGGTCTGTTCTTGTGCCAGTACCAGATTGTTTTGAGTATAGTGGCTTTGTAGTAGAGTTTGATGTCCGGTATTGTGATCCCTCCTACTTTGTGTTTCTTTCTCAAAATTGCTGCGGCTATTCGAGGTAGTTTATGGTTCCATATAAATTTTTGAAATGTCTGTTCTATTTCTGTGAAATACGTCATTGGTATCTTAATAGGGATTGCATTGAATCTATAAATTGCTTTTGGTAGTATGGACATTTTAAGGATATTAATTCTTCCAATCCATGTGCACGGTATATGCTTCCATTTATTTGTGTCTTCCTTAATTTCTTTTTTCAATGTTGTATAGTTTTCTGCATACAGGTCTTTTGTGTCTTTGGTTAAATTTATCCCTAGGTACTTTATCTTTTTTCGTGCTATATCGAATGGTATATTTTTCCTGATTTCTTCTTCTTCTATTGCATTGCTGGTGTACAAAAACGCCTTTGATTTCTGAATGTTGACTTTGTATCCTGCTGTTTTGCCAAATTCACTTATTAGGTTGAGGAGTTTTTTGGTAGAGTCTACAGGGTTCTCTATGTACACTATCATGTCATCTGCAAACAATGATAGTTTTACTTCCTCCTTTCCTATTTGGATGCCTTTTATCTCTTTCTCTTGTCTGACCGCTGTGGCTAGGACTTCCAATACGATGTTGAAAAGAAGCGGTGAGAGCGGACATCCTTGTCGTGTTCCCGATCTTAGTGGGAAAGCTTTCAGTTTTTGCCCGTTGAGTATGATATTGGCTGTAGGTTTTTCATATATGGCCTTTATTACGTTGAGGAATGCCCCATTGATTCCCATTTTGCTGAGTGTTTTGATCATAAATGGGTGCTGTACCTTGTCAAATGCTTTTTCTGCATCTATCGAGATGATCATGTGGTTTTTGTCTTGTCTTTGATTTATGTGGTGTATCACGTTTACTGATTTGCGTATATTGAACCATCCCTGCATCCCTGGGATGAATCCCACTTGATCCTGGTGGATAATCTTTTGAATGTATTGCTGGATGCGGTTTGCCAATATTTTGTTGAGGATTTTAGCATCTATGTTCATCAGCGAAATTGGCCTGTAGTTTTCTTTCTTTGTAGGGTCTTTATCTGGTTTTGGGATCAGGGTGATGCTGGCCTCATAGAAGGAGTCTGGGAGTCTTCCCTCCTCTTGGATTTTTTGGAATAGTCTGAGAAGGACAGGGGTTAGCTCTTCCTTAAATGTTTTGTAAAATTCTCCTGGGAAACCGTCTGGCCCTGGGTTTTTGTGTGCTGGGAGTTTTGATAACTGCTTCAATTTCCCCAACTGTTATCAGTCTGTTCAAGCTTTCTGTTTCTTCCTCCTTCAGTGTTGGAAGATTATACTTTTCTAAAAATTTGTCCATTTCATCAAGATTTTCAAATTTCTTGGCATATAATTGTTCATAATAGTTTCTGATGATCATTTGTATTTCTGTGGTATCAGTTGTTATTTCTCCTCTTTCATTTCTGATATTATTAATTTGGGTCCTCTCCCTTTTTTTCTTGATGAGTCTGCTTAAAGGCTTGCCAACTTTATGAATCTTTTCAAAGAACCAGCTTCTGGATTGGTTGATCCTCTGAATTGTTCTTTTTGTCTCTATGTCATTCAGTTCTGCTCTAATCTTGACTATTTCCTTCCTTCTACTTGCTCTGGGATTTATTTGTTGTTGTTTCTCCAGTTCTTCAAGTTGTAGTGTTAGGTCTTCTATTTGAAATGTTTCTATCTTTTTAAGGTAAGCCTGTATTGCTATGAACTTCCCTCTCAGGACCGTCTTTGCTGTGTCCCATAGGGTTTGGACAGTTGTCTGTTCATTTTCATTTGTTTCCAGAAATTTTTTTATTTCTTCTCTTATCTCATTATTGACCCATTCATTGTTTAATAGTGTACTGTTCAGTCTCCATGAGTTTTCAAGTTTTTGAAGTTTCTCTTTGAGGTTGATTTCGAGTTTCAAGGCCTTGTGGTCTGAGAAAAAGTTTGGTATTATTTCAATATTCCTGAATTTACTGAGGCTTGCTTTGTGTCCTATCATGTGGTCTATCTTTGAAAAACTGCCATGAGCATTTGAAAAGAATGTGTATTTTTCTTCTTTGGGATGTAAGGTTCTATATATGTCAGTTAAGTCTCTTTGATTCAGTGTGTCATTCAGCGCCACGATATGTTTATTAATGTTTTGTTTGGAAGATCTGTCCATTTTTGACAGTGGGGTGTTGAAATCCCCTACTATCAGTGTGTTGCTGTCTATATCTTTTTTGAAGTCGTCCAACAATTTCCTTATCAACTTGGGGGCTCCTATATTGGGAGCATATAAGTTTACAATGTTGATGTCTTCTTGATAGATTCTTCCTTTAAGTATGATAAAGTGCCCCTCTGGGTCTCTCTTTATGGCCTTTGCTTTGAAATCGACTTTGTCTGATACAAGTATGGCAACGCCAGCCTTTTTCTCATGTCCATTTGCTTGGAATATTATTTTCCATCCCTTTACTTTCAATCTGTGTAGGTCTTCTGCTCTGAGGTGGGTCTCTTGCAGGCAGCATATGTGTGGGTCATGTTTTCTTATCCATTCAGCTACCCTGTGTCTTTTGATTGGGGCATTTAGTCCATTCACATTGAGAGATATTACTGATAGAAACTTACTCATCTTTTCTCTTTGTACCTGTGTTCCTCTCTGTCTCATTCTTTTCCTTCATCTGCTTAAACCAGTCCCCTTAGCATATCTTGGAGTGCTGGTTTAGTAGATTTGTATTCTTTTAGCTTTCTTTTGTCTGGGAAACTCCGTATTTCTCCTTCTATTTTAATGGAGAGCCTAGCTGGGTAGAGCAGCCCAGGCTGTAGGCCCTTGCTTTTCATGGCTTGGAATATTTGTTGCCATTCCCTTCTGGCTTGTAGTGTTTCTGTTGAGAAGTCACCTCCTAGGCGTATCGGGGCCCCCTTGTATGTTACTTTCTCCTTCTCCCTTGCTGCCTTGAGGATTCTCTCTTTGTCTTTGACAGTTGCCATTTTAATGATGATGTGTCTTGGAGTGGACCTCCTTGGGTCCCTCTTGAGTGGGGTCCTCTGTGCCTCCTGGATCCATGAGAGCCTTTCTCTCCTCAAATTCGGGAAATTTTCCATCATTACTTTTTCGAGGAGGTTCTCTATTCCTTGCTCCTCTTCTTCTCCTTCTGGTATCCCTATTATATGGATATTATTGCGTTTCAGGTTGTCCTGCATTTCCCTAAATGCTTCTTCATTCTTTTTGAGCCGTTTTTCCATTTCTTGTTCTTTCTGGGAGCTTTTTTCTACCTTGTCTTCCATCTCACTGATTCGATCCTCAGCTTCATCCAGCCTGCTTTGGATTCCTTCTACTGCGTTCTTCAATTCAGAAATGGTATTCTTCATATCCTCTTGTGTCTTCTTGATAGTTTCTATGTCCTTTTCCAGGCTGATATAGTTTGCTGTAAGATCCTGATAGTTTCTCTGCAGTTTCTCATAGTTATCTTTGAGCTGGCTGAGCTCATTGAGCTTCCTTAGAACCATTGTTTTAAATTCCATATCTGATAGTTCCCTTGCCTCTATTTCATTGAGCTCTCTCTGTGGGGAGTCCCCTTTTCCACTCATTTGGGGGGAACTTCTTTTTCTTCCCATTTTTTGTGAGAGTCTGTTAAGTATTTTTGTCCTTTACTTTTCTTTCTGGGCTTGCCTCTGATGATGTCAGTTGTTGAGCCTATAGGGCCTTGGGTTGTTTGTTTGAGCCTTTCAGGAGTCTAATGCCTGTGTCTGACTCCTGCTTGGAGCAGCTCTGTGACCCCTTCGGTCAGGGCTGGGCTATTTTTTGGGATCTCTCTGTGCTCTCATGAGAGCTCCTTTAGCGCGTTCCCAGCGCGGCAGGGTCCCCCACCTGCCTGGGCTCGCATGTGTTTGCCCCAGACCAGGGGGCTTATTCGCGACCTCCCGTACTCATCTGGCCCCCCTGGCACGCGAGCTTCGCAGCACTGGTCAGTTTAGGGTCTTCTATTGTGTGTTTTCCCCGCTTTTGGCTCTTTGGGTGCGTTGCTTGCCCTCGCCAAATGGGGACTACGGAAATGGGAGGAAATCAGCTCTAGGACTCTCCGGTTAATCCTGTTTCTGGTCTCTCCTCCAGGGACTCTGGGCAGCTCTACTTATTTTGTGGGCCGCTCCGCAATCGCGGCGGTTAGGTCAATTTACGCCTGCCCTTGCCCCTCTGTGCAATCCCTCGCAGGCTGTATCGGTGCCATTCTGTGTGAGGCCTTGCCGGCAGGTGCAAGCGTTCGCCAGCCCGCGTGGGTCACACACACGCTCGCCAACCCTCGCCAGTCATTCGGCGCAAGTGTGCGCGCCTGCTCTGGGTGTTTTGGGGGTGTCTATGTTTGCTTTTCGGCTTTTGGCTCTTTCGGGGTGTGGCCTCTTCCCGCGCAATGGAGACTTCGGCAAGGAGAAGGAGTCGGGACTCCCCGGTTCCTCCTCCCGTTCTTTCCCCAACGCCTCCGTCTCCAGTCTCTCCTCAAGGCTCTCCCAGCCAGTCTGCACTCAGCCCCGCAGCTCACACGCGTACAAGCTGTGTGCGGAGCGCACAAAAGGCAGGTTAATTGATTCCCTTATGCCTGAGCGAGATGGTAGCTGCAGAGTGGGAAGTGCGTTATCACCCGGGCTCCACCGGCCGCAGCGTCAGTTCTCTTCATAAAGTTTTTCTCACCAGTCTTTTCCCAGGCACCAGCCCACCCTGCCGCCGCCTGTACCCAGCGATCAAGGAGGGTGGCTGCCGCTCCAACTTTTGCGTTTGCCCTTTAAATGTCTTTTTGCATCCCCAGCCACCGGTCTCTGGCAGAGAGCGCCCCTAAGCTTTTTGGGGTTGCGTTTTGTCTGTATTTTCTCGGCTTTAGCTGCTGTAGTTTAGGGGTTCCTGTTTATGATTCAGACCCCGTTCTTCTCGGGGGGACGCTAACTGGCCGTTTCAATGCCCCTCTGGTGCCAGTGCCCGTGCGCACCCAGCCCACCCTCTCGAGCCTCCACCGCAATTCTCACCCGTTGGGATGTGTGAGAGTTGAATCCGCTGTCCGCGGCACCAAGGCTCCTCTCCCACTATCGCTCCACTGCTTTCCAGGTGATCACTCCATTATTTAGTTGCAATTCCAGTTTGGTTTTGGGAGGAGGTCAGCGTGACTCCCTTTCACTCCTCCGCCATCTTTTCTGGACTTCATATAATTTTCGATTTAATAAAATTGTCCTTTTTTTCTTTCAACCATTTAAAAATTTAAAAATAGAAACTTAAACTTCTGGTCAAGATGGAGGCATAGGTGGATACACTTTGCTTCCTCAAACCACCAAAAGAAGGACAACAAATTTAAAAGCAAAAAAGAACCAGAACTTCCAGAAAATCAAGCTGTATGGAAGTCTGACAACCAAGGAGTTAAAGAAGAAACATTCATCCAGACTGGTAGGCGGGGCAGAGACAGGCAGCTGGGGAGGAGAGGATGTGCAGCAAGGAGACAGACTGGGCAGACAAGGCAGCAGCTGGAGGACCGGGCTGTCCCACATTCACGTGCAGATAAGCCAGAAGGAACAACTGGGGAGAAAGGCAGACCATACAACACAGGTTTCCAGCACAGGAAATAAAACCTCAAAACCTCTGGCTTTAAAACTCTGCAGGGTCACAGCAGTGGGAGAAATTCCCAGCCTCACAGGAGAATCCGCTGAAAAGACCCATGGGTCCCTAGAACATACACAAAACTCATCCCCCCCGCCCCCGGAATCAACACCAGAAGGGCCCAATTTGCTTAGCAGGGGAAGTGACTGAGAGAGGAGCGAGAGCCCAACAAGAGGCATTGTTCCCTCTCTAACCCCTCCCCCCATGTACGGCGCCACAATGCAGAGAGGTGGGTGGCCCTGCCGCTGGCAAATACCTGAGGCTCCGCCCCTTGCAATGTCACAAGTGCACAGAGACAAAGAAATATGGCCCAAATGAAAGAACAGATCAAAACTCCAAAAATAGAACTAAGCGACAAGGAGATAGCCAACCTAGCAGATGCAGAGTTCAAAACACTGATAATCAGGATGATCACAGAAATGATTGAGTACGGACATAAAATAGAGGAAGAAGTGAAGGCTATGCAAAGTGAAATAAAGCAAAATATATAGGGAACCAACAGTGAAGGGAAGGAAACCGGGACTCAAATCAAGGATTTGGAGCAGAAGGAAGAACTAAACATCCCACCAGAACAGAATGAAGAAACAAGAATTCATAAAAATGAGGAGAGGCTTAGGAACCTCTGGGACAACATTAAATGTTCTAATGTCTGAATCACAGGGGTGCCAGAAGGAGGAGAGGAAGACCAAGAAATTGGAAACTTATTTGAAAAAAATAATGAAGGGTAACTTCCCCAATCTGGTGGAGGAAATAGACTTCCAGGAAGTCCAGGAAGCTCAGAGAGTCCCAAAGAAATTGAACCCAAGGAGAAACACACCAAGACACATCATAATTACATTATGCAAGAATAAAGATAAGGAGAGAATCTTGAAAGCAGCAAGAAGAAAGGAGGCAGTTCCCTACAAAGGAGTTCCCATAAGGCTATCAGCTGATTTCTCAAAAGAAACCTTGCAGAGAAGACGGGCCTGAAAAGAAGCATTCCAAGTCATGAAAGGCAAGGACCTACATCCAAGATGACTCTATCCAGCAAAGCTATCATTGAGAATGGAAATGCAGATAAAGTGCTTCCCAGATAAGGTCAATTTGAAGGAGTTCATCATCACCAAGCTCTTATTATATGAGATGTTAAAGGGACTTCTCTTTAAAAAAAGATCAAAACTATGAAGAGTAAAATGATGACAGACTCGCAACTATCAGCAACTGAACCTAAAAAACAAAAATAAAAGCAAACTAAGCAAACAACAAGAACAGGAAGAGAATCACAGAAATGGAGATCACATGGAGGATTATCAGCAGGTAGAGGAAGGGGGAAGAATGGGGGAAAGGGTACAGGGGGTAGGTACAAAATACACAGGGGGAAGTAAAGAATAGTATAGGAAATGGAGAAGCCAAAGAACTTATATGTCTGACCCATGGACATGAACTAAGGGAGGGGGGAATGCTGGTGGGAGGGGGAGTGCAGGGTGGAGGGGAATAAAGGGGAGAAAAAAATGGGACAACTGTAATAGCATAATCAATAAAAAATACTTAAAAATAAAAATTAAAATTAAACTTTAGGGAAAAGATTTTTACAAAATAAAAATGTAAAAATAATTCTTAGCTTGCAGACCATTACAAACAGAGGTAGCAGGCCAGAGTTGGCCTGTGAGCCACAGTTTGTCAACTGTAGTTCCACATGTTGGAGGAAAACAGCTGGAATGCAAGTGGGAACCACCTTGCCCCATTCCCTCATGGTTTCATATAGGCTGAGCTCTCCAGCTCCAAAACTACATGTTTATTATAATAACTGGGACGGCCTCAGGCCATTTAACATCTCCATTGAAATGTCTACTTACTTAATTCTTGCTTAATGTATAATTTTTGCTCTGTATTTTGTCAAAGTTTTTCAACTTATAAGTTGAATTTAATGTTTAGGGCTTTATATAAAAATTAGAAACCTTATCCCATAAAATTGGAAACTTAATCTGATTCTACGTTGAAAAATGTATTTTTGGAGCAATATTTTTGCAAAGTAATACTGTCTGCTTTCGTCTAGGACAACAGTTCTCAATGTAATCACCTGACTGACAGCATCAGCATCGCCTGGGGACTTGTTAGAGTGCAGATTCTGAGGCCACACTCCAGACTACTGGATAATAAACTGAAGGAGTGGCCCAGAATGTGCATTTTAACAAGCCCTTCAAGTGGTCTTCATGCATACTACCGTCTGAAAAACAACTCTCCCCATGAAAATTTTGTATACTCCAGAAAATAAGCATAATTTAACTAGGACTCGGGGTTACCACTTGATAGGAGAAGGTTGATACATTTAATTTGCTAGTTGGTGAAAGGCATTCAATTCCTGGTCAAGTCCTGAGAGGGTCCTGGACCAGCTTCCTTGCACTACAAGCAAGGAGCACAAACAATGACAAGTTGCTGTGTTAGATAATCCATGCACACACAGGCAGTTCTGATTTGTTCTGTTCCTTTTGGTTTCCCAGGTGTCCCCTCCAAATGAAATATTGACTGATAGAAGGGACATAGGAGTTATGGGACGACGGCATGGATGTAAACAGTTTGTAAGCAGGATAAAGCAGGTAAAATGCTGTTTTCCTGATGGCCTTTTTCTAATCGGTGGCCTCATTCTTTAAGTCATATAGTTGTTTTATGGTTGGCAGGTAGCAAGAAGAAATTGATGGTCCTTGAGAGAAGCAGCTTTAGTGGCTGCAATAGCACAAGCAATTCTCTGACCAACCCCATCTGTGTAATTGATGTTGGCTATGGGTCATGGTAGAAAAAGCAAGAGGTATTGGGAATGGGGATATACTGGAGAGGAAAAATAATGCATTGGCCAGGTAAAACAGCAGAGACCCAGGATCCTGCAAAAGATGGTAGTAGAATTGGGAACTATGCGATAAACAGGGTTAACATATACGTTAAGGTGCAATAAGTTCTCAACAAAGCATTACACTTATCTGCCGTCAGAGTTAAATTCCCTGACACCTTCACTAGGGTGTCTAAAGGTATGTGGACTCTGGGTCAGACCTAAACTCCCTTTTCAAAGAGATTATTAAAAAAGGGCTCGAAATCTCTTCTGCTTACTTTGAACACAAGTGTTAGAGCATCAGAATGACCACACGGGTAACTTAACTTTGGTTTTAGCAGTAGATGCCTTAAGCTGATTCCCCACTTCATTAGAGTAGCTTCACACAGACAGATGGAACTTCAGGCAAGGGTCAGGTCCAAGCTGGACAGTGCTTGTAACTTAGGCATTGTTAGTTTTGCACTCAAGTTTGTCCAGACATGAAGATCTGGTCCATATATACCATGTTCTGCAATACATAACTATATTCAATTTACAAAGTAAATATCAATTCCATACACATACAGGCCAAGGAGGAAGGAAGGTCTGTCCCTTCATGAAGGATTTAAGGATGGTTTGAAGTCACTTAATAACATTATGGCTGATTTCTTTTCTTCCATCCTTTTAGCAATAATCATCCAACCAGATAGTAGACAAAATAAATAAAAGACAACATTGATTCAGTAGCTGAAGTATAAGAAAACTGTGTTTCTGTCTCTGATAGGATGCAGGGTTTGGTAAGTAAAAAGGGAAAGAGTGTTTTTAGGGGTGGCTAAGGCAAGTTGACAAGTCCTAAGTCCTGGTTAAATATAGGGGCAACATATGAAAGTTTTAGAGGTATCCTAAGATGTTGGTTTTTCCAATGTTGTGGGTTTTAAAATAGTAGAATTTGTTGCATGAAGTTTAGGAAAGAGTCATCTTTAAGGTGTGAGGTTATGAACCATCGCTCTTGTGAACTTTTAACTTGGAGGAACTTACAAAGAGCCTTCTCCTTCTCTTTAGGCTGTAGAGTTGGTGTGGGCTCCTGGAAGGCTATTAGGATGACCAAACTAGTTTGCCTAGATCTGTCCTACTTTTACCAGTGAAAATCCCAAGTCCAGGGAAACCCCCATGAGGATGCTACAAGTCCCACTTTTCAATCTTGTATCAAAAGATTAAAAGAAAAGTACAAAAAGCTATATGACAGCTCCCAACCAGAGGCTGAGAGTAATAGTTTTTACTGTCAAATGGATTTGGTGTAGATTATCCATTTTTCATAGTCGACTTTTTTCCCTGGTCGGAGGAGAAGGAGAGAGACTTTCCTAAACTGATTATAAAGATCCTTGAGGGCATATGTCTGATCTGTTTGTGCTCCACTAATTTTTGGATAATTATCTTTAATATAAAACTAATGGATACACTTTCCTTATGTCATATATTAATTCTTTTCTATTGAAATCTACCTTATCACAGCTGAATACTTACCAGCGATGGTCAAGGCCTTTTCCCCAGGGAATCTGCCACATAGCCATCTGCAGCTTCACTTTGTTTTATTGACAGAACGGTTATCATTAGCACTTTGTGCCTCAGAGGGTGCAAGAGGAGAATGTCTAGATGCAGCCTGTCTCTCCATTGCTGCAGCGCCCCATGTCCATTCACGGCATGGACCCAGGTCCATGTCCACTTCAAGCAAGTACATGGCACTACCTGCTGTTGATTCCAATCATCTTCCAAACTGGAAAGAGCATTTTTCTGATGGGTATGGACATGTCCTAGTTCAACACACCTCTCAAATTTCCATAGGGCCATAGACCATGTGCATACACCTTTAGTAGGCCAGGTTTCCATTGTCCTCCTGCCTGACCATATTGGCTGCTGCTCATGAGTCAGAAAAACCCAAATGTAGAGGTTTTTACCAGTGCTCAATTTGTCATCGCAGCTAGAAAGATGAGATACAATTCAGCACACTGGGCTAATTTATTCTTAACTTCTTCAATCAGAGTCTTGCAATCCACTGCTCTTAATGCTGTTTTCCAAAGGGGATAATGTCCATTCATCATGGAACTGCCATCCATAAACCAAGCAGCTTTTTGTCTTTCAATCAAGAGCTGTTCATAAGATGCTGTCCATGCGGCAATTGGTTCTGGCAGTTCCTTGGGTGGCTCCAAAGCTGGTCCTGGGGGAAAACAGACACCCTTTTAGTGTTTACACTGGGCATCTCCTTGCATTTGCCCAGCTGCATGCTCCAGTATAAACCATTTCCATTTTATTATGAAACTCTTCTGAGCATGGCCTTCTGTATTGGAATGTTTCTCTAACATCACCCAAGACATTATGGCTATCTCAGGTTTCATGATAATTTAATATCCTTCAGTCATTGAGGCAGTCTCAATTAATGCTCAATAGCAGGCTAATAATTTTTTCATAAATGGTGCGTACAGGTGGCAGCATTTGGGAATTTTCTAGTCTAAAATCCCAGCAATCACTCCTGGGAGGTACTCATGGGCTTTCGCCCAAAGCTCCAGTCTGCACGGGTTCTGGTGGCAGACCATTCCAAAATCATACCTGAGTGGCAATCACAAGGGCCCAGAGATGTTGAGAGAGCTACCACATTTTGTAATCCAGGCATGGCCTGCTTTTGTTCAGGTCCCCACTCAAATACAGGATTCTTTTGTGTGGTCTTTTAATCTCCCCAGATGTGAAATATGCATTCTCCAAAATCTAAATAAGCCAACCCAGCACAGGACTTCTTATTTGGTCCTAGGGGTGGGTAGTGACAGCAGTTTATTTTTAGCCTGTGGAATATCCTAGGTTAGATCCTGCCCAGGTTATTCCTCAGAATTTTACTGTTTGGGCAGGCTGTTGGATGTTTACTGGGTTTTGAATCGGCCCCAGTTGGTCCATGCTTGTCGCAATTGCATTCAAATCAGTCTTAGCCCGCCTGTCCGGTTTCCCATATTATCATAATGCTATCAATACAGTGTATTAGACCTGTGTCAAGTCCAAATCCCTTTAGATCACATTTTGATAATAAGCTGGTGAGATCACAGAACCCTGAGACAGCACAATAAAAGTAAATTAGGATTCTTTCCAAGTGAAGGCTGACTGTGGTTGGCTCTTTTCCGAGATTGAGATAGAGAAGATAGCATTTGCAAGGCCAATAAGCACCAGCCTCCTTCAGCCTGCTGTACTTTCTGTTTGGTTGAAACCATGTCCAGAACTGCTGAGGCTATCGGTGGTACAACTTTATTTAAGCCTCAAGAGTCCACTGTTTGTCTCCATGAGCATGCACCTTTCTTGTAGGTCACACAGGGCTATTTCCCAGCCAATTCATTGGTCCAGCACTCCAGCCTCTAGCATATAATTAATTAAACTGGTAATTTCTTTTTGTCCACCAGGTTTCCTATGCTGTTTTAAGTTCATCACTTGTTTGGGCTCAGGCATTGTTACTGGTTCCCATTTAGCACAGCCAATTAAAGCTGACCTGGGAGAGGACTTACTTGCCTCCTGTATTGCAAGATTAAGAAGAGGAAGCTTGCTTCAGTCAAACTCAATATCCATCCCAGTAATACATTTAGGTAAAGGAGATGCCACCACCTAAGAAAAAAATCTGTTCAAACATTTCAAATTTCATCCAAATGTTCACTTTAATCCCATCAACTGTTGCATTTCAATATCCTCCCACTTAACTTTAGCCCTGTTAAAGCTTCACCAACAGGTTTTGTAATCACTGTGCAATGGGATCCTATTTCAAGGATTCTCAGAAAGGTCCCTTCTCCTCCCCCTGGCCATGTGCATATGGCCTTGGGTCCCTGGCTGAGGATGATGCCAGAGACCCTGGCTTCTACATCAATCTTTACCTTGATTAACCAGCCTAACAGTCATTCCAGGGGATTTCTGGTCAGATCCCTCATCATAATCTTTACTTCCTGGCTCTTTAAATTCCTCCAAACTGGAATAAATTAAGTGGACTGCTTTGGGACCCTTTAATGTGGGAAGACCACCAAAGGGTTCCATTGGATCACCCAATCTCTGGTAGTGCTGTATCAACACCTTTGTTTCAACTCCATCGATGTCTGCTTTATTCATCCCAGTCTTCGATAACCATCTAAAGACTTCTGCTCTGCTGGATGGAATCCCTTGACTTTCTCTATGTCTCCCCCCATTTCCTTAATTACTTTAATAGTTTTGGTATCAGTAAGACCCATATGGGGAAGCTGAGATAGCAAATCTCATAAGGCTTACCAATCTATCGTTCAATTCTGTAGCAATAAAATTACATGAAGTGCGCATGCAACAGGGGCCCCCTGAATCACAGCATTTACCATGACCTGGGTAAAGGGCATACTAGGTCGGTGCATATCCATCGCAGTCATTATACAGCCAGTCCCATGTGACCTACTTACAAGGCATAACAGACACTTCATCAGGCACATTCCATTTGGTATTCACTGGGGACAGTTCCCCTTCTCAGGATAAATAGATAAGACAGTGGCTTATATCCAGTCTGACAGGCTGGCTGTTACCTCAGGAGTAACCTTCTGTGCATCTGGATCATATACAACCACCTGTGATTGTTCAATAGTGACCTGTGGATTCTGCACCAACCCAAATGTCCTCTTCTAATCTGCAGCATTCAAGACCAAGGACATGGCTCTCAAATTGGTTACTCTAACCATCAATTTTAGTAAAAGTTCTTCAGGAAGCTGGTGATACTGATCCAGATAATGAGCCAGTTTCTTTATACCATATCCCCTGGTTTCTTTTATTTCTTGGTTTTGCCCTCCCCCTCCATTAACTACCTTCTTAGTGCCCAAAGGTCTTAGAGGTACTTTCTGTTGCGTAGAGACTAATGGCTGAAGTTTAGATCGGCCCAAATCTAAGGTTAGTTCAGAATCAAAGCTTGACCCAGCATTTTATTTTACTTTCATTTTGTCTGTTATAGATAGCAATACCCAGGGAATCATATATTTAGCATGCTTATTATTTTTCATTTACTTATGTAGCCATTGAGCCAAATTCTTGAATGTCAGTTCTACTACCATTTTTAAGTTCCTTTGGTAACTTTTACCTTCAGTAACTGATCACAGCACAGCTGCAGTTTCATACTGTGGTGACTAGGTGGCCATCCAGGGATCAGAGGTTCCTATACCTCAACCCAAGAAAGGGCATGTGGCAGAACAACTGCAATTGATACAAAGCTACAAGAGCTCTTGAGAAGAAGGAAGATCTCCCCACCCACTGGATTTATGACTTAAAGCTGGTAGAGACCAGCATGATCCAACATGGCAACTAATTACATAACAGAAACCCCTAGCCTCACTATACGCTCCTTGTAATATATCACCATGCTAAATAACATACACCTACACAGTCACGATCAGAAATAGAAAGCCCATATAAAGACACAAAATGGCTAACAGAGTTCCAAGAAATCTCCACCCCTTTCCTGGGAATATCCTGACTTTTCCTTCCCCTCAGTGAATACCCTACCCCCCGATAAAAAGAACCTCAGTAAAGGAAGGAAATTCCACTAAAGGGGAGCAGTCCGTTCTCTGGAGTAGTCCATTCTCTGTCTCATTGCTCCACTAATAAACTCACTTCCACTTCAAACTGTTCTGGCTAGTGTCTGAATTCTTTCCTGTGTGATGTCAAGAGCCCACAGGAGGTTGTGGACTTTTGAGTCCCTGGACCATGGAGTGCCTTTATCCTTTCTCTCCCAGACCCACATGTTTCTGTAAGCCAGGTGCTTTCAAGCAAATTCCACTTTACCGATACCAACTGAATTGATGTTCTGAGACCCACATCCCAGTGGGAGGAGGGGTTCTTCCCACACCAACAAACAATTCAGGAACACCAGCACAGTGCCCAAGAATTCAACTAAAGTTTGACACTAGCTACCCAGAGATAGCATTGGATTCCACAGGTTAAAGTTTCAGTCCAACAAGTGTTGACAAGAGTGTCCAAACCTATAGAAAAGTTATATAAGAATTTACCTGAGCCAAGTTTTTGAGAACATGACCAGAAGCAAAATCTCAATGGACTAAGGAAATGCTCTACAGAATGACAGTTTTGCAGTTCCTTTTATGCATTTAGAATCAAAGGAGAAACTGTAAGGAAGGTATAGGAAACCCACTGTTGATAGATTAAGGAAGTGGGAGAAAGCAATGCAAGGAAATCTCTAGGATTTGCCTAAATAGCAAAATGAAGAAACATACTTATTTTGCATTGGTGGGTACAAGCTAGTTAATAATGAGCATTTACAGCACAAAGAGATAGTATGTGGGGAACAAATGACAATGAGGGGATTTGTGATCTACTGCTCTGGGGCCTATGGTTGTGCCTCCAAGGGATTTAGAAAAGAAAATTATTCTGACCTTTCAAAGGTATGTTATCCTAGAAGTACAAAAACAATGGGCAGGACTCACTTAAGATAAAAACTGACCTTTGCTAAGGAAGCTGTGGACCTGGGACCTGCCCAGTTAGGAATTTGCGATCAGCCCATCCTGTGTGGTTTCTTTCAGTCACTGAGCTGGTCAGGCCTGCTTTGTGCCCTCCCTGAACTCGTCAGGTTTATTTTATAGACCCTTTGCCATTCACATTCCTTAAGGCAGAAGTCAGGCAAGTTTTTCTATAAAAGGCCACATAGTATATTTTTCAGGCTTTCTAGGCCATGCAGCCTCCATCACAACTGCTTCCTTCTGCTGTTGCAGTGAGAAAGAAGCCGTAAAATGGGGGGTGTTGTGTTCCAACTACACTTTGTTTTTGGAAGCTAAAATCTGAATTTCATATAATTTTTACAAATAAGAAAAATATTCTTCTTCTGATTTTTTTGACCATTAAAAAGTTTAACAGCCATTGTCACTGAATAGTACACTTTAAAATGGTTAATTGTTCATTTTATGTTATGTGAATTTCAATTCAATTTTTTAAAAAATTTGTTTAAGTAATTTTGGCTTGAGTATTATACAAAAACTTAGGGGAGTCCAGATTTGGCCCATGGGGTGTTTCTTGTCAACCCCTCCCTTAAAAATGCAAGCGTTATCTTAGATATACTTATGTGCAGCTTATGTGTATATCCATTATTAAAATAGGATACATTATTTTATTTAAGATCCACTAAATAAACTATGTGAGATAACATTATTTTAAAGATGGAGAAACCCAGGTGTACATGCATTCATTAATTTTCCCAAGATTAGGTCTCACAGCTGATGACAATAGCAGAAGTTGAATCCTAAGTCTTTCTGCATACTTTTCTTATCTGAAAATTATAAAAGCTAATATAGATTGAGCATTCAGCACATGCCAGACACTGCTGAGAGCTCTAGATCAGTGTTCACCAACCAGAGGCAGATCAGCCTCCCCCTCCTCCCCACCCAGAGACATTGTTGGCCAAGGATCCTGCAATGTACAGAGACAGTCCCCAAAACAGAACTATCCAGCCTAAACTCTTCACTATACCCAGGACAGAAATCCTCCTCTAGACGTGTTATCTCATTTAATCTTCACAATAATTCTAAGGTATAATTATCATTGTTTTTTCCCATTTAACACATGAAGAAACTGATGTTTGGCAGAGTTAAACAACACACCCAATGGCAACAAGACAGAAAACTGGATTCAAACCCAGGCAAACCCAGCTACTAGCTCAGGGCCTGCGCAGTGGTAGATACTCTGCAAATGAATGAATGAATAAATGAAGAAATACATACACAAGTGACACCAGAATCACCTCTGCCTTTATTATCACTGGAACTTTTCAGGTCTCTTTCTCTCTCTCTCCTCTACCTCCATATATATCACAAACTTCACATAATATTGGAGAGAACTATTTTTAAATGTTATTGCACACGTTCTTCTCCTTAAACATTGAGCTGAATAATTAAACTCAAACATTTACTTAGTGCTTTTAAACTCACAGAGGACTTTCTATTTGTATTATCTTGTCTTCACAAGAACACAGTAGCAGGTGTTCTACTATTATTACCCACCTCGCCCCCATTTGGTAAATGTGAAACTGGGGCTCAGAGGGATGGTGACTTGCTAAAGGTCACAGGGCCAGTAAGTGGTGGGATTAGGGCTGGCCCACAGCCCTTCTGTTATTCTCTCTCTTTCTCCTTAGGCCTGCTGCTGCATCCTATCAGTGAACCCCGCCTTGAGAATTCAGGATTTTCTTCTACCTGTGGGTTGCCTGTCATTCACCATATGCAGTGTCCAGTGAACTGCAAAGCCATGTAGAATGGTTATGTCCTCAAATGGCTGCAGGTGCCATGTTTTCTGTGCACATGCACTTACTATGTATAATGTCTTTGTTTCTTCTCCCCTCATTGTCTTACAGTCAGTATAGATGGGGTGTCCATCTACAGCACCTCCCCTCAAAAGCAGGCCTTACATTAATTAGTCTGGGTTCTCCAGAGAAACAGAGCCAATAGGACATAATAAATAGAAACAGGGGTATTCTAAGGAATAGTCTCACAGGATTATGGAGGTTAGGCTGCCCCACAATCTGCTGTGTGCAGGGCTGAGGTCCAAGAGAGCTGTTGATGTAGTTCAGTCTGAGCCTGAAGGCCTGAGAACCAGGGAATCTGATAGTGGGAATCCCAGGACTGGGGCAGGAGCAGATAGCTCAGCTCAGCAGGCAGCCAAGAAGCAAAAGGGCGAATTCCTCCTTCCTCCACCTTTTGTTCTATTCAGCCCTCAACACTTTGGAAGATAACACACACTCTGGGGAGGGCAATCTGCTCTCCTGAGTTCACAAATTCAAATACTAATGTCATCTGGAAAACGCCTTCACAGACACAACTTGAAAAGTGTTCATCTGGGTGAGTCAAGTTTACATTTAATATTAACCATCCCTTTTAATGTGATACTTCTAATCTGCTTCAAGATAGAAAGTCAACTGTTTCGACTGATCAAAAGCATGCCTTATACAAGAATTAGCAGCTCTGAGTGAAAGCCGTGGAGGCAGTCTTTTGAGTAAGAGTAAGAGCTTTCCCTGCCTGGTTTTAGGTTAGCTGTCCTGTAGCTGGATGTGAAGGATAAAGACTGCAAACAGAGTAACTCACCAGCTGGGTCAGGTGGTCAAATGCAATCAATGATGGAGCTCGGTAGAGCTGCCTAGGTTGGCCACCAGGAAATAGGTAGGGAAGCAATTTGCAACCTGGGGCTTCTACAGTTGACAGAATTAGGCTTAGAGGCAGGAAATTTCCAGGTCAGCTGTCAAGTCTGGGTCAAATAGTCACTGGTGGCTATGGGAGCACGGCTCCATCTCAGTTGTTTCTTCAGAAGGACCTGCCACCTTCCACATCATGGCCCCCCAGCCTGCCTCACTTAAAGAAGCATTCTTATACCTAATAGATTCCCTTCCTTTCCATCAATGGGCTTCTGGTGGAGGCAGGGCTGTCCCTAAGATAGGTCAGTGAGGCCAGATAGACCAGGAGGTCCAGGGCTTAGGTTGGATGGCTGTGCTACTGACTGTAACTACAGATTAGATTAAGGTAATCACATGAAGGCTTAATACCATCCTGGGACATTCAGTAAATGCCAGTTATTATTGTCACTTTTTACTATTTTACTATTTAATATACCATAGGCAACAGTCTATTAGATCCACGTCAATAACTCCATAGCTTTTTAAGAGCTTCTTGGTGGAAGGCATCTTCCATTTTGTTTTTCTCAGCCATGTTGGGAATAGGTGGAGTGTCTGGGTAAGCAGCTTTAAAAGCCAGGTATGAATAATAAAATGTAGTAATGCACTAGTGTAACCAAGCAGACTAGTGCCCATCCATGTGGCACCTTGGTGAATGACCCAACAATTAATGCTGGAAGGAACAGGTTTTCATTTACTATACCCAACTGCGGGGGTGCTCAGAGAACTTATGCTCACAGCCCTCCTTTCCCACAGTACCCAGCACTTTCTTTGTTCCCCAAAAGGCTATAAGCCAAAAGCAAACCTAGTAGTTCCCTATATTCTTATCTTCAGACAGCTGCACAACCAGTTCTCCAGGCTATCTGGAAAGTACCAAAGTCTCCATCCTCACACAATAGCCCTCTCTTTCAGGACCTGGGATACATTGTCATCAGCCTCCATGCAGTAGTCTAAAAATACATGTGCTGTGTTACACTGGATCTTGGCGAAGTCCTGGAAAGGCACGAGTCTCAAGAGTCCAGATAAAGTGTGGATCTGCAAGGCAGGAAGTAGGTGTCTTGCAGAGAAGGGTCCTTGATGGATTTGGAGTCCACTAGAGCAAGCACTATCAAAGCAGCCTCCCTGCTTTCTTACTAGCCCACGGTGGACCAGCTCCTACAGACTGCATGGCTCCTATCTCACTACTGGCAGCATGGCTCCTCTGCACCCCTCCATCATGTGTTTACTCCCTTCCAAGCTGCATGGCCCAATCCCCTCATGGCTCCCCCCACCCACACTTAAATCCCAGTCTGTAACCTCCTATATAACCTCATCTCCAACTCCTGCTGGCCGCAAAGAGTGACACTTGCCAGTTCTCCTGTATTATTTATATTCTCTTGCTTCTATCCCGAATCTTGGCAAGAGTGACTCAATGATCCAGGGGAACCACCTCCCCTGGCTACATCAAGAGTCAGGATACACTCTTAAAGCCAAGCCCACCTTGCCCCGAGATGGCAGGACAACTATTAACACAGCTATTAAACTAGTTATCAAGTTGCTATAGATATGCAAGGTATCTTAATCCTGTCATATGTTCTCCCCCATCCCCCAACCAAGGTTCATAGGGGTTTTCTCCTTTTTCCCAGGAACACCCCTCACCCTGTACCTGCCACATGTCGTGTTGGGGAGCACCGTGGGTCACTGCTCGTCCCTGGTCTGGGCAACAACTGCTGCCAGGGACAGAGCGCGTTGCAGGAAGTGTGGTGCTCCAGGATCTGAGGGTTACCTTCCCGGGCCAGCTGAGATGGGAGCGGGGACTCTGAATCTTGCAGAGCCCTTCCTGAGTGTGTCACGGATGGGGGAATAAACATGAGTTGTCGCAAACACTTCTCTGTTTGACAGGAGAGGGGACATAGCACATCCCTCTAGTGGGGAAGGCCCCAAGCCCCTGTGTTCAAAGGCTTTTATTGAAAGGGTTATCAGTGGCGCTAGGTAACAGGAATGCACAGGTTATCTCATTACAGCAGTATGTTCATGTTTACAGGGAATAGATGATATTTTGAAGAAAACAAATGGCACAAACACACTGATTTACAGGGGTCTGAGAGGAGACTAGTAAACAAGAGAGACGACTAAACATGAGAGCATAGTAAACATAAGAGCACCAAAGTGTGTAAGGATAGGGTCTGAGAATAATGTAAATTCCCTTCCCAGCATGAGCTGGCTTTCATAACTTTTGAGGGAAAAACAAAGCATACTTTAAAGAATTTTCTTTTAGGCCTCATTTCCCTGGGAACCACCAGATCTAGTTTAGGATTGTCTCTGGTATTGTTTAGAGCCTGAGCAAGGCTGGGGGAGGGAGCTACCAAGAGACAAGGAGACTTCTCTCAGATAGAATGAGGACTCTGACCATGTCCAACCAAGCCAAGGGGTGCGGGTCTTTTTCCCCTTTCTCTGTGTCTCCCATGTCCATGTCTGCTGCCCATACCAGCCGATGTCTGTCTTAGGTCATTTCGCCTCATGAGAAAAACTTACCCGTCATCAACAAGTGACCATCACAGGGCCAAGCAGGGTGATGCGAGGGGGGCAGGGGCTGCACCCCTGCCAGGGGGACAGATTTCGTCTTGTAAAGGGGTGTAGGGAGGCCTCGCCAGGGGGTATTTGTGATGGGGTCTGGAGATTGGGGTGTCCAAGAAAAATATATTCTCCCCACCCCAGGGCGGGCCGCCATGGGGGATGGGAGCCTTGAGCAGGGTCAGTGAGAGCCATTTTGCACGTCAATAACAGGACAGCTTCATTCCTCACAAGCAAGAAGGGTTATTTTTAATATCACCAAAGCTAATCAGGAAGGTTTAAAAGACTTAATGCAGAATGTAACTAGAGAGGAGGAGGAGAGACAGGAGCCTGCAGGAGAAAACAAGGGACACAGACTCTGAGGGACAGTGTGAAGACCACGTGGGAAGAAAGAGGGGAGAAGGGACTCTTGCTCGTGGGCCAGGAGAAGGTGTCACATGGTTATGGATTAAGAGCTGGAGATCGCGGCGATGCAGAGGATGGTGCTGAGACCCGCGAAAGACCTGCCTAGCTGAGCCCCAGACTTCTGTTCTTTTTCTTCTGAAGGACGGTACCCTGACTGACCTGACTGGCCTAACTGGGCAAAGGAGGGGAAGACAGGACGGTATGGGTGTTGGTGATTGTTCTGAAGGGATTTTGAGGTTTAAGGGTGACATTTATCCATTAATCAAACCTGTGTAACTTTTGAATAAATAGTTCCTTTCCTTTTCACCAAACTCTGCCATTCAGAGCCATAATTCCAAGGGACCCTGGGGAAGGGGCGAGGTCGTTGTTTCAGTAATAGCATTTGGGCACCACCCCCACAGGTCCATTTGGTGACAGTCTCCTCAAGTGCCTGTTTTTCCAAGCCTCCCTGATTATTTCCAGCCTCAGGGCCCTCCCGCCTATCGGCGAGGCTACTGTTTCTGAAACCACACAGGGCATTTCCCAACAGGTACGCTGTCACACTAGCACGGCCTGTTTTCTTTGCACCAGGGAGTTCTTTCTATGGATTAATTCATTTAATCCTCTCATTACTAAGAGGCAAATGCTATTACTATCCTCATTTACAGATGAGGAAAGGGAAGCATAAGTTCACTCAGTAAATTGTGCAACCAAGATCACATTTGCTCTTTGATTTTCCTGGAACATCCTCTTTTTAACCTACAGCCTCTCCTCCTTATCCCCTACTCACAGTTGAAGTTTCACTGAGATTTTGAGGCCAATTTCTAACAACAACCTCCTCCCAAGTGACCTTTTCTGATCTTCCTGACTTGACATGTTCCCTCCTTCTTGTAAATCCACCAGAGCTTTCTTCCTTCCTCTGCCTTGTGCCTCAAACCTGACTCCGCCTTGTAAAGCAGCTGTGATTTTGTCTGTATTCCACAATAGAGTGTGTCAAAGCACAAGTGTGGAACCAACCAAAATGCACTGAAGTGGTTGTTGGGTCTTGATCAATAGTTTCAAAAATAAATAGAATAGAATAGAATGAAGAATGGAATGGAATTATAATAGAATGAAAGAAAATGGTGTGCCCCATGTAGTAAGAGCAAGTATTGTTTGATGAGATTTTTGTATCAGTAGGGTATGTGTGTGTATGCACACAGGTGCACTTACTGGGTTGTAACATAAAAACTAGTTCTGCTGGGGAATTATCGTTTAATGGGTATGGAATTTCAGCTTTGCCAGATGAAGAGTTCTGGAGACCTGTTGCACAACAATGTGAAGTACAATAGTCCCCCTGCCTATTTGCAGTTTTGTTGTCCATAGTTTCAGTTACCCATGGTCAACCGTATTCCAAAAATATAAAAATAAAAACTCCAGATATACAGAATTTATAAATTTTACTTTATTTTTTAGGAATTTGTTTATTTATTTTTAGAAAGAGGAGAAGGGAGGGAGAAAGAGAGGGAGAGGAACATCCATTGGTTGCCTCTCACATGTGTCCTGACTGGGGATGGAACCAACAACCCAGGCGTGTGCTCTGATGGGGAATCTAACTGACGACTTTTCACTTTGTGGGATGACCCCCAGCCAACTGAGGCGTATCAGTCAGGGCAGGAATTCCTAACTTTAAATTGCACACAATTCCACATAGCATGATGAAATGTCCTGCCTTCCCACTCCATCCTGCCTTGGACATGCATTACCCCTTTGTCTAGTGTATCCATGCTGTATAGGCTACATGCTCCTTAGTTATTTAGTAGCCGTCTTAGTTAGTAGAGGGACTGTCATGGTATCACATTGCTTGCATTTAAGTCACTCTCATTTCACTGAAGAGCAGCCCCAAAGTGCAAGAGGAGTGATGTTGGCTGGCAATTCAGATATTCCATGGAGATATATACACATATATATGTGTATGTATGTATCGGTTCTCTCTCTCTCTCTCTCTCTGATCAGTGCTATAGATGGTTTCGGGCATCTACTTGGAATGTATTGCCCCAGATAACGGGGGACGACGGTACTTAACATTACTTAACTTACACTTAAAAATGGTGAAGATGGCAAATTCTGCATGTCAGTTTTACCAAAATTAAATACAAGTTTTTTTTTTAAAAATGTACTTCTTACTGTGAATCAGGACCAAAATACTTGAGAAATACTGTTCTACTGACTGAAATCATTTTAGGGCTTAGATCATGTGTGATTCACCTTTTTATTTTAAGCAGCACATAGCTAGCACAGGAGCCTCGGCTCCTCGTTAAATGTCCCTTGAATTGGATACAGCAAGTCTTCATTTAATGTCATCAATAGGTTCTTGGAAGATGCAACTTCCAAAATGACATATAACAAAACTAATTTAACCATAGGCTAATTGATATAAACAAAAGTTAAGTTTCTACGGCATATTTCTGGTCACTAATACATCACCAAATATCTAAATACAGACCCAAACCACTTCTAATATTAAACATTGAAATAAATGTAAGTTCAACATACATTTTTAAAAAAAGGTTAATATAAACAAACAAAATAATTAATTTATAACCTGTTTATTTCAGTTCAAGGTCATAGGTGGCCTGAGTCTATCCCAGCAGCTGAGGGCACTAGGTGGGGACCCACCCTGGACAGAGATCCTCAAAGAGAGAACACTTGAGTCACACATGCTCTTTGGATCCAAGGGGAGTGATCTTGGTTTTCTCATTTCTTCAGAGCCACGAAAAATTCTGTCTCATGAAGAATCTTTCACTTTTTTTTAACTTTTTTCTTTTAAAGAGAAAAATATTTATTCTTTAAAAAGTTATAATATTCTAAATCGGGGGGAAATAATTTTCCAGTTATTTTCTCTTAACGACAAATTTACTTCTGTTCATCTTTTATTGTTTCACTCTTTCTTTCATATATTGAGGAAGATTCCTACAAGCTGCCCTTCTGTGAGGCCTGCTAAGTGCTGGAAACCAAGGATGATGGACCAGGTTTCCACACAGTAATTGCTGACAATCCCTTTAGTAAGGCCCAAACAAAAGCACACACTCCAAAAAAGCAACCCTCGCCGCCTCACCGCGGGCAGCCACCCGTAAGCAAAAGCAGGTCTCCCTCGCAGGGATTCTCTCCACGGAGGGAAGGAGCATGAATCAGAATCTCAGCTCCCTAGGGAACTTCTGGTCTGCCCACCTGCAGGGTGTGGTCCTGCCCAGCCCCCCAGGGCCGAGGAGCTCCAACCCCAGTCCTTTGAAGAAAGTGGCATTTTAGGAGTCTTAGAAAGTGAAGCTGATGTTTCCCTGGGAAAGAAGGCAAGCAAGGGTGGCTCAGGCAAAGGGAACAGCATGTACAAAGGACAGAGACTTAGAGATGGGAGCGTTTAGGAAACTTCGTGAGGGAACCCAGGTGCGACACAGGGGACACAGGGAGGAGTGATGGGGAAGGAGACTGAGCGGGAGAGCCAGGTTGCATCCAGTCTTGAGAAGCTGAGGAATCCCTTCTGCTCGAAGGCAGTTCGTATGTATTTCCAGTAAGTTAATTTCCCCCTGTTTGGATAATATTAAATATTCAGCGGTGAGAGAGGGGGCTGGGGAGATCTTTCAAAAGGCTAAAAGAAATCTACACCTTGACAATTCACTCTGCTATCTGATGAGCACTAAATTAATTTCCATATTAACACATTACGTGGAGATAAGACACAGAAACACGAATTATAAAAGACTCGTCGGGCTCTTATTAAATTTCCAAGGAATACAGTGCGTGCATTAGTCTGAAGCCTGGAAACCTAATGCAAGAGAGATTTGCAGGGAGCAGCTGTACAGAGATGGATTACCCAGAGAAATAGATTTGGCTCTGGAACTGATGTTTTCTTTTCTACTGTGAACAGAACAAGATAAGACACACTTCTTAAAAAATGGAACCATTTCTGGCTCCCTTTCCCCCTGATTCCCAGCCTCCACCCCAAGTGCTGCCAGGTACAGAGAGTGGCTCTCAGCACAAAGCTTGTGAGCCTCTCATCGGGCCAAGCTATGCTTGCAGAGAAATTGTGCAAATCCAGGAGAAAATGCCAATCCCCAATCCTCTCAGGCTTGGTCTGCGCTCTGCCAGTCCAGCTTTGGATGATGAATTGATGAATTTCCCCCGTGGAAGGTACCGAGGCGCCTTCACCACTGGTCCTAATCCTAATGCATTTTTAACCTTCCGCCTTTTAACCAACCACCAAGGTGAAAAGATCGACTTGAAAAAAATTCCCTGGAGAGGCTCACAGAGAGCCGGAGGATGAGTGCCAGTTTCTTTGAAAGGCTGAAGGCACTGGCAGCAGAAGACTTGTTAGAAGCACCAACATGGATCCAGGCCTCCGCGGCTGTGGCCGATGTCAGCTGTGGCAGCCTCAGGACAGCATGCGGACTGCCTGGTCCTCTCTACGCTTCTGTGGAGAGTCCAGAGGCACAAAGAATGTGAACTCCTCTGTTTAGGAAAGAACAAAGGCATGACCTTGCGGTGCGACCTTGAACAAGTCATTGTACTCTTCATTTTCCTCCCCTGATCAATGAACAGATTGAGTTGCATGATCTCTAATATCCCTGTGAATGTTAACATTCTGTTATTCCTATTCTATCAATTAACAGAACGTCATGCTTTCAAATTAGGATGGGCACTGATTAGCCTCCCAAATGACTGACTCTTCAATGACGACCCAGCAGTTGGGAATGTCATTGGGAAGAATTGCCTCAGGCTGCAGAAAGCTGTCTTGCCAGGGTCCCAGCCCATCCTGGGGCAGCTCTCACTGGGAGATGCGGAATAAAAAGGCCTGGCTCTTTCACCCCTACAGACACTATGCCAAGGGGCATTCCAGCTTCAGAACTATTCACTCTGTCAAGGTTTTTACCAGACCTCAATTTCTCCCTCCGTCCAACTGTACTTCAGCCCCTTTCTTCTAAGATATTGCTCCCACAGTTCTTCCTTAACAAACAGCCTGCACGCCAACCTCCTTCTCAGAGTCAGTTCCCTAGGGAGCCCACCAGCCATGCCTATTTCCATAGATTCATATACTTCAAACCTTTGAAGGCACCCATACCCAGTCCCTCTTCCTCATTTTTCAAAGGAGAAGCTGAGGGCTTAGAGAATGACTTACCAAGCTCACTCTATTGGCAGAACTAGGGCTAGGCCTTTGGGTTCCCAGGTCTTGGCCACAACCTCTTTCTAACACTTGAGTGCCTTCCCTAACTTATTCTCCTTGCATAGTGGAGAGACACATGGAGGCGGAGAGATAAATCAATCCATCCATCCATCTCCACTGCAAGGAGGGATAATAAGCAAATGCAGAAATTCATGAGTCATTCACTGCCTCTACTTTAATAAACCATGGGTCTTCATTTAGGGATTTTTTTTAACCTTCTTGGGAAGCTGGATCACACAACAAACTGGATTAGCAACCAGTAAATACGTTTTAGTTTTAGCTCCTTATTTTTGCATTGCAAATATGCTACTCTTTGATCTTAGGCTCTTTCAGATTCTGAGACCAATTGCTGGGGTGGGGTGATGGTGGAAGAGTTAGAGGCTGAGGGGCGCTGCGGTTAAGGGATGGGGAGGGGGTTAATCTTGAGGAATAATAGCCAGTGATGATGGTTACATAAGATGTTGTCATAGGGAGGAGATGAACTGTGCGACGTTTACAGAGGAAACTTTGTATTATTTTTGCAATTTCTTGTAGTTAAAATTACTTTTTTAGAAAACGTAAAAATAACCAAAAGGTGGTTTCATTTATTCTAACAGAAATGGATGACTTATGGTAAGGTAAAGGGGAAGGAGCAAGTAGGATACAGACATGTTAGAGTACCTAATTGAAAGGCTAGTATATTCTAAATGTCAATCAGTGAGATGGAGGCTGAAGAAGAGTTGCACAGGGCATGTATTTTTAAAAACATGCCCTTTGTGACTAAAAAAACCCCAAGGACTGGCAATCTTTAAGCCAACGCCTTGAAAAATATCTGCTGTCCTGCTTGGGCTAAACCCACCCAGTGAGTCTCACTTGTCCGCAAGTCTCTCATCCATTGGGTCTAACCAACTCCCTCATTGGACAGGTGAAACAAAGCAAAGCCCTGAGAAGTAAACAGCTTACCCACGGTGCCCAGAGAGTGGCTGCTTTAATGTAATAAAAGCAGACTATTCCAAGTTATAAACAGACACTGGCCAGTGGTCTGTGGAGTATCTTGTCCTGTTTCAAGAGCCCAGAGTCAGAGGAGCAGAAGCCACATGCAGGCAGGGGTCCCTGCCCTGAGGGATGGTGTCAGGGGCTATGTCCTTACAGCCAGCCAGCCCCAGCCAACAGCCGCCAGGCCAACAGCAGTGTCAGGCGGGCTGTCCAGCGTGCTCTCCCAGGAGAGGTTCTGAACAGTAGCAGCTGTCCACAAATCATTCAAGAACTGAGCATTTTCAGTTTTCAAACTAAACTGCATTCCAGGGTATTGTCAACTATCAATGACATGTCACCACACAAGAAAAATACTAATTAACTAAATGGTGATGGCTGCCTCCTATCACAGTGTTATGTGATAAAAAGGCCATTTCTTCTCTAGGTCTTAATTTCTCCTAGAAAAAGTGAACACTTTTGGAGTCACTAGATGCAAATACTAACCAAAAATGTTGATTCAAAATGTGTGCTACCTTAGTGGTGTTCAATGTCCAACAAAATCGCAATGATCTCTACCTCATGTTTCCAAGTCCAAAGTTACAAAGAGGACTGTTTAAGGACTGTATATCCATGTACATTTTGAAGGCATGTATATTTTTCATCTTTATTGACATATACCTTATATACAATCAAGTGTATAAAGCTAATTAATTTTTAAACATTATATTCTTAGTAACCACCATCCTAACCAAGACAGAGAAAATTTCCAGAACCCCAGAAGATTTCTAAAGTGTACAAATATTTAAATAACACTTAAATGCTGTACAAAGTGAAGCCTCCAGCCTCCCGTGCCTGGAGGGCCAGCTGCTCTCAGACCTGGGATAGACCCCCGAGGTAGCCAGCAGAGGAGGGTGGAAAGATTTATCCTAGAGGCAACTAACTGTGAGACATTCAGGCACACTATTTCAGTACTCTCCAAATGCCTTGTTAAAACAGGCCCATGCCCTTGAAGACGTTTTCTTGACAAAGCAAAAGAAGCTTTAAGGCAAGGGAAAAAGGAATGAAGGCTGGGTGAGGATGGCAATGAACCTGAGGTTTAAGGAAAACCCAGACTTAGGGGACAGAGAAAAGTAACAGTGAAATCTGAGAGGTTCAACCTCTAAATTATGGTTTTCAATAAGGAATAATAATGTCTATAACTTCATTTAATAACCACTGGGTGGTAAAAACTTGGTATTAAGGCTGAAAAATAGAGGCTCCTGATGCTTGTAAGTGCCTAAATTGATGTTTGCAAGGAGGTGCCTTTTCTTCTGGATTGTTGAATCTGGCACCAAGTATCAGTTTCCATTCCATTTTTCCAAAGGGAAATTCCCGCCAACTCTGAAGTCAGAATTTCATAACACGGGAAGCCGCTGCAACCCAGGATTTTAAATTTGAGTGCACCGTCATTCTTCATTCCGGGACACATTTCAAAATCTTTCCTACTCGTCTTGTACCCAGGTTCCTCTTTGAGGGACCTATCTACTCTTCACATTGGAAACTATATCTTCCAAAATTCACTTTCTAGTTCTAAAAAGAGGTTCCAGGCTTCCCCCACTTCCCAAAACCACAGCCTCAGTTCCTTCCCACTATCATCTTGCCCAGGGCCTGGTTAGCTGATACCTTAAGCATAACTATGTTTAGGACAATTTTATTTTTTTATAATTATTTTTTATCCTCACCCAAGGACATCTTGTTATTGTTTTTAGAGAGAGAGGAAGGGAGGGGGAGAGAGAGAAACATGATGTGAGAAACACTGAGCAGTTATACCGGCAAACCTGGGTAGGTACCCTGAGCCTTTTGGTCTACAGGACAACGCTCGAACCAGTTGAGCCACACTAGCCGGGGCAAAGACAATTTTGAATAAGACACTTGAAATTGTGGACTGGATTGAGACCTTTAGAATGAGATGGGGTTGGGAACCCATGTGCTGATTTTTCACCAAAGGAGGAAAAACAAATTAATAGAAGCCATCATTTCTCAGAGGATCCAACCCAACCTTTGTAATCTATGAGCTTGTTTAGCTGTCCTTGCTCTCTAGCATGCATGAAAATTTTGAGACAACACCAAATCCCTGTGAACTCAAAGCTCTCTTTTTCTTTTCCTGAAAGTTTGGGGTTTGATTCATCTGCTTTCAACAAGGTTGGCAGGCTGCGTGTACGCATTGCATAGCCGGAAAACCCAGTGGAGTTCAAATTGAAGCCCGGCTCCTGCTGTGGATCTAACAGGCTCTGGTCATACTTTGGAATTTTTATTTGCAGTGAGCTGATTACGTTGAAAAGAATTTTGGTTTTTGCTTCAGGAAGGAGAAATTGTTTCCTGAACAGATGTCTGGGGGGAGAAATCCCACCTCAGCCTGAAGGTTTACATTTTTTCTCTACTTTTATAATCCCCTTCTTACAGTGTTTTCTGGTTATAATATGTAAATATTAAATATTCTTTGTAAATAATTCAAACAACTTATAAAAATATAATAATTTCAATATATAAAAATATAATAAAATATACTTTACTGTCCTAGGAAAACTGACACTAATATTCTGGTGACTGATTTTGCAAGCATCTTTTTATGCATCCATATACATATCTCTGTCATTTTACAAAAATAAGATCTACTATAAATGATCACATTTCCTGTGCATACCTTCCCCCACCTCTCTCTGTCCTCATCCCCGTCTGCACCCACGCCTTCTCTATTTTCCCCAAGTAGCCCATGTGTCTTAGCAAGAAAGCAGAGTCAGGAAATTAGAGTTTGTCTGCAATAGCTTATTTGAGGAAGTGATCCAGGGAACAGGAGTGAGGGACTGGAAAGAACAAAGCAGAGAAGGAAGAAAAGCTAATACAAAGTTTTATATTGAGCTGGTCACTGCCATAAGCAACTGGGCTCAGTCTCCCCGGGACCCTCTGAGGAGCTGTGTGGAACACACCTCAGAAGAAAGAGCGAAGCACTTTTTATTCACTAGCTTCTACCTCCCATTGGTCAAGGTTGCCACATGGAGTATTAATTCCCTCTTACTTCTAGCAAGTGCCAGAATGATTTAGCAGTCATCTCACAGAGTGGCTTCAGCGAGGCCCTCAGGCAGAAAGTGAGAAATGAGGTGCAGCTCAGGGAAGGTACTACAAGGTTATATCTGCATGAAGCTGGTCACTGCAGCAAAAGACACAGTAAAAGGTAGGCCGAAGGGATGTAAAGCATGAGGCATGATAGGTGACCAGTACAGTTTACTGTTTACACCACCCATGTCTAGCAGCAATTTTTGCAGAAGACTTAATACAAGTGAGTTAAGACCAAGCTACAGTCCCCCAGCTGCAACTGATCCCCAAATCATTGTTGTTACGTATCATCTCTTTCGCCCACACTCACTTCAGACTTCTCAGCCTCAGCCAGACCTTCCCCCTTCATCTCTGAGAATGAGACCTTAGTTCCCTTACCCCTTCTGCGTCACATTTGGTAGGATGCCCCATTTATACTTAACTACTTGGCATGAAGCACCAGTGTCCGATGAGATCCAGACAGGTTCCTTTCTTACCCCATTGGGAGCAGCAACCCTAGATCCCCATAGTATTCATAGTTAATTAACCCCACTTACAGTCCACTGGCTCAAGAAAGCTAAAATAAGTAGGCAGCAGTTGTAACTTCAAGTTCAGAAGAACCCTGTCCCAGGAGAACTCTGGGACAAGCATTTCCCCCCTACCCCTAAAACATCTAATTCAACAATTCTAAGGCTTCAGGGTGAGAAATATGTATTTCTCAAGTGGGTGACTGGGACTAATGGTGAAAATGAATAATCCTTTTTTTACCGCTTGGTTCCAGGATCCATGTGGTCTAGCCATTGGGAAGCCAAATCATATTCTGGTCATTGGTTCAATGCATATAACACATCCTAAAAACTGCCTTAAACATCATTGTGTGCTGTGCCCAAGGTAACACCTTTGGGGAGTCTTTAATGAGTCTTTCATACTTCTATTAGGCTGTCAACTTCCAGGTGATATGCTATATAGTAGAATCAATGATTTCTATAGTCCTGCACCCAATGACACACCACTTTTACTCTAAAATAGGTCCCTTATCTGAAAGAATATTATATAGACTCTATGTTGGTAATTTCTGTATGCCCTTGGATGGTGATGCTGACAGCCAGGGAGGGGAATCTCATATTCAGTATAAGCATCAATTCTTGTAAGAACAAATTGCTGCCCCAACTAAGGTGAAGGGATCTGAAGAAATACACCTGGTACCAGCTAGAAGGCTGTTCTCCTTGAATGACGCTATCATGTTGAGAGCTTGACTATGATTTCTTTGGCTGGAAATCCAGGCATTCATCAGTGGCAGTGGCTAGATAAGCCTTGATGAGGAGAAGCTCAAGATGTTGTTGGGCTCAGGTACATAGACTTGACTTTTGTTCCTATGGCATTCAGGGGAGTATTGAATAAGCTGTGGTAGATGCTCTCTGGGGAAAATTAATGAGACCCAAAGATCTTGCACACTGTTCCCATGCCTCATCTCCTAACTTCCTTGACTCTTGTCTTCCAATCTTGCTCTTTTTAGGCTTCTGACCACTTAGCCAAGCCACTTACCACTGCCAGGAGTCTACGGTTAGCCATATCTGAGGCCATCTCCGTCTCTATGCACATTATACTATCAATGCACTGCCTGCCCACAAAAAGAATTTCTCTTCTCACAGTACCACAGTCACCCCTGGGCAGGGTTTCAATGAGAGCTCAATTTTCAGTTAGCACCATCATGCTGAGCTTATCCACCTATGAATAAAGTCCAAGTTCTTTCCTCCTATGTTATTTGGTCTTAAGAATCCCCTCCCCATTAGGCTACAAGTTGAGGCGGAGGCAATGGTAAAACAGAGACAGGTAGAGTGAGAGTCAGTGCTACCAGTTAACACGATTGTGCCCTTTGTCCCTCTTCAGGTACAATCCAAAATCTATTATTTCTTTTTTATGATAGATTGCTACTATGTCAGTCCAGTCTTACAATTTTGCGTGTGCCATAATGCCCTAATTTTGATTGGCAGCTCAGGTCACATAGTCACTCAACGGCTCATGGCAGGTGCCCAGTCCCCACTAGGGTCTAGTAGTGCACAAAAAGCTGCTTTTCAAATGGTATGTGAATTTCTGCTGCAGAAGATATGACCATACCTCAGAACTCAAGTGTCTATGCTATGATTTTCCTGTTACAGCTTTCCAAGCACTCCATACAAGCATTCTTATATTATCCATTTTTATCATGGATAATGTTAGCACGATTACATCTGCTGGGTCTCCTGACCCAAGCTGCAGGAAGCTCACCTCAGAGCCTGGACCTGCTGCAGAGCTTTCTCAACAAACAGGATTCTAAGTCACTCAATCAAAGGAGAAGAGCAGTATTCCCAAATGCATTCAATACAACCTCCAAAATTGAAAGTGGACATGAAGTACAGTATCTTTCACTTGGTAGTAAGAGGTGCAAGAAAAAAATAAGTTGTCCTTTACAACTTATTGCAAATATCTTGGCACACCCAGGCCACTGAACCCTGAACACTTCATTAATGTGCTGGATTCCAGCCCACTCACCTTCAGTAACAGAGTCCTTATCGCTGTCTGTCCAGTGAATGGCCAGTTCCACAATCTCATCTTGAGGTTCTGCTTTCTAGGATCACCTCTGGAACCAAGCACATTAACCTAGGTTTCCTCCCAGAAAGCACAGCCTGAGACCAGGGCTTCCATGCAGGTCATTTGTTCCGGGAAATTATTCTAGGGACTGAGAATGGAGGACTGAGAAGAGAGAAGGAAAGAAGGAGGGAAGGGAGGAAGGAAGGAAGACCAACCCTTTAATGATAGAGCTTGCCCCAACTGTGAGCAACTAGGGCTGGATGCCCCAGGAACACTGCATTAGTTTCCTGTGGCTACTGTAATGAGCCATTTTTTTTTCTGAATATTAATACAATTTTATAAAGACCATATTACTCAAGTTCTTTATAGATATGTACATACCAAGGCATATAGGGGGTTACATTGTTGTACAAAAGTAGGGTCATATTTCATATACATGTCTACTTTTTTTATTTGCAACCCAAATTCCTCCAAGCCATCTGCAACAGTTCTCATTCATTTTTTCTAATGTTTGCATACTATTTCACAGTGTGGCTGTATCACAGCTTTTCAGCCAATTTCTTCTTTTGATGGGAAATCTGTTTATTTCCAGTTATTCAATATGAAAGCACATCTGAAACACGCATTCTTATGCATAATTTTGACAGTCTGGTGATGAGCTCTGTGGAGAAAGAAGTTCAAGGCAGAAAGTCCTAGAACTTTGTGAGACTAGATACAGGCAGGGATGCTTCGGGGCTCAACGATGAGGTGCAAGAGCTCACCACAGTCCACCTTGAAGCCTCGTCATCTGAGGACACAGGCAGTCCCAAGATTCAAGAAAACGATGTGCCAAGCAGAAAGCATTCTCACTGAGGACACCAGCAGTAGAGGCGGGACATGAGCAGACAGGATCCTGAGCACAAGTGAGACACCCCTGGTGACTCCCAGAAATCTCCAGGGGAGGCTGTGCCCAAGCTTTGAGTCCCCACAGCCCCCATGATCATTTGTACCATCAGGTCATTGCAGCTCAGAGTCCTCTGGAATGAATAGGGGAGTTTCCCATGTCCCTTTTCAAGGTAACCATAATGCATACCTTTGCTCTGAAGAATTCAAGGGGTTTTGGACTCTTGAAATCATCACAGGGTGTCTACATTTTGCAGAGCAAGCGAGAGAATTGCTTAAGCAGCTTTATTTCTCTTCAACAGCCAGAGTTAAATAAGTCTGGCAGGAGAGGATGCTGGGGATATAAATGGCAAGTGTCAGAATGATAAAATATTCCATAAAGAGTGTGGTATGAAGAAAAAGAAAAAATGTGGAGACTTTATCCATTTTCCCCCCCTCTCATTGACTTTAATTCTCCACTTTATGATTCATCATTAAAAATAAAATTCTCCATGAGGGACTTTCAATGGAGGAGCTATGTCCAGGTGACCCTGCCCAGGGACCACTCTACCCTGGCACCCAATTGCCTGGATTTACTCTTCAGCTCACAATATACTTAAGTAGCCAGTCAAAAAATGGTTATATGTTCACTATGGAAGCACGGTCTGGTCACTGCTAAGTCATTTACATAAAAATTTCCACAGACCTATATGCCATTTCCCCCTGATTCTTCTCTTCTTATATAACTACAACATTTTTAGATCTCTTTAAAACTCAGAGTGTGGAGAAAAAGACAAGGCAGAGCAAGAGAGAGAAAAATAATTTCTAAAATGGCCACTGATTTCCTGCCCCACCATCTGCTCTGCTATCTTTGCTGCTTCTTCCTTTCAACTTGAGGCTTGCATCTGATCCCCCAGGCTCTGTGATGTGTACAGGATAAAGTTCAGCCTCTCCTGCCACGGTCTCAAGCCCAGCCCCAAACTCACCCCCAAGTCTGACTTCCTACTGAACCTACCCCAAATACAAACTCGCCTTGGCCATTCCACAAGTCTCCTCTCACTCTTTCCCACCACAAGCATTTCCTGTGTTTGGATTTCACACTTGCTGCTCCCCTTGTGATGTCTTCTCTGTGCCAATCAAGACTCTCTTCCTTTCAGGATCTAGCTCAAGTTCCACCTCCTCTAAAAATGTTTCCAAGAATGTAAATTCCCCATGGAGAGTAACTTGTTCGTCTGTGTTGTTCAAACATGCATCCCCATGTGTCTGACACATAGTGGCTGCTAAGGAAATATTTGCTAAATAAATGAGAGACTAAGTCAGTCTATATTACCACCTGCCAACTGTGGGGACATCTGTCGCTCATACTACCTGCACTTAGATCCTTTGTTGCACATTGCCTCCTCTGACCAGGGAACTGTTGCACGTTTTGTCATCTTGTCTTCCTTATAAACAAAAGAACCCTGGAGGGCAAGGATCTCTTCCAACTCACCTTACCTGTGAGCATATCACATCGTTCAGTTATACCTCTGGCTGCATACTTTACTTTGAAATTATGCAGCATCAACGTTGTAATAAATGTATGTTAATTTTCATCTTCCACCACCCTCAGGGACAGGGGTTAGTTAGTCTGAAATCTCTCATCAAGCATCCGCACACCACAAGCCTTCAGCCACCATTATATTCAATCAACGCTGGAGGATTTCCTGAGAGCTTAAGGGATGAAAAAAAGTGTTTTTCATCACTGAAATGAAGAATGTTCAAAGTGTGTGTACTGCCTACAAATATTGTTCAGGCACTGCAATTGTCTAAACAGAGTGCCAGCATCTCTCATAGAAAAGTGCCACAGCTTCCAAACTCAGTTCCTTGAACCCCACTCTCTTAGGTGGTTTTCTAGGAGGCCGTCCAACTACAATCCAGTCTTCACGAAGCAAAATGGTATTTCTCAAACACAAAGTTAACTGTCCTTCACCTACTCAAAGCTGTCTGGTGGCCTCTGTACAGAAGACACAGCAGCTGAGGAGAGCTTCAAGGCCACTGATGACCTGTGCCCTGCACACCTACCTCCTAAGCCTCATCTCTCTACCTCCCCCTACCACACACAGGTGCACAAAACCATTTTATCCCACAAGCACTTAGCTCACGCTGTCAGATGAACCATGTTTGGGGACTCAGACATATGCAATTTCCCACTTTATCTGTATCTGCCGACTGTGGAGAAGTGACTTGTCAATAACCCCATTATTATAGATGCAAGTCACTTCCTCTATAAAGCAGAAATAATTCTCTCACTGCTAATTCTTCCTGCAGAGATTTCAGTGAGAATCCATTGAGGATTCTATAATTTTTGTTTCTTAGAGGATGGAAAATAAGATGGCTACAAAAAGAAAGAACGATTAAGCCAAGGGAAAAGGCTAAGGACTAACTCTGTGTGTCTTGCTTCGGCGTAAATTCCTTTCAGTCTGGGATGCAGAGTAACATGCCAGTCAGGAGATGAGCTCCAAAGCTGTACTGTTTGAAGCCAAACTCTGACTTCAGCACACAATTCCTATGAGACCTTGAGCAACTTGTATAATCTCTTGGTGACTCAATTTCTGAATCTGTTAAGTGGCAGCAATAACACCATTTACTTCTCTGGATTTTTGTGAAAATTAAATAAATTAATACCTGCAAAGTACTTAACATAATGCCCAGGACATAGTGAGGACTCAATAAAGCCTTTATTACCACAGTCACTCAATTCATAATCCAAATATCACAATATTCTTACCTTGATGGTATTATTGCAAGCCAGGGTGATGGAGTGTGATTGAAAAACTCTGTCTTAGAGACCTACTTTCCAGTCTCAGCTCTGCCACTTACTGACTGTGACATTTGTTAAGCCTCTTCCTAACTCTGGTACATACTTAATTTGCTCAATGAGAGAGTTGAGTGTAACAATGCTATTCAAATTTTAGTAGTGGGACCCTCTTTCTAATGATACCTTTGAATAGACTGCTATATAGAATACAGGTAAAGACGATGCTGCTTCGTCCTGGCTATCTCTGCCCAAGCCCTCTGAGATGCCACTGAGCCACCTGAAGGCTCCTGGGTGAGACCACTAGATTGAATGACCCCTATGGGTCTTTAATCTATGAATGGCTTCCCCTTTCAAGAGAGAATTCAGAAATCCTGGCCACATAGTAAATACTCAATAAGCACTATTATTAATGTAGCTGTTGTTGATGGTGACAATAAAAGCACTGCTGTGCTTGACACTCCAAGTGGCCATTTTATTCACACATACATTCAACAAATATTTTTCCAAAGGGTCTACTACCTGCTCAGGTGCTGGATGAGGGAGGGTCAGGTTATTAGTTTTTGTTTTTGTTTTTCCAGTTTGCAACCAAAGTAATTTTTAATCTTTATTTATTTATTTATTTATTTATTTATTTATTTATTCATTTTATTGTTCAAATACATTTGTCTCCATTTTCCTCCGTTTTCCCCTGCCCCACCCACCCCCACCTCCCACCCTCAATCCTTCCCCACTTAGGCTTTATCCATGGGTCCTTTATACATGTTCCTTGACTTGACCCTTCCCCTTCTTTTCCCCATTATGCCCCTTCCTCCTTCCTTCTCATGACTGTCAGTTTCTTCTTTCAATGTTGCTGGTTATATTTTCCTTGCTTGTTTGTTTTGTTGATTAGGTTCCACTTAGAAGTGAGATTATATGGTATTTGTTTTTCACCCTCTGGCTTATTTCACTTATCATAATGCAGTTCCATCCACGCTGTCTCGAAGGGTAGTAGCTACTTCTTTCTTTCTGCTACATAGTATTCCGTTGTGTAAATGTACCATAGCTTCTTGATCTACTCATTTACTCATTTACTGATGGGCACTTAGGTTGCTTCCAGCACTTGGCTATTGTAAATTGTGCTGCTATGAGCATTGGGGTACATAGGTTCTTTTGAATGGTGTCTTGGGATTCTTAGGGTATAATCCCAGTGGTGGAATTGTTGGATCAAAAGGCAGTTCCATTTTTAGCTTTTTGAGGAAATTCCACACTGCTTTCCACAATGGCTGCACCAGTCTGCATTCCCACCAACAGTGGACTAGGGTTCCCTTTTCTCCACAGCCTCGCCAGCACCTGTTGTTTGTTGATCTGTTTATGAAGGCCATTCTGACCAGTGTGAAGTGATATCTCATTGTGGTTTTAATTTGCATCTCTCTGATGGCTAGTGATACTGAACATCCTTTCATATGTCTCTGGGCCCTGTGTATGTCCTCTAATGCAAAGACATAAATTCTCTCCATGGCCCAGTTGCAGCCATAAATTGCTAATGAACTTAAATCGGTGAGGGGCATCTGTGAGAAAAATTACAATTCCAGGCTCTTTTTTCACTAACTGTTCTAAAGCAAAACCAGTCTCTGCCAACTAGTTACTTCCTCTTTCAACAATAGAATTATGGGAGGTAACACTGAGTAAATATACCCTGAGTTATAAACCAAAAAAGTTCCTAGGTGACTCACCTGAGAATATGTGAACTCTGGATGCCTGAGAGGTTATAAAGAAATACGCTCTCCTGGATACATGACCCCATCTTGTTCCTTGTACATATCAGGGAATTGAGAAGAGAAAATCAATGACATCTTTGGGAATGGGATTGTTAAGCGGGAACAGAAATCCCTTAGGTCATGATGGTGTTGGTCATTAGTAGAGAGAGATTTCTAAAGAGAAGGGTAAAGCTTTGGGTCCCAGTTTCCATCCCTGCAGACTTGGAGTTTCTCCCTTCACTTCCAGCGTCATAGGACTGGATAGGGAGTTATTAAGAAAGCCGGTGGAGTTTTCTTACAGATGTTCCCCTTCACCAGATGTCACCCTGTGACGTCCCCACAAAGGCTATATACTCTCCACCTAGGTCTGCATCTGTCTGTACCCTTTCTGCCACTGACCTTCAGAGAACTGGTTCATGCAGAGGCAGGGAAGGCAGGGGCATTGTCAGGCTGACCCTACAGAGAAGAGGTATATTGGGCACTCTCTGAAGTTCACTTTTAGGAGATTCTTAAATTCATATGTTTATATTGCCCAAACTCAGATATTGAAGCCCCAACCTGCAGTGTGACTGTATTTTGAAACAGGGCCTTTAGAAGGTAATGAAGGGTAGATGAGGTCATGATTTAATAGGATTAGTGCCCTTAGAAGAAAAGACACCAGACAGCCTTCTGCCTTGCTCCTTCCACATACACTGGGAGGAAAAGCCATGTGGGCACTCAGCAAGAAAGCGACAGTCCACTGAGCCAAAAAGATAGGTCTCATCAGAAATCAAACCCTGCCGGCACCTTGATCTTGGATCTTCCTGCCTCCAGAACTGTAAGAAGATAAATTTAAGTTACACAGTTCCCGGTATTTTGGTAAGACAGCCTCAGCTGACTAAGACAGAGATATTTATGTGGTTTAAGGCAGAGGTCCCCAACCCCCTGGCCGTGGACCAGTGCCAGTCGTGGCCTGTTAGGAACAGACCATGCGGGAAGCTGCCCTGAGTTCCGTCTCCTGTCCCCAACCCCCTCCCCGCCCCCCCACCCATGAGAAAACCAGTCCCTGGTGCCAAAAAGTTGGGGAAACCTGGTTTAAGGGAATGTCTCGCATGAGGCTTTGGGCTGCTGAGCTGGCTGAGGAAATATACCAGGACATTTTATTATCCCCTAGACAGACACTTTCTGTGGGCAATCAGAACCAACTCCATTCCACTCTTTATAACTCTGGAAGCATTCAGATTTTCTCTGGCAACATGTTGGTCCCTTTGCAATCTGGCAAATGGAGCTTTGAAAGCCTCTAGGAGACCAGGCTTTTGAAAACCTGGCTTCATGTATAATTGGCTCTCAGGGAGGGTTTGCACTCTGTCCTTGCTAAGCAGTAACTCAGAGCTTACCCCAGGCTCCTCCTGGCTTCTGGGTCACTGCCAGGAAGGCGGGGGTGGGGACTCGGCTTCCAGTCCAAAACAAACCACATTTAAAATTAGAGTAATGCATACACATAAATAATCTGGTTATAGCGGTAATAAGGCTTATTTAGAAAACCTGAAAAATTTATTTAGGTACACAAAAGAAATTTTAAATTACCCGTACTTCCACTGCCTGCATGCATTTCCTTCCTGTCGTGTGTGTGTGTGTGTGTGTGTGTGTGTGTGTGAATTTTTAAAAGAATTTAGACCATACCATATATAGTTACATATTCTTCTTCATTATTTAGTGTTATATGTCATGCACATTTTGCCAAGTCATAAAGTCTTCTCCAAAAAAATAAAATGTTATTTTAGTGGTCTTTTTAATGCAATTTTTACCTACATCCATGTAAAAAGAAAGATGATTGTAGCTTCATTTTCTTGTGTTCTGTACCCCCCTTAGTAGTGATTACAAGATACTAGGATGGGCTACCAAGAGAAACTGTAGGATTTCTTCTCTCTAGAAGAATCTGAGAGAAAAGGAGTCCCATCCAGCTGGGACAGCTTAAGCAGGTGCTGAGATAGCAGGTCAGTGCAATTTTTACCGACATCAGGCATGCCAATTTGGGTCATACTTAGGCACTTTAGTTTGTCACCCTTTTGCTCACCCTGTTATCCAGACACTGCCTTAGAAGAAGGCTGACAAGCAGACAGAGGCACTGTGCTCTTTCCTGGCGGCGGGTGCCTATAATCCTAGATTGTCGAGTCCAGCTCTTTCTACCTCCTGGGTCAGGAAACTAAGGCTTAAAAAGCTGAGGGTGAGAGACAACCCTGCAAACTCTGGCCTTGCCCTGGTGCTTGCTCCTCTGTCTCAGCCCATTGTGGCTGCAATAACAAAATACCATAGACTGAGTGGCTTATAAACAACCAATATTTATTTCTCACAGTTCTTGGGTTGGGAAGTCCAAGGCCCAGGTGCCGACAGATGTGGCGTCTGGTGAGGGCCCTCTTCCTTGTTCATAGACACTGTTTTCTTGAACACAATTGTGGATATTTCATAATATATTTAGCTATTCTCAGGTTTGTGAACATTTAGGCCATGTTCACCATGACCGTGGCCCAGCACTGAACATTCTTGCACAAGTCTCCTAATCCTCCCAGTGGTTTGCCCACTAAGTTAAGTAACCGATGACAGCAGCTACTCCACACATACGTGTGGATTCTAGTTACATTCTAGTTATTTCTGTTGTAACTAAATGTGTATCGTGCCATCCTGGGGAAGATGGAAAGGAAACAGAGCAAGAGTAGAATGGGTGAGCTGGACTCAGAACAACTTGGCAGGTGGAGATACCTATAAGAAAAACTCTGGTAAAAGGTGGAAATGGTAAGCCCTGGCTGGGTTGCTCAGTTGGTTAGAGCATCATCCTCGTGCACCAAAGTTGCAGGTTCCGTCTTCGGTCAGGGCACATACAAGAAGAAGCAATGAAGGCATTAAGTGGAACAACAAATCGCTGTTTCTCTCTCTGTCTCTCTTCCTCTCTCTAAAACCAATACAGTTTTTAAAATTAGAAAACAAAACAAAACAAAATCATGTGGAATTGGGAAAACTGTGCCCTCAATTCCATCCTACGACCAATCCCAAACTCCTACCCTGGAGGAGCGCCGAGGCCTTGGGCAGAGGTTCAGGTATTTATTGATTGGAAAGAGGTTGAGTCTCTTTCTTTTTCTTTTTGATCATTACATTTTAAACATCATGGATGTTAAGATTCTTTTAAAATATTTGTCTAATTGCTTGGATCTGGAATATTTTGTTTTCCACCTTTTTCTCTCTGAATTATTTTTAAAACAGCTATATTTTAAGAGAATTCTCTAGACTTCAAGCAACAGTGTCAACTAATGTTTATTCATTTGAAGTTCTGTCCTTTCTTTCTGTTTTTTTAAGATGCTCAGAGAAAGTTAAACATTAATCCTTCCAATTTGGTCTGCTTTAGCAAGCGCTAAGATTTGTGGCCTGAGTTTGAGTTTTTAATGAATCTAAAATTAAAACTCCTGTCCTGACCCAACTACAAAGGCTGTTCCTTTACATACTGACTTTCACCTGCATAAGAACCAAGCTTATTCTTTAACCACCTACCACAGAAAATGAAATTCTCTAAATGTCAGTGAAACAATGTCTTTGGCTCTTAACTAAAAGAGTGAAGGATTTAGACACAAAGAAAAGAGAGTTGAAATCTGGGCCCCTTCCTTCCCCCAGATGTGCTTACTCCAAATTAGGTCAGACTATGTTACTATAAATCTTAACAATTCTCTTTAATTCTTTCATTGGTTACGCTTGGGGGCTTAAAGGGAGGGAACTCGTTCAATTAATTAAAGAAAAATCGCAGTAGAAAGAGAAAGGCTCCTGACATGCTTGCTGATGATTCCCATCTCCACCCCCAATGAGTTCATCAACATGAAAGTGATTATCAAAAAAATTACTGGTGGTGAGACCATTATGATGCAATGGATGCTTCAGTAGTGACCATAGGTGACCGCAATGTTGTCTTCCTCTTAGTGTCTGAGAAGGAGGCTGACGCAGCTCCAGAGAGAGGCCCAGGCTGAATTCCAGGAAAGGAGGCCTGCAATGAATCTTACCACTCCCAGCTTGACATCCCTACCCTGACAGCCCAAGAGGGGCTTTTCGAACTGAGGATTTAGCAGAAACTTTGTGGAAGGCCTAGAATTCAATGGAGAGATGTGTGCGTGATGGGAAGATACTGAAAGCTTTCATAATCTCTGGGTGCATATTTTTCCTGAATGTAAATCTTTTCTTTGGCCTCTACCTTATGTTGCTACCTTACCCATGGTACAGGTATTCCCAAGGGCAATCTGGCCAGAAAATAAATAGTACAATTTTGCCACTTAATCAAAATGTTACCAGTTAATATTTTTTTAAATAATGTATTTGTGACTTCAAAAACTTTTAAAATACTTTTTTAAATCATCAGAGGCCAGCAAAATCTGCAGGGTTCTAAGGGATTTTGAAACGACCTCTAACTTATTCTCTTCCCACAACTGAGTCTGCAAGAAATTATTCTAGAAAAATAACTCTTCCTTAAGCTGTCCTGGAAAAAAAGAATGTATGGTGTTCTCCAATTAACCAATCTAGGACAACACAGTTATAATCAACAAATTCTTTCTCCTCGGTGTCTAAAAGATAAAGGTCCTCTTTTAGTCTTTGCTGGAAGGGGATAATTATCTTGTTTATTATATTTTATTTCTCTAAAGTTGATTTCTTAACTGATTTCATCCACTATTGCTAAAAATATACAGCCTAAAAATACCAATCCCAAACAACTCCAAAACTCAGTGGCATAATAAAAGTATTTATTTCCTGCTCAGGCATTTGGGGATTGTTAGAGATTTGCCTAATGTAGGGTGACCTCACCAAGGTGGACATCAAGCTGTGTGGAAGCACTAGGGCTACTCCATCTGTCTCCTCCTCTCAGATCAGCAGTTTCCTGAGGCATGGATTTCCCATGGGAAAAGTCGGAACACAAAGAACAAGCCCAACCCCACTGGTGGAGTTAATGTCTATGCACACTTCCCATCCGCTAACATTCCTTTGCCCAAAGCAAATCACAGGGCCAAACCCAGCATCAATGGAGCCAAAAAATAAACTCTACCTCATATGGTAGGAACTGTGAACTCACATGACAAAGAGCGTGGATGGGAGGACAAGTGGGAAAAATTTGACCTATCACCCTAATTTTTTCTATTTTAAACTAAAGCAGTAGTCCATAACCCTTTTAGAAGTCTTAGAAGACTGCACAGAGAATCTGATAAACCTTCTGGATTTGAATGTTGGCTTTTCTACTGACTGGCTGGGTAAACTTAAGGAGAGTGTTCTACTTTTCCAGGCCCCAGTTCCTGCCTCTGTAAAATGGGAGAGTGAATGGGGGAGTAAATTTACTCTCTGTGACTATTGAGATGACTAAATGCAGGTCTTCTACTTTGTAGATGTAAGCTTTCGTGTCATCTTCCTTGGAAGCCCCTTTCAGCTCATTCTAGGCATCCCATGTGGTCTTCTTGCCTTTGAGGTTCAGCATCCCGAGCTGTCTGTATTTGTCACCACAGTCTCTTGTTTGTAGCACCTGTAAATGAACATCTTATCATCCATTGCCTTGACTTGAGGTGCCTAACATCCTCAGCAGCTTTGTCCAGCTCAAGCCGAATACGTGCTGGCAGGTTTACGAGGACTGCAGGGAGCCGTGGAGGCAGTGAGGGGCAGGAAGCAGCATAAAGCTTAGCAGAATGCGATGCCCATAGTAATTATGTTCTCAGTAAATAGGAGCTGTTCCTATTGGGTCATTTACTCAATAGACACTTTTTGAAAATTTACTATTGTCAGGCCATGGTGATGCAAAGATAAATGACAATACCTAAAGATGATGAGTGTTAACTGTGCTTGAAACAAGTAACAGCCACTAGAGGTGCATGGCGAAGGTACACCTTGCCCAGCCTGAGCATCAGGAAAAGTCTTATGGTAAAGATGACACACAGCTAGAGTCTTAGACAATAAATGGCAATTTGCCAAATAGGTGGGGAAAAGAGTGCAGGGTGGGCATTCCAGACAGAGGCGTAGCCCAAAAGAATCTGATGTGCTCAGAGGATTGTTAGTGGGTATGCAAGGAAGAGGGAGAAAAACTGGAGGAGTGTGGTTGGGACAGGAGACACATACAGTTACCACAAGTTTGCTTAACTAAGAAGTTAGATTATATCCCAAAGTCTATTAGCCATCTAATATGTTCAGACCGAGAACTTCACTTAATGACATCTTCTCCAGTTTACATTAATGCTACATGGTCTCATCTGAACTCCCATGACCTCGTACAGAGAGAGCTCTGGAGTCTGCTGGGAGAGAGATCCTCAGTCACAGTTGCTGGTGGTGGAGGGGACTAAGGACCTTGGTGGCACCTTCAATCCCATGCAATGCAGCAACGGTTCAATGGATGTCCTTCCCTGCCCAGCCCTCTACCTGGCACTTGAGAGGAAAGGCTGGGTTAGAGTGAAAAGTGTGAACAGATAGGAGCTCTGCTTCTAGAGTTTCCAAAGCTAGAGTTGCTGTGGCTGTCACATGTGCCCCATCCGCTCAACCTCCAATCTGTTCCATCTCAGGCCGCACCTACTGGGATCAGTAAGCAGAGATCACTTCCACTGAGCAGAATGGGCAAGAAATGCTTTTCTGGATTTCCTCAAATGTCCTTCCTCACTTTTTATCACTGCTCACTGTTTTCCTGGGAAAAGGAGATGGAGTCATCTGGGGGAGGGCTGAGAAATAAAGGAGAGCTTGGACTCATTTTGTATTGCCTTTCCTTTGGGAGAAAATAAACAGCCTGTGAAGCCCAATTTTCTATCTCATGAACATTAAAGATAGAGATTCTTAAAAGCTGATTCTAGGTATGAATTAGTAATGAGTGTCTGCTGAATTTTTAAAAGTTATACTTGTCACACCATTCAGTGGTCATTACACCTTTCTGATGAATCCAGAAGGTTTACTTTTGTAATTCCCAATAAAGTGGAGCTTTGGGAGAGACTTTGTATTGTGTGCTGGTGAATCCCTCAGGCCACAATTGTTCTAACAGTGGATGAGCCCCTCCCCCTCCAACACTCCAGCTCCTGGGAGCTCCTCCAGATGCAGCCTCCTCCCTCTGGCCTCCCCCTAGCTACGTCCTCCCAACCTTCCAGCCAAAGCCTGCACTGCTTCTGCCACCTGAGTTCGTGCAGTTCTTTTTTACCATAACTGACTCTAATATTTAATGACTAGAGCTCTCAGCAAATGCTCCTGTTACCTCCTCTTATGGGCCTCGGGCGCCATTTTATGTCATCTCTCCCCCAAGCCATTGGGAGCCAAAGTTTCCGAGACTCCTTCTCAGATATTTGTGCTGTCCCAGCTCAGAGCCAGTGGGTGGGGTCCACCCTTATTTGTGGATGATGATGAGCTCACCCCCCGCAGGAAGGCTTTGAAGGTGGGTTCTCTCTTGCCTGGGTCAAGCAGGATCTGATTTACAAATCTATTTATTTCCTGTTGATGCTGGAACAATTTATCGCCAAACTGGTGGTTGAAAACAACCAAAATGGATTATTTTACACTTCTGGAGAGCAAGCAGAAGGTTTAAGGATCTCACCGTGCTAACGTCAAGATGTCAGCAAGTCTGCATTCTTTGCTGGAGGCTTGAGGGGAGAATCCTTCTCCTTACCTTTTCTGGCATCTAGGGGCTGGCTGCAGTCATTAGCTGGGGGCCCTTCCTCCATCTCTGAGACCAGCAATGATGGGTTGAGTCTTCCTCATTGTGCATCAGCTCGACACTGTTCTGCCTCCCCCTTCCATATTGAAGGACCCTGTGATTTCACTGGGCCACCAGGATCATCTCCTTTTCTTCATGGCAGCTGATTAACAACCTTAATTCCATTTGCTCCCTTAGTTTGTTGTTGCCATGTAACACGCCATAGTCACTGGTTCCTGGGATTCGGATAGGGACATGTTTGGGGGACCATGAGTCTGCCAACCACAGTAATCAATGTGAAGATGTACGAGACACACAGTTCCAAACTTGCTTATTAGGACAAACACAACCGGAGGCAGCTGCTGGGTAGAATGCTTCCAAGAAGGAAGGGCAGAGGAAATAGTGTGATGCAGGATTTCACCTCTTCCACTCAACTTCTTTTATTCTCTCAGTTTTCCAGTTTTCCAAAGAGTGGGGGCCTTTCCCTTTGTTTATGGCTTCTGCTATGACATGCTAATGACAGAGAACTTCCCCAGCCTTGAAAGAATGGGGAGAGCAGATGAACGGAAGACAGAGCCTGCCTTTCTCCCATCTGCCACGGGCCTGTCAGAGCCATCATTTAACTCTGTTCTTCAGAGGTTTTCCCCCTATATTCCCTGAGAATGAGGCCATCTAATTCCCTATCTGTAATTAATTGCACCCTTGTGCTTCTGCTGCTAATGCGTTATGTTATTGTGTTTGGATTTTTTCAAGTATGATGTGTGCTTTCATTGCTTGAATCAAGACTTCCTCAGAAAATGGTACATATCTTCAGTTTGATTTTTACCCTCTGCCCCACCAGTGCCCGAGGGAGGGCATTGGGCTTACTGGCCACTTAAGTGGATATGGCATTGGCCAGTTAAGGACTCTCTGGGGATGTGTGAAGTCCTTGAGTGGCAGTGAGGTCACTTAGTATGCTCTTACCTTCCAGGAAGGAGTTTCAGTAAACAGGAAATTGCCTGCCATCAATTCTCAAATTCATGCGCAAGCTGCTTGCTCTATAATTCAAGACACTAGTCTTCTACAGCAGGAGAGCGACTAGAAGGGGGAAAGGGAATCTTAGGTTGAGAGTTGGTACTCCTCACCATTTTGACCTCAAAGGGAAAAATGCTGGTGGTGGAAGCCAAGCAGAGGAACGGGTTTTAACCTCAGGGGCAGGGACAAAGAAGGCACTGTGGATGCCACAGGTGTGCACTTGGGTCACAGTTGATGGGAGGGTGAACAGGTGAAAATAAAGAGCAGCCACTCCCCTTGAGAACTTTGTCTGGTGTCACATGCTTTTGGTAAGATTTTTTGCATCATAGTACTAACAAGTAGCACATCAACAAATTACCTAGTGGGGAAAAAATGTGGAAAGAGCTTTTCTTTTAGACAATGTGCTCAGAGGAAGCAACAGCTTCCCTGGGCACTACTAGCCCAACCCCATCTCTACCTGTGGGAAATGGAAGGCAAGACGGGACCCAGACCATGTGGCCTGAGGGTCTGCAAGATGGACAGAAGGCACACATCCCTCAGGGACAAGCATCTTGTCTGGGCATGTCAGGGAGGCAAAGCTGGTGCGGGAGTGGCTCCTAGTCCCCTCTTGGGATCCTGCTGTTCTGCCACTTTTTGGTGGAAAAGCAAAGGAAACTCAGACTGGAGATTCAGAACTCACCTGTATCATTAGGCTTTAGCAAAAGCAGACACTGGGTGTGATCATGGTTTCCATTAGTAAAGTAGTTTCTGTCTGAATATGTAACATAGTCACATGCTGTACAATTTAAAAGGAAAACAAAGAGTACATACAGTGACATGTTTTCCCCCATCCTTGACTGCAGGCTCCTAATCACTTCCCTGGAAACAACTAACATAATTTATTTCTTAGATATCTTGCCATAAATATTTAATGCATGTATAAGCAAGCATGTATAAGTATTTTCACACCCTCTTTTATTTTTAAATTTTTCAATTTTAAAAAATGGACGATTTTTTAGAGCAATTTTAGTTTCATGGAAAAATGAAGAAGGTACAGAGTTTCCCACACCCCTTCTGCCCCCACACATGCATGGGCTCCCCCATTACCAACACCCCCACCAGGGTGATACATGTATTACAACTGATGACCTTACACTGACACATCATAATTACTCAAAGTCAGTGTTGCACATCCTATGGGTTTTGACAAATGTATGATGACATCTATCCATCTTTATAGTCTCCAGAGTAGTTTCACTGCCCTGAAGATCCCCCGTAACCCTCCCATTCATCACTCCCTCCCCACCGACCCCTTGGCAACCACTGATCTTTTTACTGTCTCCACAGTTTTGCCTTTTCCACAGTGGATGATTCCCAAATCATACAGTACGTATGTAGCCTTTCAGATCAGCTTCTTTCACTTAGTAATATGCATTTAAGTTTCCTCCATATCTTTTCATGGCCCAATAGCTCATTTCTTTTTAGCACTGAGTAACATTGAATGGTCTTGATATACAAGTTTATTTACCCATTCACCTACTGAAGACATCTTGGTTGCTTCTAACTGTTGGCATTTATGAATAAAGCCACAATAAACATTCACATACAGGTTCTTGTGTGAACATAAGGTTTCAGCTCAATTGGATAAATACCAAGGAATGTAACTGCTGGATTGAACAGTCTCCCCTCCTTTTTACCCAAAGAGGAGCATTTCCTACACAGTGTTCTGCATCTTGCCTTTTTCATTTATATTTTGGAGATCACTCCATTTCAGTTCCAGTGAACTCTTAATGGCAATTTTTTAAAATGCATGAAAACGCTCATGTGTCTAAGCCTATGACAACCACTCATGCAACTAAGCCTTCTATGAGACCTCATTATGAAAGATGAAAATTCCCATTGGGGAAGAAAACATAGGGTAAGTAATTAATCAACCTGAAATGGTTGAGGGGAATTACTTTCCAGATGCAGGGACACCATTGTGGGCACTCTAGATAGTCACAGGATTTGGTAAAAAAAAACAAAAACAAAAACAAAAAGGAAGGATGTGGAGTCAAAAACTGGTTCAGACTCTGGCTCTCTCTCTTACTAGCTCTGGTCTTAGACTAGATGAGTCATTCATGGTTCAGGATCCTTAGTTTTCTTATCTATAAAATAAAGCCAATAAAAAGGGTTATCTCACAGGTTTTTGGAAGATTCAAATGAAATATGGGTGAGAGAGGCTTTGTAAAATCACTGCTAGAAGCCTACGTTCATTCTCTCAGCAATATTTGCCAGATGCCTGCTGTACATCACACACAACTCCAGGAACTGAGGTCCAGCATGGAGAGGTGACAAATTCCCTCAGCAGAGGAGCTTATGTTCTCATGGTCTCTGGAGAAGGAACACACAAAAAGCAACAAAAGATTTTGTGCTGTCGAGCTATGAAGGAAATAAAACATGGGGAAATGACAGTGAGTAGCTGGATGGGATGCCTAAGTGACACGAGGAGGCCACAAAAGTGGCCTGTTCAAGGGCTCCTTGGGGAGCTGGGGCCCCACCCATGCAAGGAAGAAGGGTGTCAAAGTGTTGTGTAAATTTCTGGTGCCCACTGAGTCTCAGGGGAATCCTAGGTTGAGAGACAGGTTGTTTGTCTTTTTTCAAACTGAAGGTCCTCTCCTTGGCGCTTCCTCTGCTGTAAGGCCTGTCTGCGCTGATGGCATCAAGCAAGGTTGCAGAGGCTGTGGGATATGTAACCCGGCTCTCATTTGAGCACAGATCTGGAACAGGGGACCATGGGGACAGCCTGTCCAGCTAAGAGCTTTCCTTCTGCACTGCCTCTGCAGCTGGGCCAAGCTGCTTATTTGTTTGTTTGTTTGTTTGTTTGTTCAGATTGTAGAATCTTTTTCTGCTAACACTGCAGAGCAGTGCATTTGCATATAAGCGTGTGTGTGAGATGGTGTGTATTTAAAATGGAAGAAACCAACTTTTTAATAAATGTATAAATTTACAGAGCAGTATTTCTAAACTCTGGCTATACTTCAAAGTGCAGTGAGAGCAAAATAGTTTCTAAGATTCATCCTACATTCAAGAGCAAGACTGGATCAGCCCCAAGAAAGGCAAGAGAGGGCCTGGTGTGGCTTAAACTGCAGAAGTTAATCCAAAGGAGACTCCCTTGGTCTCTTATCTCAAAATGCCCCAGCCTAAAGCCAAGTTATTCCCAGGCAACCTTGTAAATACTAGCAGTAATAACCACCCTCTGTTGAAGACATACCATATGCACAGCACTCAAACTAAGGATATTCCATATATCTCTTATTCTTGAAACAAAACTGCAAGGCACATGCTTCTGAGGTGAGTCTCAGGAATGGCTAGACAGGGAGAAAATCAAAGGAGAATCCATACTATCCTCCCAGGAAGGTTTGATCTAAATAAAATGTGTAGCTTGACTAAAGACACAAGCGAGTCCGTGGCAGAGCGGGGTCCCCAGCACAGGCGCACCGCAGGCTAGAGCCAGCCTCTCTCCCCGGGCAGCACTCCATTTGGGTCCATTTCCCCTGACAAGGCACCAGAATCCTCCGATTGGTGGAGTGCAGCTCAGGAACCCCCCTGGGGACCACCAAACAGACTCAGTTTCCTAAACAGTGTCTGTGTTCTGGCTACTGATGGGGGAAGTCCTGAGTAGCCCCGACTGCCGCTTTATGCACATAGGCCTGGCACGATCTCTCTTGCCATCGTGTTTGGATTCCTGCCTCTGCCATCCCTCCAATGACCAGCCTTGGCCAGATGGACAACCAGGAGAGTAGTCTATTCCGATCTTGTCTTCCTCACTAACCATCTATCAAAACTTATCAAAAGCAGATTAGTTGTTGCCTAGGGCTGGGCCAGTAAAAGGAATGGGGAGTGACCACTAATGGGCACAAGGCTTCTTTTTGAGGTGATGAAAAATTTCTGAAATTAGATAATGGTGATGCCTGTACAGCACTGCGATTGTACTAAAAACTGCTGAATTGTACACCTTATATTGGTGAATTGTATGGTATGTCAAATACTGCAATAATGCTATTAAGAAAATTCTTTCCTGTCTCATTCACCATCTCTTCATCGCTGATTGGGTGATTAGCTGTGGTGAGTTTTAACTATGCCTACAAACCTTTGATGCTCTTTCATTCAAGAGAGGGAGCTTAATTACTCTCCCCTCGAGTGTGAGCTGGACTTTGTGACTTTATCCCAGGGAATGGCATGTGCCAGAAGAGAGCAAGTGTAACTTCTGAGACTAGGTCATAGAAGTCACTCCCTCTTGCGGGCAGCTAGCAGCCATGCTGTGAGGACACTCAGACAGCCCTACAGAGAGGCGTAGGTGGTAAGGAACGGAGGCCTCCTGCCAAGAGCCACATGAGTGGGCCATTTTGGAAGCATTCAAGCCTTCAGATGACCACAGCCCTAGACAACATCTTAACCACATCCTCATGAAAGACCCTGAGTTAGAACCACCAGCTAAGCTGCTCCCAAATTCCTAAACACAGAAACTGAAAGATAATAAATTTTTACTGTTTTAAGCCACTAAATGTTGAGATAATCGCTTTACAAGAAGAGATAACATTAGATATGGTAGAATACATTAGATAATTCACTAGATTATGTTGGCTAAAAATAAGCTAAAATTCGGACAAACACTGGTGGCTTAATGCTTTGTCCTTCCAAAATAACACCATTCTATTTTAACAGAGGAATTCTGGAGATGCAGGGCACCAATTCAAAAGTACTGTAACAGTGGTGAGCATTCAGTCTGGTGGCAGGCCTGCAGGGAGGTTGTTTTTGGTCCAGGGCCGGGGAGTCTTTGTGACTTTCTCATCATACCATATAGCCTGCTTCCTGTTCTTCCTAGAGGGTCTCTACCCATTCCTCAGGCAGCCCAGAGAGACAACATGGGTAGGGACTCAATAATATCACCACTGTCCAGTGACAGGAAAATGTTCCTCCCTCTCCAGGGCTATCATTCCCCTTTCTTTGCATGGCACCAGCTCCTTTTAGGATATCACATCTTACATGAATAAAGGTCAGTCATTCTCTCTTTTATCCTTTCATCGAGGGGGTCTTTCTATTACACATAAGTTATGTCTTTGCTGCCTGCTGACTTTTCTTCTCTTTCTTGCTCTCTCTCTCTTTTATTTCTTCTGTCTTCTTTGACATTTGTTGCTGCTACAGTCATTTGGAAATCCTGGAATTCCACTAATAGTTTACCCAAAGCTGGGGATTGGAGTTAAAGAAGCCTAGAGCCCAGAGCAATTACTTCAGAACGTTTTATGCTTGCCTGAAACAGAAAAGAAGGGCGTGCACACACACAGCACACCAACACCAACACAACAAAATGGCCAGGGTACTGGTTCACAGGGGCCACCTCACCATGATGGGCCTGCAAAGAGGTTGGCTCATCAGACTCTCCATCCTTCCTTCTCCCACCCAGGCTGGGGACCGTTACTAGGTAACAGAAACCAAAACCATTCATAAAGGATTAATAATAATCTCTCAAGCACACAGTATCTCCTTTGCTAGACTCTTTACCTTCCAGTGTGTCATTTCTCCATCTGCTTTGCATATGTTCAAGAATTTTCTGTTGTTCACTAAGAGTGTAAACAATTGGTTAGCACCACCAGTTACTAACTCCAAATTTTAAGTTTTGCTTTACCTCTTTTGAAACAACGAACTCTGTTTTGGTCCCAGGATTCCCTTATTGGGTCCTGGAGTGCCTCTGAGCACTGCAGGGAACTGCCATAGGAGCCAGGATATTTTTTATATTTATTTGTTTGTTTGTTTCTTTGTTTTTAGGGAAAAGCAACAATAATTGACATTCAGGGACACTAGCCTGAGGGAGTTTACTAGTATCGAGGGACATTAGACCCAACTATATTCTTTTTGGTAAAATCATATCTCTGCAAAGCTGGGATTTTGGTGGTCACAAAGATAAAAAGAAAATGTCACCCAAAATTCAATGTGTAACAGAAGATGAAGATAACAGTGCCTAATCTGATTCCAAGGTTGGAGAGATTATACAGTATAAAATCTATTCTTAGGCAATTGTGCTCTTTTTTTAAACCCACATCTGAGGATATATTTATTGATCTTAGAGACAAAGGAAGGGAGAGAGACAGATCAATGTGAGAGAGAAATGTTGATCAGTTGACTCCCGTATGTGCCCCCACCAAAGTTCAAACCCAAAATGCAGGTCTGTGCCCTAATCAGGAACTGAACCCACAACCTTTTGGTGTACAGGATGATGACTAGTTAGTGCTATACAACTGGAACGATCCCATGGACCAGAGACACAAATTCTCAGGCTATTTGCTGCACTCACAGCTCCTATTCAACTTCTTGTGTATTTTATTTTAAAAAGGTGGTAATTGTTAGGACATAGATACCTACTAAGTTGTTTTGACCCAGCTCCTAAATATATGTGTCCAAAGAGAGGGAATCTAATTAGCCCAGATGACCACTGAAGTCTCTCTTTGAACAGAGATTTTGCAGAACCTATAACCTGGCTGTGCCTGAGTCAAGGGTCTACTTCTCATCCATTCTGCTGAGGTTAGAAGAGGCTCAGAGGGCACTAGGATGATGATTCAGTGGAAAGAAGTTGAATAGGAGCTGTGAGTGCAGCAAATAGCCTGAGAATTTGTGTCTCTGGTCCATGGAATCGTTCCAGTTGTATAGCACTAACTAGCCATTTTCTCAACAACATTGCTTGTTTTCCTACAGGATTCTTACTTAACATTCTGAAACTGTCAGTTATGATTTATGCTCTGACAATGCTCAGTGGGTTGGAACCCACTGAACCACTAGACCAGGGCAGTAATTGTGATCTTTTAAGAATGAAACAATAATAATTTTCTTCCCAATTTATGTGTATTTTATTTTAAAAAGGTGGTAATTGTTAGGACATAGATACCTACTAAGTTGTTTTGACCCAGCTCCTAAATATATGGAGCTGGTGGCTATTTCTTTTGGCATCAGGTCACCATGAAAAAATAACTGACGTGCTAAGAGAACAACTGAGAATACAAGAAAGCTTGGAATCTCTGTATTACCCATTGTGACCTGGCCTCATCCATCTCTAACATTCCTCTGCTCCCTCATCCTAAGCGTTTCCATAGTGCCAGGGTGCTACTCTCCAAATTTGCCATGCTTCCTCACCTCTAGGACCTCATGCATGCTCTTCTCTCTGTAGCAAATGTCTCTCCTGTCTTCAATGTATGCTCTCATGTTAGCTGTTCTCACACTTATAGTAACACACATCACATAGTGTTGCATGTACTTGGCTTGCATTTTTGTTTTCTCCATAGACAGTGAGCTTATTGAGAGCAAGGACACATCTTGCTCACCTTGGTACACCCAGCACTGGTTGATTGAAAGAAAAGGGGTAAGGATGTTACTGGAAGCTTTTTTGAGAATTCTGCTGTCTACACATTGTCTCTTACCCTTTTCTCCACAGACAGTCCTACTATCCCTAACCTCAGTTGGATCATCTATACTGCAAGAACAGAGCCCAGCCAGGGGTCGACTGGCCTTTCTTCCCCTTGAAAGTGTTCCTGTGACAGAAGGTTATCAATGAATTGGAACAGGGAAATTTTCTTTAAGATACTCTGGCTTCCTCAGGTTCTTGAGTGGAGAACCAGGTCAGACACATCTGGGGTGAGCAACAGAGATTCCAGACTTCTAAAGGAAGGGTGGTTTGTAGGGTGTTTCCCCCCACCCCCACCCCCCGGCTTAGTTTGGTTCAATTTGATTTGTTTTGTTTGTTTGGAATCATAATCTTATGCTTCTTCTTTTCCTAGGCCAGGAACAGCATCAGTGCCAGGATCCTGGGGCAAATGGGCTTCCTTGAGCCTGGGACTCCAGTCAGGAGCTCAGGACTTCCTCTGAATCCAAAACACCAGTGCCCAGGTCATGATGAACCTCACCCAAGGTTCCATTGTCAGCATGACAAGGTTTCTTCCTCCTCCTTCCAAGCCCCTCTCTTCTGTGCACACCTTGCCAACTAATCACCTGTCTCATTTCAGCTGCAGTTCAAAGTCCAAAGAGAGGGAATCTAATTAGCCCAGATGACCACTGAAGTCTCTCTTTGAACAGAGATTTTGCAGAACCTATAACCTGGCTGTGCCTGAGTCAAGGGTCTACTTCTTATCCATTCTGCTGAGGTTAGAAGAGGCTCAGAGGGCACTAGGATGATGATTCAGTGGAAAGAAGTTGAATAGGAGCTGTGAGTGCAGCAAATAGCCTGAGAATTTGTGTCTCTGGTCCATGGGATCGTTCCAGTTGTATAGCACTAACTAGCCATTTTCTCAACAACATTGCTTGTTTTCCTACAGGATTCTTACTTAACATTCTGAAACTGTCAGTTATGATTTATGCTCTGACAATGCTCAGACATCCAGTCATGGAGCCATTGGTATCAAGTACATCATTTAACATTTAACATACTAACAAGGGGATTCTTGCTGTTTCCTTAAGCACGTCTCTTTTTCTCTTAGGTGCTCAGTTGCATTCCCTGTAAAGGTGAGCATAAATCTGCCTGACCTGCCTAAAGGGAGGGCAGAGGCCAGTTCACCTAAGGTACTCTCTCACACCAAGAACACAGGATTCTACAATGATTTATGAACTTAAAGTTTCCAGGCCACTAAAGTAGCATCTATGTGCAGCATAAATGGATCAATAAGGTGGAAAAATAATTTTTTAATTGGAACAATTAAACTCATTAAATAAAGAAAACCCTTTTATTGGCACATCTAAATAATTGAGGATGTAGTTCTTTTTCCTTAGCCTAAATTGGTAGTAGGTATTTTGAATGGATGCAGGCCAAACCTGAACCTTCAACGAGATCCTCCTGGGATTCAGGCACATTCCCAAGGCTGACTTTAAACCTGAATACTGAACTTTCCCTACCTCTTCCATGAGACTGTGGTTTGAACCATGTGTATTTGCTGCTGCTTCATCCATTGGTGTTTTGGCTTGTTTATTCACAAATTTCACTTTCTTCTGAACTACTATTTCCTAGACCTGCTACTTTTCTCTTTTGCAGATTTTAAGCTCTGTGCCAACTGGTTCTTTTGCCCACACATACTTAAGCTTTGTCCAAAAAATAAATCACTTTTCTTAGACCTTGTGTAATCCTCTAGCTCTCTTTCCATTTCTTACACCCACGCTTCAGGAAAGAATGGTGTCTATTCAGAGTCTTCATTTGCCCAATCACTTCCTACTTAAGACAGGATGGCTTCTACCCCCAGCACACCATCGACATTTCTTCAACCAAGGTTACTAGGAGTCTCCTGATTGCCATCTAGAATACACTCTTTTGAAGTCTGACATGCCTGACCCTATCCACAGTCTCTTACCTCAACCTCACCTTCCTCCCTCCTGTCTGGTATCAGTGGTTCTCAAACTTTCCTGAAAGGGCTTGTTTGAAGATTGTTGGGCTCCACCTCAGAGTTTCTTACTTAGTAAATTTGGTTTGGGGCTCTAGAACATGCCTTTGGAATAAGAGTTTCATGCCAAAGTTGCTAGTCTTTGGGCCATACATTGAGAAACATCAGTATGTACGATTGCACTTCCCCCACCCTTGAACATTTGGTAATGTCATAAGACATTTTTAGCTGTTACAACTTGGGAGGTGGGGAGTTATGGTGCTGAAAGCTAGTAGGTAAAGGATTGGGATGATGCTAAACATTCTAAAATGTATGGGACAGCCACATCCCACCCCCAAAAATGAATCCTCTGGCCAAAAATACCAATGGTGTCAAGGCTCCCCTGGGAAATTTTGCTGTAGCAACTCTAGCTGGCCAGTCTCTAATCACTGCCTCTCTACTTATCCAAGTGCTCCCTAGAGCCATTTGGTTCTACATTCTACATGAGTCTCTTCTGTATTTACCTCTTTGTTTCTACTCTTCTTCCTTATTTCAGACTTCATAACCTCCTATGTGGATTACTTAATGCACTAGCTTCTTAAGTGGACTTTTTGACAGTTAAGGTCATCCCTTCCAAATTGAAATGACTTTCGGAGCATATGGCTTCCCCAGTTAAAAGCCATCGGAGCTTCCCCTCCCCACATAATGACTCTATGAGAAGACCTCAGACCTTTGGAACACATGAGGCTTCCTAGGACTGACCCCCTCCAGCCTCACCAGCCTCACCTGCCCTGCTGCTCTGTCCCCACAACCCATGCTTCTGCGTTGCAAAGCTAAATACAATTGCCCATACGTGCCACCAGCTGTCTCATCTCCAGGCACATTCTGTTTTCTCTATCCAGAAAGCCTCTTTCTCTGCTTGGCTAATTCTTTTCTAGCTCAAGTGCCACTTCCTCCAGAGAGCCTTCTTGACCCTCTTCACCTGCTGAGTTAGGTGTTATATCTGTACCTATCTATTCTAATATTTGACACAGAAGGGTCATGATAGAATAGTGTTAAACACTATGACTCTTTGATGAAATTCCAGGATGTGAATCCCAGTTCTGATATTTACTAGCTGTGTAACCTTGAATAGTCTACTTTACTATCTTTGTCTCATTTTCCTTATCTGATGCTTAACCTCGTTAGGTTGCTTTGAGGATCAGCTGAGTTACCGTACACATAAAGCACTTAAAAGAGGGCTTAGCAATTAATGAACTGTTTCACAGTGTTGGCCATTGTTATTAGAATTTACTTGTCTGTTTGCCTCACTGGATTGTAAACTTGGTGAGGGCAGCCATATATGTTTGATTCAAGGCTTTGTACTTCAAATAAGGATAATAGTTCCTGTCACTCTTCTCTGTCACCATAATATAAAGCTATCATAAGAAATGAATTTATAGAAAGTGTAGAGCAATTATAAAATATAAAATATTTACTTTTCAAACTCACCTTTTTTGTTGTTATTTTTTATGAATCTGAAACAAGATGCATTAGTCTAACCTATAATTATTTGCATACCGCTCTTCACAGGAAAGTCAGAAGAACTGTTTAGTGAGAAATAAACTCATTGAGGTTGTGAGAGGCTAGAAAGCTAAAGGTAAATCTTCATCTGACAGAATCATGCTAATTAGTGATCAGCATTTTCCTAGGAGTGTTTCAAATAATACTTGCTCCAGCATTACCTCATTCCAGATGGTAATGTTTTTTGTGGTGGTAGAGATGGAAATACTGGATTAAGCAAATTTATACAAGTTTTTTTGTGGTAGGAATTTACAGATTGTATAATAAGCTAATGTTCACCACAAATCCCTAAAATAAGATCTCAAATGAGTCTATGGGACAGAATTTCCCAAAGTTATTTAACCAGAAACCTTTCTCATCAAGTTCTTTCTTGATGAGAAACAGTTACTTCGTGGTACATAATTTGGAAACACAGAGTGGAAAACAGTGGTCCAGTACATTTTTTTTTTTTAATTTAAAGATGTTGAAGGTAAGGTACAAAGAAATTAATAACTTGCCCAAAGTAACAGTCAATGGAAGACTCTGACTACTGGACCAGAGTATTTTCAAACAACTATACTAAAGCCATCCTCTTCTAAACCCTCATAAAGTAGAGGCCTGAGGCTTCTGACTTTGTTTCAAAGTGGGTTTCAACTTCTAATTTCAGAATCTCAAGAAATTTCAAAGCAAAGTTTCTGAAGAAAATAAAAGTGGATTTCATTTCCCTTTCAGTCAGTTAGAATGACCTCCTAATTTCTCTGAAGTTTTAAATCCAACCTATCCCTCATGGCCTCTTCTTTTAATTCCCAGTGTACCAGAGGAGCTCAATTAACACTCACTGAGCAATTGTGTTCCATAATCTCCTGTCAATAAGAAGTCATCTTCTGCCCCCATAACACATTTTCAGCACTAGTCAATGGAAGTTTTCATAATCTCCCTTATAACTGCTTACACACATTCTCTTTTCAGCACTAGATTATAAAATTCTGCAAGAAAAGGTCTATGTCTAATTCATTCATATAAATTACTATAAAAACTTGATTCCAGGGAAAGAGCTATTGTAATTATTTATACCTTATTATAAATTAATGTGCATCATTTTTCATGTCATTAATCCAGGCAGATTAGGTTTATGCTGCAGTAACAGCCTACAAATCTCAGTAATATAACCCAATAAAAGTTCTCACACATATTATAGATTTTATAGGGGCCAGCAGAGGACTCTGTTCCATACAGTCACTTAAGATCCAGGCTCGTGGAAGCTTGACAAGTGGCCTACTTAGTGCCCACAAGCAGTAAAAAGAGTTCTGGAGGTCTCACACTGGGCATGTCATGCCTCTGCCCAGAAGTGACATAAGCTACATCTGCTCAAAGCCCGTTGGTTAGATCTAGTTTTGTGGTCCTTCCCAGCTGCAGAGGGCAAACAAGTCTAAGCATCTCATGTAACTAGAAGGAAAGCAAGGAAAGCCGGGAGCCCTAGAAGCCTCCACCACACTGTGAGCTTATAAAAATTAAGCTTTATTTCTAATAGAATAAAAGGCAATGTATCCCTAATAGATGCTTAACGCAATTTTTGATTGGTAAGTAAATTGAAAGTTAGCAATATTTCAAAGAACAAGAAGAGTTGAATGAATAAAGCATTAGATTGAAATCCTAAACAAATTTTGTCCCTATCCTCTGACCTTGAGCAAGCTTGATCACTACTCTGAGTCTCAGTTCTTTCATGTGTAAAATAAGAGACTAGAGGATGTAACTCCTAGGTCCCTTTTTGCTCAAATATTCTAATATTCTATGATGGGGCAGGAGGCATTTATCCCAAGAATTACTCTGTTTTCCTCTATAAAAGAGATCTTGTTGACAAAGGCCTGCCATTCTTAGTATAATTATCTCTTTAATACCATTTTTTTTTTTTGTTCTAAATAAATAAAGAAACCTCAGAGGAGAGAGCAGTGCAGAGAGAAAGGATCCAGAAATAGCCTTTTCTTTCAAGCCTGAGTCAAGCAGGAGCCTTGAGCAGACGGGAGATGTTCACTTTGCTTTTGGGAGATGCCAAACTTGTCTCCTGAATCAAAGAGGATTTTAAGAGAAGCACAAAAATTCTTTAATGTTCTCTGAGCTGCTCTCTGGCCTGGGCCCAGGAAACATTGTTATTGTAACTGAGACGTTGGGACATTTGGCAGTGTTATGTTCTTGTTTGGCCCAGTACATCTCTTTATTTATTAAAGGCTCTGGGCTCTCCAGGCCATGGTTTAGTGTATTAATTTATGTAGTTTGCCTCCTTAGAGAAAAGACCAATTTGAATACCTCCAGCTTCAGTATGACCCAGTTTGCCACCAACATATTAACTCTGAAGATACTTCTTTCCTCTCTCTTTTTTTTTTTTTATTAAGTCTGTAAGAGGTATTTGGGACTCATGTTAGGCAGAAGGTCAATATCCCATACCTTCCCATTCAAATGCCAAACCCTTCACTATGAAGAACGGAACTCTCAGTGTAATTCAACCAGTTGTATGTTAATTCAACAAACCAAATATTTTTTGGTTTGTTATCATGAATTAAATATGACCTAGCTTCTGTCTTCAAGGAGATAGGAATGTACTGGAAAGACAGACACAGGAACAAACCTCTCCAGAAGAGTGTGGCAGGGGCAGAGCTAGAGGTAAGTAATAAGGAGGATGTGGAGGAGGGAATGGCATTTCTTTCCAAGACGCACAGGGTGGGGGGAGATTTCTGGAGAAGAGTGCTTGACTTGGGTCCTGTAAGATGGACAAGTTTGCCGAAAGTAGATAAGTGTGTGTCTTAACCTGGGTCAAGACATGATGAAGTAAAATAACATTCCACGCTTGGGGAACTTCAAATGAGTTTAGTTGGCTCAAGCGTGGGATGAGTAAGAAGAGGTGCAGAGGTGAGAAAGGGTCCAGATCATGGTGAACTTTGTTTTTTAAAAATATATACTTTTTAAATTTATTGCTGAGAGAGAGAGAGAAAGGGAGATTTTTGTTCCACTTATTTATGCATTCATTCATTGATTCTCGTATGTGCCCTGACCGGCAATTGAACCCACATCCTTCGTGTATTGGGACACTGTTCTAGCCATCTGAGCTACTCAGCCAGGCCCTTTAAAAATAATTTGAAAAACACAAGGAAATCTATAAGCCAGATACATGGACAATTTTTCCAAGAGGGGTCCATAAGATCAACCTTTGTTTCTTACAGATGTTTGGTCATATCTGATTAAATGAACATCATTCTTAAGTATGACAATTTAGGTAAGACCATGGTTGTATAACTCATGTTTCCAATTATGTCCTGCTAACAATAAATACTGGACATTTTTTAATCTATTCAGATCACTATATTGCAAATAAAAGGGAATATTTAATACTTCCTAAATTCTAGAGGGATCAGGCAGGGAGGAAAAAAGGAAGATATGTCATTTATGTTTATATAAGCATAATTTATTAAATTACTATGAGTTTTTAGAAAGCTTAGAGAAAAGACACCTTAAAAGATTTCTTACATTTGGAAAATAGAACATTAAAACATCAACACTATTCTTAACACAAGCCACAATCATGCTTTATCATTCAGTTCTTATAATTAATTCTTGTTCTGCTCCATCTTGGGTTAGCAATCTCATGAGCCCATCTGTTTTGGTTTTTTTTTTACTATTATCTTAAAAATCCTGACTGTCTCTAACTTGCCTGTCTCTAACTTGTTTAAGTGAGGCCTTCAGAAACCTGTGTTCAAATGTACCTGGCAAAGTCCACTCCATGGGGCTCTGAGACAGTCCTTTGTTGAAGAGCAGTATAGGCAAGGCTTTTCAGGGAAGACTTATAGTAAAATAAAACTTACCTGTAGATGACAAAAGATTCAACATGGTTGCAGTTAATTTATTACTGATCATTTTCAAAAATGAAAGATGTGGTAATTTGGATGTTTCTATGGTGTGCAAAACAAAATAAAGTCCATCTAAAACACATTTTATAGTATCTATAAACATAAAAATTAATCCTATTTTTCAAGAAGGGTAAATAGAACATATAATTTTTTTAAATAGATGAACACAATCTTTACAGAGAAAAATATCTTTAAATATAACACAATAATCCTGACACATAATATACCATGAATATTAAGCATAGTTAGACTAAACCAGGAATATCTTGAGAACATCAAGTCAAGAGACTCAGGATGTTATGAGTAGGTCCTAAACACCTGTATATTAATAAAACTCCATAGGTAAGTCATCTGAACTCTCACTTGAAAAATACTGGCCTGGATGCTAGATTCAAATTAAAAAAGTAAAGTTGTGATCAAGTTAACACTTTAAGAAATGAGTGAAATTATGACTCAAAACATTATGCTGTTGTTATCTAATATCAGGCAAAGCGGTGCCAGGAGCCCAATAAACAGAAACTCATCATGAACAAGTGAGGGCACTGACAATTCTCTAGGAAATTTTTATATAGCACATCATTTCAAAATATTTATAGTAATAACATTTTACCCATAAAAATTTCACCTGAGGAGGGTTAAGTATTTTTTCTGATTTGACAATGTTTTATATGCAACTCATCGACATTAACCTATCAAATAAACCTAATTACTTCCAGCAGTTCTCTTTTTACAAGGTGAAAGAACAAATCGCTTGTGATTTTCTGCAGTCCCTCTGGGAAATCTTCAAGGGAGCCTTAAAAGATATTATTTAGGATTCAACTTAGGAAAAACAAAACATGCAAAGTCTTCAGGAGATCTGAATACTGGTTAAGATAGGATCATGCGTTACTAAGAATAATATTTGGCAATCAATTTAATTAAAGTGACAATAACAGATTTTAGAAGTAAACATAGAAGGTAGCATGATGGTAAAAAACTTTAATTAAATTTCAAAAGCAAGAAGCCACTGTTCTCTTAAATGATCAAGGACTTGACAAAGTCAACATAAAGCATAGGAAATTATTCTTAAAATACACAGAAACTTTGTTATCTAGGCAGATTATACACAAGGTAAGAATCATCTTTTGCTGCCTCTTATCAAGAGCAGACCAGTAATCTCAGAATGTTTTGTTATTTTAATTGAGAGAAAGCCAAATTTTACTTTTGCATCAATTTTCAACAATTGACACGTTGGTTTTTTAAAATATAAACCTTAGCCAGTTTTGACCATGGAAATAAAATTTCCTTTCTACAAATTTTCTACATCTTTTTATACATTTTTATTTATTTTACCTTAGAAGAAAACTACTTTGTTTTTTGTTTTTTGTTTTTTTAAACAAAGCACATTTCTCTTAGTGTAATTTCTCAATGTGGCAAAAAATGAACAAAGTTATTAACAGACCCAAAGATAAGATCATACAGGAACTTTAGGAATATTCAGTTTATGTGAGAATAGAGCTCTTTTAAGAGATTTTATAAACTCTTTTGGTAATACCACCTCTATGTATGTAAATATATATATTTAATCCTTACCTGAGGATATGTTTATTGATTTTAGAGAGAGGAGAACAGAGAGAGAGAAAGAAACATCGATCGGTTGCCTCCTATATGCGCCCAGCCCAGAGATGGAACCCAAAACCTAGGTATGTGCCCTGACCCGGGACCAAACCTGCAACCTTTTGGTGCACAGGATGGTGCTCCAACCATCTGAGCTACCTGCCCAGGGCTGTAGGAATATATTTTTAACTAACAGACAGATAAACATACAGATACAGAGATAGATTATAGCTTCAATTTAAAATTTGCAGCTATGGGTCAAACATAAACACAGAAACACCAAACTCACTGGTTCATATCAAAGAGCTGTTCTTTTCTCATTGTGCACAAATTCTTAATTGATTTGAGCTCAAAAAAAGACAAATTGACAAACAGAAAAGGGTAATAAGACAGATTATCATCTCTCACCTAGCAGAGACAAAGTCTTTATTAATCATCAACCATTTACAAAAATCACAAATTGTCAGACCATAAAGCAAAGAGCTCACTCTAGAAATCAGGCAAGTACTCAAAAAAAAAAAAATCAAAATCATAAGTTTACCATACTATTAACAGACAAGAGTCTAGAACATGGGACCCCAAGTCAGTCTCACTATTGGGTCCCCCAGTTGCAAGGCAAGAAAGGAACACAGCCCTGGCCAGTGTGACTCAGTTGGTTGGAGCATCATCCCATAAACTGAAAGGTTACTGGTTTGATTCCCAGCCAGGGCACAAGCCTAGGTTGTAGGTTTGGTCTTGGTAGGGGTGTGTATGGGAGGCAACCGATGGATGTTCCTCCCTCACATCGATGTTTGCCTCCCGATCTCTCTCCCTCCCTTCCCTTTTCTGTAAGATTAATAAGCATGTCTTCAGGTGAGGATAATACTTTTTAAAAAAAGGAACAGTGGTCTAAGTCCTTGTTATTTGGGTGGAGTAAACGAGAATCAAAAGGAGAGGCCCAATGCCAACCAAACTGTCAAAAACAAAATGCACTGGACAACTGAGGAGATGAATTTATTTACACAACTCCAATAAGGAGAACATCCATTACTGAAGAATGACAAAAGAAAAGGAAGGGTATCTAGGGTTTTATAGAATCACATAAATAAAGCAACTGTGAGGAAGAATAGAGGTGGGTCTTATTTACCGTGAGTCATATTGGGAGGAGTAGCGGTTCCTTGCCTTTAGCTGTTTTCTGGAATACAAAAGGGTAGGGATTTCAGAAAATAAAAGAGTAGAAGACTTCCAGGAAAAAAAGGCAAGGGAGATTTTTTTTAAAACTGTTACTCTCCTTGAGCACAGGGTTCAGGTAAAGTTTAATATTGTGAAGACTTACCAAGCAATCAAAAGTAAGCTATGATTATTGTTATTTTAGTGGCTTTTGACTTGAGCATTATACCCAATGATCATCATAATCCATTATAAGATGCAACATAAGATTTTTTTTTTTACTATATATAAGACAAACACTGATGTTTAAAGGCGACTTATCTTTTAAAAATGTAACTTCAGACAGAGTCAGTGGCATTTCCACTCACTTAATCGGCCACATGAAAAGGAATAACTTATGCAAAGGCATTAACAAACTTCAGGGCACTGAGCGTCATTGCGGGGAGAGTGTGAAGGGAAGAAGGCAAGGGACACATGAGGCTGGAGAGATAGCCAAGGCCAGCGGAGGGGGTCCTGGGGCTCCCTCACAGGCAGAACCCAATCTGGAGGCATGTGTGAAGGGTTTGGAATTAGGGGTGTGATGCGCCTTGCTAAAAAGCCTGATCCTTGGGCCAAACTCTCTGGCTTTGGGTCCCAATGTCACTAGATCTGTGATTTTGAGCAACTTAACCCCCGTTTTTTTCAGTTGTAAAATGATGTTAATAGCATCTGTTTTCGAGGAATTTTGTAATTTAATACAAGTAAACTACACCGAATTATTTCTGGCATGTAGAATTAGCTATGATGACTACTAGAACCTCAATAGTCTTTTGTTTTATATGCCTTTTTAGGCTAAGTGTTATTCTGTAGGAGCACTGACAGTTGGGCCTCAAAAATCCCCCTGTAGGAGTGACTCAATGACACAAATCTAGCTGGAAGTTGTGGGGTGGGTAAGTTTTGTTTTTTGTGGGTTTTTTTTTTAATTTATTGATTTGTGTGAGAGAGTGAGAAACATAGTTTTGTTGTTCCACTTATTTATGCATTCATTGGTTGATGCTTGTATGTGCCCTCACTGAGGATCAAACCGATCTCCTTGGCATATCAGGATGATGCTCTAACCAACTGCGCTACCTGGCCGGGGCCGTGTAAAGTATTGACTTGATATAACTATACAGCTGCATAGCTGTATAGGCAAGAGTGAATGAAGTCAACTGATTACATCAAATAATGAGGTTTTGGAGAGCGGGGTGTGGGTAAAGTCTGGCCGATGATACCTCATTGTGTGGGGTTGGGCAGGAAAAGAGCCTGACGAAGGGCTATTGCAATGGTTCACACTCAATGGCTCCAGGAAGGTTCATGTTACATCAGCATCTACCCAGTGGCCCTGCAGTGCAAGTGGGGAACTCAAGTAAAATGAGCAGGAAGAGGTACTAAGGGCCTAAATGTCTCTGAGGTTTGGAATGCACAGAAAGTCATAAAGCAAAAGCAAAACATTGAGTATATTTGTCAAAATGTATGATGGGTCATCAAAATATGGGAAATTTGAAGAAGAGAAGCAACTCAGCTTCCTCATAAGGACAGACACATAAAAGTATATCTTAAGATTCTTGTCCAACACAGAGATTGCTCCAAAATCTTCATTAGCAACGCCAACTACATTTGCTTCTAATTCCCAGAGCAGGTGAGCTGGAGAATTATTCTAGAGTGTAAGTTCTCTCAAATATCTGTGCAAGTGCCTCCTGGCTCTGGACAAGGGCCACCGGCATTGGTCCAAAGCCATTTCTGTCCCCGACCTCACTCAGGAATGGTACTGCTGAAGCATGTGACGTGGTCTGAGAGAAACGAGGCAGAGACAGCCATCTCTCGAAGTCATACAAGAAAAATACCCATTCTTTTCATAATTGACATAAATATAATTTGCAGCCTGAAACATTAGGATGAAATATCCACACACACCTCCCCCCTCAGCTCCTGCAGCTGAATAGAGGAAAAAGAAAAACACAGAAACCCGAAAAATTATGGCAGGAACATCCATATAAAAATGCCTCTTTCCAAATTAATTTGGGTAATGTCACAGTTTGCTTTGCTGCAGGGTCAAGCCTTGTTTCTAGGAGCAGAAATGTTTTACACAAATAGATTGTTAGTACTGCGGGGAGTTGAAGTTTACTCAATCACTGTGAGAGCCATGGCTTTCAGAGCTTTTGACCATGACCCAGTGTAAGAAATGCACTTTCTATTATGACCCAGTGCACACATCCATAACTGAAGCAAGGTTTCCGTGGTGTAAATACTCCCAGCATGGCTCATTACTAGCTATCAACCTGATGTCGCTGAGCCACTGAACATGGGGTTGAGAAGACATGCACACGATTGGCTGTCAACACACAACAGCCACACGCACACGCCGAAACAGCAACAACAATGACATCAATTCAGACTGGTGAACTAGTGTTACAACACTTTGGGAAACCCTTTCTAATTTGAAAATTTGTAAAACACCACCAACAAAAAAATGAGTCAATGTGCAATACCTGTAGGTGAAAGTTCATGTCTTTTATGAGCCTCTTTCAGTAAACACCCCCTTTAATAATTTATTCTTCATTGGGGATTTTCCAAAACAGGTGGTCCCCCTAGTTTAAATCACTGCCTTCTCTGATTTTATTCTGGTCCCTCTTTGCTTCAGTCCATATGATGTTTTTCTTGGAAGCAGTTGTGTGTTTTTTTTTAACTTTTTATTTTAGAGAGAGAGAGAGGGGCAGAAACATTGATTTGTTCTTCCACTTATTTATGCATTCATTGTTTGCTTCTTGTGTGTGCTCTGACCAGGGAATGAACCTGCAATCTTGGGGCATTGGGATGATGCTCCAACCAACTGAGCTACCAGCTGGGGCTCTTGAAAGCAGTTTTTACAAAGTACTAAAAAAAATTGAGTTTCCTGTACTTTAAAATGGAGGGTGTGTGTGTGTGTGTGTGTGTGTGTGTGTGTGTGTGTGTGTGTGTGTTAAAATTTACATGACTCTAGCCCTGGCTGGCTGGCTCAGTTAGTTAGAGCATTGCCCCATACGCTTAAAGGTTGTGGGTTCAATCCTCAGTCAGGGCATGGCAACGGATAGATCTCCCCCTCCACCACTTTCCTCTCTTTCTACAATCAATAAACATCTCCTTGGATGAGGATTAAAGAAATTACATACTCTAGGTATTCAAAACAATTGGATAGACATTGGTAGTTTTTCCTTAGGCTTTAAAGTTACTGTGTGAATAAAAGAATTATGAATAACAAACCACCCTAAAAATTAGTGGCATTCAGCAATAAGCATTTATTTCTCACATTTGAGAGTGAGCTATGAAAACTCTTGCTCTTAACTGGGCTTAATCTTTGGTTTGTGGGGCTACTGGAAGATCCATTCTGAACTGGGTTTGGGGATGCAGCTTTGTTCCACACATCCCTGGCCCACCCCGGGGCCACTGGCCCTATGGACGCATTCCTTCGCCTGACAAGGGCAGTGCCAATAGCAATGGCTCCACAGACAGGAGGAAATTTGATGTGGGATAGATGCGAAACTCCAGGGACCAGAAGGCAGACTGTGGTGAACTGAATAAGGATCTTCCAAAATGTTCACAGTCTAATCCCTGGAACCTGTGAAGGTCACCTTATATGGCAAAAGCAATTTTGTATTTAAGATTGGTAAGGATTCCTAGATAGGGAGATTATCCTGGATTATCTAGGTAGGATCCTAATAAAACAGTAAGAAGGTCAAAGCAGGGAGAAAGTGACATGATGACAGACACAAAAATTGGAGTGAGCAGACCAGGCACAGGGGACTCATTGTGGATTTCTGACCCCTAGACTGTAAGAGAATAAATTTGTATTATCTTAAGCTATTAAGTTTGTGGTAATTCGTTACAGCAGCAACTGCAGACTAGCATCAGGCCAGTAACACAATCTCATGTAGGAACAAAACAAGCTTCCATTATTTTTACATATAATGTCACTTAAGCGTTGTAATTATTTTTAAAATGTATGCTGTTATTTTTAAGATATGCCATTTGTGAATATTTGACATTCTCAAATGTGATTTGGCCCCATATTGTGATCAACTTGTCTTTCAAAAGAAGGCATCTTTGCTTTAAAGATAAAAGTCAGTGAGTAATAGGAACTGAAATGTCCATTATAAGCAAATGTAAGCCCAGTTTTAAAGATTAAGAATAAAAATTACATATGATGGAGAAACAATTATTAATATGGGAGAGTTGGAATCTCCAGAGGGAATTTTGCAGTTACATGTGCCCCTCCTCCTTCCTCAGTTTTGTCTGTTGGAAGCCAGGAATTCTACATTGTAAAGAGAAACAATGGGGACTGAGGAAGGAGAAAACAAAGAAAAGAAAGGGAGCTGGAGACCCTTGGAACAAGATGCCCTGGAGCAGCAAGGGTGTGATCAAAGGAGGCAGAGGGAGAAAGGGAAATTTTAAAAAATATATTGCTGTAAATTATATCAATGTATTTGGATGCTCTTTAAAGTTTTCAAGAAATGCAGTGTAAGGATATAAGCAACTTGGAGATTTCTGCTAGTTGTTGGAAGACACATAAGACATACCTGTGATGTTATTTTGAATCCTTCCTCAAGAGTTACTTTACTTTACCATTTAGGAATGCTTTAGTTTGCAGGTGTTAGAAAAGTGGACCAATAATACCTTAACAAGTAGGGATTTGTTTCCCTCTAATAACAAGAAGCCTGGGGGTAAGCAGTTGTAGGAATGGTTCCTCAAGGATCCAGGCTCTTTTCATCTTGTACTGATCACCCGAGTGGCTGTTAAGCTTAGGCTTACATCTTGTTTGAATGAAGGCTGCCACCGCTCCAGGCATCAGGACCTGTACAAAGGCAGGAGGGACAGCGTGGCCAAGGTAAGAGCCTATCTCCCCCTACATTTCTATTAAAAAGAACCAAATTATCTTTCCCAGAATCCCTCAGCAGACTTTCCCTTGGATCTCTTTGGCCAAAACTGGGTCCCCTGCTGCCCAATCTACTTGCAGAAGAGAGGCGGAGAAAGCAAGAATCTGGCTTTCTAGACTCTGTAGTCGAATGTTGCAAAGACAATGAGACTGGAAACGGCTTTCCTAGGGCCATACAATGGTGTCTGCTGCAAGTAGACAGCCTCCCTTATATTCAAGGGGCTCCAGGTTGGTGGGCAGCAGATTTGGGAACTCAGCGAGGGCTACAACTCTTTGTCCTGGGGCCTTGCCCCCAGAGAAAAGCCACTGTGGTACTCTTCAAATTGCTGGCATTGCATCGCCAGTAGACTTCTCAGTGCAGACACAAACACGTGTCTTCTGGGCCACCTTGGGGAATTTGATATTGGAATGGACAAGGAGGTCACACTTGACAAATCTATTAGATTATTTTCCTAAATTCTTGGATTCCTTCCTCTACATAATATCAAGGTACTTCTGGCATCTCGCCTTTATAAGAACTTCAGCATAGACCTTCATTTAAATGCTGACTCCAGAACCAGGCTATCTGATTTGAACCTCAGCTTTACCACTTGTAAGCTGCATGTGGGAAGTTGTGGAACCACTCTCTAAGTGCCTTAGTTTTCTCTTTTATAAGTAGAGGTGATAATACATATCTCAAAGCTTATTTTTAGTATTAAAAAACTGAAAATATAAAGAGTATATTCAACAGTGCTTGGTACCTAGTAAGGGCTGCATGAGTGCCAGCCAGCATTGTTATTTACACTGGACCCCATGAGTCTAGATTTCGGTAGCCAACTGAGCAGTAGTCTAGAATTTTGGTAAATTTTGCCTATGAATAGAGTCAGCCTGATCTAAAACTATGCTCTTCCCTCTCTGGTTGAGAATTCTCAGAATCCCTTGCCATATGTATTTCCCAGATTTTTCCTTTTACAAATTAGCAGACACTCACAATTCCTGTGATGGGTAAGTCCTTTCCTTCAGGGTTTGTCTGTTCCATCTGTCTCTTGAGGTATGTTAGGAACCCCATCATTGCCTTCATTTGGCAAGGGAAGACAACCAAGGGCTCAAGGATTAAGGAATACATTAAGTCAGCGGATTTGCTCATGACTCTCCATTCAGTCCTTAGGGTCCTACTCTTTTCTGATATGTTCTGGGTTTTAAATAAGAGAGTGTTTAACCTGTGAATTTCAGTGACTTTGTAACTTGGCAACCCACAAGATTAAACTCTGTTTGTAGTTTGTAACTTATTTTAGCCCCCAGTTGCTAGAAAAAGAAATTGTGTTGTTATTGTTACTGTTTGTCTATTTTAGAACTCATAGAAAATCCCTGGTGTGTATGCACTTTGAACTGAGAATTTGGGAATTTGAGCTAAGACATTAGGAGTTAGAGCTTATATTCTCTTTCTTTTAGCTGTCCAACTCCATAAAACAAAACAAAACAAAACAAAACAAAACAAAACAAAACAAAACAAAACTACCTACTCCTATAGTCCTTGTATTCCTCAGCTGCTACTTGGTCTCCCATAGCTTAGTTTCAATGGATACTTTATTTTAGATGAGTATAGTTGATAATTTAATGTTTTGCGCTGTATGGCACTGGCCACCTGCATTAAAACCCTTTAACCAAATGGATTTTCTTTTCTTTTTAAAATTTTATTTTTAGAGAGAGGGGAAGGGAGGGAGAAAGAGTGGGAGAGAAACATCAATGTGCCAGAGATACATCAATAGGTTGCCTCTCTGACACCCCTAACAGGGCAACCCAGCCAAGTGCCCTGACCCAAAATAGAAACGGCTCCCTTTCAGTGTACGGATTGGTGCTCAATCCACTGAGCCACACCAGCCAGGGCTAAACCAGCTGGATTTTCAACCTGCAGCTTTAATCAGACAAGACAACCCATTCCTGATTTCTTCTGTTTTCCTGAGGGTTGTGCCTCTTGGTTCCAATGTACCCATCAGGCAACTTAACACAAACAACAAAAACTTAGTCTGACTGATTTAAGGAGAAAAGGAATTTATTAAAGGCAAGGTAGAGTCAGGCTCAGAGGCATATGCATCTAGAAACAACTTCTAAAATCATGTCATAGAACTGGTAATGTGAAGACACTGCTCTCCTTGCCACTATATAGCAGACATCTCAGCTTACACTATCAGCACCATGGCATCAGTCACTGGGTACCACTGCTAGCAATGCTGTGCTCAAAAACCTTTACCATCAGAGGCTTTACCTTCCACCAGGCTTACATAGTAAATAATTCCCAAGTCATAAGAGAGTTCAGGTTCTGAGCAGAAAAAAACAATTCATGTGTTTATTTCACAGAGACCTGCTCCAAAACTGAATCACCTGTGTTGTAGCTTTATAAAATTTACATGCATAGTTGTTATTCTGTTGCTTATAATTTTCCTACATTTGAACAGGTCAAGAAATGTGGTTTATGTTTAGTACCTGAAATATCCTCTTTAGTTTTTAGTGTAGTCTTCAAAGTGCTTTCTGCCCTCATCTTCATTTCTTCCTGGTTTCTTGAGGGTGGGCAGCAGAGTATAGTACAAAGATTTTAGATTCTGAAGTCAGGAAAACTTTGGAGTCAATACTAACTCTGGCCCTATATAACAGTGCTTATTGGCGAGCATATTACATAACTTTTTAAAGTCTTGGCTTATTCTTCTTCTTTAAAAATGGGTATAATAAAATCTTCTTTATGAGTTGTTATGAGGATGAATATAATTCACATAGAACTTAGTAAGAGCGGCTGAAAAACAATGGACTTGATTATGTGTGCAGAGTTGTGCCTTCGAAGTTTGTAATAGAGCAATTATCTGAAGTATGGCACATGAGATAAACGTGAGAATTAGTGGAGCAGACAGCAACACCAACAGACACTGGTGCCTTCCTGTGAAGAAACCCCAAATACCTTTCTCCTATTAATCTAACACCTATTGTTCACAAGGGATGGAAATGCTAAAAAATGAATCACAGTTCACCAGGTAAGCATGACCTTGACCATCAGCTGTCAGGGTTTTCACTATTGAAATATATTTGTATTATATAAAATGTAAATAATGTATGTACATATAAATATTATATCCTTATACTTTATACATACATATACATTCATTAAGAAATCCTGAAATAATAATCATCTGTAATATCCTCTATAGCAGTTTGTCTGCAAAGTATAAATGATTGATGTCTTTCAGAAATTTCTAGGCAACCAGGTGGTACAATTATTAACCATCCGTGGGAACGTGGCTTCAAAGCAAATCAGGATTAGATCTGTACCATCCGTGTCCAAAGCACAGAAAGTTCTGACCACCAGATGTCACCATTCTTCTATTTCCCTTCCCAGTGCCAGAGGAGCAGTGGAGATGCTATTTTCTTCCAAGGGACTGAAGTAAATAGGTGCCTCTCAATATGCCTGGGATTTCACCAAAAGGCCTTACTAAGAGGAATCGTCCTGCCTGTGCAGATTTCCTTGTGGTTCTTGAGCATCACCTGGACAGTTTTTGGCTGCTGAGGATCCAAGTGGCTGATAATTTGGGGCCCACCTGCTTAGAAAATGTTAAAGCCATGTCCTCCGGCTTGAAGTTAAAGCTAGAACTGACCTTCTGTGTCTAGAGCCTAGAGCTAACTCAATACAAGTGAGGCCACGGAGTGTTTTCTATTAAGATCCTGGAGTCAGGGACCTCCCTAACTAGTTGGGTGGCCCAAGAGCTCACTTACAAAATGAGGGAGTTGGACTAAGTCATTTCTAGGGTCTCCAGATTCCACAATTCTTTGATTTTAAATGCCTCTGCTTGGAGGGTGGGTAGCAGGATGAGGTGATCAAAGTTCAAGACAGAAGACCCCAGGGAAGACAGTGAAATGGGAGTGGAGAAATCCTGCAGGGAAAAAAAGGTAAAGTTGAACATAAACTCCCCTACATCCGACCCAGTTACTGGTTACAGGGTCTGGAACTTGCTGGGGTTAAGAACCTTGTCATTTTCACCCCTAAGTACCCACCCGGTCACCCTCCTTGCATTTTAATGCTACTTAACAAGGATCTATAATGCTTAATGATGTAAATGTACGCATTTTCTCTCCCAGGGCTTGGCTGGATTTAATGTCATGTCAGTCAAAGTTCTTTGCAGTGCCTTCAGGGCATGGGATGTGTTTTATTTCTTTTTGACTTTACAACAGTACTATGTTCAGCTAGCCTGTCTGCTGTGTTCATAAAATACAGGGGGTGGGAGAGGGGAAGAGAAAGAAAAAAAAAGAGGAATTCATTTATTGAGTGTCTATTATGTGCCAGGTATTGTTAAGTACTTTACATATATTTTATTTCATCTTCAAAATAACCTCATGAAGCAACATTTATTATGCTATAGATAAGGAAGCTAAATTCATATGGTTAAGTGGCTTGCCTGTGGTCACAAAAACCAAGTGGCAGAAACTCATACTGCTTCTTGTAACTCATTCAACGAGGGCAGAAGGGGTCAGGGCATATTTGATGGTTGAGCTCAGTGTCCCCTCACATGGCTTCACTGCTGAAAGGGCCCTGGTGCTTAAAGAGGCCTGGACTGGACCACTCTGGAGGATGCAGTGCCATCTCAGCTTTTGCACACTGCCCCTGACCTCGTTAGAATATTATTTATGGCCGGGAACTCTCTCTCTCTCTCTCTCTCTCTCTCTCTCTCTCTCTCTCTCTCTCTCTCTCTGTCTCTCTCTCGCTCTCTGTCTCTGTCTCGCTCTCGCTCTCGCTCTCGCTCTCGCTCCTTCCTTTGGACTGCTGAACAGTAGACTTGGTAGAAGTCCTCTCAAACGGGGTTTGATAGTTTGTAGACGGCCCCTAAGAGGCTGGGGCGTTCCGAATTGGCTGAGCGCTCCGCCGGGGAGGGCGGGGAGTTTGCCGAACGTCCCTGGCCGGAATCGCTGCCTTCCAGAGCCGCGAGTCCAGAAGCGGGGAGAAGTTGGAGAGATCGGGTAAGGGAGGGTTGGTAGAAATTGCGGACCGACTCCAGCCCTGATCGGTTGACCTCCCAAGGAGTGCCTCCGCTGCGTCCGGGCGGAGTGTGGACGCGCCGCGCGCGGCCCCGCCAGAGCTGGGAGTTTGCAGACCGTCCCTGCCGCGACCAGCGCGGCGGCGGCCCTGCGGCTCCCGCGGCAGCCGCGGTGGCCCCGGGCACGATCCAGCCCTGTTAGCCGCGCTGCTGGCTCTAGGCGCCGCAACTCCTTGCCTCGTTGCGCCTTGGGCCCCGTGGGAACAGCGACTGTCAGGCTCTTCTGTCTGCTGCTGCTGCTGCTGCTCGACAAGGAGGTGAGAACCACTGGGTCGGGGCGATCGCGTCGAAACTCTCCATCCCCCGGGGAAGATGCACGCAGAGCGGACCGTGGAGGGCGCAGGGAGCTGGGTGCCGGCACGGAGAGGCAGTACAGAGGGTGGCGCAGCCTGGGGCTTTTGTGCGCCTCCTCTCCACTGCCTGCGTGGGTGCCCCGGCCGTGGTCTCCCTGCTGGACCCGGGAGTGCAGCCAGGGACGCGCCTTGAGGCTCCCACCTGCCCGTGGCAGCCCGTATTCAGGGAAGGCTGCAGGCCCCCAGGACCCGTGGGGAGGCGGTTTGTTGGCTTTTTCAAGGGACCGTTCAGAGGAGGCTTCGGTTTTGCGGGCTGGAGGCGAGCGGCTGTGGATGGCAGATGGGCGCTCAGACCGCGGAGGAGCTTTGGTGGGGTCATGCTGGCGGTGTGGGCCGGTCTGAGGTTCCCCGGACCTGGGCGAGCAGGGCGGGCTTAGCCACCGGCCAGTGAGTAGAAAGAGGAACGGAGGCTGGCTAAGGGCCTCAGGGGAAGAGGGATGCGGCGCGCTGGCGCTCTGGTCCGGGTGACCAGGGAAATCCGGCGGTGCCCTCCACCCCTTGGAGATGCCCGTTGGCCCGTGATCCCGCCGGCCAGAGAGGCTACGGGGAGCGCAGAGTCCACACCCGCGCACACACTCCCCGAGAGCATGCTCAGTGCGGCCCTGGGAACTTCCTGCCGAGTCTCGAGCGGCCCCGGCCCCCTCCCGGCCCACTGCTCGCGAAGTTGGGGGTGGCGCGGGGTAGGGGGTGGTCGAGCAGGGGGGCCGCTGTGCCCGCCTGTCGCCCTTTGGCGTCCTTGTTCCCTGCATCGCCCATGCTCGGCCCCCAGTGCTTCTCTCCTACGCCGCCCCCGCGGCTGGGAACAGAGGCGTGGATGTCACAGCTTCCCCCCTACCCCCGCTCCCCCAGGCCAGATCTGAGGCCCTGTGGCCAGAGGCCTGGCGGTGGGGCTGCCTGCCGGTTGGACCCCACTCGCGGTGCGCTCGCCACGCGCACGGACCCCGTGCAGTAAGCAGAGTGGAAGGGGGTGTGTGAGCACCGGGCCTTGGCGCACACACTCGCTGTCACACACAAAGCCTTGGTTTCGGAGCTACCGCGCGGTAGAGGCAAGAGGTGCCGATTGCATTGTCCAGCTGGTTTCGGAGCACCAACAGGGTGCTCAGTGCCTGGGGGATGCGGGAACCAGGGGACGCTTCTGGTTTTCGGAGACGTCCCGGGCGAACTCTAGGCCCGGGTACTCCCGGCACTCACTGTCAGGCCCTCCCCTGGGCGGACGCTGCTGTCTGCACTTGTCTCTGGTAGCCCAGCTGAGAAGGACGGGCACTTAGGAGGCTGTGAAGTTCGGGAGGAGAAAGCTGAGGTTTGTGCGGGGTTCGGGTGGGATGGCCACACTGTGCTTGGAAACACTTGAATCCAAGTGTTTGAGGCAGGATCTCATTCTCAAGAAACAAGTGGGAAGTTGGTGCTCCTCCCCACCCCTTTTTGTCAGCACTTTGTTGGTTTATAACTTTGAGAGACCCACCACCCTCCCCCCTTGTTAGTCACTGTGTCACTCACATCCTGAGCCTTGACCCAGGATCAAAACTCTCTTGTTTTTGATTTGAGAAAATCATAAAACAGATTTTCATGATGGGGAAACCATCACAGATGTCTCTTGATAACTGAATTTTCACCCCCACCTCCCCCACTCCCTTTGCTCCTAGAAATTGTTTTTGTTGTTACTGTTCGGGGCTGAGATAGGCACCCTGAATTTTTTGGCGGTTAGGATGAGAGCAAGGCTCCCCTGTCTAGAGATCTTTTAAGTTTTCGCCAGTTACCAATTGGATGTCCACGTAGTCCGCCTGAAATGGAGAGGCCTGAGAAATGAGGTCATGGAAGAAGGGGAAGAGGTGACCTTTGCTCTGTTTAGGGACTGGGAGAAGAAGGGAAGGAAGCTGCTTTGCCAGGCACCAGACTTGTCCTTTCATGTCCTTTGTCCTAGGCTGCTTTCCTGGGTCTGGGAGACTAGTGACTGGAGTCACTAGGAGAAAGGAGCCTGCAGTCCCGGTTGGGGGCTGTGCAGGGCTTGTGCCCCCACAGGCAGCGCCGGGTGGCTTTAAGGCCGACTGCGATGGCATCAGGGCGGAGGGACTCGCCCGGATCTGCTAATGGCATCTGTGTGTTTCAGCCAGTGCTGCAAAGCTGCTCATGGGCTTTCGAATCCTTTCAGCAGTGAGCATTTCAAGTGCTTTGTGTTTGGAAGTGTGAATACAGTACTCATTTATATATAGTCACAAATCCCTATAGGTTTTTATAAAGAAGGATGGGCATATGTATGTGCATGTGCAGTGTTCTTTGGTAGCATCTTGGAGCTGGAAAGGACCTCGGGAGATCATAGGAATTAAAATTTCTCCCTTCCCATTCAGTTTCTTCAGTTTAAAAATAACCAACCAGCCTGCTGCCCAGCTGGCTTCCCAAAGAAAGCATTTGGTGCCAGAGTCCCCCTGTGCCCCTAGCCCAAGGGGGAGGCCTTTGGCTTCCCTGAAAAGGGTGGCCCCTCAGGATCTGGTCTCTGATACTTGACATGACTTTTCCTAATGCTCCACATGTCTTGGGACCTAAATCACTGCAGAGCCACTCTCAGATTTTGGCAGGGGATAAGTGACCCGTGCCCCATGCAGTGATGTTTAGAAAATTGCAAAGAGCAGTCAGTCATCACTAACACGTGGGTTGGAAAGTTTGTGTCTCTTCGTGTGGTCATCTGAGCAGGTAGTTGCTCTGCTCCTTCCCAAGAGAGTGGGGGCTCATTTTTATCCCCATCAGCGTGTGTGTCTTGGCCTTCTGGCTCTAGGAAAATGGGGTGGTGGTTGGGAGTGGTAGTCTGTATTGGTGCAGTTATCATAGGTCTCAGGAAAGCATGTGCTGTCAGGAGTGTTGTCTTTGGAGGTTTGTTACGGTGGATGTCCAAGTTTGGGGAAGGATCCTGGTGTTAGGTGAACAGTTAACAGATAGTTTTGGCTGAGGGAAAGTAAGTATATGTGTTCCTGAACTCAGGTACTTAAAAAAAAAGAAAAGGGAGGAAATCATTTTATATTTGGGGAGAGTGCCACTTGGATGACAGTTGAGAGGTTTGGGTCAGACATAAATTTGGTACCTGTCAGTGTAATCTTTACTAGGCTGCCTTTAAAGTTCATAATTGCTTTGAAGTATAGAGTCCCTTTTAATAGCCAGAATATAGCCATACTTTTAAATTCCTGTTGAAATTGAATAAAGATCTCCACATCTTCTTAAAAGTTTCTAATCTAAGCCATGGCCCTGTATTCTCTTCCATCCCATGTCAACACCAAAAACCCAAGCACAGTAGTAGTGACTCATGTGGCGGCTGCAGGTGGACTCGTTGAGTGTTTAGTGTGCAGCCACCATGAGCCACGCTCTGTGCTGGTGCTGGGTATAAAGATGTCCTTTTTCAAAATTACCTCCTCGCTTTTAATTTATCTGACCTTCTCTTTCAGTATGTTAATGCAAACTAATAGCTCTTGGAAAGCTGCCAAGGTGGGTCCCAGGAGCCTTAGTACTGTAACCGTGTTTTCAGCTAGAAGAGTTGGGACTGGAGCTGTGTTTGCCCACTTGCACTGTTTTATTTATTTATTTGTTTTCTCATTGCCACAATTAAATGCATCCTTCCCGGACTTTGTCACATTTGGAGGGCTATATGTGTGCATGAGAGGGTTTGAAGGAATCACTCTGTTTCTTCAAAATCCCACAGTTCTCTTTTCTGAATACACAACCTTCTGGAAAGAAAACAGGGTACTTTCTGCTGGGCTCTTTTGTCTCAAAAATCAGGAGAGGCAAACCTGGTAAGCTCTCATGGCTGGATTTGGTGGGAGCGGTTCTCCCTGTAAATTGGCATCCCCACTGCCACGCCTGCGTTTCGGCCTTCTGGATCTTGGCACCAGCTGGGGTTGTTCTAGGGAGGGTGAGGAGTATTTCTCCACCCTGTTGCCCTTGAACTCAGGAGTGGCATTGTCCAAGTACTTTGTTAGTTGTAAGAGTTACCAGTGTTTGCAATTTTGTTCCTTAAAAAGCAACAGTATCTCAAGGTTATCCCTAGAATAGAAACAGCCTCACTTATTTGCATCCCTCTGTGATTTTTCCAGCTGGCCCTTGAGGGAATTGCGTGTCGCCCACCTACTTCTGTCTCAGCGCCTCTCAGTGTTGTAGATCAGTGTTGTAGATCTGAGCGGAGACGACGTATAAGTCCTGTCATGCTGGTCAGATGCTTTTCATAAATATCCTACACAGCATAGTCTTCTACTGTAATAGTGTGGACCTCTTTGATGGCTCAGTCCACCCTTGGGAGTGTGTTGTGTTGTATTGGTGATCAGTGTAGAAACTGCATGTCTTGGTGGAGAAATTTCAAGAACAGGTGGGCGAGAAATAGAGATGGTGGTGAAAAGAATGTATTTTCTATAGTTGACATGATCACAAACGCTACTTTTATATTTCATTTACTCTTCAGTGCAACACTGAAGTAGATACTAATGTCATTCCCAGTTTATACGTAGAAAGACTGAGACATTAGGAGTTTATGAAACCTGGTCAAGGTTACACAGGGCAAGTGGCAGGGTGGGGATTCCAACCCCTGCCGTCTGGGTCCAGGGCCCATGTTAGCTGGACTAACACCCTTCGTTAGCCAGCACCTTCTTTCCAACCAAAGCCAAGAGAAGTCTTAGACACTTGGGGGCTGGCAGGGACTTCAGGAAGATCCCTCCAGACCCTTATCCATCTAACTGAGGTCAAGGAGGAGCACAGAGATAGAAACCAGGCTCCAGGTCTCACCAGCAGGCAGCAGTGGGAAAGCTGGGTCTCAATAATGACCTTTGGTCCCACAGGAACAATAGATAACAAACGATAACAGATACCTGCCTGCCCTGTTTGTGACGTGGATCCAGGAGGACAATGTGCAGGTCCTTTGGCATTTGCCCCTCCCACTCCTAGAACCAATCCTCTTGTGTACTCACATCCCCCTTAACCTTGGAATCCTGTAGGGAGCAAATGGGTATGTCCCCTGATTCCCTCACTATTCCCAAGTGGGAGCATCTAAGCAACTGTTGTGCCTTTAGTGACATCTTCCCTTTTTTATGCCACCTTTTGAGTTTGACGTCTTAAGAATGTAGTGTGGGATGGACTAGACATTTCACTTTGAAATTCTTATTTTCTCTTTCTCCATCTCTGTCTGTTTTAGGGGTCGGGGCCCCTCTCAGCATTGATTTCTACTCTTTAGGTGCATGGGTTACCTGGCAGAGTTGGCAGGCTATTGCTTTTTTTTTTCTTCCTCTTTTTATTTAATTTATTGGGGTGATACTGGTTAACAAAATTATACAGGTTTCAGGTGCACAATTCTGCAAATCATCTGTACACTGAATTGTGTGCTCATCACCCCAAGTCAAGTCTTTCAGTCCCTCACCATTTAATTCCCTGTACTTACTTCCCCCGCCCCATCCACTACCCCCAATCACCACTCTATTGGCTGTTGTCTGTGAAGGCTATTTCTTAACAATTCCAGTAAAGAGCTGGTGAGGACAATCCCATAGTGTACATGGAATCCTAGAAAGATTGCTGAATGTGAAATGTTTCTCTGATCACTAGGATCTTACCATTTTGTGGAATTTTCCTGTTGGGAATACAAGGAGTGCTGTTTCCTGTCATTTTATTCCCTGCGTAGGACCAGGATTATATCAGGCACATCGGTGCTCTCACCTGATTCTGATTCTGATCCTGAAAGTTTCTGGTTAATAAATAAAGGTCCATAGCTGCTCAGGAACTTTGAGGTCTAGGCCTGCTCAGGGCTCACACAGAAGGGTTAGGTTCAGTTATAGGTCAGCACGCAAATGAAGAACACATTCATTCAGCCCATATGACCTGTCAGGGCCTTAGTTCTTATGTTGAAAAGTAAAGTGAGTGAATGAGCTCTCCAAAGTTCTGTTCAGTCCTAATGTTGTATAATCCAATATATGTAGCAAAGGGGGTGTAGAATAAGGAAATAAAATTCCCTTCTTGAAAAGAAAAAATATTCAGGAAAAACTCAAGTTGTTTTTGCCTTTGCTGGTAGACTCTATAATAGGTCAAATGCTTACCTGAGAAGAATCAGCCCTCCAATATTGCTATCTTTTGGGATGTTTATTTTTGAATGATTAGGAATAAAAAGTCTTGCTCCTGACTTCTCAGTCAAGAAATAACCTACTTCCCCTAGTGAAGCCATTTTTTCCCCTTGGGATGTGGAGGCTCAGAGTGGAAGACAGCAGGCTCAGGGGTGCTGTGGTTGTGTGCACACGTCCTGGGGCAGTGGCTAAGTGTTTACACGGCCAGGGGCTGCACCCAGATCTGTTTACAGGCCTTTATCACTGCGGAAACTGCTTATCTGTCTCCTCAAAGCTACTTTTTTTCTTCAAGCCCAATTTTTTATTTACTAGTGTTCATGCCAATGGGGAGTTTTCTAAATGATCAGTTCTTCCTCTCATATATCTTTAGAAAAGCAATCTCTCTGCCTCATGATGAGCATGATCTTTCTGTTTTCTTAGTGTTGTATTTCAGTTTGGTGTACTTCCATCACCCTGTCTCCTGTAATTGTTCAGAGCCACCAGGGTTAGAGGCAGCACCAAGTGGGGATTTGGAGAGGAAGGGGCACTTTCCTTCTCCCACCTCCGCAGAAATAATGTTCACCATCTGAGGAGTTCCCAGTCCTCTGTGAGAACTTTGCCAACACAGCTTCAAGCAACCCCCCACCCTAGTCCATCGGGATGGCCTTCCCTCCTTAACAAAGTTCTCAGCTCCAGTGACTAAGAATGGTACATTTCCCCCTCGTTCCCTCTTGTGATTTCTAACTATTATCCTTGCTAGATATAAAGATGGCACTGTTCTGTGGATAATCCTTCATTGTACATTATATATAGTACACACAAATGTAATTCTCTTGAGTAAATGTTAACAACTTTCTTCTATAAGTTCACTGTTCCTTATCTGCTCTTCTGACGTCCAGTGAGCTCCAGAGAGGGAAGGTTAAGGTTTTTTTTCCCCCCACCCCCAGGTTGCTTATAAAAGACATCTAGCCCTGACTGGTGCTGCACAGTTGATTGGGTGTTGTCCTGCAAAGCGAAAGGTTGCAGGTTTCCAGTCAGGGCACATGCCTGGGTTGCAGGTTAGGTCAGGGTGTTTGCCAAAGGCAGGTGATCAGTGTTTCTCTCCCTGTCTTTCTCCCTTCCTTCCCCTCTTTCTAAAAATAAATAAATAAAATCTTCAAAAATTTTCAAAATAAAAATAAAAACATCTATCCCCCAGGGTTTCTCAGAAAGGAGTATAGAGCTCTAGTAGGCACAACTACAAGCTCTATTGCCTTGTACAGGACCTGACCCTTCAGTCACGTGATCAGCTGGGCAGCGTGGCATTTACTGAAGGTAAGCTCGGACTGTGGCAGGAGGGGCCTCTCTGCAGCAGGCTAGCTCTCTTCATGGAGGTCCGTTCAGTGTTGTGTGATGCCGGTTTCTCTTCTGCCGAATGAGGCATCTCAGCGTTTCCTACAACTGTGGGATTCTACTAGTTTCCCTCTCGGCTGAGCTCAGTGTACTCATCTGCTCTAGCTTCTGTAATCTGTCCTTCAACAATATTGTTAGGTGTGTTCCCAATCTTGAGGTCCTGTTTGGTGGTATCTGTTTAGAGTTCTGTTTTTAAAATCAGTGGACCTTTTTGTAGACATTCTATCTTTTCTCCCTTCACCATGGGCATAATTCATGAGCTCATGAAGCCAAACAAATTGGGACTTTGTGTGTTAGTGAATGACTGAGTGTGTGTGAGTGTGCATATGTGTGTATCCATTTTCATGTACTACTAGGGCTTATTACCTTATTGTCGTATTATCTATGGAAAGAAGTAGGAGTGATCAGAGTTGGAGTAGCCATCAGTTAAATGAAGGCTCTACAAAGTTTCTGTGGGAGGATTTTGTTAATATGGCTTTCCCCCTAGTACATGCTCGGACATTGTATGGGTAATGATTTTATTGTACTTTCTATAGACTGCAGTGAGGTTTTTTCACAATCATGAGTTGCTTATTCCTTCATAATGCCTTTTGTCTAATTGCCACTATAACTGGAATCAGATACAGCTTTCCGTTTTTCATGCTGCTCCTGGTTAGTGTTCTCCAGATTCCAGACTTGTTTCTTTCAGTCTAGTGGCTTCAAGAGAGACTTTTTTATTTCCTCAGCATCAGTCCTTAGTATAAAGATTCAAAATTATGTAGTCGTTCTCTTATTGCTATCACAAATAACCACAGACTTAGTGGCTTAAAGCAACACGAACATATTGGTTTATAATTTCGTAGGTCAGAGGTCTAGCATGGGCCTCACTGGCTAAGATCATGGTATCTCTTCCTTTTGGAAGGTCCAGGGGAGAATCTGTTTCCTCGCCTTTTCCAGCTTCGGGAGACCACGTCCATTCATAGGCTGTGCCCCTTCCTCCAGCGTCAAAAACAGCGATGGGGAGCTGAGTCCTTGTCCATCTGCCATCAGATTGGTGCTCTGACCACAGCTGGGAAAGGTTCTGATTTTTTTTTTTTTCTTTTCTGTCCTGGCTTGTTATTAAAAAAATTAAACAATGGTAACTACAATAAATGCATAATTTACAAAAGCCCTGTTTGTTCATAGAATTTATACATACAAACATTATAGTACATTCATCTGAAAGACTAAAATCAGATAGACATAAGAATGTGAATTGATTTGAAAGGATATTTATAGCCAGGGTATAAATGAAACAGTAAGTTACTTAAATAAATGAAGGTATAAGTTTACAGAAATATAAGAAATATTACATTCTAAAAAAAGATTCTCTGATTTTAAGGATCTGTGTGATTAGATTGGGCCCACCCAGATAACCCAGGATACTCTCCTCATCTCAAACTCTTTAACCTAATCACATCTGTCCTGTAAGGTAACATATTCACAGGTTCCATGGTTTCAGAACTGAACAACTTTGGGGGCCACTTACCTGTTTACCACAGTTCTCGAAACTTTTTGCAAAGAAATGGTTTTCTACTCTATATGTAAAGGAACTGTTCCTTTCCATCAAAGAACTTTACTGTCACAGGAAATTTGCCTATTTCCTTGTTGTTCATATTTTTAAATTCAGTTGTACCTTAGTGTCTGCTGGGGGTTGCATCCAGTATCACCCTTGGATACCAAAATTCTTGGAAGCTCCAATCCCTGATATAATATGGGCTACTATTTGCATATAACCTATATCAGCATACTGGCTACAGCAGGGTGTGCCTACATATCACATCATTAGCATGGATTCAGTTGTGCTTGGCATGTGGCAAGTTCATGGTTTGTTTTTTTGGAACTTTCTGGGATCTAAAAAAATTGTTTTTGGTTTGCAGTTGGTAGAATCCATAGATTTAAAGTCACTGGAGATGGAGGTCCAACTGTATATTCAAATAAACCATTTACAAAACACAGTATCTAAGGTTTGTGTTCAGCTGTGGCTAGACACTGAGCTACATACACATGTTTACCTGTTCCAGCTTATGTAACTGTCAGCAGTCCTGCTAGGACAGTGAGGAAACTGAGGTGCAAAGGAAACTTGCCCAGGGTCACGTAGCCAGAAGTGGTGTAGTCAGGCTACATGCATGGATCTCATTGATTCTGAAGCCCAGTTCATTTCACTCTGCCTTCCTGCCTCAGAAGTGATACTGGAGAAAACAAAATGAGAAAGGCAAAGGGAAGTTTTAAAATAATGTAAAACTCTGCTTCTGCCAAGGTGATGACAAAAGATAAGTATTGTCTGTGGTAGACTGAGTCCACTAATGGCCTTGAACGATGGCCTCCCCCGCTCCACACCTTTTACTTTATAACTCTTGAACTTTCCTTTTCCTCGCCTGCCACTGGGATTGGCCATGAGGCCTAGTGAGATGTTAACATACGCTATGTAAACAGAGTTTAGAAGAGTCTAGGTGTTTCTGGCAGCCTTTTACACATCAGGGCTGCTCACATAGGTCCCTGCTGCCACCGTGAGAACAGAGCCACCGCCATGAGACTAGCCCAATGGAGAGGTCTGAGAGACACTTGGGGAGGAGCCAGGCTGTGTCCCCCGAGGCTGCCCTTCACCAGCCAGCCCTGCCCTTAGGCATTATTTGTTCAAAGTCTCCTGAACATGTCAAGCCAGATCACCAGAACCACCCAGCTGATCTGTAGAGTTATCCATAATTATCCGTGGATATTCCATGGTGATTGTTTTAAGCCACTGAGTTCTGGGAAAGGTTGTTATACAGCAGTTGCTGATACACATCTTGTCAGATATTTAAATAGCATAAGAAATATTTTGGTGTCCTTTTGAAGATCATTTTGGACTACATGTAACTAAATATTTTTTTTTAAAATTTAATGTTTTTTAATATTCTTTTAAGATTATACTTAAGTCTCAATAACTTGCTGTTATGCCTACTCCTCCCTTTTTTTTTCTTAACATGAAAGGCCTGTAAATTCTTAACAGTCTCAGTCAGAGGCAGACTTGTTTTCCCTTCTGAAGCTATTTATTATTTCTAATACGGTCGCTCTTGACCCCCAACCTGAAGTAGGCAATTGACAGAACTCATATATACGCAAGAAAAGTTCATGAAAAAAATACCTACCCTTCTGCCTCTGATGTCCTCTAATGTTTTCTATTCTATTTTATTTACTTAAAAAAATGCTGGTCAGGAGTTGCCGCTATGGCCTGTTACCCATTTTGTAAATAAAGTTTTATCAGAACAGAGCTACTTGTTCCCATTTGTTAGTATTCTTCATGGCTGCCTTCAAGTTGCAGCAGCAGAGTGGCGTAGAAGTGGTGGAGCTAATCTGGCCTACAAGCCTAGAGTACTCACTCCCCGGCACTTGAAGAAAGTTTTCTGACCCTGGCACTGAATTGATCTCATAACCCATCAGTTAGTTGGAACCCTCCATTTAGAAGACTGAGTGACCTTTAGTTTTTTTTTGATATTCCTGTGGAAATTACATTAAGTAAATCTGGCAGATGTGAAACTAACCCTTTTCCTACTGACAATTAAGTTTTTGCTATTTAACATTATACCTGATTGGCTTATATAGGAGACTTTTCAAGCAATTCTAAAATGTTTCATTTTAAGTAGCACTACCTCTGTTCCCCCTCCCCACCATTTTTTTTTTTCCTAATTTAAATGAAGCTGTCTTGTGGAAACTAGCTGGAATTAACATGGACCAAATTCCATTCAAGTGCTAGTTATTTATTCATTAGATTCCAGCAGTGTCTTTTTTTTGTGATATAATGGGTCCATTAGTGGAAGAGGTAGAGAGACAGTGATCTTGGCTTCTTTTATAACACTGGCCTGGCAACTGGTCCTTATTACCCCATTTCTGAATAAGGTGGTATTATTTCTGAGCATAGTAAGATTTAGAGACATTAAAATCATGGTGATCCGGTGTTGGAAAGACTTTGGAAAAAATTCGTATTTTTTTTCACTCAGACCTAATTGGGCCCTTAAAGGCCAAAGTTCTCTACTACTTAAATTTTCCAAGCCTGTCGACAAAGGACATTATTATTTAAGTGTTGTGGCTAATGAGATTAATGAAAGGGAGCTGAGGCAGAAAAGGCTTCAGAATGATATAGATACATCTTTCTAGATAGAATCTGAAATGCCAGGTAAAGAATGGTCACTGGCTCTTTAATTTATTGGTAGTTCGAAAGGAATGAAAATAAAAGGGCTTCAAATATAGCATGAAGAATTTAGGTACAATCTGAAAAATGGTCCCCCAATAAGGTAAGTACTTTGCATTAGAACAGGTTTTCCTGAGCATTTTTGATGTTAACTGCCCCACTCAGTTTAGGTGGGTGGCCATCTCTGTAGGTGGTTCCTATGCCTATAATTAGTAAGGACTCTTCTGGGTGCTTGCACCAGAAACTGCCAGAACTTGCTTCAAACAAACGTTGAAGATTCACGTTAGGACTATGGGAGCAGGAGTCAGGAGCTGCCTGCAGCCTGGGGTGAGGACACTGGGAGCTGGAGGAGCCCCCTTGGCTTCCTTTCTGCTTCCATCTGCCTGGGTGCCTCCTCCTCCTCCCTGCCCCCTGCTTTTCTTGTTCCAAGGGTGGAACTGTGGGGAAGGTTACTTTATACTGGGAAAGCCGCCCAGGAAGACTGGTCTTGCTCCTCTAATGCCGCGTCCAGTTTCCTGGGGAGTGTCCCTTCAGTGGTCCGGCTTGATATATCACCCAGAGGTGGGCAGAGCGTGGGAAGTGAAATATGGATTTTGGCTCGTTCCGGTAGTCTTGTGGGGGCATTTTAGAAATTTGTGGAGCGGTTTTGGTTGTCAGTAATTGAAGGGTGCTACTAGCATTTATTGGGTGGGCACCAGTGACGCTAACCATCTGTGATGGCTACAATAGTTTTATACCCCAAGATGCATGCTTATGTTCCACTGTGAGATGATCGTGGATGAAAAAAGAAAACCTGCTCATTATCTAACTCACATGTTTTAAGTAAGCATTGACTTTTTCAGTCAATGAAGAAAGTGCTTTGTTTTCTTGGGAAATTTGCCAAGAGGTGATTGTCATTTTGAAAAATCACACCGCCCATGGCATCACCACATCACCTGTGTCAGTCCTCATTGACACCTGGCCCGCTGTTCGATTTCACATTGAAGTACAAGCACCTAATGACCTCATCATACCTTCTAGATTAGTCTTGGCCAGTGAACTGAATTGTATATTTAAATGTGTCTTAGTTTTGTTTCATATTATTTTCCTTTTATTCTCATTGATGTTACTCTTAGGGCAATAAATATATATGTTTGAAATTGTGTTTAGGAAGTTCTTCTAAGAATATGATTTCAGATATAAAAGAGTATTAAAATTTGCTTATGAGCTCGGGGCTTTGGGGCTGATAAGAGTTTAGAACATGGTGCTAGGGGAAGTGACTTTTAATTTCCTCCTAGCTCAATGATCCAGCTGATTTAAACAATGTTAACACTAACTATTTAAAAAATAAAAAACTGGCTCATGCATTGGGTGCAGATGACTGAGAAAAAAAGAAACAGAGATATTGGCCCCATACTGCAGACCCTTCCCCCTCCCGTATATGTGCCTCACGGCCAGGGTCCAGGCTGTAGGTCTCTTCATCATTTGGAAAAGCCACAGGAGCAGGGGATAAAGTCATATCATCACATGAGTTTCACATGGACCACTTTTTAGGGCTTCAAGGGGATCTGTGAGCTTGCACGAGAAAATATTACACCTTGATTTTCACTAACTCCTAATAAAAATTGAGCAATTTCTTAACCTTTGAATGTTGATGACAAAGCACAGTAATGTTAGTCACAGAGTCGTTGTCTGTGACTCTGTCACCAGTAGAAATTCGATATTTTCATATCACATCGTAGTGGCTAACAGATATCTTGAAATATCAGGAATCATTATGACTTTGAAATTTTGGTGTTTATTACACCTGCTGCAAGATACTGTTACTTAATGCACTGATAAGTAAGCATATGTGCTATATCACAATTTGAAAAATATTTTTATGACCATATTTAACTACAGTTGATGTCCCCTGTCATCCTGTGTATTTTATTTTGTGCATTTAAAAAGCCCCGAAAAAGGAGTCCACAGGCCTCACCAATCTGTGATACAGCCGTCGTAGAGTAGGATTTTGGAGTGTTCCTGACACCGCACACCACACCACTGCACTGTCTCTTCTGTTGGTTGGGAGTTGACCTCCTGACTTGATGTTTCCCCTAGATAAGGATGTGGGTTTATCTCTGGTTCTCTTACTTCCGTCTTAGAACTGTTCAAAGAACTGAGCATGATTTACCCTTGGCTCATTCTTTCTTTTTAAAAAAGCAAATTTTTTATTATTGTTCAAATACAGTTGTCTCCATTTCCCCCTCACCACTCCCTCCCACTCCACCCATCCCCACCCCCTACCTTCAATCGTACCCCCTTTTGGCTTTGTCCATGTGTCCTTTGTACGCCTTCCTTGATGACCCTTCCCCTTTTTTCCATTGTTCCTTCCCTCCTCCCCTCTGGTTACTGTCAGCCTGTTCTTTATTTCAATGTCTTTGGTTATATTTTGCTTGCTTGTTTGTTTTGTTGATTAGGTTCCGCTTATAGGTGAGATCATATGGTATTTGTCTTTCACCGCCTGGCTTATTTCACTTAGCATAATGCTCTCCAGATCCGTCCATGCTGTCTCGAAGCACAGGAGCTCCTTTCTGCTGTGTAGTATTCCATTGTGTAAATGTACCTCAGGTTTTTGATCCACTCATTTACTTTTCATTATACATGAAGAGGCAACTTTGTCAGAACATTCTCCTTGAAAAACTGTTGATTAGTACAGGGTACATAATGTATTGTATTTAAAGCCAAAACATACTGATTATCTGACTCCTAAACAGAAGTGAGATTTCTGGTTCAGTTTTTCAAGTAGAGGGAAAAACCGCAGACATTCTGTAGGGAAATTTCCAATGTACAGACTAACTTCTCTTTTTCTCTTTGTATGTTTCAGCATTACATACAAGTACTCGAAGAACCCCATTGTCCAAGAAATATGTTGTGCGCATGGCTGCCAGGGTTTTAGCCTGCTATACGATATGGCTTGTGGGTGGAGGGGCCTTTCTCAGAAACCAGGGTTTGAGGTGCAGGTATACAGCTCCCTAGGTGCGTACTTCACCCTACTGTTTACCTTGTCCCCCAGTGAGTCCATCTAGAGGGTGCTGTGCTGCAGCTGTAACTGGATTTTTGGAAACGGTGTTAGCCTTTTTCTATGTCTGGAAATTTCTGTTGGTTGGAAATGAATTTGCCACAGAATAGCCCACGGCTCTGCTCCTTGCAGTCCTCCATGCACCGAGTCATTGCTGTGCTGCCATGTGCATTTTTTTCTCTCGCAACTTCTACATCTAAATTTAGAGCATGAAAATGCTGACCATTTCCTAATTCTTTAGTCACTGAGCATAGAGAGGGATCTTCACTCATTCAGCTAATACCTTGGACAACTGTATTCAGTAATAATGGGAATAATATTTTTTTCATTCTTTGTTTCAGGAGATATGCTGAAGATTAGAATTGAATCATTTCAAAATTTTAACATCCATTTTCCTATGGGTTTATTGATTGAATTTCTTGATGAGTAAAAGCCACTCCCTTAGGTTGTAGGAGCAGCCCCATTAGGTGATATTGTTACTGCTCATTTCAGATTAAAGAGAACATACATTGGTTTAACAAGCATATCGATGAAGTGACAGTATCTCTCTCTCTCTCTCTCTCCCCTGTAAAAGGAAACAGCAAAATTCTATTGCTTCCTGAGCTGCTGATTGCTGTTACAGATATATGTGCAAGATGCGGGGCGGGGGGTTACTATTGGCCTAATTTTTAAAAGTCAGGTGCCTCAGTCCTTTTCTCAAGAGACTGTCCTATCATTGGATTCATAAGGGCAATTTTTTTGGCTTGAGAAAGTAAGAAAGTTACTAATTCATTAGCTGAGGGGTGATTATTTCATTCAGTTTGAAGCATCTCCTACCCATTCCCCCTATTCTGAGCCATATTCCCTTGGTCTGCTTTTCATAGAGGTTTGTTTTGGTTGAATTTTTATCTTAATCCTGCCTTTATGGAGAGAGTAAATAAGGCCCAGAAAATCGAGAGTATTGGTGTTTAAATATCCATGTATGATTCATCTCTTGGTCAGATGAGGCGGGGGGCAGAATTAATTGTGTAGCTTCTGGACACAATCGATCCCATTAACATTAGAGACTGTCTAGTCTCACAGTGAAAACTGATACTGATCCTGTCTTCAAACTGGCAATCAACACTGAGGACTGCACATACAGGGTAGTGCTTTTTCCCTCAAAGTGGACGTCTGGAGCACATAGCTTATGTTTAGGGGAGTACTGGCAGCCCTGGGAACCAAGCCTTGAGTACTCTAATTCCATGCTAATGGCAACATTGTAAAATAGGTTCCCTTGTTTTCATTGAACAGGTGTGAAACTGAGTCATGGAGAAGTTAAGTGTCTTGTCTGTGGTGATTCATAAATTTTAAGGTGACCACATAATTTATTATACAAACCTGAACACTTTTGAGAGTGAAAGGGGGTAGTAAGGATTATGCTGGAATAACAGGTATAAATGGAGATATACAATCTCTCTACTAATAAGGTACAGATTGGGTGTGTAATTCAAGTTTCTGATTCCAAAGACTGCCTGTTCTCCATTAGAGGCATTTGATTGGGTGGCCTCATTTACAGATAAACGGGTAAGGCAGATGTTGAAGAACCTTCTGAAGACAAGTTCTGCACTAGGTAAAGAGACAAAGAGAAATTCCTCTAAGGCTAAATAAAAGTTTCCTTTGGCAAGAGAAACTTCTCCTAGAGATCTTTTTTCATATAAAAATGTGAAAAAAAATTTTTTTGAAGACAGATGATTTTTCTTTTCCTAAAAAAGTTTTCCTTTTTTTTTTTTTTTTTTTTCCAAGCATGAGTCTGCTTTAGCATTTACAAGAAAGATAAAGCGAGACTCAAAATCTCATATCCAGGGCAAAGATCTTCATAGCCAGTGGCTGTTACAATATAGATTGATAGAATGAATTCTTTGATAGTAAAGGGTGTAGATGGAATTTACGACCCCAGTTTTTAGTACTCCATCCATGACTTTTATTATCAAGGCTGATTTTTGTGGTATAGTCATTACTATGAGCTGTTAAGATGAAATCCCAGCACTGGAATATGTTGCATTCCCAGGACTGGACAGTCTGGCTTGTGATCAGTGTCTGTTGCTCTGTGAGCCTCAGACACACATGTGTGAACACACCCAGCAGAGGTGCACATACAAAGATAGATTGAGCTCAGGGTACTTACAGCTGAGTTAGTACATCACACAGCACTCATGCCGCGGTTTATTTGTTCACTGTGTCATGTTCTCTTGCCACCTTCTAGGCCAGATGAGGTGTGAAAGCAAAAATTTCCTAACAGAGCAGTTCTGTAAATACCACTCCTCTAAAGTCCTGCTGGATTTCCATTCATCAAGTCAGAGGTGACAAAGAATGATGTGTCATTCATTCAAAGACCACCATTGGAAACCTACAGCTAGCAGTTGATGGGTGAGAGTTGTGTTTGGTTGGAAATTTGGGATTTGGCTTTTAATGGACAGCTGTTACTTGACCTTCATTCTACACCCAGGTTCCCGAGGAATCTGTATTCTGAGCCTTGGAGCACCCAAAAAAGACTGAATCTCAGCGTTGGCAAATGAGACTTTCTGGTGACAGTGAGGAAGCTTTCCCCTCACCAGAAGTGACCAGCAGGATGCAGAGAGGGACTGGGCGCTCAGAGATTGCTCCTGCCCTGTGATTTGTCTGAGTTGCTCAACAGTTTCTAGTTGTCTTTTTGAAGGGCCAGATTTTTCTGGGAAATAAGAGAACCGCAGGCCATGAGACAGTAAAAACAAAAAAAGAAACAAAGGGTTGGAGGAGAGGCACGTGAAGGAGGAGCGAGGGCGTTAAAGAGGTGGCCAAGGCAGCAAGCAGCAGCCTTTCTTCTGTGGAGGATGAGAGACTGTGGAAGAGGTAGAGGAGCTGCGCCCCCCTTGGGTGACAAGAATCTCCTGGGAACAGAGCACCAAAAGTCAGCTGGGAAGTCAGGAGCCCTGGGGGCTGATGCTTGCCTGCCATTAACCATCTTTGGTCTGTTTGCAAAAGTGGGCGGGTTTGGTTGGATGTTATCTAGCATGACTTCCAGCTCTAAAAATCTTTGATGCTGAGCCACTGAGTCTTTGTAGGGCTCACCAGTGGCCCAGAAACATTTGCTGAGTTGCATACATGCCAGGCGTAGAGACAACAAGGTGAATGCAACACCTGACCCCACATCGAGGGTAGGGCCGTGCCATAAATGCTCCCATTGCTCTGATAATAAGAATAGCTAACTCTTATAAAGCACTTATGTGCCAGGCAGTGTTACAGGGACTTCTTACTGATTTACATCTGTTAGCCCTTTTAATCCTCTCAACCTTCTCAGGTAGTAAAACTGTTCTAATTTTAGAGATGAAGAAACTGAGGCACAGAGAAGTGATTTGTCCCAGATTTTGCAACTAACAAGTAATGGAGGCTGGATTTGAACTCAGGGAGCCTGACTCTAGAGCCCACACTGCAGCTTCGGGGCCAGGGGTGGCTGTCACATGTTCTTATCTTCATTGGTGGACTGTCAGCTGTCTAAGAACAGCAGCCTTGTCTGTGTTCATATTCCTAGTATCTCACTTTTTGCAGGCTCTTGGGACATTTTCGTAGAATGAATGGATGAATAGATGGGTTAGTGGATGGATGAGATATGTAGGGTCTTCAGGGACCTTATAGTCTAAAGAGGGAGAGAAATCTATAAACACCGAATGTTGGTCTGTGTGAGGCACGAAGGGTGCTTAACCCAGTGTCGGATATCAGGGAAACCATCCTTGAGAGGGTGATAATCTGAACTGAGCCTCACAAGATGAGTGGAATTGGGAGAGTCAGTAGGAGGTGGGGTGGGGTGGGGTGGGGTGGGTGGGAGGGAGACACATAGCAAGCAGAGGGGCAGCGTGGCATGTGGGCTGACTTCAGCACTGCCTTGCAGTCAGCTATTTCCAGAGCATAGGGTGAGGCAGGGCTCTTGGAGATGGGTCCGGAGAAGCCTTCCCTGGGAAGGTGGTGGAGAGCTCCTGAAACGGCTTAAGCAGAGGAGGGACATGGCACTTCAGATTTCAGACGGGGTGTTCTGGCTACAGCGTGAAATGCGAAGGGGATGGGAATGAGACTGGGGCAGGCGAGGCTCTGGCAGTGGTTTCAGCAAGAGATCCTAGGAAGCTGAGCTGGGGGGCGTGGAGACAGGTGGCTAGAAGTGGTGGTGACTAAGTGGGGCATGTTGAGTTCAAGGCGTCCTAGAGCCGCTGAAGTGCTGCACAGGTGCCCCACATGAGTGCCCAGCTGCGCTGATCCTGGGAGGGTAACGACAGGGAGGGGTCAGTGTGTGTTTTGGCACCGCCTGCCTCAGGTGGCGGTGAAAGCCAGAAGAGCAGATGCTATCACCCGGGTGCCTCTAGTGATGAGGGATCACAAGCACAGGAGGGGCAGGTGGCTGGAAGGAGGACACCAGGAAGTGCAGAGCTGATGTCAGAGCTGGAGGGGGTTGTATGGTTCCATTCATAGGAAGTGTGCTTTTGGACAAGTTACTTCACCTCTCTGACATCTGGTTTCATTTCAAAATTGGAGAGGTGGTTATCTGATAAGATTATGGGTAAAATTGAAGGAGGTAGTGATGCATGTGAAAGGCCTTTAAATTTGCTAGGACTCAGTAAATGGCATTTCTTTCTCCTGAACACTTCCCACCCTGTACCTTTGTACCCTGGTGGAAGGGACAGATAAGAACAAGGGTGAGGGAACTGAGACTTCCTCTTGGGCTGGTTTAAAGATGTCCACAATGTTGGTTAGCCAGCCCTTTTCTTAGTGCTGTTCTCCTTTCTAGGTTCCTTTCCCTAAGCTTTCCTGTTTTAAGGAGAGTTTAGGGTATCCTAAGTTTTGTTACCGTGTTTGGTTAATATTGAAACAATTCATTAATAATGACCCCCCCCCCCATTAAATGCCTTCAAGAAGAACTGATTTCATAAGGATCAGAATGCAAAATAATGCCATCCTTTTGTCCTCTTCCCTATTTTAGGTATTAAGTTAAAGGAAGTGAGTTCTGAGAACATTTTAAATCGAAAGGTTTGTATGGGTCATTTCAAAAGCCCTCTTGCAGTTACGGAATGACAGTTGTCACAATACAATCTAACAAAATTGTTTTAAATTAAGTTAAAGACATCTAAGTGCTACTAGAGCTATCTTATGGGTGGGGGGGTGCGGCCGAACTTTATGGCCAATCCAGTAATTATCCATGAATGGAGGAAAAATGGAAAAATTGTAAGGAGTCATTCTAGCTCTGGCCAGGTATCTGAATGCGTTAGAGTATTGCCCTGCTATCCCCAAGTTATGGGTTTGATCCACGGTGAGGGCGTATACAAGAATCAACCAATGAATGCATAAAAAAGGGGAACATACATGTTTCTTTATCACACACTCTCTGTCCCTTCCTTGCTCTCTCTGAATCAATAAATGAAAAATTTTTAAAAAGCATTAAAAAAAGTCATTCTGGAGTCTTTAGAAAAGTGTGGCTATGAATAAAATAAGCCTTTGAGTAGCATGGCTCAGGCTGTTGCTAGGTTAGTTGGGTGTGGTGCTTCCCCACCCCAGGAAAATATTTTATTGTTTAGTTAAAAATAACTACAGGCATACCTCAGAGACATTTCGGGTTAAGTGCCAGACCACAGTAATAAAGCAAGTACAGGCATACCTCACAGATACTGTGGGTTCGGTTCCAGACACTGATAAAACGAGTATTGCAATAAAGGGCATCTTAATCTGTTTTGTTGGGGTAGGGGTCTTGGCCTTCTGTTTGTAACAAAGGGAAGATGTGTGGAGTGCAATAAAGCAACACACAATAAAATGAGGTGTGCCTGTACCTTTTAATTTATAACCGAAATTTCAACCCAGATATTAACGTCTTTTGAGCTTTCTTCCCCACCCTCCTCCCCCACATCAAGCTCTGTTTTGAAGTGCCTAATCGTTTTATTTTTGCATTAGTAAGGTGGGATAATAGTGCAGCAGGGATGCGAGCATTAGAACTAACCCAGGAAGAGAGCCTAGCGCAGCACCTGAAGGATAATACCCACTCAATACATGGTAAATGCTATTTTAAATTCAGGTTGGAGAAAAAAGCATTCAGCTCTGCGCAGGCAGTGTAGCACTATATGAAAAGGTACCTATTGATTAAGCACTTAGAAAGTTTCCCAAAACCTCCTTTTAAATCCCAAGATATTGGCACTCGTGTGATGGATGTCTTGAGGCAGATAAAACAGCTGAGTCTTTTTAGTGGAAGAAACCAGGGATCTTTTCACCTAAAGAGGCACTTGAAAAATATTGCTGTAATTAAGATACACAGTGTAGTTAGTTCTCAGGAAATGTAAATTTTTTGTGTCTTGAAGGAGCCTTACAGAGTTACTTTAAAAGACAAAAACCAGCCTCTCCTGGAAATTAGCATGGGATAGGTTGAAAATTTTTTTTTCCTTCTACACCTGGTGATGCTGGGATGTGCGCTTTGAATCTCTGAACTCTGTGCCTTACCAGCCCCCTCTCCCCCTCCCTCTTAACCTGGGAATCTGTCAGCTTGAATGGGGAAGAAAATCCATCTTTTGTATACAATGAACTCTAAACTGAAATTTGGTATTTTCTTCAGTTACGAATGTAGGCAATGAAGCAAAGTAATACTAGAAGTATCTCAGCTTTGTCACCAACAAATCCTTATCGCATTCAAGTTTTCACAGATGTCTTCAAATATTATTTACATTCATTACTACTTCAAAATGGTGATACGGAACAGACCCCCTTTCAGATCTTGTCACTTGGTATATTAATAAAGAAGCACTTATGTTACCATATCACAGTTTAACAATATTGTGATAACTAAAGCTAAGTATAATTTGTTTGCTTTGAAGTGATTTGTATTTTACTTTATGCATTTAAAAAGAGTATTTGTAGGAGGCCACCTCCCCCGCTCCCTGGGGGGGTATCACCTGCTTGCCAGTAGTGGGGTCCATGGCATACAGAAGGTTAAGACCCCCCTTTTACCCTCTGTTTAAATTTTATGCTAAAGGACTGTGACTGATGGAGTGGCTCTCAACCCTGGCTGCCCACTCGATTCACCTGGGGGAGCCTAACGACTCCCAGTGCCCAGGCCACTCAAGTTAGAATTTCTGATGTGGGACCTGGGTGATTCCAGGTGATTCCACGGTGTAGCTGATGTTGAGAACCATTGGTCTTTCATGTTCAGATAAACCAGCCTACTCCTCTCTTTCCCTCTCGATTTTTTAAATAAGAATTTAAGTTTCATGCTTATGGTAGAAAATTAGAACTATAGAGAAGAGCAAGACCTCTCACCTTTCTGAAGATAAGTATTTGATGATTTTTGTGCCTAAGCAATCACTATAGACACAGACATCCACACGTATATCCATAGTGGGATTCTACTCTGCACACAGACATTCTGTACAAGTTTTTTCACTTATAGAGCTTTCATAACCAATTTCTGAGCTAGGCTGGTCCTTGAAATCAAAATTCTCTTTCATTGATATTACTGATTTGCCTGAAACTAGACAACCATCTGAAACGAGACAATCCCTTAGGCGCAGTTCAGGAGTAATTTGGAGACCACGAATCCTTATTTCCCTTTCCCTCTTTTATGAACTTGTACAGAGGAGAGGAAGCAGTAGCACTGGAATCAGCTCCATCTGGGGGGACTCCGGGCAAGAATCTGTTTGCTCATTTGTCAGATGGAGACAAAGAACGCTTCCTTCCTCCTGTGGCTATTGTGAAATCAGTGCAAGGTCCGGTGCAAGGTCCGTGTCAGGTGGCTGTCCTCGCGATCTTCCTCGCAGGCTTTACTCCACAAAGGGGCATGGAGTGTTCCTTGGGCCCCCTGAGTCCTTCCTATTAGTATGCAAGTGGCAGAAAGCACAGGGTAAGTTAAAAACAAAATTCCTCTGCACCTATATGGACAGAGTCTAGAGGCCCTGAACCCATGCCTCAGTATTGCCATCATTTGGCTGGATTAGGAGAGATGAATCAGCCTTAATGTCTCCTCTCAGTCTGGTACTTTACACTAGGTTAACAAACTCTTAGAAATGCCCCCATGTGCTTATTGACCTATATCTTTGCATTTCATTTCACATGCAAAAGCAATTATGTTTAGAATGAGAGCCAGTATCAGCTCCTGGGAGGAAACAGAATTCACCCAAGATGGTTTGAATGAAGACTAATGGAAGGGACAGTGATGGAGATGCTGGCCAGGCACCATAGGGCATGCAGGGACTAACAACAATGGAAAATCAATACTTCGTTAGCATCGAGGGGACAGGGGAGGAAGCACAGTTGCTGGAGCCCAGTGAGAGATGGAACTGGAAAGTGGCTGCCCAGCAGGAACTAGAGTCAAGGAGAATGGTGCCCAAAGATGTGGCATTCAAAGGAGAGAGGGAGCTGGTAAGACATATCCTGGCCTTTCTTTTTTCTCCACTGCCCTACTGGGCCTCTGGGTGGCGGAACCAATGGGAACCCAGGCAGTAGAGTCCGTAGTCTACAGGAGTCAGCTGGTCAGGGCCAGGCACAGAATAGGACTGAGAATAGTCGAGGTGGGGCAGACAGAATAACCAGATAACCAGCAGAGAGACTGTTGGGTGTCAGTGCCTGACAGAGTGCTGAGCCCTTAAGGATGCACAGTAATTATAGTTTCTTTCCCCTTGCCGCCTAGGGTTGGAATGGCAGCTTGTTCACACCTGTCATAAGGAAGCAGCAGCAAGGCCATTGAGGCAGAGAGGAAAGGGGGAAGAGTTTCATCTAAAAATAGCAAACCCTTGAATCAAGATCTGGCATACAGTAGTTTTCTGAGCTCTAGCTCTCTTGGGATCTGGGCACAGAAGCTCTTCCTGTAAACGACGTCCTAGTTCATGGCCAGCATTGAGCGGGGAGTACACTGGAGACATGGAGATCCAGTCAAGGGGATGTTAACATGGAACCTCCCTCTCTTGCTCCTCCTGACACCCAAGCCTGGAGATTTCTAGTAGTCATCTTGGGTGGCTAGGGGACCACTCTGGTTGGTGGCAGAGTAGCTCGCAGGCTCCTTTACAGGTCAGCCTCTCAGGGCTTCAGGGAACACGGGGCTGCTTCCATAATTTGAGCCTTCCAATATATTTAAAAGGTAAGAAAATGTATGTTAGGTTTAGAAACACCATAGGGAATTGCAAATGTTTACATGTGAGAACGGAACGTTTTTTAACCCAGAGAAACAATGCAACCTATCATTCTTTTCCGGAAGATAATTATAGGAGGTACAAAAACCTGGAGACGTAGAGCACTGGAGAAGGTGCAGTCCAGTAATGGGATATCGGTTCAAAGTTAGATGATGGATGTCTTCTGTTTCAACCCCATTGTTCTATCTCTGCGAGGCTCTGTGACTTCACTGGGAGAAATTATCAGAAGTCTGGATCTGAGGCTGTTGTGAATTGGGCTCTTGCCAAACCTACACCCCATTCCTCCATGTTCTGTGTACTTTGAGTCCCACTGCCTTTATGCCTTTTCAGACCCAGGAAAGATTTGAGGTGGGAGTATGTCTTTATGTTGCAAAGGTATCAGGCTGATCAAGCTTGAGTGAATGTGTCTTGCAGGACCACTTTGTAGAACAGAGTACTCCAGCCTTCCGCCATGGTGACAGCGCTTCTTCCTGCCTCCAGATGTTGATATTTTAGACCAGCAACTTTCAACTGGTGCATGGCAAGAATTATTAAAACATGCAGTACCTGACTATTGAGTCAGAGGCACTGACTGCTTTTCCCTTAGACTGTCAAACTAAAAAATGACAACAGGAAACACAACAATGTGTCAATGAATCAAAATTATACTCTTAAAACATTGTTTTGGTCAGATTGGCAAAAAATGTAATTTATTTTTTGGTGTGCTGCAAAATTTTAGTAATTCAATTATGTATGCCTTAAGATGAAAAAGGTTGAAAATAACTGTTTTAGATCACTGGTAGTCTGTAAAGTCTTCAGTGAAGGAAAAGAAAGGAAGTAAATCTAAACTCAGTTTGTTTGTTTGTTTATTTATTTTAAACAATGAACTGTTTGTTGAAAGATTTGGGAGCCAGAGACTTGGCTGATGAACATGGTGAAATACATTTTATCTCCAACTTACATGCAGATACGATTGAGACTCTCTTAGTTTTAGAAGTCTAATTTGTTATGTGACTTCAGCTATATATCAACAGTGTATTAATAAAAGGGGGCAGCAGCTTGTCAAGTTCAGGTGTGTCAGAAGGACTGTGGGAGCTTGCTGGAAAGGCAGATCTTGGGCTTCCCTATCCCAACATGTGGAGTCCTTTTCAGCCAACGCCCCAGTTGGTTCTGGAAACAGCTTAGGAAATACCTGCAATATGGAATATTGATCCCCTTAAGCCTTTTTAAGGTGCTGATGCTTGAACAGGAGATCGTTGGTCTGTTTTTAAAAGAAATTTTTCTTTTATTGGTTTTAGAGAAAGGAAGGGAGGGAGAAAGAGAAGGAAAGAAACATTGATGTGAGAGAGAAACATCTGCCAGTTGCCTCTTGCACGTGCCCAAAGCCGAGGTCTAGACCCACAGCCCAGGCATGTGCCCTGACCTGGAATCAAACCTGCAACTTTTCATCTAGTAGAATGACGGCCCAACAAACTGAGCCACATCAGTCAGGGTGGCCTCTCTCTCTTTAAAATCAGAATTGTACAATTCTTCTGGACCGTCTTATAGACTGTACTTTTTTTGTTTTGTTGTGACCCCTGTATTTTAGGCAGCCTGTCATTGGTAGGGCAGATGCACAAGAAGTAATTTCCCCAGAGAGGGAGCCCACTGTCGCATGGTGGAGGATGCTATCTTGTTTTAAAACAAAGAAAGAAAACCCTCCATCAAACTCAGTGGTCTCCCTGAAGAGGTCAGGAAAGTAATCCAGTGGTGTATGTCTGTTTCAAGCCTGTGTTATTATTAATCCTGTTACAAATGATAATGCTTTCCATTTACAGGCTTGCTGTCTCAGAGGAGTTTTACGTGTCTCGTACTAGACCCTGCTGGGTGATTAAGCCACTCTGTCGGCATCTTACAGGCCGCTAGAGGACTGTTTGCTTGTAGCAGACTCCTGCACTTCTCAGAGAGCTCGCTGCGAGGCACGTTATCTGTTGCTGCTAGTTCCTTGGGAAGGGGGACTCAGGGCCTAATGCTATGAGGTCAAGGCCCAGAGACATGGGGTTCTTCCAATCTTACCCTTTTATCTTTCCTATATCATTAGAAGCTTTTTGGCTCCTTTGAGTGGGGCAAGGGTAGGGCTGTAGCTTTTTCTTTTTAAGGTTCATTATTCTCTAGGGGGAAAAAACAAAACAAGAGGTAGTTAATAATTTTGTACTTTTGTAAATAAGAGAAAGACAGCTGTTCACTCACCAGGTTTTAAAGTTTCAATTTAGAATACAGAACATTGTGACTAACTAAGGCAGTGAGTGTCAGGCAGGAGAATGTGGGCAAATGAATGGTAGGGGAATGGACAGTAAATACAAGGGAGAGTTCAAGGGCAGTTTGCCCACTCCTGATAGCCTTTCAAGGCAAAGCCCTTCACGCCTCAAACCTATATGGCCTTTTCACAGCTGTGGTAAGCGAGGCTGTGACTGACTCACACAAGGAATTCGTGCTTCACTGCCTACCATTCCCCTGTCCTCTTCTCCAGAGGTCCACCCCGGGCCTTTCCATGCTGCCTGCAGACCTGCAGGGCAGAGGATGAAGGCAAGTTTCATCTGGAGGCCCGGCGGTGCCCGGAGTCAACCTGCTGTGGGAGGTGGGATGCCCAGCAGTTCCACTGGTTGGCTGGGGTGTCCCCACTGCCCACAAAGATCTCAGCAATTTTGATTTCTCAGGTTCTGCAGGATGATTGGGGGGGAAGCTTCCAATCCCTTTCCCCATCCTTTTAAGTTAAAGTCAGGGAACACTGACCACACCCCTCAGACTTAAAGTCTTATGCAAGGAAGTGGTTGAACATCAGGCTTCTCCAAGACCCATACCATTTTACCAAGTCACAGATGGGACTTTTCTGGAAAAGTCAGCCATCCCCATGAACGTGCTGTCGTTCTCCACCTAATGAACTGGGGGGCAATCAGAGTCATGAAGGGAAACTCTGCCTGTTCAAGTGTGAGCAAGAAGCCTCTCTTTGCCTCTCAGTTTGAATCTGATCAGTGTTTGTGAGTACTGCTGTGGGGTTTCTTGGCCATTTATCACCTTTCCCACTGGATAACGATGTCCGTTCTACACAAAGAAACAGACTTGTTCCTCAAAGCTCTAGTTTAAGAATAACAGTGGCTCTGACCGAAGAGGCCAGGTGCTGATATTCCTGTCACCAGGAGAGCCTTGTGTTTTGGGTAGTCCCACAGGTAGGAAACCCTCTTTTCAGCCCTTTTTCTAGTTCTCTGATGGAAGAGGCCAGGCGTGGGCTGGGGTGGCCCGCTTTGTTGAGGAGTCCTAAGCAGCCTCTGGGAGAGTCTGCTCTTTCTCTACTACCCAGGCAGTTCTCTTGCTTGGGCATCTTCTGCTGCCACAACCCTGGCCCGAGACACTGCTGTTTCTCGCACGGATGAGGCGATGGGCCTGTTTTCATTCCCCTTTCTCTTTCCCCGTCTACAGGGCATCTGCAGTGAGCTTCTGAAAACACATCATTGATGATTGCCACCAGTCTACTGCTTCTTTCCTCTCACGCAGAGAGGCAGTGTCACCTGTGGCTGAGAGCTTGGTTCTGAAGCTCTCCAACTGGTTCATTCCTTTGTTAGCTGGGTGACTTGGGGCAACTTAATTAACTTTGGTCCTCATCTGTAACATGGAGATGATGATGATGATGATGATGATGATAGAATCTACTTATATTAAGGATTGTATGTTACTGCGTGGAGCACTTAGACAAGGGCTGAATAAATGTTAGTTATTGTGTTTATTGTCAATATTCTGCCTAAAATTCAGGGCCAGTTGTAAGCCTGTGAGGGGTAGCATGATCCAAGGCTGGGCAACTCCTCTAGCTTTACCTCCCAATTACTTCTTCCCCCTTCTCTCTTTTCTACCCACACAGGCTTTGTTTGGCATCTCCAAAGCACCAAACTCTCTCCTGCCCCAGGGCCTTTGCACAAGCCTTTCCTCTGCTGAGAATGTTTCTGTCCTTCCCTCTGCCTGGCCAACTCCTGCATCTCCTTCCTGTCACTGCCCAATTGTCCCTTCCTCAGGGAGGCCTCCCTGTACCCTGAGGTGAAAGGACGGTCCCATCATTCTCCGCCGTGGCACCCACCCTTCTTTTCTGTCATAGTGTTTGCCACCGTTTATCATTCAGGTTTATTTGTCAGTTTTCTGGATTGGTATCTTCAAGTACTCCTACACTTTAAGCTCCATGGAGCGAAGGTTTGGGCTGCCGCATGTAGCACAGGTCTGGCTTCTGGTAGCCTATCCCACTCCCTAATACCAGTATGTGATAAATGAATGTGCCCCCTGCCCTGGGCTTGTGAGTGTCATCCCTGGGCTCACAGTCAATGTGTGACACAGTGTTTATTTGTTTATTGAACACACGTCTAGGGCACACGTCAGCCATGGAGGGGGAAATACATAGCTTAGTAGTAGTGGTCCTCAAACAGTAGTATACATCAGAAACTGTTGGAGGATTTGTTAAAATTCATTGTTGGGCACACCGCCAGAGCTTCTGATTCTGTAGGCCTGGGATGGGGCCTGAGATTTACATCTCTAAGTTCCCAGGTGATGCTGATAGAGATTTGTGGGCCATACTTTGAGAGCCACCGATAGAAGTACATGCGTACCTTGTTATGACACTGCTTTATTACATTTCATACATGTTGCAGTTTTTACAAATGGAAGGCAAGACCCTCCACTAGCATAAAGATTACGACTTGCTTTATTGTGGTGGTGTGGAACCGAACCCGCAATATCTGTGAGGTCTGCCTGCACACAGACAGGTAAACAGTTTTTATAACTGTGCCCAGAGGCCTGCTAGATCTTGGATGCCACAGAGGAATCAAAGGCCAGGAGGAAAGTGAACAAGGTGGCTTGTTATGGGCCATCCAGGTGGATTTGTCCTAATCCCTGCCCCACTTGCCGTGTGCAGTTCTGTTTGAGGTTGATAACAACCTCACAGTGGGAACAGCTCTTCTTCCTCCTCCTCTTGTTGCTCAGGTAGTGAAATCTAGGGCCTAGAAAGATTTGAGGTACTGGATCCCTGAGGAGAAGACTGTTTTAAAGGAGCTTATTGTAATCATGTTGTAAAGGCTCCAGAACATGGCTCCCGGTGGTTTAAGTAGTTAGATTTAGGATGGTTATTGATGGCAACTCCTGCTGCTGCATGTTCTTCTAGAAGTGCTCCTTGTAGAGGGCTCTTGAGTTTTTCCTTGCTCACTGAGAGCCACAAAGGAGCTCTTAGGTTTACTAGTGGCCCTACAACAAGTTAGGCCATTTCCAGAGGCATGATCCCCGCTTTCCCGTCAAAGCCACCCCAATCTTTTTACGGGTTTCAGGAGTTTTTCATGAACCCAAGTGGCCCCTCATTCTTCCTTGCCAGGGAGGGAGATGGTGTGGCTGGAGCGAGGCCTTCGGAGTCAAACGGATCCAGGTTTGGTCCCCTCCCGGTGGCGTGCTTTTATGTAGTTAGCTTCTGTCAGGCTTCCTGGTCTGTAAGATGGGGATGATGGTACCATGGGAAGCTTACAGTGTAGGGGTCAAGCAGAGGAGTCAGGTTAAAAAGCCTTGCCGTTCACTGCCCTGACCACGAGCAAGTGATGGAACCTTACTAAGGCCCATTCTCCTCGATCAGGTGGGGATTAGAGTGGTACTTACGCCCTACTGCTCTTGGGAACATACGATTCCTCTGAAAACTAGTGGATCCCAGTAAAGACTGTAGTTTAATTTAGTCAGTGGTATTGTGCTGATATTAATTTCTTGGTTTTGACACAATGTCTCATGGTTGTGTTGAGGTTAGCATCAAGGAAACTGGGTGAACAGTATACAGGGACTCTGTACTATCTCTAACTTTTCAGTAAACTTGAAGCTATTCCAGAATTGCTTGAGATTTAGTAAGCCCTCCATAAGTGGTGGCTGTTACTATTACTGATACTACATGTACAGTTACTACTACTGATACCTTGAGGGTCATCATAATTGATGTGTGTGTCTCACTGACCACTCTATAAATTGTGTGTTAGTGTCCTATTGTTTGTGTCACAAATTGCTACAAACTTGGTGTTTTAACACAAAGGAGGTCTCAATGTGCTAAAATCAAAGTGCCAGCAGAATAAAGGTGTTTTTCTTTCTGGAGACTCTATAGGAAGAATCTGTTTCCTTGCCTTTTCCAGCTTCTGAAGGTGGCCGTGTGTTCCTTGGCTCATGGTCCCCCTTTAATCTTCAATGCAAATGATCAAATCATGCTGACTTCTGCTTCCATGATTCATTTGCTTCTCTGTGACCCTTCTGCATCTCTTTATATGGACCCTTATGATTACATTGGAACCACCTAGGTAATCCACAGTAATCTCCCCATCTCAAGATCCTTAACAGTAACATCAGTAAAGTCCCCTTTGTCATGTAAGGTAACATATTCACAGGTTCTGGAAGTTGGGACAAGGATATCTTCGGTGGGGGTAAGCTGTCTTCCCTCTCCTTTTGTCATTTGCCTATGTCCCATTTCCCCTACACAGCCCCTAGATGGGAGGGAGCTGATTTTTATTTCCTTGGGTGGAGCTTTGCTCCCCAGTTCTCCTTCCCTTGGAAGCCTGAGCTCTTTGTGGGTACAGCCCAGGGTGTAGACTGTTGCTTGGTGTCTAGCAGGGCACCATGTTACTGAGGGTCTGTAGGGTAATGGACTCTCATTCTTCAGTTGTGGGTCTTGTACTTCTGGACATAAAAACGGAGAAACCTGCTAACTCTTAGTTAACAAAGAATGCTAACATACTCATACTTGAGTTTGAAGACTGATTACCCCTTAGGAACACAGCTTGTGGATCATGGATGATCCTAGGTGTTATATTCCCTTAATACTTTGTTCAAGACGTTATTCCCGCCCCTTTTCTTCCTCTTTCTCTTCCCCTCTCCGTAAAACTGATTTGTCTAGTATGGTAACTAGCCATGTGTGGCTGTTAAGCAATTGAAATGCAGCTAATTGAAATTGAGATAATGCTGTAAATGCAAAATACTGAAATTTGGAGACTTGTGAAGAAAAGAGTAAAACAGTTCATTAATGTTCAAATGTTGCCTATTTTAAAAGTTTTTTGATACATTGGGTTAAATAAACTACATTATTAAAATTAACTTCACCTGTTTCTTTTTATCTTTCTAATGTGGCTACTAGGATGTTTTAAATTACATGTGTAGCCTGCATTAGTTTTCTTTTGGAGAGTGCTGGTCTAAATGCTACTCATAATATGTATGTGTGTGTCGGGGGGAGGGAGGGAGAGAGAGAGAATGAATGTATATGTGTGAAGGGTCCCCTTATTCCTATCAGTGTCACGTAAAAGGCTTCTCTCTTTCCCTGCTTTCTGTCTGTCTTTCTGTCTTGTTCTCCCCTGCCCTCCCTGCCCTTATTCTTTTAACTCACTTGCAAGAACTCTGCTAAATGAATCTCTGGAGGTAGAATGTTAAATCATTTGAACCATGACAAGGTGGCTGGGGCTTTATATTGGCCCACAAAATTAGAAAGTTACTCACAACTTCTAGCTTCTCTCCTTACTGTTTATACTCTAGAAGATTCTGCATTTTGGGGTTGCTGTGTATTTGCTTTGTATTTGTTGGAGGTAGTGGCATATCTTTTCAAAAGCTCCTGGGGCAGATTCTGACATCCTTCTCCCAGCTCTTCCTTGAAAATTGACACTATGGAGAAGGGCAGGGTGGGGGCGGTGGCAGTGGTTCCAAAATGGCATCAAGTGAAAATTCAGAGCCCTGGGCTCGGTCCTGCTGGGTTTTGCCAGGCATGAGGATGGAGTTACACCAAACAAGCACATTTGCCTAACTAGTGCAGCCTGGCCTACACAGTAAGTTTCAGTTTCCATTTCTGCTGTTTCAGAGGTATGCTGCTGAGGAGGGCACGTGCAGCTGTTTGTGTAGGTGGGGTGGACATGGCTGGTCCTTCCTGCCTTCCCCAGCACCCAGCACCTGGTGATGGTTTGTTGGGCCTAAGAGGTCATTCTTTCCTCCAGCATTCTAGTGAAAGGACAGTAAAAGGACAAACAGTCCAGAGTGACTGGATGCACCATGGCCAATACAAAGGTTATAGGTGAGGTTAGGCAGTGGGGTTCATATCCTGGCTTTGCCACCTGTCAGCCCTGTAACTTGGTGTGTGTTCCTTTAACTCTATGTCTCCATTTCTTTACCTGAAAATAACAGTACCTCCGAAAAAGAATTGTGTAGAGTTATTGGTACTGGAGCATAGGGTTTGTCAGTGAGTATTCAGGGCTGCTAGCTGCAGCTCTGCTGGGATCATTAGTGTTATCCAAAAGACCTGGTGAACTTCTAGCTCTCGTCAGCCAGCGTGGAGCGTGGAGCATGGAGCTGACTTCAAAGTTTTAGCAAGTAACACCTAGCTCTGAGCCCCAAGCACTTGGAGAGTTGGAGGTGGTGGTGTGAGGAGAGGAGGAAGCTTGGATGCTAAGAGCTGCTTGGAGTATTTGGGGATGGTCAGTGTTTGCAGCTCTTTAGAGAAATTTGGGCTCTTGTGAAGGACAACTCACTTTTCCTGGGCTTGCATCAGTTGACTGAGCAGGACTAGGGTAAGCGCCTGTGTGCCTTAGCAAGCCCAGTGCCTGCAGACTGCTGTGCCCTGCCCTGGGCCCTGGGCCCTGAGCCCTGAGCCAGGCCTATCAGAGCAAGAAGGAAGTGAAGTCATTTTTCAGCTCGGTGGAGTCAAACCTTCACCGAGAAGACACACATTTCTAGAAGGAACCTGGTTACCTAATAGCTCATATAACTCTGACTCCAGCTTCTTGCCCTTCCTCTCTCCTCCAGCAGCTGGGGGATCTGAGCCCAGGATTGGCCCGTGGAGCCTCCTGGGCCGCTGGACCCCCGCTGGGAGGAGGCAGAATCCTGGAACCACCCGGCCCCTGGGAAGCGGGGAGTGAGAGCACCGGCCTCTCTCTGCTCTGTCTGACTGCCCCTCAGAGTTTTTAAAAACTTGCACATTGACCTGAAAGAGTAGAGTTCATTTTATTTCCCAGTAGGGGTGTGGATCCTGGTGGGGATGGCCTTTCCTGGCGTTGGAAGGCTTCATTTGTTTGAACACTCATCTCAAATCTGGCTGTTTCTTTGAGCAGTTGAGGCTCTTTCCTTGTAAGGGTGGTTTCATTCCTAGACATGTTTAAAAACCATACCCAATGTTACTAGTGTGTTTGCCTTTCAGGAATGGCCTTACTTTTGCTGTATGTGAGTATGAATAGATAAGAATATTTGGAGGTTGGCAAAATGATAAAAATGAGGGTGCACGTATGGGTCTCCTTGCAGCTCCCGATGTCATTTTCTCGCATTTGTTGTGTGCAGACTCTGGGAGTGGTGGGGCCTGTTCTGTGGACTTAGAAAGACTGACTGGGAGGAGATGACAGTTATGTGAGTGAGGAGTATACAGGTGTTCTTTTCCTTTCCACTTGTGTTTTGACTGAGTTACAATCATTCAGTAAATGTCACTAATTGAGTTGCTGACACTGCACTGGGAACTTTAGGTATATTCCCTCATTAACTTCTTAGACTAACCCTTTGAGGTTGATTATTGTTCCATTTTACAGATAAAAATACTGAACTTGAGTGGCTGAGTAATCTCCCCAAGGTCTCACAGCTAGTATCTGAACCATTGGGATTTGAACACATGCCAGTTTTATTCCCATAACCATGCTATTTTCTCCTGTGCTGCATGAGCCCTTAAGGAGATTTGCTGATAACAGGAGTCAAAGGGGTAGAGGTAACATTTATTGACTGCCTGCTGGGTGCCAGGCACTGTGTTAAGTGTTTTATCATTGTCTCTAATGTGCAGAGAGCCTGGGGGCATTGGTACTATTTATTATTTACCTTGCTTTCACAAAAGATGAAACTGAGGCTTAGCAGTTACGGGCCTTAGCTGATGAACGGTGGAGCTGGAAGTCACAACGCAGTCTGAGTCCAGAGCCTGGGTTCCTGCCCTCAGCACAGAGCTTTCATGGGCTCATGGTACGCAAACAGTATTTTGAAGGGATCTTGTGGACCGAATTCACTGTTGGAATAATGAACTTGCAAGCATGGATAGAAACTATTTTCAGTGGATTATCAGAGTGTCAATTTTGTGTAAGATGCTGGGTCTAAAGTGCTATTTAGAGGTAGCAAGAAGTGTAAGACGTGTCCTGCTCTTGAGGAGCTGACAGGCTGGATTTGGGTGTTAGTACACACAGGAGGGAGCAGACTTCAGCCTGGGATAGTTTCTCTGAGTAGTTGTTGTTTGTGCTATGGAAGGGTATGTTGGATGTACAGGAATACCTCGGAGATTTTGTGGGTTCAGTTCCAGACCACTGTTAATAAAGTGAATATCGCAACAAAATGAGTAGTAATCTTTTTGCTGGTAGAGGGTCTTGCTTTCAATTCTTAAAAACACAATACCTGTGAAGTGCAATAAAACCAGGTATGCCTGCATTGGGAGCAGGTAAAATCTGAAGACAATAGGGAGAAAAGGTTAGACTAGTTGGCTTGAGCAAAGCAGTCCTTCCTCATTCTGGAGGGCCTTACAGGCCAGAGTTTGATCTTAGAGATGACTCCTAAGACACTGTATTGAATTGAATTGGAAGGCTGGCCTGGGTGCGGTATTTCCCAAGGTTCATCTGGTAGGTGGTCAGGAATGGATTGGGAGGGAGGGAGAATGAGGCTGGAGAAAGGTCCCCCAGGTTTCAAAGCTATTGTTGTGAGCTGTTGGGCGGGAAATGGACGCTGGACCACCCATTAGGGTTAGTGATTCAGTTGGTCCTTAAGCAAAGGCAAGTAATGCCGGGCAGAGGCAAACGTTGACCTTACTGATGTGACTGAGCTGGGAGCTCAGAGAGGAGAGAGGAACATTTATCCAGGATTAGATGTCTTCCATAGTCTCTAAGGGAGGAATATGCTAGTTTATCATTGCCCCAGGTTTCACAAGGATGAATCGATTGGCATATTTATTAGAAAACTCTCCACCTTGATTTTTTGTCCTAGCTTTACAGAATTCCTGTTTGCTACTTTATCATAGAGGTGTGAGAGGCCTAGTTCTGACCTGTGTACCAATTTGAACCTGGGACCATCAAGGAGTTCCTAAAATTATCTGAAGGAGTTGGCAGTGGTGATGGCTTTTGGACTTCGATCCACTACTTTATAGACCAGTGGTGGCAGCCAGGGCTGGCTTGTCTTGGGCATACAGTTGATTCCCTGGTGTGCAGACAGCAGGGAGGGAGGAAGGGGAGAGCAATGACGAACTGAGGGAGAGAAGAAACGCACATTCAGGGCGTTTGGAGATTGTAAGAGTGGAATATCAGTCACATTGGTGACCTTGTCTGTTCATCAGTGTGTGCCTCCTGGGGCTGCTCTAGTCCAGTAGTAACCGACTGTTGGATTAGGCTCTTCCCCCAGAGAGGAGCCATACTTGGAGTTTCTGAAGTTTTTAATTCCTGGGAATCTTTTAAGTAATGCTTTCCAGGTCAGGTGTCACCGAGAAGACCAAGAGGACTGAGGTGCTCTTTTCTAGCCTGCTGTTAGACTGTCACTGTCACCAAAAACTTGTCTCATTGCTAATTATCCCAACTTTTAGTGAAGCGATTAAGTGAGAATGATGGGTAGGAAATAGTGATTTAAAAGGTGGTTTCTTTTCGTTGGTTTCCTTAATACTTAGAAAGAAGGGATCAAATTTGGGGACTTTGTGTTGCCGAGGAGAAATGGCAAAGATGAACTCCTCACTCAGAGAGAGCTTTGGTGAGGATGCATGGGTAGCAGCGCACATGCCTGTGTGTGTGTGGTTGTTTCTTGTGATTCCTGATCTACGGCTGCATAGGGTGGTTATTGGGTTATTGCTGAATGGGAGGTCTTATGATGATTGTTTTTTATTGCCCCTCATTTCTAATGCTTTCTATTCTATCTGGTTTTGGTCTGCTTACTTTTTTTATAAATTTACCAAGTGACTTCTCAAGGAGTGCTATTTATTAAAAAGTGATATCTGAAGACAAAGAGGTATGGCCAGTTAGTCTGAAGCGGCTCTTAATTAGTTCTGAGATGAAGAGGCTCTGTCCTTCTGCACAGTTGCTGGTGGATGGATATGAGGTGAAAAGATGCTGTCTTGAAATAGCTCTCTACCAGTGCTGTCCAGTAGAACTTCCTGCCATGATGTTCTGTGTTCGTTCTGTCTGTCCAGCACGACAGCCACTAGCTTTATGTAGCTGTTGAGCACTTGAGATGTGTCTGAAGAGCTGAATTACATTATTTCATTTTAATGAATTTAAATTTAAATAACCACATGTAGTAGGGGCTGTCATTGGAGAGCACTGCCCTAGACAATGGCCCAAGATGCCTGAGGGCTGCACTTGGAGCTGGCCGTCGCCTTAGTTGGGCAGGCTCTTTTGTGGAGGGAGGTTTAAGACACAGGATACTCTAGTGGACAGTAGAAAATCTAATAGCATAGAATTGTGCGATTGTATGTAGATGTTGGAATCAAAAAAGACTTGGGTCAGTTGGAGCTCGAGTAGGCAGAGAAGTTTCTTAGAGGGCAGGCGACATGCTCATAGCTCTCAGGTCCTGTGGAGTAATGTCTAGGCAGCTGTAAATGGTCCATTTATTCATACTCCCAAGGACGCAGCATGGTATGGGAGCCGGACAGCTCTATGTGAAGGTAAGGGTACCTGTGCAAGGTATTTAGTTTTCTGAGTCTCAGTTTATTTATCTACAAAATGAATATAATAGTACTACCTCAAAGAGCTCTTATGTTAGATAACTTATACAGAACTCCTAATGTCTTGGCCCCTAGCAGGTTCTCATGAAGGGAGGCATTATTATTGGGATATGATTAGCGTATGCACACCAAGGTCCCTGACTGTCTAAAACTACATGATGGAACTGAGTTCTTACTCATTTTCTTCATATCCTCTGATGAGGGAGACCTGTTTTTTCATAGGTATCGAGCTAAGAGTCCTGAGATGGTTGCTGGGGTAGTCGAGAGAAGACAAGAGTGTGAAGAGACTAAGAAACACATAGAAGGACCCTTGGAAAATTGAGAATTGTAGTGATAAACCAGCCCAACTTTTTAGCCAGTGACAAGGGCACAAGTTTAGTTGTGCATATTGTGCTTTTCAGAATTCCAGCTTTCTTTCTCCTCCTGTCCCAGAAAAGTACTCACTGGAATTTGCAGCTTAAACACTTTCTGGGTTTCTAGGCATTATTTTGCATGGCCCCTTGGACACCTCCTAGAGATGATTGCATTATAATTTTCTTATCTGGGTTCTGTTTACTTGAACACTTGCAATTGATTTAGTATCTTACAAGAACTGAACACTGTTCTCCAGACATCATTAATCTCGCCTTTCTTACCCAGCATAAGTATGAAATTAATCAAAAAGGAAAGGGAAATTAATAATATGTTGGTATTCACAATTTATCAGGAGATTTCACAGCAGGTATGAAATTAACTTCTCTGAATTAAGACATACTTCAACAAATTAGAGGTATAGAGAAGGGTTATTTATTATTTAAGAAATGCATGTTAATGCTTCCTGCTTTGATAATTAGATAGTGGGTAGTATCTGGTGATAAGAACATTCAAGTATTGTGAGCAATACACCTTAGGACCCATAGTAAGCATTAAATCAATTTTTTTTCATATTTCCCTGAGACAAATGAAATAAAGCCAAATGGTTAGTGCATACTTGTTTCCTGTGAATTGAAAAAGGCTTACCCAAACTCTTGCAGTTTTGAACTCTGTTTACAATAGATTAAATTTGATCCAGGTTCTGTGTTTCCTTGTTATGACATGTGATATGATCAGTTTCAAAGGTTACATTAGTATGAACATGTTATGGAAGAGAATGGAGCGTTATAATTACAACTCTATTACCGGTTTTGCTAAGGTTAATACAGGACAAACTTTTGCTACTGGATCGTTCCTGTAATTACGTCGGAAATAACAAGCATCAGTCACTTTCCATTAGGGGCAAGAGAGAAGGAGCCTTACTATTTTATTTAAGTGATCACATAAGGTGCTGAATGAATCATCCTCAGCCTCATCATGAGGATTTAAAAATAGAAAGGAACAGTTGACATCATCCTATAGCAGGTTTTTAAGGAAGAGAAAAATGCCAGATAGTATTTTAAGGAAAAGAGCTGTCTGAAGTGATGTCCCAGTCAACATGTTACCAGCCTATTGGCCGTGGTTCTTAAACTTAAGCGTACCTCCGGATCTCCTGGAGGGCTTGTTCAGGTTGCTGGCCCAGCTTAGGGGTGCGTGAGGTCTGATATTCTGTATCACAGCTTCTCAGATGGTGTTCATGCCCCTGGTTCGGAACCGCGTGATGGGAACCACTAGGCTAAGGGACAGATGAGGTATCCCTTGGGGATGGCTCCAGAAAGAGAATTTTAAGATTAGTTCCCTAGCACTTGTTAAAATAATTTTAATGAAAATACCAAATTTTGTTTGGGGTGGTGTGCAAGTTTTGTAACATGGATTTGCTCCTTTTGATATTGTAAATGAACATTAAAAACAGTTGCAAACCTAGATAACTGGTTTCCCAGCACTCCTGGCCCTCTGTCATCTGCCATCTTGGTAAAATCTTAGATGAACTTTGTTGGCTATAAGTATTATCTCTATAACCCCAGCTAGTGATGAGGTTGGAAATCACAAAGTTTGAACACTTTTTTCTCATTTGTAAATCAAACACACTTTCCTAGGGACCATAAATTTAAATGAGGGTATTCGAGGTCCTGAGGCACTAAATTGTTGTCATTGTGACACCTGACTTACAAAACTACTGTCCACAAAGTGAAAATACAGCACATCGGGCGCCCCCAGTCGCTGTGCTTCCAGGCTTCTGGTTCTAGAACTGCCCTTTTATTGTGCTGTTAATTTATTATCCACTTATAGCAACAGCACCCCCAATAATAATCCATAATGTTTGTAGAGGGCTTGCTGCCCCTCTGATGTGGTGGCTGTACTCTTTCGATCTGTTGTGTTAATTCATGAATCCCATCATCATTTCTGACTGACGCACTGTGATTACCTCTGATGTAAGCACAAGAGGACAGAGGCCTGGAGAAGCACTTGGTTGCCCTCATGGTTTGGGAGGGTATTTGAGTCCAGGCAGTGTGAACAATATGGGACAGATTTAGACTTGATTATATATTTTGGGAAGCTTTCAGTGGAAGGGTGATGAGAGGTCTCACTGAAATGGAAAGGTGCTAGAAAGTTTGAAGTGTGATGAAACTGAATGTATTTCAGGTTAAGATTGTGTAAATTCTGATGTCAAGGACCACTCTAGATCTTTGTAACTGGACAAAATTTCACTGTGTGGTACATTTAGCTCCTCCAACATAAGATGCAAGCTGAGTGAAGCCCGTATTGTAATTACGGGGTCTTTTCCTATGTGACCATCTGATGTTCGATAAGGAAGATTAAGTGAGTTAAAGCTTATGAACAAGGCCAGGATTTGTTTCTAGTGCCTACCACTAAGTGATCTTATCATTGGAAGTCTTATCTCTAGACATGAAGATATTTTAGAATCCCTTCAATTATTTTCTTAATATTAATAACTACGGGACAGCTTTGGTGTTCCCAATGAACCACCTTTGCTTATTAGGCCGTGGAAAAGGAAGCGTGAGGAAAGCCTGCTTCGAGTCATGTCCATGGTTATTTTTGCTTCAAGATTCTGAGATTCTTTATTTGGTGAGACATGTCCCTAGGGGCTAAGAGGATGAAAGCTTGAATGTAAATGAAAAGGGATCAACCTAACAGATTCCAGTGCTGAAGGGCGTGAGGGAGATTGGGAAGTGTGAGACCCACAGGTTTAGAACTGGCCACCATGTGTCTTCAGCTCCTGAGTAGACACTGCAGGGGTTGTCCTTGAACACGCTTGCTTTGTCATCATCCACTTTTAGAGGTGCTTTGAAAGGGGGTGGGGATATAAGCAAGAAACTCAAATGCACATTTCTCATAGAATTCCATTCTAGAGTGCAGAGCTGATCATTAGGTTATTTTATGGGCCACCTGAAATATCTTTTATCCAAAATATGAAATGAAAGAGACAAAAATGTTAGTTGAAAATGGGACTCCAGTTTTCTCTAGCTCCCCTTTCACTGTCTGTCCCCTGTGATTGCTGTCTATTCTTTTTTTCTAGATTGAATTGCATTCCTATGATCTCTGTTTACAAATGCTTTCACAGTTTTGGTATAATTAAGAAAGGGGAGGAAAATCAAAACATAAGCCCCAGAAGAGGTTGCAGGAATGTGTTAATCCCAAGAAAAGATACTTTTGGGTGAAATCTTGATGAAAGCTGCAGTGATACGGTTTTGAAAATTAGGAAGGAGAAAGGACTTCCTCCAACATTTTCTTTATCCATAGACATGGCTATAAAGGGCTATAAACTTTCACTAATATTAAATCCTTGTCTTTGCAGGAAATGATATTAAGATTAGTTGGACAGTAAACCTTTGCTGAGGACAGAAGTGAATGGCCTTTCATTCCTTGGAGACCATGAATTTTGCTGATGTATACGGCCAAGGGTAATATAATGGTTTTCCTATGACTCAGGGAGTAGCTTCTCTGATTCTTAAGGTAAAATCAAGATTGAGTTCTTAATTAGGGCATTATTAAAGAAAAACAAATCTAGATTTGAAAGCATCGGAGGAGGTAAAGGGTAATGAACTTTCTTTTCTGGCACACCATGAACATTTTTTGAATCTTACAATAGTTACTACTGGTGTGATTCATGCCACCTACTGCCCCCATACTTGATCCAGTACTCACGAGGAAAATTGCCAGATAAAGTACCAAATGAGATGTTCATGAAAACATACAGAAAGGAATAAAAGTACTGAAAATATAAGTTGATATTACTTAGGTCTGAGGCACATGTGTATTCATTTATTAGCCTATCCCACTGCAGATGAATTAGGTGTTTTAATGTTGACTAAGATGCTTAGGATTATTTTTTCAAAATCTATCTTTTTTCATATTTCTTATTCATAGTTTTTAAAAATATATTTTATTGATTGTGGTATTACAGCTGTCCCATTTTTTCTTCCCTTTTTCTCCCCCTGCCCTGTACTCCCCTTCCCTCCAGCATTCCTCCCCTTTAATTCATGTCCATGGGCTGTGCATAAAAGTTCTTTGGCTTCTCCATTTCCTATACTATTCTTGACCTCCCCCTGTCTATTTTGTACCTACCAATTATGCTTCTTATTTCCTGTGCCTTTTCCCCAATTCTCCCTCCTCCCCCTCCCCCACCAATAACTTTCCATACGATCTCCCTTTCTGTGATTCTGTTCCTGCTCTAGTTGTTTGTTTTTGTGTTTTAGGTCCAGTTGTTGATAGTTGTGAGTTTGTTGTCATTTTACTATTCATAGTTTTGGTCTTCTTTTTCTTAGATAAGTCCCTTTAACATTTCACATAATGAGGGTTTGGTGATGATGAACTCCTTTAACTTGACCTTATCTGGGAAGCACTTTATCTACCCTCCCATTCTAAATGATAGCTTTGCTGGGTAGAGTAATCTTGGATGTAAGTCCTTGCTTTTCATCACTCTGAATACTTCTTTCTAGTCCCTCCTTGCCTGCTAGGTTTCTTTTGAGAAATCAGCTGATAGTCTTATGGGAACTCCTTTGTGGGAAACTATCTCCTTTTCTTTTTCTGCTTTTGAGATTCTCTCCTTATCTTTAATCTTGGGTAATGTAATTATGATGTGTCTTGGTGTGTTCCTCCTCGGGTCCAATTTCTTTGGGACCTCTGAGCTTCCTGGGCTTCCTGGAAGTCTATTTCCTTCACCAGACTGGGGAAGTTTTCCTTCATTATTGTTCAGATACGTTTTCAATTTCTTGTTCTTCTCCTTCTAGTACCTCTGTGATTCAGCTGTTGGAACATTTAAAGTTGTCCCAGAGGTTCCTAAGCCTCTCCTCATTTTTTTGAATTCTTATTTCTTCATTCTGTTCAGGTTTAATGGTTATTTCTACCTTCTGTTCCAAATCATTGCTTTGAGTCCTGGTTTCCTTCCCTTCACTGTTGGTTCCTTGTATATTTTTCTTTATTTCACTGTGTATGACCTTCATTTCTTGCTGTATTTTGTGTCTGTACTCGATCATTTCTGTGAACACCCTGATTACTAGTGTTTTGAACTGTGCATTTGATAGGCTTGCTGTTTCCTTGTCACTTAGTTCTTTTTCTGGAGCTTTGATCTGTCCTTTCATTTGGACCATATTTCTTTGTCTCAGCACACTGTTATGTTGTAACTGGTGATGCCTTAGATTTTCACCAGGGCGGGTCAACCCACTGTGCTGGGTTGTGGCGCTGTATGTGCGTGAGGGGTCTGAGAGGGAACAATGCTGCTTGCTTGGGTCTCAGCCCACTTTGAGCCACTTACCCCGCTAACCACAAGTTTTTGCACCTTTCTGGTGTTGATTCCTGGGTGGGTGGGTTTGTGTACATTCTAGGACCCTATGGGCCCCTCCAGTGGACTCTCCTGTGAGACTGGCAGTTTCTCACCCTGTTGCAACCCCCACAGATTTTTACAGCCAGAGGTTTTGAAAACTTTCTTTCATGGCACTGAGTTGTACGATCTGTCTTGCTCCCCCGTTGTTCCTCCTGGTTTGTCCGTATGTAAATGTGGAACCACCCGGCCAGCCAGTTTCCACTTCACCTGCCTGGTCCACCAGCTGCTGCCTTGCCTTGTGTCCTCTCTACCCTGGCTGCCCGTGTCCGCCCCTCCTACCAGTTTGGATGAATGTTTCTTCTTTAACTCCTTGGTTGTTGGACTTCCATACAGTTTGATTTTCTGGCAGTTCTGGTTGTTTGTTTTTAAATTTGTTGTCCTTCTTTTGGCTGTGTGAGGAAGCGAAGCATATCTACCTATGTCAATATCTTGGCGGAAGCCTTCATAGTTTTTTTGTTTTTTGGGTTTTTTTTTTTAGATTTTTTAAAAAATATATTTAACATTCAGTGTTTTGTATTAGTTTCTGGTGTACTGCATAGTGGTTAGACAGTTGTATAGTTTACAGAGTGTTTTCCCTTGATATTTCCAGTACTCAACAGGCACCACACATAGTTAGAATATTTTTGACTATATTTCCTACATTGTACTTCACATCCCCATGACTATTTTGTAACTTCCAATCTGTACTTCTCAATCCCTTCTCCTTTTTTACCCCACTTCCTAGCCCCATCCCCTCTGGCAACCATCATTCTGTTCTCTGTATCCGTAAGTCTTTTTCTGTTTTCTAAACTATATCATGATGATTGGACTTATTGGAGTTAGCGGCTTTTTCTATATCATGATAATCTAGTTTTAAAAATCAGTCTTTTACCTCAAAGCTATCTTAAACAGAAGCTGGTATAAAAGGACAGCCTCATTGGTCACTGGCATTGATACAGCTCCTTCCAGCCTCCCATCCCTCTTTAGTAAGCATTTATTGAGGGCAGACTATTTTATGGAAATGACGGATTTGGAGTGACTGAGGGTTGAGTCTGCTTTCCCAAGTTGCCCCAGTTTGCCACCCTCTGGTATTGCTCAGAGATTTGTTGACACAGACGAAAATGTTAATGCCGTGAAGGGTAGTTATATACTACAGACCATATAAGGAGGGAATTGGCTTGGTTGGATTAAAAATAACAAAACTCAGACATTTTCCAGCAGAAAATGGTACATGTTCTTACATGAGGTTCGTAAATAGAAGGTAGACCAGTTGGTTAGTCTTAGAAGACCTGTGGGCAGTCAGCTTGCAGATGGGTCTGTGTAATGCAGTCTTTTATTTTTTTTCCTACCTCCTCCTCTCCCTCTCTCTCCTTCCTTCCCTCCCTGTTGCGCTCTTTCAGTTTTATAATTTTCTGCTATTAGATTTCACAAGTATCAGAAACACTGTATGTATCCGTTAAAAGTCATGTCGCCCCGCCCTTTTCTTCTTTTAGAAAGGTGTTTTATAGAGATAAAATATTAGCTGTATAGAAGCACATAGTAGATATATTTCTAAAATGGTTTTCCATTGCTTTTTGGGGTTTTAGTCTTCAAGTTAAAGTGGCTGTAAGTAATCCGTTGTATTTGAATGAACAGGTGTGTAATTCAGTTGGCTTTATCTCATATTGTAAACTCCTTAGTTTTTTGTAATAGAGGTTTTTGTAAATAATTCATTGTTAAAATTTTGTGGGTACATATACTTGGGACCGTGTGTGTATATATATATTAATGTAATTGAGTCCGGAAAGCTTTAGGATTGGTGAAAGCTTTAGGATTGGGAAAAGCTTTGGTTTAATGCCACCTGAGACTCGGAACAAAGAGCACTTCTGTGCAGATGCTCCATCTTTGCCAAATGCAGCCTTTCTCCTGCAGAACTAATAATGGATGGATTTGGATACTAGCAAGTGAGGTAATACAAGTTTTTACACAAATGCCTCTAGATATTTCAGTGATAGGGCCCCCCACCTAGCTATTTTTAGGCATGCTTTTTTGGTGAGGAGACTATCGTAAAAGTCACTTGGGTTCCAAAATGGAAGAAGCAAAGTTCATAGAAGCTTTTTTACAGCCTGTTTGCAATGAATCAAGTCCTTAAACAGGAGAAGCTTAAAAATGTCTTTATCCTTATGATTTCAGGAGTGATCTCTGTTCTAAAGTGGACATCAACGGAGGATCAATCAGGCCATGTAAGTATTGTACTAAGCAAATATCTACCTGGCTAAGCACAGATCCAGCATACTTGACCTTGGAAGGGAGAGGATCAAGTAGTTGACTCAGATGTTAGTGTTTGGAACTGTAAAATAAAGACACTGTAGTCTACCAGTGCAGTTTAATCCTGAGGGGCCATCTCTGGCTATCTGGTTAAAGCCTGGTGGTCTTGATCTTTTGGGATAATTGGACAAGGATATTTCATCTGTCTAGAATTAATAAAGTGACTGGAGCAGGAGGCCATTTGTCACTTTATGCAGCCATCATCAAACACAAACTTATTGATCTTGATTACAGCTAGTTACTCTTACATGGAAGGGCTGGCCCCATCAGAGTAGACTGACCCAGACCACAGAAGGTCATGAATGTAGACCTAAGAAAAGGCAGGGAACTGGGGTGTGACTCCTAAAGATTGCACTATTACTGAACCATGTCTATTTATATCAAGGAACCTACTCAAGGACTACATTTTCCTCAAGTCCTCAGTCATGAACATACTTTCTGAAGGGAGTAATATGCTAAATACTTCCTTATTTACCTGTCTGCATAGTCAGTAGCACTTGAAACCACTGTTCAGGCTACCCTTGAGAGTTACCTTGGTAAATGAGACGCTCAACTTGGGACCAGAATATTTGGATATCACAGGCTGATAGGATTTGGGTGTGAAGGTTATGGGGCCAACAGAATGAAGCATTAAATATTCCTAATTCTTGTTTCTTTTATGTGTGTGGGTCTTTGAACAAACTTTGTCTCTAACAACATCATAGGATTAAAATCTCCCAGCAACTCACAGACAAATGTCTGATGTGAATGAAAACCTTAATGTTAGAGCTAGAAAATTGTGTGATCATGTGACTTTTATCACAGGCTGCTCTCTAGCTGTCACCTTGAGAGTCTGTCCTGCTGGAAGAAACCAGAAAAGCAAGAAGTGTCTTCTTCAGAACCTCAGAGGGATTTCAAATCTCTAAAGATGAGGGATTTTTGTCTGAGATGAAACAAGCATATTAAATCCATATCCCCTCCCCCCACTTCTCCATATGCAAAGACTACACACAGCACTTAGTGGAAATGGAACTTGATTTCAGAGACTGGCCAACTGAACAGTCTACCTTCAAGGGTCTGTTCTGAAATTAGTTTAGTGGTGGCAGATAGGGACGTTTGTTCACTGTTTCCCAGGAATTGTCAGTCATGACAGTTGGAGGTTGCAGACTGACGTCCTGCTGACTTGGAGCTGGGTCCCTGGTCCCTGGTTTCTGACACCTGGCTGCTCTGGCTTATGCTGTGGGAAGGATGAGCATCATTCTGCCTTCCCTGTGCTGGGTTGCTTTATAGTAGTACCTGCACCTTCCCCCTGCTCTCAGCTCTGCACTGTGTGTGGCTGACAGGCTTCACAGAGAAGGCAGACATTTTGGTGTCATGTGGCCCTCCTGGGCTCTGCCTGCCACCAAATATGCTGTCACCTTACCCCCTCAGCATGCCATACCTGGCAGCTTTTGGAGAGGCCTCTTGGCTCCTTTAGGAATAACTACCGAAAGAGCAGCTGTCTTTCAGCCTCCTCCAGACTGATTGAATTGGGTTGTTGTCAACCTGTTGTTGGAAGAGTTCCTAATGTAGCAGACTTGGCTGTCATTGACATTTATAACTTGAAAGCCATATCACAGATGATTTTGAGTTTCCTATAATCCTTTAAATAGCCTTCAGAACATAAAGCGCATGGCCTCTACACACTTTGGCAACTCCCAGGAGATTGGAAAGAGTTGGGTCTTCCAGAAAGTAGAGAAGCAGCTCTCTATTCTCCCATATTGTAATGTCATCTTTCTTCTGATTTAGATAGGAAGACGTTGTCTTAGCTTTGTGCTTAGGTTTGTGTGGAACCATGTGAGTCAGTTTATATCAGGAAGGTTATTGGTTTCTAAGAACAAGTGGCTCTTTAACTCTGACTACTATAGAGCCTGTGTGCGGTGATTGATGTCAGAGCATTGACATCAGAAAGTGTTCCTCACATGGGTTGGTAGATCCTGTGCCTAGTCTTTTATGCCTTAATTTTGGAAAGAACCAGTTTCTAAGCTTCACTTTCTGATGTGTGACTGGAAGAGAAAGATGCAGTGTTCATGGTAAAAAGTAAAATTAAAACCAAAGTTACCCCAATAGGTCATGTAAACATATACTACAAAGAAAGTGGAGAAAGGGAGAATGAGATTGGAATACGTTTTATTGACTGTGGTTCTATCTAGATTGCAAATTTTCCGAGGGCTAGGACTGACCTGTTGCCTTTCATACCACAGTGGCCAGCACAGGACCTGGCACGTGGCAGCATGATGAGCTGAACAAAGGAGTGTAAAGAAGAAAAGATGTAGAAAAAATTGATTTCATTTTACAGTCATGTGTCACTTAATGATGGGGATGCATTCTGAGAAATACATTGTTAGGCATTTTTGTCATTGTGCGAACATCATAGGGTGTACTACACAAACCTAGGTGGTCCAACCTATGTGGTCCAGCCTGTTGCTCCTAGGCGACAAGCTTGTAAAGCACATTATTGTACAAAACAATAAGAGACTAAATCAAGCACAAAAGAAAATGATGCAATCTAGAGATGCGATAAACACAGCATATTGCTGGCATAACACCACATACTGTTTTATAGGTAGAATGAGTACACTCTAACAATACAAAGTATAGTAAATATACAAACCAGTCACTTATCATCAAGTATTATGTACTATACATAATTGTATATGTTGTACTTTTATACAACTGGCAGTGCAGTAGGTTTGTTTACATCAGCGTCACCACAAACACATAATACATTGTGCTATGACATTTTAAACTTTTTTTTTAATCCTCACCCAAGGATATAGTCACTGATGTTAGGGAGAGAAGGGGGCTGGGGGAAGAAAAAGAATAAGAGAGAGGTGGGGGGAGAGAAACATCAATGTGAGAGAGAAACATTGATTGACCACCTCTGCATGTGCCTGCACCAGGCATCAAACCTGCAACCCAGGTGTATACCCTGACCGGGGATTGAATCTGCAACCTTTTGATGCGTGGAATGGTGCTCCACGCAGCTAAGCCACCTGGTCGGGGCACGTGACTGTATTTTTATCCTGGTAGTGCTGACCTTGAAATACATTAATCAACAAATCCAGATTATGAGATTTAAAGTTAATTACGTTTTCCTGTTGATGTCAAAGATGAGTAATCTTGGAAGAGGCATAACAGAATTGGGGATTTAGACAACAGGCCTTAGAAGTGATTAAAATGAAACAATTTCACTGCCTCTACTCAGATTTCTGCCTATGGTTCTCAGGACGTTAGTCACCTCTTAGGAAATGTGAGCGCCTGACCTTGTCCGTGTGCTGTGCAGCTAAGTCCAGTGCATATTTGCCAGGCAGGAATGGGCAGGCACAAGCTCCTCAGCCAGCTTGATGGTGGCCACAGCCTTCTGGAAGATTGCCAGCTGAGGAATGTTTGCCACCTTTCTGGCCCTTTGCCTGTGGTGCACGTTGGTACTCCTTCTGAGTCCAACCTAGAAGTGCCTTGGAGTCTATAGACCATACTCCGATAACCGTTGCCCACTATTGATAGAGGAGCATGGTGGAGTAAATCCCACTTCCTCCTGGCCCAAGGGAAAGGTGAAAGGTGGAGCCGCAGGGGCAGGGGGCAGGGCTGTGGAGAGCCTCTTGCCGTGTAACCAGGCCAGATGTAGAGCAGCAGAGCAGCTGTTTTCTCAGGCATGCCTGGTTTTGACTGGCTCTAATCAGAATTCCCAGTTTGTGACAAGAGGTTTCAAAACAACATCTTGCATCTGTTCTCTGGCTTTACTTGAAAACAATATTTAAGAATTTTAAAGTATTTCAAATATCCAGATGAGCGATATCCAGACAAGCACAGAGACTTACTAGAAGACTCATGTACTTCCCCCTAGATGCCCTGCCCTTCTGATCTCACTAATCACTAGTCTTATTGACTGGAAAAGATGCCTATGTGGGCTTAATGTTAAAGTTACTGTCCTTTAGTCCCTGTAAATTCTAAGAAATGAGGTCTGCCTGGATCCCAGACCTACACCAAGCCGCAGCATACCCACGCTCTGAGGGGGCTGGAGCTATGTGGGTCCGCCTTTACCTCTGGTTTTCTTTGTTCATTCTGTTATGTCATTGAATGTTTCAGTCCTTTTTTCCAGCTAGTTCAGGATTCCCTTGTAAAGAGCAGTTCAGTCAGTCCTGCTCGGCAGGGCTAACGCCATCTCCACATCTCATTCTCTTCCCATAACACTTCATCATCCTTGATGCCACACATAGGCAACCCACTTTCTAAGTGATCGCTCATTTCTTCCCAAGGCAGTATGGGATTTCTCCATCTCTGTCCATCTTCCTGGAGGAGGGAGGTGGAGGCCATTTCACATCGCCTTTCAGGTTTAAGATGATGGATAGACAGCATCTGTTGGGCAGGCTGATGCTCCCCCTAAGGTTAATTAACAGAGGTGAGGCCCACTGACAGGTTTCTAGTCTTCACCATGTCTGTTTTCTGGGACCAGAGCTGGAGTTATTTTAGCTGTGTTGATGGATGACTAATGATTCACTTAACTATTTGTTTTGGTCTGAACCTGAAGCCGGCTTACAGGAATCAGTGCCCACAGCTTAGACATCGGAGGGGCCTGTGGAGAGTGTATCATTACCCGTTTAATGAGAAATGCTGCTGTGAAAGGAAGGGTAGAGGGAGTTGCTGAGCCAGAAGAATTGAGGGGAGCCCAGGTGAGGGTAAGGCAGGAAGGATTGAGGAAAAGGAGGTGCAGTGGCCTTGGGAATTTAGCTGAAGTGTTTAGGGACTCAGGATTCTTACAGAAACTGAGCAGTTTTGGAAAATTCTAAGCCATCGTGGTCTGGTACAATAAAAATCAATCACTAGAAAAATGAAATAAAAGAACGAGAGGTCAAAATAACAAGTCTTTAATTTCATTATTAGATTAAAAAACATAAAATGACCCTATCAAATTGTTCTAAAAATTTCCAGAACACTTACTCTTCAATTTTGGTGGCTCTGACTTCATAGACCAGAAACACTTTGTGGGCTGTCCCCACTTTGTGTTCCCCTCCTTTCCCCCTTGAGTAGCACTGACCTGGAGGATGTGGGTCTCAGCTCTGTTTCTGCGCTCATGCGCTGGGAGACCCATCTTGGCCTTTCTGAATCTGGGATTTTATGCCAAAAGTGGTGGTTGGCCAGCATGGTACAGCTCTCCCTGAGAGAAAATGTAGGACCGGGACAACAGGTGCATATTCCTGAGTCCCTGGGCCCAGTGGGTCTCCTTTTAGAAATCTTTCTGGAAGGAACATGCTATAGATTATTTTATATATTCCCTTGGCCACCTTGACCGAGTGTCTGACCAGCTCATCAGAAAAGTGTATGTCCTGCATTAGTGACCTTCTATAACAAATGGACCTCTGTGTGTATCTGTGTTTGTCTGTCTGTCTATATAGTTATTTTTCTTGTCCATAGTTTTGGACTAGTGGTAGTTGGGGGTGGGGGCATGGCCCCTTTTAAGAAGTCATTTAACAACTAAGACTAAATAGGCCTGAGTTTTTGAACACAGGCCCTCCGGGATCACCCTGCAGTAATGTTCACCGCAGCTCACTGGACGTAGGGAACAGGGGGAGGAGCCAGCATGGGAGGATATCTTTGTCTGGGCCTGGAAGTAGTTCGTGTCACTTCTCATTCATATCCCCTTGCCTAGAATTCAGTCACCTGGCCACGCCTCCCTGGGACACGGAGCCTAGCAATGTGTTCAGGGAGAAGAGAACGAGGGTTCAGTGAGCAACGAGCATTCACTGTAGCGCCCTTCTCCTACTTCTCGGACTCAGTTATCTGAATCTTGTTCGCTGTTGCATTTTTTTATCCAAATGAAGTCATTTACTCCTCGTTTATGCCTCCCCCTCATTATAGTCAGGCATTTCATTTTTATGCACTGGGCTAAGAAGCAATGGAAAGAAAACAGAGTGGAGGTTGTCTCAGAATTAATGGATAGTGATTACGCAGGCTGCTGTCAGCAGCCAGGAGTGGCCAGTGCTGACTATGAGAGTAAATTGGATGTGTGCCATAGGGTGCATTTGGACTTTTTTTAAATCAAGGTATTTATGAGTTAAGAGTAATGCTAGTCTTCAGAAAAGGAATGACACTTACATGGAGGGAACCATTGGTTCAGGGGAAGCCAGTAGCCCATATCGAAGGGTGACAGAGGTAAGGTAACTTGACAGAAAGCTGAAGTGGCTCTAATATCTTTATAAGTATACTTTTCCCACTGCAGTGAATTAAAAAAAAAAAAAAAAGACACCTTTATTGGCTCTCAGTGAAGAGAAATCAGAGAATCAGAAGTGGGAGGTGAGATTTGTGGGAGTGTCGGGGGGTGTGTGTGGTGGGGCTCTTAGCGGAATTGCTGGGTGTAACATTGTTCCGGAGCCAGCTTTTAAGGGATGTCAGTCAGAAGAACTGGACTAGGCATCTTTGGACTGAGATTCTACTACTGAAAATCAGGTATATAGGTCATGGAAGAGGTGAGATGCAAAAAGTAAGTGGTAACCCAGAGATTCGCAGCCACAGGAAGATGGCCCGCACTAGGGCTGCAGGGGAGATGCGAGTGAGGGGCATGGTCGGGGGGCATTGTCCTGGAAGGAGCTGTACCCTGGGCAGATGGAAAGAGGGTGAGAGACTCCAGCGTCTTGCGTGCCTGCCCTTGCAGCTTCTGCTGGTGCCTCCCACAGGCTAACCAGTAGGGAAACCAGGGGGCAAGGATGTTTGGGATGTCCTTTCCTTTGAGACCTTGCAGAAAGGACAAGGTGTGCGTAGAATGCATTTGAGAGCAAAGAGGAGATGTTGGCACAGGGAGTGTAACCTGCTGGTGAAAAGGAAGGAAGAGAAACAGGCTGAGTGAGAGATTGCTTTAGGAAGAAATTTTGAGTTTTGATTTTGGATCTCTTTCTTTAAGCCATATATATATTTCTGCGTTTGTGGTTCTCTTTTGCCACCTATGTTCTTTTTTCTATAATTTTGTTATGCTTTTTATACCCTATGATTTCTTTTTATTGACATACAGACAGGGCAGAAATAGGTGTACAGTTGTGCCTGTGCAAAACACAGTTTATTCTTATTATTAATTATTGAATTACTGTTTTCCATATGAATAGCTGTAAAGCTACTTTTGTCCCACCTTGTATTTGACTCCCCAATAATGACTAACGTTTGTTGAGGGCTCACTGTGTGCTAGGAAGGTAGTTCTTTATCTGTATAGCATACCTCGTTTTAGTGCATTTGTAGATCCTGTGCTTTCATCACCATCGAAGCAAGGCCTTCCGTCAGCAAGAAGATTAAAACTCGCTGAAGGCTCGCTGGATAGTTAGCATTTTTCAGCACTAAAGTATTTTTAAATTAATGTATATACATTGCTTTGTTAGACATAATGCTATTGCACACTTAATAGAATGCAGCATAGTATAAACCTAACTTTCATATACACTGGGAAACCAAAAAATTCTTGTGACTCACTTTGATACTTGCTTTATTGCAGTGCTGATCGGAACCAAAGCTGCAATTTCTCTGAGGTGTGCCTATTAATTCATTAAATCATCACAGTTACTCTGTGAGGCAGGTATAGTCAGTTCTCATTATTTGTGGATTCTGTATTTGCAGATATGCATACTTGTGTTAAAATTTATTTGTAATGCTAAAGTCAGTAGTTACAGTGTTTTTGTGACCTTTCACGAAAGGGAGGAAAATCCGAGTTTGCCTTCTGGTTTCAGGTCTCATACTGTAAATGTGTGTCCTCTTTATGGTCTAATTAGTGACACTGGGGAGGAATTTGTGAGCTTTTTTTAAAAAAGTGATTTCGCTCTTTATGATGGCTACGAAGCATAGTGCTAAAGTACTATCTGGTGTTCCTAAGTGCAAGAAGGCTGTGATGTGCTTTAGGGCAAAAATACATGTTAGATGACTTATTCAAGTCTGAGTTACAGTGTTTTGGCTGTGAGTTCAATGTTAATGAATGAACAGTATACCTTAAAAAAGGTATCAACACAGAAACACATATAAAGAACATGCTTATATGTTGATTAGTTGACAAAAATGTAACCAGAAGCTTGCAAGAACCTAACCCTGTATTTCTCTGGTTTAGTGTTTGCTAATTCAGTGTTGGGGGTGACTTTATAGGATATTACTACTGTGAAGTAAAAAAAAAAATTGTCTGTGCTACTATTATTCCTGATTTATAGAGACAGAGACCTCTAGAGTCAAGCAAGCTGCCCAAGGTCGTCACCCAGCAGGATCAGAACCAGGGTGGTCTGGTTGCCCTCCCTCCCCTTTTCGCCTCCATTCTTTACTGCCTTTCATATCTGTTTCCTACTGTTTTACGCCCTTCTCAATCTGCTGCTGATGCTGCTGGAGTCAACCCTGGCACTATTTTCAGTGATAAAACTCCTGTTGGTAAAGGCAACAGCTATCTCTGCTTGAGAATCGTGGTGTGTATAATCCTGCAATAAAGGTAACAATATTTGACATTTGTATAAAAAACCTCCGTGTGTTTTGAATGCATAAGTTCTCACAGGATTTCATAAATAAAAACTGGCATCTTAGGCGGTTGTGATTTGGTCAGGGTCCCAGGATGAGAAGGTGGTAGAACAGAGACTCACAGCCAGGTTTCCTATCTTTGAATCCCCGGCTCTTCTGCAGTATGGAGGCTGCCGCTGGGTAAGGCTCTAGGGGCTGAGTGACTTGGCTGCTGCTGCTTCCATCCTGCATTGACCTGAAGAAACCCTGGAAAGTTAGAACTGTGTGTAGAGAAATATTTTCTTTAAATAGACTATTTATTTCCAGGTTCATAGAAGATCTCCCATGGGCTCGAATGACTTTTTGGGAAAGATGTTAATTTTTTTGTGTTCATTAGGGAAATATTTGAAAATAAATAAGAAAATAAAGGGAAAATAATTGAAGGGCTGCTGGGACTTTGTTATTGGTATACTTTATCACTTAAATGTTGTTCCTGCCTTCTTTTAGTTTCCTTTTGTATTTCAATTTGTGTTTGAATAAGAAATTGATATACATATTAAGAATTGTAAGTGTACTTTATAAAACAAAGACATCCACACAAGGCAATCACTGTACCTGATTTCTGGTGTACAGCAAGTCATTGAAAATCTTCAAATAACCTCCTTTATTTGAACGTTGTTTTGTTATAATGTTTATGAGATACTGTAGAAACTTAACTCTCATTTTTATCATTTAGCTTATCTAAAATTAGTTTTGTTATATGTCATTTTGCTTAGAGTCATTGAATCAATTGACTGTCTTGAGGACTTACTGTACTCTTCCAAAGGTGTTCTAACTCTACCCCAGTGATTTGCAACTGGTACTGAGTTTGTTTCCTTGGGTACATCTGCCACCTCTTGGGTGGAGGGTGGGGGTAGGGCATGTGGTGGGTGGAGCCCAGGAATGCTACTGAACGTTCTACAATGCACAGGACAACCCCACAACAAAGGATTATTTGGCCGAAATAGGCTGTAGTGCTGAGGTTGAAAATCCTGCTCTCTCCTCAATATTAACTGAAGAGTAGTCTGAATGTGTGAAACACAAAAGCTTTTGTCTGTACTTTGATGTCGATTTTGTGTTTTTAGAAGGCTTTTGTTTGCCTGGTTCTTTTGCTTCTGGCTGAGCTGCAGCTGCCCATGTGGGTGGGGTTGGGAGTGGTCCTCTCCAGGTACCAGTGCAAGGTGGTATGTAAAACCGACCTCAGCAGGTCTGCTTTTTTGTTATCACACTGTGTCGGCAATTCTAAATTCTTAGATTAGAACACTTTTTAAACTTGCCGTTTAATAAACATTGTGTTCTACGTGGAAATGAATTTGAGAACGCCTTGTCATGCAGTTGGCCCTGACACATGCGTACTGAGCTATACATGTCTCTGACAGTAAGTCCCTAACAGTTCAGAACTGGAGCTTGCTTCAGGTGCAGTTCATGCCTCAGATCCTGGGTGCATGGTACAAGGAATAGAGTACAACATATTTCAGTGTTTGAATAGAGCTTTTCAATAAACACTGATAGTGCTGTTTAAGATGAAGAAATGGAACTGGAGATTCTTAAATTCTGTTACTGCGTGACCACTTGGAGTTTTTATGTGATTAAAATTTAAAACAATGCGGAAGTGGAACTTTTAGGTATGATGTTGTTTGATGAGTGCATGTTTTAGTTCATAGAAGAAATATTTTACTGAGTTTTAGAAGTAGCTTTAAAATTGACATTCTCTTTAAATGGTTGTTTTAAAACAATCAAGAATATAATATGAATGATTATTGCATGACCATTGCTGGAAATAATTTTGTCACTTGAGGGAGGGAATGTTAAGTAGTAATCTGCCCTGTGTGTCCCCATGCTATGTGTGTCACTGTTAGGATGCTTGAGATCTTTAAAAAAAAAAAAATAAGTGACAGAGAATGAAAGCAGGCCCAGTGAAAGCAATTTGTTATTTCTGTTGATCTCGTTTCTGGCCCATGTGAAGCCTGTGCTCTTTCAAATGCTACATAGGATTGAAGTTCTGGTCTATTAATGTCTTTGTGAGAGTAGACAAATTTTTCCTTCCACCTTAATGTTTTAAAACATTTTTGTTGAATTATATATAAAGAATAGTGCGTACATTGTTAGTATATAGCATGATGAATGGCCACAGCCAAACACACCTGTGCAAATGTACTCAGATCAAGAAACCAGACTGCACAGTACCCCAGAAGCTCCTTTGTAAAAGATCTCCATTCACCCTGGTCCCAAGTGTGACCACTGACTGTTCCAATAGCACAGATCAGTTTGCCTGTTTTGGGGTGTTACATAAAGAGAATTAATTATACAGTACTTAAGGAAAAAACTAATCTTTAATCCATCTCTGAGTTTTGATTCTGGCTAGAGACAATTGAAATATTCTAAAATGTGGCAGTTAAATAAACATCCTATGATTTTAGAAAGAGATGGACAAAAATTCCCACCATGTTTCATGTGTGGCCTCGCTAATAGAAGCATTGGCTTGCAATTAATAACATCTAAAATGCTTGCTTCTGTAATGAAGACCACAACCAACCTAATTGTGGTATTACCTTTTGGGCTATAGAATTTTATTTGGAAGGCAGATACTTGTACAGAAATTAAATTGGAATTTGTATATGTATTGAAGCAATCAAGTTCATTTGCAACTAGCGTAGCTTACAGACTTAAAGTGTAGTCAATGAGGTGGATATACCATATAGAAGCTTATAAATTGCATTTGGGTTGGAAACCATAACATTTCAGTGCAGTCTTATTGCATCAGTGTATTGTATTCAGAATACCATTTTCTGAATAGTCAGCATGTCTTTTCTGTAGGGATGGAATGGTGGATGGGAGGTTTCATAGTTGAAGTTTAGGCCATGGGGATCTGAAATCGCCCTTCATGCTATGGGGAAATTTAGAACTCAGTTCGAAGGCCTTTGGGAATGTTGCACTGTTAAATTAATGTAAAACTGTTGCGTAGAAAATATAGCCTCCTCTACAACCATCCACGGCGAGAATATGTACTCTCACTCCTTCCTGGATCTGTCAGAGGCTGGCTTCCTCACGGTGAGCTGCGGTGGCCAAGTTGGGACGTTGGTGTGGCTCCCACCGAGGTGTTATGTGGCAGCAGGCCACATGGGACGTGAAAAGTATTTGCCACGCAACTTCTGTTGGTTCCAGCAGAGATGGAAAGGAACAGTTCTAGCAGAAATGTTAAGGCAGGGATGTTTGTCTCTGGGAAGCTGGTCTTTGCTCACTTAATTTTTTGCTTGTGAAAAATATTCTCTTCTTTCTTCCCTGTAGTGGTTTCTAGCTACCTTCTCTAATTATAACAGGGAAGAATCATATATGCTTTATTCTTTGAAACTTATTTGTGTCCACTTGCTTTGTCTGTGTGGTTTGTTTGTTGTTTTGTTTGGTTTTTTTTCTTTGCATTTTCAAGGCTTTGATGCAGGAGAGGCAATGCTTGCAGATAAAGCCATTTAGGAACTAATATCTGAGATGGGAATTGGATCATGACACTCCTGGGCTTCCGTCTCTTCAAAGTCACTCTTCAGCTACTGGTAGCTGTAAGTCCTGCTGTGGCCTTAAAGACCCTGGTCACCTTGTCTTGCCACCCAGGACTTGTCTTGGCACCTCCTGTACGGTCCAGGCATGCAGGGGAACTGTGCCCATGAGTGGGACTGTTTGCTGGTGCCTCTCTCCATTCTCAGGCTCCACCCTGCTGGGGGGGACTTCCTCCATCATCCTCTTTTTATCTTTCAGGGTTTTCTTCCTCGATTCTCCTGGATAGGATGAGGGGAATTTCTTCTGTGTTCTTGTGATACTCGTGTCTAACATGTACTCTTGCATTTGTGCACTGATCTGTATGTTAAGCGCCATCACATGCAGGCACTTAATAAATACCTATTGAACCAATAGATGGATTTCATCTTTATATTATATTCTAATCTATGGATGTGTCTGTCTCCCTACTACAGTTTGAGGGCAGGGATCATGCCTAGTTTTCATCACATGCTCAGTGCCTGCCAGAGGTTCCCAGAAATGCTTGAATGGAAGCAAGCATTTTATGCAGAGGCCAGAGTGAGTTTTCCTTGCACCCCAGGCATTTGTATTAAGCCTTGAGTGTATCGGCAGAGCCTTATCCTGTGGCTTTGTGACAGGTGCAAGGGAATCCCAGAATGCTATGGGGTAAGAACCATGCCTTGTTCCTCCCCAGTCCCCACCCCCTTGTTTTTGAAATAGGATGTCTCCTGTATGGGCAAGTGTTGATGAAAGCATTCATCTCTCAGAGAACATTCCTGACAGTGATGTTGATTACTCTGTTGATTGCTGATGCAGGAAAACGTAAGTTTAAAAAAAAGTGGGTTATGTAAAGGCAATATTAATTATCATCCTTTAGGGGAAATAACTGTCATTTTTACACGATCACTACAGCCCACTAAAGGTTCCTAAATCAGATCATAGGCGTGTTTATTCGGTTCCCAGAAAAAAGAAATTAACTGATGGTGGGGGGATAGAGCTTTTCCAAACTTGAGTCTTTCTTTCCCTAACCTGCTCTTTGGCAGTTGCTTATTTGCCAGTGAGTGCCCAGCAGGTCGTGAAATGGGTAACCAGGGAAAAAACCAAATTTTGTAGGAGAGCAGAAAGATGTGCATTTTTAATATTTCCTGCATTTTCTTTGGTGCTGAGGCCTCTGCCCTCAACACATGCCCTGTCCTTCCAGTTGGATTGTTCCTGAGTCAGAAGAGATTCCATGTTGCAGGATGCCTGGGTGTCTGGAGAGTCTGTGATATTAGGGGCTCTGCTGCCTTCAGAAGTTTGAGGAGCCCTGAATGATGAAGAGGCACCTTGCCTGAGGCCCTTGACTCACACAGCATGGTTCCTTAATCCCAACCTGGGGGAAAGAAAATGAGAGGAGACATTCCAAAACACAATCCTTAACCATGCCTCTATGTGAGAGAATCGAGCAGATTAGTATGGATGGTCTAGATATCACCATGTCCAGAATGCGTTGACCTTTTGTGGAGTGGTTGTTACTCTCCATGGATCATCCCCCACCGGCCTGGACACAAGGGAGTTTTGCTCAGTCTTATAGGCAGAAAGGAGACAAGTGAACTCTGAGCAGCCGTAGCACAGTGACGTCCATCACGAAGGTTTCACCTGCTAATCTCTGCTGTGCTGTGACAGTGCCACCTCAGAAGGACATTCCCTTTCCCAGGCCTGAGGTTAGCAGGCTTCATTACTCACCGTGAGCCTGCCCTCAGAGCTACTACCGTTGCCCTGAGAAAAGGAGAAAAATTGGCTTTGACCACCGTGAAAGTATTGAAGGCAGCTGTAAGCGCGAGGCTCTCCTCTCCCTCCATCTCCCCTTCCTGATCAGTCATTAGATCCCCATATCCTACTTTGGCCTGAATTGCACTAAGGGGGCTGAGTACTCCCCCTATCCCAGCCCGGAAGATCTTTCAGTCACCAATTCCTCACACACATAGGAACTGACACCAGATTTTCCCCAACAGTGGTTTTTGAAAGGCTAATCTTGTGGGGAGAATTGACTGTAAGAGGTCAGGGGAGGTATAGTCATCAGATAGGCTGTCGGGTAATGACTGTTGGCCTGTGTAAGTTGATGGCGGCATAGGCTCAGGTGTGGGGAGGGGGATGGTGATGAGGGCCGATACCTCATTTCCCAATGACTGGGCCCCTCCCCGTCTTCATCTCCTGCTGCCTTCCCCATGATTGATTTCACTCCACCACTCCTGTCTTCTGTACTTCCCCCAGGTCTATACTCTATACTGTATTTTTTAAAATGCCACTTACTTCCTGAAACGATACACATCTGCACATAAACACACACACTTGCTTGTCACTCCTTTGACTTTCCTGTTGGCATGCAGGTGCCCCAGTGGCAGGCAGGGACTTTCTCATATTTATTGCTGAGTCCCAAGTTCCTAGAGCGCTCAAAATATTTGCTGAGGGAGTGCATGAAATGGAAGGACAACCAGCTGATGCCCTGATTACATAATTTCTATCGGAAAAATTGCTGTGACTGCCTGAGGTTTTAATTGCAGTGCTAAACACACTGAAAAATATCAAACTGTAATATCAATTTAATAAAAGTGAAGACATATTTCACACTTTAGAGTTTAAATAATAGGAAAAAATGAGGGAAGAGGCTATTGGTGTCAGCCATGGATAGGTTCTGCCTGTGGTGATAGAGATGAGCACAAAGAGGGACAACTTTGAACCTATTTATTTGTTGCAGTGAAATTCATCATTTTCATTTACATCTTGTACCATCCAGCTGTTAGTTGTTTTTGTTGGAAAAGACTTTTAGGGAAATAGTTCATCTCCCCCAGTGCTATCTGTGTTCTCAAAATTAGTTTTCCCAAGTCACAAGATTGGTTAATTCTGTCATTGGAAAGCACATGCTCTTCCCCAAGAACAGGAGCGTGTGACCAGGGTAAGGCTGGAGGGCGGGGCCCGTGGGGATGGAGAAGAGCAGTGGCCGGGGCCCCGCGGAGGGGTGGGCAGCCGGCTGCCTCTGCTTTTCCTCTAGATTTATGGCTACGGGGTGGCCTCTAGAGACCGAGGAGCTTGTTTTGAATCCTGTGCCTCTACTGTGTGACCTTGGGAGAAGTTCCTTAATCTCCCTGTGCCTCAGTGCTCTCATCTCTAAAACGGGGATCATAAGTGTACCTGCCCTATGAGACTGCTTTAAGGATTGAGGTAATACATGTAGAAGGTCTTAGAACAATGTCTGGGATAGCAATCACTCAAAACATTTCAGCTGCTATTTTTGAATGGGGGACCTTTTGTAGTCATTAGCGGTTAGTATAAATTTTAGCAGATAAAAGTTATGTTTTTTGGATCTGGGTATTGAGCCAGTGTACAGCACTTGAATCAGCTGGAAATGTAGATGTGAGGGGGGTATTCTGATACCAGGTGATGGGTGGACTGCAATTCAGTTCTGATGCTAATCGCCCGGAGTCGGTGTGGACCCGTAAGTTAAAGGGGGTATGGTCCCCAACAAGACTATCCCTACTTCAAATGTTAGCTGCAAGTGGGGTCCCCAGGCCTCTGGCACTTCTGACTCACTACAAATCCGAGGGGTTCCCATGAACTGAGGGGTTCCCCCAGGTTCAATAACTCACTAGAAGGACCGACAGAACTCAGAAAAGCACTATACTTACGATTACAGTTTTATTTTAAAGAATATAAATCAGGACCATCCACGTGAAGAGACGCAGACAGTTAGGGCTGGGGGGTCCAAATGCTGAGCTTCCATACCCTCTTCCTGTGGGATTTAGGGTAGGTCGCCTTCCTGGGACATCATTGTTTTCAACTGTTGATACGAAGCTCCACTGGGCTTGGTGTGCAAAGTCTTTATTGGGTTTTATTATGTAGGCATGATTGACTGAGTCACTGGCCATGTGGATGAACTCAGTGTCCAGGTCCCTCTCCTCCCCAAGACTGGGCTCACTCATAGCCCCAACCCTCTGATCACATGGTTGGTTTTTTTGGTGATCAGCCCCCAAGCTGAGTCTTCTCTTTTAGCATAGACTCAGGTGTGATCTAAGGGGCTCATGAGGAACAGTATCACTTCTATTATATGGGAATTTTCAAGGACTTAGTCTCCCTCTTAGGAACCAGGGACAAACGCCAGTCAATTTTTTTGCTATACAGTAGAGGATTTTATTCAAATTGAGATACAGTATAGGAGCCCAGCTCTTGTCCTGGTGTTGTCACTCGCATCTGCTGTCAGGTCGGATTTATGACTCGGCAGTAACATGGGATTAGTCTCGATAGCTCTCACTTTTCTTTCTTTAGAACAATTTCATATAGTCTCATAGTGATTATGCAGCCTTTTGGGATTTTATAGTGACCTTTTATTAAATAAGTCCCAAAGACAACATTTCTGAATTTGAGTCTTTCAAAAATATGTCTTGAAAATTGTTCTGTGATGCTGTGTGAATACAGTGAGTTACTGACTGCACAGCTGTCTTTCGGGCTCCCAGAGGTACCCTTTTCAATAAGTGCACGCTTGCCCTGAGTGGACGTGGGGTGCAGGCTTGTGGATGGACAGTCTTTCTGCTTTCTGCGTGCTGTGTTCTTGACCCCTGAATCCCTGTGGCCTGATGACCTGCAGGCTTATGGTGAGACCTGTGGTTGTCTTTGCTGTTCTCAGTGGACACTAGTGAATACCCACCTGATTTTTCCATTTGTTCTCCGATTCCTTTAGTAAGTGTGGTCTTTATAGTCTATCTTTTTGATTCTCTGTGTTCCGGACTGCTCACTAATGTGAACATCACAGTACAAATTGGTCCCTGCAACTAAAGCTTGGGTATTTCCAGAGGCTTTTTCATCTTTTCTTAAGCATTTGTATCCTGCATCCCCTCTTTCCCTCACTTCTGTTAGGTAGCATCACCCAGAAGGGCTTATCTGATTAGGGCTTAAGTGGCTGAAGCACCTTAACTAGATAAAAAGCCCCAAATAAGCCCTTCGCTTCCAAGTCATTTTTTTCATTATGGTGAAATATATATAACATAAAATTGATCATTTTAACCATTTTAAGTGTACAGTTCAGTGGCACTGAGCACATTCACATTGCTGTGAAACCATCACACCATCCTCCAGAACTTTTTCGTTTTCCTGGCTGTACCCATCGAACAGCAGCTCCCACTCGCCCCCACCCCCGGCAACCACCGTGCTTCTGTCTGTCTCTGTGACTACCTATTCTAGGTAAGTAAGGAAAATCATACGGTATTTGTCCTTTTGTCTCTGGCTTCTTCAATGTAGAATAATGCCTTCAAGATACATCCATGTTGTACCATGTGACAGAATTTTCTTCCTTTTTAAGGCTAATATTCAATTGCATGTGTATACCACATATTGTTTATCCATTTATCCACTGATGGGCATTTGGTTTGCTTTCCTCTTTTGGTTATTGTAAATAATGCTGCTATGAACTTGATGTGCAATTATATTTCAGTCCTTAGTTTTAATTCTTTGGAGTACCTACCCAGGAGTAGAATTGCTTGATCCCAAATCCTTTTTGACACAAGAAAACAAATATGCCCTTTTATGTGATTAGTGTGACCTACTTCAAACATGTAAATCACTTAGAACGGTGCCTGGCACATAGTAAGTGGCTGATAAATATTGTGGTTGTGGTTTCTGTTAGCAGTTAGTCATTTGCACCTACCTGATTAACAAATAATTTTTTTAAGTGACAATAAAATACAGATAATAGAAACTTTGGTTAGAACGTAGAGTATATGGGTATTCTTAATACATTGCTAGTGGGGAATATAAATTGATACAAGTTTTATGAAGATTACTGTGGGAATATTATTATGTCAGAAGCCTGGAAATCCTCTTGAGTGACCTGGTAATTTCCTTTGAATTTCCTTCATTCTGAGGAAATTGCAAAGGTAGGAGTGAAAGACAATTTATTATGTTATTTTTTGATACAGAAAAATTGGGAGAAAAATAAAATGCCTAAAATCATGGGATTATTTATGTAAAACATAGTAAGTACGGGCAGCGAAGTACTGTTTAGTTTTTACATTGTGATCAAAATATTCTCATGGCTAAGTATTTAAAATGATAAAATTTAAAAGCAGGCTAAATGATGACAAGGCAAGTATAACCTTTTGTGATACATATGTGTGTTTGTGCAATATAACAAAATCATGCTAGTAAATATGTGCAGACAGTGGGATGGTAAGTGATTTTAGAATTTTCTTTGTGTTTTTTTTGGTTATTTGGCACTGAGTAATTTTTGGCATCCATCGAGTATTATGTTTCTATTAGAAAAAGAGAACGGAAAAAGAAGATTCTAGTTGGTTATGTGAAATTTTAAGGAAGCAAACCGCAGAGGAAGAATCCTGCACAGTGGGCCTGTCTTACAGGCGTTCCCAGCACCCACTGACTGACTGACCTTGCACCCGGGCTGTGGTGCGCTTGCCCTTCAAGCCCTCCTGCCCAGCCAGACGCCAAGGCCCCATCTTGAATGTGAGTGGCCACCCCCCACCCTCACCCCTAAGTCTTGTGCCATTAGTGGCTGCAGGGCAGTCTCCCCTCCCTCACAGGCTCCAAGTCCTGGTGGTTTCTTAAAGATTTTCTAGCTGAGACACTGGGGATTTTACTGGGATTCCTGAAATTTGGAAGGGCTTTTTCAAATCAAGTTTGATGAAAGCTAACTTCGGCTGGATCCCATTTTTGGATTCCATTTTCAAGTTTTGTTAAGTCTCCCTGGCATGCCCGATGCAGGACATTTATGTCCTTGTAGTTTTGTGCATAACATTTGAAAAGGTTAAAAATAAACTTGCTTGCTGTTCAGAATTGATCCTAAGCAATACATCTTCCACTGGACATGGGTGCCAGATGGTTTTGTACCTCCTACTGGGTTAATGAATAGGCATTTGCTGAAAACCTTGAGTTGCTCTTGAATCATTCAGTTCACCTTAAGCATGAAACTGTGCCAGTGGAAATTTGCATTTGTTTCCTTTTTCCTCCACCTTTTGATTTTAGGAAGGAGAAAGAGATGATATCCTCTCTCTGGGATAATTTCCTAAAGGTCAAATTAGTTTCATTAGTAGTGTATAGATATGTCTCCCTAACTAAACATATGTTTTGCTAACTTCTGGGAAGAGTAAATTTCTGCCTAAGGTGGAACAAGATGTGTGTAGGTATAAGTGTGAAGGAGGCCAGAAAGGATGGGGCTTGTGACTACAATACCAATTTCAACGATGTTCCCTGAGATTCTGTCTCTCTCATTCTTGCTACAACCTTGGGCAGTAACAAGGAGGCAGATAATAGAATATTAAGTTCATCCACCCAGTAGATGCTCAGCCAACTGTCTGGGTGCTGTGTAGTAATAATAAATGTTTGAATCAATTTATTTCACAGAGTATGAAATAACTGATTGGGGGGAGGGGTGTTGCTTAGAATCCAAGAGTTTTGGCCCTGCCAACATAAATTATTTGCCTTTCCCAGCAGGTGTAGATCCCTGAGGCTACATATGGAAAATAGATTTCACTCTAATCACTTAAGCCACCTAAGCCGGTTCTAAAACCCTGCCTCCTTCACCAGGCCTTTCCAGAGATTGGAGTGCTCCTTAATTCTCCCTTCACCTTCTGCATGGGGAAGGCCCTGGTGGAATATCTCCTGTGAGCATTTATACCTCTTCTTGTTACTGGTATTCTGTGGTTCAGATGGTTCATGCTACCGCAAGAACCTCATCCCAGAAAGCCAATAAAAGAGTTGAAGTTGGGAGCTGTCTTACCAAAATCCAGGAGTCTTTTCCCCGTAATCCAAGTGGTTTGCTTGGGCTCTTAAGGTCCAGCAGTATTTTATTAGTGGCTATGGCTGTGAAGGTCACGTATCTATTTTATATTCATTGTCTCTGATCTCAAATGTCCCCAGGACACAGTGGGCATTGGTGTCATACATAACAGAGGTTGTTAACCTCCATGACTAAAACACCCTTTGGGATATTTCATCAACAACTCGGATTCCCTCAGGTTCCCAAAGCAGCATGGGTCACTTTTTACCCACCCAAAAGGGTGACTTGAATCTAAATGAGCAGATCTTGTACTAGAGTTGAGCCTTTTTTAGTCTTTGACAAATATAACACCCTCAACGTTTTTAAATCTGACTTAGAAAAAAGTTTTAAGTATGAATTTCCTGCTTTAGAGAAGGATTTATCTTTTCAAACATTCTAAAATAGCATTTTGATTTTAGTCTGGGCATTGTATATAACAGTTCTTACTTTATTATCCACTTATGCTAGATTATAATTTTCTCAAAGCAACCCTGGAAATTAGAAGGAAGAAGGATCCAAACATTTTAATCATGGAGTCAGAAATGTCCCATAATACCCTGTTCTTATCTCTGAAATGGGCTGTAGCATGTTGTTTCATAATTTATATATGTAGTCTCTGTTCCCTTCACTCACAGTGAGCTCCTTGTGGAATGGGTTTCCTTTAGCCTTGTTCATTTTTAATTGCTAGCACCTACAGCATTAAGTGAATCCCATTGTAAAGTTTGCCTAGAGCTTTTTTAATGTTCATAATCTTTGTTGTATTTGATAGCTGAGTGGTATGTGTGTGAGTGCTTGCATTTGGGTAGCATTTCTGGGCTGAATGATCTCCTTTCCCAGACTTGGTTTTTTGTGTGTGTAGATTGTATTAAGGAGCAGCTTTTTTTATTTCTTCTATGCTGCCAAAGACCCTGGGTTGGCTCTTCGAGGACTGGGGAGTCTAGGCTTTGCTATGCCTGGAACTGGCTTGAATTCTCCAACACGTAACTTATTATATCTGGGCATCCAGAACAAATGGTCTTGAAGGCCCTTCCACCTTTAGAATGCTGTTATTTTAAGAATAAGAATGCTGCTTTATTTTGGGGGAATTCCAGGGAAAATAGCATAAGATGATCCTCATAGGATTAAAAGTGACTTTTCTTCAGTTTATCATTTGAGGTAGCTCCCCTCAGGCTGCTGTTTAGTACTCTGGGCATGGTCTCTGAGCATTGAATATTCTCATTGCTCTGAATTGTTATTTAACCTTTTGTTAGACGTTTAGTTCCTGCGCCAAGCTATATGCAGTTAGCAGAAGTGGAAATTTTCTCTGAGCATAGAATTTGTCTAGATTGGCTTTGTGCTTGGGAATTATGACCCATGACCTATCTTTGGTATTTCAAAGAGTATGTTTTGCTTTATCTTTGAAAAGGGAAGATTTTAGACTGTTGCTTCTGGTGATCAGGTAGCATGGGATGTGTGTGTATAATTTTATTTCCTTCCTCAACTCTTAAGGTTAAAAATATCTTTATAGTATCTAAGAGAGCGTCTTAAAACATTGTTTAATGTATGTATCTTCTTTCTGATTCAATGTAGCATATGTTTTCAAAGCAGAATTATCATTTCAAAAATATGACAGCTCAGATTTCATACTGTGCTTGCTAATTGTTTTTCTATTAGGCACAAAATTGTTTTTCTATTAAGTGCAACTCCTGATAAATGATAGTTGATGCTTGTAAGTGTCAAGGATCTTTAGCTCCACTTTTATCCTTAAAGGCTGTGTCTCCTCTCTTAATAGACTAAATAAGGTATAACAGTGTAAGGAGAATACTTCTGTTTGTTGGATTTACAAGGAGATTACCTTAAGTCATAGGCTCTGTCTTTGAATTTTAAACTATTTACTCACAAGATAGCACAGTTAATTGAAGAGTTTCATCCATTAGTTCACCAACTGTTTATTGCTGTCTCGCTGGGCCAGGTACTGGGATGTAGGCAGTTGGGGTCAGGGGTGTGAAAAGAGTAGGCAGTTCTTGCCGACAAGAACCCAGAACGGGAGGGTTAACAGGGATATATATCACAGTGTACTTCAGTCCGTTTTTAAGAATCCTCCAAGCCCTTAGGAGTTGGGACACTTTTACATTTCAACTTGGCTATGATGTTGAGGAATTTTTTAGATCAGGAAGGGCTTTCCAGGCAGAGGGAACAGTAATAGCATTGGTGAGACTTGTTCCGGAAGTGGTGAATAATTTACATGGTGATTATTGGTAGAAAATTCACTTTAAAAGGTAGATTGGGACATTGTTTGGCCAAAAGAGGAGAGCTTGTGTTTTCAAGTGGGTCTAGCCCTTAAAATCCAAGGTTTAGGATTAAAGGGGGAGATTTAGAGTCTCCTGATGTAACTTGCTGTCTTTTGGAGTTGAAGACGATGATGTCTGCCATATTGTTGGGCAGAGGAGGAAAAGGGAGGTATGAAGGGATTGCTTTTTCATCAGTAGTTCTTATCTTATTCCAAGTAGAAAAGAAATGTTCAGCACTAGGATACACATGCAGCTGCTCTAATAGGAACCCAAAACCATATAAACAATATAGAGTTTATGTCCTTTTATGTTAAAATCAGCTCAAATGGTACTTCTGTTCTGCTAAAGTCTCAGGGTCCGAGGCTCCCTCTGTAGGGTCACTCTGCCATCTCCAGTGTTGCTCTCCCTTGTGTGGCCCAGGGTAAGGGAGGAAGAAGGATGGGAGGAAGGGTGTGGGGAGATGATAACCCATGAGTTGTGTGTCGGGGGGGGGGGGCAGAATTTGGTCCCGTTGCCACCTACTGCAGGAGATGCTGGTAGTCTGCTCCGTTTTGGACTCTGTGGGAGAAGGGGAGAATGGCTTTGCGGGAGCAACAGCAGTCCAGCACAGCCCTATTTGGACCATGTCATCTGTGGTAGAAGCTTAGGTAACTGGAAATGAAAGGTTCTTTAAACCCTGACTAACCAAAGAGGGTGGCCACAACCTACTTTCTCCAAGTTCTTTTCCTATTCAGTCTCTCTGAGCCTGGTGGCCGGCCTCAAGTTCTCGCCCTGACCTTCCCCATCGTGGGCAATACAAATATACTGCTGGACACACACCCTTCTTGATCTGAGCGTTTCCAACCTCCTGACCTGGCATTCTTCAGTCCTGCCAAGCAAGTGGCAGGAATGCCCAGGAAGTTTGCTGGGGGATGCCTTTAGCCCTTGACTCCAGCTGGATGTGAGGTTGGTTTTCTTGGGCCATCTGGCCTCCCTCCAGGGTGACTGAGTTAATAAGACCTCCTGGGTATTTCAGTACAAAGCAGCCTGTGCACCTGGAGTTCCCATTGGTGTGGCTGAGCGCAGTCAACTTACCCTTGCCATACTGCTTATAGCAGCTGCTCCCAAACCTACCTTGAGCTCCACATCTCCTGGAGGAGGGGCTGATTAAATTGGTGTGTTCCTGCAGTCCGGCAGAGCAGACCAACTAGAGCAGGTTCTCAGGGTGTTGCCCAGGAAGAACACCTTCTCCACGTGGGTTTGATGGTGGGAACCACTGCTTTGTAACCACTCTCTTACCATGCACCACTTACTCCTGGGAATTGCTTCACATTTCCCCTTCCATTGAGGGATTTATATTACAGCTTAACTTGTAAATGCTAGGCACTGGGCTGTTTCTGACACTCAGTACGTATGAAAGAGATGAAAGTTTATTTTCAAATGAACGGTATTTGTGTGAAGCTCCCTGACTCCCTTAAAATGTATTCTCATGGCATATTAAGTTGTCTTAAAATGCTTTGGTTAACAGAAGGTAAAAATTAGCACACCAGGAAATGTTACGTGTGCATCATTTCAGAGAAATTAAATACTTTCATATCTTCCAAAATTGGCGATAGATTTTCAAGTAAACATTAAACTCCATTCTGGAGTTTTTATGCTAAGCCAGTGTTTCTTAGGGAAATCTTTTGCACGTAATTTGATTAAATTCTAAGTGTACTGAATCCCTGTCCTTTCCTAACTGCACATCTTTGCCACCCATCCTCCAGCTCTCGTGGGAGGGCAGTATGTTTCCTGATAGGACACAGAGGCTTGTATATGCCATATGACAAAATCTCACAGAATGGGTCTGGAGTCTCGGAGCAAGTCAGGGCAAATTGGCAAAAGCTGTGGGCTGAAAGCCACTTTTATGCCACCTGTGAACTGTCTGGCTGTTCTCTGATGGAAGGGGGTGCTTAAGGGCTGGCTGATGGCTGCAGCTGTATTTTGTTTGCTTGTTCTGTTTTCTTTTTCAAAAAACAATAACTTGTACCTCATTCTTCCATTCACTCTGTGGGGATGGAGCATTACGTTTCTGTTTGGAAAAACATAATGATTTTTACCCTGTTCTGCATGCTGCTCAGACAACTCTTTGATGTCAACGTTCTGTGATTTTCTCCAAGTGTTTAATCACTCAGATATTCATTCTGTGGTTTTGTTCCGCTAGCCACCAGGATTTTCTTCATGGGGTTGACCTGGAATCCTTTGCTTTTTCTCCTCTTCCCTTACTATTTGGACCTTCAGCTTTGGGAAGGATACTCAGAAATCCTTTGCTGGAGAAATGCTTCTGCATAATGGCTCTTCTCCATTGTTACTCATCAGTCCTGTTGGTGTTTGAGGGGGGCAGGTATTGATTGGGTACCAACTGGGTGCTCTCTATGTGGAAGTGGAGCAGGTGGCAAGATTGAACACAGTCCTTGCCTGTAAGGAAAAAGAAAAAAAAAAAAAAAACACCTCATGTACAGCTAGACTCTTGAAGCCACTCACTGGAAGTGTGTTTCCAGAATACCTAGGGACTTATTTTCCTTCTGTCTTCTTTGAAATTAAAAATCAATTACATAGTCCTTTTGCAGATAGCAGTTTTTTGTTTGGTTTTTTTAATTTGGACGATGATGACTGTTTTAGCTGAATCCCCCACTAAAGTCTCAGAAAGTCATAACTTTGGGGAAGTATTCCAGAAATATGTGGACAACTGACCTTGGCAAGGATACTGCCCATAGTCATGCCTGAAGGGTTTCAACAAATTTTCTGTCCAGGGGAGGTAGCCTTCAGCCTGGATGCCTCAGACAAAGCTGTTTGGAGGTCCCCTGACATCATCTCTCACCTTGAGCTCTTCTGGAAACTCCCCTGGTCTCTGCAGCGATGTGATGCTGCCTTTGCAGGGACCTACCTCTTCTTCGTGGCATGTGGCCGTCATGGCCAGTTCGTGGTGCTGCTGGTCTCTTTTTCCTCTTCTCTCTATTTAGCCACTCTTAGTCCTTCACCCCTTGATTGTAATCAAGTAAACCTAATTTGGTATAGGTCGAGTGTCTGTGTCACCTCTTAGCTATTAGCCTTTCTTCATGCATTCACTCATCCAAGGGGTAGATGAGCACCTACTGTGTACTGGGTGTTATTCTCATCTCCAAGGATGCAGTGGTAAACCAAACAGGTACACGCTCTGCAGTTGTGGAGCTTTTATTTTGGTAAATACAATAAATAGGATAATTTTAGTTATATGCCTGTGAAGGAAAGGTAAAGGTAAAGGAAGGGGAGCATGCATTTCATAAAATGATCAGGGACAACCTGATTCCCTACATTGGAATGATGAGTTGAGTGAGGAGTCAGGGGTGGGACAATTCCCCAGACAGAGGAGAGAGCATGCACAAAGACCTTGTGAGGTGAGACTCACACTGGCATTTTTTGGGGGGTGGGGGAGAGTGGGATGAAATGAGGCTGGTGAGGTCGCAGAAGGCCAGGTCATAATAGTCTGCATGTAACCAGAGTGAGGAGTCTCGAATTTCCCTTAAGTGTAACAAGAAGTCATTGGCATAAAGAGCACAGCCTTAGTAAGTCTGTGTAAATGGCCTCACATTTCCATAGCGTTGATATTTTGGGTTACATACCTGTACATGGACACTGGAAATTCAAGGCCAGGTTATAAATTTTCTTTCCTAGAAGTGACACACAATGCTACCTTCCCTGCCTTAATACGTTCATCCCACACGATTGAGGTCTTTATCAGCCACAGCAGAAGCTATAATTTGTGATGGTCTTGACTCAGGGAGGGATTGTGGAAGGAAGTTTAGGCCACTCTGCCTGCCTTGTCTGTTCCTGTGTTGCTATTAACTAATGCTTTTCCTTGACCCTTTCTGGTGCAGTGATAGGAAAGGGAAATTGAATAATGGATGCCAAGAGTGAATCGCCGTTACCCACATTTTCAGTGCTACGGCCCTCTTTCTGGCCGCTCCACTCCCCTTTCCTTTCCCACTTGGGGCTGTGCCTAGAATTTTCTATCTCCTTTACTGTTCCTATAAATTATTACCAGGGCTCCTAAAGATTTAAAGATCATGTGGTATATAGCATAATAAAATGCACACCCATGGTCTCTTATGTTATTATGGTGTCTAGATTTTCTATAAGCTACTTTGGATTTGAAACACAAATGAAAAAAATGAATTTACACTTCAGTTTTGGGGAGCTTATCTGCTGTGTTTATTTGTTCAGCTACCTTTATTAAAGACCTGCTTTGGGCCTGGTCTCGCTCCTGGCGCTGTTTCCTGAAGGAGAGGATGTCTTGGTCTTGTTAGGGCCTGTTTAATCTAGTTGAGGCAGGTTCACCTGTGAGCCAGTAGATACAGTAAAGTGTTACGTAATAATGTAAAGCCAGGTCCGGGGGCCAGCGGGAACACAAAGATGGTTTCTTTTGGGAGCACTCAGGAGGGCGTCGTCTGCTCTCTGAGAGGATGGAGTGGGGGTCGGGATATTATAATTCTCTCTTAATGCTTTGGCCATAATAAACAAATTGTTTTTCTCTCTTCTATTTGAAAAGCCTTTTCCTTTTCATGTTCTTTTATGATAGGAAACCACCAAATAGGAGAAAAGGTAGGATGATGAGGAGGATGGGGGGAAGAGTAGGCAGTCAAATGCCCCTTGAAGCCTTGGAAGACCCCTAAGAAAAGAAGTCACCATCTTCTGCCATGCACAGTCAACCTATGACAACTCTGATCAGGGTGAAACAGTTTTTATGGTGTGTCTTTGAATCTTTTTCTCCTTCTACCTTCAGGGTGACCTGTGCTTGTCAGATCCTCCCAGGGAGTATTATTGTCAAATGAAGTAACAGCTGCACAATGCTAATGAGAAAACTGCATGGTTTTCCAAGGTGGATTGGTGGCCGCCAGGCACCGGCCTCTTTGTCTGCCTGACACATTGCTCAGGAGGCCATGCTCCCCATACCAAGTGCCGGTTTCTTTTTCTTCTTTTATTTATATGAGAACAGTGGCTACCCACCCTTCCAGAAGCAGCTAATTACCACTCAGATTTAAACCATTCCATGCTAATATATAGTTTGCTGTCTGTAATACAAGCTGCCTGGGTTTATGGTTGCTAAGTTAATTATTTTCCTTTCTATGATTATTTACACAATAGTTGATTGATCCTACTGAATGCATGCAACTAGTTTTATAGTGTTGTTGTTGTTATTGTTATTATTATTGAATATCTTTGAAACCACCTAACCCAAGCTTGGACTTGACCATAACTCCCATCCCTGCCTCCTCCCCAGTAACCACTAGCCAGAATTTTATGTCCATTGTTCTCTTGTTTGGCCTCTACCTTGTGGCTGGCCCGGGGCTCAACACCTGCCTGTACAGGGAGCACCTCAGGCTGCCAGCATCAAACACCCAACTCACTCTTTTCTTTTCGTTTTTTCTTTTTTTTTTAATTTGCATGAGTGGGTGGGTGGGGAATGTGTTTAGGGAACTCCCCTACTTGTGAGATTAGCAAAATTTCGGAGAGTCATTTTATACAGGATCTTTGGCAGTCAAATTTAATCCTGTAAGTCCCACTATTGTCTTTAATAGTGTTATTTTGTAATGGTCTCTGCATCTTGAATGCATGTTATAGATCATGTAACCGACCAGCACACACAATTGCAAAAACAAAAACAAATTATAATCCTATTTGCTAATTAATGTAAAGAGAAATGAAAGGAATCTATAATCAGATAGATATTTCATTACATAAATGCCTGGGTACAACCATACTAAGAGGACAAAATGAAGCAATCACACAAATCCCTGTATCTGTGAAATCACCTAGACATGCCACACCTCCAAACACATGGTTACTCTGACTTGGTGATTCAGTCCAGAAGTGGCTTTGTCATAATTGTTTCAGTTTTGTTTTTGTTTTTAAATAGTTAATACCTTGATATAAAAGTTCAGAACAAAACAAAATGTATTCTAGGCTCATTGTACATGCGAAGTACATTCTGGGAAAATTCAGAATGTGTTAAAACTATTTGAAAAGTAGTTTGTCCCCATATAAGGTCCTGACCAGTGTGTCTTAATCACGCTTCAGGTCACACTTTTCTGGGTTGCTCGTTTACAGTGCAGATTTCTGGCCTTTACCACTGCCGATTCAGGTTCACCAAGCATCCCTTGTGCTCTGGAATTTGTGTTTTCAATGAGCATCCGAGGTCATTCTAGTGCAGTTAGTGAATCCCGGGACCACCTTTGAGGTGCATTAGGTGATACTCAGTCTTTATTCATTTTGAGTGCTCTCCATGGGGTATTCTAGAACTAGCGAGCACCCAGAGCCTGCTTATGTTAATATTTGCTAAGAACACTTGGTCATTCAAGTGAGCTAATGTTTTGGGTCCTATAGGGGACATTTCTGGTTTCACAATTCATGCACTAAAAAAATGCTTTTTCAAAAAGATCAGTTGATGGAGGGATTCTAAAACTTTAGAGACACCCAGGGTTTTATGAGGCATGAACCACAGCAGAGGCCCAGTGGTGCTCTAGAAAAGAGCTGGGACAGATCTGGGTTCTTAACCTGTCCACTCTTCCCTGCTGTGATCTTGGGCCCAAGGCAGTTTGGGTTCAGTAGACCCCTTCCTCTATTTACAAAATAGTGAAAGTCATATTTTATGACTGCATCAGGGTGGGCCATATTCATTTTCTCCCTCTGATTTTAAAAGAATGAAAGTACTTTCATGGCCTTTTAAAGGGCTCATAGGCCCAAGGTACTCTATGCACCATGCTTCATCAATGAGTCAGCCTTGCACCTTTCTGAACATAACATATTTTTTTTTTTGACTGAAAAACCAGGTAGTAGTTACTTTACAGGTATTTTGTGGGCATTACAGCTAATATGAGAAAAAACCCTCCAGCATATTTACCTTCTGGCATAAATTGGAGTTGTACATGGACCAAGAGGAAGCATTCCATTTAAGAGCCAGCCTTGGTACACACACTTAAAGGATTAAACTTGTCTTTTCACTGCTTAATTTTTTAAGTCAGTCATGTTGTTTACATGGAGATTCTTTTCCTTCCTAATCTTCATTCCCATTCATGCCAACACTCCTTTCACATGTTCTTGAGATTCCCACCATCTGTCGTGTTTGATAGCCCTTCCGCCCCTTTGAGGATCTCGTGGCCACGTACTCATCTTCTAAAGGAGAATGAATTGAGATGCATTTGGTCTTCCTGTTGTTGGGAGAATTTCTTCATCTCAGTACTAGAAATGCTAATCTCTGCTTGAGTGGCCTTGTTTTTACTGTGTCCCCTTCTTTCCAGGCCAGTGAGACACTTAAAGAAAACTTGGTTATTAGCAAGTAGTGTGATGCCATGGGGTTAAGTGAGAGCCTTGGCCAGCAAGAACTCTATGAAGGAGCAGAAACAGTGCCCGGAAAGGTTAGGGAGCCAGCGGTTTGGCAGAAAGGAGAGAATGGGGAAGGGAGCAGCAAGGGGGGTGGGGTCCAAGAGCAAGAGGGCACAGAGAAGCCAGGAGAGGGAATGAGTGAGTGTGAAGTGCAGGACCCTAGGATGGAGATCTTGATGTCTTTTCTGTTTGTCAGCGAAAGAACATCGAGCCTATAGAAAAGTTTTATAAATAAGAGTTTATTGGAGTCAAAATTTTGAGGACATGGTTGGAAGCAAAATCTCAGTAAGTTGAGAAAATGCTCCAGGGAATGGCAACTTTGCAGCTTATTTTACACAAAACAATCAGAGGAGGAGATGTAAGAAGGGTTACGTGAACTCCTTTGGTGGTAAATAAAAGGAATGGGATAAAGTAAAGCTGGGAAATCTCTAGGATTGTATAAAGAACAAAGTGGAAAAACAACACATACTTTTATATTGGTGAGTACAAGATAGTTAATTAACACTTACAGCACATAGTGATAGTATGTAGGCAACAAGATGACAATGAGGGGTTCCGTAATCTAGTGCTCTGATAGTCTTGAGCTCTGGTACTGGGGTTTGGGAAAAAAAAAACTGCTCTTACATCCCAAAGGTATGTTATCCTAGATGCACAGAGACAGCAGGGCTCGCTTAAGGTATCAAAGAAGCTACGGGCCTAGGAGGTGAGTACCAACCATGACCCACGTAGGAATTTTTATGTCTAGACAATCCTGTATGGTTACTTTCAGTTACCAACTTTGTAAGTCCTTCCATGTGCCCCTTTTCACCCTAGCTTGTCCAGTTTAGGATATGGCCCCTTTCTCGTTGAAACCTAGGAAATCACTATTCTTTGAAACCAGAGACTGACTAAAATAATACTTTTTAAGACCATTTGCTACTGCCCCCGACTGTAAAACCAGTCAGTAGCTTGCGATCAAGTATTTATTGAGCTCCTGATATGCGCTAGGCACTGGGGCTACCATGGCAAAGAGTCTGCCCTCAGAGAGTATACACACTGAGAAGGAGTCACACTAGCAGCACAGTAAGAGGGTGTCAGGTACCCCCTGAGTGTTCTGGAAAAGACACAAGGGCAGTATGAAAGTATATGAGTGAGGGGTGACTTTTTTCTAGGGTAGGGTGACAACTTCAGCATTTGAGACAAGGCCTCAGGGAGGGGAAGGACAGGCAGGCCTATAGATATGGAAGATCATTCACAGCAAGTACAAAAGCCCTGAATTGGGAATAAGCCTGCATGCATGGTAGTGTCAACAAGTTTGCTGCCACCAATCTAATGCCAACAGGAGTCGACAATCTGGGGTGCAGGAAAAGGAGAAAAGTTTATCCAGGCAAATAATTTGCAAATCTGGGAATCCTAGCCTCCTGTGGGAACCAAAAGTGCACTTCTCCCAGGACAAAGGGGAAGCCTGCTTATACAAAGTATCTGTCCTGGTTCCTGATTGATCCATTTTTATGTAAATGAGGAATCCCAGTTGTATAGTTCTGGTTGGTCCAAGTAGCACTGTCTTGATTGGTCCACTTCACTGAGTTCTTATTGGTCTTTATGGAGTCACTCTGATTGGTCAGTCTAGATGGAAATGAGGGTACAGCTTGCACTTCCCATTAGTCCAGGAAAGTCTCAGGCTGTTGGAAATAGGATTCCAGCAACTCCTTTATAAGGGTCCATTCAGATGGCAGGAACTCAGAGGCAGCTCAGTCTATGGCTTTTTCTTGGCAGGCCTCTGCCATCAACGGCTGCTGGACTCTGCTTGTAAATTTGAGTCCAGTTAATCACAAGGAGTCCTTAATGCCAGATATGTTTCTTCTCAGTGTTTAACTAGTAAATAAGGAAGAGAAAGGACAGAGAAGTTGAGGGCCAGGCAGTGGCCAGATCAAATATCTCATGGTCAAGTGTGCAGTTTGACTGTAGCCAGGAGTTCCTGAATAGTTAATACCTAGGAATGACGTCTGACTTATACTTTAGAGGGGTGACCAGCTGCCCTATGGTTGGAGGTGAGGGTGAACACGCTGGAGGACTAGCTGGGAACTGATTGCTGGTCATCTGCGTGGCAGGTGAGGATACCTTGGATGGGGGTTGAAGTAGTGGAGATGGTGAAAAATAGATGTGGGATAAATATTGGAGGCAGAGCTTGTAGGATTACTGAATGATTAAATAAGAAAGGTGGGAGGTCATGAAGAGAAGGTACACGTGAGGGCTGTGGGATTTGTTTGAGCACTGGGTGGATGGCAGTGTGGTTACCAAGCTACATGTGCTCTGTTTTGGCTGCTAATTTGGGGATACTTCCTAAATATTCCAGTGGGGTGACTGAGTCTGCACTGTGGTATTTGGATCCGGTGCTTGCTCAGGCGAGGGTTCAAGGCTGGGTGTGTGGTTTTGAGATCATGGGCCAGGGTACACTCACTAAGAGAGAATTTAGAGAGAGATAAGGGCCGAGGACAGAGTCCAGGGCTGTCCCAACTTGGGGACTTCTTAGCAGAGCAGCCCTCTGGGGAATGGCTGCAGTGTCCTGAAGGCCGGTCAGTGAAAAGGAGCACTTCTGTAAATAGAAATCCCTGTGGAGATGGCAGAAAACCAGGCAGCTGTATATTCGCCATGCCCTGAGAAAGAATAGTGATTAAGAGGTGCTTAAAAGTATGATGTTCTGCCCCTCGAATTCTAGGAAAGCTACCTGAAGAGGCTGTGCCTAATTGAGCAATATGGCCCTTTAGAATCTTATATTGTCTTATGTTTGTGTTAGGGATTATTGGCTTTGTGAGCGAAGGTCTTTGACATTTGTGGATGGAGTGTGCTCGTTATTATTAAGTGGAATGATCTGAAATGAATGTCAGCCAGTTCTTTTTTCCCCTAAGCTTTGCCTTATGAATTACCACAAAGTTGATTTTAGAAACTCGTGATAGGTGAGAGGAAAGAGAGGAGGGCAATATCTGAAAATTCTTGTGGTCATTTCCTGCTGAATCTTGGCATGCTTTCACCCGTCATGGGGGACGAATGGCGTCATTTTATACACAAAGAACCTCCAGGGTGCTGATGTGACTAGTCCAGATAGGCCAGCTCCTCCCTGTCACTGAGGCCTTCTGATCTGCAGCACACATTTGGGAGATAAGGGATGTATAACCATAGTTTCCTGTTGCAGGTGTAACAAGTCACCGCACTTCATGTCTTAAAACAACACAAATTTATTATCTTACAGCTCTGGAGGTCAGAAGTCTGAAGTACATCTGTGGTTGGCTGACTAATGCCCTCCAAATATTTCAGGCCCTAACTCCTAAACTCTGTACATATTCCCTTAGAAGGTTATATTTGCAGGTGTGAGTAAATGAAGCATTTTGAGATGTGGAGGCTATCCTGTGTTATCAAGAGGGACACCATGCCATCACAAATGTTCTAATAACAGAGAGGCAGAGGAACATGACACAGGCAGAGAGAAGAAGACAGTGTGGACTTGGAGGCACAGGTTGGAGTGATGGAGCCACTAGCCAAGCAATGGTCACAGCCACCAGAAGCTGGAGGAGCAAGGAAAGAATTGTCCCTGAGGTCCTCTGATGGCAGTACAGCCCTGCTGAACTATGGAACTTGGAAAGAATAAATTTCTATTGTTTTTAGCCACTAAATTTGTGGTAATGTGTTACAGCCTCAATAAGAAACTAATACAGAGCCTCACTGGGGTAAAATCAAGTGTTGCCAGGGCTGTGGGGTTTTCGTTTGTTTGTTTGTTTGTTTGTTTGTTTGTTTCCCTTTCCTGGATGCTCTAAGGAAGAATGTTAATTTGCCTTTTCCAGCTTCTTGGAGCTGTGGGCATTCCTTACCTTATGGCTCCTTCTGTCTTCAAAGCAAATCTTTCTTGATACTTTTTAGACATTGATTCTTGTGCCTCCATTGTCCACTGGCAAGGACCCTTGTAATTATATTGGACCCACCTAATTAATCTACTAGAATTTAAAATCATCTGATTAGCCCCTTAATTCCATGGACAATTTCAATTCCTTTCTGCCATGTAAGGCAGCATATTCACAGTTTCTGGGGATTAGGACAGGGACATTTTTGGAGGCTATTATTCTTCCTGTCACAGGGGGTGATATTTTAAGATTAGTATAGAATCTTAAGATTAGTGAAGAAATAGGTCTGCTGGGAAACCTAACTTGCCCATCTAAGGTTACAATGGCGTGGTTACCCCCTTCCCAGGGCATGAGTTAGCCAGACTGCCATGTTGCAGCCTCCAGATAAAGCTGGCTCTCCCAAGGCACAGAGCAAATCCTGTGTTGATACTAACAGGTTTAACAAAGGCAGTTGCTTACCAGAGATACTGAGCATTTACATCTGCCGTGCTCAGATTTTAAGAGCCTGGCAATGAATCATGACCTTGGAAAGTCCTGCCTTCCTGGGGGTCTTGTGTACAGTTGCTGTTAGATCAGACACCAGGCTGCATGATGTGTGTCGCCTGTACTCTGCCCCCAAGAACGCTGCAGGAGGTCAGTGCTGCAGGTTTGGAAAATGGCTTTCCGCAACAGCTTAGGGAGGCTTTAAGGAGAGAGCTTTGCTTTTTCTCTATCGCCTTGCTGGTTTTTGTGTCAAAACTCAATAAAGGTTCATTAGTCTCAGCAGGACAATGACCACACCTTATCTGAAGGCAGAAAGACCTTGTATTCTACTTCCAAAGAGTTCACGTTTGTCACACTGTCCCCACCCTATCAGCTTTATTGCTGTCATTCTAGGGAGGCCTGCCAGGAGAAGACAGATGAAGGACCCACAAGGACACAGCAAGTCAGCCTCTAGAACCAGAGCTTTCTGAATCTTGGCTGAACTTTTTTTCTTTTTTCTTCTTTTTAAGTGGATTAATATTTTCCAAACTTCAGGCATAGTTTTTACCATGTCCCTATTACCACCTGTATGTAGCATACTTGTCTTCCAATTTATTCTGAGTCAACTAATTTATTTTAATTTTATCTTACTCTAATTAACAACATATCCAGACTTATGGATTTGTTATGCTTATGCATGTTAAGATAAACTGAACTATTTGAATAAAAAGAATGTGTTTGCATATTGTGTTCCACAGCACCAGTGTGTCACACTCAGAAAAAGAATTATATTAGATCATGCCAACTTCTCCAGAGGCTCTGTGCCCAAGGGAAATAGCCTTTGATGATCAAGTCATCAATCAGCCAGACTTCTGTTAGTTAAGAGGGTGGCTGGTTAGCTATTTAGGAACATTTCAGGAATACCTGTCAACCAAGCGAGTGGCCGTGCCTTGATTCACAGCAAGAAAAGGGTGTCTTTGCTTTGGTATTTGCAATGTATATGACATAGATATGTATATACACCAGAAACCTTCATCTTTATTCTACTTGTGGATAAAAGCTAAGGAAGAACTAACATTACTTTTATCTGAAGCAAACAGGGCCTTCAGCGGAGCCATGAAATTCATTATCCAAGGGAAGTAGGAATTTAATAAACATATTTTTATCTATTTGGCCTTTGTTGACTGGGCTTTTTTTTTTAAAAAAAAAAATCTTTTTATACCACATCCTTTGTTTTAATAAAACTATTGTGTTCTCTGCCTCTGGGGAAGATAAAAGAATTAAATAATGAAAAGAATCAATAGGGAACGGTCCCATTGTTGCGCTCAGTGTTAGCTTCTCTAAGTGCCCTGAGAGCAGGTGGCCTGGTCCCTGTGCCATGAGCACACAGGAGTGACCATGTGCATGGCGAGGCCAAGACCTGCCCTGCCTCCCTGCACTGCAGTGGTTGTTTGTCTTCCTCTTTCTCTCACAGCCTTGTTGGGGTCAGAGGAGTTGTGTGTGGGGTTTGCTTCTTACAACATAAAAACACCTTAAAATGATTAGCTGGATTCCTGGGCCTCTTGTTGCCCAGCTTTGAGAGAATGAAAAAATCAGAGTTCTTTGGAAATTTGGAGCTTATCCAACCTCCTCAAAAATCAAGGGTCTAGTTTTTACATGGAAAATTGTGAGAAGACTTCGGTTTCTCTGTTGCTTGCGATCTGTTCCCCTCTGCTGCGTCTTCTCTAGAAATACTCCTTTCATTTGTCAGTTGTATCAAACTTATTTTCCAGGGAGCTGGAAGATGTCATGAGACCTGGAGACTTGCATGTTTCTTGAGTGATGGTGGCAAAGGAACCAGCTTGAATGCTGAGCTCCACTTGGCATAGATTGCTGATTTGCTGAGGTGGATAAATGTGCAAAATGTTTAACTCATCTTCTTTTTGACATTGAGGTACTGTTTTGCTCTTTGGAAGAGCCCTTTCTGGACAGGCCTTTTGAGTATTTGCATTTTATTTCCAGAGTCTTTACTGCTAATCTGGGTAAATGTATTACTTTGCATACCCCCTACCTCATTTTCCTAGAGGAAACAAAGGCAGCCAAGTGACAGGCTGGCAGCAAATTAGACTATTGGGCTGAAGTTGCATGTGAATAAATAGGCGGCCCAGGTCTTGAAGTCCCATTTTGTCTAGTGGCTGTTGGGCTGGCTTTGGAAACATTAAGTACGCCCAGTTAGTGGCACTTGGGTGTCTTTCCTTTTAAATCCTGCATTCTAAGAGGCTCAGTGTCAGGTGCTCTCTCAGGTCCCAGCTGGGCTCCATACCTCATCCTGGGCAACTTCCTCCTGTGTTTCTGTTCTACTTCATGAGGACCAAGGATGGGAGAATGAATGAGGAGGAGGATCTTAGAATCCTCAAGAATTGGAGTTGAGGAAACCTGAGCCAACATTTTGTCTAATCTTTTTAGTGCAGTTAAGCACATGGTTGAAAGAATGTGCCCCAGACATACAACCACCTAATGCCTGAGCTAACTGTTACCTTTCTAGGAGTAGTTATCATCAAAAACCTTATGTCCACCTTACAGCCAATCATCTTTTTTTTTTTTAATCATCGCCAGGCATTTTTTTTTTTTTTTTTAATTTATCTGAGAGAAACATTCAGAGAGAGAGAGAAAGAAAAACATCGATTGGTTGCCTCCCATGCATGCCCTGACTGGGGACTGAACCTGCAATGTAGGTATGTGCCGTGAGCAAAAATCGAAACTGTGACCTTTTGGTGCATGGGACGACGCTCCAACCAACTGAGCCACACTGGCCAGGGCCCCACCAACCTTTTGATAGGGAGTCATTGAGGCAAGTTGTGACTAACAAGGAAATCCATACCCTTGATTTAATTTTTAACTTTTTATTGGCTTATATCTGCAGAAAAGTACACATGACAAATGTACAGCTTGATGAATATTCACAGAGTGCACACACTCACATACCCACCCAGAAAACAGAACGTTGCCAGCACTTCAGAAGTCCCCTCCTGCCCTCTTCTTGTCACTACCTGTAGTGCCCGCAAACACTGTCCTCACCTTCACCAGCTCAGATTACTTTGGCCTGTTTTTGTGTACTCCATGTACATGAATTCATGCAGAGTGTACTATTTTGTGTTTCACTTCTTTTGGCCAATATTATGCTTGTGAAATTCATCCATGCTGTGAGTATAGTTGTAGACCAGCAATTTTCAATCTTTTTCATCTCATGGCACATATAAAGTAATTACTAAAATTCTGTGGCACACCAAAAAAATATATTTTTTGCCTGTTTGACAAAAAATTAGGTATAATTTTGATTCATTCACACGAGATGACTATTGTTGTGCTGGCTGTCGTCATTTCTTCATTTGATGAGGGAAGAGAGGTCAGTGCCCCTCACGAAATAGTCAGGTATTGCATATTTTAAAAATTCTTGTGTCACACTGGTTGAAAATGGCTGTTGGGTAGACCATTCAGTCTCATTGCTATAGAGTATTCCACTGTGTGAACACATGCCACAATTTATTGATCCATTCTGTCGTAGATGGGCATTTGGATTTTCTTCTTGGGGCTATTGTGAATAATGCTTCTGGAAGCATTCTAGTATGTGGCTCTTGGTGAACATGGGTCCACATTACGTTGAGTATCTACTTAGAAGTAGAATTTCTGAGTCACAAGGGCTACATGTGTTCAGCTGTATGAGATAACTGCCAGTTTTCCCAAGTGGTCGTATCAACGTGTACTTTTACCTGCAGCATATGAGGGCTTCCCTGCCTCACATCCTCAGCACTTAGTATTTCTTGTCTTTTTCACCTTAGCCATTCTGGTGAGTGTGTAATAGTGTTATGCTGCTGTTTTAGTCTTACCCTTTATATTTGATTCTAAGGAACTTGGATATGTGCTTTTGCTGTGCATAGCATGGACTTGGTAATCTTCACTGTTTTTGGATGGTGACCTTAGAAAGGCAATATTATTTTAAGTTTTCAAAGAGGCTGATGGGTTCTAACAAACGCCCTCATCTTTCAGCTGTTCTGCAAGAGAGAAGTGCATGGAGTTGGTATCTTACACTAAATAACATTCTGCTCTCACCATATGTTTGGTTTGCTGCAGGGAGATCAGCAGAAATAAGGAAGAAGGTCCAAATCAAGCCAGCTCACTTTGGTCTAGCTGAATCTATTAGCAGCAAACCTGGACATTTATAGTTTTATACAGGGGAGTCGGCAGGTGAAAGATGGATAAGCCTGAAGCTTGTTCCCCTCGAGGCCCCATGAGGCCAAACTCAACTTCCAGGTTTTGAGTGGACCATTCCCTGCGGCAGTCCAGTACGCCTCCTGGGTAGAGGGCTTGCGAAGAAGAAAAAGGAACAGGTAGCTCAAAACCACTGGATAACTGAAGTTGCAACCCTAGTGTTACTTCTTAGCACAGAGTCCATCCAGGTTTTTCTCTTGGTCAAGGCAGTTTCATGAACTGAATAATTTGTCATGAAGATCCTGAAGGAAAATTAAAGCTTGACCAAGAAATAGTGCTGGTGTGTGAAGCCTGCGGGAGAGACCCGGGTCTTACGAAGGCGGGGGTAGTATGATTCATTCCTCAGCTATTTTCCTGAGAGTTCACACCAGCACAGGAGGGTGATTAGTGAAGACAGATTTGGCATTGTTTATGCAGCTACTTTTGCCATTTCTGCTCTTCATCTGGGACCCCACTCAGGCGCTCAGTGGGTGAGGGATGACGGTGGGCAGAGGGGAGAACTGGAGGTGCGACTCCTGAGTTCAGATTCCTCTGTTCCAGGTGAGGACCTGCCGAATAGATTGGAGCCCTAGTCTGTTTATGACAGGAGTCTTGCCTGGCATAGGGATGCTTTTGCCAGAAAATGAAGTCACTATGGGCTTGGCAAAGGACCCAATTCAGTAGGATAATGGGATGCTGTTTCCTAGGACTCAAATGGCTTATCTCATTAGCTACCCTGTGGATTGTGTAAAGAGGCTGTTGGTATCCTTTCTAGGAAAAGTCCCTGCAGGTTGGTAGGATCCCCTGTTGATTATACCCAGCATGGTGGATAAAAGTTGATAAAATTCATGCCTGTTGTTTTGGGATGTGACTTTTGGGACTTCATGCTATTAATGTTACTACAGATGTGACAAATTATTGGGCAGGATGGGATGAGTGTGGCCTGAAGGAGTGTATGTGCATGCACACACATGTTGTGTGGTATACTGTACGGAGTGTGCTTTTGTTGCCAAAAGGGTGGAAAGAAGTCTTTTTTGAGCGCTGGAAAATAGGTGCCCAGGTCAGTGCCAAGCCTTTGGACTTCCATGTCGTATTATCTCATTTGCTTCTCCATCTTGTATGTGTAAATGGAGCTTGCAGGGTTGCTGATTTGCGGGGTTAGTTAAGTTACCTGGGAGAGTGTAGGGGAAAGCAGCTGGGGGTAAGACTGCATCAGCCACCAAGACAGCAGTTACTTTCAGCAAGGACGTTCTTAAAGTACTTAAGAAATGTGGTTGCACGTAGGACCTTTGGATGGTACCCCTGCCACTGACAGGCAAAGCAGGTGTGGTTACAGGGACTTTGCATTTCATTGGGTGAGTCCTGGGGCTCACCACCTGCTGTGAGGTTACAGTCTGAAAGAGTAAGGCTGGGCTCTTACCTAGCTTCTTGCTGAGAAGAAGCCCTTTTAGCTCCACCAGACTGAGTTCCCTAAGGGCAGAAGCCATGTCCTTTGTATCCTCAGTGCTGAGCACAAAAGGAGTCGTTTTGTTGACTGAAGGAGAAAAACAGGAAGAGTTGAAGGGGGAAAATATGAAGTATAACTTTGAGAAATGTTTTTTATACCTTGCTCTTTCCCAGAAGGAATTGACATTATCAGCACAAATTGCCATTTAGATTGATTGAGAACTGGTTCACAGGCAGGTGATGTGTATAGAGGTGGATAAGTTAGGCATCAATAAATGCTTTCCGTTACCATTATTATCGGCTACCAGGAAGTATAGTAGGAAATAGGTTCAGTCCTACTCTTTCACTTTCTTTCCTTCTCAAGAAACTTACCCAAATGCACAGGAGTAGTGTTATAGATGAGAATGGATCTGTAGTAAATGCAGGTAAATCCCTTGTAACATTCAGAAATACTTTAAGTTCCTTACAACAGATCACTGTATACCTCCTAACACGTGGCCACACCGTGCTAAAGATCTGTGGTTCTCATTATGGCGCAGAGCAAAACTCACAGCCCTTGCCTGCAAGGGACTTCACTGCCATAAATTTACTCATCCTCAGTTAGCCATTGCCACACAACCAGCTACACCAGCACTTAGTGGCAGGAAACAGCAAGTTTTCATTAGTGCTCATGGGACTGCAGCTCAGTTGGGGTCATTCTTCGTGTCTCAAATGGGTTCACATACATGACCTGGGAGTCCGTGTGCTGGTCTTAGCTGGGCTTTCTCACATGTTTGGGACGTTGGTGGTTGAGTCTGGTCTCAGATGGTGACAGCTGGGCTCCCTTCCATGCTGTCTGCCCTCTTCAGCAGGTTATATATGCAGTTCTGAGAAGGTAAGCAGAAGCAGGCAATGAGTGCCTGTTGAGGCCAGGGTTCAGAACTGGCACACTGTGACTTCTGCTGCATTTCATCAGCCAAAGCAAGGTGTGGGGCCAGGCTGGATTCAGAAAGTAAGGAGAGAGACTCTTCTTGATGGGAGTTGCTGCAGCCTCATTGCAAGGGCCATGGACACAGGGAGACCATTAATTGGGGCCATCGATCTAGTCAGTCTGCCACATCCATTATTTTATTCATTCTTCCTGTAATCTTCCTTGTGGCCCCCTAAGGAATCTTTTATCCTCTTGTTCCATTCTTTAGTAATTAGAACTTAGGAAAGACTGTACGACTTACTGTGCGTGGTCTGAGGGAGCCACCAAGATAAGATACTAGGCTCACTCAGCAGAGGCTCATAACCACAGGGGTGGGGGAGACAGACGCAAGCGCGGCCAAGAGAGAGAGATTTGGAGTGAGCCCAAAGGACCTCATGTGCACAGTGGGCTGTGAACCCGGAGGAGGAGTGAACTAAGTCTGTGGTTTGGATCGGAACTAGAGGAGGAACTAAGCCACCCAGGACCCAGCACCAGGAAATGGCTAGGGAACAGGGAGAGGAGAGTGTACAGAAGGTGGAGAAGTGCTGAGGGGGCAAAAGGACCGCAGTATTTGTTCTAGAATGCTTGGTTTAGTTAGAGTGGAAAAGGCAGGTGATAAGCTTGGGAAAAGTGTGCGTGGGCTGGGCAGAGGAGCCTGCTGTGAGGGCTCAGGGTCTCAGACGTTATTAATGGCCAAAAGGCAGTTGCTTGCAGATTTTTTTTTTCTTTCACATTGAGTGACTCGTGCACTTTAAGGAACAGACAGTGTGATCACTTCACCCTGATGCCTTTTCCTCAGCAAAAGGAGAAAGATAGGAAAGTACAGTTCTGTGGACTCCACACCTGTGTGTGGCGGCGCCCTGGGTGCCCCAGGAAAGTCGGGAGGGTGCCACGGGATATTATAGAATTCTGGAAAAAGACACAGCTCTGTCTGTCAGACACCACTTACCTACTACTATGAAGTTGTTTGAACCTAACTACAGTTGACCCTTGAACAACACAGGGGTTAGAAAGGCATCGATTACACAGTCAAAAATTTGTGTGTAATTTTGACTCTCCCAAAACTTACTAGCTGCTGTTGAACGGAAGTCTTACTGATAACATCAACAGTCGATTAACACATGCTTTATCTATTACCTGTATTACATACTGTATTGTTACAATAAAGTCAGCTAAGGAAAATGTTATTAAGATCATAAGGAAAGAGCCCTGGCTGGTGTGGCCCAGTGGATTGAGTGCCATTTTGTGAACCAAAGGGTCACCGGTTCAATTCCCAGTCAGGGCACATGCCTGGGTTGCAGGCCAGGTCCCCAGTAGGGGGCGTGTGAAATGCAACCACACATTGATGTTTTTCATCCTCTCTTTCTCCTTCCCTTATAATAAACAGAATCTTTTTTTAAACAATATCATAAGGAAAGAAAATGCATATACAATGTTTATTGAAAAAATTTTCGCCAAAATGCACCTACACAGTTTAAGGGTCTATTGTACTTAGTAAGTAGAATTTGTATTACCTATTTCTTTTGGCCTATAGGTACCATGAGAAAAGTTACTGAATCACTAACAGTACAGTAAAGTGGGAAAGTTTGAATTTGGACCTCTGGTCAAGAGTACTGGGTTTGAATCCTGCCCCTGCCTATTATTGAATGTGTGACCTTCTCTGAGATACCTTCTCTGACCTCATCTGTAAAGTGGAGATGATACCTCCCTACCTAGGATTATTGAGAAGAATAAATGAGTTTGTAAAAGGAAAGGATTTTAAATGGAGTGTAAGTGCTAATATTGAAGCTCCTTTCTTACCACTGTTAATTTAGTAATTCTATCATCATTGGCTGTTGCTAGGTCAGTTGTTCTGTAATGGCAGCAAAAGCATGGCACAGGTGCCCCTGTTGGGGAAGGCAGGCCTGCAGGGGAGCTCAGGAGCCACTGAGTAGCAAATAGGACTTTATATTCTGCGTGAAATGATGAACTGAAATGGACACCGCTGTATTCCTTTATGCTCTTCCAGAAAATTCTAGTTCTCTACCAGCCTATCATTTTAGAAAACGTAACTTTCCAAATACAGCTCTGGTTTCAAAGTGATGTGCTCAGGCACATTTATTCATATTGTCTCCTGAGTATTGTTACTCCCCCGACGACTACCAAGTGAAATAACCTATCTCTTCAATAAATGGCACAGATTAAAGGAATGTAGACGGTGCCTTGTCGTTTCTGGCATTAACGGAAAGGAGAAGAACAGTCTGCTTGGAGGTGTGTGTGTGTGTGTGTGAGAGAGAGAGAGAGAGAGAGAGAGAGAGAGAGAGAGAGAGAGAGAGAGAGAGAGATGGGGTGCTTGTGCAACTGGGAGGAAATACTCTTCACATACCATGAGGATTTTGTTTGTAACTATAGGGTGATTCGTGATGGCTTAGGCCGGATCATTGTTCCCCGTCTCCAGTTGGTCTCCCTTTTTTTCTTAAGAGAGCATCAAGTTGCATCGAGTTAGAGTCTCTGCTGTCCTCAGACTGGGGCGTGTGTGTGATGCTTTTGTGTTTTGTGCTCTGTAGCAGGGATCTGTCCTTTCCGCCCCGGCCCTCTCTCTCCTTCAGTCCAGTCTGCTTGCTCTCCTTTTGCCCAGGGAACTTTTTCCTTTCCTTGTCTCTACAAACTTCACTCTGACTGCCTCTCTCCCTGACTTGTAATTGGAAGCTGGCTTTGGCCTCATTTCTCATTCTGATCATGTTCTTTTTGGATTCTGCCAAATCTCTTTTGCATTTGTTTTTCACCTCAGTGCTCTATTCTGTCAGTGGTTCAGTGAGCCCTTTCCAAGCTAATTTTTCCCCATTTGCTTTTTAATTAGTTTCCCTCTCCTGCTTCTTGCCCCCACCCCTTTGTCCTTCTGTCCTTTTGTGGATAACCAGTACAAGATCCATGATTTCTTGCATGCTTTTAAGAAAATGTGGGTTGGAGCAACACTAGTCACAGTTACTGTTTCCCGAGCTGTGACTTTGACATCTTGCTCTGCAGTAAATAAGGCATGTGACTGTTTGCAGGCATTTGTGGTCTGAGGTAAGTTTTCAGAGACAGGGACCTGGTATCTTGTATAGAATATTTGTTGGAAAAGGTTCATATTTTAATAATAATGTGGTCTGAGTGTTAACCTCTATTTTTAAAGTAAATCTTCTAAAAGACAGGTAGAAAGCTTCCTTTTCATAGATTCGGATACAGTCTACGAAACCCCTGAAATATTAAATGAACCTTTAGTGTCTATATTTTTGGGGGTAAGGGTGTTCATAGTTTTTATCAGACTCCTATAGGAGTGTATGGCCTGCATATTAGGACCCCCTGCCTGGCTTACTTAGGAAGCCTACAGAAACTTGAAACTGTAGTGTGTGATCTGGAAGGAAAAAGGATAGAGGCCGCAGGAGCACACAGACCTGTTTCAGGTGAGGATAAAGCCCTTATTAGGTACCTGGACGTGCACAAGTGCAGGTATACGCAACTGTGCCATCCATGCAGAGAGTGGAAACAAAGGAGCTTGAGGCTTGTTCTGAGAATTTTCCCCTCTACTAATTCTTACCCTTTAGAGGTTGACTGGAATAACAGAAAGAGTGGCTGCCTTAGGAATTCCATTCTGCAGCGCACACCACATCAGGTTCCATCCTCGGCTAGTTAGCTCAGCGCCTTAGAGCGGCTGTAGCTGCCAGGAACAACTGGGGTTATGGGCCCCCCACTGGAGCTCCAAGTGGGGTCCCCAAACTGGCAGCATCAGCTCCTTCTTGAAGCTGATTAGAAATGCAGGCTCTTGAGGCCCACTGGCTCAGAATCTATGACAGAGCCAGATCCCCAGGTGAGTTACAGTTACGGGAATGTTCAGGAGTAAATCCTAGGCTCCGCCTGTTTCACGGACAGCGGCCAGATCTCCCACAGGCACCATGTCGTGGGCACGGCTTCAATGTTTTGGACTGAGTTCTGGTCTCCTATTACCTTTATGGTAAATTCTAAAACAGAGTCATTTAGACGTAGCTCTGTGTGCCTGAATGTGATTTGATTTAGTCCCTTTCTGTGTGTGTTCCCAGGCAGATGTGTAGATCAGAAAATTAATCCTTGACTCTGCCTGAGGTCTGGTGATGGCAAGATATCATTATGCCTACCATTTGCAATCACCTTAGAAAGCGCTGGGGATTCAAGCACTAAAACACTGGTTTTTTGAGAAATCTTGTCCAGGGATATGAACATACAAAAGGGTAATTCATCTCATACTAAGTCTTGTGGTAGCATAAGGGACCAGAGAAAAGAGTGGGTAGTTCTCTACTGCTGGGGTATCAGTATATATGGGTAGGTGGACAACCCAACATGATAAAGACAGTTTTAGAGCTTTGCCAAGACTTCTGACCTCTTTAGGGAGCTGTCCTGATTCCTCTGCACACTGTGAATGGATAGCAACTTTTGTGTTTTCAAGTAAGGAGCTTACACAGTCATTTGTTTAGTTACCCGCCTGCTGGTGTGCAGCCAGAGAGAGTGTTTGCTGTGGAGTGCTGTTCTGCTGCTCTGCCCATGGCTGAGAATCCCTGCTTCCCATTAAGAGGACTGACTTCCCACTATGAGTTTCATCTTTGTGATCTTAGATCGGAGGCAGGTTATGTTTAAATTTATTGCTTTTCCTTCAGGATTGTCTAGCTGAAGCTTGCTCACTAATCCCTGCAGCAGAATTAACCCCATTTGAAGATTTAGGAGGTGGATTTCGGCTCTCTTAATGAACATTCTTAAAAGTTTTTCAGAAGAAAGAAGCAATGGCTGTATAATATTTGTACTGTTTACTGTACAAACAAAAACCGTCTGGGAAACTAGAGAGTGTTTGCACTCGGACTATTGCCTTATTTACTTTTATTTTTTTAACTAGAAGCTCTTTTTTCTATACCCTTACTTGTGTATCCACACTCCTTTGTCTTGGAATAAACTAAACTTAGAAGCAGGGCCCCAGTTGTCCACCCATCTTCTCTCCACCTACAGGACACATTTCTGGGGTCTGCAGTGACGGCAATCTAGGGCCTTGCCTTATCTTTCCTCATGAATTGTGGACCACAACAGTGAGAAATTTGACCATGTAATAGCTACTTGTCTGAAATAAAGCAGTTTAAAAGGTCCATACCTTTTTGATTGAGCTCTGGGTATAGTTTTTTGTTTTTGTTTTTGTTTTCTTAAATGCCGTTCTAATTGCTGTTTCCACTTGAACCTAAAAATGAAGATCTGAAATAGTGTGTTTTAGAAACTAGCTATTCTCGGCGGGGCCTGCATTTATAGTTATCCTATACAGGGTTTTGCATTTATGAGCATTTAAGTTGTGAGCTACAAATTTTGACTAAAATAAACAAACAAAAAATAGGACGTCTCAAAAAACATTGGCACCAACCTCATGGTTAGTATGACTTTTTTAATAGGCTGTCTCCTGGAATGGCTGAACTCTAACACATATTTACTTAACACTGAATTACATTGTATGGTTACTGGGCGTGAACTTGGCAGGGAAGGCATCCTCAAGGAGAAAATGTTCTTGGTTTCTTCTAGGATCCTCTTTAAGGGTCACTTTCCTTAAAGTGATTCCAGAACACTGATTCATGATGGGTGGGAGCTGTTATTCGGCCGCTTCCACATGCTTTCGAGTGGCAGTGGCTGGTGCTAATGGATTGTCGTGTCGATGGCCGTGGAACGTACGAGCGAGGAATGCGCACGTTTCTTTTATGAGACTAGGGCCCAGGTGTCCAGCTTTTCACTCACCTGCCAGACGTTAGAGGCAAAACATAGTGGTTTAAAGGCTCGAGGTAGGGAAGAATTGATCCAGAAAACACCGCGTTTAGGGTAGTGATTTCCAAGTGAGAATATTAGCACAAAATTGGAGGGACTTATACAGAGGGAGCAATCAGAATGGCCCAGAATTAGTGTGGGATCCAGCACAGCAGTATCACCTGCTGCCACAACATAATGTCTGTTTGGGATGGGACTGTGTGTATGTGTTTTGGGAGGTCAGGAAAAGAAGAGAAGTGAAGTGGAAAGTAAAAAAAAATGTTCCTTTGAGGGGAAAGGTGAGGATTCAGAGAAAAATGCAGAATTAGTGGCGTTATAGATGTATAAACACTCAGGGTCAGCACATGTCAAATTACACAGTAAGAGTAGCCCCAATTAGAGTCCTTGTTTTCACTTTTTCTGTGGACTTTTTCTTTTTCAAGTATAGTTAACACCCAATATTATATTTCAGGTGTACGGCCCAGTGATTAGACATTCTGTAACTTAATAGGTTATCACAGTGATAAAGCTAGTGTTGCTCTCACACCATACATGGTTATGAGAATATAGTGACTGTATTCCCTATGCTGTACTTTGACAACCAGTTTGTTGTACTTCTTAATCCCTTCACCTTTTTCACCCATCCCTCCAACCTCTTTCACATCTTAAAGAAGGCCCTTTCCCAATTCTTGTAATACTGGTTTGGTGCTGGTGAATTCCTTTAGTTTTTTCTTGTCTGGCAAACTCTTTATCTGGGCACTCCAGGTGCTCTCCCCTTCCCCTCGCCCCACGTGGGACGTGTACGCCCTCCTGTCATAGTTGAGCCTTGATTCCTGTTGCCATGTCAGTGGTGGCGGGGGGGGGGTTTACCCCCATGGAGGATCAGCTGTGCAGAGGCCCACTCATGGAGCAGGACTTATGAGGGGGGCCCCAAAAAACTAGAATTATCTTTTGGAGGGCTAGCCTCTTATAGCACAGGCTTCCCTTGCTAGATGTGTGTTCTAGGAACCCATCTGTATCAGTGTACCAGCCAGCGTTGTTGTGGGAGAGGCTGTGTTCAGGTTCAGTGAATATTTTTGGAAGACTCTTTCAGTGCATTTGACCATTTCATGAGGGGTGATTTAGGAGTCGCTGCTTGTTCAGGACTTTTTGATCAAAAAATGGCATGACCCCCATATCCCACTCTTCCTATTCACCCAATCTTCCCCCAAGCAACTTGTTTTTTAAGTTTCCCCAGATGAAAGAAGTCCTTAAAGGGTAATGTTTTATCAGTTGGAAGAGGTGAAACAAAAAATGGCAGAAGCACTAAAGGCATCAAAATCAACGAATTCAAAAGTTGTTTTGAGCAGTGGAAAAAATGTCTCAATTGGTGTATCGCATCAAATGGAGAGTACTTTGAAGGTGACTGAGACATGGAAGAATAAATACACAATTTTTTTATAAATAAATTCTGTTTTGTTTTGGTTCCCCTCCCCCTCATACTTCAGCAGGGCTCTGGTGCCCACTGAATTTGCCCTTGAGTGTGTTGCTTGTGGAGATGACTTTGGGTCCTTCCGGAAGCCACAGGCCAAGGTCAGCCACCCCATGTGTCTTGCCCAGGGCCACTTAGTGTGAGCTACAAGGCGATCTGCAGGTAGCCACTGCTTGTAGCCCAGGGGAGACCAAGCTGAGTATGAAGGCTGGCTGCTGCTATTGCCAGACCTGGGGTCACTTAGTGAGAAGTACAAGCACGCTGATGCCAGGTGCTGCTTGTTTGGAAGATTTTAGGAGAGTCTGAAGCATGAGTCAAGACAGGCCATTTGTATGGGAAAGCCACTGGAAACAGGTTGGGTGTGGCTGCCAGTTGGGTAGGGTGGGGTCTCAGGGAATCGCCAGGGTGGGGCAAATGGTGCTAGCCAGGCTGATGGAGACTCAGATACGGGGCCTGCCTGCCAGCTCTGTGGTGGTAGGGGCTCTAAGTAAAGGAACAATGGTCTCTGCTAGCACTTCTGCCTGAGAGGAGGCTGCCCCCACAGGCTCATGCCATGAAGCCAGAGAATTCAGTTCCTCCCTGTATGTTTCTGGTGGCTTTGGAGCTGCTGCCTCCGCTCTGGAGCTCAGAGCAAGTGAGTCAGACTGTGAATGGGCTCTTTAAGAGGAACTGCCTGGAATTCCAGCATTTCTCCATCTCACTCAGCCGCAATCCCTGCTGGTTTTTACAGCTAGAAGTTATGGGAACCTTTCTTCCTGTTGTTGGAACCCTGAGCTGGGGGCTCTGGTGGGGAGCTGGGACCCCTCACTCCTCAGGGAGGACTTCTGCAACTGAGATATCCCTCCTGATTGTTATCAGCTACATGTGGGTGTGGGACCAGCTGGCTCTGCCTCGCCATTCTCTCTGTCCAGTCTGGATGTGGGTTCTTTATGTCCTTAGCTGTAGGACTTCTGCTTAGCTACATTTCAGGCATAGTGAATGATGGTTGCTCTGTTTAGTTGTAATTTTTGATGTGGTTGTGGGAGGATTCCACCATCTTAGCTGGATCCCATTGTCTCTACAACTTCCCAAATGTATTTGAACCGTATCACGCATGCCATTATTCATTTATGGAGTCTCAATTTCAAATGTGTGCCTCTTGCCCATTCTGTGAAAGGATGTGGGCCCCCCTTTTTTCCTTTGCAGTTGGCACAATATTAAGCTCTGTCAGTAGAGGGCAGTAGAGAGATACTGCACGAGGAAAGGGTTTTACCTCCTTATTCTGTGGTTTCTTCAGTGGTGGAAAGGCGGGAGGGGAGGGGAGGTGGAGCTTTCCCAGAATGAGTGTCTTCTCCTGTGTCCTGCTTCTGTGGGGTGAGCAGTCAAGAGCACCCCTGGCCCACAGCTTCCCTTGGCATCCCTTGGGTGATTTTGTAGAAGAGTGCCTCTGGTGAGGTACGTCCCTGTGAACAGCTTTCTGTGGCACATTAGAGGACACATTCCCAGCAAATTTGGCCAACTGGCACCACACAGTGGCTTCTGTGCCATCTAGTGAGTTGTAGCTGCGCCCTTCCCAGCACAATCAGGGTATGTGTCCCGGGTGGGTGCCCTTTTCTTGCGTGCTTGATCTCCATCCCAGGGCTGGTGGCTCCTCTGTATAGCAGGTCTTCCTGTGTTTTAGAGTCCCTTGTATTGCTTCTTCCCAGTCAATCTCTTGTTATGCCAGTCCCTGGTTGTAGTTAATAAATAAGCTTTTCTTGTTCACATTAATGTTTGATTTTCATTTCCTGATTGACCTTAAAGTGTTGTTGAGAAAAATTGTGAAAGACTCCAAAATAGGCAAAAAAGATTACTTAGTATGTAGTGCACCCTTCTGGGTTATCTGTGCCTTTTGTTTTCTTTGATACTTTTTAAAATTTGGTAAATTAGAGAAAAATGATAGTGGTGGAAATGAATCTTGTTTATAGAAATGCAAATTAATTTTGTCAATTGAATGTATTATTGATTTCTCTCAAGAAAACAATTTTCTAGTTAACATTTATTTCAGCATTCCTAATTTCCTACATATGTGTATGTGTTCTTTGTACTTTTTAGTCTGTAACAATCTTTTAGCTCCCTTTTTTAATTAATAAGCTAAATAAAAGCTTTGATATCTGTTCATTTTATGTTTGTAAAAGTCATAGTTTTATCTTTATAAATTACAAAAACATTATCATTAAAACATTATAAAAATATTAAGCAGCTCATGAGATATGCCCACTCAGATTTAAAAATACTGCAGAAAATGGTGATATGAATTGCTAAAAAATGATTTAAATACATTTTTGATACTTTACAAGTGGACAGAAATAGAGAAATAAAATGATCTTATTTATAAAGAACCAATAAAAAAGTATTACACTTATGTTTTGAAAATGGAAGGTAAGATTCATAACTTATCCACAGAATAGTAGAAGATATTTGTGAATCACATACCTGACAAGGGACTTACATTTGGACTATATTAGAAACTCTTACAACTTAGTAATAAAAGGAAAAATAACCCCATTTTAAAAAGAACAAAGAATCTGCATAGATAATTCCCCCCAAAAGAAACACAGATTGCTAATAAGTACTGGAGAAAATTTTTACCATAATTACTCATCAGGGAAATGCAAATCAAAACCACAGAGATACTTTACACCTATGAGGATGACTACACTAAAAAAAAGATAGTTAATAATTAGTGTTGGTGAGGATGTGGAGAAATGAGAACCTTCGTACACTGCTGGTGGGAATGCAGAATGGTTCAGCTGCTGTAGAAAACACTTGAATAGTTCTTTAAAATGTTAAACATTGTGTCATGGTGACCCAGCGATTCCACTTCTAGGTGTAGACCCAAGAAAAATGAAAACATGTCCCAACAAAAAGTTAGATGTGAATGTTTATAGAACAACTTTAATCATAATAGCCATCAATTGATGAATGCATAAAATTTGATCCGTCTATACAGTCGAATATTATTCAGCCATAAGTGGAATGAAGTCCTGATTCATGCTACAACAACAATGATCCTTGAACATGCTGTGCTAAGTGAAAGAAGCTGCTCACAGAAGACCACCATGATTCTATTTGTAGGAAACATCGGAAGAAGGCACATCTACAGAGTAATAAAAGGACTAGACTGGTGATTGCCTAGGGCGGGGGGGGAAGGGATGGAGAATCAGGAGGTGATAACTAAAGAGCATGGAGTTTCTTTGGGGGATGCCAAAAATGTTCTAAAATTGATGTGATAATCGTGCCACTTTGAATACACTAAAAACCATTGAATTGTACGCTATGAATGGGTGATTTATTTGGTGTGTGAATTACATCTCAATAAACCTAACTTAGACAAATAATCATCAAATAAAGCACATTCCTCAGGGGTGGGTGGTAAAGGCTGCCAGCACATGAATGTACAAGTCCATTGTCCGCATGTCAGAAGATCTTCATAAGCTTTCTTTTTTGATGTCCTCTCATACAGAACTTTTTAATTTGGAACACCATTTCTTCAAGGGAGATGAATACAATGTAGAATCAACAGCTTCACCGTTTTTGAAGAATGTTCCCCTCACCCCACCCCACCATAGGAAGCAGTTTGGAGAACCAGTGCTTTATCTGAACCTTTATTCCTCCTGTCTTTCTGTCATTCCTGAAGTGTTGAAGATCTTATTTTATATCTTTCTCTCGCAGGATCCTTTGACAGTGGCTGTGGAAGGAATCTGTGAACTTGTCAGTTAACTAATTTACAAATAATACAGAGCCAAAATAATATCTAGAGTTTTGACTGACAGAAGCAATTCAAAGAAAAATGAATGGATTGAACAATGGGCCCAAAGTAACAATATAAAATGTATTGGAAATAAAATGACTCAGGTTTCTCTCTTCAAAAACCCCAAAGAACATTGATGATGAGAGAATCTAGGAACATGGCATAAATTGTCAGGAGGAGTAAATTTTAGTAGATTACCAAATAATTTGAATAAAGATATGTCTTGCTTCTTCAAACTTGCAAGTGTGAGGGACAAATTTAATTATCATCCTATAATGAACCTTCTTTTAAATAACACTGGTGGCCACTTTACCTGTCATCTTTCACAAACATGTCAGATCTTACATTCTGTTTGTCTCTTCTGACCCTTTTCTTTTCTTAAAAAAAAAAAAGTATTGGGAATAAATAGGACATATTGTACCTAGATTCAAAACAATCGATTGTACCAACTCAGAATAAAAAAGACCTAGCCTAACAGCAATTCCAATTATAAATAAAGCTATGGTTATTTTAATTGGAGTATGATTGGGAAGGCTGAATAAGAGCCAAAGATGGCTGTAGCTTCCAGAAAACTCTTAAGTTTTGTTCAACCACTTAGAAACTGAGTAGCCAGGGCAGGTTGCTTAAACTCTCTGCAGCTCAGTTTCCCCTGTTTGTATCACAGTGATAATAGTCTCTACCTTAGAAGTTGTTGTGAAGATCAGCCAGGTGAATATTTGTGAAGCTTAAAGCTGTACTTGGCCCACAGTAGGCACTATATGGTAATGATGCAGATTATAGAAAATAGTTACAGAAGTGCAGAGTCTGGATTAAGGATAATGACAGTCCTTCCATTGGAAACACTGGAATCTGGTTAATGGAATCACTGACTTAAGGTAATCGCAGGTAGAGGGTGTCCTCATGGGGGAGGGGCTGGGAGATGTGAATGCCATTGCAGCCACTAATTATTGAGTATCTTTGGTGAGTGGGACAACTGTGTTAGATGCGGTGGGGATAGAAACCTCACATTATATATACACAACATAATGTGGAATAAACGAGGACTCACCCATAGCGGGATAGTATAGAGTGGTAAGAAGGGCTCTGTGCCTTACTGCTGCCTCTCAGTGTGGGGCTCCTCATCTGTTAAGTGGATATGATATTGGCTGTGAGGCTTAATTAAGGCTTACATAAAGCACCTAGCAGGTGCTTAGCAAGCACTCAAGAAATAGTACTTGTATTATACAACATAACAATATCAGTGGAATCAGACAAAGAAAATAACTATGGTGCAGACACTTAATACTTAAGTCCTAAGGGAGATACAGCATGCTCTGGGATTTGGAGAAGGGAGGACTCTTACGTATTAGGGCCCGAAGGGGCAATGTTTCACTTGAAAATGGCCTTTTGGTAGGTGAAGATTGCAGTGGGGGTCGGAGGACATGGTGAATAGGCTAATTTCTAAAAGTCAGTGATAGGCACAGGGGATTCCTTTAGGTGTGGAGAAGGTAAGAGGAGGTGTGTATTTTTAGGTCCCTTCTACCTTTTATGATTCTTAGTAGTTTATTCTAGGAATATTTCTTTGGTTTAAGGGGTTCCTGGAATTTTAATTCTCTGCCTCAAAGAAATGCATTTCTTAGTGAAACTGGAGAAGCTGTGGCAGTCCGCTCAGGAAAAGTTTCACCGGGGGCCCTGTTGCTATTCCCCAATAGCCTATACTCCTACAAGAAAAAAATGTGAGAACATTTGTTTCAGGATGTTCAGTTTTGAAAAAAAAAATAAGTCAGATTTCCTGTGGCATTTAGTTCTTTTTATAAGAATGTTATAATCCAAGAACGTGGTTGGGTAGACCTTTTCAGAATGGCAGTGTATGGGGTCAAATGACTAGCTTTGTGGCTGCTGTGAGAAGCATCTGACCAGGCCATGTGGCTCATGTGTGAAGGATCTGCCCAGGCCATGTGGCTTCTGTGAGAAGGATCTGACCAGGACCACCCTTCTCACCCTAGGAAAAAGTTGTTTGTTTCCCAGCACTTCACCCCCATTTCAATGAGGAAGAGGATATTTTCCCAGTAGAGGAAGAAGACTGTTGCGTCGGCAATAGGTAATGGAGCAGTGTTGCCCTGTGTAACCCCCTTAGGCAGCCTTCTTCCTCCCTCATGGGCCGGCTCCTCCATTTTCGTGTCTCGGTGAAGGACGCAGCCTTTGCTCAGCTGCCCAAGCTGGAAGTCTCACAGTCATCAGGGGCGCCTTCTCCCCAGTCCCCTCCAGTTAGTCATTGCTCATTGTCAGCTGAGTTGATTTCTAAGATGTTTCTGGCTCTTGGTCTCTGCGACTCTACCCTGACTTGGCAGGGTAGTTCCATGACTGCCACTACCCTGCCAAGACCTTTATCTGACTCGCTGCTCACCCAGTGTCGCATGAACCCCTCACGGGTCTCCCAGGCTGCAGCCATGTCCTCTTGGGTCCTCTCCACGGCAGCCAGGATCACACATGGCAGTCCCTCTCCTCTTCAAGTCTCTGGTGATTTACATTGTCTGGGGTCCTGGTTCTTATCAAACAGTAGAGGTTTTCTAGACACTTCTGAACCTTTTCAAAGTATTTAGGTGTGGGTCCCTTCCCAGACACGGAAGTAGAATGGGGGCACTGGAAGGGGTTTGGGCTTCTGTGGCATAAAAAATATACAATAAGTAATGCTTTAAAAAATAGCCTTTTATTTTGAAGTAACTATTTCACAGGAAGTTGCAAGAACAGCGTTCAGGAAGGCCCAGGAATCCAGCTTCCCCAAATGGTGTCCTCTGACATGATCTGGTACAATATCAAAACCAAGAAATTAACAGTGATACTGTTAAGTAAACTGCATACCTAAGTAATGGTTTTTAATGTCCATGCTCTTGCCAGGTTACAATGTAGCATGTCCTATTACATAAATAATTGGGCTAGTTCTTGACTTCATCGGGACACGTTTCAATTTGGGAGTGGAAAGGGCATTCCTGGTTCTGGGAGTGGTGGTGGTGGTTGTGTGCGTGGGTGCAAGGCTTTGATAGCTGCCAGTTGTTTATTCTTATAAAGTGGATTATACCCCAAAGAGCTTGCCAAGAATAGATTTGAGCAATGTAATTCTATCTAGTGACCTAAGGTCATAACTTTCTTACATAAAAAGTGGGAACTGCTTTTATGCTAGAAGACTAGTACAGACATTTATTCTTCTTGAATCTAAGATACAGTTAATTTAAAATTATTTCAGTGTGAATTGTTTCCCGGGCATGTGTAAATCTTGCATTGTTTAGATCGTAAAGCATAAGGGCACAGGGCTTGTTCTGTTGTTATGTTTTGGTCATAATTCTGAAATATAGCATATGCTAGGGAATGGCTCCACGCAGTGATCATAAAGTGTAGCTTTGCTCTGGGTGATGGAATATTATGCTGAGTTATAATGAATTCAGCAGAATGGATTTCAGACTTTTAGGTGCTAACTGAGGACATTCTTTGAAGTAGCGATCTTTACCAGTACTGGGAATTGGGCTTCGTGACTGAGCTCTGCTTAGTTTCCTCATCAAAACTGATGGACAAGCTAAAAAAACTGTGTAAATGCTTATCAATTGCAGTGACATTTTGATGACACTTGTCTGTGTTTCCTGTGTTTCAGAAATTTGCTTACATCTTCTGAGAAAGGGACTGCAGAGCATTAAGAAAGCCACTCTCTGCTTCAGAATAAAACTAGATGAGAGAAGGCCAGTCTTTTGTTTTAAAATCAAGCAGTAGGGTGAGTTCTGCCCCCGGACTTGCAGAGGCATCTGGAGTTCCTTAGAGGGATCTTGAGACAATGACTTCAACTCTCCTCAGGGGCCAGGCACTGGGCTAGGCCCTTTGTAAACTAAAGCCTGCCGGGAAGACATTTTACAGATGAGAAACCTGCATCTTCATTTCTGTAACCTCCCGAAGCGGGCACAGGGCCAGCTCGGCCAACTCATGTCAGTGCTGAGATTTGAATCTGGATCTAATTCCCAAGCCTTTCTACTTTCTACCATACGAGATAGTCTTTCCATCCATGCAGACCCTCGGGTTCAGCTCTGACCCTCTCGAATAATTCCAAATCAGGCTTCTGAGAGAGGGACTGCAAAGGCTGACTGTTTTCACTGCTGAGAAGCTGCCTTTTGAGGTGTATCTCTGAGTGAATTTCAAACACACTAGATGCCATGACCCTTGATGATGGGTAATAACCTCATTAGAATAGGAAGAAGACTTTGTGGCCCAAGGGAAGAATAGGCAGCCCGCTGGAAGTCACTCATCCGATTCAGATGTTTGTGTTTCTCTTACTTTCTGTTAGCTGAGTGGTGAGGCGTTCCTGGGGGCAGAGAAGGAGGGTCCAGTGAGTGGTGGCGATCTTCAGAGAGACTCCCAAGGACAACACCAGCAGGCATCTTTCTTGATCAAGGGGCTATAAGGACTTTTCCAAACAAGTATTAAGTACTCGATTTGCGGGAATGCTTGAGTCTTTTTCTTCAAGGAGTTGGAGTCAAACTGTGAAGCTAAACTGTGTGTAGGTATCAAGAATTACTAGGTGATAGGGGTTCATGCACAAGGGACAGCAGTGTGGCTCTGTCCTTTATCTCGGGTAACCAACCATTCTGCTTTCACTGGGACCCAGGAGGCTTACCCAGGACAGGAGACTTGCAGTGCTAACCCCAGGATCCCTTTCCTTCAACAGTCTTTGTGGCCCTGGGTAGGTCACTTAGACTTTTTGGGTCCTGGGGCTTGTGAATCTTTGTCTCTCCATCTCTCTGTCTCTGTCTCTCTCTGTCTCTCAACGGCTTTTAAATTCCCTTCCAGTTTCTAAGGATTGGCAATTACGTGTGACTAATTCATAAGCTTTTCTTGGGTAGAACCTGTGGGCTGGAAGCTAGTTTTCTGACACCTTTGATAATAATGATTAGAAACTGGCATTTGATTGGAAACAATACAATCTACTGTTTAGCAAGTTGAGAATGGTGGGGCAAATTGGGGAAAGTAACAGATAATCTACATTGAAGTACGCTGAGCAGGCGAGCAAAGTTTAAACTCCTTCAAACTTTGGCCCACCCAGAATTTTTCTTAACGTCTAAATTAGTGTGAATGTTTATAAATACAGAGATTTTACCTCAAACTTTTGGTTGCTGGCTTCCCTGGAAAGTTTGGAAGATCTGACCACCCCAGGCTGTCTTCCCTCAGATCATCCGGTGACTGAGGCTTTGTCAAGTGGCTTCCCATTCTAGGTGGGCCACATGGTCAGTGGTCCATCACAGGCCCCTTCCACCGTTCCCCTCAGACTTGCTCCTCTTTTCCTCTTGCTTCCTCTGTTATCTCCCTGGAAAGGGTGACGCTTTCAACAGTTCTCAGCACTGGCGGCACCTTAGAATATTTGAGAGTGCTTAAAATTATTTCAGTCTCTTGGCCCTACCCAGACCAACTGAATTATAATCTTGGGGAAGGTGTTGGGCTGACATTTGTATTTAAAAAAATCTCCCCAGGTGATTGTGATGCACAGAGAGGCTTGAGAACCAGTGCTTTAGCATGATCCTGAGGTGGGTTTTGATGGAGTGAACCACCACAGAGCAGGGGGGACAAGGACACAGTTCACCTGATCCCATTGATTGGGGCAGTCACAACCTGAGTTAAATCTTAACTGCGCTCACTGGGAAAAAGCAGGGAACTATTAAAAAGCAAATATCGCAAAGGCATATTCATGGCACGTTTTGCTAAAGTATTAATAAACTTCCCCCAGGTCTTGCTATACTGCCCTGGGCATTTAAATCATTATAATAATGCCCATAGTTTTTTGCACAGAGTGATTATGAAAGTATTTTTAATGGGCTTATAAATCTAGTGGTCATGAGAGGCAAGTAACATGAATTTAGTGTATTTGAGTCAAGGGATAAAATGGAGGGGGCACAGTTTTACATAATGGCATTATTCATCTATAATTCTCTCCCTGTAAATCAATTTCTATCATCTCTTGGCCACTCCCCCTCCCCCTTCTGCCAGGATTGCATTCTAGGCTATGAGTGTGGTCATCCTGAATTATTAAAAAATTCAAGTAGCTGGTTAATAAAAACCCTTTCATTTGAAACTTAAAATGGAAGGGGCTTAGGCACTACCTCTTTCTACATCTTTATTTTAAGGGGTAGACAAGACTAAGGTTTTGAGATGTTAAGTGACTAGTTCAAAGCTGTGCCCCTAGTCCTGGAACTTTGGGCATCATGGTTCCCTCCCCCCACATTAGGGGCCATTCCCCCTGTCCCCACGCCTGCAGAGTGACTGGCGATCTCTAATGCGTGTACTTTTCTTTAAGATTGCAACTTGTATTTAGTTGCTTTAGCAACTTTGTTTATTCACCTTTTAGTCCCCAGTGTCTAGCTGGGGACCTGGCATTGGTTGCGGTTCATAAAGTGAGGGATGATGAAGGAAAGAAGATGCATTTCAGGTTACAGGGTCTCTATGAAACCTCCTGTGCTTCTTTCTAGCCCTTGAGTCTTGGGGACCCACTGTGACCTGCTTTCAGAAGTGTCCCTGAGTTAGCAGTGTTCTCCACTGCTCTATGTGAGTGTTGGGGAGGTAGGGATTCTGTTCCGAAGGGTAGGGACATCTCCTGAACCTTCGGTACTTTTTCCACACTGTGTAGGACCACAGAGAACACACAGTGAGCTCCTTCCCTGAATGTTTGTCTGATGGGGTCTCAACCCTCAGGTTGGCCTCGTGCTGACCTTTCATCTAGTTTTTGTCCTATGGAAAATACTCTCAATTGGCACTCTACTGTCGCTTTGATAGATTTGCAAGAGAAAAAAATACTAGGGTGGATAATCTCTTTCTAAACTGATAACATGAAAGAAATCTCTGATTTTTCTTAGGATAACCTCTAGTTTAAGGTGTGTGTGTGTGTTTTACCTCTTGCAGTGTATCTGGCTGCCTAGCTGTAATAGCACGGTTATTCAGCTCACTGTTTGCATTTTACTTGTGCATCCTTGTGTTTTTGAGATCAGGTTCCCACCTTGAGGCTCCACATTCCTCCCCTCTGTCCCCCCATAGCTTCTCCTCCACGCCTGGGGAGCCAGGACACCCCTGGAGAGGTACTTCTGGGGCTAAGCTGGAAGAGGCTATGAGCAGCTGTTTGCAGGATCATCTAGGACATTGTTTTCTTCTAAAATCCCCCAATGGAAGCCCAACGCAGAATGACAAAAGCAGAATTTGTGGAAGAGGATGAGGAAGGTCTCTACTTAGGGCTATAGATTTAGAAAGATTTCCAGGTGATTATTATATAACTCTGTGGTTCCTCATTTGAAAATAACTGGCTTAAAGGGTTCCCTTAATGAAAGTGGGGAGAACGCCTAACAAATATGAGAAAGCAACTCATTTGTGAAGTGCATATTATTAGATGCCTGATTGCTTGATTTAATCTCACCTTGCCTTTTCTCAAACTTGCTCCATTTATTCATTCCCTGAGTTTGGGTACCTCCTCCATGTCAGGCTCCCTGATGGGTGCTGAGGCCCCTGACAGCCGCAGTTAAGCCAGATGGCCGGAGTCCCTAGCAGTTCTACCACCTGGTAGCTATGTGACCTTGAACAGATTGCTTAGTTCATGCCTCAGTTTCCTCCACTCCCGATGAGGACAGTCATAGCACCGACCTCATAGGCTGAGAGGATGTGTGTTAAGGTGATGACTGTCCGTTCTCACCGCAGTGATGGTAAGGGCAGTCCTGCCTTCAGAAAGCAGTTTGGTGGAGTCAGGGTCCAGAGGCAAAGCATCACAGTCAGTATATGTGGTATTTGTTCCTATCTGTGCTTTTCATATTATATTACACAATCTCCCCCCCCCCCCCACCGCCCCATCCTTCATTTATCTATCATTGCCACTTAGGAGCTCAGTTATATGAAATTTTCTAGAAATACCCCAGCAGTCTGTATTGCATCCTGTTAATGAACGATGTCTTGTTATCATGAAAATTGGTTTTGTTCAGAACTGTAGAGAGATGCTCTCTGGCTCTCCGAGATACCTGAAGCTGCTTGCCCTTATGCTAAACGGCCTAAAACTATTGTCCTTTTATGCTGTTCTTTTTTTTTTCCCATGTTATCTTTATTCAGGAGCCACCTTCTAAAACTCCTAACCTGTTACTATTAGAGTAGAAACAAAGGTTACCAGAGAAACCAAATAACCAGATCTGTTAAATCAATGACTTTCGTTTTACACAAAAGACTTAGTAATAATTTAAGAGCTCTTCAAAGTTGGAGGTATGATGCTACCTGATACCAAACTATACTACAAGGCCATAGTAATCAAAATAGCATAGTACTGGCATAAAAACAGACACATAGATCAATGGAACAGAATATAAAGGCCCAGAAATAAATCCACACCTTTATGGTCAATTAATACATGACAAAGAGGAGGCAAGAACATGCAATAGGGTAAAGACAGTCTAGTCAATAAATGGTGTTGAGATAACTAGACAGATACATGCAAAAAAATGAAACTACACCAACTTACACTGTATACAAGAATGTAAATGACTGAAGAGTTAAATGTAATACTTGAAACCATTAAACTCCTAGCAGAAAACAGAGGCAGAAAAATCTCGGATATTTCTCTTAGCAAGATTTTTTCTGATATACCACTTCAGGCAAGGGAAACTAAAGAAAAAAATAAATGGGACTATGTCAAACTAAAAAGGTTTTTGCATAGCAAAGGAAACCAACAAAATAAAAAGACAGCCTACAGAATGGGAGAAGATATTTGCCAAAGATACATCAATAAGGAGTTAATAGCCAAAGTTTATAAAGAACTCAAGACACCAAAAAATAATCTAATTAAAGATGGACCAACAACTGAATAGACATTTCTCTAAATGTCTATTTAGAGATGGCCAGTAGGTATATGAAAAGGTGCTCATTGTCAGTACTCAACAGAGAAATGCAAATTAAAACCACAATGATACATCATCTCACACCTGTCAGAGTGGCTTTCATCAATTAAAAACAAACAAGTGTTGGCAAGAATGTGGAGAAAAGGGAACTCTTGTTCACTGTTGGTGGAAATGCAGATTGGTGCAGCCACTGTGGAAAATAAAGTGAGGTTCCTCAAAAAATTAAAAACAACATTGCCTTATGACCCTGCAGTTCCACTTCTGGATCAGTATTTGAAGAAACCCTAAACACTAATTTGAAAGAATATATGCACCCCTATAATCAATGCAGCATTATTTACAATAGCCACGATTTGGACACAGTCCAAATGCCCATGAGTAGACAATTGGTAAAGAAGATATGGTACATATGTACAATGGATTATTACTCAGCCATAAAAAAAGAATGAAATCTTACCATTTGCTACAGCATGAATGGGCCTAGAGGGTACTATGAATTGAAGTAAGTCAGTTAGAGAAAAACAAACACCATTTAATTTCACTTATATGGAATCTCAAGAACAAAATAAATGGACAAACAAAATAGAAACAGACTCAGATACAGAGATCAGACTGATGGTTGCCAGAGGGGAGGGGTGTTAGGGGACCAGGTAAAAAAGGTAAAGAGATTAAGAAGTGCAAATTGGTAGTCAGAAAACAGTCACAGGGATGTGAAGTACAACATAGGGAATATAGTCAATAATATTGTAATAACTGTATATGGTGCCAGGTGGGTACTGGAAGTATCAGGGGGAACACTTCAAGTATATGATTGTCTAACTACTATGCTGTGCGACTGAAACCAATACAAAATAGTAGTATTGAATGTAAACTCTAATTGAGAAGTAAAATTAAAAAAATAGTCTGAGTTCTTGAGGAGGGACTACTGTGTCCTTATGGCATACCCTCTGTCTCCTGTTTCTACTTTTAAGGACCCTGTGATTGCCTTGAGCCCACCAGAATAATCCAGGATCATCCCCTTATTTTAAGGCCAGCTGATGAGCAACCATAATTCCACCTGATACCTGAATTCCCTTCTGCAATGTCATGTAACAGGTTCCAGGAATGAGGAGAGTGGCTTATTTGGAGGGCCACTATTCTTGCCTCAGCTCTCTTGTTCCTTTTTGTTTTGCTTACATTCTTATTATCATGACATGTTCCAAAAAGGATTAAAACATGTAACATAGGGAGATAAAAATACATTTAAAATTAAGTAAGGAAAGAAAAATGAGGCAACGAGAAAATCAGCAATGGGAGAAAATTGGGACAACTATAATAGAACAACAGTTAAAAGAAAAAAAAAGAGGAATGAAGTTTAAAATCCAATTTACTTCCCAGAAGTGGACTCTAAGCTTTGTCCAGTGGCTCTCTTGGAGAGAGAAGCAATGTCAGTTAACATTTTACTGTGTCAGTGAGTAAAATGTTTTTTTTTTTTTTTTTTTTACTGCTTTCTATTTTAGCTTAAATATACATTGCTTTGATGATTCCTTCCAAGATGTGGTCGAGGGCCAGGTGAAATACAGGGGTTTGAAATACCCAAAGCAGAGGTTCCTACCTGGTGGTTCCTGTGGGGCTCAAGGGTGCCCTGAGCTTTTATTGTGAATGGCAATGATGCCTGTTTCCCTATTTCTATTTTTTTTTTATTGTTGTTCAAGGTCAGTGGTCTCCATCTTCTCCCCACCACTCCCCTGTGCCCCGCCCATCTTCACCTCCCACCCTTGGACCTACCCCCCTTTGGCTTTGTCCATGTGTCCATCATACATGTTCCTTGATGACCCTTCCCCTATTTTCCCCCATTATCCCTCCCCTCTTTCCCCTCTGGCTACTGTCAGTTTGTTCTTTATTTCCACGTCTCTGGTCATATTTTGCTTGCTTGTTTGTTTTGTTGATAAGGCTTCACTTATAGGTGAGATCATATGGTATTTGTCTTTCACCGCCCGGCTTCTTTCACTTAGCACAGTGCTCTCCAGTTCCATCCATGCTTGTCCTCAACGGTAGGAGTTCCTTCTTTCTTTCTGCTGTGTAGTGTTCCATTATGTAAATTTATATTTTTGAGAGTCATTAAACAAAATATGTATTTACATATACGACCTTGATCTCTGGTCCCCCTTTAAGATGAAAAAGTTTGAAAGCCTACAAGCATTTATCAAGAGCTTAGATCATGGTTAGTGACATTTAGAAGAATGCTCTGCACGAGCAATCCTTGAGGTTTTTGAAAATATGTTAGAATAAAAATATTTATTTATACCCTTAATGGACTGTTGGTTAAAAACAGGATGCATTAGGAACATTCAGGTCAAAATATAATTATTGAGCATCATGCTGGTAATTATGCCATTTTTCTTCAGAGTATCTTCCCTCTAGCCATAGTTGCATTCATCTGATCAGAATTCTTTTGGCATATCTTGTAGTATATTTTTAAAAAATCAGTATTTAGTAAGAGAAAATATTATGACTTTCATACTAATTTTTTCTTTTAACTTATTAGGATTAAAGATTCATACACCTGCAATGTGTTATTTGTGGAGAAATGCTTTCAAAATAGCTGCTGGAAACCACTTGTCTTTTCCTGATATTTAGAAACAAAACAGAAAAAATATAAAAATAAACTTATGGGTGTTTGAGATGCCAATTAATCACACCCTTCCTCCCTTCTGGGCTCTGAACTAGAGGAAATAGAAAAAGCCAGATGAAGATTAAAGTACAGTGCCAGCTTTGTTAGAGTAAAGCTAAGCTGGAAGGTATGTCTTGGGTGCGAGAATTTCTGATCTGCCCCAGATGGAATCCACACATCTGCCCAGGTAATGGCCAGGCCATGTGGGTGCTCTCTCTAGGGTAGGGAAGTTCGTTCCATTCAACATATGGGGGACAGAGAGAGAGAGAGTGCACCCCCTACCACCTGCCCGACTTAGATGTTGTCCTTCCTCCCCTGCGAGGCCTGTGTGCTCTGATGTAGAAGCAGAAACAATCAGCTCTGTGGATTCTTTCTGTGAAATGGAACATATGTTCTGCATGAAGATATGTCCGGGCTGGGGGCGGGGGAGTAAGGAGTCCTCCCCTTATAAACCACTTGTTTTTAAATTTAGATGCAAGCAGTCCAAACATTGGGCTGTTTCTTGTCTAGTTTTGATGCCAGGGCCACTAATTAGATTGCTGTCTGGTTTTGAATATACATCTGGTCCCCACACCAATTGTATACTAATAAGATGTAATTTTGTAGTTGATTTTGTTGACTAATCATCCTACATAATTTTTCCTACAGAAATTAAATTCTGTGTGTTACAGGCTAAACTGGCAAAAAGTAATTTTTCATTAATCATTTTGAACATTAACAAAGATGGTATCAAAATTAATGAACTTTATAAACTTTCATGTTTTATTTGAAAAATGAAATAAATTTTACTTTAGTAATCCATCTTTATTATATATATAAAGAAATGATTCAAAAGTTCTTAAGGGCATGTGTATGAGAGAGAGAGAGAGAGGCAGAGACTGAGAGAGGAGCCCATTTGTTGCAGATGGTTGGGCAAAATCGATCTAGAACAATGGATGGATTGTGTACCCCTTAGGTCATCCTTCAAATATAGTTTCTTTCAGCAAAGCTTTGAAAAGCTTTCAATGGCCATAAAGTTGTAAAGTCCCTGGGGAAATAACAGAATTAGAGGCATTTCCAGAAACTTTACTGATGGACATAATTTTATACATAACATTAAGACACCTAATGAAGATGTTACCTCAGTTGAAGGCTGTTCCACTTTGAAGTCAACTGGAAAAGTAGTAATGGTCATTAAGCAGGTGTTCTGAAGTGAGCATGTCAGCAGTTATAAAACAACTAAAACACAGTCCAAAGATGTGGTGGGAAGCTGCATAGGGTAATTTGCTGTATGGTGTTACAATATTTACTATAACCGAGTTAGATGTTGGAAGACATGTATCCAAACTGTGTCTTTGATTTTTGCATAATGGATCAAGATGCATCACCTAGAAAATACAACCAGTTGTCTTAGATGCACTCCTAGTTGACAATGATGAAAACATGTCATCTTCATATATAATTCTTATCTCAGCTGTATGCATCTTAACAGTAACTAGGACTGTCCATAAGTCAACTGGTCTTACTGACATGCATCCATCTTATTCAGAAGTTCTGTGCATATTATAAAAAGGAGAGGAGTTGTGCCGTATTCTCCGTCATCCTCCACTGGAAATTAGCATCTGATATGCTGTCATTCTTACTATCCTGGATACAAGGATAAAAAGCAGTGTGTCTCAAACTTTAATATGCAAACAAACACCTAGGGATCTCGTTATAAACACCAGTTCTGATTCATTTGGTCTGGGGTTTGACCTGAGATTTTGCATTCCTAACAGTCTTCCAGGCCATCTCAATGCTGTCGGTGCACAGGCCAGATTTCGTGTAGCAAGGTTAAAGAGGTTACTAGAAGTGTTGGTAGACATTGAGGTTATTCAGTTAGCCTCATGCAGTTTCTCACCTTTGGAGCCAAATACCTTGGAGAAGTTAACAAAAGCACTGACAGTCCAGCGTGATCCTCAGCAAGTCTTCCACAGCATGGTGGTGATGTAACAGGGCTCCATAGTGGACCAGCTCTTTCAGAAAAGTGGCCTCTTTGGGCACTGGCTTGAGAAAACCAGCTTCTGATTCTTTACCTTGCAGACAGATTGTCTAGTAAGCCAGTGGATTTACATTTGTGGAGAGCAGAAAATTTATCTGGTAAAATATTGGAACACGTCACATTTGGGGTCCCACTAGATAGGACCCATAGAGTTGATACAAAGAAAATGTTTCCATGGATGCATTAGTTCTCAGGTATAGCTGTATATTAAAATCACCTCGGCAGCTTAGAAGTAAAAATACCCCTGCTTGGGCTACACATCTGATGAAGTGGATCAGAATCTTCAGGCCTGAGACCTGGATATTTGTATTTTTTAAAAAGGAGCCCAGGTGATTCTGCAGTGCACCTGGGTTGAGAGGCCCAGGTTTAGGCACACCTTAACTCTGAGAGCAGGAAACTCCTGAGAGTGCTCTGTGAGAGCTTGAGTTAATTCATCATTTGTATTACCTGAGGGCTTGTAACCACATCCCAGTGAGGTTCACCCAAGATATTTGCAGCATTTGGGAAAGTTCACCTTGGTCAATAAATTGGGAGGCAAGGAAGCTTATCAACCAGCATTCGATGGTTGAGTTCCTCCCTAAAAATATTTAGACCTGGGACATTGCAACTGAGGATCTGCCGAAGCCTGGGGCCTTGTGCTCCGTGTGCATTTACTGTAGCCCTATTTTAGAAGAGAAGAGAAACTCATTATACGGTTGAAAGGTGAGAAGCCTCTGGGTGGCCACCTCAGATTGCGTGTGTATGCACACACATACGTTTGCACCTTGTCACTCATCAGCTAGTTTAAAAAATTTAACCTGGGGGTCTTTATCAAGTCAGGTACTTGGAGGGCTGGCCCCTCTGTGCAGACAGTGCAGCTAGAGCACTCACCGGGTAGACCAGCACCCAGCCTGTCTCTCCAGGTGGAGGAGAGGGGTCCTGAGGTCGGGTGAGTGGCTTGTAAGGCTCTGGGAGCACTTGCTGAATAATGAGCTTTACCTTGACAACATTGCCTCACATTGTGGAAATAATTTTGACAATTTTTGTGACAGATTTTTTTCCTATTACTGGGGCTGTTTTGGGCGTGTTGTCATTCATGGGTGTTTTCTAAATAGGGTTGCCAGAAGTCTGATCCTCAGACAGAAAAGTGTGTTTTGTACTTACCATGAAGATTCCTTTGCATCTCTACTGTCCTTTGGCTCTAGGTGAAAGCAAATCTTCTCAGCATTTTCATTCAACACTGAGGAAATCTACCTAACAAATTTACACACTCTGTGATCTCTTTACTGACTATTCCTTTTCTTCTTCTTTTGGGTCATTATCGACCTGTCAGAATGCATGCTCATGGTCTCCTGGGCTGGAAGCCAGATGACAGTCCTTTCCTTTGTACGACTCCTGACGTAGCGTCATCCAGACTTTGCTTCTCAAAGCCGCCTTCCCTGTGCCTGTTGATTTGATCAATTAGGGTCTTTGTGGAGCAAAGCCCCAATGCCATGTACTAATTAGTAAATGGGGCACAGCCAGCCTAGAATGAACTCCTTGGCTGGTACGAAGATAGTGTTGTCACTGAAGGATGTGGAAGAAAATAAGGCTCCTCTATCAGTCATCTTGGGACAGTGTCAGGAATGGGCCCCCCTCACGTCTTTGTGGCCTCTAGTCTTAGCACAGGGCTCTGTGCCCACTCATCTTCAGGCCTTTGATTGACGTCGGAGTTCACCTTCTTGCTCTGCAGTACAGTGCTACGGGCTGACCTTGGCTGAACCTCTTCCTGTGGGGCCCGGATGGGGTAGGGGGTTAGAGCTCTATGGGTTGGTAGAGGCAGTGGTTCCTGACTGAGGTGCTTGTATCCTTTAGGGAACACCTGGCAGTGTCTGGAAGACAGTTCTGATTGTTGCAGTTGGGTGGTGGAGGATTCTCATGGCATCTAGTGGTAGAGGACAGGGAGGCTGCTGAAGCAGAGGACGGCCCTGTAACAAAGAATTGTCTGGCTTCAGAGGTCAGTTGTGCCAGAGATTGCAAAACCCTGGGTTAAATGGGGTTTATTTCATTTTTCAGGGACCCATGTTTTTTGTTTTTGGTTAGTGTTTTCAGAATTCTTGGAGTTGCGGCAGTTTCATTTTTTGTTGATGGGAAATTCTGTCAACTGTGAATAACCTATGGGCCTGGTGAGTGAAACTGACAGACCATGTGACGATCTTATCTGATGCAGCAGCAGCAGCTTCCCTCTCACTCCTTTATCCCCTTTGTCCACCTGCCGGAAATGTGCACACCCAAGAAGCTAGTAAGTCGGAATACAAGCATCAAACATTCCTTCCCAACCATTTTCCCTGCCCTCTCACCCTCTCTTGGAGATGGCCATTATGGGAAGTCACCCGAGGATGGGCGTGGGAGGGGGCAGAGGGCAGGAAGGAGGGCCTGTTCTGGATAAGGAGTCATTAGCCTGAATACAGTATTTGAAAGTTTATTTTGTCATTGACACCAGATATGGAGCTCTAGACTACACTCAGTGGACCTTGTATCTGTGAGGCAAATACCCACTTCAGGGGGCCAAGGTTTCCTTTCCCCACCCACCCTAAGAGTGCAAGTGTATCATAATAAATGAAAGCCCTGGGCACAGGCCTGTCGTGTTTTGATCATTTCAAATACAAAAGAGACTGGACCGTTTAAAACCCCAGACATTACAAAGGCCTCCCGACAACACAGGCCATTGCTTATGTATAAGACTGGGTCTGCCAATAGTCCTACAGGGCTTATAGTAAAGCCAGGATGAAGGCTGAATTAAAAAAAAGAAAAGGCATCCCTGAGAATACCAAAGGTGTGTTGTCTTAGTGGGTGTCTTTTAGCTAGTGACTCAAAATAAGACTTGTTTTGCCAGTTTCAAAGAGAACAGGCTGTTTTCACTTAGAATGTGCTTTTCCTGTTTATAAAGAAAACTTACAGAATTCGTCAGAGGACCAAGTCATGAAAGGGGGAAGGAAGGGCCCCTGTTCAAGCCGGTTCTGGGCACCACTGTTGGCCTCTGGGCTCCTTTGCTCCCTGGAGAGGGAGGAGTCCCCAGTGGTGATTACAGCTGTCAAGGAGCCACACCTCAGATTGGGGCTGTTGCCACGTGGACCCTATGCTTGGTTTCAAGTGGGTGGCACCAGGCCTGTGTGTCCAGGCCGTGCAGGGAACTGAAAAACCAACCTGAGAGCATCTTCCCAGGAATTTGGACTTGTTTTGGAGGAAAGCTGCTTTGCTCTTCTTTCCTTCCTCCACTTTGCCTTCTCCTTTTAACGACAGAAGACAGCTGTATTCCCACACCATCTGTCTTCCTTATACCAGTATTTCTGTAAATGTGTATTTTTTATTTCTTATCATCTGTTGATTCTCTCAACTCAGTGAGGTAGGTAGGACGTTGCATTAGACTCATAGCTCCTTAAATTCACCAGGCTGTGGTTTCTGCCTTGTGTTGCACGTTGATAAGTCTCTTCTATTTTGAGTTTCTGCAGGTGGGTGGTAGATGTTGTTTGGTTTGGTAGAAACCATATCATATTAGGAAGCAGGGCTGGGGCTTCAGAGGATTTGGGTACGGTTCAATTCCAACTGTAAATGGGAAACAACAGAACACTCTCTGGGCCTTCATATCTTCCTCTGTAAATTTAGGGTTTGTACTTGGTTATTATTTTCTGAAGCAAAATCTAATGTCTTCCAGTCTATATAAAGTCTGAATTTTAAAAATTATACATTTTCATTCATATTTCCTTTCAAAGTTGTTCATTAGGCAAATGAGTTGCTCAGGTGAAATATGGTAAAATGGTGTGCAGTCATTCCACAGTTAGTATCCAGTTGATTGATATGTACACCACGTTTTGGTCGCAGTAGTGGAAGTTCAGATTCATCCTGATTGCCAATAGTAATAGCTACGATTTTTTAAAACAATTTTCTAAGCACCCACGTTTCTCTTAATGTAAATTGATACAAAGACTGGAAATGAAGTAGCCGAAAATTGTTTCAAAGTTGAATTATTAATATTATCTAAACACTGTTGTTACTTATTATAATTAGGAAGTCAAACAAGAAATCTCTGAAACTTATAATTTATGACTGACTCTCATCTAACATTTAATTATTCATAATGTTCTCTGTTGTACAGTTTTACATGAGTAGCTACGTAAACTGGAATTTAATAAAACGAGTAAGCAAACTAGACCACTGCGGAGCATTACTTTCCTGACCAAATAACACAAAGATTCAAAATTCAAATTTCACATATAAATGTACCTAGGGAAGTTTTGTTCTGAATCTCTAGAGTGTACTGATAGAGGTATTCATTGTCCCCAGTATCTTAAAACTTAGCATGCAAAAACTTTTCCTAAGAAAATTTTTAAACAGAACACAATGTAAAGAAAAACAAAGATAAAATAAAATGAAAACCTTTGCAGAACCTCCGAAACATCTCTGGGAACCCTGTCTTTTGGAACAGTTTGAAAACCAATAATTAGGAGCACCGACCCCTCACTTATCCAGCTCTCCTAGTGATTTGTGATTCTACAATTTTCCGCCTCTTATATGTGCAGAAATGAAGACGGACAGACTTCACTAGGATCACACAGTGACAATAGGTGGAATAAGCTGTAGATCAAAGATTTGCAGGCCTTGGGTGCAGGATTCTCTCAGCTCCTCCTTACTACCCCTCCATGGCTTCCTCTGGGCATTGTGGGTAACCAGCGATGAAATAAGCAGCCTCCATCAAAGTTCCCCCCACTGGTTTCCCCTCCCATTCTCTCTGTCCTGGACATTTTTGTTCCCTCAATCACTGCCCCTTCCAGGATTTTTTTCTGGAGTTTCTCCCTCTCCTTTTTCTCTTGTCATACCTGTCTATACCATAACCGCTTTAGTTAAGCCCATCTATCTGTTTAAGGACACAGTGGTTTTCACTGCTATGTGGCAAGATCCTAGGGTAAAGGCTTCTGACAGGTAAGGTACCTGTCTGATAGTCTCAGGGAGCTGGGTTCTTTGTGATTCACAGCAGAATGAGGTCTTGGAGGCCATTGCTTATTTGTGTTCTTCATCTCATTTCCACCATCCTGTCCTTTCATCCAGAAAACACTTAATTACCATCCATTGTGTACAAGGCATGGCCATCCCAGCATTTCCTGTCTGTGGAAGTTTATGTTAGAGATGAAAAAAAGAATTACTCTACAGAGCAGTAGGTAAGACGCTCTCTAGAGCACAGGCTGCTGTGAATGCCCAAGGAGGATGGGCTCTCCTCTGTCTGGGCAGCTTGATGCAGGAGGTGGGGTTCATTTGTGAGATGGGGTGAGATTTCCCAAGGTAGCATCGATGAGCACAGCAGACTCTCAGGATTTCTTGAATGTTATTGCACAGGATGAGACTAAAAATAGGCGCTGATAACCACCATTAGAAGACAGGTATGAAGTAGTTCAGGTGGTGCCTGATTAGGACAGAAGAGGTATGCTAAGTTAGAGTAGTACTGCCCCTTGTGAATGTCCGCCCGCGAGCTGCGAGGGCATTGTCCCGTGAGGCTGTTGGAACCGATCAGGTCGACGTGGTTGGGGCTAGCGTTGCTCCTGGAGGGATGGTCATTTCCCATTTCATTTATCCTCTGAAGAGACAGGGTCTGATATAAGAAATGGGGCATTGGCTGGGCACCTGAAGGAAATGCCTCATCAGTGTGGTTTTCAGTCCCTTGGAACTGGGTTGTTTTTCAGAGTATTCTCAAGTGATTTGAGAAATTAGCATAAAGGCAGGCCTGGAGCCATGTGATTGGTGGCCTGTGAGATTGTTCCGGAACAGGTAAGAGCAGCTATGTCTGTTGAGCCGATGGCAAATTTCTCCATGTTATTTCCTTCTGTTGCTAGGTGGTCAGCCCTTAATAATGGTATAGCCTGGGTCTGGCCGTTCTGCAGAGAATGAGGGAATAGCTGGGTCCTTCCTGGTCTAGGAAGCTTCTCTGCCCACCTCCAAGTACATCTCCTCCTCCACCTCCAGCTTTGGAGATGAGCTTCCTCTCTCTCTCTCTCTCTCTCACAGCTTTATTGAGATATGATTCACATATACAGTTCTCCCATTTAAAGTGTGTTATTCAATGGCTTTTAATGTATGCACAGAATTATGCATCTATCACCACAAATTTTAGAATGTTTTCTTTACCCTCCAAAATAAGCCCCCCATTCCTTGTCACCTCCCAATACTCCATCCCCTCAAGTCCGAAGCAACTGCTGTTGTACTTGCTGTGCCTATAGGTTTGCCTGTTCCAGACATTTCATATAAATGGCGTCATTGTGATCTTTTGTGGCTTCCTTTTTTTTCCCCCACTTAGCATAATGTTGTCAGGGATTATCCATTTTGAAGCATGTATCAGTACTTCATTTCTTTTAATTGACAATATTCCATTGTATGACTATAACACATTTTGCTTTCCATTTGTCAGTTGATGGGCATTTGGGTTGCTTCATTTTTTGTTTATTATGAATAGTGTTGCTATGAACATTAGTGCACAAATTTTTGCATGGACATATGTTTTCATTTCTATTGGGAGAATTCCTAGGAGCAGGGTTGTCTGGGTCATATGGTAACTCTGGGCTTAACCATTTGAGGAACTGCCAAAGTATTTTCCACACCAGCTGCACCCTTGGACATTCCCACCAGCAGTACATAGGGCTTCAGTTTCTCTGCATCCTCACTAGCACTTGTTGTTACATGTCTTTTTTGATTATAGCCATACTAATGAGTGGGACTTGGCATATCATTGTGATTTTGCATTTTCCTAGTGGCTATTGATGTTGAGCAGCTTTTGATCTGCTGGGGGTTTTGTTGTTGTTGTTGTTTTGTATTTTTAAAATTTATTTCCTGTGTCAAGGCTTTTCATTTAATATGTAATCTTTATTGTATATATATATTTCCATTACCATTTAGTCCCCTTATATGCCCCACCCCCCAGCAAGCACCACCCTGTTGTCCATGTCCATGAGCCCTTTTTCCTTTTTGTTCAATCCCTCTTCCCCCAACCTCCCCCCTAACCTCCCCCACCCCTACTAACTGTCACCTGCTCTCCATGTATGAGTTCGTCTCTGTTTTGCTTGTTTGTTCAATTTGTTTGTTAGATTCTACATATGAGTTAAATCATATGGTATTTGTCTTTCTCTGACTGGCTTGTTTTACTTAGCATAATGTTCTTCAGGTCCTCCCTACTGTTGCAAAGGGTAAAATTTTCTTCTTTTTTATGACCGAGTAGAATTGTTTTGTAGATGTCCCGTAGTTGTTTTATCCACTCCCCTATTGATGGACACTTGGGCTTCTTCCATATCTTGGTGATTGTAAATAACACTGCAATGAACATAGGGGTGCTTATGCTCTTCTGAATTAGTGTTTTGGGTTCCTTTAGATATATTCACAGAAGTTGAATTACATGATCAAAAGGTAGATCCATTTTTAATTTTTTGAGATATCTCCATACTGCTTTCCACCACGGTGGCTGCACCAGTCTGCATTCCCACCAACAGTGCAAAAGGGTTCCCCTTTCTCCACATCCTTGCCAGCACTTGTTTCTTGACTTATTGATGATAGCCACTGTTACAGGTGTGAGATGGTTTCTAGTTGTGGTTTTTATTTGCATTTCCCTTATGATTGGTGAGGTTGAGCAATTTTTCATATGTCTCCTGCCACCTGTATGTCCTCCTTGGAGAGGTGTCTGTTGAGGTCTTGTGCTCATTTTTTAATTGGATTGTTTGTTTTTTTGGTGTTTAATTTTGTAAGTTATTTATATATTTTGGATATTAACCCCTTGTCAGATGTATTGGCAAATATGATCTCCTGTTGTGTGGGTTGCCTTTTTATTTTGTTAATGATTTTCTTTATCGTGCAAAAACTTATTAATTTGATGAAGTCCCATTCATTTATTTTTTTCTTTTGTTTTCCATGCCTGGGGAGATATATCTGATAAATAATTTTTATGAGAGGTGTCCAAGATTTTGCTGCCTGTATTTTCTTCTAGGATTTTTATGGTTTTGGCTTTAACATTTATCTTCGATTCATTTTGAATTTATTCTTGTGTGTGGAAACTAGACCGAAAAGAAATCGGTCTAGTTTCATTTTTCTGTATATATCTGTCCAATTTTCCCAATACCATTTATTGAGTAAACTATGTTTAGCCCATTGTATGTGCTTGCTTCCTCTGTCAAATATTAATTGACTCTAAAGGTGTGGGTTTATTTCTGGGCTCTCTATTCTGTTCCATTGATCTATGTGTCTGTTTTTATGCCAATACCAGGCTGTTTAGATTACTCTGGCCTTGTAGTATAGTTTGATATTAGGTAGCATGATTCTTCCAACTTTGTTCTTCATTCTCAGAATTGCTGTTGGTAGGTGGGACCTTTCATGATTCCGTATAAATTTTTGAAATATTCGTTGTAGTTCTGTGAAATACGTCCTTGGAATCTTGATAGGAGTTGCATTGAATCTTTAGATTGCTATGGGTAGTACAGACATTTTAAAGATGTTAATTTGTCCTATTGATGAACATGTATGTGCTTTGACTTGTATTTTCTTCAGTTCCTTTCTTCAGTGTCTTATAATTTCCTGAGTACAGGTCTTCTACATCCTTGGTTAGGTTTATTCCTAGGTATTTTATTCTTTCTGAAGCCATTGTCAAGGGGATTGTTTTCTTAATATCCCTTTCTGTTAGTTTGTTATTGGCATATAAAAATGAAACATATCTGAATATTAATGTTGAATCCTGCTACTTGCTGAATTCATTTATCAGTTCTATTAGTTTCTGGTGGAATCTTTGGGGTTCTCTATGTACAGTATGATGTTATCTGCAAATAAAGCCCATTTTACTTCTTCCTTTCCAATTTGGATGCCTTTTATTTCCTCCTCTTGTCTGATTGCTGTGGTTAGGACTTTTAGTACTGTGTTGAATGAGAGTGAAAGCGGACATCCCTGGCTTGTTTCCAACCTTAAGGAGAGTGCTTGTAGTTTTTGCCCATTGAGTATGATGCCAGCAGTATGTTTGTCATATATGACCTTTATTATACTTAGGTAGGTTCCCTATATTCCCACTTTGCTGAAAGTTTTTATCATAAATAGGTGGACTTTATCAAATGCTTTTTCTGCATTTATTGATATGATCACTTGCTTTTTATCCTTCATTTTGTCTATGTAATTCACATTTATTGATTTGCAAAGGTTGTATCAACCTTGCATTCCCAGAATAAATCCAACTTGATCATGGTATATGATCTTTTTGATGCATTACCGTATTTGGTTTGCTAATATTTTGTTGAGGATTTTAGCGTCTGTGTTCAATAGGGATATTGGCCTATAAATTTCGTTTACTGTGGTGTCTCTATCTGATTTTAGAATTGGGATAATGCTGACCCCATAAAATGAGCTTGGGAGCCTTCCTTCCTCTTGAATTTTCTGAAATAGTTTGAGAAGGAGAGGTGTTAGTTTTTCTTCAGATGTCTGGTAAAATTCACCTGGGAAGCCATCGGGTCCAGGGCTTTTATTTGTTGGGAGTCTTTTGACTACTGTTTCAATATCTCTAGGTGTAGTCTGTCTATTCAGATTCTTTGATTCTTTCTGATTTAATTTCGGAGAATTGTATGTTTCTAGGAATTTATCTATTTCATCCAAGTTGTCCAGTTTGTTGGCATATAGTTGTTCATAATATTTTTTTACAATCTTTTGTTTTTCTTTGGTGTCGGTTGTTATTTCTCCTCTTTTATTTCTGATCTTATTTATTTGGGCCCTTTCTCTTTTTTTCTTGATGAATCTGGTTAAAGGTTTGTCAGTCTTGTTTATCTTTTCAGAGAACCAGGTCATGGATTCATTAATCTTTTGTATCATTTTTTTAGATTCTATTGTGTTTATTTCTGTTCTGGATTTAATTATTTGCTTCCTTCTACTCACACTGGGCTTTTTCTGTTGCTCCTTTTAAAGTTCCTTTCACTGTGAAGTTAAATTGTTTATTTGAACTTTTTCTTGTTCTTTGAGATAGGCCGATAATGCTATGAATGTCTGTTTTAGGATTGCTTTCCCAGTGTCCCACTGGGAAAGATTTTGGATTGTTGCATCCTCATTTTCTTTTGTTTCAAGGTACTTTTGATTTATTTATTGATCTCATTGTTGACCCATTCATTGTGTAATAGTATGTTATTTACCTTCCATGTCTTTGTGTGTTTTTCAGTGTTCTTATGGTTGATTTCTAGTTTCACAGCCCTGTGGTCAGAGAAGATGCTTGGTATGATTTCAGTCGTCTTAAATTTATTGAGACTTGTTTTGTGTCCTAGAATGTGGTCTATCCTATAAAATGTTTCCTGTGCACTTGAAAAGTATGTATATTCTGATGCCTTGGGGTGAAATGCTCTGAATATATCAATGAAATCCATTTGATATTGGGTGTCGTTTAAGTCTGCTGTCTCCTTGTTGATTTTCTTCCTTGAAGATCTATCCGTTGGAGCCAATGGGATGTTAAAATCCCCAACTATGACTATTTCTGTCGATATGTCCTTTTATGTTCATCAATATTCGCTGTACATATTTAGGTGCTCTTATGTTGAGTGTGTAAATGTTTGCTAGGGTTATATCTTCTTGCTGGATTGTTCCCTTTATCATTATGTAATATCCTTCTTTGTCTCTTCCTATAGCCTTGGTTTTAAAGTCTCTTTTGTTAGATATAAGTACTGCTACCCCAGCTTTTTTTCCTTTTTGATTTCCATGAAATATCTTTTTCCATCCCTTTACTTTGAGTCTGGTGTATCTTTATATCTGAGAAGGATCTCTTGGAGGTAGCAAATACATATGGGTCTTGTTTTCTTATCCATTCAGCTACCCTCTGTCTTTTGGTTAGAGCATTTAAGCCATTTACATTTAAGGTGCTTATTGATAGATATGTATGTAGTGCCATTTTATTGTTAGACTGTTTTTCTGTTTTTTCTTTTTTTTCTTTTTTATTTTCTTCTTCTTCTTCAAGCAAGCCCTTTAACATTTGTTGCAGTACTGGCTTAGTGTTCACACACTCATTTAGCTTTTTCTTGTGTGGGAAGCTCCTTATTTCTCCTTTGATTTTAAATGATAGCCTTGCTGGGTAAAGTAACCTTGGTTGTATGTCCTTGTGTTTTATCACCTTGAATATCTCATGCCATTCCCTTCTGGCCTGAAATGTTTCTGATGAGTAATCAGATGACAGTCTAATTATTGCCCCCCTGTAGTTAACTACCTGCTTTGCTCTCATTCTTTCATTTGGGGTCTATTTCTTTGTCTTCACATTGTGGCCACTGCTCTGTATTTTCTGCCTTAGATGTTAAAGTGATCAGCAGTTAATCTAATCAATCCATAATCAACAGTCAGGCTTAAGCACCACAGGATGAGGAAGAGTAATTCCTGGTGGCAGGACTATTGCTTCCTCTGAAGCTGATGCCATTCAGAGAGGAGTGCTTTGCCTGAGAGAGATGGCTCCTGCAGTGTGGGGGATGACTCAGCGCATGGATCCTGGCTGCTCTTCCCTGACTGAGTTCTCTCCCAGAACTACCAACCCCAGACTCTCCTCCGGCATCTCTAATCCACTCTCTCCTCCCTTTGCCAACACCCAGAATAAGTGGCTACAATCAAAATTTTTTTGTGTTGGCCCTTTAAAAAACTCTCTGTATCTCCAGCCATCTCTCCCTGGCAGACAGAAACCCTGATGCTTTTCACAGCTGGATGTTATCTGGGTTTCTTTCCGGCTCTACTGCTATAGGCTGAGATGCCCAACTTGGGGTTTAGACCACACACATCTCAGGGGGAACGCCCCTGGCCACTGAAATATTCCTCCAAAACCTCAGCTGCCGCCCTTAGGAGTCCAGCTAGCCCTCTTGTGCCGCCTCCACACACCCTACCAGTCAGTTTGTGCTAAAGTGTTTTCTTCTGTCTGTCTGTGGTTGTAAGGCTTCTCTCCAGCTAATGTTCAGTTGGTGTTTAAGATGATTTCTCTACAATTTAGTTGTAATTTCAGACTGGTCCTGGGAGGAGGTTAGTGTAGCTTCCACTGACTCCTCCACCATCTTGGATCTCCTCTGTCTCCTTAATTTTTTTTAATTGAAAGAATTGACACTTTTTCTTGCCAAAGATCTTTGACCGCATTTGGAAAGGTGGAAGCCAGATATTGTGTTGAGGAGTGAATGGGGGGAAAAAGAAGCGAATGCTGCTCTTTTAAGAATGGCAAGAATAGAGGAAATGCATGTTAGGATGGTTAGTGCCAGTGATTGATGTAGAAGCTTACCTCATTGCAAACCGACTTGGTGCAACTTCTTTTTGGAGGAGAGTAGATGAGGTCGCGGCTGCCCTGGCAGTCATTACTCTGGTTGGTGGCAGGCCTCCTGAGATATACCGTCTAGTCCTTTTTGTGCCAATCAGATCCTCTGGGCTAGAGGATTTGGTTGTTGGAAAGTCTAGAGGCAGGCAGATTCTTGGCCTGACAGACCACCTTTTAATCACTATTGTTCTGTATCAAAAAGAAAGTGCAGCCACTCCCTGAAAAACTAGGCACACTGGCTACTAGATATCAACCCCTTGAGAAAGGGACCTCAGTCATATTTGTTGCTCAGTCCCCAGAACCCAATGGCAGCAGTGCTCAGCATATGCTTTTAAAACAAATAGAGGCAGCAAAGGTGGCAGGTGCTGCCCAGCATTTAGAAGGGCCGAAAAAAGTGCCATAGTACCCAGATTACTAGTTCACTTGGTCAGTGGGTATTTTATTGTGCCCCTGTCGTCAGTTTCTTTCTCTGAGAAAGTATGCAGGGAGTCCCTTAGAGGATATCCTGGGATCCCACACAGACACTGATAGAACTGCAGCCAAGGCAGCAGACCGTATTTTAAACTGCAGAGTAGGAAAGAGCATCATTGGCTGAGCAGTGGGTAAAGTGGTCTGAAGCAGCTGCGGTGGGGGCGGGGGCGGGGGCAGGGCCAGAGCAAGGCCAGCCAGGTGTGGGGAGCAGCGTCCATGGAGACAGGGAGACCCTGAGAAGGACGGGCAAGGTTATGGTGATAGCAGACCAACAGGTGTGGAGGGTGGGGATTGGCACAGGAACTTAAAGCGGTGCGCGACGGAGTTCTCGCCCCCTTGTGCTGACAGTGGGGTGGGGTGGCGTGATGATGGCAGCCCTCTGCCTGAGTCAGGGGCTTGCAAACTTGAGCAGGCATCAAAATCACCTGGAGGGCTGTTGAAGGACAGGTTGCTCTCTCCCTCGCCCCTGTCCCCAGAGTTTCTGATTCAGTAGGTCTGGAGCAGGGGGGCCTGAGATTTGCATATCTCACTTTTGCTCTTTTTGCTGCTGAGTCAGAGGCCCCGCTTTGAAAACCACTGGCCTAGAATGTTCTGTTAAGGGCCATTAAGAAACATTTTAACCTTTTGAGCTAGGTAGGATTTCCGTCACATATTCTTATTTGTTGCTTTTTGCAACCCTTTTAACATGTACCGGCCATTCTTGGCTATAGATAAACAGGCTGGTGGGAGAGGAGGGGTAGCATAAGGAAGGCAGAGTCCCATTTACTGACCCCCGAATGGTCCCTGGGTGATCTATCCTCTGCTACATAGCTGGCTGACCTTTGCCAAGTGCATCTTTCTATGCCTTTGTTTTTCTTTTTTATTCTCTGAAACAAACATAATAATATTAATGGTTCTTAGCATAGGAGACTCTTATAAGAGTTCAGTGATCTAAGGCACAAAAAAAATTTACCACAATGTGTGGGACATAACCTAGAATTTATTTATTATTTACTGTTAGCCTTAGTGGTGGTACTACCCACTACCAATGACTCTTGATAGGCGAGGGAAGGACAGTGAAAGAGAAAGACTAACATAGATTCGCTGCATTGCACCAAGTGAAAGCACCAAGGATTTGTTATGGTTTCTTCTTAGGCTGTTCAAGAAAAATCATCTTTTGAACTGAAACTTATGCACACTATGAATATATCCTGGCTTAGTCTCCCATAGGAGACCCATGCTTAGCCTTTCCCTTGGCACACTTAGGAAATGGTGTCGTTTTTATGCTGGCTGGTAATTGGGCCCAGGACTCTGCCAGGGAGCAGGGGGGTTGGATAGCTGGATATCTGAGCCCCTCCTGTAATTCATTTGCAACTTACGCTTCAGCCCTCTTCCTTGGGAAACCTTGATTTAGGACCCAGCCTGTGCTGATACCAGATAGGATCTGGTTGCATCGGTATTGAAATGATACCTTTTTTTTTTTTTTTTTTTTTGTAAATTAAAGTACAGTTGACATACAATAGTGTATTTGTTTCGGGTATACAACATACTGATGTAATATTTGTATTCCTTAGGATGTAGTGGGCCAGGGAAACTGTACCTTCTAATGTCATTTTGCCCCATGGTGTGAGTGAAACAGAGAGCCACAGAAAAGCAGGCAGGCGTATACTCGACATTTCCTGTGAGAAGTGTGCACCTGAGAAGTGAGGTGCAGCTTTCACTAATGATAGGGAGAACGGAAAGACCACTGGTACCCTGGCATAGCCTCCCCATGCTGGTGCCTGGGAGAGGCCACCTGGTGGCCCAGAGAGACTCAGCTTGTCTCTGGACACTGCTAATGAAAGCTGGCCATGCATAGGTAATATTGGGGCTCTCTCCCCTTTCCTTGTCTGATTACCCCTGGGGGGCATCCACTTTCTTGCTCACCTGTCCAGCTGCACGCTCTAATCCTTACCAGAGCACAGAATAATGACTTTGTAAGCTCACATTACAGATGCACAAAAGTGCCCTGTGGCGCTACAACTCCACCCTCCACTTGGGTTTCTGCTGACATTCAGTGAAATACCCTTCTATCTCCTCCTTACCTTGCAAAACAAACTTCCTGTTTTGAACCTGGTCCAGATTGGAACAGTCCTGCTACACCTGTTAACACACTCAGACACACATTTCCTCCTCTGTATTTGTACAGCTTTTTGTCGCTTCAATACTAAACTAGCAAAATAAGAAAAAAAGGAAGTTCACAATTTAGAGTTGACTGAAACCGGGGTTTCTGGTTTATTTTACCATGTTTGCTACAATTGCAGTGCTAACTTTCCTCCTCCTTCACAGCAGAATGGAAGCGAGGAAAGGAAATCAGCTGACACAGGAGCCGGAGTGAGAAGGACTGACCCACCATGAACATGCATCTCTCTTCTACGCTTTAAGGGCCAACGGCAGGTGAAGTTGCCGGAGAGCAATGGCTCTCTTTACTCCATGGAAGCTGTCCTCTCAGAAGCTGGGCTTTTTCCTTGTGACTTTTGGCTTTATTTGGGGTATGATGCTCCTGCATTTTACCATCCAGCAGCGAACTCAGCCTGAGAGCAGCTCCATGCTGCGTGAGCAGATTCTGGACCTCAGCAAGAGGTACATCAAGGCGCTGGCAGAAGAAAATAGGAATGTGGTGGATGGACCATATGCTGGTGTCATGACAGCTTATGGTAAGTGCTGTGCTTCGGGGCTTCTTGATTGAGCGTGATTTTGCCTTGAAAGGACCCTAGAGTCTCTCAGACTTTGTCTGGTCATGGATCGAGGGTGTCCCTTGCCACCACCTTCATGGCAGTGAATTGTACACAGAGGGGCACTTTTAGAAAGCTGAAGCAATGCCCTTGGGAAGGTTCTCAGCTCTTGTATCCACTGACAGCCCCAGGAGCAATGGGGCACAGCAGGTAGCATTTTACTGCTTGTATTTGCAGCTAGCTTCTCCTCCCTCAACACATTTCTGGATTGCAGGATTTCATCTGGGAGTATGATCAGAAAATGGAGAAAAATATTCTCATTATCTTTCCCTAAACAAAACTTAATTAGAACTGGTAGGCTGAGGTAAGGAGGCTGGGGAGGAAGATTCTGTGGATGCCAAGAAACTCAGAGCCAGCGTGTGCCTCCCTCTGACTAGTGTGCAGGACATCAGGGCCACGTGCTGGCTAATAGCATTAACCTTTGACTTCTTTGGACTTTATTGCTCTTATTTCTCACCCTTGACTCTTAAGTGCCCTCTCTTTGAAAGAAATTTTTTTGGACTCGTTATTTTTTTTGTCAGGTGACTTACATCCTTTTTAAAATGAGGTTGAGTTAAAAAAAAAAAAGGTACGCATATGGTATTTCACTTATTTTTCTTTTGGCAAAAGTTACCCTTAATATAGAAGAAGTTGGAGGCTGAGACCAGCAAAAAAATAGGAAGAAAAAATAAAATCACACAAATACTATGCTGAGAAATAACCACAATTAACATTTCAGTGTATATCTTTCTGATACTTTATATATGCACATGGAACTATACATATAAATATATATAGACACAAAGTACTTAGATGAAATTTGGATCATACTGTGTTTTAGAGAAGCCACTTCCCAGCTCTCCTCTAGTCACTGAGGATTGGAATGGACTTGATCTGTGGGAGACCTGTTGCTGTTCAGTGATGAGTGTAGTCTTTAAATGGAGAATTCAGTGGCCTCTGGGTTTGAGACCCCGAGGTATGATATAAATGAGTTACAACAATGATCTTGGGTGAGGAGGAAAATGGTGGTGGTCCATCTTGGGACCCAACCAAGGAATGTTCCCCGATGTATGTGGAGTTCAAATGATGATTCCTGAAAATGTGCAGCAACTGGTTGAAGCTCAAGTTCAAACACAAGAAATCATATTCAGTTTTACATATGTAACCTTTTCTTTTTGAAAGGATCCAGGAAACTTGGTTAGTTTTTAATTTTACATATATATGTATTTGGCAGGGAGAAAACGGTGGCCTTTAACTTACAATGTGGGAATTATCTTTCAATGCGTACTATTTGAATGATCACACTGTGTTTAATCTGTTCTTTTAAGATTTGGCAGTGTCTGTTGACATTGGCTCTTACTATGTCTAAATACATTGCCGCCTTTTTTGATTTGATAGATTAATAAAAGAAGACTCCATTTGGAAAGCCTATGTTGAAAAACAACTAAGTTGTTTTTTATACAATGCTCTTTTAAACTGCTAATTTATGTCAATCTTTTTTAATATATAGGGTGGGCAAGAGTAGGTTTACAACTCTTCTTATGGAAAATAATACAATAATAATAATACAAAAATAAACTCTATTTCGTGTACTCACACTGTAAACTTACTTTTTCTCTACCCTGTATTTCCTGAGTATTATAAGGAAACCACGAGAAAACATAAAATGAAGCAAATTGTCACAATTGGTATTACCAGTGTGAAATAAGTAAGTGTAACAAAATAGTTGACAGCTTTGCGGGGGGTGTTTTGGGGGTGGAGAAATCGAGCAAAAAGGAAAAAGGATTTGTGGACATGGACAACAGAGTGGTGCTTACAGAGGGGTAGGAGGGTATAAGAGGGATAAATGGTAATGGAAAAAATACAATAAAAATAAATTTAAAAGAAAGGAAAAATAAAACAGGTGCCGTTTTCATGTTTCTGGTTCAGTGTATTCCATTTAGGGGGGAAAGGGGAGTAGTCCAGTAGTGATTTCCTCCTTCTGTTTAACTCAGTCTATCAAATGTTTTCCATGGGAAGAAAAGAAGCACATGGATGATAAATATAGACTTAGAGTTTCTCCAGTTTTGACTATTTTTTATTTCTTGTGTACTGCTAAATATCTCATAGGGTAGGCCTCTTCTACATTCTAAAGGGCAGTGATCTGGTCCTAGCTTTTCATCCTCACAGAGATGCTATAGTTTTTAGAAAGTTACCAGCCCCCCCAAAGTAGTATGTTAGAATTTCAGCCATCTTATATGCTTATAATCATAAGATTTTGGAGCTCAGGGAAACTTCAGAAATTACTTACTTTCTCTTCCTCCCTTTATAGGCGACCCTTAGCAAAGAAATCTTTTTTCTCAAAAACAACAAGGAAATAACCACACAGACACCATCAGCAAGTCCTAACTCACGCTGCTATTTTTCTTTCATCTAATCAACTTACTATGTCAATCAGAATGGTCTTTGGAGCTGAGTTTCTGGAATTTAATTGGACTGTGCATGTGTGCCTGAGGCATTGGAGTCATTGTGTGGTAAAATCCTAAGTCAGGATTCCTTACCTTGGCATCATTGACATTTTGGGATGGATAAATCTTTATTGTGGGGGGATGTTTAGCAGCATCTCTGGTGTCTCCACCCATTGGATACCAATAGCACTTCCCCAGTTAGGACAATCAAAATGTCTTGAGATATAGGGGCCAAAGTGCCTCCCTTTGCACCTTGAAGAACAACTACATTAGGAGTGGAGACAGCAAACACTACCTAACAGCATCTTCTTCTGGAAGTTCTCAAGCAGATAACTGATTTTTGTTCTTTAAAACATGACAGCCCATCTCCCCCCTTGGTTCCCAGTTCTGGGCACCAACAACAGGGATTGAACAAGATGGCGTAGTGCGCATCAAGCTCTGGAAACCTGAAGAGCCATTCTGGGGATGTTGCTTCCCCTGTAATTCATCAGTACCAGTCACAGACAAATCAGCAGGGAGGAAGCCCTCTCAGTTAATGTCATGTCAGATGGAGATGCAGAAACTGAAAGATGGTTCAGTGGGTTAGCCTGAACTAGCCTGATGGAGTGGGGAAGAGGATGCACTGGTCATCAATTGGCTTTTTTTTTTTTTTCTTTTTTCTTTTTTGTCCCACAAATGTACCCATAGACAGAGCACTACCTAGAATCTGCTCTGGAAGAACGATGAACTGATCCTCTAGGGTTGGGATCTGTTTCTGGTTTGAATGAATCCAGTGAATAGACAAAGAAAAAAAAACCCTTTTCCTAACCCCACATTGGTGTCATCAGAGGTACCTAGTATCCTATAAAATGTCTTTTTTTGCTGTGGCAGATATTTGAAGAACCATAGTGGCTGATTTCAGGTTATTACTGATTGTAATCCCTGGCTTGAAATCCTAGAGCAGCAGGGTTCCGTCAAACTCAGACCTCTGCCTATTTGTGCAAATAAAATTTTAATGAAACCCAACTACTCCCATTTGTCAATAACTGTAATAACTGAGAATCATGATAACACGAGAGTTCCTTTCACATAACATCTAAAACATACTGACTCCATCTTTCAGCAGGGACCATAGTCCATTCTAAAACACTCATCTGACTATGTTTGTCCTTGACTGAGTAATTTCCTAGGACTCTCGTGATCTAAGGCATGGTCAGCAAACTATGGCCTCCGGTTTTTTTTGTGGCCATGTCTTGGAACTCAGCACACCCCTTTTTGAAGTGTTGTCTGTCTGCTTTTGAGCTACAGTAGTAGAGCTTAGTAGTTGCCACTGAGTCAGCAGAGCCTAAAACATTTGCTGTCTGCTATTTTGCCAGAAATCTCAATCTTTGGTCTAGATAGTCGCTGGTCAGGCTTTCTACCTGCAGGATATTTTGCCCTGTCCTCGACTCTTTTGTCTTTGTATTTGCATTCACCAACGGCATCTTCATGAGGCACCCATCCAAATGCTGCATTTCTCAGTCCTCTGGAAGTGCTTCTGAACAGCACATTGAGAGATGAGTGATTGGGCTCCTGGGCTTTGGAGCCAGCCCGTTTGGCTTTGCCACCTTGTGGCTGTGTGACCTGGGCCCTAGTGGCACAAGCTACTTGGAGAGCGGAATACCACTCTGTGTCTGGCCAGGTGAGTGTGAAACGTGAACAATGAGCTGCATATTAGGTGCCTCACGTGCAGTTGCTGTTTGTTGTTTGTCTGACCGGGCCTCAAACAATAGAACTTTTAAATAGTATTTACCCCTCCCCATTTTTTTTGGTGATTTGAAAAGAGACTGGAACTTCTTTTGGATTTGGTAATGCAAAAGTGGTGCCTGGAAGATATCCTGGGAAGCCTGTGTGGAACAGTTGGAGCATTCATTCTTGGGGTGTGGCTGGCATTTCTGTGGGCTACTCTGTCACACCTGAGAGGAGCTGTGGAGCCAGTGCTCCCTGCAGTTCAGCCTCAACTGCATCTCCCAGGCCAGCATGGCAGGGCCATGCCTATCAGTGCCTTTACCAGAATTGTGTCATGAATCGTGCCACTCACCCCAGTCAATGCCGTTCTTGTTTCTGAGGAGAAACGATTTCTTTCTCTGATGACCTGACCCAAATTCTCATTCTCAGTGATCACCTCTTACCTAACAGGCCTGCTGCACTTGTGTTCTCTAAGTATCGGGAATGGAAACCTGGGGTGATGAGAGGTCCTCCCCATGCTCCCCAGTCATTCTCACCTGCCTGTTTTCTCTGGGTGCTGGGATGCTCTGCTCTGGACTGGCCACCAGCTCAGGCTGAAGCTGGGGTGGGCCCTCAGTTTCTCTGCCACCCCCTTTCCCCACCTGTATCTCATTTTCCTGCTGCCTGGCTTCCCTTGACCTCCAGGTCTCCATGGCTGCCCTGCCTTACCTCCTGTCTCCTGGTTCCCTGAATTTCTTGGGCCTAGACTGTCCCCTTGATTGGCTCTTATTCTTCAAGCCTGGCACTAGGGAAATGCTTGTGCCGTTGGCTGGTGTTTGTCAGTGCCGTCTAAGTTTGGGCATACGGCTGGAAAGTGGAGGACAGGGTCCCTGTTCTTGTGGAGGCTGTGTTCATTCTGGAGGGAGAAATAATAAACAAGGAAATGTCAGATAGTAATAAATTCCAAGAAGAAAAATGACACAGGGAGCCCTGACTGGTGTGGCTCAGTGGGTTGGGTGTCATTCTGCAAAACCCAAGGATGAAAGGTTACCGGTTCAATTTCCTGTCCAGGCACATACCTGGGTTGCAGGTTCGGCCCTGGTCAGGATATGTACAAGAGGCAACCGATTGACAATTCTCTTTGACATAGATATTTCTCTCCCTGTCTTTCTCCCTCCCTTTCCCTCTCGCTAAAAATAAATATTTTTTTTAAAAGGAAAATGACAGGAAGACGTGATTTTCTTTTTTTTGGAGTTTAAAGTGAAAGTGCACTTATTAGTGAAGCAGCGAAACAGAAAAGAGGCTACTCTGACAGAGCACCTGAGATGGGGTTTTTTGTTTGTTTTTTTTTTTAAGTATTTGAGGAGCTACTTTGGACAAGAAGGTCAAGGAAAGCCTCTCCCAGGAGGTGTCTTGTTAGCCCAAGTTACAACAAGGAGCTGCTGGGCAGGATGGGAAGAGGGAGGTTGAGGCAGAGCCAGCCAGGCAGAAGGCAGGGTGTGTGCCAGGCCCTAAGGCCTGCATGCGCACTCTGCAGCAGAAAAGGCTGCTGCAGCTGGAACAAAATGAGCAAGGAGCCCTGTGGAAGGTGCTGCTGGCTGAGAAGCAGGGAGGGGGAAGCAGGCAGGGTGGCATGTGACTGTGGGTCTCAGTCTTATGGGAAGGGGAGAAGGATGTGGAGGGGGTAGGTGTTCTTGTGGGTGAACTTGGGCCTTCGCCTGGCCCTGTTATCTACTGTCAACTTCCTTGCGGGGTGAGGCAGGATATAGGGAGGAAGGAAGTTCTTCTATTTCCTTAAGGAAGTAAAGAGCCAGGATAGAGTTTTTGGGGTTCTGATCAGGAACAGCGGTGTAGTAGCTGCTTTGCACTTCAAGTGGCCCTCGTTGGCTTGGGGTACCCGCTTCTGAGACATTAACATCATTTTCGGTTCTGCTCAAAAGCCAAAGAGAGGCCCCCTCGGTGATGCTGGCATGGCTGCCTGAGGTGGCCCTGGAAAAGTAGCCCCTGCCCTAAGTTGAAAACCTAGGTAACCTTGTGAGAGTCAGACAACTTCTACATGTGTTTCATTCCACCTCGCTTTTGAAAAAGAAGGCAGGAAACTTAAGTTGGATTTCATTAGATTATAAAGGCCTGTAAAGGGTTTTTCACTTTTTCTTTTTGCCTCTGTTCTACAACTATGAAGGGACTGTTTGGAGGGCTGGCGTGTTGTGGAAAACCACCATCACCAAAGCAGAAATTCTCTGCTCTGAGGGCAGTGCACTGTTACTGGAGTGAAGGTGGCAGGGCTGTGTGCTGTCTCTGAGGGGGCCTGGGTGGCCCCACAGTGAAGTGGCTGGTGTAACTAAAGAAAGGGCTTTCTGCGTCTAGAAGCTTGGAACCTACGAAATGGGCCTCTCTGGGCTTTGGGCTTTCCCAGTGATTCTGTGGTCCAGCCCGTCCAGCATCCCCCTCTGCGCCAGGGTGAGCGCACAAGCACACCCAGCAAGTCCGGAAGACTGAGGAGGGCCTCGCAGTGTTTAGATGGGAGTGCATTCAGAACATGGGTCTCTGGGAGGAGCTGGAGCCTTGTCCTTCTACACCCGTTGTCACCTAGGCTTTTCTCTCATGCCACACCACTTCAAGTGTGCTCCTGACCTGAGAGGGGAAAGCACGTGTGAGGGCCCCACAGTGGCTCCCTCTTCGGGCCTGGTGGCCTGAGCCCCTTCTTCTTCCTGGCTCTGCCTTGGTGTCCTGTCAGAACTGCCTGGGCAGACCTCTCATCTCTGCGCCGCCTCAGAGAGCTGTTCACCCTTCTCATGTGCCAGCCTTGTCACGCACTGTCTTCTAGGATCAGCTGTGGGTCTGGCTAAGTGTTTTCCTGTCTTCGAGCCTCTGCATCGGCTCTTGCCTCCACCTACAAGTCTTCTCTCCAGACGGCTTACTCCCTGCTCTCCTGTTCTCTCTCAGCCCTTCTTGTCATTCCTTCCCTGAAGCAGGGCCGGCCCATACTCTGTTCTCACTCTTCTCACCACTCAAACTCCCTAGCATCACATAGTTATTGGACATTATCATCTCTCTCCCTCACTTAGAACTCAGGCCCACAGAGAATAGGGGTTTTTGTCTATTTTGTTCCCCAGGGCTTAACATGTGCCTGGTGCATAGTAGGAACTGTGAGTGACTAGCAGCCCTACCCCAGGACTCTATGTGTGGTACAGCTACAGTCGGGGCTACTTTGAAAATCGGAGTAATGTTTTTAGTGAGACAGGAAATGAGAAGAGATTCCCTGTGGATTCTGTGTCCAAGAGACTCCAAGTAGCTATACTTGGGAACTGTCCTGCCTGGTTTCAGGGACTGTAGCCTCACCAACAGGCAAGAGGGCCCCAAGGCTGGAACTAATCAAGGAGGCCTTGGGAAAACAGGCCACTGAGGAGACGAAACCTGTCCCCCTGGCAGGGGCACAGCCCCTGCCTTCCTCACATCACCTTGCTGGGCCCTGTGATGGTCGGTTATCGATGACGCGTATGTTCTCTCATGAGGAAAGATGACCTAGACAGACATTGGCCGGTGTGGGCAGTGGAACGAGGACTTGAGGGGACATGGAGAAAGGGCAAAAAGGCCTGCACCTCTAGGTTCATCTTGGACACAGCCTAGTCCTCATTCTGTCTGAAAGGAGTCTCCTTATCTCTTGGTGGCTCTGCCCCACCCGCCTGGCTCAGGCTTGAAACAACACTAAAGACAGGCACAGCCCTAAACTGGATTGGGCTGTTCCCAGAGACAATCAGGCCTAGAAGGAAGCTCCTCTAAGGACGCTTTGTTCTTCTCTCAAAAGCGGTGATAACCTGCTCAGACTGGGAAGGAGATTTACATTATTCATAGACCCTGACCTGAAGCAGATCCCTTGTGTTCCTCCAATTGGTATCCATGATCTCTGTTTTCTGTAAACATAGCCTTTTGACACTGATTGATAAGCGTTGCATCCGTACCACTGTGCTTAGGGTTCTCAAAAAAAAAAAAAAAAAAAGCCTTTGGACACGGGGTTTGGGGCCTTCTCCACTAGAGGGAAGAGACACCATGTCCCCTCTCCTGGCAAACAGAGAAGTGTTTGCGATGACCCGTGTTCATTCCCCCATCCGTGACAACCCTGGGACGGGCGCTGTGGGATTCAGAGCGTCGCTCCCTCAGCTGGCTCCGGAGAGTAACCCTCAGATCCAGGAGTTCCGTGCTCCACTGTGGTGCTCCCTGCAACGCGTCACTCCCCCGACCAGCTGTAACGCATGATCCTGTCATAGGGAACCATTGCTTATTCTGGAAGGCAGGGAGAGAGTGTTTATCTGTGGCTTGTGGAAGGGCTCCTTACTGGGTGTGTGACCATCGGCAAGTCACTGATGTTTTAAGAGCCTGCTTCCTCTTGTAAAATAGAGGATTATAACATTGCTTACCTCATAGGGTTCTTGTGAGGATTACATGTGTCCGAGCTTTTCAGAGCCCTGAAATAAATAAAGAGCCTTCATTATTGTGAGTAATAACCCTGGCCTGCACCAACCCTGGCCTGCACGTACGTACCTGCATCTGTGACCTGACCAAAACGACCAGTAAACCTGATATTGCTTATTCACTTGAATGTAGGGCTTTGGAAACCTCTTTAGGTAGCTGTCCTTAGTATTTCCTCAGGGGCTGAGGCCCAACCAGACACCCTGTCCTACACAGGATTATCCACCAGAAGCACCCAGGCTGCTTTCAGAGAAGCAGTGCTGGGCGCCACGCTGTCCTGGATTGAGAACTGCTGTCGTGGCCTCTAGAGAGATGGTTTGGGGCTCCTCACTGGACCCCTTTCTAAAGGTGTTGTTAGTTCCACATTTTAGAAATAGGAGATGTGATCGTAATTGCCTTGTTCAAGAGAAGGCTTTCCTCTCTGGGCTGTGAGGTAAGCTCACTTGGTCTCTGAAGGGGGCGTATTAGGGGGACACTTCCTGGTAGGGATGGTGAGCCAGGGAGCATGCCCTGGAGTCAGGTTGGGGACCTTGGGCAGCAACAGGCTTGAACCCTTTTCTATAAAAAAGCAAAAATGCTCAATTCCTACCCTATGCAGCTGGCTGTTTGTTAGGAAATTGAGAGAAAGGCCCAAGCATGTCATTCTGATTATTTACAGATTCCATGAAGCACCTGATATCATTAACAGGCCTCGACGTGATCTATTTTCAGATTTTGCTGCCTAAGAAAGTTTCCTAAAATGCCAGTGAACCCCAGCACCCCAGGAATAGCATTCACCGCTAGGTGTATGTTGGAGTCAGAACTTAAATCCATGCTAAAATCCTCACCCAGAAGAGAATGCTGGTCAGTGATACTGGGCATCTGAGCTGCTCTGTCACTTTGTGATGGTCATCAACTCCCTTTTGTACACCGGTGTGGCTGTCTGTGACCTCCACATGGGTAGGTCACATGTGAGTTCAGGTGCAGGCAAGTCCCCCACTGGGATAAGGCAGTGGGAGGCAGTGACAGATGTTTCGGCATGGGGGGGTATCTTCTTACCTGACATCAGGGCACTTGTGGCCAGTATCTTTTTGTTCTGAGGATAGAAGTCACTGTACTGTGCACTTAAAAATAGCTTTTAATACCTTTGTGATGTGAGAGCATATGAATGCTTGTATAGAATTGAGAGCATATGGAATACAAAGCTATCAAAAGCCTTGGGACTCTGTAGGCATGTCACCTGGGTAGGCATGTTTTCTCTCGCAATAGGAAAGGAAGAAAAGTTGCTAACTTAAGCAGCTAATTGAATCCCTATTTCAAGGCAGTCCAACACAAAAGATATTGTCAATAAAACACACGAGGGCAAAATGATCCAAGTCCATCTTTGTATCCTTGCAAATAAAGACAGAAAATAAAGTACTCCATAACCCCAAATCCAGAAAAGAAGAATTAAAGAAGAAAAAATAAAATACTCCTTACACAAAACCCAGGTAAATTTTGATTTCATTCCAGTCCTTTTTTAAAATGCAGAGAGATGTGTGTGCTTATTTTTAAAAATTGGAGTATTTCATACACAGCTTTTTAAATTATCTTTGTTATATTTCCTTACACCATTAGATATTTTTAGTGACCATATGCTTTTTCTTTATCATCTATCTATTCAATACGTACTTACTGATCTCCTGATATTAATAGCTAGTGGTGGCGATAAACAGAGATGACCAGACAGACCTGCCTTCTGCCTTCCTTGAGTTTCCAATCTAGCAATTCATTCCATCTTATGAAGAGAGGGGCATGATGTAATTTAATCTTTTGGTTGGGTATTTGGCAAGTTTCCAGCTTTTATCTATAATAAATAACCCTATTCTCTTTTATAACTAACTCTGCTTTGACCGTCTTTGTACATAAGGAACAGGTTGTATTTTGTGTATGTGCTTCTGAAGCGAGCACATACGCAGTGCCTTTTGGTCATCGCTGTGACTGCGTTCTCTTTCTGTGGAAAGGTCACTTTAAAATTAATTTAAAAATACATAACCGATGAAACTTGACATGCTTGGCAGTTGATGGGAATGAGAGGTTGGGGTTAATTCTTTTTTCATTAGCACCTTCCTTTCTCATTAACGCCCTGTCTTTGCTGGTTTCTCTGGAGCCCAAAAGTGAAACTGCTCTGTTGTTCACACTCTGCCTCTCCGGGATGACCATGGTGAGGAGGGATTTTCATTAGGAGCAAGCACAGATGTAAGTGATTTTTTGCAGTTCAGATGGTAGTCCTTGCTCACTGCATAGTATGTGCCAGTGAATCATGGCGGCCACACCTTAAGCTTCATTCCCAACCGTGGCTGTGTCCGAGTCCTTGACATGTGGGTTGGTTCTGCAGATTCTCTGTGAGAGCTTGAAGATGGTGCTGGGTAACTTAGACTCCACAGGTGAGCCTGCGGGACAGCACCACTGCCTTAGACACATGTCCCAGGGGTGCGGGGTGAGACCAGCACAGGCCCCAAGCACAGGCATTTTTGATAATCTCTCAAATATTGATTGACTTAATGATCTAGGAAATCAGGGTTCACCACCCATTCTCACAGCTTTAGTTAATAGACCTACACAGCTTTTCCACTAGCAAGACACCTCTCTCTACTGAGATCCTGTCTCCTTGGATTCCAGCTATGGAGGGAAGTATAGCTGGCAGTGGTGCCTCCTTGGCTGTGCTGCTCAAGGATGTGGCGGTGTCTTCCAGTTCCATCTTAGCCCCTAATGTCACGGCTCAGCGAGATAATGGAGATCTCACCCATTCTACCATGATGGCAACTAAAGCTTACTTTCCCCCGAGGGACATCTTTAATGTTTTCAAATCTCATCTTTGTCACGTACAGAAATTTTTAGGAACACAGAATTTTGTTAGTAATGTTGGGATTAAATTTGTACTGTCAAGGCTTTTAAACACAAACAAAATTTTAAAAGGCTGTTAGTAATTGAAAATTGTGATGCTGCTGAGGATACACTTTACTGTTAAAACAACTATAAAACACAGTGATAAATATAAAAAATATTAAACTGGAATTTGAAGGAATATTTTCACCGTCACTTTTTATTAAACTATAGAAATTATTCTTGGGTTTATAGTCTTATTGGATAAATGGGTTATCATTTAGACTAAAACACAAACAAAAACATTCTGGCTTTAGATTAAAATTGCTATAAAACTTTAATAGCTTTTGTAGGTTTAACTGTAAAATACAAAAGTGAGAACTAATTTCATCACCTAGAAATGTATAATTTATGTAGCCTTAGTTTTGGGAAGACTATCCACTCACTTGCGCACTATGTAACACGAACTTGCTGAGCACCGTAATGTGCCAGGCCCTGCGCCAGTTGGTGAGGATGCAAAGGTGGGCTCGGCAACATTTTGCCCTTATGTTATTGGTAGTATCTTTTATCTTGTGGTGGGCTGCCTTGAAATAGTGACTCCGATAGATGGCTTGAGGTGAAAATGAACTTCTTTTTCTTTTCACCTAAGGGGAGGTCAAATGCCTACCCAGGTGATACACCTTAGAGAGTCCAAACTTTTTGATAGTCTTATATTTCAGTCTCATTTAAAGGCAGAAGGGCAGAACTTAAAATTATTTTTAGTGTTGGAGTTGCTTAAAAAACAGCAGCATCAGCAGTTGTTCAGGGTGGTTGGGCTATGATTTAACATGGCTGAAGCCCAGAGGTTAATCCCTGGTAAGTGTGTTCAGAAGCAGCAGATCAGAGATGCTTGCTGGCCGGCAGGTCCGTGGTGGTCTTTCAGAGGCAATGTCACAGGGTGGGCAGGAGCCTTTGGCCCTGGAACCAGGCTGTGGGTATGAACCCTGGGTCTGCAGTCACCTGAAGTAAATTACTTAACCTCCCTGTGTTGTGGTTTATGCATCTATAAAATGGGAGTGGGAACCACGGTACATTCACAATACTCTCTGGACAGAATCAAATAAGTTAACTCATGCAAAGTGCTGAGGGTGGTAGCTGACACACAGTAAATGGTGGTAGTAGAGTGGCAGCAGCAGTTAGTAGCAGTATTGGCATGGTACATCTCATCATCACGGATCCCCTTATTTATGGCGTATCAGAGTCACAAAAGGTCAACCTCAGCTAGAGGAAGTCAATAAGAGATAAGTCTCACTTATTGGTAGACTGTATCTTAAGAATTGAGGAAGAATGTCTTCTGAATGCCATTGTGACAACTTTGTATCCTAACAAAGTTGTTCCACTTTGTTAGGTGTTTTTTTATCGGTGTGTTCCACTGATAACTGTGTGTTGGGGACTTTGTCTAGGAGTCCCGTTGCCTGTTAGCATTATACAGAGTTACCAACTCTCTTGTGTCTGTCTGTCAGCTCTCAAGGGCAGGAAGGCTGACTTCCCTCACGGTGCTGCCCATTGTACTTGTAGCAATGCCTCCAGTGCCTCAGCAAACGGAAGTCAACATCATGCAAATTCAGGAGTGGCTTCTTGTACTTCCATTCTCTATCCCATAATCCATTTGTCAGAGTTCTCTTTTGGTATCTCTACAGAGGAGCAGTGGGAAAGAAAAGGGTAGAGAGAATGTACCTCACTCAGTGGTTCTCAAATGGGGAGGGGGAGGGAGTTTTGCCCCCCAAGGGACTCTGGCAATGTCTAGAGATATTTTTGGTTGTTCACAAAGGTGGTATTGCCACCATCATTTAGTGGTTAGAGCCCAGGGAGGCTGCCAAACAGCCTGCAATACACAGCACAGCCCCACCCAACAAAGAATTATCTGGTCCAAACTGTCAATATAGTTGAAGTTGAGAAACCCCAAGTTAACCCAAACAACAGGGCCAGCTTTCTGTGCCTGGCTAAATAGTGGGTAGTAGTTACGTGCCATTTTTCACAGGGACTCCCTGGCTGGCAATACAGGCAAAGAGGCTGGAGGTGGGAGAGACTGCTATCTTTTCTCTGAAGAGTGGTTTCTCTATACTGAGTGCAGCCATCTCTCCATGGCATCAGTGCCCCCATCTGTGTGGCTAGCCTTTGGCAAACCTCAGAACACTAGAGAACCAGTCTCCGCCTTGGATTCAGTGTAAGAGCAGAGCTGGTGGCTGACTCCCGCTGACCATGCCAGCTAATGACGTGCCCGGGCAGACTGTGAGTCATGCGGGGGTGAGGGGTGGGGGCGGGGAAGGGGCTGCATCCCTGCAGGAGAGTGATCTCATGACTCTGGATGAAGCGATAAAGCTTTACATCAGCCAGGGGGACATTTCTTCAGGAAGGACAGAAGCATATTCCAGAGGACAGTTTTATTTTTTATTTATATACATAACAGGCAGTTATGTAGTGTCTATTATATGCCAGTAAGTGTTTAAAATATTTTATAAATGTTAACCCATTAGACCCTCATAACTACCCCAGAGGCAGGCTTATTATTATCTCTCTTTTACAGACAAGAAAACAGGAATGGGGAGGGAGGGCTCAAACCTAGGAAGTCTGGCTCTCAAATCTGAGCTCCTAACCACTATGCTATGGATGAAGGACAGTGGGTTTCATACTTGGTTTTCTTTTTCTGCCTTGGCTCTTGACTTGTCTCATTGAGGCATCAGGGCATTCGGCAGATCTGAATCAAGTGACTTATCTCTGTAAGCACAGACAAATTACTTCATGTCTGTGAACCTCAGTTTTTCCATCTGTAAAATGAAGTCATACCTACCTTATGGAGAATATGGACATATCATGGGATTTCATATATATATGAAATATATACGACACATTATAGGCCTTCAGGAAATGTTCGCTCTCTTCTGCCCTTCTTCGTTATAATCAGGTTTTTGGCCCTGTTTCTCTAATGTCATGGCTAGCTTATCTTACTGCCCACGGGCAACATACATAATAAAGAGCAAAAAATAGGCCTGGTCAGATATTTCTTAGAATTAATGAGTAAACAGACTGCTACAAATCTTAAGATTGCGAAGAAGTCTGATGTGTGGTTTTGAGAAGTGGTGGAGAGGATGAGATAATGCCAAACACATCAAACCAGACTTTCAGGATCAAGATGTGTGATCTGTTTCTGTCTGTAGTTTTCAGTCAGTTCCAGTGATGTTGTCTACAAACCACTGAGAATACAAACTTCCATGTTAATTACATATCTGTGTTTCTGTTGGGATTAGTTTCTCTCTGGGCTTGGCAGAGCGGGGCAGTCTCAGTGCCTCTTGGCCAAGGTTGGTTGGCTGTGCTCTGGGGTTGGTGAGTTAACCAGGTGTGTGTTTCTTTTGGGGCCAGATCAAAGTACTGGGCCAGAGCAAGTTTGCTCTGTTCCCAGACAAATGGAAAGTAGCAACTTCCCATTGGTCTCAGTTCAAGATTTTACTATATCCTGCTACCCCCACAGAGTACTATTCCCCTTGCGTGCACCCGCTTCATAAATGAGTCTGGACTCTGTCCACATGGATGACCATCCTGTTGTCCTTCTGCCTTTTCCACATATACAAGTCACTGTATCTTTCTCTGATTATGAGTTTCCAGAGGAGAAGGGCTAAATGCATCTTTGTGTGTGTGCCGATAAATGTGTGAGGATGATGTATTTGGAGGGAAGTGTACGGACTCCTTATCCGACAGCCAGGTGTGTAAGAAAGGGAGTCAACTCTTCAATGGGAGCGCCATGAGAGAGCATCCTTGGCGTCTAGAACAGTGCCTGGCACATAGTAGTTGTTTGATAGAGATTTCTTGAACGAATGAATGCGTCTGGTCTTTGAGTATTTCCCTAAATCCGATTATAGTTAACTGAATATAGCATGTCTGAAAATGTGGAACTGTGGCTTTTATTGTTACTACATGTAGTCAAGACAGATAAAGACTTTGCAAAAAAAAGAAAGAAAAACAAACCCAAAAAACAAAAACAAAAACAAAACACTTGGGACATACTGGAGTACAGGGCACTAAAAATAACAACAAACTCCATCCAGAAATGACTTTGGGATCTCGCCGCACTTTGCGGTTGTCTTTGTGTGCATCAGTAACCATCATGCTATAAGGAGGAGGAATTTATAAATAGAGCACTCTGGTAGGATGCTAAGTAACAATGAGCATTCTCTATCAGCCCAGTAGCTAGAAGTGACTTTATGTCATTTGTGCTTAACTTGCATCATAGACCAGGCCACACTGTCTTGTACTTTCTGGCCCAGGGCACAGAATGATGGGTAGACCAGCAGCAGTGACTTGGGAGGGATTTGGTTGTTTTTAAGATATGGTTTGTTAGGACAGGCCTTGGGGCAGCACCTTTTGACTGCCACTTTTTGTTCTTAATGTCAGAGACAGAAAGAGAGAGCATGTGCATTGAACAAGTACACGTGTGACCAAAGAATTTTAAAACTAACTGCATTTTATTTTACAGATCTGAAGAAAACTCTTGCTGTGTTGTTGGATAATATTTTGCAGCGCATCGGCAAGTTGGAGTCAAAGGTGGACACCCTGGTAATCAATGGCACAGGAGCAAACTCGACCAACTCCACCACAGCTGTCCCCAGCTTGGTAGCACTTGAGAAAATTAATGTGGCAGGTAAGAAGGGCAATCCTGGAGCCTGGCATGGAGCCACACCTTGATTTGAATTGGGAAAAGAAAAAAAGCACAGTGGTTCTTTTCAATATGAGATAAATCCCATAAACTTTTTGTGGCCCCTGTAAAGCTACATTTAAATTTATTTTTTGAATAACAGATGTTAACATGCTTTTATGATCTCCTCATGATATGTGATATCTGGTCATTTCTGTGACGTATTTTACATAATGAGCTCCTGGAATTCACTTGTAATGAGAAGATTCATAGCATGGATAAATGAAATATTGAGGTTATCTGGGAAGCTCATGCTGGTTAGAGGTTCTTCCTTCTCCCCATTTTCATCAGACAACTTCAAAAATTTGTTATATATGATAGATATGATTCTCTCTTTGAGCTGCCATTGCAGACAGCGCCTCCTGTGTGTACATGGAGAGAGAAATTCTGGAAATGGTGCATGCGAAATAAACGGCCCCAGCCTGATCTTGGGCTGATTCTCCAGGCACGCATGGTGCCACCATGCATTTGACTGGGATTCATTTGTCTGCCCCTTTCTTGAGACTGCAATCCTGGATGAGAGACGTGGGTTCAACACAAAACCCAAATCATACGCAGCTTGGACTGTCCACAGCTCATTGGGCCCCCCTCAGGCTGCCTCTGGGTCTTTGTGGTTGAGTCAGGGCGTGCTCTTTTTAGGGTGACCACTGTCCTTTCCTAGGGACTCAGGACAAAGCAAAGAACTAGAGGGGCAGGGTTAGGTGCTTTGGGGGAATGGTTGTGAATACCCGTTCTATACTCCTGGTGGGTGGTATCCAAACTCTAGTTAGTGGATGAAATAAGTAGCTGAGTTACTTTTGAAATTTTTAAAATCTAGTTTAGCACACACTTGTTGGCTTGTTTCTCTCTCCCTCTTTCACAGCCTTAATTGGGAGCGATTCCTTTCCTTTCCCCCTCCGGTGTCAAAACATTTAATCGCCTCCCATTATGCAAGCTTGTTGTATTACCTGTTTGTTATGTTCTTCGCCCTTTCACAAGTTTTAAATTGCAGAATGTACTTCTAATAATCCAAAGTAGCCAACCAGAGATATTAAAAATAACTTTTAATTACAACACAGAGGCAGTGTCATCTAGGCCATAAATCCTGTCGTCCCTGCAGTTTCCAACAGCTTCTGTAATTAGACAAGAAAACCTCCCACTGTGTTGAGCTGCTTATTAATAAACAGAACCCATGCCTCTCCAGTGTGCACTCCTCCACCTCCTTCCCAGTAGGAAATGCTATTGAAAAGCTCCTATCTGATTTCATGGCAGCTCTGCATTCTCCTAATTCCGGAGGTGCGGTGGGGCCCTCTGCCACTCACTTTGTGACTCCAACTGCCTCTGTCCTATAGGAACCATGTAAACATGTCTGCTGTCATTCTCTTTCCTGATAAGTGGTCAGGCTGCCTCTGGCTGTCCTGTTTGTGAGCCAGGCTGGCAGGGAAACTTCTTTCCAGGCTCCACGTCCCAGGGTACAGAATGGTGGGTAGACCCGATGTGTGGAGCTAGTTTATTCAGTTAACAACTATCTCTTGAGTCTATTCACTAAGCCACTGCTTCTGAGGTGGGCTCCTTTAGTTATGTACTATGGGCCCTGTGTTTTCACGAATACTTAAAGAGCAAAGTATTTTGGTTTATTTTATTTTCCTTTTGGGGAAATGGGAGAAAATTTAGACTTATGCCTTTAATAATTAATCTTATTCTTGCTCCTTTGTATTTTTCGTATGTGTGTGACACCCGTCCCACCTTTGAGATTTTTGCTGGCCTGTGAGGAAAACAACATATGCATAAAATAACACAGACTGTGGTCACTGTAAGTGGCCGTCAGGGTGGAAGACTTTTCGCAGGAAGGTGAACTCTGAAGGTAGGAAGGATCGGGGCATAGGGACCTCATGGAGGAGATACAGACCAGAAATGGGTTGTGACCCAGAAAGGCACTTGGAAGGACGAGAGGAAACTATCAGCTAGCAACTAGCAACGGTACACTAATACCAGTTATTGTTCCTGGCTCTTGCAGTCACATGATTTTACTTAATCTGCTCTGCATCTCTGAGAAGTAGGTGGTTTCACAAGTTTTAGTGAGTTGATGTATTTGGGAGAGGGGGACCTTAAGTGCTGGAGTCCCCTGAGCTCAGCCTAAGACCTCCTAGCACCACCTAGAGAAGACTTGTGTGTGTTTGCACTGTCTTGCTTGCTTCTATTTGTAAATCATTGCCAAATAGATGAGTCTGGGAAAATGCACAATCATTTTCTTAGAGGCTCCTAAAGAATTAACAGTGTAGCCTGTTTAATACGGAAGTTTTTTTGTGTCTGAGTGTCTATTTGTTGGTTGACCTGTGTACTTAAAAAAAAAAAAAAAAAAAAAAGGAGCAACAGCTCATCCCTGTGTGTGCATGTGTGCATATGCATCCCCTCCCTAGATACTGTGTTGGCCGCAGTGGGTATAGACGTGAAAAGAAGAATAAAGGCAGTCTCAACCTCCCTTATCTCCCCCAAGGTTGGAGGGTCCTTTATATCTTTTAAAGTAATCAACATATAGTTTTTATTTATCATGCCTAGAGATGAGGGTGTGAAAAAGAAGAACAAGAACTTAAAGTTCATAGTCCTAGTTCATCAATAGTCACCCAGTGCTTTTGTGCCCTCTCGCTGATCTGTGGCCACACAGGCGGTCCTCACAGCCCTCTTGTCAAAGCAGGAATCACAGGTCTTGAGCTATGCGAGAGTTCATTTTTATAGGGCTCCAATCTTAGTTGAGCAAAGTTTTTCATTCTCACTTTCTGCATTAAGACATTTGGTAATTGCTCAGAAATGTTCTCCCTGGTGTGTCTTTACTGCTTACTCCGGTGTCTTATTGCTCATGATGTTTCTGATTGCTTACTGTTATGTCTTATTGCTTGCTGATATATCTTCTGGTTGGCTATAAACTGCCTCTAAATTGGGTACCATAGCAGTTGAAGAAGGGCTTCTTAAATTTATTTTCTTTTTGGGGACATTTGTGTATATGAGTGTGTGTCCCCTTTCCTTTTCTGTTTAGCTGTGTTTGATGTGGCTTCTATCCAAAATGGCTTTTCCTTCTAAATTTACCACTCTTGGGCTTTTTTGTTATGTGAAAGTGAGTGTTCCCTTAGAGAAATTTAGGTGAAAATGAACTGTATTAAAATCAAGAGTCATATTGAACTGCCTTTTGAGCTCTATTTATTTTATTGAAGAGGTAGGAGAATCAAAGGAATGGAAAAAACAGATATTTAAAAACCCCCACCCTTCAACCAATCACCATTTTCTCCAGGTTTTCTCCCTGAAGGAACTTGTGTGTGCCTTTGTCAAAAATCATCTACTTTCAGAATGATACCTTATTTTGTTTAAAAAAGACCAATTCTGCTTTTCTCCAGATTTAGATTGTGAAGCAGAGCGAACAGTATTGCATCTGTGGTTCTTTGCCCTGTTGCGACCATGGGGGAAGGTAAAAAGTATGGATGTGTGATAATGAAAACGCCTCCTGAGCACTGACAGCGCCCTTGTTTATCCTTGTGTTGCTCATAGTGTCTTGTTCAAAGCCAACCTGTTGAAGGTACTGAGTAAATCCTGCCCACGTGGTTGGGATTATGCTGGAGGGGGAGAGCATTTATTTGGTTTTCCTGCTGCAAGGGGTTTCATCGTATAGATTTTCTTCTCCATTTTCACTCATGGGGATTTGCATTGGAAATGGGACTTGGTGTCTCATTTCCCTTTTCTCATACCTCATCAGACACCACCTAAGAAGCAGGACTTTTTTCTGTCTGGCATGACTGAGCTTCCCACAGATGATTCTGTGTCTCTGGAGCCTTCAGAGGAAGTGATAGTTACAACTCCAGATTGTAATATGGCGGCGGCGGCGGGGGGTAGGTCCACATTGTACAGTTCTGTACTGCGGGTGAGAGGAAAAGGGGAGCATGGGTGTGTGCATGGCTGCATTTATTTATACTCTCAGAAACCAGTTGTTGTCATTTAACATCAGCCAAATAACAGATTGGCCAGCATTGACGGTTCTCTGAAAGGCACAACATAATGCTAGTGTCCCTTTGAGTTTTGACCACTTACAATTGCAAGAGAAACAATCACAAAATCAAAGATGCAGGAATAATTCGTGTGACTGTTTTCTGATGTTTAGTCCAAATTGAACAGTACACAGTCTTGCATTTTGCAAACATCATTTGCAACAAGCAGTATGTTCTAGTATTTGGGTTTGAAGTGCAGTGTATTTGAACTTGGATGCTCTTCACAATAAAAAGAATCATAATTATTATTCTCACCATTTGAAAATTGAAAATGAAAAATGTCCCTGCTGAGTTCTATGGCTTACATTTTGAAGTACAGTTCCCCACTTTGTGCTGCTAATGGGCCTTGAAATTAAGTTACACCTGTGCAGTACAACCCACATTATCAGTTGTGTTGGAGCAGCACCTGAAGTGTCCAAGTTCCTTTTACCCCATGCAGTGGCTCAGTAGGTGGCTTTTCCAGGATCAGATATTGTCCGGTCAGTGGCTCCCCAGATGCTGGCAAGAGACAGGAGAGAGATGAGAGATGAGGGGTACTTTCGTATTGATTGGAGCAAGAAACTAATGTGTTCCTCCTGTCTCCCTGTCACTTTCTGTTTTATTCTTTGCAAGGACAGCAATAAATACTTGGCTACTTGTCAGAAACAGTTCTTTTTGTACCTTCACTGAAAGATGTATGTCACTGTTGGTGCGGTTTTCACTTGGTGTGGTCAAAGGCATTTTGATTTTTATGATGGAGGAGGAGGAGAAGAACAGGAGAAGGAGAGGGGAAAAAGTACAGTTCAGGAGAATTGATGCTGACCTTTGAGCCTGCGTACTTAGGGCACTGAACCTCAACCAAAGACAATCTTGCGCCTCCGCCCCCAGGCGACACTTGGGAATGCCTGGAGATATTTTTGGTTGTGCAACTGAAGAGATACTATTAACATCTGGTAGATAGAGGCCAGGGATGCTGCTAAACATTCTGCAGTGTACAGGACCCATCCACAGCAAGGCATTATCTAGCCCCAAGTGTCAATAGTTGAGAAACCCTGATCTTATAAGGTATTGTTGGAATCTCGGATTACTACTTATGATCGGTGCAGAAAGGTGCCCGAGACACTGAGGTTTCCTGATAGGCCTGTTGAGACCTAACATCTCCTTCCCTCTCCCTTGCATGGCTGTTTCGAGTCCCCAGTGCTCACCCCTTTTAGCTTCACAAGTACCTTCGAGACCTCTAAGTAAGAGATTTTATAAACTCCCAAAAGGCTTTTTGGGATCCTGACCTTAAGTAGCTCTTTTTCTAGACCCAAATCAGTACAATTTGGCAATCTGTATTTTACTCCTGCTTATGTAGAAGGTAATTACTTTTAAGAAAGAGCCACTAATTCAGCATAATGATGGTAAAGTACTCTGAGAGAGTGGATTTAAATCACAAGAATGTTTTAGGAGAAATTTCATTCTATTATTTTAAGCAAATTATATAATTTTCAAGGCATGGGAGAGTAAATTAAATAAGTTAAGAAAAATAAGAAAGATTCCCAAAGATCTGCTTTATAGCATGACATACATTGCACAGCATATCTGGAGCAATGTGGAAGAAGATGAGAAGGGCAAGGTGGGTTAGGGAATTTGTGAAGCGGTTTCAGTGTAAAACTGCTAGGGAGTTTCTGTTTTGTTCTGCAGGCAGTGACAGCTGATGAGGATTAATGCAGGAACATGATTAGATGAAATCTGTATTTTCGGGGGAAAATCGAATGGCCATGTGGAAGTGAAATGCTTTTGAAGGGGGTCATACCGTAAGCCACGTGAGAGAGGGTTTAGCTGAGTCATATGGGAGAAGGCCTGAAATTGGACATGTGCATGAGCCCCAGGGAAAAGGGGCAGATCCAAGACCATGTCAGGGTGAAGACACTGGTGGACCGTGGGAGAGGACAAGGGAGGAGCTATGCTGACAATTCCCAAGGACATATTTTTAAGGATGACTGAGTAACGCATGTACTGAGCAAATAAGCCATCGAAGAGACAGGATTGTGGAAGACAGTAGCCATGTGTTAGTGTGGATTTAGGGAGTGTGAAAGCTTTGTTGTAAGCCATGTGGTCAGGAAGGACAGTTTAAAAGCAGTTGGAACAGTGGCTCCTAGAGCTCAGGACACCAGGGACAAGAAACAGCCATGTTCGTGTAGCCAGGCTACCCTGGTTCAAGTCCTGGCTTCACTACTTCCTACCTGTGTGACTTTGGGCATGTTTTTGAACCTTTCTATGGCTGAGTTTCCTCATCTGTAAAATTGGGGAGGTAATAGTAGTACCCATTTTGTGGGGTTGTTGTGAAGATTAAGTGAGATACATGATTGAGAAAGATGCCTGGTACAAAGTCAGTACTGTCTGAGCATTGGTTGATTACAGCTTAAAAGCCACACATTTGAAACACTGATCTAAAAATGAAAATTGCCTTGACTAGTTATTAGAATATTACCACTAATAATAAAATTATAACTAGTATTTGTGCTTTATAAATTAGAAAATATTTTTTCCTATATTATTTCATCTGAGTGCTTTAAACTTGAAGAAATTCCCAAATTGACATTTTTTGGTCAATACTTAGAGACCTTTATTATCAATACTTAAAGGCTTAGTAGGAAATCCACAAATCAGTAATCTCTTGATTGCAAGAGGCCAAAAAAACAAAACAAACAAAAAAACAACAAAAACAACAGCAACAACAAAAAACCCTAGTTCTTGTTGGCTTAAACAGAAAGAGAATTTAGAGCTCATGTCATTGAAAAGTTCAAAAGATAATGCTGAGAGCAGCTCTGCGGGATTCAGACATGGAAACTGTCCTGCCTCCTCTGTTGACTCATTATAGTCCGTGTTTGCACAGTGGTGGCAGAAGCGGTCCCAGGAGGCTCAGGGTTTCCGGCAGCATTCTTGGGGCAGGCTCTGATCGGGTTGGCTTGGGCTGTGTGCCTGTCCATGATCCAGTCACAGTGCCAGTGACCTCCTGATGGGCTGAGCCTGGTGCAGGTAAGCGACCCCTGAGATTACGAGGATCCCCAGAGAGATTCCAGGCAAGCAGATAAAATAGATATGACTATCAGAGACCCCTATCATGGTTTGGATATCCAAAGTTGTCCTAAGCCTGACTCTCAGGTTTCTTGAGGGCTCAGAGGGCAAAGCTCCTGAAATATTAACCTTTCTGCTCCCCCATTTTAAATGCTGCTGTGGTTGAGTGCACCTCAGTCCTGCTAGGAGCTAGCCTAGCCCACAGCATGGGGTTTATTTATGCCCTTATACATTTACAGCCTGGAAAGCCCTCCCATTTTTATGGCTAACTCTTTATTGCCGTTTTCAAGACGCATCGGAAGCACTGCCTCCCCTGAGAAGCCTTCTCGACACTCCTCCTGTCCCAGAGGTTTCCGGCACCCTTGCTTTGTGCTCCCACGACTGCTATGTACATTTGGGAACGTTCCATGCTTTGCCTGTCTTCACAGCCAAGCTGTAAGCTATTCAGAGGCATGGGTAAAATATCCTACATTTTCCTTTAAACCCAGTATCCAGCTGGGATCCTGAGAAATTGCAGGTTCTCAATCAGTGATTGTGCAGCTGAGTGCATGCACCCCTCACTCTCCTGAACACACACCAGGTCAGCCACTGTCCTGGAGCTTTACCATGACAGTGATGGCCACACACTCAGTTCTAGATTGGCAAGCCTGTTGTCAGCCTGCTGCGGCTTTTGACTGCTACATTGTTCAAAAAGGAAGTGCTTTGTGCTTTTACGACCCTTTCTGAAAACTGGTATTCCATAATAAGATCGTTTCTTTGGTAACTTCTTGGTGGCTGATTATAAAAATGTAAGTAAGATTTAAAACCATCCTAATCAGCTACACTATATCAGAGGTTGCTCTGAATGAATAGTTCTTGCAGAAAAGAGGCAGGGATCCACCAATCTTAATGGCTTTGCACTACTTTACTGCCCCTTCAAGGAACACATGGCTTTTTCATTTCAGAAAGTGAGAGTGTATATCCCTGTGGGGATTGCTGTTCCTCCTCAGCAATCTGAAGGGAGACAGTGGAGAGAACAGACTCCTTCAGGAACGTGCACTGTGGAACTGGCCTGCGGAGATTGGGGCGGATTTACTGCTGTTTTTTTATGAAAATGCCTCTGCACAGGCTTGTTCTGTGGATCGGAGGTAGGACATACTGGAATTAGGCTTGTTTGTTTTTGTCAGAAGGCGACAGATCCCACTTGCTCTAATTTGGCTTAATGAGATATGTGTATACAGTTGTGCCACCAGCTTGCATATGGTATTGGTTCAGTAGACGTTCCACAGCTACCGCGGAACATACACTTTCCTGCACACATTCCTTGTCTTTGCCATTTTGTCCTTTACCTGATTCCATTGACACATATTTCAACCGACTCATTCTAGAGCCTGTGGTTGAAAACTTCAAAACTACGTCATAATTAAAGCTGTTAATCTGTCTCTGTGTTGTTCCAAAGGTTTTAGATGTGTGGGGTTTTGAGGGATTTTATTTTAAGCTGTGCTTCTGACTTTGCGTAGCCACGGCTTCTAAAATTAGGTGACCTAAATGAAAAGCAGTGCTAGTCTTTGTTGTTTTTGTCCCCTTTTCATTATATCTCAGAAAAAAGAAAAGATAAAGCATATGTGGTGAAGGTGGGTCTAAAAATAAAGAAAAGAGGTGTCCAGGTAGACATGTGATTACGAGGGGCTGGCCTGCCCCTCAGCCTGGGACAGCAGCACCGATCTTCATTGCAGTCTCCTTTCTCCGTCCCTCCTTTGCCTTTGGACATTCATTCGGGAAGTCTCCTGTTCATGGTCACAGCCCCCAAATCCATTTACATCAAGCTGAGGGCCCGAAGCATTGACAGAGCCAGCGGAGGGTTTTAAGCTCTCTTAATGTTTCATGTTGGTGAGCTTTTCGAGTCAACATGTACAGTGGGACTTTCTACATTGGTGACCCTGGGGATAGCCTCTTGAAACACGTATTGTAGAAGAGCCACAGTTGCACATCAAGTGTAGGGCTTGTACCAGTGTTTCCACTGCTGCATAGCAGCCATGGGATTGTGATTCATGCAGATACAGGCTCTGGACCCTGACCTCCAGTGTTCAAATCCCAGCTCTGGCACCTCATAACAGTGTGTCCTTAGACAAACCCCAACAGTTTCCCCATTCACAAATGGGAACAACTACCAGTGCTGTGGTCTTGTGAGGACTATGAGTTTGTACATGGAAACTACTCAAGACCAGCCACAAAATAAGAGCTCACCATTAAGCTCTTAATGGAAAATAAGTTTCGACCATTGGGACGTACAAATCTTAAGGACCCAACTCCGCTTGGACCCATGGGCTAGGGATGCCAGATGACCAGTGCTTGATGAGCATGTAAAGTACCCAGTCCCAGTGCTGTATTTTATAGAGAAAACTGCCTGGAAACCACAGGTCGAACCTGGCCTTTGGCGCCAGACAATTTTGAGCCATATTCCTGGTGCCCTGATTTATTCACTGTTGGCATTTTACTTACCAGTGCAGGCTGTTCCCTGTGATGGAGATAGTGATGCCAACACTTTGTTCTTGTGCCAGTGAGGATGCCATGAGATAACGTGTATTGAGCACCTAGCAGGCATCTTACACACACTGACCAACAGACCCTGCCCTCTGTGGTTAATAGCTTGTTAAGTATATAATATGGCAAACACTGATGTATCTTTTATGCAGTCAGTGCTGCCTGGATGGTGCCAGGCCTTGTGTCCAGCAGTGCAAGTGCAGCCAGGTAGAGAAGCTAGGGCTTCTCTTGTGAACAAAGGGCTCACTGTGTAGTGGAGGAGAAGGAAGAGATTAATAGCAGTGCTCACCATATCTTTCCTGACCCTCACCCTGGAGCTTCTTTCATCCTGGTCCAAAAGGACCTGTTGTTTTTGCTGAGCTTTTGGCCTTGGGAATGACTGTTCAACCCTACAGCCCCCTGGGGATAGGGATAGGAATGACCTATAGGACTTGACACAGAAGGAATTTCACTACCACGCGGTGGAATTCATATAGCCCTCATCACAGCCAACTCAAACAATCTGGAAACTGTGCCTGACCCCTCACTCTACCTTCTCACTCCTAATAGGGAGTGGAATTCTTGTGCTATGGAGCTTAGCTTTCAAGGGAAGACAGTCATTAACCTGTCTAAACTTTATGCTAATAGAACATTCTCAATAATTGCTTTCATTAAATATGGTTAATATGAGCAGTTCAAGTTATAGCAAGATTAGCAGAAGAACAAAGTAAATATTTAAGGCTTTGTTTCAGGGTGCATTGGGTTGGGACAAAGAGAAGATAAGTAAAAGCTGAATCTGATGATATCTGCCATCAAAATACCTTGGACCACTTGGCTGCAGTTCCACTGGTTTCTCTTCAGTGTCTGTCTTCTCTTGATCCCAACTCAGGGGAGACAGATGGATGTCTTTCAGGGGATGGTTATGAGCTCTGTTCTCTCCTCACATTTCTGTACTGTCAGACAAAGTAACATGGTAATGAAGAGAAACGGCCTTCCCTGTAGTTCAGGAGTGCTGTGAGGATTAAGAACGTGGCTGTTGGTCCGTGGCTGTGCTGTGTGAGGAGGGCCATTAGTAGCAGCTCAGTTGTTCAGAAAAGCCCATAACGAGTGTGTGTCCATGGACTGGGCGTGCTGATCTGTCATCCAGGGGTGCCAAGGGATTAATCCAGTCATGGTTTTCATGCCTCTGGACTACCAGTGACCAAAAGCAGCCATGACTTAATCTTTGAATTTATGCCATAATAGGGAAGTATTTTCAAAAGGAAAGACTTTACAAATAGAAATTTTGTTCTATATTATAAAAAGAAATAAAATGTCACTGCTTAGAAGTTTGGAAATTACAGCTAAGCAAAAGAAAATACAAAGCAGGTGTTATTCTGTCACCCAGAAATTGATTGATTAGAATCATCCCTAACAGATACTGTAGGTGTCTGCACTCTGCCAGGCACTTTCTAGGCACTGCAGATAGAGGGGTGAGCAGAACCAGGTCTCTTCTTTCATGGAGATTGCATTCTAGCAGTGAAGGCCAGTAATCAACAAGTACACAAACATACGTGGCCACATGGTGATGAATGCTATGAAGAACAATAAAGCAGGGTGAGGAGAGAGCAGGGAAGGGGAGACTATTTCAGGAGGGGCCAGTTGTCAGGGAAAACCTCTCTGAAGAAGTGACCCACTAAAAGGAGACCCAAATGAGTGAAAGAGGGAGCCTGTATCTGGGGAAGGTTCTATGCAGTGGGGTCCCAGACACTTCCTTCCTGGGGATGTTCCAAAACCATGGTTGTGCCGTTTGAATCTTACTGCAGAAGGTGGCTTATTAAAATTCCCAAATAGACCATTTACTACCAAACTGTTTCACTTGAGATTCCCACTTCTGCTAGACTCATGCTTGGTATTTGAGAGAGCAGCATTAAAACCATGGTCAGGTGTTGATGTGTTAACACCGTGGTTTGGTATATGATGATGCCTAAGTGTTTGCAGCAGCTAAGAGTACAGGCTCCATGCTCAGGCTTCTGGGATTTGAATCTGAGTTCCACCAGCGGTGAGACTTAGGCCAAGACTTTTAGAGAGATCAAGTCTCAGTCCCCTCATCTGTCCTACAGAAACTAGCTCACAGAAACATTGGGAGGGTCACAGGAGAAAGTGCATAAGAAGGGCTAGCATACAGTAAGTGCTTGGAAATAGTGCTTAGTATATAATGATCAAAATGAGATTTCAGCAAATGGTTTTAAAAGCCTGTGTGTGTGACTTTGTCCCATGGACCTTTTAACCAAAAGCCAACAAGTTTCAGAAATTGTATTAGAGGCACCAAAGTGGAAGCAAGTTCAATCATTTTGCCAAAGAATAAACAAAATATAATCAAGACTTTTCAGAAGGATTACACATTTTGGGTACGGTTTGGGCTTGGTCATGAAGTGGGCGCAGAGTTTGTGGAGACCAACTTTTTGCCTGCCTCTCTTCAGATTTAAAAGCATTGTTAAAGAATGTAGAGTTTGTTTTGACAGAAACCATTCTCACCTTTGGGGATGTTGGCGTGTAGCTTTGAGTCTTCAGAAAGCCACAGCAAAATTGTTATTGGTCCTATGTAGTATTTGTGAGGTTTGACCTAAATTGGGCTCTGCTTTTAACTTAATGCTTCCTGAAAGATGGTACATGGATAAGTAAGTCTTCATGATATATCTGGGTCCAAGATCCAGATTTTGTCACTGTTTCAGTCCTCTACTCTGCTCCCCTTGACACGAGATGAAATCTTGGATGCATGGAGTCATGGGGTGAAAGTCTGTCCTCCCTTCCCAGTCTCTAGAAGAGCTGAATTGCAGGTCGTATAGCCATGTGGCAGAGGCCATATGACCTACAAAGCTAGAAATATTTTTCATCTGGCTCGTCACAGAAATAGTTTGCTGACCCTTGATCTTAATGGACAGTGCCTCCTGGAGTGCAGGCACAGCCTGTGCCCCCATGTAGTGTGGCTTTGGTTCAGCTCAATCAGTATAAAAGATAACCATCTGGGTGTGGGGTAGGTCTGCTTTGGTGTTTTCACTTGGTGATGTTGGCTTCACCTCCTAGAGCAACTCCTAATCTTTGGAGACTTGGGTCAGTCTGCAGGGTATTCCTTTTCAGAAAGCACGTCCTCACCATCCTGAAGTCTGGCACCTGTGTACAGTCTTGATCCCTTACCCCTTAGAGGCCCTCTTCTGAGCATGCTCCATTTTGTCAAGACTGTTTATGGTAAAACAGTAGGACTCTGTTCATTACTTCAGTAACTGAGTAGTCCAGAGCTCAGAGGAAAAGAGAGGCCTTACCCTCCTGTTCTGCACTGTGGGCTCGCGTACTGTAGCCTGAATGGACACCTGCTACATCGTGCTGCAGCTCTGACTCAGACTAAACCTTCCAGTCTTTTCTGTATGGACTGTTGTTAAGCATGTGGTCTTCCTATCTCCATTCCTCTCTTTCTCCCCAGCAATGTGTGCATTATTTATATATCCAGAGTAAGGGATTTTATCTTTATCCCTATTCAGTATCATTTCTCCTATTGTTAAATATTTAACAAAATTTAAATAAATTTAAATATAATATCGACTATAAGGTTTTTCTTGTCCACTAAATTATTAGGGTTTTTTTTTCCCCCTCCCAGGTGGGTCATTAGTATTTCCATTTTGTCTTTAGTCAGTGAGTTGAAGAAAAGAGACATGGTGATCTAGTATTAGTAACAACTCACAGGTTGACACCGGCCCATCGATCAATGTTGATTTAATATAATTGCTCAACCAGGTACAAATACAACCTGTTAGGCTGCACTTTTCCATTTTATCCATGAAGAGGATGTCATTAATGGACTAAAGTCAAGCTGTCATGTCAGAGGACATTTCACTGTATCCTCTATTCCCTCCATTCCTGGTCTAGTACTTCTTCTTTCAAAAGGGGGAGGGAGGGAGTTGTGAGTAATGTTGGCTTAGTTGGTATTCTAAGTACTCTTAAGACATCTGTTTAATAATCTTCTCAAAATAATCATTTTTCTGGAAATGAACAGGGAGCTTATTCTTCCTTTTTATGATCTTATTTCCCCTATCACATTTAAGCAGAGGAAACATTTGCCCATCTCTAGTCTTCTCAACAGTCCCTTAATAATAATGCAAAGCTTCCTTATCCTTCCTGTCTACATCATACTTATTCTTTGCCATCCTACTGATTTTGGCAATAGAAACTAAAAGCAGTTACTGAAAGCACTATTAAAAATATTTAAACCATACCCTGGTCGGTTTGGCTTGGCTGGTTGGAGTGTCATCCATACACCAAAAGACTGTGTATTCGATTCTCAGTCGGGGCACATACCTAGGTTGTGGGTTCAATCCCCAGTCGGGATGCCTTCGGGACGCGACTGATTGATGTTTCTTGCTCACATCTTTGTTTCTTTCTCTCCCTCTCCTTTCTTCTCTCTCTAAAATCAATAAAAAGTAACCTCGAGTAAGGATTTAAAAAAATACATTTAAAGCAGAGATGTCAGAGATGACAGTGAAAATAATCACCTAGATGTGCTTTCTGTGGATATAACACACTGACCTCGGTAAATGCCCATCTAACAGATAATATTCTGGTTCATTTACTTTGCAGCATTACAGCTTTAAGTTATTTCACTGCTGAACAGCTCTTATATCTCTTGAATCTGCATTTGTTACTTTGAAAAAAGAGCTCACATGTCCTTTGCAAGTTTGATTGAATTCCTGTTGAAATAGCTGCTTTCTTTATAGAGGATGAAGTTGTAAAAATCATGGTAAGCTACTTACTGTTGTGTGTAGGTCTTTGAAGTCAGTTTCTTCTCTCACCCATTCTCAAACCTCGCGTGTGTGGCACGACGTCGAGTCTGGGAGTATGAGTCAATGAAGGGATGAGGACAGTTTCTGTTAGTGAATATAGCTAAGCAGATCAGATTTGTGGGGTGTTTATAAAATAGGACCAAAAATAGCCACTATTTTTTAATGGATTCCTATGTCCATGGCACTAATTATCATTTTATAGTACTTTACTAATGTTTTCCTTAGAGAAAACCTGCAAAATAATTATCCCAAATAATAGACAAGGGGTGTCTTGGTGGGAGGTGCTGTATAATCTGTCCAAGTTGGTGGAAGCCTAGGACTCCGATCCTGTTTGGCTCAAATCCAAAGCCCATACTCACAGAAGCTGCCCACAGCTGCCACAGTAGGGTTTCATTGAACATTACACCAAAGGGTCACCCATGGGGTGTTTTTAAAGACGAGAATAGTTTAAGGCTCAAAAATGGAAGATAGTGTAATGAACAGGACCTTTTTGGTGGTTCATATGTGATTATAAATGTCTCAGGTACCAAGCATACTTTATTTTGTGAGCTTTAATTTATTTTTATTTTTATTTTTTTGTCTTCTTGCCAATGTGCATTGATTTCTCTTTGATTTTCTTCTTAACCATTAAATATTTCAAATGAGTGGTTTTTCGCTAGAGAAATAATATTAAGAACTGTTTTCTGATTTTCTTTTCCTTTTCTGCTTTAAAAGTTAAAAAAAAACTGTAAAAATCCTTGACAAATAGATACAAGTTCATTGTAGGAAATTTGGAAAGTGCAGAAAATAAAAAATAAAAATGACCTGCAATTCAATTATCTAGAGCACATGACTGTTAACATGGTTATTTTTTTCTGGTCTTTATTTCTATGCTTGGAGTGTATAAAAATTGTAATTGTTTTTTAATTCTTGATTTTTAAAGGAGCATTCTCTCAGGTCTTTATTATTCTTCAAAAGCTTTATTTTTAAAATAACTACATAATATTCTCTTATTGCATTAACTATATCCCCATCTTCAGATTTTTTATTTCCTATTGTGAAGGCCATTGCAGTGCATATAATAAATCTTTGCATCTCTGATTATTCTTTTGGGAGAGTTTCTTAGCTATAGAATGGTGAGGCCCACAGTAGAAGCATTTTTTAGGTTTTTTATTTTTATCAAATTAGGACATGCGCATAATTTCAGAAGTCAAATAATACATGGCTTATTAAAACAAAAAAAATTTATCTCCTGCCTTGCACTTCTATTCCTCCCTCCTCCTGACTTACTCTCCTCAAATGCAAATATGCTGAACTCTTTACCTGTTTCTTCTAATATATATCTTCATGTTTCTCATTAACATGTTGATGATGCCACCATTCTTTATCTTGCAATTTTCTACATTGTCTCCTGATTTTCTGTTATGGAAAATGGGAATTTAGCTTTCCGATCCTACCTACCACCATTACCAAGAACCCCTCCCACATCCTCTCCCTACCCTCCAGAATCCTAATACCCTGATTTCATTTTCTAAGTTAAATCAGTGGTCCTTGCTTACTCTTATAAAGACACTGCTTAGCCATTTAGTAAAATGGTATGATACTGAATTGTCTTTTGGACACATCTTTTTGTTTTTCCCAGGGTCAATCATTTACCTTTTATAATTGTGTAGCCTTAATTAGTACCATAAATATTTACTGATTACTTTCAGGGTGCTAGGAACACATCAGTGAACAGAACAAACATTCTTTCCCTCACTAAAATTGATCCCTAAACTTTCCATCAGAGTCCCTCTTACCACGGCCAGCACATCTGATCAGATTGTCTGTCGCATACATTTTCACTGAGCAACACTCTTCTTTTCATTCCTAACTGAGGATATATTTATTAATTTTAGGGGGAGGGAGGCAGGGAGAGAGAGAAACATCCTTGTGTCCCTTATGTCCTCCCCTGCTGGGGATTGAACCCTCAACGTTTTGGTGCAGTGGATGATATTCCAACCAACTGAGCCACCAGGCCAGGGCCAGCAGCATCCTTCCGGGATCATCTGTGCTCCTGCTGCAGCCTGGCCTGTTTACTTTCTGTCCTGCTGTTTAGATGTTGTTCTGGGGTTGCCCGTTTCCAATACCCTGGGAAGAACCTTTCCCTCTCTCGTGGGCCAGGTTTTCTATTTCCTGGATTCCATGCCCCCCTCTTTGTTGGATTATTACCTCATCCAGGTAGAGTTCGTGTTTCAGTAGTTTACCAAGGATTCATGGGGAGAAAATTTTGATATTTCTCTTATGTGGGCAAGTACCTTTACATTTGAAGGATAAATCAGTTGAATTCTAGGTTTGAAAATTATTTTTCTTAAAAATGTGAAGATTGTGCTCCTTTGCCTTGTGGTTTTCAGTGTTGTTTTTGATAAGTCCAGTGGTATCCTCATACCTGGATGATACCTGTGGGCTCTCTGGAAGCTTGTGGGGTTTGCTTTCTGTGTTTTGACATTTCTTGTGCTTGGTGTGCACCCTATTTCATCCTGATTCTGACCCTTCTTTCCAACCCTTACGCTATACCCTGACCTAACGTTACGTTTTATACTTGGGCTTACTGTAATTCCTTTTTAGGATTTGCCAAACATGACAGTGTATAGGCTGAATTGGCAAGCATTGGTGAGGTTTATTGGGAACATTTACATCTTTCTTGCCTGGGAAGTTTTCTTGAACCTTATTTGATAGTCCCTCCTCTCTACTTTTTCTTCTAGAACATATTTGGGCTTTGCACTTAAGTGATTGATTTCCCCTCTCCGCACTCCTAACTTTTCCCTCCTTTCATCTTTCTGTTTATCTTTTTACTCTATTTTCAGGAAGATTTCCACCACGATTTATCTAGCTGTTCTACTGAATATATTAATTCTTCTATTTTAGTCTTCATTTCCAAGGCTTATTCTCTCAAGTTTCCCTTAAAAATATAAATAAATCATAGCCTGTTCTTCTTGTTCTAGTTTCATAAATCAATATATTTCTCTGCTTATCTGTTATACATTATATTTTTAAAAAATTATAAGTCACATTTTGTTTTCTGCATTGTCTCTATTTCCTGTGAATTTTGTTCTTCCTTTCTTTCCCTCCTTCTCTTTCTGTTTACAAGTTCTTTTTGATTTCTTTCATGTTAGAATATTTTCTCAAATGTCCGATAACTTTTAGGTGTTATTTCATATTTGAGTGGCAGCTATCTGGAACCACAGTGGCTGGCCATGGGTGAGTGTTGACAGATGCTGGGCCACCTCACAGGGAACCAAAGATGATGTTAGAATCCTGTAGAAATTTGTTATTAGTCTTTCCTCTCTGATTAGTTTCCTTAGAGATGACCTCTCCAGTGTCCTGTCCAGGGGACCCATATTGTCACGGCTGGAATTTTGCTCTAACACTGGTGATTTGGGGCCTTTTAAAATTTGGGGTATGACTCATTTCTGCTTCTCCACCTTCTCTCCTGTTCTAGGGTCTGAACCCTTTTTGTTTCATTCTCTCCATAGAATAAACCTCTGCTATTTATGAGTAGAAGTCTCTAAAATAAACTATCTTAAGGCTTGATAGGCATTATAAGTTACCCTCTTATGAATAACATATGAGCGTACATTCTCTGCCTAAATACTTGGTATTTTCCTTAAAAAACTTTACCAGTATAATAAAAGAAAATTATGTTTTGCATGTTGTTTCTTTGATTTCTAGAGTGATTGGATGTTTTTCATGTTTCATGGACTTGTGTATTATATGAATACCTTGTTTATGTCTTTTTTGTGTGTTTCTTCTTTTGAGCACTCACTGAAGTTTGAGTCCTATTGCTGGTGTCTGAAAGTGAAAGCCTCCTTTAAATTTATTGGTTCTGTGTGATTCTGTGGCTCTGTGAGGCTAGGGGAATCTGACATCCCTTATCTGGCACGTGATATGCATTTCCTCTCTGGTGGGTTAACCCAGCTCAGCTAAAACCCTAAATGTCCATCCAAGACCTTTTCTGCTTCTTACAAGTTCTGTATATAAATCAGACCGGTGGTCTGCAAATGAGGGCCCATGGGCCAAAATCTAGCCCACAGCTGGTGTAAATAGAGCTTTATTGGAACCCAGCTATCTATGCTCATTTATTCACACATCGCCTATGGCTCCTTTCATGTTACAGTGACAGAGTTGCATAGTTACAACAGAGATCATTCAAGTCTAGAATATTTAAGATATGGCCATTTATAAAAAAATTTATCAACCCTTGAACTAGGTGTTTGTTGGTTTCTTAATACCATAAACTATTTGCAAAGTCCCATAAAAATTGGTGGTTCCTTGTTCTTATGAATAAAAAAGTAATAAGTGTGATTGTCATTCATTCTGCAAAAACCAATAAATAAGGTGACAGTGGCAGTCATCTTCAAATGATGTATGCGACTGTAATACTTGTGTCCACCCACCCTTCCAGGAACTCACCCAGATAATTGGTTTCCAGGAATATTGCTTTTGTGGCTACATTTTACTCCCCAATCCCTCTCCACTCTCCTCCTCCAGTCCCCACATCTGGAAATATTAGATGTGCAAAACAGGCTTACTCAACTTACTCAAGCCTCTCTATCACTCTTTTCAGAGCATTGCAAAAACAAATTTATGTATTAATTTTTTAAGTTTTTATTTATTTATTTTTTGGAGCTTGGGGAAGGGAGGGAGAAAGAGAGGGAGAGGAACATCAACATGTGGTTGCCTCTCATGTGCCCCCAAGTGGGGACCTGGCCCGCAACCCAGGCATGTGCCCTGACTGGGAATCGAACTGGTGACCATTTGGTTCGCAGGCTGTGCTCAGTCCACTGAGCCACACCAGCCAGAGCTATGTTTAAAAAATAATAACCGTTAGATGGTTGCCTGTGGTCAGCATGTGGAAGCTAAAAGACTGTGTATGTGTTTAAACCACCCATCTTTTTGGGTGTCCTTCATCTCATTGGCATGTAGGGCCCTGGTCTTCATCCTGTAGCTTCTCCATATCCTCCCCTTGTGGCCATAACCTCTGTCCTCCTTCAGGATCCAGACTCTCATGTCCCAAGGGCTGTGCTTGCACTGGGGGCTGAGCACCCCGGCTTGACTGTCCCTGCTGCACTTCTTTGCTTGGTGGGGCCACACTTGTTGTGTGGACCTGCCTCACCCTTTCTGATTTTGGGAGGGGACTCTCTGCCTAGTTCTTTGCTCTCAGAGACCATTCTCTCTTTCTGTGTGTCAGTATCCTGTGACTCTTGCCAAGTGCCTGCCAATAACACGTTTCTTGGTAGCGGCCCAGACACCGAGATGTCAGCTGCTGATTCCTGCCCACTCTCGTGCATGCTATGTGAGGCAGGGGTGTCTGGGCAGCAGCACACTGTGTGTTATGTGTACAGAGATGTGACAGACTTGGGTACAGTGGAAGACTGTGCAGAAAGGGTTTGCATAGTGGGCCCAAGACTGCTATCCTAAGAAAGGCCTATTTGTAAGGTTGGTCCTTGGTTGGCACCTGGGAACTTGAATATTGGGAGGTTTCCGACCATTCTCTGGTAAGAGTAGCTCATTCTGCCTAAACTGTGCAAATAATAAGCGTTGTGTTGCACATCTACTTTCCTTCTGCAATCTGGGCACAGGGTAGGCAGAGGTGAGTATGTGAGGGCCTCCAATAAAAACCCTGGGCTTTGAGTCTTTAAAGAACTTCTCTGGTAGACCGTATTTCACATGCGTTGTCACAACCCCTTGCTGGAGAAATTTAACGCCTACTGTGTGACTCCACTGGAAGAATTAAGTCAGTTAAGTTTGTACCTTGGCTCCTCTGGACTCTGCTCCCTGCACCTTTCCTTTTGCTGGCTTTGCTTTATACCTTTTTGCTATAATATATCTTAGCTAGGAGATCTCCTAATGAACCACTAACTTGGGGGTGGTCATGGCTATCCTTCCCCAACACAAGGGCTTATTCTCAGGCCTGGTTCTCAAAATGTCCAGAACTCTCCAGGCTATGTAAATGCAAGCAGACTCTGTGGTGTTGGATAGTTCTCCGCATGTGTTCTTGTGTTCATCATCTCTTTCATGAAAGCATGCGTTTGAAACCAGTGAAATGATACTGAGAAGAGCCACTCACCAGCCTTATGTCAGCCAGCTGACGCATTGTAATGTGCTCTGAGCTTGTACTCTTTCACCACTTCTGGCCAGAGCTGTCTCCTTTGTAGCTCTTTGATCATGTTGCCCTCAGCAGTCTCTAGGGTTTTTGTGGGCAATTAAAGCAGGTGACAAAAACCAATTCCATTTACCGTGCAAGAGACTGGGGCCTCTGGTTGCCATCTTCCACTTCCTTTATCACACTCTTTCTTCCTGTGTTCTCTCTAGAAGCTAATGAGGCATTTCTTTTTGTCTCTAGTCATATCATACAGTGGGCTTGTACTGATGTCTGACCTTGTAAGTTCTTCTAAAACCTCTCCTGATCATCCTTCAGTATCCTCTTGGCCATGTGACCTCCATGACTGGTTTTGCACCAAAGGGCGTGGCCACATGAAAACAGGCACCAGCAGTTTGGTCGGGCATGATTGATCACTGTGGCAGAGGGCCTTGCTGATTCCATGGCTTTTCTCTACTTGGTGTGTCTTGTCAGCAAAGGAAAACATATCAGAAGGATTGAAATGCAAAACAAAATCAATTTCTTCAGCACTTGACAATGGTGGTAAAAAAGCATAAAGCAGCCCTGGCTGGTGTGACTCAGTGGATTGAGTGCCGGCCCGTGAACCAAAGGGTCACTGGTTCAATTCCCAATTGAGGCACATGCCTGGGTTGCAGGCCAGGTCTCCAGTTGGGTGTGTGTGAGAGGCAACCACACATTGATGTTTCTCTCCTTCTCTTTCACCCTCCCTACCCCTGTCCCTAAAGAAATGAATAAATAAAATCTTTAAAAAAAAAAAATAAAGCAAAGAGCAGACAACACTTCTCACAGTGGAGCTAAGTAAGAATCTGGAAATTAATTAAATTAATTACATAACCCAATAAGTGTTTATTGAGTTTCTTCTAGGTTCTGGGGACATAATGCAAAACAAAATGGACAAGAACCTGATTTTAGGGAGCGTTCTAGTTATGGAGACAGGCAGTAGACAGACGAGTTTCATATAATAATGTCAAGTAGTGACAAGTGTGATAAAAAAAAAAAGGATTAAGAGGAAATTACCAGGGATAGGTTGAGGATGCATTTAGGCTGGTTGGGGAAGACCTCACAGGAAATGCCATTTGAGCTGAAATTGAAGACAGAGCATACAGCAGGGAAAGAATCTGGGATTCAGGACATTTCTTGGCAGGTCCATGGGTCAAGGTGAGGCCAGTTTGGCCAGAGTGCAGTGAGTGAGGGTAAGAGGGATAAAGCTGAATTTGAGAGCTCTGTAGGCCAAGTTAGGGTCATTTATTGGATGCCTTGAAAATATATTCATGTTAATTGTGATAGCAGGTGCTATGACTACTTGTTTAATCAACGCTATTTTGACATATTTTACATTAAATTTATTGGGGTGGCATTGGTTAATAAAATTACATAGGTGCCAAATATACATTTCTGATGCATGATCTGTGTATTGCATTGTATGCCCACCACCCAAAGGCATATCATCTTTCACCACCATATTTTGGCCCTCTTACCCTTTACTACTTCCCCAGTGCCTCTTCCCTCTGGTTACCGCCATGCTGTTGTCCGTGTGTATAAGTTTCAGTTTTATATACCATATGAGTGAAACCGTATGGTTCTTAACTTTTTCAGACTGACATATTCCACTTAGCATGATATTCTCAAGGTCTGTCCATGTTGTTGCAAAGGGGAGTATTTCATCTTTTTTTATGGTTGAGTAGTATTCCCTAGTATATCTGTTCCACAGCTTCTTCATCCAGTCATCTATTGAAGAACAGTTTGGTTGTCACCATGTCTTGGCCACTGTGAAGTTATGCTGAAATGAACATAGGGGTGCATATATCTTTGTGAATAAATGTTTTCAAATTTTCTGGTAGATACCTAGGAGAGGGATTGCTGGGTTGCATGAGGAACCGCCACAGTATTTTCCATAGAGGCTGTACCAGTTTACATTTCCACCAGCAGTGAACGAAGAGGGTTCCTTTTTCTCCGCAACATCTCTAACACTTATTACCTGTCTTGTTGATAATAGACATTCTAACAGGTGTGAGGTGTTTCTCATTGTAAGTTTTTTAAAAAAAGATTTAATTTATTTATTTTTAGAGAGAGGAAGGGAGGGAAAAAGAGAGGGAGGGATACATCAATGTGTGGTTGCCCCTCATGCACCCCCTACTGGGGACCTGGCGTGCAAACCAGGTGTGTGCCTTGATGGAATCGAACCTGCAACCCTTTGGTTTGCCCACTGGCACTCATTGTAGTTTTGATTTGCATTTCCATAACAGCTAGTGAAGTTGAACATCTTTTTATTTATCTATTGACCATTTGTATGTCTTTTGGGAGAAGTGCCTGTGCAGGTTCTTTGCCCCCTTTTGATTGGATTATTTCTTTGATATTGATTTGTATGAGTTCTTTATGTGTTTTGGATATTAACCCCTTGTCAGGTCTGTTGTTTGCAAGTATCTTCTCCCATTCAATGTCAATATTTTCTAAAAGTGTATAAAACTTGAGCCCTGCTAGATTGTTTTGGTGTTCTGTATTTGGTGGTCACTCAAACTGTATTAAGCATAGTGCTTCATTTCTCCCTTCATCATAAGTTATAAAATTTGGTCCATTTTGGAACTTTCCATGACTGTTTATATAGAAGGTTTCCTTCTCAAGGAAGCCTTATTTAGGCTACGTCAGGCCGGAGTGGTTGGCATAGATAATCGTATCATTTTTGTTGTCATTGTTTGGAGTGTGATGTTTTTAATTTGTGAAAAGGTAGGGCCCTTGTGGAAGGAAGGAGTAAAATGGAAATGTTCCTTTACCTTGGTAGGTAAGCATTGCCTCATTTAGTGAAGTCATTTCAGAGTGGGTCTCTGGCTTTGGAATGGAGTGTACCTCAGGAAAGGTAGAACAGGAAGCAGTACCAGAATGTCCCTCCTAGTTCTCTTTTGGAAAAGATCATTGAGGAGGAATGTTATTTGCTCATGATCCCTTGCTTTTAAGAAGGCCACCTGAGACCTGACTCCATACCCTTTCCAGTCCGTCCTGATTTATCCAGTAACAGAAAAGCTTGCTTCTCTTGTGAGCTCTTCTAATGATTGGTAGTTTTAACTTGGGGATAAAGTCATGATCTGGTTTTTTATTTTTGAAATAAGAGAATTTGGGTTCACTCTAAGGTCTTCCAACTCCAAATTTCTATGATTTTAACAGGATTTAGGTTATCCTCTCCACATCCCCACCCCACCTGAGTCAGTCTATGGTCTCAAACATCATTGAATGTCCCCTCCTCCCCATTAGGTTCTGTCTTCCTTTGTTCTTTGCCTTGGGGTATAGCTGGTGACTGAATTTCCATTTGAACATTTCTGTTCCATGGGCAACTCTTATAACCAGCAGTTGTGCTGTAGATGATACACATGGGTCTTTATCAAAGCACATTATATGACTTTCTCCTCTGAGAGCTCTTTGAAAAGCCCACTGCATTTCAGCCAGATACCAAAGTTATTAGGAACAGGCAGGTACCAGAAAGGCCATGTTTCAAAATGGAGTCTCCAAATAGCTTTTAGGTGGAGGGGGTCCTGGCCTCCCTTAGGCAGAGCCAGACCACCCTGGTGGAGGTGAAATGCAGTGGAAGGGAAGGGCTGGACCACACCCTTCAGCAGGTAATTCCCCTCCCAGGTACACCTACCTGCTCTTTTTCTGGGTTTTTGGGGTCCAAATGGAGAGAAGGCAGACCTAACAGAGACTAGTACTCAAATTGTACACAGCATTTTCCATTCACTAAAGAGATCCTGTCCTCTTTTCTAGTGGCCTCAACCCCTTTGCCCCTGAATGGGGGCCAGATATAGGAGAGAGGTAAATTTGTGTTCTATCTTCTTTCATCATGGCTGGTCTGTACTGTTTCAGGCATTAATTAAGGGCAGTCGCTGTTGTCTAGCCCCTTGGACCCAAGAAGTGGTAGGAAGATCTCCACACTGGCAGTAGAGTAACAGTCTTCATTTTACTGTTTTTATTTTCATTCTCATCCATTTCCAGGTCTTAACATAGGGTCTCAACATAGGATTTTATTGGAATTCCAGGGGTTTTTTTTGGTTTGTTTTGCCTCAGAAACAACTAGTATTAAGTGTTCAGGATATGATATTCAAAAACCTAGAAATATGTAGTCTAAGAAAGGGTTTTTATTCCAGGTACATCCTACTGCAGGTCAAGTTCTATATATGGGGATTGTAGACCTGCATGCTGATTGTTGTAGTAAAGGTCTCAAGGCCTGTCCAGAAAAAGTCCAGCTGTTGTTAATATAATGAGAACAGTTTGCGCAACGTCGATATAACCTGGCAGCCAACGAGAGTGGACTGGAATGCGGATGTGTGACAATGATGACTTCACTGTACTGGTCAGTGGGGGCAGTAGACACCCTTGAGTGAGCATGTGTGTTGTGTGGCCATTGCATTTAAAATGAGTGATAGAGCAACGGATCTGCATCAAATTTGGCATTAAGCTTGAATGTTCCCTTCGTAGAAACTATTCGGATGATTCAGAAGGCTGCACCTATGGGCAACCGGTGATTGGCAGCTTCATCATGACAACACACCTGCTCATGCATCACATCTCATGCAGAGTTTTTTGGCAAAAGCAAGTTTTGGTAAAACATTAAATCATCCAGGTGACTCAGCCCCACTACAGCTCAGATTTGGCATCCTGAGACTTCTGGCTTTTCCCAAAATTAAAATCACTTTTGAAAGGGAAGAGATTTCAGTCTGTCAATGAGATTCAGAGAAATAGGATGGGGCAGCTGATGGCAATTGGGAGAGCTGTGTGAGGTCTTAAGGTGTCTATTTTGAAGGGGACTGAGGCATCATTGTCCTATGTACAACGTTTCTTGTATCTTGTATCTTCTTCAATAAATGTCTCTTTTTCAGAGTGCACAGCGGAACAGACATATAATTTTAGGTGCCACATCCGTTTATTGACATTTGGTGATTCTTAATGGATTTGAAAATGCCAGAAAAGAGCAACTGGAGACACAGAGTGGCCAGAAAAATTTAGAAGTTATGGTTAAGCCCCTTACAAGTTCAAGATAGTTATAGTTGAGCTGGATCACGTGAGAAGTACCTGCTAAGGCTAGCCATAGCAGGAATTGGGAGGTCATTGGGCCCAAATCAGTCAGTCAAGGAAAATATAATCATTTAGGGACCCTCTTTCAATAATTTCCAAACATTAGAGCTTTGAAATAGGATATAATTATAAAGAAATCTTCATGGTGTTGAAAGTATTTTTACCCCTGATTGGCTTTCTCTTTTATTCTTACTCTTTCTTTTGCGTGTTAATTTAAATAGGTAGTTTCATTATAATTTTACTAAGAGTATTTATTCTCTTTTGACACATCATACAGACTCTCCAAAGCAACAGCAGTAGCCTGATAGTGGCTTGTCAGTGATGTTGCTGGCTTCACGCAAACAGGACAGGGCTGTTTGGAATTTCTGTTGAACATCAGGAGTACTGTTTGGCAGCTCTGAAACCCAAAAGGAGTGGTTTCAGAAAGCTTGAGTTACACCAAGTTCCAGTTTGTACTTCAGTCAGTGTTTTAACCTTTACCCAACAAATACTCCCCTATCTTAAGCTAATTTCTGCTTTAGAAGTGGGAGACAGGTTAGGTAGTTTCACAACATTCCTTCCAAATCAGGAATTTATGGGCTTAGTATTTGTAGTGGGACAGAAAAACGACTTCATTATTTGGGAGTTAAAGAAAGTAAGGTGAAATCATTTGGAAGTGAAGGGTGGTTCATCTAGTTACATTTGGCAACCTTAAGCACACATATTTGTTCTTACTTGAAGTTTGATTCTTTGGAAAAAGAAACAGCATGATCTTGGCCATTTAGGCAGAGAGGTGGAGTGAAGGGAGAGGAGACTGGGGAACAGACTAAATTCATTAAATTTTGTGTAGCAGGGTAGGCAGAACCAACTGTGTTTGAATTGCTGTGTTTTCTGCAGGGCTGTGTTTTAGGCAATTGGGTATGGATACCAAGCACTTTAAAAATAACACCCAACTTAGAACTTCTCTATGATCATATTTAACTCTCTGCAACTGTGAGTCAGTGTCTAGAATTTGTGGGCACTAAATAAACACCAAATATTAAATTACTTGGTTAGGTATTGAGGGAGTTCCTAGATCATTCATTTTTTTCTTGAATTTCCTGTTCTTAATATTCTTGGCTTCAAGTTTTTATTGATGGAAGGTTGAATATTCAGGTTTCCTCTCCTTTCAAGCGTATGACCAAAACTTAAGGTTATTTTGCTTCCTCTTTTGTTCCCCCTTTTACCCTTTGGAATAAATTTTAATACTTGAAAGATAAACCCGTTCCCTTATTCCTTATAGAGTATATGAAAGACAGTATAAAAGGGAGAATCTTTTTATACAATGTTTTTCTTTTGCATATGTTCTAATCCATCTATTTCATATAACCTCTCATTCTTCTGTTATTTATTTTACTTTCCTAAAATAGCTTGTTCTTTGATTATGAAAAGAAAACAAAAATTTTTACTCAAATGGTAAAAGCTCTAGAATCCAGAAAAGGGATGATAGATGAAAATTATGATTTCCCAAACTATTGAATATGAGTAAAGCATACTTTTACATTTCGCAGTATTTGTAGTTTTTTTTGTAAACACAGTTGAAGTTGGAGGCAGGGCTTTCCGTAAGGCAGAGGGTGTAGGCTGACAAATCCTGTGCAAAAGTGGCGGTGGCAAAACTGGATAAAGTTGTCAAGTATAATCATTTCAGGTCTTTGGAACTTGATGAAAGGCATATATCAAGCTGAAAAGTGATTAATCATGAAAAACTCTTAAACTCTGTTAAAAACAACAGTATTGATGAGAACCGTTTTGCCTGGATTTATTGCGGTTCTCTAGCCAGCTCTGTTAGTGGAATACCTTAGCAGGGCGGGGCAAGCGGGGAAAACTAGCAGCCCCACTGATAGAGGTGTGACTTGATTTGGAGTGGGCCACAGGAAAATCCCATGTCTAGTCAGTAGCAGTAGTGATCTTGGCAAATGAAAGTGGCTCAGCTAAACTAAGGTTGCCTTCTGCTTTGGGGCAAGCAATGAGCCAGAAGACTAGCCTGATAGGTAGTATGGAGCTCTGGAAGTGAAAGTCACAAGGAGCTTTGAAAAGCTCTACGTGAATCTGCTCAGGCGGGACCAGAGGGGACCTGAGCTGTCCATTTATTCTTTGCTGACCATGAACCTGTGTGAGTACACAGAAGCATCACAAGAAAGTAAAGGGTAGTTTTAAATACTGCTGAATATTGAATGTTTTACCAAGACACACACACATACCGTTGGTAGAGGGTGAAAATCTTACTCACCTCAGGTATTTCTATACAATCTGTAACCGATTATTGGCTGACTGCTGAGCTGTGAAGATGCAGGGGTGATCTGTTGGGAAATGCCCCACCTGGTTTCAGGGGTTGCAGCCTTGCTGACAGGCGAGAGGGCCCCAAGGCTGGAGCTTATCAAGGAGGCCTTGGGAAAACAGGCCACTAAGGAGGTGAAACCTGTACCCCTGGTAGGGGCGCAGCCCCTGCCTCCCTCACATCACCCCGCTTGGCCCTGTGATGGTCGTTGTTGATGACGGGTAAGTTCTTTCAAAAGGAGGGGCAACCTAAGCCAGACATCGGCCAGTATGGGCAGCAGGACAAGGACTTGGGGGACATGGAGAAAGGGCAGAAAAGCCCACACCCCTCAGCTCGGCTTGGACATGGCTCGAGTCCTCATTCTGTCTGAAAAAAGTCTCCTTATCTCTTGGTGTCTCTGCCCCACCTGCCTGGCTCAGGCTTGAAACAATACTAAAGGCAGATTCAGCCCTAAACTGGATCTGGCAGTTCTCAGGGACTCTCAGGCCTAGAAGTAAGTTCCTCTAAGCATGCATGTTAGACCCTGACCTGAGGCAGATCTCTTGTGTTTTTCCAATTCTTACCCATGATCTCTATTTGTTTTCTGTAAATATAGCCTTTTGACATTGATTGATGAGCTTTGCTGTATTCCCCTGTGCATATAGTTTTCAATAAAAGCCTTTGGACACGGGAGTCCCAGCCCTTCTCTCCTCTAGAGGGAAGAGCCATGTCCCCTCTCCTGGCAAACAGAGAAGTGTTTGCGACAACTTGTGTTTATTCCCCGATCCATGACAACCCCAGGACAGGCTTTGTGGGATTCAGAGCCCTGCTCCCTTCTCTGGACAGTAACCCTCAGATCCAGGAGCCCCTTGCTCCACTGTGGTGCTCCCTTCAATGTGTCGCTCCCCGTGACACTGATCCCTAGGACTCTAGTCTTAAAACAAAACAAAACAAACAATGCAAAAACTCTGAGCAGAGGTAACAGCCAAACGTGATGGAGAGTATAGAGGAAACATTCTACAGATTTAGTCTAGGTAAATGGCTAAACAAATAATAATAGCAGCAACAAATCTCAGGGGGAAAGTTAGAATCCAGAGCTGCTGTAATCTCTATCTAAAATACCTAGTTTCAGCAAAAAAAATTATGAGAAATGCAAAGAAACAAATAAAGTAATCTAAAATAAGAGGGGAAAAAAAGCAGTTAATAAAAACTATCCTAGAGTGGGTTCAGATCTTGAACTTAGCATACAGAGCCTTCAAAACGGCTGTTATAAGTACTAAAGAAAACCATGTTTTAAATATTAAAGGAAAGTATGATAATGACTCAATAAAGAAGAAAATCACACAAAGAGGGAAACTATATAAAATAACCAAATGGAAATTCTGGAGTTCAAAAGTAATATAGCTGAAATGAAAAATTCATGTAAGGGGCTCATGACAATATTTGAGATGTTGAAGAAATACTTAGTGGACTTGAAGGTAGATAAATGGAAACTACCCATTCTGAAGAACAGAGTATGAAAAGAATGATGAAAAACAGTTTCAGAAACCTATGTGAATTCAAGCTTACTAATATATGTACAATAGGAGCCCTAGAAAAAGCAGGAGAGAGAGAAGGGGACAGAAAAAAATTTGAAGTAATGGCTAAAAATTTGATAACATTAATCTGCTGACCAAGATGCTCAGTGAACTCAAAGTAGTATAAACATAGATTCACAGGTAGACACATCAAAGTCATACTATTGAAGGACAAAGAGAAAAATGTTGAAAGCAATAAGAGAGAAACAACTCATCACAACAGTAACAATTAAGGCTGTAAGACAGTGTTATATGAAGTGCTAGTTAAAACACAAACTAGCACTAAATTCTTTTTCCAGAAAAACTGTTCTTCAGTAGTAAGGACAAAATGAAGGCAGTCCCAGACAAATGGAAAACTTCAGACTTTGTTTCCAAGTATACCTACCCTATAAGAAAACCTAAAGGATGTCCTTTGGGAAAATAAGAGATGATACCAGATGGTAACATGAATTCACACAAAGAAATGAAGAACACCAGCGAATGTAAATGGGTAAATGTAAAAGATAGTAGCTAGATATAATAGATACAATTTTCTTTGCTTAACTTCTTCAGAATTCTGTAAGTATAATAACAACATTGTTGAGTTTATAACATATATTAATGATTTATAAGTTTAAGAACTTATATTTGAAAAGATGAAAGGTTCCAACAGCTTAAGCTTGTACACTAAGAAACTAGAAAAACAAGAACAAAGTAAATCCAAAGCAAGCGGAAGCCAGGAAATAATAAAGATTAGAATGAAAAATCAATGAAATACAGGAAATCAATGAAACCAAACGTTCTTGAGAGTGACATCAGCAACATGGCAGAATGAGAAGTTTCCATTGTTTCTCCCCTTAAATTTGTGCATATAACAAGTTGGACAACTGTACCGTCACAAAGGATCCCCTGCTCAACACACAACCAGTCTGAGAGATCCATGTATTGGGGCATATGAAGATGGTGTACTGGAATGAGTAGGGAAGGTGGCGGTCGGGGGGAGGACAGGGACAGTGGTGGCTGGAGATTTAGCTCAGTGCCCGCCACAGCCCTATGAAGCAATGGGAGCTAGGAAGAAGTCAGGCTGCAGCCCTTGGACTATAGCCTGGAGCCTAAGAGGGGCGGAAGCACTTTCTCTCCCAGGAAAGGCATCTCCCTTCCCCTCCTTATTATAGGAGATGCAGGTAGAGGTGGCTGGGAAACTTTAAACAAAACAGCAGAACACACAGCGACAGGATGGTGAACCTGCCACCTTTCCCCCACATGCCCAGGAAAAGCGGAGGAAAAGCGGAAAACACAATGGAAAAAGGAGGTAGCTCTGGGAGCTCTCAAAACGGGCCCTCTGCCACCCCTACCACAGGAGTAGTGCCCTGTTATCAAGGTAAGCTGGTCACAGAGAGGCCACCCACCAGCGACACTTGTCTTAACCAAGTGACACCACAGTGATCCTAGAGGCACAAATAGTGCAGGTAAGGAAAAGCAAATACTTAACTCCTATAATACCATCTACTGGAAAAAAAACAAAACAAAAGGAAATACCATACCTATCAATCTGCTGAATTGTCAAGAACAAAACAGTATCTACACACTTCAAATGTTCAGACAGAGAAACAATCCATCACATACCATGAACAATCAAGGTAACTTGGGAGCACAGAAAGGAAATGAAAAGGCTCCATAAACCAAACTCAAAGCCTTGGAAGACTGTGATTTAAATGACAGAACTCAAGGCTGGAGTTATAAAGAAACTCAGTGATATACAAGAAAACTCAGCAGGGTGTCTTAAGAATTCAGCTCAGTTCTGACACTGTCTACCAAGAGATAGCATCACATTTCACACATTAAGGGTTTAGTTTTATAAAACTGCCTGTTCCCCACATACACACACTTCAAACACCAGTTGCAAGCCCAGGCTGTTTGTTACCTGTGCTTCTGGCTACAAAATGAGGTTCCAAGGACCCCTCCTTGGGTTTAATTTGCTAGTGTGGCTCACGGAACTCAGGAAAAAGTTTACTCACTAGATTACTGATTTATTGCAAAGGATAGCAGAGTACTAATCAACAGCCAGATGAAGAGATACATAGGATCAGGTCCCAAACAAAGGAGCCTCTGTCCTCCTGGATCTTGGAGCCCAGCAAATGGAAGCATTTTGGTTCCCCGAAGTGGAAGCGCTCTGAAAAGGAGGACCAATGAACTGCCTTCCTGAGTTTTATATAGAGGCTTCGTTACATAGTTATGATTGGCAATTGAACTCAATCTTCAGAGGTGGGGGGATGGGGACTGGGACTGAAAGTTCCCACACTTTAATCACATGGTTGATTCTCCTGGCAACCAGCTCTTACACTTGGTTGGGGACCAAAAGCCACATCATTAATATAACAGAAGACATTTATCATTCTCAACACTTAGGAAATTCCAAGGGTTTTGGGAGCTGTCAGGCAAGAACTATGGATAAACACCACATATAATATAAATTACAATATTACATCTAGAGTGACTTAAAGCTTCTGAATAGCCCAATAACAAAAATAATTTGAATTACTAATTAGAACTTTTCCTACAAAGAAAAAGCAAGGCTCGTGTGGCTTCCTTGGTGAATTCTATCAAATATTTAAAGAGGAAATAATACTAATCCTTCGTAAATTCTTCATAAAAAAAATAAGAGGGAGTACCTTCAAGGACATTCTGTGAGTCCAGTATTGCCTTTACACCAAAACTAGACAAAGTCATTACAAATAAATAAACATAAAGACCATGGTGTCAACTTAAACATTCAAACCTGTAGAGAATTTTTGTGAGTTTATTTGAGCCAAACTGATGACAATTGCTAGGAAGCGCAACCTCAAGGGATTGAGAAAATGCTCTGGAAAATGGCAGTTTTATACTCTATTTTATACATTACAATCAAAAGAAGAGGTGTAAGTGGGTCATATGAATCTATCACCAGTGGTGATAGATTAGGGAGGCTGGAAGAAGTAAACAGGTGTGGGGGCGGGGGGCACCTCCTGGATTGGATAAAAAGTAAAATGATAGATACATCTTTTACAGGAGTGGGTCCAAGATAGTAACAGTCAACAAATAACTTGATAACAATGAAGGGATTTGTGGTCTCTCCCTGGTGTGGGCCCTGTGTTTTGATGGGTCCAGAAAGTGGAAATTTGACTTTCCAAAGGTATGTTATCCTAGATGCAAAAAGACAACAGACTGGCTCAGTTATGGTAAAGAGTGCCCTTTGTTAGGGAAAAATACCTGCCTAAGACAGGACTACTGCCAAGAACTGCTTTTAGCTAGAAAGTTTTAATTTTAGATCTTCCTGTGGGGTTACTGTAGGCCTCTGAGTGTGTGAGGCTGCCAGGCAGGTCTACCCTGAGCTTGTCAGGTTTTGCGTGTAGCCCCTTCTACAATGGACTCCTATGAACACAGATACAAAAATTCTTAAAATATTAGGAACCTGAATCTAGCAATGTAATAAAAGGATTATATATCATGAATAATTAAATTTTTTCTCAGGAATGCAAGGTGGATTTAACATTTGGAAATTATTAATATACCGTATTACTAGAACAAAAGTCAGAAATTACATATCATCTTAATAGAGACGGAAAATAATTTGAGAAAATTCAACATTGACTCATGAAAAAAAATCCTCAACAAACTAGTTAAAACCTAGAGGTAAATAATACTTTATTAAGTCTGAATGCTTTTCCCCTAAGGTAAGGAAAAAGGTGGAACTGCCCGTTCTTGCCACTTATATTCAACTGTTGAAACTGAGCAATGGGCAGTAGGGGTTTCGCATCATTCTTCATAGCATTGTGGGTGTTTCCAATTTTTTCTAATAAAATTTAGAAAAAATAACATAGATTATTTAAAAAAAAAAACCTACAAAGTTCTGAAGTCTTGTTTTCTGTTTAGCCAAATTGTTTTAAGATCATGTTAGCAATGCTTATAGAGTATGAATGAATATATCTTTATAAGTTAATGTTGAATTCTTTGTATGTAGTTGAAATCCTAGAACATTATTTCTATTTGTAGTAAGTCATGTCTAGCCCTCAGAGTGATCAGAGACTTGAAGGAGCTACTTATAAGGGGGACTGCACTTCATGAAAGCCAAATTCTTTTGTTTGCAAATCCTTATCGAAATTTAATGTCCAGGCATAGTTCAGAGTTTCTAGAGGTTGGAAGCTATTTTCAGTATGACAGAAATTCAGGACCACAGATGAATTTGGTTGAGCCTTGGAGTCTCTTCTGATTAGCCATGATCAGAAGTATACCACAGAGTTGATCCAGGCTGGGAATCAGGGAAGGGGTTGTTTTTTCGTGGACGGTGGTGGTTGTCTTAGTGGTGGTTAAGTATATTCATGGGTGGATGCTGTTTGGTTGGTAGGGGTCATGGATTTGAGTGGGGGCTGGTTGGTTGCATGTGATGTGTGAAAGCCAAGTTGATTTCAAAGCAACAAAAAGGATGAAAACAGTTTCTGTTTTCCCTCTGAATGAGGAAGGCAAAAGGAGAATAGAAGAAGAAAGTGACATTTAAAAAATTCATCCCCTTCCCTCTGAAAGAGAGAGGTGCTCATTTGAGAATAACATACTTAGGTAGGTCTTTGTGACAGCACTTTTCCATCTTTCTCAGAAACACGTGTGCTTGTCTTTTCTTTTTCTCCCTTGGGGTTCATATCTGACCCTTCTAAAGTACTAGCATCATTATCACCGTTTTAACTCTCAAAAATCTATGTCAATTTCAGCGAACCTTTGTTGTTCTGTTGTTCTGGGGAATACAAAAGAAGGCCAATACATAGGTCACTGACCTTGCAGAAGTTAGTCTTATTGATTTTGCAATATTTTTGAGTTATGCTCATGTTTGCATATACAGACATACCCCAATTAGAGGACAAAGTGAACACAAGACAGTTAGAGAAGTTCACAGGCAGCCTCAAGGTGTCTATCTGAGCTGAAAGACTCTTGGACAATTTCACAAGTAAGGAAGAATGCGAGCTAGAACTGAAGGCTGGGTAGGATTTTGAAAGATACTTGCATGACTTCCATTAAGTTGAATAAATGAAAGCAAGAATTATATGTTAGGTTTTGTAGCTCATTGATTTTGTTCTTTTAAATGGAGTGCGTCTGCATCTGGACCTTCTTTATTTCAGTTAGATAAGCCACAGGTGTTGGTAAGGGCCGTTGTACCCTCTCTTCTGGTTTCATAACTGTAGGGCCATGCTAAAGAGGAGGAAAACCTCAAAGAATTCCTAGAAATTCTCTCCCTCTCTGATTTAATATTCAGATAAAATATCTCATTTTGATTCCCTGTCTCATTTTTTTTTTTATTCCTCAAGAAATTTAGATTGGGTATGTATAGGCCCCACTAAAAAAAAAAAAAAAGTTTTCACTTCAAAGCCATCTTCTTGTAACCCCATAATTAGTGTTCCGAGGCCTCCTTGCACAGCGCCCCTTTCCTGCAGCAGACACTCACCCTGGAACACATGAACCTTGCTTCTCTCCCACCAGCTCCTCCCTGGCCTTCCCTTTGCCTTGTGTTGAACTTACCTGGAACTATGTGAATTCTCTAAGCTCACATCATGCAATTTTGTCATATAATTATGGAAATCATTAGTCATTACTCTTTGTTCTGCAGCTCTGTGGCAGAGGTTACTATTAAATTAGTTTCCATGTTCCAGTGAACAGAATGGGAAGTAAAGTGAGATTAATTCCTTACCCTTCTGGTTGTTCACTATAACTTTTACAAGAAGCAGTTATTCTCTGACCCTTTGGTTTATGACCTCTGCATGATGCTGAGGAACGAAAAATTTCTAATTACTCCTGTTTCCCTCCCTTAGACCATTTTCTCTTTTCTGTACTTTTCAGAGCTTAGTGTGAGAGGAAGAAAGCCACATCCTACAAATATACTGAGAAACAGAGTTGCATATTGTTAACTGAAGCTAAGTGATTTCTGTCGAAGCCCACAGACAGGGAGGCGTGAACCACAGCCTTTCTTGTGCTAAGTGTGTTGCAGGTGAATTATTTCCTGGGACTGCTGACTCTTTTCTGTCCACGTGCAGTTACACTTTAGAGCAAAGGCTGTTATTTAAGCCCCTTCTTCAGCTTTGGGCCAAACACTGTAAATACACAATGAATTAGTCTGCTCCAGATAAAGGACACCTAGATATAGTCAGTGGCCAGGAAAAGCCCTTTACCAACAGATTGTACTTAACTCTGAGATTGTCATTTCAAGAATAAAGATTAAATGTCCATTCTCTCTGTATCGTTGTAACCAGCCTAAACTGAGGGAGCCCCTAGCATGGTCAGCCATAGTGAACGTGATGTTGGAGGCCACTGAAGAGACTGTTATTTGAGGTGCTTTAAGATGTGTAGGAGCTTATTGGAGAATTAAGTATTTCCTCTAAAGGTGGTTGGCAAATGGTTAGCGAATGGAGATTAGCAAGGGAAGTAATGTTCCTTCATCTGTGTTCCTAAGTCATAGAGAAAGCATTTTTTAAGGAACTTAGCTTAATTTTTATGTAAGGTTACATATAATGCAAGGCACAGATTTTAAGTGTACCATTTGATGAGTTTTGATAAATGTGTATATCCCTAAAACCAGTTCTGCAGGCAAAGTACAGAACATATCCATCACCCAGAATGTTCCCTCATGCCTCCTTACATTGCCTCCATCTCCCATAGGCAATCAGTGTCCTGATTTCTATCACCATAGATTAATTTTGCCTGTTTTTGAGCTACATAAAAATGAAATCATACAGCATAAACATTTTTTTGTGTCTGGCTTCTTTGTCTCACCATAATATTCTTGAGATTCATCCATGGTGTTAACATATCAGTAGTTCATTTTTTTTTTTTTTTAAATCACAGAATAGTATTCTGTTTTATAAATGTAGAATGACAATTTCTCTCTTTTTCTGATAATGGACATGTGAGTCATTCCCAGTTTGGAAATATTATGAATAGTGCTGCAAGAATACATCAGCCCATCATTCCTTCTAAATTGTAGACTATATTGCTGTAAGTTGTTCATAATCTTTTCTTATTCTTTCAACATTTATAGAATTTTTAGTGACATACTATTTCAATTCCTTATACTACTAATTTATATTCTTTTCTTTATCACTTTTGCTAGGAGGTTAGACTTTTTATTCATCTTTTTAAACAACGAGTTTTGTCTTTGTTAATTTGTCTCAGATCAGAGAAGCAGAACCACTGGGAGGGCATGTGTGTGTGTGCTGTGTATTTACACACATGGATACATACACCTGTGTGTGTAGTAAGGGATTTATTACAGGGCTTTGACCTTACACAGTTGTGGGAACTAGTTTAATAATTTGTGTAAGGCTGTTATCTTTGTGTTTGATGCTGGAGCTTAAAATCCACAAATCAGGCAACCAAGAAGGGAAAATCACAGTGAAGAGTTAATATTAGAGTTAGTATTATACACTTCATGTTTCATTCCATTAATGCTTCGTCCTTTGTACTATTACTATTAAATATTTTGCATCTATAAATATTTTAAACCCTAGTATAACCTTCTGTGGTTTTTGCATTAGACAGTAAACTGATAATATAAAGAAGAGAAAAATGATCATCTTTTATATTTACCCTCATATTAACATTTTTGATGCTTTTCATTCCTTTCTATGGTTCTAAGTTTCCACCTGATGTTATAAGGAACTTTTTTTGTTGTTTATTTCTTGCCATACAGGTCTGCTAGTGGTGAATTCTCTCTTCAGTCATTTATCTGAAAATGGCTTTTTTTGGCAGGAATTTTTTAAGGACAGAGTACAGAACTTGGTAGAGAATTCTGGGTTGACCATAGTTTTCTTTCAACACTTAAAAGAGACTGTGTCTTTGTTTTCTAGGTTTCACCTTTCCTGACGAGAAGTCTGGTGATATTTCTTTGCACCCTTTTATGGAATGTATCTCATGTTTCTCTGGCAGCTTTCAACATTTTGTCTTTATCTTTGTCTTTGTATTTATCTTGCTACTGGTCCACTGAGCTCTTGAATCTGTAGTTAATATTCTACACCAGATTTGGAAAGTTTTTGGCCATTGCCTCTTCACGTACTTTTCTTTTCCTTTTTCTACCTCTAGGCACCACTTCATTTGTGGTTTAGTCCACATGATGTTGCCCCCTGGGTCACTGAGCCTCTGCTCATTTTTTTTCTCTCTGATCTTAATTTTTATTGCCTCTGTTTTTCAGATTGAATAATTTCCATTTTTTTTCAAGTTTGTTCTTTTTTCTGCCATCCCCAAACTGTTGTCAATTATATTGTATAGATTTTTCATTTTAGATGAAAAACTTTTTACTTGTTGAATTTCTTTTTTTCTTTTGTTAAATTATCCTTTCCTTTCTTTAATTATATTTATAGTAGCTGCATTAAATTCTTTGTCAACTTCAACATTTATATAATCTTGGGTTATGTTTTTGTTTACTGATTTTCTTGATTTTTTTCATATATTCCTGCTTTTTCACATGTCTAGTAATTCTTTATTGTGTATTGGACCTTATAATGCGATATTGTAAAGTGTCTGTATTCTGTTGTCTTCCTCTGAAGAGTGTTGATATTTGTTTTAGTCGGCAATTAAATTACTGACCTAACACCTTCCACTGTGAAGACTTGATTTTATGGTTTGTTGGGCATGTTTATTTCAGCCTTCTTTTCTTAGCAACTCTTCTTTTCTTAGCAAGTCTTAAGTCCTGCTTGGCCTGCAAGACCTTTCTGGGATATCAGTGGAAAGCTGAAAGGTTAACCAAACCCCTTTGACTTGTCAGGATTCAAACTCTGACTCCCCAACAGTGAACAGTCACTGAACCTCGGAATACCTTTGAGGTTTCCTTGGAGTCACCCCTACAAATCATCAATTATGGGGTCACTCAAGGATTTTAAGGCAGTTTATATGTGGATTTGGAGGTTCCTTTCTTTGGCTCCCACTTTTTGGAGATACCCTACCTCCATTTCTATCTGCCTTGATTGCCCAAACTTAATTCTAAAACTGTAGCAATTTGCTTATATTCAGCTTACTCCCACTGCCCAGAAGGGAGATTCCCAGCAGTGACCCAACTATGTAAATATGGATCTTTTCCAGGGCAGTTTCCCTTTTTTTAAAGATCAAATCTCTTCTAGTGTGGGCCCCTTTTCCTTACTCTTCTTTTCTTATTTTAAGTATGATTTGTTGGAAGATCATTCCTGTATAATCTTCTCTGCTATTGCCAGTATATAATTTCTCAGCTTCGATTTGTAAAGAATCCCATGTTAAATTAACTGTCCAGTTCTTGCACAAGAAGTGCAGTTGAGCGGTCTGCCCTGGTCAACAACATGAGTTACTTCTTACCAGAGCTCTGACTTTCTCCTGCCTTTGGTGTATGTGCCAGCTCTTGTTGCTTTTGATACTGTAGCCATTTCTGGGTTGGCAAGGAGAGTGAGTTTTTAATGACACTTCTCTCTATGCCCTGGACACCATGGCTGGAGAGGCGTGAATGGATGCAGGGTGTTCTGGGTGCTAACACAGTGAAATGGTATCTGGTGAAGACCTTTAGGTAGCAACCGCCAGGAACAGAGCCCTCCAGGAACTGGATCAAAACCACAGTCCAGTCTTGCACAGACCCTTCCTGAAACAAATAGGCAGGCATTTGAAAACCTTTGTGTTTCGTATTATAAAGAGCTTGCATTCACATATATATGAGTCTTTTCTATTTAGTAGATGAATAGCATCCCAGGCTAACACATAACATTTAAGAATATATGCACATTACTCTCTCAACTTCACAAGCTGCATGCCAGTGTCCAAATTTACATGGTCAGGCATGTTTCCTCTTCACAGGAAAGATAACCTGCTAAGGGTTAGGAGAGATAAAAAGAATTAAGTTATAATACAACCTAGGTTTTGAGAGACATTCCTAGCCAAGGATATTTCTAGTAGGCCTGGCATATATGTTTTATGCCCATGGGCTTATAAATTTGATGCAACTCTAGATAAATGAAATGAGACCTAAAAATTATAGGTATCTCTCAGCCTTTCTTCAAACATATGCAAGGACTTGATCTACTTTTGGGTGTTCTCACTATTCTATGCTTCCAGCTTTATTTTTTGTTCTTTCTCTACTTCTCTTTCAAGTACCAAAAACTTATTATCGAGGTGCCATCTTAATTCTAAATTAACTTACAATTTATTTTCCCATGCTAAAAAGGGAGAAGGGAGGCTAAATCAAGCAAACAAAACAAAATGAAAAACAGTTCATATGAGAGAGTGAAAACAAAAATTTATCTTGATCTCCATTAAAAGAATAATCAAAGCATTTCCTCTCTGCCTGAAGGTGTTTGGGTGGCCAGTCAGGATCCCTGTCTTTTACCAGCAGCTGCATAAAGGCTGTAACAAGTGATTCAGAAAAGGGTATGGTAATACCTATTTTTGGCAGTTTGTACAGTGAAAATAGCTTAGGGCCATAGCCTGCCTTCTACAGTTCTTAATTCTGTATTTCTTTATTTTCTTCTTCAGTTTCAGGAAAGAACTGCAAACACACACACACACATACACTCACGCACGCACACGCATGCGCGCGCACACACACACAGTATATATTTCTCTAGTTTCCTTAACAAAATTCAAACCCCAAGCACCTCTGACAGTTTAATAAGAACAGTCATAAATGAGCGAGCTGTGCTTAACTCAACTGTGTCCTACAAGAAAAATTGAACCACTTACTGTTCAAGGTGAGGAGAAAGATGAGTGTGCCCCGTGTTCCAGGGCATGTCGTTGTTGCAGTGAGAGAGCTGCTCGATGCGTCTTTCCCTCTCCTAGGAGACCAACTGCATGTGAGGAGAAGTCAGGAAGGATTGTGCCCTGCCCGCTTGCTGGAGAAGAACAGGTGTCAAAATTGCCTTAGGCCCCTAACTTGAGAATATGATATAGTTTTGCAGGTGTAATCATGAATTACACCTGCCACCTACTTCTCAGTATATTTTCTTAAATCTAAATTGACAACTGAGGATGCATCAGAATCTGTCAGTACTGTATATTATTTTTTTTAAATATATACAGAAATATATATGTATACATATTTTCTAAGAATACAGCAGTGGTGAACCTTTTTTGTTGGTGGTGGTGGTGTATAAAATTAGCATTCTCCCAGTTTAGTGGCTGGTATGCCTATTAATCATAACTGGATACCCTGTTAGTTTTAGGTGTACACCATAATAATGATGTACATTATGAAATGCACAGAAAGTCTAGTTACCATCTATCACCATAGAAAGTTGCTACATTACTGACTGTATTCCCTGTGCTGTATATTGCGTCCTCATGACTTATTTATTTTATAACTGGAAGTTTCTACCTCTTAATTCCCTTCACCTATTTTATTCACACACTATTTGCAGATGCTCATTTAGTGCAGCAGTATTTGATGAATGAATTAGTGACAGTATTTTTTCTTTTTTAATAACGGCTTTATTGAGATAATTTGCATATAATACAGTTCATTCATCCAGAGTATACAGTTCAGTAGCTTTATGTGTGTTCACAGAGTTGTGCAACCATTATCACAATCAATTTTAGGACATCTTCATCAGCCTCAAAAAGAAATTCAATACTTCTTATCTGTGTCATTTATCTATTTAATTTTTTTTTTGCAGGATCATGCAAAATGATAAACAAGTAACAGAGGGTATGACAAAGGACAGCATAAATTTAAGGTTATTTGACTGATAATGTGATTTGAAATTTTATGACATTGATTGTCCTTGGCAATGTATTTGTGGCAATCCTCACAACTTCATTCTTTTTATGTATCAGTTCCGTTCTCAAAAAGTTGTGCATAATTGTGAAACTGTATATGTTGAATATGACTTTCTTGTTGACTTCCTTTATGTCCATGGTGTCCATGTGGGCAGCACTGCAGCTATAGGTTTCTCACACGAGCGTGAGGCCCTCGGAGGTGCTTAGGGAGGAGTGAGAACTTGCCGTTTTAGTCTTCAGTGTCGACCTGTTAGGTAACCAGTGTGGCACGCAAAGGCGATGGGACGGCAGTGGTGTGCCTTTGATACCTAGAAACAATGTAGTGGAAATAATCTTGACTCAGAAGACAGAGGCCTGGTTTTCAAATGTAGAATGCTTTATACACAGGAGGCGCTTGATGAAATTTGCTTGTCCGTGAATGAGCAAGACATTTCATCTCTCTAAGCCTTGATTTTATGAATCAGGAAAAGTGAATGGTCCCCTGCAGCTCCAAAATTTTTTCGTACACTGGTTGCATTCCCAGGTACTTAGGTCAAAAATAAGACAAAAACAATGAAATATAAACAACTCTTTTCATGTTGCCTGCTGTGCGTCCTTGGGGGGTCTGTGAGTGGGTCTCGCCCACCGCAGGATGTAGTTCCCAGCTCTTTTGATGGGACCTGGCACTGGAATATGTGTACTTGACTCAGTTAAAGAAATTAAATCACTTTTTCATAATGCCAAAGTAAAGTGGCCCTAAGTGAATATTGGCCAAAGCTGAGAATGACTGGTGAGGTCATTTTTAATGGGAGATTATATTTCACCGTGGCTGATTTCTGTCCGATTTATTGCTGTTAACTCCTGGTAGTAAGGCTAGTGACGGAGGTTCTGGCAGGAGCTTGGCCTCCGGGCTGAGCGCAGTGGCTGAGTCAGTTCCTGGCTGGCGCGGACAGCCAGGCACCATGGCCTGCTCCTGTGGGCGCTCTAAGGGACCATCTGATAACTGAGGCCGCGTGTTCCTCTCAGATGTTGCAAGAGAAATACTGCCTTGTCCAACACACAGAACAGACTCACTGGGGACCCTTTATCTTTTGAGAGGAGATATGCGGAGGGTACCTTTGGGCTGAATTGAGCCCTCATTCATGAAGATGGTTATCTTAGTTGTTGGCAAAGGAACTGGATGAGGAAACTGAAGTCAATTTCCTAAAACTATCTGGGGTGGACAGATGGTCTTTTTCTTTTTTGAGATTTCTGAGGGCCTTATAACCCTGCCCCCTACCCCTCCCGCGGCCCCCTCCCCCACAGTTTAAAAGAACAGCGGTGAAAGAAGCAGAGACACCCTTAACCTATCAGATACCTGGCCAGTTCTAAATAAAAAATTAATGGAACCACATTCTATAAGTTCTTAAAAAGAAGTGCCATTTCAAACACTTGTTGTCTTTGCTATAATTAATGTACAGAAAAATGAGTTGTGACAAAGGAGGCTGTCTTGGTAGAGTGAACTTTCACTTTGAAGTAGCTGTCTTCCGTGTGGGGCTCGCTTACAAACACCTGCTTCTTCTCCCTCTGATAGAATGGAGATTACAGGTGACATCTGACTCCTGGCCTGGTTTTGTTTGAACCTCTTTCTTTAGCATATTTCTGATCTCTTTAGTTCAGCAGTGAGGTGTGGTTATCATTAACTTTAAATAGGTTTGTAGGAGGTGAGTATTTTATGATGTTGCATATTAATGGTTGGTGATATGTCAAAAAACATAAAAGCTAAAAGATAAAGCATCCTGGTATGGTACCCAGTGGATCTTGCATTTGCGAATGCATACAGGGGTGTCCAACATGCCGCCCACAGGTCACCTGCGGCCCAGGATGGCGATGAATGCAGCCCAACACAAAATTGTAAATTTACTAAAAGCATTATGAGATTTTTGTGTGTGTGTGTGTGATTACCTGTCACAATGTATTTAATGTATGGCCCAGGGCAACTCTTCTTCCAATGTAGCCCAGAGACACCAGAAGGTTAGATACATATTAATCATTAAGATCATATCTTACAAAAACCGTAAGCCTCTACTTTTAGATACCAACAGCGTGTGAATGCCAGTAATCCACGGGAGATAATCCATCAGAAATGACTCTTGTTTCACTGCCCCCCACCCCTTCCTATATGTTGAACCCAAGTTCCTTCAGTTGTGTTTACTGTGTGGTCCAGAACTTTGAATTCCTGGTTCAGTGACTCTGAATGAGTATTTCCCACTCCTTTCCTCTGTGACATTTTCTCCCCTCTTCATATCTGTAGAACTTAGGCTCTTCATTCTTTTGTTACATTTGTTCATTCATTTGTTTAAAAATTATACTACGGAGTTGCCGGCGGGCCAGGTGCTGTGTCGGGCACTGGACCATGGCACTGAGGGCGCTGTCCCACAAGCACTGCACTCAGCGAGGGGCTCTGCGGGCAGGTGCCTCATTCTGTTGTATGCGGTCCTGCCTCCCCCACATCCCTCATCATGGTGAGCTCCTTGTGGGTACAGAGCACGTCTTTCAAGGACACAGCTTTGACATTTCAGCACATGGCAAACAGCAGGCTTTTGAGAGATGTCCCAAGTGACTGCAGGCTGAGTTTGGAAGTAGGCACCAAGGATTTTAACGTTTCTCTTTTTCAAACTATAAGATAGTCAATTGTCTTCCTTCCTCAGGAGGATGTGGTTAGTGTACAATGTGGTTATGTCAGTGACAGCACTTTAGAAAGGCAGCTAATATATCTAGGGAGGTAGTTATCATTCACCTTTGTTTCCTGTATCACCCTCTTTCTGTTCTCACTGTCCCTCTGAGCCATTGTCACTTCCGCCCTCCTTGCCCTCCTGTCTCCTCACTTTCCTTCCTTCCTCAGGAAAGCACAAGTAAAAAAAATCTGTGTGCGGTTCCCCCTCTCTGTCTCTGTGACTTCCAAATACATGATTTAATCTACGTTTGTGTGTTAGGACTGCCAGGGATAGCCTGGCTCCACACGTGACAGGAATAGCGCACTCTGGACGTGTTTATGACACCTTTGGCTGCTTCTGCTCCTCCTGTCCACTTCCTTCCAGAAACAAGCATTTTTGGTAACAGGGGAAGTGTCCTCTTAGATTAAACCCAGTATTTGAGTCCCTTCTACATTGTGTGAGTCCTGGGGACTGATGAAACCACAGAATTTTCTCACCTGGGTTGCCTGCCTTTTATGTAATGCCTGATTGACAATACCAGAGAATCAATACAGAAGTGAGGTCTTCGGTGAAAGACGCAACATGGGCTGGTGTGTGAGAGGAAGGGATGGAACTGGATCCTAAGTAGTAGTGAGAGCTGAGCTTCATTGCTTACATGAACACCTTTTTCCCCTTTGCCCTTTTCACCATTAAAATAAGTGGGGTGCTGGAGAGCATTGGGTGAATAGCAGGGAGAAGATCCTACTAATGAATGTTGGCAGAATCCTGTCTCCTTTCGAAGGCACCTTGTGTACAATAAGCTAAATCTCCCCTGAAAAACAGTAATATTAACCTGCGTTTTTGGTTTTCGACTAGACTTAAATTGGAGGCTCTTCCACAGGTAGGAAAGTGTCCTGTGGACATAAACCAGTAAAAACATCATGTTGAGTCTCTCTCATTGTGATGAAAACAAAATAGGGAACTGTGCTCTGAGAGCAGCTGAAACTCCCGGAGCTGTGAGGTGATGGGGGTTTTGTCACGTCACTGGTGCCGGGATTCGGAGCAGCCCCGCCCCACGCTGGGAAGGCAGCTGGAACAGCCTGATTCTCCCTTTCACCCGTCTCTCCTACCCCAGAGCCTCAAGCCACTGAACCGAGCTTTTGGAAGTGATTGTGTATTCATCCCCATCACTGTGTAACTAAATAGAAAATTCATCATTAAGAAAATGGAATTGCAGAAGAGACCCTGTTGGATTAGTTGACAAACTGCCAGTTGGAGGAGCAGGAAAAAGCCTAGCCTGCTGTGGGTCTCAGCTCAGTCTAATTCTCACTTAGCAGAGAGGCAGACCCAGAGTGCCCGTGGAACACGGGTGTGTTATTCAGTCACACAGTGCTTGCCGAATACCTGGTGATGGAGCAGAAAGACATCACCTCCCCATAGAGTCCTCAAGACTAAGGAGGAAAGATGGACAAATGGGGAAAAAAATAGTGCTATTGTTCACAGCCAGGGCAACACTAAATGCTGATTAGGCGTGGGGAGGAAAGACTATGATTGCTTCTTCTAGGGTGGGGTTGTAAGCAGCGTCTTATAGGAGGGGCTTTAACTGGGTGGAGAAAGAGTGGAAGGCAGGAGGGGGTGCGAGGAAGGGCACTCCTGGCAGAGGGTACCTGCAGCTGCCTTTTAAAAAGTCATTCCAACACGTGCTAGCAGAAATGAGGCTCCTCATTTTGGAACTCTCTTAGCATAGGAGACAGAGGGTCTGTGCCTGTTTTTGTAAACAAAATTATATTGGAACACAGCCATGCCCATTCTTCCCCCTGTTGTCTGTGGCTACATTCTGGTACAGACCGGAGTGGGTGGTTGTGACAGAGACCAAGTGGCCTGCAGAGCCTCAAATATTTACCATCTGGTCCTTGACGGTCAATGTTTGCCGACCCTTGGCATAACATTTTTACTCATTAAAACTCCTGGTGAAGAGAACCCACCCTGTCAGCAGCCAGGCTTTGCTTGCAGACCTTCATGGACCTGTTAGTTTATTTAGTCCTCTGGTACTGTCTCTTTTCCCGACACATTACACCTTCAACTCAGTAGCTTCCAGTTTTGATGACTTCTGGCTCTGAACATCTGGAACTGGAATACTATGTGAAGAAAGGAAGGCATTTCACCCTGAGCATCCCCCTAAATGTTCGATTACTCCAACTCCCAGCTGTTTTTGATTCAATCTAATTTCTTAGAACCTCTGCTGTTTCTTATTTGCTTGGTAAATGTTGCCAAGCAAAATTGAATTAAAAATAGTGATAGGAGTTGTAGTCATTGAAAAGCATCTCTATTCGTCGGTGAGGCAGTCCATTTGATAAGTCAGTTCTGGAGCTGGTCATTCCCTTACAAGGAAGTGAGAGAGAGAATGTGTTTACAGAAGTGGCTATTCATTTGAAATACTGCTCTCTTGGCTATAGTGACTGAAAGTTGTGTTGAATTACATCACAAATGCCAACTTTAAGCATCTGCTCTATTCGGCGTTATCAGTTGTTAGGAGTGCCAGACTTTTTATAAATGTTAACCTATTAAATAAGAGTGGATGAAATAGATGTGAGGTTATTCCCATTCTATAGATGGGGAAATAGAGGCTTTGATGAGATAAGTACATTCCGTGTTAACTGTTAAACAGCACTGCCTGCAATCTGTAATAAGGAAGATATTAATTTTTTGCTGTAGTTATCCCTAGCAAGTAGAAAACACTGAATCAAGAGGTCAAAAAATGTCTCTGTTTCAGACTATCAAAAGAACTGGTTTTCAAGGGAAAGATACAACTAACACCACTCTCCCCTCCCCCGCCTTAACACTAACCTCTCTTTTAGCCCCAGCAGCCACCGACATCACTTAATGCCACTGTCAAATGATATTGTGGCTTGGAATCTAATTTCTCATTAGTACTTCGTGTAGATAGAAAACTGTCAGCAGTAAGTAATTGTGACACTTTCCAAGCAGGTCTGGAAAATACAGTAGGTCCAAAAAGAGAAGCATGAAGTTTTAGGTTGTCCTAACGTACAGCTAAAATGATCATTCCTAAACAAAAGTCTGATCGTAACCATTCCCTCCTTAAAACCTGTCAGAGCTCTGCCATGCCCATAGCATAAGGACCAGGGTCTTTCTCTTGGTGCTTGAGGTATTTCTGATTTGGGCCCCACCTGCTTTTCCTGTTTGACCTCTCAGCACCTCACAGTGTCATTGCTGTCAGAGCAGATCCCTGCATGTGGAACCACCTTAGTTCCTGAACAGCACCTCTACCTGGCTCACTCCTACCTCACCTTCACATCTCAGCTAAGCTGTAGCTGGACTCAAGAGGGAGGCCTTCTTTGACGCTGAGGGAATGGGACGGGCATCCTTCCCTTGCCCCTCCTGAACATGATGTCAGTCATGCTGCTGTTCAGTTGTTTTAATTATTCATCTCCTGTTCACCACTAAACCATAAGCTTCTGAAAGGCATTCTTTTTAGTTTGACTCTGTAGTTACAAGGAATAGGTGCCCACGTGAGCTAGCTAGTTGAAAGGGAGCTTACGGTGAGGGAATCCTTGAAGCAGTAAGGAGATCTGCAAGGAAATTTAAGAACTAGGTCCCTAAGAGGCCCTGCCTCATAGATGCACCCAGTGGCTCCCTGCTCCTCTGCACACTAACTCTGTTCGCCTCTCTCTCCTGCCGGCTGCCTCAGCTCTAGCACATATATTCACAAAGCTGCTCGTGACCTCAGCTTGTGGGCATGGCCTGGCATTCCCCCCACCAGCCTGCAGGCCCTCCTACTCCTGCAGCTCTGTTTCCTGCTCCCTACTTCTCTGGTTTCTCAGGTTCCCAGTTGTAGATTTCCAAACAACCACTCTGGTTCATGTAGCTCACCCGTGCAAGCTGGGCCACACACATCGTAGGTCACTGGTCATCCTGCAGGTGGGCTGTCCTCACTGTACACCAATCAGACCTGTTGCTACTTGGAGGGCTTACACGGGTCAGAGTACGGCTACCACTGTAACCTCTCTTTCTGGTTTCTTTTCCTGTCCCTTGCTTATAGAGATGTTGGGCTGTGTTTCATAAACTTCATGTATCCTTTGTTCTTTTTCATCCTTTACAGATATCATTAATGGAGCTCAAGAAAAATGTGTATTGCCTCCTATGGATGGCTACCCCCACTGTGAGGGGAAAATCAAGGTAAGGCTGAAGCAATGAGTGCTCATTTCCATCATCCTCATTCTGCACTAACGTGCCCTTCCTTAAAGGGTGAGCGAGCCCTTTAAGGAAGTCCTTTAAGGGCTGTTTCAATCCTTGCTGTTTGGGGCTGTGGCCATGACAACCCTTCCCTGCTGCTGCCAAGTCTGTGAGGTTAGTCGACAGTGGCTCTGACTGGTCAGACTGAAAGAGCCTGGACCATTTCAGGCGCCTGCTGTGTCTTTGAGGCTGCCTTTCCCTTGCTTTCCCAGCCTCCAGCAGGTGATCTTTCAAGGGCCAGTGACAAGGGGCTGCCATTATTTAGTATCCAGCTTCTCTCTCTCAGTCCCTAGGCCCAACTCTGAGGTTTCCAGATTGTCACTTAAATGTCACATTTGCATTGGCAGTTGAAAACCCAGAGACACTTGGCCACTTTTCCAGTCTTAACATTTTTTTTTAAAATCTTATTTATGTGGCCTGTTGTTGGGGAGACCCCCTCCCCTGCTCATTTGTCCCAGAGAAAAGTTTCGTTTCGGGAGTACAGTTGGGATGGTGAGACCGAACCCCGCGTACATTTCCGTGGCTTCTGTTTGGGACCCCTGCACTCCCCCATGTCCTCTCTTCCTGGCACTGTACTGCTGCTGGTGAAAGCAGCTTTATGGGGAGTGGTTTTGATGCAAGGGTCCCATTAGGCACTTGCTCATGGTAAAACTCTCCTAAGCTATTGCCTCTCTTAGGCTCCGCTGGCTGATGTGTCCCACAACCTCCCTACTCTGAGCACATCTGCCCAGGCCCAGCTCAAGTCAGTGTGTGTCTGTGGATCACGCAGGAGCTGAGTCTGTCATCCTGACCACAGCTAAGTGACTGAGCTCAGGACTGCGCTTGAGCCGTGCGCATGTCCGCTCCCTCTCTATCAGCAGATGGGCAGGGTCACCGACAACGGGCTGTTCAGAGATGTTCTTACCTGGCTCTTGTTGTTTCAGTGGATGAAAGATATGTGGCGCTCGGATCCCTGCTACGCAGAATACGGAGTGGATGGGTCCACCTGCTCTTTTTTTATTTACCTCAGTGAGGTGAGTAACTTCAGAGGGGTAGATGTGTAGGGTTAGTAAGTTTTGCAGTCAAGCCTAGAATTCAAAGAGCTTAAAAACATGTATTGTTTTTACATGGTAGACCTGTGATTTCTTTCTTTATTACTCTCCTCTGCCCCCAAGTAGGATGACTTTTTCTTTAGTATGAAAGAAAAACAAGCATAGCTGTTTTTTTCCCTAATTAAAAAAAATACAATAAAGTACATACGGCATTCTAAACCACTGAATGCACATCAAATAAATTCACTTTGCTGCACACCCATCACCTCCCTCCATCCATCCCCAGAACGCTCCGTCTTACCGAGGGGAAACTGCCCATTAAACAAGGACATCCTGCTCCTTCTTCTTCCAGCCCCCGGCAACCACCGTTCTCCTTTCGCTCTTGATGACTTTGACTACTCCAAGTACTCATATAAGTGAAATTGTACAGTATTTGTCCTTAAGGGATCAGCTTATTGCACTTAGCATAATGTTCTCAAGGTTTATCCATGTTGTAGCTATGTCGGAATTTCCTTTTTAAGGTTGAACAGTATTTTGTTGTATTTTATACCACATTTTACTTATCGATTTATCTGTTAATGGACACTGGATTGCTTCTGCATTTTAGCTATTGTGAATAATGCTGCTGTGAACATGGGTGTTCACGTTGCTCTTTGAGACCCTGCTTTCAGTTCTGTTGAATATAGATCTAGAAGTGGAATGGCTAGATTATATGGTAATTATATATATTTTTTTTTTTTTTGAGGAACCTCCAAACTTCTCTAAAGTGGTTGCACTGTTTTACATTCCCACCAACAGTACACAAGGGTTCCAGTTTCTCCACATCCTTGTCAATGCTTGTTATTTTCTGGAGTTTTTTGATTGTTGTTTGATACTAGCCGTGTTAATGCGGATGAGATGGTATCTCATTGTGGTTGTGGTTTGCATTTCCTTAATAATTAGTGATGGTTGAGCATCTTTTCATGTGCTTATTGGCTGAGTTAGCTATTTACTTCACCTGAGGATATGTTTGTTGATTTTGAGGGAGGGAGAGAGAGAGAGAGAGAGAGAGAGAGAGAGAGAGAGAGAGATCAGTGCGCGAGACAAATATCTACCAGTTGCCTCAGATCAGTTGCCTCCCATACGCACCGTGACTGTGGATTGAACCTGCAGCCTTATGGCGTATGGGGGTGATGCTCCAACCAGCAGAACCACCTGGCCAGGACACCATTTTTGTTCTTTTTATCTGAGTTTTATTTTTTGTACCCTTAAATTTAAATAGGAGCTTTTGAGTGGTTGGTTGGTTGTTTTTTTGTTTCTTTTTGTTGCTGTTGTTTTGTGTTTTTGTTAAGGAGCTGCAGAGCATTTTACAGACCACAAGCTTTAATGATCTCATGTCATCTTTAGGAAAATTGAGCAGGTGGAATAGATTTGAGACTTTATCCCAGGCAAGGTACAGAGGAAGAACTGAGTAGAAAATCAAAACTTGCTGGCTTCCCCATTCTCCTTCATGAAAATGGGTGCTGGCTAATTTCAGAGGATGTGCACTTGGCAGGCTCTTGGCTGCCATTTATTTTTTCTTCTCTCCCTCAGTTTTGTGTGCAGTTGCCCTTTGACCAATAATGAATAACATCTCCTTGGAGCTGCCATGCAGGAGGAGAATGCCTCCATTATGAGGCTGACTGAAATGCTTTTTCCATAGGTTTTTTTGTGGGACTCAAAGGCTTCTTCCCTGTGTCATAAAGGTGACAGGGACAGCTTTAGACATGTGGCCCTGGGTTCTGTGGGTTTGTCACTTTCCTACACCTTTATTTCTCTTGCCTCTGTAAGACCAAGTCAGACTTTTTTTGGACAGGTGCCCCATAGCCTCCCCAGGGGATCATGGGAACCCTCTGAGCTAATGATAGTTAAAATGCCTCTTGGAAATTAAAAGCACAGAGGATTGGGTGTGTGATGCTCCTCATTAACAGGCTGCTGGCAGATTGATTCAGTGGTTGCCTGTGGCCTATCTTCCCACTTCCTCCTCCAGAGGAGGAAGGCCTGGGGCCACGGGCGAGCCCTCTCTCCACTGAGCAGTCATTAGAAGCACCTTGCCTACCCTGAGGAAAAGGCTCTTCGTTCACTTTAATTTTCAAAAGTTTTCTTCCCCATCCCTTGGGTAGAATTTAGTCATAGTCCAACTGTGCTCCCTGATTGACAAGCTGAGCTAATCTCACACCTTCCTGAGAGCTGGCATGCTGGGGCGGGTGCCAAGGTAAAGGTGGAGGCTGTACGTTCCCACTCCAGCCCGTCTCCACGTGGGGAGGCCTGGGAGAATTGTCCAGATAGCAAGAGGCTGTGATTATTTGTGATTTTGTTCCCTTCCTCTGAAACAGCCACCTGACTCCCACTCATGTGAAGGGAGGCTGTAGCTAAGATGACAGAAAAGTGAGATTCTGGGGAAGATAAATTGAGAGGATGTGGGACAGACTGGGCTGCATAAAGACATGGTGGATCATATATACTTAATATAGGAGCCTGGGTGTTTCCTTTCAGAACCTTTAACTGTTTTTTCTTTTCCTCTTTTCCTGACGTGCGGAATGTTTCTTCATTAGTCTATCCCAATCCCTATTTATGCAGATGGTTGGGATTTTCTTTTTGTTCGGTTGAAGTCAGTTCGGTGAGCACTTATTGCACAGCTATTATATTCATTGATTGTCAACAATTACGGAGAACTCATTTTCTTGGCACCATGCTATGCATTCATTATCTTAGGAGAATAATAGAAGAGGAAGAGTAGATGCAGGCAATTGAACCAGGAGAGTGGAGATAATTCCCCTGGGGAGACAACTAGAAACTTTTTTAGTGTTAATTTGAAAACAACTTTGAAACTCTGGCCTTCTAAAAAACTTCCACATTATTATAGCATCTTAATAGGCACCCTAAAAGATTTAGAGGAGAATTTCACCAATACAGCCATTTCGATAGGAAGTATTGACTTAGGGAGCCTCATACCTGACTTCAGCTTGTGCTCCTGATGCTTTCTAAACCCTGTGCTTTTGGAAAAGTTACTTACCCTCTATGTGTCTCACATTCTTCCTTTGTAAAATAACAGTTTTAATTTTGTGTGTTTATTTTAAAAGGATCCTACTGTGAGGATACCTGACTGTATATGGCAACATGCTTAGAGTGGATCCTGGCAAATAGGTGACACTCAACAAACCTAACTGATACTTCTATTTTTTATTTTTTAGATTGTATTTATTTTTAAAGAGAGGGACAAATAAAAGGAGAGAAACATTGATCGGTTGCCTCTCACAAACCGCCTACCTGGGACCGGGTCCAAACCCAGGCATGTGCCCTGACCCAGAATCGAACCCATGACCTTTTGGTTTGCAAGAGGTCACCCAGTCCACTGAGCCACACCAGTCAGGCCACTTCTTTGTTTTATTATGTTGTTATTTTTTGAGGACAGTTGTAGAGTGTCACTTGCCTAGGACATTTTATGTGGAACCTTGAGTTTATTTTAGAATTAGAATCAGTTTATGGTTCTTATTCAGCAGGCTAATTTAATTTTAGATCCCCTTGACTCCTGGTAATGTAGAAATTCAGCTGTTTCCCTTGGCTTCTTTTCTCTGGATAGGACACTTCTGTTTGATTCAAATTGTGAGCTGGATACGTGAAACAGCCATGCACCCCTGCCTTTGTTAATATGAAATGATTAGAGATGTTTTCGTAAGCCAATTTCATTCTAGCATTTTTAAAATCCTCGGCAACATCTATGGCTTTGTGGTGCTGTTTTTTGTTGTCTTTTTTTTTTTTCCCCTCTTGATTTCTTGAAACTTTCCTGTTTCGTTCACCTTGTATCAGATGCCAGGTTTCTCTTGCAATTGTGAAAATGATTGAGAGAGACATCTTCATTTGACAAGTTTACTCAGTCAACAGGTGTACCAGTGACTTTTATTCTTTTCTTAATCCTTATTGAAAAAAAAAAAAGTTCTTATTTCCATCTGTGTTTAACTTTAGGACTTGGACAGATATAAAAAAGGGCATGAATTAAAATTTAGTCTCCGGTTGAATTGGGGCATTTAGATTCAGAGCAGTCTTAGGAGATGGCACTCATTCATTTTTCTTTCCCCTGGGGTCTCAGCGTGCCAGCTTTCACTGAATTATGGGGTTATAAACTTCCACTCTTACCCTCACCAATATGTAGACTACAAATCATTTCTGGTAAATTCCAGAAAGGACAGCCGTTTCCCCTTACATTAGCCCCACAGGTGCTTGTTATGTAATGCTTATTAGAGACTGGATTTGGTAATAAAAGTCCAGTCTTGTCCTTCTTAGATGGCAGACGGTACGAGATGAATGAGATATTATTCAGCTCCACTGTAGGCCAGGCACTTCAAATATACAATGTCATTTACACTTCTCCCCAACTCTGAGTAAGAGAAGGTCAGTCAGAGTGGCTCTGAGGGGTTCTGTTGATGAGCACTTCTGCGCTTCTCATTGCCGCTGCTCCTCCATGTCAAAGGAGAACTGAACTCAGCCCAGCTCGGTGGTTTGTTGCCATTGACTTTGCGTTCAGTTTTATATTCACATTCACCTGTGTTTGAAATTTTGCTCTCATTTTGCTAGTTTCCGTGAATTGATCTTCATTGCTAGTTTTCAAACACTCACAGCTTTGATATCCTATCCCCCACCCCCAAAAGCAACAGCACCAGTTCTCCTGAGAATACAGCTCATGAAAACTAGGTGCTGAGTCATCATTCTAAGCGGTGGGAATGAATGAATTAGGCCCCCTTGCATTTCCAGGTCATCGGGCAGTTCATTTTCTGTGTCTGTCTTTGTGAGCCATGTAACTACTCCTGTTGTGGAGACAAGGCCTGGGCAGTAATTACTCTGCCATTGTTTCAGGTATATTAACGTAGCCCTCTCCAGATCCTTCCACTGCTTTCAGCTTTTATGAATTGGGAATGATTTCTTTTTACCCCTATTGATACTAGACTGATAGATGATGCTGATATATTTGACACCCAGACATATTTTTCTGTTTACACAATTATTCTAGCAACTGGCAACCATCATACTTTTCCAGACTTCTTAAATTGTTTGTGCTGGGTTTTTTTAAAAGCACTTCTGTTGCCATTGCAAGTATAGCTGCTCTGGCATAATCAAATTGCCCAGTGATTGATTGCCAGATCTTAGGATGTGTACAGGCTATTGCTTCAAATGCCAATTTGGCCTGGATGAGCGAGTATGTGTGCATATGTGTGTGGCTCCTACATAAAGGAAAAAAAAAGAAACAATTTCTTACCTTACTTGTCAGTCTGTTTCTTATATGTCATGAACAACAGGTATAAAGGTCTTTGCCTCTTTCTGTTCTCCCTTGGCAATATGTAAAACTAATATTGGCTGAGCATGCTATTAACCTTGAGTTTAAATTCAGTGTACTTAATCTCTTGATTAATGCCAAGATTAATGCCCAACAGCAAAGGTTGAAAGCTTAAATGTTTGTGAATGCGAGCATGAAATGAAATCCTAATAACCGGCACAATGATTTGGATTTATGGGCTGTGTTGGCTGCTAAAGATAACTTGGAAATTGTGTTGCACAGACTAATTTGTCAAAGTGGGCAGTGATAAAGAACTGACTATTTAGGTTGCAGGAGAAACCTAAATGAAAAAAACATAACTAACATTTTGGGACAAGTCAAGAGTATTTGAAAAATGTCACTAGACTGTTGCCTGAGAACACTTAACACATACCTTTTAAATGTTTAGCTCATTGCAGTAGCAAATTCCCTTTCCGAGAGATAACATTTCTTGGCAGTAAGGAGTGGGGAGAGATTTATGATCATGTTCTTTTCCCTGTTTGAGTTCTGCCTTTATTTGTATCTTACTCATCTCTGTTTTTGTTGCTCCTATTACGTGAATTCTGAGACTTACTAAAAAAGAAACCCGAGTTTACAGATCAGCCTAACTGATCTCTCAGTTCTCTCCCTGCAACCTCTCTCTTCTCCCAAGTTTACCTTCTTAGTGACACCCATGTTTGCCTGTAAGTTTCATATACTACAACATTTATATGGAGACTTTTTGCGCTGGTCTCCACCTTACAAGATTAGAAAAGAGAGGACTTCCCAAAGTCCAAACCAACACCTCTTTGCTCCTTGGAGTGCAGCTGGCAGACAGAGGCTTGAATGCATTCATCTCCAATTTGTTTTTCTTTAACAAACTTTAAAATACTGTCTCTTGTAGCTTCAATTGCATGCCAATAAAATAGTTGTATAATTTTTTATGTTTTAAATTTAATATGGGAACTGTAATATGGAAAATTTCAAACTTATGTGAAAGAGAAGTATGTAAGGAGCCCCTTTGTGCACGACTCAAATTCAACAATTGTCATTTCATGGCTAATCTCATTTCATTAATAACATCCACCCTCCATTATTTGGAAGCTAATTCCAAATGTCATATCATGTGTGAATGTTTTAATATGTGGCTTAAAAAAGACTCCTCTAGAATATATAACTACTCCCATTATAACTAATACCATTTTATATAAAAATTAGCATGATCCATTAATAGCATAAAATATCAGATTGGTATTCACATTTTTTAGGCTGTCTTATAAAGTTTATTTGAACTAGGTTTCAAGGAAGGACCATAAATTACAATTGTTGGTATCTCTAAAGTCTCTTTTTAATTTAGGTTCCCTTCCAATTCCCCCTACCCATCTTGTGATTTTTTTGTTCAAGAAACTTCTGTATTTGCCTTAGAGAATTTGTTCTACTCTGCATTTATTACATCTCCATGTTGTAGAACCTGGTTCCTCGCCCCTTATATTTCCTCTAAATTGACGGTTAGGTCTGGGGCTTGATCAGAGTCAGGCTTAATATTTTTTTGCAACTGCTTCATGGATGATATATACTTGGCACATGAATGCCTGCTTATCTCTCTTTTCGTGAGTTAGCTGCTGTTGGTGATCAGCGTGTGGGTTCTTTAATTCATTAGGAGTTCCTTCTCAATCTATCAGGGATACTTCAGTGAAGAGAAAATACTCCTCTTCTGGTATTTGGTTACTCTAAGGGACAGTTCCTGTGGAATATCTTTATACATGTCTCTCTTGTTTGCCTAGCATCTTCCACCGTGAAGTGTATTTTGTTTGTTTACTTGTATGCTTATAGGATTTTATCACTATGGAGTCATTGATTGAAACATGTTTGATATGTTCAATCTATTCCAGTTATTTTCTTACTGGGTCTCAAATTGCCTCTTCTTTGTCCAGAGCGAGTTAATTTGTATTGTATTCTGAGTCCTTTTGACATGACTTTGGTAGTTTGTAATAATTTTTGTTTGTTTATTCTTTTTTTGCTACTTGGTATGACAAGCTCTTCCAAATTCATGTTACACAATTTCTGCCCAAATCTGGAAAAAAACCATTCTCTCAGGACCCCTTGGTGGGAAGTAACACTTAGAACCACTGTCTACATGCCAGGGACCTGTATTGCTATTGGGTTTTTCTGGGCTATAACAACGAACAGAAAGATAAACATTCCTCATTAAGGTTGGTATGTTAGTAGGGGAAGACAGACAAATTAAAAAGTAAAATATATATTTTTAGATGGTAGTAAGTGCCACAGAGAAAAATAAAACAGGAGAGAAGGGTGAAGAAATGCTCATGAGGACTGATAGTGTCCATTTTAGCTAGAGCCACCAGGAAACATGCCACTGAGAAGGTGAGAGGATGGTGTTTGAACACCAGGAGGTGAGAGAGCAAAAGGGGTAGCTGTCTGGCAGAGCAGTTTATGTAGCAGGCGGTGGGAGCAATGAACGCAGGGGTCCTGCGATGGCCATCAATAGCCAACATTAAGAACAAGCACATGGAAAAGAATCTCCAGAGAGATGTCTGTTTTGTTCACAGGTATAATGGTTCCTGGCATACATATTTATTGAATGAATGGTTTCTATTTAAAACATTCTATAAGTAGGCGATAGCTTTTTATTCGTTCTGAGTAGTAACCTTTTCCAGCTATCACTTTTCTAATTTTGAAAAAACGTATTGTAAACTTTGTAACATTAAAATCTGCTAAAATATTAATTTTGAGACATGAAGCAGGGGCATTTTGAGCACTTATTAACAATTTTAATGTAATGTTCTTTAATAGTATATTTATAAGGGAGTACAAGGGCTCACATTAGACTATTAGAATAGAATAAGCCAATTTATATTAGAAGGCACAGCTTTCTTGCCCATCTTTTATTCTCATTGTCACTCTGCATTATTTGCCTGGATTTATGAGTCAGGCAAAATTGCACATTAACACAAAAGAGGAACTATATCCCTGGTCTGTACAATGTAACTACCTCTGTAAATTGGGTGATATTGACTATTTTGATTGTGTCCTCAGTGTGGACACAGGTTCATTGGGGCCAGTCTTGCCTCTGTGCAGCAGGAGCTATACATAGGGAGAGTTGGTACAGGAAGCATTTCTGTGCATTATCAATGTGGTTGACTATGGAGGAATTCATTTGCTGCCTCTCCTGGGTAATGGAAAATGGGCAGTTCTCCTACAGGCATTTGGGATGGATTTTAAAAACTAACAACCTCTCATTAAAGCCATGTTGGTTTTGTGGCATGTTAAAAACTTACTGCAGCTTTTCTTAAGCTCTGCTCCTTCCCTATCATCTTGAGCAGAGCTATCATGGATCTCTCCAGCCCTTCGCTCTGTTTTGCACATGGTAGGTTCGTACCTTCTGTTCGTAATATTCCTGCCTCTGGTCAGGGGAGCAGCATGGTATGATGGAGAACACATGATCTGATTGCCTGTCTGGGTCCACCTCCTTCCTGTGTGGGGTCTAGAGCGTTCCCCTCAGTTCTCAATTGGTTTCCCCTCACTGAGGTCAGGCTCAAGCTCGCCTTGTCTGCCTCAGTGTGTTGATGAAATGTTCTAACAAAATGATGAAAATGGATAAGTGCCGTATAAATGGAAACGAGAATCATCATCACGAATATCTTTAGTGCTCAAGTCATGTTTTTGTTTTATTTATTAACTCCTCAGCACATAATGATTGAGTCCCTGTCATGTCCCAGGCACTACTCTCAGGGCTGAGGATAAAGCACTGAACAGGCAAATCAAACCTTCTGCCCTCAAGAAGCTTATATTCGGATGGGGCAGCAGTAAACCGATACATGAAGTAATTTTCACACGTGGTGAGCGCCCCCAGGAAAAATAGAGTAAGGGTTTAGCGTGGTCAGGTGAATAGGCCAGGGAAGGCTTTTCTGAAGAAAAGTTGGAGCACAGTGTGTAAAGAAAAGGAGTGATGCATGGAACTCTCTGGAAGGAATAGAAAATGCAGACGCCCTGAGTTATAGGGTTACTAGGTAATATGGAGGATACCCAGTGATACTTAATTTTCAGGTAAACAATGGTTTTTGTAAAGATTTTATTTATTTAATTTTAGAGAGAGGGGAGGGGAGGGAGAAAGAGAGAAACACCAGTGTGTAAGAGGTGCATCAATCGTTTGCCTCAATCAGTTGCCTCTCACATGCCCCCTACTGGGGGCACACAACCCAGGCATGCACCCTAACTAGGAATCGAACCGGCAATGCTTTGGTTTACAGGCTGGCACACAGTCCACTGAACCACTCCAGCCAGGGCAAACAATGGCTTTTTAAAACTGTAAGTGTGTGACATAGTTATAATTAAAAAACAAAAACACACAAAAAAATAAAAAACGTGTTGTTTATATGATATTCTAATTTAACTGAGCATTGTGGGGTTTTTTGTTTGTTTGTTTGTTTTTTTCCTTTCTCTTTTTCATACGTAACATGTCTACCCAAACCTGGCAGTCCCTCTGAGGTAGAAATGTTCTGTTTGATGTGCAGGGACGTTTTTGTAGGGATGGCAGTGCAAAGGGTGAGGTCATATTCTGTAGGATCTTGCTATGATTTCTGGGTTTTATTCTGGGTGCAAGGAAAAGCCACAGAAGGGTTTGAGTTAGAGTAGTATGTGATCCAGTTCAGGCCTTAAAGCAGTCTCTTGCTGCACAGACAGACATCAGGTGAGAGTTGTAAGCAGGGAGCTGTTATTACAGCATATAGTGCACTGAGCAGTGGTAGCATAGTAAACCCATTTTGAAGGATTTTATATAGAAGATTTAGGCACTGACACTCTAATATTGAAGACTGGACTGTGCTTATGGGGCTGTAGGAGCCAAATGCCAGGTTTCTATGGGTGTCGCATGGCAGTACCGTGGGGCAGCCAGAGGGTTTCAGTGCTCAGCTGTGGGTCCTCCCGGTGCCTGCAGTTTCCTCTGGCGTGATTAGCAGCCTTTTGCAGAGGGTTATTGGAAGACCAAATAAAATAATGTGTGCAAAGTGCTTAGCCTAGTGCTTGGCTCTGTAGGTTGTATATTGTATCTTTTGTTCTTCAATTTCTCCACCCATCCCAATACATAATCCCTTTCTAACAAGCAGTTTGGCCAAACAGTTGCCTGGCACACAGGACTGGTCTGGAGAGCTGAACCATTTACATATGTATGTTATCTTTTACCATTTCATTGTCTTTTTGAAACTTTAGAAAGGGAGGTGGGCCAGGGGTAGAGTGGGATTGAAAAGTCTTTTTTTTTTTAAACATATACTTTAATGAGTAACTTCATTTGATATGTCATCAGTATAACAAATTTGTGTATATTTGTGTGTATTTGCATATGTCTGTATCATCAGTTTATCAAATGAATAGATGTATAGTCAGCTGTACCCTTTTGATATATAACCAACTAGCCTGATAAGATGACATATTGTAAAGTTTATCTTTTTCAGATCTTATAGAATTATACAATTATTAAGAGATCACCTGAGCCAATTCCTTCATTTTGTAGATGAGAAAACTTGAAAGCCAAATAGTTGAAGGTTATATTCCTAGTTGTTTGTAGAGTAGGGCATAGCATCCATTTGGCTGAGTCCAGTCCTCTTTTCCACTCTCTGTCCTTTGCTAAGCTTGGCCTTTAAGGTGGCTCTGACATGTGCTGGTCAGGGGAGCAACAGATCTTAGTTGTCACCCAGCCCTCCTTCCCACTATTGAGCTTACCTCCCAAGTTCCCAACCCCGGGAAGCCTTGATTTCCTCACATGTAATCTCACAGTGGTACCTGTGTCATGGAGCACCTTGGGGTTAACTGATATAATGCTGATATGCAAGCTTATTTGTTTTTTTCCAGAGAACCTGACATGCTGTGAATCTTCAGGAAATGACCGGATGCTTATTTACATAACTCCTTTAGAAATTATTAAATCTTCATTGTAAAAAAATCATAATATACAGATTAGTATAAAGAAGAAAATGAAAAGCACCTATAACATTATCATCTCAAACTTTTTCTTATACATTTTTCTCATTTAGTTTTGATTGCACGTTACTATCTGAAAAATACAGCATGTATTTCTATATCAGAGATCCATTAGAGTAAAACACTTAACGTTGATCACGGGAGAAGAAACCATAACAGAGACTGATCATTATTCTTTCAAAAGAACTGAATGTTACTACAAAGAATTATACCCAAGTACATGCGTATATATGTTAAATCTCCTCTAGTTTCTGCTGCCACTTCATTACATTTTTTTTCCTTAAGTATAATGAATTGTCTATCCTACAGACCTTGAAAGTGTGACCTACTTGAGCTCTGTTTAGGGACTTTGATTCACATTGCTCATGATTAAGCTGCAAACCCTTCTCAGATCAAAGAAGTTTAAATTACTGGGAGGAGGGATGTCAAAAATCAAATTGGTTAATTTTATATCTCCAAGTTCAAAAAAGTGATTTACAAGGCTCTCACAGTGAAATGTGCATAATTCTCCAAAGATCTAGCCTGGCTGGTCTTCTTCTGTTTTTGCTGCCTCTTCATTTTGTGGCCTGAGGCCAGTGTACTATAAAGATTAGTTCCCTTGGAAAAAGCTTTGCCTTCAAATCCAAGGTTATTAGAGTAATGGTTCGGCTACTCTATTGATTCCTGTGTGTGTTGCCGTAAACCCGCACGGTTTTCAAGTCTTGGACTAACTCGTGATGCGTGGACCCTTTTAAGGATGTGCAGTCCCTGTATTGGCAGAGGACTTCTGGGGACAGGGCTGCCAGCTCACAGCAGTCGGGCAGAGGCGGGGGTTGGGAGCAGGGGGAGGGTCCAGTGCCACAGCCAGGTGTGCCGGCACTGAGGGCAAATACACAATGCTGTCCCGGGGAGAGCACCAGCGTCACAGTTGGAAAAGTGTGGCCTAGGCAGTGGGTGAAGGCAGGCAGCGACCACAGGTTAACATAGGACATTGGGGTTCTGAGACCCAGGAGAGGAGAGGAGATGCTAAGAATGATTTGGAGTAGAAGAGTGTCCAGGTGAGAAAGGCAGTGGGCTCCTTCTGGGATCCAGCTTTTGGGTAGGATACGGTGCTGAGGGGTTAAATTTGTTAAAGGAGCCTAACTAGATCAGAGAGAAAACAGGGATAAGGAGGCTGAGTTATTAGCTTCAAACAAGACTACCCCTGAGTGTTATTAATGACTCTTATTTAGGAAAATGTTGCTCATTTCACGTGGAATTACTACCAATGCTGGCCTTCTTCCAAGCCTGGTAATCCCCTGGGGTTTCCAAAAGAAATGCCCCTCCCCATGGAAAAATTGGTTTATATACAATTTAATTATCTTCTTAACCAGTTATCCTATCACTGTACAAAAACAACAACCTTAAAAACTCTCCTTCCTCATTCTGTGTCAAGATGCTCATAGTTGGTTTTTTGTCCATTACGAGTGAATGTGTGACAGTAAGATTTCTTGCTAAAAGCTAAAATAGACTGACTCCATTTTCCATGCTTTCGGGAATGCCCTTGAAGTCTTACAAAGCATTATCCAGTCATTTAGAGTAACAAGAACTGAGATAAATGATCAGTTTCACAGAGGAATTAAAGCCGTGAGTATTCTGTAGGGAAGTCATATTTTAGAAGGTCACCTTGGACTGTATTTTCATCAGAGTGAGTTTGGGGATTCTTCTTAGAATGGAAGAGTGAGGAGGAAATGTCCTTTCCTTTACCAGTATCTGATCTCACTAATGTCTCCCCTTTGGCTTAATTTTCTTCATCCATAGTCTTGGTTCATCTTTCCCTATCATGCTATTCGTGAGGAAATTTTTCATCCTGACGTTGCTGTGAGGTGTGAGGTTGACTGCAAGTGCACCCTGCCTGCTCATCCTTATCCTTTTGGTGTGGGCTTGAGGGTCTCTCAGTCAGGTCTGCAATCCATTCAAAGCCTTCATGTTATAAATATGCTTTATAGCACTGTTTTCTTGAGTCCGTTTACAAAAATTTAACTCGTACTAAATAGTTCAGTTTGGCCTAGCAGGACAAGGTACAGAGGTGTGCAGCGCTACTGGGACTAGCTGCACTTTCTCCTCTTACTTGCTTCTTTTCTGCTGGTTTTCCCTCAGTTTTCTCATTGTGAGGCTCCAGATATTGCCTTTCATGGTCATATTGCTGTGAGGTCTCAGTAATTAGGATGGGCATCCAAAGCAAGTTAGTATTTTCTTTTTGTATGAGTAAAAACCATTCCAGCTTTCCTCATGGGGAGTCCTTTTGAGCCTCTGAAGTCATTCGCAAATATGGTAAAGTCTAATTTTATTCCACTAGAAGAAAAAGAGAATATTGCACTTTTCCTTTCCAGGGACTCCACCCTCCCTTCAGCTTTGCTGCTCTCTGCCTAATCGTTGTCAGCTCATTTGTAGGCAGCTGACTGTATGCAATCCAGGCAGTTATTTTGGTCTTAGTAAAAATCACCTTGCTCTAAGCACAGTTTCTAGGTTGGTGAAACTACTGTTTCTTTGAAAACACCCTCAGCTGGAAGACGGACCATTTCGTTTGACCCTGCGTCACAGACCCAGGAGGCTGTGGTCTCACACACGTCCCTGCTTTCTTAGTGACCTTCCAAGACATCCCTTACCCTCTTGCTTTGTTCATTTCTATAGGTACCCCTGGCCTTAGAAAAAAATATTTTCAATGGCTATTTATTATCCATCTTTAATAATCTCGTTATATGTTAGTGAGTGGGTGATATGCTGTCTTAGAATTGTATGGCTAGTTTTGACAGTGAGGTTAGACATCAATATTACTTGAAGCATTTTTTAAATTTTTTTCTTTACTAGAAATTTTGAATTTGCCTAATATTCTCTGGTAACCTTTGTTGAAGTGACTCCTATAAAACCTGGCACTTTTCCCTTCTCTGTCTGCCTCCCCACAACTCACTAAACTCTTGTGCATTGACAGAACAATCCATCTTCCAGAACGGTTCTCACAGAATCACTGAGGCTTCGTTTTTTTTTTTTTTTTTCCTTTTTCCTTTCATCTCTATTTCCAGTAGTTTTTATCATCTTGGTTCTTAGTATGAAGTGAACAACTGGGAAATGAGGGAAAGCCTGGATCAATTAACCTTAAACCGTCAGTTGCATTCCTAATTCTGAGATAAATGACTGAGTTTTGTGACTCAGATGGCAGACATGCCACAGCAAGTAAGGAATCATTCCTGTCCTTCTGCCGAAGTCAGAGAGGCACCTTTTCCTTCTCATTCCCCTGAGGGAATGTTCAGGTCTTTTAACTTTCTGCTGTGAGACCCCCTCCTTCTCCTGGTGTAGAAATAGGAGGATTAAATGATTAAGGAATCAGTCACTGTAAAGTACTTTGAAGGACTTTATAAATATAAAATGTAATCATATGCTCCTTGGGACCTTTGCTGATTAATACTTCATCTGAGAGGGCACCTGTCTGGATCCCTAGCTAAAGTGTGGGGCTCTGACCAAAAATAATAACCCACTTGAATATAGTGCTCATGGTGTGTCAGGAACTGTGCTCAGTGCTTGGTATATACATTAATTCATTTACAGGTGAGTCAGTGTTCTTAGTGTGTCTGATTTCTATTTTTCAGGTTGAAAATTGGTGTCCTCATTTACCTTGGAGAGCAAAAAACCCCTATGAAGAAGCTGATCATAATTCATTAGTAAGTGATTTTGGAAACCTCTCATTAGTCTTGTGATTTGTGTCCGATGCCAGCTGATACACATAGAGGCTTCTAGAAATGCCAGTTGTAATCATAAATAATGGTTAACTGAAGAATTTCTATCCTCAGCCCTGTGGAAACCTCAGTGACCAAATCAGTCAACCAGTTAGCACATGTATTTATTGAGCAGTTCTCTGAGGGACCCTAAGTGACAGGCTACTGAAACAAGTAAGACTTTGTGCCAGATATAGAGGCACTCAGATCTGACGAGGGTGATGGTTGTAAATAGTGATCATCCCTGTGTAAGTGCTAGAATACAGACCTGTGGAAATTAATGAGGAAGTGGTGATCTCAGCCTGCAGGGATGGGCACATATTGCAAAGAGGTGACATTGGAGCTGAATCTGATGATGAGTGAGTTTATACTGGGTCAAGGAGGTAAAGGCATCAGATGTGAGGGGAAAGGGTGAATGTGTAAGAGCTTGGCATTTGCAGGGAGTAGAGTACTGTTCAGTGAGACAAGGCCATAGGATTTGGATGAATCGAGGTGAAGGTAAGATTAGAAAGGTAGCTAGGGGAACTAGGAAAAGTCTTATATGCCGTAATACAAGCTTAAGTCTTTTGCCTTTAGATTGGGGATCTATAAACGTTTTATGTAAAAGGCCAGATAGTAAATATTCTCATCTTTGTAGGCCATAAGTTCTCTCTTAACACTACTCACTTCTGACCTTGTAGCACAGAGGGCAGCCATACACAAGATGGAAATGCGTGGGCATGGCTGTGTTCCAATAAAAATTCATGTGCAAAAACAGGCAGCGAGGAGGATTTCACTCAAGACCTGTAGTTTAGATCATGGGAATCTGGGGAAATCGTTGAGTCAAGGAGGGACCTGATGAGATGAGTGTTTAGAATGAACTATGGTGACTACTAAAAAATTGGATTCAGTGTGTTTTAGATGTTACATGAAATCAATACTAGTGTTATTATTATTTCTGTCATTTTATTCACTGGTTGTATGCAGCTGCATTACAAATATGTTCTTCCTGGATTTTACATAGTTCTGGTCTGAATTTTAAATTTTATTCAGTTGTGATAGGAAAATGTTTTTTCTGGCTTTTGAATTCTTTAGAAAATAATGAACTTTTGTATATTTGGATTGGGAAAACCTGGAAGAGGAGCATATATTTCTCTACTTAACTCTGTGGACAGAATGAGGCTTTTTGGCAGCCTCTATACCAGGTAGGCTGTTAAGAACTGACTTCAGTTTTCCCAGGAGTCTGTTGCCCTGCAATAGATTGAAGTGGCCAAATAAATTGAGGTGCAAAGAATTTCAAGGTACATCAGGCAGGCTCATTATAAAAAATGCATTTTAACATAGCTCAGGGCTTTGCAGTGACTGTGCTTTCTCTCCCAATTTCTAATTTTTTAAATGATGTCCCTTTTGGCAAATCAGCAGTTGGGGACCTTTGCTTGAATTTGCAATTCTGGGACCTTAAAGTAGAGCTGTGCCGCAGAAAAGACTCACTTTTGAAGTCCTGTATTTAATTGAGTACCTCTTTCAAGTTTTCAAATGTCACCTCATGAAAACCATTATGCTTTCTGACTTTTCATCTTCTCATTTTTATTAAATTTCTGTTTCTAGGCGGAAATTCGTACGGATTTTAATATTCTCTACAGTATGATGAAAAAGCATGAAGAATTCCGGTGGATGAGACTGCGGATCCGGCGCATGGCTGATGCGTGGATCCAAGCAATCAAGTCCCTGGCAGAAAAGCAGAATCTTGAAAAGAGAAAGAGAAAGAAAGTAAGTTTGTAATTAATTCCATTCAGTTAGATGCTGGTTTTTTTTAAAAAAAAATTTGATCTTGCTTGGAAACAGGAGTAAGAGAAATGCCATGCCTCAATGACACTACTTCAGGGTGAACCTGCTCAGTCTCTTATACAGCCATTTTTGGATGTTCCTTTCCCCAGTTGCCGTCATCCTACTTAGCTAGGTGAATCCAGGCAAAATATCTACCTGAAGGATTTTCCTTTGAACCATCTGACCGTCTCTCTCAGTGGTGTCAGGAAACTTAATCCTCTTTTCTTTACTTCAATACAGTCTTTGAGACCTTCATATTACATCATTATGACAATTTCATATTTTTGAAGTTTGTCAGTTTGGGGGTTTGGGCAACTGGTGAGTTCCGTCACTGCTCTGGTTAGTTGGTGCTTCAGCTTACATTCTTGAGAGAGATACTATAAAGTAAACTTGAGCCAGTTTATTCAAGTTCATGAGGAAATGCCTGGAAGACCTCTCGAATACTCCTGAGCATGGGTAATTCTGTACCACATTAGTAAGAGACTAAGTGGTTGTGGCTTTAGATTAACTATTCTGATGATGATCAACTGAGCAAAGTAAAAAACATGTTCCTATATCTGAAAATAAATTTAAAATGTGTTTGATATTATTTCTAATTTGGCTAATTTGATATCCTTGAAAAAGAAAATACAGATATACTTCCAAATCCCAAGTCACAGTTTAATGAGTCAGTTCTGCTTAGATCCCTTGAGTTTATGAGACAGCAGGACCAAACATCCTGGCACTAAATAGTCCTCTACAGAAGAGTATGTGGTCAGAGATCCAGGTGGGTTGTAAAAAGAGGTAAAGAGCATAATCCTTTGCAGAAACCTCCAGGATATATTGTTAGGTGAAAAAAAATGTTAGGTGGAGAATAGTACACATTATTTTTATTTTTATTTTTATTTTATTTTATTTTTTAAATTCTTCAGATACATTTGTCTCCATTTTCCTGGCCCCACTTTCCCCTTCCCCACCCACCCCAACCCCCCACCCTCAAACCTTCCCCACTTTGGCTTTGTCCATGGGTCCGTTATACATGTTCCTTGATTTGACCCTTCCACTTCTTTAGCCCCCTGACCCCCCTACCTCCTTCCCTTTTGTTACGGTTGGTTTACTTTTGATTTGAATGTTGCTGATTATATTTTTCTTGTTTGTTTGCTTTGTTTATTAGGTTCCACTTATAGGTGAGATCATATGGTATTTGTCTTTCACCCCCTGGCTTATTCTGCTTAGCATAATGCTCTCCAGTTCCATCCATGCCGTGGTGAAGGGTAGTAGCTCTTTCTTTCTGCTGAGTAGTATTCCAATGTATAAATGTACCATGGTTTTTTGATCCACTCATTTATTGTTGGGCACTTAGGTTGCTTCCAGCACTTGGCTATTGTGAATTGTGCTGCTGTGAACATTGGGGTGCATAGGTTCTTTTGAATTGGTGTTTTGGGATTCTAAGGGTATAATCCCAGCATTGGAATTGCTGGGTCAAAAGGCAGTTCCATTTTTAGCTTTTTGAGGAAATTCCAAACTGTTTTCCACAGAGGCTGCACCAGTCTGCAATCCCACCAACAGTGTCCTAGGGTTCCCTTTTCTCCACAACCTCGCCAGCACCTATTGTTTGTTGATCTGTTTATGATGGCCATTCTGACAGGTGTGAAGTGGTACCTCATTGTGGTTTTAATTTGCATCTCTCTGTTGGCTTAGTGATGCTGAGCATTTTTTCATGCATCTGTGGGCCCTCTGTATGTCCTCCTTGGAGAAATGTCTGTTCAGTTCTTTTGCCCATTTTTTAATTGGATTGTTTGTCTTGCTGGAGTGGAGTCGTGTGAGTTCTTTACATATTTTGGAGATCAAACCCTTGTCCAAATTATCATTGGCAAATATATTTTCCCATAAGGTTGGTTCCATTTTACTGGTGTTTTCTTATTTTGCAGAAGCTTCTTATTTTGATGAAGTACCATTTGTTTATTCTTTCCTTTATGTCCCTTGCTGTAGGGGGACATATTGATGAAAATATTGCTGTGTAGAATATCTGAGAGTTTCCTGCCTGTGTTCTCCTCTAGGACTTTTATGGTGTCATGACTTATATTTAAGTCTTTTATCCATCTTGAGTTTATTTTTGTGTATGGTGTAAGTTGGTGGTTGAATTTCAATTTTTTGCTGGTAGCTGTCCAGCTCTCTCAACACCATTTGTTGAAGAGGCTATTTTTACTCCATTTTATACTTCTATTCCCTTTGTTGAATATTAATTGACCATAGAGACATGGGTTTATTTTTGGGCTCTCTATTCTCTTCCATTGATCTATGCGTCTGTCCTTATGCCAGTACCAGACTGTTTTGATTACAACAGCCTTGTAATGTAGTTTAATGTCAGGTATTGTGATCCTCCTACTTTGTTCTTCTTTCTCAAAATTGCTGTGGCTATTTGGGGTCATTTATGCTTCCATATAAATTTTTGAAATGTTTGTTCAATATCTGTGAAATACGTCACTGGTATTTTAATAGGGATTGTGTGGAATCTATAAATTGCTTTGGGTAATATGCACATTTTAATGATGTTAATTCTTCTAGTCCATGAACACAATATATCCTTCCACTTATTTTTATCTTCCTTAATTTCTTTCTTCAGTGTTGTGTAGTTTTCTGAGTACAGGCCTTTTATCTTCTTGGTTAGGTTTATCCCTGGGTACTTTATTTTTCTTGTTGCTATAGCAAATGGGATTTTTTTTCCTGATTTCTGACTCTGATATTTCCTTGTTGTTGTACAAAAATACCTTCAATTTCTGAATATTAACTTTGTATCCTGCTGTTTTGCCAAATTCACTTATTAGGTTGAGTAGTTTTTTGGTGGAGAGTACAGGATTTTCTATGGTACAGGGTACACTATCATGTCATCTGCAAACAATGACAGTTTTACTTCCTCCTGTCCAATTTGGATGCCTTTCATTTCTTTTTGTTGTCTGACCGCTGTCGCTAGGACTTCCAATACGATGTTGAAAAGAAGTGGTGAAAGAGGACATCCTTGTTTTGTTCCTGATCTTAGTGGGAAAGCGTTTAGTTTTTGCCCATTGAGATGATGTTGGCTGTAGGTTTTTCATATATGGCCTTTATTATGTTAAGGAATGCTCCCTTTACTCCCATTTTGCTAAGTGTTTTTATCATAAATGGGTATTGTACCTTATTAAATGCTTTTTCCGCATCTATCGATATGATCATGTCATTTTTGTCATTCTTTTGTTTATGCGGTGTATTACTTTTATTGATTTGTGAATATTGTACCATCCTTGCATCCCTGGGATGAATCTCACTTAATCATGATGGATGATCTTTTTAATGTATTGCTGGATGTGGTTTGCCAATATTTTGTTGAGGATTTTAGCATCTATGTACATCAGCAATATTGGCCTGCAGTTTTCTTACTTTGTTGTGTATTTATCTGTTTTTGGAATTAGGATGATGCTGGCCTTGTAAAGAGAGTTTAAGAGTCTTCCCTCTTCTTGGATTTTTTGGAATACTCTGAGAAGGACACGAGTTATCTCTTCCTTAAATGTGTAAAATTCTCTTATGAAACCATCCGGTCCAGGGTTTTTGTGTGCCGGGAGTTTTTTGATTACTGCTTCAGTTTCACTAGCTGTTATCAGTCTGTTCAGGCTTTCTGCTTCTTTTTCATTCAGTGTTGGAAGGTTATACTTTTGTAGAAATTTGTCTATTTCACCCAGGTTTTCAAATTTCTTGGCATATAGTTGTTTGTAGTAATTTCTTACAATCCTTTATATTTCTGTGGTATCAGTTGTAATTTCTCCTCTTTCTTTTCTGATATCATTTATCTGGGTCCTCTTCCTTTTTTTCTTGATGAGTCTGCTAAAAGGCTTGTCAATTTTGTTCATCTTTTCACAGAACCAGGTCCTGGATTTATTGATCCTTTGAATTGTTCTTTTAGTCTCTGTGTCATTCAGTTCTGCTCTGATCTTGATCATTTCCTTCCTTCTACTTGCTCTAGGCTTTGTCTGTTGTTTCTCCAGTTCTTATAGATGGAGGGCAAGGGTGTTTATTTGAAATGCTTCTGTCTTTTTTAGATAGGCCTGTATTGCTACGAACTTTCCTCAAAGGACTGCCTTTGCTGTGTTCCTTAGGTTTGGGACTGTTCTGTGTTCATTTTCATTTGTTTCCAGAAACTTTTTGATTTCTTCTTTTATCTTATTGTTGACCCATTCATTGTTTAATGGCATAGTATTCAGTCTCCATGAGTTTGAATGTTTTTGAGTTTTTTCCTTGAGATTGGTTTCTAGTTTCAAGCCCTTGTAGTCCAAGAAAACGCTTATGATTTCAATTTTCTTGAATTTGTTGAGGCTTGTTTTGTGTCCTGTCGTGTTGTCTGTCTTTGAAAATGTTTTATGTGCATTTTGCTTCTTTGGGATGAAAGGTTCTATATATATCAGTTATATCCATTTGATCTAATGCATCATTCAGTTCCACAATATCCTTGTTGATAGTTTGTTTGGAAGATCTATCCATTGTTGACAGTGGGGTGTTAAAATCCCCTACTATCAGTGTGTTGCTGTCTATATCTTTCTTGAAGTCCTCCAAGATTTTCCTTATATACTTGGGTGCTCCTTTGTTGGGCATGTATAGGTTTATAATGTTTATGTCTTCTTGATGGATTCTTCCTTTGAGTATTCTGAAGTGTCCTTCTGGGTCTCTTTTTGTGGCTTTTGTTTTGAAATCTATTTTGTCTGATATAAATATTGCTACTCCAGCTTTTTTTCCCTGTCCATTTCCTTCGAATATTTTTTTCCATCCTTTTACTTTTAGTCTGTGTCATCGGCCATTGATCTTTAAATACCATTTCCACTAAATGGTATATGAGGTCCTTAGAAAATTGGGTGATTTAAAGTCTGAGACAGAATGTACATGATGAGGTTGGAACACCCTGTCATGCCAGACAGTAAAACTATCTAAGATTGAAATATTTACTAGTCTTTTCTTTTTTTAAAATGTAAACTGCATTTCAGAGTACTCAAATAGTTGATGTGGGATAGTTTTTCTTTATAGAAGTATCCAGCTAATGAGTGCAGAAGAAATGAGAGAATATCACCATTTTGCCACCCCCTAATGGATTAATGCACTTAGTTAGTGTTCATCAGTATCTACCAACATCACAAAACAGAGATTGTTCCCACCAATGAAAGGAAGTGCACAGCACCACTCACAAAGTAGTATTGACATTTCTTCATGTCTGTAGATCTAATTACTGATTTACCATAAATACAATCAGAAAAATCCAGAGTATGGGAGAGACTACTGGACGTACAACCTAGTTTCTCTGATAAACACATTACAGTCCCCTCGCAGTGCCAACCCCCGGGCCCCGCAAAAGGATGATCGGGCATTATTACAAGTTAAAGATGGCTAAGAGATATATGAGACAATTACAATTCATGTACTATATTTGACTTCTGACTTGAAAAACTACACTTTAGGAGTGTAAGCACTAACTGGAACCTGGATAATATCAGGGATTAATAGCTATTCTAGGAGTGTTAGTGATGTTATGGGGTTTTTTTAAAAGTGAAGACCTGTTTCTTTTAGAAATAGAAATTGAAATATTTATAGGTGAAAACATGATATCTAGGATTTGCTTCAAGATCAGCTAGAGAGGTTGGGAGAAAATGAGGGGTAGGCGTTAAAAAGATTCGTAATGAAGTAATTATTGAAGTTACATGAGGAGTACATCAGAGTTTACTTTATTGTCATGTCTGCTTTAGTATGTATTTGAAATTTTCCATGTTAAGAGCATAAAAATATTCCAGCAATGAAAAACAGCCCAATGTCATTAAAAAAAAATAGTGTTCTGGCTTACCCTCCTTTAACTTTGAGTTTTCAAATATAGCCTTCTTTTTCAAAGAAGGATTACCTGTCCATATCTCCTTCTCACAGCTGCACCAAGGGCAGTTGTTTCTCTAAACCAACAGTGAAAAATCATTTCCTTCCTTCCTTTTTACTTTGTAGAAAAACTGCTTACCCCATGTTGAGATTTCATTAGGAAGTAAACATGGCATTAGAATTGGTTGATCGCTTTTTAGTGTGCTACTGTGGAGTTTGTACTTGGTTCAGTGGGAATCAGTATATGCCTCTTCTTTGTTTTTTGCAGGTCCTTGTTCACCTGGGACTCCTGACGAAGGAATCCGGATTTAAGATTGCAGAGACAGCGTTCAGTGGTGGTCCTCTTGGTGAATTAGTTCAGTGGAGTGATTTAATTACATCTCTGTACTTACTGGGCCATGACATTAGGATTTCAGCTTCACTGGCTGAGCTCAAGGAGTAAGGAGATTATTTTTCAATTTTAAAATCAGAATACAAAAAAGAAATTGTAAACTCTTAAAGCCCTCTATTAGTGTGTAATTTCTTGTGGAGGAAAATGAAAGTGATAATTCACTAAACAGGAGATAAGAAGATTATTTTCAGGAGCTAAATACATACACTGTGAATAGAATAATATGTTTTCATTGTAGCTACAGGCTCCAGAGGCTTCATAAATGAATGCCAGAAAATTCAAATTAAGGGGTTTATTCTTTGCTATTACAGGTGCTTCCAACATCTGCAGCACAAAACATTATTGACTTTTCTAATTCCCTGTCCTTTGCTGAAATTCATACCATTCCCTACTCAACATCAAGCTTCTTAAATCTTGAAAAGGGCAAGTTCCTGTTTATAATTTAATTTGGATAGAATGAGTTTCCTGAAAGCCCTGACCCAATCCTTTTTCAATTAGCCAACTTTCAGCTCTGAGTCTGTTAACTCTACCTGGGTTTTCTCTTTCACTGAAATTTGCTTGTAGCTGTAGTGCTCTCTTAATCGCTTTTAGATTGACACAGCTGGCTAAGCAGGAATGCTTAGAGCCCCTTCACTCCTTTTGGATACCTGCCCACTGGCATTTTCCCACCTAACAGCCAACTTATCATGTTGCAATATGTCAAATGTTGCAGAAGAGACACCTTGAACAAACGTTTTATGTTCAATGAGTATGTCCCACTTTGCTCCTACTTTACTGTTGGCAATATGGGCTGCCAGAGAGGTCGCCTGTGTTAAAGTCCAAGGTCCACACCTGATGGGCGGCGGCAGTGTTGAGAGGAAAGCAACATCAGTAAGATAATATTGGCCATCATTTGTTAAATGGTTTCCATATGCTGAAATTGTGATTAGGGCTTTAGTTACAAAAGCAGTTTCAACAATTAACAACCACAATGACTATTAACAGCTCAAATTTGTCGAGCACTTACTGTTTGTCAGATACTAAACATTTTATATGTTTTGATCTTGTTTAGTCCTTAGTGCAAATCTGGAAGTAGGTGTTGTTGCTTTCTGCGTTTTAAAGATGAAGAAACTGGGGTTCAAACCACAAGTGAGTTGTTTAAGGCCACATGGGGAATGTGTGGGAGAGCCCATATTTGAGCCCTGTGTCTGTCTGACCTCAAAGCCTGTGCTCTTGACCTCTGTACTACATTGCTCCTTTCAGATCTCGATAAATTGAAGGTCTTCTGAACCCTTCATCACCACTCTGTCCCTTTTGCATACTGCCTTCTGTTGCCTCCCTCCCGCTTTAAAACACACTATGCACACAACCTATGAAGTGGGTACATTCATGCAGTTAGCATTCATTCCTTCAGTGCTTCTTGGTATGGGATATACAGATATGATCAGCACGTGTTCAAGGAGATGCCAATCTTTTGATAATTACAATTAATATATTACATAATAATTACACTAATTACAATGTGTTCAGTACTAACTGAGGTGCAGATGCTGTTGTATAAGCACACCAAGTGAAGAACCTGTGTGAATATTGTTCATTGCTATTATTTAACATCTAGAAAAGCACACAGTGGGTGCTCCTAACTATTTACTGAATAAACAAATGAAAGGGTGAATAAGTGGATGAATAAATGAGTGGATAGGTAAACAAGAAAATACTGTAGGAGCCCCAGGGACCAGTGCTTTCTAGGGAGGTCAGGAAAGGCATATTAGGGGTCTATCAGGCAAAGACTTCCTTTTGTGGTCAAGGGGAAGTCTATAGAGGTCTGTAAGCATTGGTGATAGGGACAGATGTCTATATAGGAAGATAATTGTGAAAGCAGCATAGTGCTGTGGATCCCAAACATGCCTGTACATTAGAACCTCCTGGGGATCTTTTAGACTCCCAAAGGCCAGACCATGTCTCAGACTAATTAAGTCACAGCCTTTGGAGATAGGACACAAGCATAAGTATCTTTTGGTGCCTTCACGTTATTCCAGTGTGCAAATAAGTTTTGGAACCACTGAACACCGGGTGGACAAAAAGTCGGGAAAAAATGGCTCAGCAGACCAAGTCTAGTCCTGCACCTTTTTGTTAATGAAGTTTCATGGGCGCTGTACCCATTGTTTATGTATTGTCTCACTGCTTTCATTATATAGTGGCAGAGTTGAGTAGTTGCTGCTGAGAATATGTGGCCATCAAGGATGAAAGTATTTACTGTCTGGCCCTTTACCAAAAAAAAAAAAAAAAAAAATTCAAATTCTTGGGAAGAAATTGCTTCTAGGGAACAGAGCTAAGGAGCAGGGTGCTCAAGTCAGTGGCCATTTGGAACTAGAAAGCAGAGTCTTGTCTATGGATCTTGTCCTCTGAAGTAGCATGTCCATCCATAACTTGGTGAAGGGTTCTTGAGAGGTGTGAGCAGGGATAAACATGATGACCCCTTTCTAGTTGAATGGCAGTACTTTTGGCAGTTGACTCCCGCATGTGAAGTTGATGTACAATGAAATATGTTGGCTCTCTGAATACAAGTGTGGGTAGTATGGATGGGTGGGTGGAAAAGATGTAATGGAAAAATATAAACCATGATATGCCAGTCCATAATACAGTCTAGTCAGAAGGAACAATTTGGCATAAGAGAAAAAATTAGGAAACAGTACAAGACAATAGAGAAAGAAGTTTATACTATATAGGCTAGAAATAGTAGAGGTCAGAAATAGAAGGTCAATAAGGGTTGGAATAATAAGAAACTAATAGCCACTGAGTATCTGGCATATGTTGGGCACTTTCTGTTCAATACTTCATTTAACCACTCAAAGAATCCCTGAGGGGTTGCTATCCAATCTGGTTTTGTGGTGTTTTTTTGTTTGATTGGTTGTTTATTTGGTAATGAGGAAAGATTGTGGGGTTAAGTAACTTGTCTAAGATTTCACAGCTGCTAGATAGGGGAGAAATTCAGACTCATATCTTCCTGGGTTTCAAAGGTGGTATTTCTATACCATCATTTGCTCTTGCAAGAGTCAGAAGTCAGCTCTGGATGGGCCTGGTTGGTGGGCAGAATTTGGGTAAGCAGTGAATTTGGAAGGGCCATGCCATCCTCCCAGTATGGATTCTTGGATGTTTATTTGCCTGTTGAAGTTGCTAAGTATAGTACCTTAAAGTAATTGTTTATTTTTTTCCCCTCTCTTCTGCCCATTCTTTAGAATAATGAAGAAAGTTGTAGGAAACCGATCTGGCTGCCCAACTGTAGGAGACAGAATTGTTGAGCTCATTTATATTGATATTGTAGGACTCGCTCAATTCAAGAAAACTCTCGGACCATCCTGGGTTCATTACCAGTAAGTGCCGCATGCTGTTCTTAAGTTTGTAGAGCTTCTTTTTTTTTAAACAAAGGGTTGAATGGTTTTAGGTAGGATAAAGCTTATCAAATATTTTTTGAACTATGTGGAGTATGTTTTGCATTTCTGAATTGAAATTCAGATTCTCCACAGCGCCTTCTTATTTTCAAGGGCTATTCATTATCTTCACTAATTTCTTTTAAGAATAGAAAACAAGTGTCCAACCTCCTTTTTTCCTTCCCTAATACTTAGCATTCCTCTCTCAGTATGCCTACAACAATCTCATCTATTTAATCAAATAAAGAGTTTTATAAAATATGGACAGAGTCATTTCTTGTGTTTCTTAGGTTTGAGATAATGACTCATTTTTCTCCACCTTTCCCCCAGCAGTATTCTTGTCATTCTTGGGAGAAAAAGCTGGGGGAATAGCTTATCTGAATGCTGGCATCTTGTACTTTTTACAGTAAGCCTCATGCTTAGTATGACTCAAATGCATGTGCTACCCTGTGCACAGTCTTTATTAGTGGAAGAGCTCGGTGTTACCCTTGCTGTGGGTGTGGGGCATGATTTAGTATTTGAAACTATTGTCAGTGGAAATGAGGCTCTTCCACAAGATCACAGGAAAGCAGTCGTTTGGAATCCACGTAGTCTGGTGAGAGCACCCTGGTAGCGGGCTAGACCCACATGATCACACACTCCCAAGTGAGTGAGTGCACAAACAAACAGTGTGAGTGTGGGTCACAAACAAAAGAGAGAGAAAAAGAAGGCTAGCTTCTTTGTTCCCTGGGGTTATATTCAGGAGATTTTTCAAAATAACCCACCAACTTCCCAAGCTTTGGGGGCGGCTTTTGTTTGGTCCACCCCCTAGTTAGAATGACAGACCTCTGTGGTTAAGAACTTACCGCTATATGCACAGCCCCCACTCTCCCAACCCTACCCCACTTCAAACAATCTGGTACCAGAGGAGGAAAGGAGGAATGTTAAGGAATGTTAATCCCCTTGGTGGAACAGTGCTGTGATCCCCTGGAACATAAAGCTGTAGCTTCCTGGTGAAGCAAGCAGGCTTACGCTCCCCAGTTTATTGAGCTCAATGTCTAATTTCCTTTGCTCTCTTTCTCATTAATAACTAGTTAACTACCTATATAATAAAACGATTTTGCATGATATACAGCATAACACTAAATGACATTGAATTACATAATGAAGTTTATTAATTTGTAGTTTTATTTCAGTCTTTCTGAAAAAGGCTTGGTTTGATACTACTGTCTCTCCAACACTACCTTTAACACTTGTGTGCATTTTTACCAAAGTTGAAGGCATCTCGGCCTTCAGCAGGCAAAAGTGACATGCTCCTTTGTTGTCTCCCATTTATTGCAGTTGATACTGGCTTTCACTTACAGTCTATAAAAGTTGCCAATACATTTTAAAAGGTGAATAAATTTAAATAAATATTTATTTGATAGTGTTAGTGGTGCATGAATTTGGGTAAAAAATGTGACATTAATACCACCTTCATCAATGATAGTAAAGGTTGATCTATAACTTAAACCAGCTTCCTAAGAGGACACTCTGAAAACCTTTCAATTAGAATGACTTGGAAAACTCCATGAGTTTCTTCTCTATTGATACTTGATAGAGAGATGTTTTCATGTGTTCTTCTAACTTCACCAATAAATGAATCCTTAATGGCCTGAACTAGGTTTCTTCACTTCAGGTTAGTTTATAGTTTAATATTATTAACTTTCACTTGCAAGGTTATACCAGATTGGTAGTCCTTTAGAATTGGAAGCAATGAAATTCCAAATATTAAGATTCTCATTAAAAAACACAGAGAGGAAAACACCAAGTCCTAGAATTTCCTTGCAGTAGCAGTGACTTTCTCACTGGGCAATGAAATGCTCACAGGCAGAGGAAAGGGGCCAGTTGAGAAGAGGCTCTGTGCTTTTCATTGCCTTTGGATACAGTCTCATAAAATAATAAAATAAAAATTTGGTTTGGGCCCGGATAGCACTCTACCTTCCACATCAGGTTTTTCCTGGTTTTGGTTTGCTGTCTGCTTGAAATCTTTCTTGAATCCTAGTCCATCACATTTGTTCTCAGTTACATGGAAATAGCAATTTCTCTTCTTGGTCAATGAGCCATGTAAGCAAACAAACTTTTTTTTGCCCCTTTCTGTTTAGCTACAGCATTAAAAATGAAAGAAAGGCAGTGGTGCTGTGTCCTGGCATTTTGCAGATGGCAGGTATCTGGTAAACATGCAACAGGAACTGGCCATAGTGGGCATCCCTGGATTCACATGTCCTCACCATGAAGAAGGGCTGTTTGATGGGAAAACATTCTCAATGGTAGTATTCAGGTCGATTACAAAGGACAATTTCATTATTAAGATTGTCACTGTTGATTGGTGTTTGATTCTTGTTGGATGGAAAGACACCATCTCAGGGGGCTTCATGGCAGAGTGTGATGTTTATCCCTCCTTACTTTAATAAATCATCCGCGTTAGTGATAATCACTGGCCAGAGATCTGTTGGTGTATTAGCCCTGCAGTCTTTGTGGTGTGATGAAGCTAAGCTTTCATCAGAAGGCCAAGCAGATTCTCTAAAAAGTTTCTTACCCATTCCTTTCCCTTTTGAAGATTAGAAATTGCCAGGGCTGTCTGTATTCATCTTGGTTGATGGTAGATGGTATAAATTCCATTAAATATAAAGTTATCTTCTGATTTTTCATTGAGGGGCAAACCCTTGAGTCATATTGATCTTGGAAAATGTTGATCTTTGTAAATTCTGCCCAATTTAGTAGTTATATGCAACTAGTATACTGCTAGGTACTGCAAAACTCATACCCATTCTGCTTCATATGAGGCCTTTGCTGAGCATTGAGAACACACAAGACAGGGAAATGCAAACAGTCTAACATATACTATGTCTGACATAAAGCTCCAAATGAGAAAGTAGGTCCTGGCAGGGAGGTTATGAGCATCCGTCTCAGTAGCATGGCTCAGAGCAGAGGGAATATGCTAGGAGTCCTTTGGCATAACCGCAGCAATCCCTGTTAGGAGGCCAGCTGCTTGTACAGCAAGGGAAGTATCTTTTTAAGTCATCAGTCTGTTTCTGATGCTCTACACACACAGAAGACGTTAGAGGAAGTACACAGATATTAACAATACAAACACAATTCCAAAATACACAGATGTAGAATGTGATTGAAAAAGGAAAGCTATGTTAAGCCTCCTCTGTCTCCTGCTTCTAGTTATAAAACAAACCCAGATAAGCTAAAAACTAGACAATTTCTAAATCAAATCTTCACACGTGGGTATGCAGAATTACAAGCATCCGAGACGAGATCATTCATTCTATAGCATTCCATTGGGAGGAAGCCCAGTATCACATAGCAAATATCTAGGCCCTTAGGAAAGTCTGGGCTTTCAGGAGTCAGGTGACTACCAAGCATCTTTACTCATTGGACTTCATTTTAATTATCCAAACTGAAAAATAACACCAGTACAACTCCAAGTTAAAAATAGAGTGACAAGCCAAAGCTAGAGAGGAATATAGACAGTCAATTGCAAGTAAGTGGAAGCAGCCACAGCCTTCTAAGGCAAAAGATCCTTACGAAAGGGGTGCCTGTTTGTCCCTACTGTGCCTGTACAGAGTGCCATGGTCGTTACATCCCCCCGCTCAGTTCCTCTGGCAGGAGCTGAACTTCCCACAGCCCCACCTGGCAGTCTGTCCTTCCATCTCTTGCAGCAAACTTCTGCAGAGCTGCCACTATCATCCCTGCCGTTTCCTGAATCCTACCATCTTCTTGGAACAAAATATAGGGCCCCAGTCAGTTCCTTTCACATCTGTATTTTAAAAGGAAAACTGTAAGTTAAGGCATGGAAATGTTTTATTAAGAAGAGAAAAAGGACTGTTCTGAGCTCTTCAAAGAGCAGGAAAAACATGCATGGGTCAGTTCCTTGTGTCCCTAGCTTGCTTTCTTCTGGAATGTGGATGTCCGTTTTTATCTACCTATTGGCTGCCCAGCTGATAACACGTTCTTGTTGATATTGTGAAAAGTGTTACTGTGTTGATAGCATGTTCCTTGAGAGCCACAGAGGAATCCAAAACAAGGAACTGCTTTCTGAGGTCAGCTTGTAGTTCACTTGTAGTCATGGCCCGCCCTCCTTCCACCTGTCTTCCCTCTTTCTTCTCTTCTTCTCCTTGTCTAGACAAATGATGGTGGGTGATCTCTGATGAGAAAAATCATTACACCAAATTGGCAGTTTACTATTGCTCTTTCTCAAAAAACCAGTCTGCTGTTTGCATTTTTTGTTTTCTGAGTCATGTATCGATGTAAAAATTAAAAAGCTGGAAGAATGAACTTCCTAAGAGTGAGAAAAGGAAGAAAGAAACTGAATCAGATACTTAAAAATCATTGCCTTCCTCTATATCTAAAATGTGGGCTTTAATCTTTATTTACTTTCATGCTTTATTGGTCCAATAAGAGCTATTCAGAAGTACTATTGATACATGACAACAGAAAATAGTGCTATTTTTATTGGCCATTAAGGAGCTAAATTTACATCAGTGTTTTGAGACTCAGTGATGAAATGTCACCAAAATCAATAAATTTTGTTTCAGTATTGATTCCTTTCTTCTGATTGGTCATTCCATGTGCACTCTAATGTAGTGATCAGCAGGCCTTTTCTGGAAAGGGCCTGATAGTAAATATTTTAGGCTTTACTGGCCATGTGGTCTCCCTCTTTCTCATTGTGTGGAAGCAGCCACAAATAATATGTAAAGAACTGGGTGTGGCTATGTTCAAATAAAACTTTTTGAATGCGGAAATTGAATTTCATATAATTTTCACATCACAAAATATCACTTTTACTGTTTAACTATCTAAAAATGTAAAGTAAAGCTCATTCTTAGCTTGAAGGCATAAAGAAGTGGGTAGTAGATGAGAGTTGGCCAACCCTGTTCTAAGGCTCTGAGGAAACTGCCAAATGGAATATCTTCTCACTTCTTCAGGCTGTGAGAGAAAGCAGTCGTGAGTGTCCTCTTATTATCAAATACATAAAATCACCACTGCCTACTAAGCGACCTTCTAAACTTTACCTAAAAACACATATTCCAATTAGTTGATGAAAATGTTGAATGGTTTTTGAAAAACATAAGGCATGCCATGTGCTTCAGGCAGAATCAGGCCGCCATCTGTATCTGTCCAGGCTGCTGTAACGTAATCCCACAGGCTGGGGGGCTCGTAAACAGCAAGCATTTATTGCTCGTAGTCCTGGAAACTGAAAGACCCAGACAGGGTGACAGCATGGTCAAGTGAGGGCCGTCTTCCAGGTCTCAGACTTCTTATTTTCTCACACAGTGGAAGGGGCTAAGGAGCCAGGTGGAGTTTCCTTTGTGAGAGTGCTAATCCCATTCGTGAGGGCTCTGTGCTCATGACCTAATCATCTCCCAACAGCCCCATCTACTACTACTGTCACCTTTGGGGATTAGGATTTCAACATAAATGTTGGGGGACACAGACCATCCGTAGCAACCTCTAAAAAATGGTAGTTCTTTGTTTCTTCAGGTGTTCATTAGGCACCACTGTATGCTTAGCCCTGGCTGGGATTACAGCAGTGAACATAAAATCTGCAGTTCCAGCTTTTGGAAAATTTTTACTTCATGGGTATTTGAGTGATCTCCTGTGATTAGTTAACTAATCTGAAGCAGATATTTCTGCTTCGTGATGATCCACCCTGAAAAGTTACACATGGAGATGCTTGGTTATACAACTTGCTCTGAAGCCTCTCATTTCCTGTCCAGTAGCATTTCTCATTAAAAGTGTCTGTCTGTTTTTGGTAGTGCCTCAAAGAGGGACTACAGCTTCTACTTCCTGAACTTTGGGTCAAGGCTGTCGTTTTACCCACAGCATGTTTTTCTTTCAGATGCATGCTCCGCGTGCTGGACTCATTTGGCACCGAGCCTGAGTTTAACCATGCTAACTATGCCCAGTCTAAAGGCCACAAGACCCCCTGGGGAAAATGGAATCTGAACCCGCAGCAGTTTTACACCATGTTCCGTGAGTATTCGTGTTTCACCTCTGCTTTCTAGAGCACCACCAAAGATAAGTGGGAAAAGAAATCAGACAGCCATGCATTTTGGGTTATGATTCCCAGGGCCCTCAGCTGTGGAAATGCGTACTATTAAACCGTGGCCTTGAGAAGAACTGATTTTTTTCTTAATTACAATCAAAAGGCCATGTGAGCCTTCGTGAAAAGCCTTAGAAATGTTCTGGAGAAAAATGTTTCCATAGGAAGTATCATGAGTAACCACTGGGAAAAGGGGTTTGGGCCGAGTTTGGACTGGCGCGCGCTAGTCCTGCCACCTGCCGCACAGATGCTGATTCAGGGTCCACTGGATTAGTGATGAGGAATGAGGTCTTCTGTGCTCATGCATGTTCCAGATAATGAAACCTTAATTATTTAAGCATCACACTAGGCAAGAAGAAAGTTAGCCTCTGTTAAATGGAACTTGTAAAAACTCTATTTCATTCTTTACTGACTTCTTAAACACGAGACCCAGAAGGAAACCTCACCTTCTCTTGTTCATGATGTAGTGGGCACACTGAACGATGATGAACTGACTGGCCCTAAGTGTAGGCTCTTAGCATATTTCTGTTTCCAGAGTGTTTTTCCCCCCACTTTCACCGTTTCTTAGTGCTACTATCAGTTTACTTGCCTCTAGCCTCATTTCCTTCATAATTAGCTGAGTACTATGAAGCCAAATTTGATAGTGTTCATGCCAAATGAAAATTTGTTGTTTAAGTCAGTAGATCTTAGTGGTGAGGTGAAGTTCGATTCTGTAAATGAAAGGTCACATGAGTAAAACAGTTCATTTGGATGCTCAGAGTGGAGAATTCCCATTTCCCAAAATTACCAGATAATTTTAATCGAGGGGTTTTTATCCTAGAATGAATCATCTAAGATGTAAATCTATTTCCTTTGTATAGTTGTGGTCTGAGGGACCCCTACCGTGCCGTTGCCCATGCGGTTGCTGCACCCTCTTATGCGCAGCCACCTGAAGGGGATTCTTCTCTCAGGTTCACTAAAGGTGACAGCAGACACATTGGGCTAAGCCCTGGGTGTAAGGTTTGAGATGGGAGAATTAAAAAGGGTTAGTGTTTGCCCTGGCTGGTGTGGCTCAGTGGATTGAGTGCCAGCCTGAAAACCAAAGAGTCACTGGTTTGATTCCCAGTCTAGGACACGTGCCTGGGTTGTGGCCAGGTCCTCAGGAGGGGGCACGTGAGAGGCAACCACACATTGATATCTCTCTCCCTCTCTTTCTCCCTCCCTTCCCCTCTCTAAAAAATAAATAAATAAAATCTATTTTAAAAATTTAAAAAATAAAAAATAGGTTTAATTTTAACAATCAGCTCATGCTTAAATGCTGTTTTTTGCTTAGAGAGATTTGTGAGAGCATGTTTGTGTGCATGGTATACATGATTATTATTATTCCTGGAGCTGTATCATCCCATCCCTGGGGCACAGTTTAGGGGACAAACTAGTATGTGGCATGTTTAAGTGACAGATGGCTGGTCACTATGGTGAAGTATGTATAACTTCAAGGGGCTGGAATGTAACCTATGTGTTACTTCAAATAGAAAAAAATGTTAGCTGTGTATAAAATGGCCAGAATTGATATGTGTGTGTCCTCCATGAGATGGTGTTTTTCTGTATCCAGGGAGCGGGAATAAGAACTTTTCCAGAAAATATTATAGTTATGTTTTAGAATGTTAGAATTCAGAATCCTGAAAAGCCTGTTGTGTTGTACATGAATGGAGGATTTCCACAGTGTTCGTTAATTGAATTGAAAGAAATTCACTGCTTCCAATGTAGCTAGAGGTGAAAATAGACAAATTTCCACTAACATGGGAAGTGAATAAGTGTCCTAACTGACTCATATACAGCAGGAATCAAGGGGGAAACTGATGCATTTGAAAGCCCTTTAAAAAATAAAAAAAAAAGAAACTGTACGGCAAAAACACCACCACCACCATAAGCAAATTTTATAGCAGATGTTTAGTTATCACTAACATATAAAGAACTTTTAAAACATGAGTAAAAACTTCTACAATCTAATTTGAAAATGGGCAAAAGGCATTACTGGTTCAGAGAAAAATGAAATGTATTACTTCAAACGTGAAAACATGTTAACCTCACTCACAATACACAGAAATGAGTTTTCAGACTTCACCAAGATACCGCATCCCACATATCAGATTGGCAAACATCCGAAAGTTTGGTAGCCTAGCTGTTCCAATAGTGAGGCTCTGGAAAGCTGTCTTTTCCTACCCGGGTGGTGAGAGTGCCGCAGGGTACCACCTGTGCGAGACCATGTGCCGCCATCTTGCAAAACTACCGGTGCATCTTTCCCTGGATGGAAGAGGTCACATCTAGGAATCTATCCCAAAGATACGTAAGCAAAATTTAAAAAGGCATGCACAGAGGTCATTTATTATGGTGCTATTTGTAGCAGACAAAGACTAGAGCCCTGGCTGGGAGACTCTGTTGGAGCGTCATCTCCTGTGCCAGGTTGCAGGTTTGATCCCCAGGTGGGGCACGTAGGGGAGGCAACTGATTGCTGTTTCTCTCTCACATCAATGTGTGTCTGGTGGTCTTTCTCTCTCTTTGTCTTTCTCCCTTCCTCTCTCTTTAACATTAGTGAACACATCCTCAGGCGAGGATGAAAGAATGAAATGACTAGAAATACCCCAAATGTTCCTAATAGGCAACTGAGTGAATAACAGGTCCACTGATAGAGTGAAGTACTGTGCAAGTGGAAAAAGCAAGGGCCAAGTTCACTGCTCTGGAGGGAGATGTCTAGGATGTATTAAGTGATAAAAATCGAAGTGCAAGGCAGTGTGTAGAGTTACTCCCTTGTGTAAAAGAAAATGTATGGAGGAGGAATGTGTGAATACATTAGTGAATATGAATTTGCTTGTATTTTCAAAAGAAACACGGAAGAATAAATAAGCTAATAAAAATGATTATCACTGGAGGAGGGGTGTGCAGGGTCAGGGATAAAAGCAGATGTCTTCTAATGTACCTTACTTTGACTTTGGAACCACTATATGATTTACATAACTTAAAAAGAAAAAATCAAAAAGAGAAAAGCATTCACTACTAACTGAAACAGGTTGAAAAAGTGAACCAAACCAACCTGGTGATATATCAGGTTAGTGTTAACCTCTCACACAGAGAAAATAATGATTTCAAGTGACTTGGAAACAGTCTTTGGACCATTCATTTATAGTGGGGAACATTTATATTATTATTTGAAAATATTTCAGGTATACCATAGGAATCAAAATTTTCAGCATATAAGAAAGGGGGAGTACTTAAAGACTGTATAACCCTTAACTTGAATAGGAAATATCAATATGATCTTATTTTGTTCTCTTTAAAAAGATAGTGTTTCCCAGCTAAGTACTTTGAAAAGGACCAAAAGTAAAGATGACTCACTAGCAGGCAGTATTCTTAGTTCTCAGACTGGGATTCCCTATATTACTTTCCCACCTAAAGGAACCTTCTGCTTAGTATCTGATTCCAGGTCTAAGTCCGGAAGCTTGCAGGGTGGGACATCTTGTCAGGCCAGACAGCAAGGAAGCTAAGGCAGACCAGCAGAGCGGAGTCAGAAGGACACATGAGCCAAAGATGGTGTAATTAGAGCATCAAAATGAATTATGACTGCAGTGGATTGAAATCAGACCAATGACAAATAATCCATAGAGTCCAGAATCCATGATACTTCAAACGAGAAAAACCCACAAAATCAATCAGTCACCTTAGCAAGTTGCTAAGACACCTCTTCATTACTCTGAATAATAAAGGGAAAGAATCCTGCTTTGATCCTGATTTTCTAAGACAAACTGTATTTGAAGACAATCAACTAGTTGATGAGAAAGTGTTGTTAATCATGAGGAAATCACAGCTAATAAATGCAAAAGCACCCAAGAATTAGAAAATCATCTTTGTATAAGACCTAATGAGATAATAAGCTATGCAGAGATCCTCAATGGATGAGAAATCCATTAAGTAACAGGTTTTGGGGGAAATTCCTCATGGATGAAGCTGTCCTGAATGGAGAACTAGGGAAATGAAGCAGCTTGAGACCCTTTATTGTGTTGAGATGTGTCAGCTGGAGAATTTTGCAGCCCAAAACCAGCCCTGTGCCCTGCTTGCCAGAGCCTGCCTGAGATAACCTGGGTGCATCCTGGAGAGAAGGGCCCTCCCTTCCCACATGGCGAAAGGGTGAGATCCAGTCCAGCCTTGTCTTTCCCACAAAACCCTTCATGCCCTCACCCTTTGGAGAAAATGTAGCTATTCTAGTGGTCTAAAGTGCAAATTGAGTCATGCTTCATATATGGGCTGAGAGTAAGCATTATATAATTAATGTATAAATATACACATATATTGCGGGTGTATTTAGATTGTTTTGCACTGATGGGTGCACCATAAAAAGTCTAGAGACCACGGAAGTAGAGTGTTGTACTGGTAGGATCAAGTTGTCTCCGAGTGCACCTGTCATCTTTGAGATTAGTACTGTTCTGGTATGTATGGAGCGCAGGGAGAGAAAGGGAAGCCTGGTCAGAGGAGGCCCAGCAGGAGGATAAAGAGTGAAAAATGCACCAACGGAAGCATTTTTAGGAGCATGGAAATGAGATATTCCTGACCAGAAGGCATGTGTCCTCAAATATTTGGAATACACTTTTCACTGTAAAGCTGTTTCTATTTCTCCTCTAACTCATGTCCTCACTAAGTTGGAGGAGTTTCTACAAGTTAAAAAGCCTGGTTTTTCTTTATTGCTCTGCCCTAGATCTCAGAATTTCACTGAACCATCCTCTCCATATATTCTGTTTGCAATTGGAAAGTTTCTTACATATCGGCATAGACTGTTTATGATACCTTCCTAAGTAAGGAGCTTCTACAGGGCCTGACTGAGTGGTCAGACAACCTATAACTACTGAGCATCTTTTTCCAAGAAGCTGAGCGGTCTGATTGTTCCTCCCGTAAGGTGGGCCCCACTTTTCTGCTTGTCCACACTCTAGCATGGCCTCTGAGCTAGGCCCTAAAGCCTTTATCCTGCCACCGGAGCCGGCTCTTGAAAGCTCAGCTTGGGCCAAGCTATTCCTACTCAAAGATCACAGTGCCTTCCTTCTCTGTGCCTCAGAGTTAGATCCAAAGTTCGTAGCAAAGCGTTCCAAGGTCCTTGTCTCTCGGGATCCCTGCCCTTCCCAGGTCCTGGCCCCAGCCTCACCAGAAGGCCCACTGGTCTTGGAAGATGCCACCCAGATTCCTTACCACTCCTGCCTCCTTCAAATCACTCTGACAGCAAAATTTTAGTTTTTTTTTCAAGACTTTATTTAAACGGCTTCCTCCATGAAATGAAATTGAAAAAGAAACATAACCCTATTACAAAAATAGGGAAAGCCCCTTTCCACCCAAAATGCCTCCTGTATCCTAATGTCAGCCTTATTATCTTTTTTTTATTATTGATTTTAGAAAGAGAGAGGGAGGGAGAGAAACACTGATTTGTATTTCCACTTAGTTATGCACTCATTGGTTGATTCTTGTGTGTGCCCTGACCGGGGATCAAACCCACAACCTTGGCCTATCAGGACAAGGCTCTAACCAAATGAGCTAACTAGCCAGGACCATTATTATCTTTTATACACACACATTTTTACATAGGTTTAATACGCATACTAAAATTCTGTGTCTCCTTTCCTACTACTTATATGTCATTAATTTTTAAAACCATTGTTTCCTAGTCTGTTTTATAGTGTATCAAGTGGCTAGCTCCTAATTTGCATTTTTTTTGGAGATTTTTTGTTATTTCTTGTTCGGAATTAATTGTTGCTCTTTCTGAGCTTTTCAGGGACTTGGCTGACCCTGTATGGAGGCATTATTTCAGCCAGTGGCCTTTAGTCTAGTCGCAATGCACGCCACCTTTTCCTAACTGCCGAAGACAATCTCTTTTCTTTTTCTCACTCCCAAACAAGGTGTATTATACTTCAGAATGAAAGAAATCTGCCCATAGATAAGGCATTTGACTACACAATTTACAAGATAAAAACAAAGCCCTAGGGTGATGGCTTGTGAGTTATCCCATATTTAGGTAGTTCTGATTACTGTATCTACCTGCATACACCCTGTTTCACAGTTTCATCTGGCTTATGTAAAAACATCAGCAGTGGTGGAACAGCTTTATCTAATGAAATTGTTTCCCCTCTTTCCCTGGAGACTGGCTGCAAGTAGCAATAGTAGAGTTTATCTGATTCCTTGTTCCTGGTTTCAGGCAAGTTTTATTTCAGACTTATATTTACATCCTGCAGTTGAAAACAGGGAGTAATGTTTAGTAGTCTGTCTGCTTAACAACCTCACTATTCATATCACTATCATAGAACATTTCCTTATTTTCTAACAAAGTCTGCATATAAATGTTCATTTTTATTTAATTAACTGATTTTTTTAGTAACTGCAACATTTTAGCTGTCACTCACAATATGAAAACACCAAAGAATTTGCCTTTTGGGTGCTCACAGTCTGTAGTTACAGTAGAGGCTGGGGAATATTCAGCATTTCTTGGTTTTGTGGTAATTTAGGGCAGAAAAGATGGAGATGTAATGAAGTTGAGTGAAGAACAGATTGGAGATTTGGGAGGCATTAATATAGAGCCTTTCCATTTCATCTCCAATCCATCTTTCTTTTTTTTTTTTTAACAACCCCTCCTTCCCAAATCTCTCTAAGGTTGTTCCTTAATAAGGCCTTAAGACGTGACTAAGCCTGAGCTTATTTGCTTTTTCATTGTGAGAGTGAATTGAAGATTTCGATTGGAATATTTGAGGTTGCTGATTTTATCCACTTATTCAGTATAAGTCTACTGACCATGTACCATATGCCAGGCTCTGTGGGATCCTGAAGTGTCTGCTCTCTGGGTTGCATCTTTATGGGGCAGGAAGCACATTGTCAAAAATAAGGCTTACTCATCATCCACTTGAGAAATTACCCATTTGAATTGGGCAGAGAGGAACTCAACATAGAGGCAGAGCGCATGCTGTTTGTTTTATTACTCACTTCTGGGAGTGTGTTTTAAAGTGTTGGTTCACAGAAGGGTAACCAACTGATCCCAGTTTTCAAGTTGGAATGGCCTGTATCATGGGAACACCCTCTGTCCCATGCAAACCGGGATAGTTGCTCATCCCATTTCAGTGAGGAGATGTAGGGGAGAGCAGAACGTTATGTAGAGAAGGAGGGAAGAAATGAAGACAACTGACAAAAACTCATTCCCTGAGGAAAGTTAGTGGAAAGGGAGGCAGTGCAGAGGAGTGAATGCCTCACTCCATGACCTCCATGGTGATTGCAAAATAAAGCCATCCAGTTCTCCAAATGATGCCTCTTTAGTTGACAGAACATATGCCTAACGTTGTCTCTCCTTTGAGAATCCTAGATGAAGTGTTGGAGGAAGAGCTTATGGCCTTCTTGTGAAAAGGCTGCAGGTGAAGAACTAATTGGTGTGCCAGATCATCAAATTGAGATTAGGATTTGGTGAGAGAGAGCGGCCAAGTCATAAAGAGATGACCACCAGCTTTATGTCTATATTTGACATACATAATCCCGTTTAGTCCCTGTTATTCAAGTTAAGCATCAGAAGTTTAAAGTAATCGGCCCAAAATAGTGAATGGCAAAGCTGGGAATTGAACAGAGCACTTCACAGCCCACAGTTTATTCTTTCCCCTATGCTCATGGTTGGAAGATTGAAAGATACCTCTCTGGCCTCATCTTCTCTTTTCCAAATGAACACACCCTGGGAGCCTTTAAGGAGATTACCAGGTCCTAGATCTGAACTCCTCAGCATGATTCCTACACCATTTAGCCCCTGCTGACTTCTCTGGTATTGTCTTGCCTCCTCTTGGCTTTTCAGACCATTTAATATGCTGTTCCCTTGTATGGAGGCCCCTTTCCTTCACTCCCCATCAGCCTGCTCATCCTTCAGGGAGGCGTCACATCCCCAGGAAAGCCTTTCCTCCTTGAAACAGGCTCTCCTGCTCTGTGGTTCTCATCACCTGTGTTCCAGCCCAGAGCCCACTTGGTAGCCACACGAGCATGATCACTGCTGAGTCCTCAGTGTTTGAAGTAGTTACATCATTGGTGATAAATATCTGTTGAATTAATGAATAAGGAACAAATACACCCAACTACAAAATGGAGTGAATTAAAATGTCTGTCAGATCATGACTCTCCTTGTTCACAGAGCCATGGTATCTCACTATAGGGAAAAGTGAGTCATGCCAGTTGGCCTCAAGACCTGCTGTGCTCTGGCCCCATGACCTGGCTGGCCACATTTCTTCCTCCATGTCTTTTTGCTGCACCCCCCATCTTCCCCCACGTATTCTAGCCTCCTTCCTGTTTTTTGGGTGGGCCAGGCACACTCCTACCCTAGGAACTTTGCATCGGTTGTTCCATCTTCCAGGGCATTCTTAGTTGTTCCTTAGACTTCCATATCTCCTCTTGTAGGTCTTTAACTCAAATGTCACTTTAGTAAGATTAACTCTGACTTGCTCCCCCATACTAAATGCTTTATTTTCCTCCATAACTGTACAAGTATTACTTTTGTTTATGAGTTCCCCCTGGTGCGTATTAGTAGGGGTTTTGCCTGTTTTCTTCATTGCTAAAACTTAACACCTTGAAGAATACTTGGCACATGGTAGGCATTCAGAAAACATTTATCAATTGAATTAAGTTAAATGGAATGATATTGCCTATTCTGTTTTCAGTCCATGCAAAAAGGAAGGGAAAGGTGAGAGGTGTGGCTTCATGTTCTCTTTGACTCCCACAGAGTTTTTTTACATGGTTGCATTTCAAGAGTTGTTCAAATCATACTGGTTGCTGTCATTGACATTCTAACTCTTTGAGTTTCTCCAAGGACTTGTGGCTTTCAGCCATGTTCATGTGCCTGATAAGATCAGAATAGTGACTTGTAAACCAAAAATACTGCCTGACAAAGCAGGAATTTTAGAAACAAGCCACTTTTTTTTTTTTCATTCAAATCACAAACCTATTGGCTTTAGCTAAGGATCAGTTGATTCCATGTCTGAATTTGTTTTTACGCCCTGACAAGCAAAGGAGCTATTTGTAATTTAAAATGCTTTTTGGCCTTTAACTTGGGTCAGACCAGTGACTAAAAGGATGAGCCTTGGCAATTTCTTCTTCAGTTTGAGTCTCTTCAGGAGTGATGTCCTTCTAAAGAGTCCATTCCTCCTAAATTGTTTTTTGGCACTTGAAAAAATTACTCTAGTGTGCATCTGTCAACAGTTCAGGCACTTACCTTTTCAACTCAACTGTTTATAATAGGTTCCCTAGCTCACATCCAGCCTTCTGTCTCTCTCAGAGCCTAGTATCATTGCTATTTCAAAAAAATCAGTTTGGGTAAAATTCAAAGCATAACATCAGTCACTATCTATGTACAATTTTTAAGGCCAGATTATAAGTTGTGTGATGTAACTTTATTTTTCAATAAATTTTTCTATCATGTCAGTTTCATTATCATGGAGATCTGAATGAACAATGTGAATGTGATAGCAGGCAATATTCTTCCTTGTTTTAACAAATTTTTCTAATATACAAAAAAAGGTGAGAGAAATGTACAGAAGAAGCCCACCACCTAGGCTCTACAGTTAACAGTTTGCTTTATTCCATGATATATCAATACATGAATATCTTCTCCCCATCCATCTATTCACCCTTTTTTAATGCATAGAAGTACTTTTAATCGTTAGATGTTTTAGCATGATGTCATTTACTAGAATTCGATATTAGTCACCAAACCAATTATGTTTATTTCTTTGCTATCTATAACATTAAGTTATTTTATTTACTAGCTGTCTCCCCAGCTGAACATAGCCTCAATGAAGGGAGCTTCATTCATGCTTGGCAGTTCACTAGTACACCCCTAACTCCTAAGTTGTTGCCTGGCTTATAGTAAGTGCTCAATAGATGTGCTGATATTGAATGAATGGCAGTATTTAAAAACCTGTGATGTTAGAATTTTAAGTCTGTATCATTGATTTGTTTCCATTCCTCCAACATCAACTTTGTGACCTAGATAAGAAGATATGTTAATTTATTAGTTAAAAAATGTAGATATTGATCTTCTATGGTAATGCTAGACCTGAGTCAGGTTCTGGGATAGAGTGATGACTGCCTTGGAAAACAGGCCTTGGCTTCGGGGCTTTGTGTAAAGAGCATGATGCTGGAAGTAGTTCAGGCATAGCCTCTGCTGCCTAGTAATATCAATCTGCCTACAAATCAATCACACCAGCTGATTAAACATTCCTCATTGACTTAACAAATCATGCATTCAAAAAATATCTGCTGACTTTCTACTGTGCTCTAGACTCTGGGAATTCACAGACACATAAAACATGGCTCAGTCCTCAAAGAGCATGTCATCTGTTAGGGGAGATCATGATGTATAATGGGGCTCTACCTCTTCATGATCTGAGAGGAGAGGTACTTATCTCAGTCTTAGGGAGTTAGGGAATCCTTTACCTGGGAGGTGATGGGAGCTGAGACTTAAAGGGAGTGGAAAGTGATAGATGTGTCAGCCATACATCAGCATGAGAGAAGATGGAAAATGTGGCATTAAAAAACCCAAGAACGTCATCATGGAACAGAGATATTGGCTGAAGGATGACCCTAAATGAAACTGGAATGCTAGGTTGTGCCAGGCTGGCTTCACCCTGAAGGAAGTGAAGATTTTCAGCAGAAAACTGCTCTAGTCACATATTTGTTTCAGAGAATACCTTGTCATCAACACAGAGGATGGGTCAGTTATGGAGCAGAGAAAAAAGGGCAATGCTGAAGGTCTGGGGGCTACTTACAGGAGCCACTGCAGAGTTTATGAGGGTGCAGTGATCTCTGTGATATCCTTGATGTAGATGGTAAAGCACTGAAACATTCTAAATGTCTTATGGTGGGGTGTATCAGGCAGGATTTCTGTCACAATGACTTGACCACAAGGGTTTATTGGCTCTTGTCACTGGAAATTGTTGAAATTGGCTTTAGGTGGAGCTGGATTCAGGATTTGGAAGATAGATAATCTTTACTGTTTCCATATCTTGGCTTTGCATATCTCTGGATTGGCATTTTTCTCAGGTAGACTGTCCTCATGAGGGCACAGAGATGACACCTTCAGCACTGGGCTTCCACCCTGACAGCCTTGTGAATGTAGCTAAAAGACAGCGACCTCAAAAGTAGCTCTGACTAGTCCTAGGGTAACTGCGACTGGCAGGACTTGTATCATAAACCCATCTTTCTGCTGAGTTTTGGTCAGGTAGAGTCCCCTGGGTTATGTGCCCTGTCCTTGGAGGCGTGGAGAGTGAGTCAATCATGAGATCCGGGTTCTGCCTGAATGGAAAAGAATTTCATGTCCTGGGGGAAAGGGCAGTTAGTTCCATAGAGTAGTGCCAGCAGCCCAGAAGGGGGCATCCCAGCTGATGGAATGAGTTCATGTACTGAGGTATTGTTCTGCTTTAACAAGCAGTGATGCGCTGTGGTTATTAACCCAGGGAGATACCTGTGGCATATTGTGTAAGTGAAAAAGGGTCCCAAAAGAGCAGGTGTAGTAGGATCCAATTTTGACTTGATCCGTAAGTCTAGGAGGAAAATCCATTAGCAGTGATTATTTCTAGGTGGTAGAATGATGGATGTCATCTTTATTTTCCTCATATCTTTCTCTATTCTCTGAAAAAGGTTTTACAATGAGGGCATATTTCTATTATAATCAAGAAAACAACAATAACAACAACAATAACAGCAACAACAAAAACCCCTGTTTCTATTTAGGTAAAAGAAAAACTTATCTATTGCAGAAGACTTGGTAAGAATTGATGAGGCCAGAAATGAGAAAAGTGACGAGAGGGAAAAAGGAGTTGAAAGATTTTTGAGAAGATGACACCCTTAGAACTTGGTGACTGACTGGCTGAGCGAGGAGCCCAGGCCGGCTGGTGGGAGGGTGTTCTGCCTTTGGGGACTTGGTGCAGGGGGTACCCAGCACTAGGGCCAGCTGTGGATAAGGGCCATCAGACAGCCTGTTAAAATGAATATTTGCACTTAGAGATTTTGAGGACTTAGTGGTGGAAAAACCAACCTTGGAGATTTATGCAATAAAAGAAGGGCCCATTTGACTCAGTAAAATGTTTGATTTACATTTTAAAAAGAGACATCTTACTTCTTGGTAGATACAGTATATACTTCATTTATTAAGTAGTTAGTAAGCTCTGTGAGGGCAGAAAATCATCTTTATGTTTGAAATCCCTCAATAACTAGCTTTAACCTGGTGTATAAAATAATGCTTTAAAATGTTTGTCATTGAATGAATTATTGAAGCTAAACTAACATTGGTTCTTAAAAAAGTCATCGCCATAATCTGCTCAGGAAACTCATCAAACTGATTTGTCACATGAGTGTGTTTGTAAATAGGTACTTCCGAAGTGCTTAAAATAATGCCTTTCTTAATAAAAAAAAAGTTTTTCCTAAGTTATTTTAAGACCATTGTTAATGTTTAACAAATTCCTTCTAATTTATATAAGTAAAAAAATCAGCTTGGTCTTACATACATACAACTTAAGCTCAAGAAACTGAGGTAATAGATTATATACAGGGTCCAGCAGAAGTAATAGCTACTTGAGTGTGGTTGGTAGGGTAATGATATAAGTGTAATAATTTATAGTTTTCATATGAACATATCACCTAAAATGTCATATGGTGTGCTTGAGTGTGATATTGTTATGTTACAGAATTATATGCTTATGATTTTGTAATAAAAGATTGTTTAATAAAGGTGCATTATTTGTGCCAGACCCTGTATTTTTCCCTGGGTCTTTCATGTGTGTTTTTGTCTACCTTACAACATTATTTTCGTCTGCAGCATGTTTATCACTACAGTTCACAAGCCCAGAAAATAAGTTATTTGGACTATGAGGCTATATATTAGAAGTGCTTTAAGGAGCGTGGGCTCTGGAACCAGCTGGCCTGGCTCTGAATCCCAACGTTGTAGTGTGTGGACTGCAATGGGGAATTTAACTCTCTCTCTCCATTTTCTCATCTGTACCAATATATTGTCAGGGTGTCATGAAGATACAATGAAATAGTCACTACAAAACACTTAGCACAGAGCTCAGCGCATAGTCAGAACTCAAATATCAAACATGTTTTAAACACACATTTTTCTGCCCACTGAGATGGAGTGATTTCAGAAAGCACAGGATTTCCTGTGTCCCATTTATGAGGGGATTTCTTTGATTTACCTTGAAATATGTAAATACCTTCTCTTTGAAACCCTCCCAACACAGCTAAAGTCTGTGTCCCATCTAAAGGCAAGGCAAAAAGACAAACCTTGGTTAGGTTTAGATCTCCACAAGAAAGGTCATTTTAGATAGCATCAGCCTATTTAGGATGTCACCATGCAGCACCCAGCTGCTGGCCAGCTCCTTGGAAGCTCCCATAGGCTGGACCTGCCTTTATTTTCAGATCACCTGTTGCGCAAGTCACAGCTGAGCAACCCCTCATGCTGCCAATCCCCAGTGACCTGCGAAGATTTAGTGTTACCTGGGAAGGAATAGGGAGGGTCTAATCATCACTCACGAAATGCAGTGGTGCCATTTGTAAGCACTGCTGGTATTTCTCCTTAAGTGTCATCTGAGGTCCTTAAACTGCACCTGCTGGCTGTTGATCCTCAAATTAATGTCTCTAGACAAGAGAAAGGAGTTGAAATCGAGTGTTTGGATGAAAATTTAAATAGAGAAATTGTATTTGTAATTCAGCCTTCATACAGTGTCAGAGGTGATTTAATACCAAATTATAGTCACAATGCAGCAAAGGCCTACCATTTCTCACAAGTTTTTGAATAAATTATTTACTTCCCCTCCCTCTTGCTACTCAAACTATACATTGGGGAGATCTTTGAAACAAAAATATAAACATGCATGACTTTTTTCTTTCTAGGGTTTGACAATCACTTTATTTTTTACTATATCTGAGTGTGTTTTAACATGAAATAAAACCTATTAAGTGTTTTAGATGCTAGATTATTTCTTTTTTTTTAAAGTGCCCACATAAGGATTATATCACTGAACTGTAGAGACATATCAAAGCATGAAGCTGTGGTCACCACATAACTTTTCTGAAGATAAAAAACACGTTTCAAAAGTGTCAGATTCTAATTCAAAATTTTTACAATACAAAGTTTTACAAAGAAATATTTAAAGAAATAATTCTTGACATTCTGAATGCATATAGGGTCTCTTTCCTACCCGATACGGCTTCAAATACCCCCCCTGTCCAGCTCCTCAAAACAAAAAAAGCAGTGATTGCCTCTTGTTGGCAGTAGAATTTATCCAGTAATTTACTTCCCAGCCAACTACAGCCAATGCCATTGCCTCTGGGCACTTGTTCAAAAACACAGAAATGAAATAACAGATTGGTGAGACATAACACAACTCCCCAGTCACAACCCTATTATCTCCTCATTCTGTCACCCCCATTAGGCAAAATCCTGGGAGAATGGATGGTGATAACTCAGAATTTATGCAGCTCGCTCATCTCCACAGTTCAGGCTTCCAGCCAGAGTTCCCTCCTCCATCTTCACTCATAGCATTGGAGAGAAGGGCCTGAGGCTTCCGGCGCCCAGGCCTTCGCTGCAGGCCGCCCTGCCCAGCTCAGAGGGCTGTGTGCTGACATCCTGACAGAACCAGAGCCAGACAAAGGAACTAATTTCCTGTTTGTTGACCACCCACCTGTGATGAATATGACTGTGTTGAATGAATATGTACTCTGGATTTTACTCAGTGTTGAGTATCTCTCCATTTAGGTTTTTTATACCTGTTCTCTTCAGGTCCAAGTAAAGCAAAAAGCCTTTGCTTCATTTAACATTGCGGGCCTCTGCAGGCTCGCCGCCTTGAAAAACAGGTTTCTGAGGACAGAATGAATGTACAGGAGTGTCTTGTTATTGAGAGAGAATTATTTTTCTGATTGTTGACTTCTGGTGAAATTTTTTTTAATTATAGGCATAAGAGGCAAATGTTTGATGAGGGTTTGGGGCTGCTTTCCCCCTTGGTCAAGTGTTAAAAGTGAAGTTTTAAAACTCATAATTATGAGGGATCCAGAGGAAAATGCCTTTTCTCTTCCAGAATAGTCTGTTCTGTAGACCAGACACTGTTCATTGAGGTGGGTGGCTTTTCAAAGTGGTTTACATCACAGTGAGCTTTACCTTTTATTTTTTCTTTAGTCTATTCCTTAGTTCAAAATATAGCCCCATAATTACATCTTTCATTAAGTAATTCTTAGAGGATCGGGATGATGTTGCTTGGTTTTCCCCCCAAGTCCTCTTTTTCCCAGCGGGATGGTGAACCCAGCTGGAATCCAAATAGATTGTGTGGGGCCCACCAACAGCACCCCCAACCCCATTGCAAACCATTGATTCAGCCCTGCTCCCTACAGAGTCTGGTTTTTAATGGGTAAAATCCAGATGAGGGCATTTCTGTCAGGAGACCGCATCCTTGTTCTGAGGAAACAGGAAGGGGGAAAGCACACAGCTGAATGCTTTTTAAACAAATGTATTTTCCACTAACAAAAGCAGTATTTGGTTCAGGTTAATCCATCCTGAAGAGAATTATTCTCGTGGAAATGTTTTGTTGGAATATGGCGGGGGCGGGCAATTCCTTACCCGCCCCCACCCCCTGGGTAAGGAAGAACAACGTAAAATGAAAACATTTAATTATGTGCGAGATGGCTCGTTGTTAAATTTGTAATTGTTGTTTCTTCTTGCTGGTGAAATCCTAACTGCCCTGCCCTTTCCTTTCCATATCAGCTCATACCCCAGACAACAGCTTCCTGGGGTTTGTGGTGGAGCAGCATCTGAACTCCAGCGACATCCACCACATTAACGAAATCAAGAGACAGAACCAGTCCCTTGTGTATGGCAAAGTGGATAGCTTCTGGAAGGTAAGTCAGTCTTATCTGTCTGTCTGTCTGTCTCTTTCTCTGAAAAGATGCTTGTTGGGTAACTTAATTTAAATTTGATCCAGGGAGTAATCAAGCCCAAGTGCCCTGGGCTTAATGGAATCTGCTTAGAAGTAAACAAGAATGTGCAAAGATTTGGTTGCTCACCATTTGGGTATCTATCTAATAAAGGCTGTACCTGCTCATCTGCATAGTGGCTGCCCCACAAAGCCCTTCACTCTTTGCATGTTGAAAGTGACACATTACAGCTTCTTTCACATCTCGTATTTGCATCTGAAAGCCAGGTTCCCACAGAAGCTGGATATCTCTTTGGAGCAAAGCATTGCACAGAGGGACCCTTTGCCAAGTGGCTGTTTGCCTCTGCCTCTTGGGAAATATTGTGTAAAGACAGGCAGCTCCCTTTGCGTGGGGAGTGCAGGGGCCTTCGCATCCGCTTGGCTGCAGTCAGTGCTTGCGGTGGTCAGTATCCAGCCAACCAGGAAAGGAAAATGCCTGCCAGAACTGTGGGCAGTTTGCTCAGGGACATCTTGGATAAAACAACATTCTTGGCCACAGGCTGAGCTGGGTTTTCCAAAAGTTCTGGGCTGTTGGGCCCTCAAGGGCCCCTTGGCTCTTTGGGATGATTTCCAGAGCACATCTGGGGAAGGTCAAACAGGAAAAGAACCAATTGACATGACATGCAAATATCTTGATTATTTTTGAGGACATGTTTGTATAGTTCGGAACAAACTCTAAGAGTTCAAAATAGGCTTCTTTCTAAACATAAAAGTGAATCACTTTCTGGAATGATCAGGAACTGCGGTCTCACATGATGGTGCCTCGTTTATTGAGGAAGGTAGAAGTCAGCTCACTGAGGAAGCACATGTGATAAGTACCGGGTAAGAATTCGCTGCTGTTGGTCTTCTGACCCATGTTCAAAAAAGGCAAAGCACTGCTGCCCGCTCTTCAGTCTTAAAATTCTAACTGTGCCAAAGAGACAACTCAGTCGGCCTGTTTCCAGTGAAGTGGATTTAATTCCAGATTACTGTCTTTGCTATAAATGGCTAGAATTTTGTCTCCATGTTGTACACTGGTTCTCAACCGGGAGCAGTTTCACCCCCCAAGGTGACATGCGGCGGTGCCTGGAGACAATTTTGGTTGTCATGACTGAGGGGAGGTGCTACTGGCATCTAGTGGGTGAAGGTCAGGGGCGTTGAGAAACATGTCACAGCACACAGGACAGCCCCACAACAAAGAATTATGTGGCACAAAGTATCAGTAGTGCTGAGATGTGGAAACCTGGGCTGGTAAATAAGATTTTCTTCCTACTTCATTATTCCACATTTTCTCCTCTCAAGTAAAACAAAACCAGGCTAGATTATAAATGGTTATTTAAGAGCTTCCCATAAATTTATACATCCTTCTATGAAAATTTGCCCATGCTAACAAGACATTATTCAACTAACTTTCAACCCAACTTGAGTTAAAAAGGGCTCATTGGCATTCTCATTCTCAGCTCGATTGTGAAATGAATGGAACATGTCACTGGTTTTAGGAAGGCGTGGGCTCTTTAAAAAAAAGAAGTGTAACTGCCTTCTCCTCTCTGCATCTGCTCGAAGAAAATAATTTGCATGTCTCTATAGACTTGACCTTCAAATTATATCACTTCTGTTTTGAAAGCAAGTGCAGCTTCCTGCAAGGTGCCTCTGGCAGCTTTTTTGGTTTTCCTAGAAAACCAAAACAACAAAGCAGTTCTGAATGATTTGGGGTGACCTTTTCTTGGATAAAAAAAGGCTGCCGCTGAAAGGATGATTTCTTGAGGCCAGGTGGAATCCCAGAAGTATGAATCATGTGATTTGGGGTGTGATCTGGAAATTCTTCCAAAATTCCGTGGATGACCTGACCTTTCAAGTACTGTGCATTGGTAAACTATTACACAATGCTGAGTGGCAGTGGGTCTACATTACTCTGTCTAAATACCAAAAATCTGGGCTGTTATTGCAGTTTTATTATGTCATCATTACCTGGCATTCTTTGATGAAAAAAGTGCAAAAAGATGAGAAGTACTGTAAAGTTTTCACATGAATTCAGGACATCTCCTCAAACTTTTGAACACAGCACAGCATGTGAGAGTTTAGTATCTTTTTTCAAACACATCCTCCTCCCATGGTATCTAGTGTGTGTTCAAAAAGAATGGATGCACCTTTTAAGTGTGATGTTATAGCACCCGCATTCCCCGAGTTGCATTCAAAAGCAACTTGAAATGGAAGGAAGTTTTTGGAAGTTGCTTTTCCCACCCCTTCCTCCATTCTCTCCCTGCACAACCCCCACCCCCATCCTCCTTTGCCTCAGAGACCTTTGGGAAGGAGAGTGACACTGTCGGTCTTGGGAGCGTTAGGATCACAGTTGAGAACGTGGGTGTGCACCGGTGTGAACCAGAGGATCTCAGGAAGCCCTCTCCCTCTTCCTCTTCAGATTCTAGAACTCACTGAAATTCTGAAGGCACCTGCTATGCTCTCAGTCCTGCCTCACCATCCTTCTCCTCCTCCTGAGGGAATCTCCGCCCCTGCTGGGGCACCTGAGTGGGGAATGGCACCGTGTGACCCCTTGACCCATGGCTGGTTGGCCCAGGGGTTGTCCTCTGCTCCAAGGACAGAGGTGGTTGGTGGTTGGCAATTGTGATTCTGGCTCAAAAAGCCAACCTATGTCAGTGAGAATTTTCACTTGGCATTGCAAAAGAGAGGAACAGTGACAACCATGGGGACAGAAATTAAAAGGATATATCCATAGTTATGAGGTCAAAGGAGAAGCCTTCCAGAAGTCCAGTGATGCAGAAACAGGACCAGTTTGGAAAGGGAGAGGGTGCTCTCAGAGCATGATGGGCAGAATCACAGGGAGGAGAGGCGCCACTGTAAGAGATGCGGGTGCTCTGAAGGGGCAAGACAGACAGAGGTAACCCATGCAGCCAGGAGAGAAAGAAGAAGCAGCTGCCAGTGTTCTGGAAAGCTTTCTTTTTTTTAGATCCTACATCTTTTTATCACACTCTGTTCCCTTGCAGTAGCCTGAGTGGTTTCTGCCCCTTATAGTCACGTCAAGGATGTCTACTATAGTACAGGGTAGGGCAGAAGTGGGTTTATAATTGTTGGTATGGAAAACAATACAATAATTAATAAATAATAATACACGAATAAACTCTGTTTCGCATACTTACAAGTGTAAATCTGCTTTGCCACACCCTATACATAGGCCTTCCCTGCATTCCAAATGCCTAGCAGGAAACACAGCCTGTTAAGTACAGAGCCGAGGAGGAATAAGCTACTTCTTCAACTCCTCCCCCTGGGCCCCCAATTCATGGCCAAGGAATCTGTGGTCTTGTCCTGTTGTTATAATATATGGTGGGTGGGAGGGAATATTGCTATCTGACTCCAGAATCCCAAACACACCAATTTAGGAATCATCTCTGCCCAAGACCCTTAACATCAAATGACACTTCTTAGAGCCTAATCCCAACTACAAATCTCTTTCTTAGCCCAAGAACCCACAATTCTAGGTTCCAGACATCTACTGATGTCCAGGCTGATCCAGGCAGACTTACCATTAGTTTCAGCTAACACATGTGCCAGGAAGAGGAGTCTGTCCAATGTGGCCAAAGACAAGGTCCTTCAACATCGGGGAATGAAAAATTAGCCAATTATGTAAAAATAAGAGATTTTGAAAATTACGGAAATTAAAATTAATTGAAGTCTTACTTAACTGTATTATTTATTTCCACATTTCTTTAAAAATAGCCGCCTGGCCCTGGCCAGGTTGCTCAGTTTGTTAAAGCATTGTCCCAATACACCAAGGTTGTAGGTTCAATTCCCAGTCAGGGCAACCAGTGAATGTATAAATAAGTGGAAAAACAAATTGGTGTTTCTCTCTCTCCCTCTCTCTTTACCTCTGTTCTTCCCTCTCTCTCTTTCTCTCTCTCAAAAAAATATAAAACTAAATAAATTATTCCCTCCCTCCCTACCTCCGTTCTTCCCTCTCTCACTCTCTCTCTAAAAAAAAGAAATTAAATTAAGTAAATTAATAAAAATAAAAATAGTGGCCTGAACATAACTGACTCTTCTGTTGATAGTGCAGGGTCAGCATTTTACATATCCCTGATCCCACCAGGATTTTTAAATTACTTACTGATACACAGCTGCGCTAAGGTAAATGTTCCGAAGAAAATGAGCGCCTCCGGGCAATAAGCATAGCCTCTGAACCACAGCCTGGGGCTCAGAGTGGTCCCACAAATCAGCAGCGTGTGAGGCAGAGAACTACTTTGAGCCTTGGTTCCTGGCCTGTGAGAGGGGAGCAGTAGCATCTGCCATGTAGAGCCGGCTGCTCTGTGTGCAGATCACCTGGCATCTCGTTCAGATGCTGACTGTGCAGGTCTCACGAGCACCCAGGTAATGCTGAGATGCTGTTTTGAGTAACAAGGCCTTGGAGTGTTTAGCATTGTGTAGAGTGGTTGGCACTGAGTAGCTGACCAATCAGTGAATAAATAATTCTACTTTCCTCTTTACTTTTGCCTTCCTGCCAGCTCTCATGTTACTTTTTTACTCTTTGCACCTGATTCCAGTCACCCCTCAATCTTACTTCCCGCTCACTACCCTTGAAAGGCTGTTACTTCTGGTCTGATGCCCAGCCCCTTAGAATGGGGTGAACCTATGGTAAGCAGTGGTCTCTTAAGAGGAAGTGAGAGATGCAGTCGCTTATACAGTGGCTGCTTACTGTGCAGTGTGGCTTAGTGATTAAGCACAGAGACTCAGAACAAAAATAACTGGGTTCAAATCCTGCCTCTGCCACCAGCTGCCTGATCTTAAGTGATTTATTGAACTTCACCTGGCCTTATTTTTCATGGAGATGATAACAGAATTTCTGTATCGATTAAATGAATTAACATATGCAAAGTGCTTATATTAACTCAGAGTAAGTCTGCTGCTATTAGTAATATCAGTTCTGGGGCCAGATTGGAAACATTGTAAGAATATATGTGGCTTTGAGATTGCAATCGGGGGTGGTGGCAAACTAAAGCCTTTTAGGAATTGGCAAATACAGTCCTGCCCAGAGATATTCAGATTCCAATTTTTAAACTATCTTAGTAGTTGGCAAGCTCGGGCCCTCAAGCCAGATGTAGCCAGCCACCTATTTTTGTAAATAAAGTTTTATTGGAACACAGCTACACCTGGTGGTTGTCATTGGCTGCTTTTGCACTAAAATGGCAGAGTTGCATAGTTTTGACAGGAACTCTCGAACTAGCAAAGCCAAAGACATTTATTATCTGGCCCTTTACAGAAAAAGTTCAAGACCCCTGAAGTATCATCAATACATCATGTTCCAAGTAAATCAAGTCTCCTGTAGGACACATTTAGCCAACAGTTCCTGGCATCAGAGGTCTTTTTAATTTGTTTGAGTATTCTTGACTTTTTTTTTCTTTCTGTATGATTGAGACTAATAGATAAGCAATATGGAAAAAATGAAGTGTGGTTTTTTTTTTGTTTTTTTTTTTAACTAAAATCTCTGTTACTCTAAAGACAAAACCCCAGGCCCTGAGCCTGGTGTCTCTTAGTAGGCATTCAGTGGGGCTTCCACTTATTCAACAGCTAATGCATTGATAATAAGAGGCCTTATATTAGTGCGCTTAACTTCCCTGAGCACCCACAGCCATCGTTTAAGGAGGTGCTTGCCCATTCCTTCTGAGGAAGCGAAGGCAACTTTTCCCTTCCTTCATCGCCCTGGGGAGGACGTAGCCTAAGGCAATGGAGTGACTTGGCCAAGGTCCTACAACAGATGATGTGATAAGTCCAGAGCCAGGATCAGTGTTCTGACTTCTTCTCTTAGGATCCACCTCCCTGCTACCACTTGCTGGAGGAGCCGTTCCTCTGCCCCTACCCTGGAGGCCGAGTCCAAGTTTAGAGCAGCATTTGGAAGCCAGGAAGCAAGGTCTACATGAGTGACTTCTGGAAGCAGCAGAAGCCCGGGGTAAATATTGGCCTAACAGGTCAAGTGTTGCTCCTGGAGCCTCATCACACAAAGGGTGAAGTCAGCAACAGCCTTGCAGTCAGTTCTACAAAGAGTAAATGAGCCCTGTTTGAGCAATTCAGATTGTTTCCACCTCCAGACCCCCTTGCCCAGCCCTAGCCTGCCTGGCAGCCACCGCCCTCAACCAGTGTCAGCTGAGTTTGGAAAGCTCCTTTTATCTACACATTCAAGACTGTGTGGTTTTAAAGCACCCCCTAAAATGACACATAGTTTAATACCCACAGGCCTAAGAAGTAGGGCAGCCCACCTTCCAGAAATGAGATGTGACTTTTCTCTTCTCTCCATCTCTAATTTCTTGCCCTTCTTAATCCATTCTCTACACAGCAGCAGCCAGGGTGATCTTTTAAAAAATGTGAATGGATTGTGTTTCTCCTTTTCTCAAAAACCCCCAGTGGGGTCATTTTAAACTTAGAGCATGTTGCACTTACAGTGGAATCCAGTCTCAGTAGTGTGACCTAGTGAGGTTCTCTGCGAGCAAGCCACATGTGCCCGGCACCCACCCAAGCTCTGGCCACACAGGGTCCCGCATGCCACTCTTACCCTGGGGCTCAGCCAGACCTCTCTAACAGCTGCCACCTGCCCTACTCTGCCCCCACCCCAGCCTCCTTGGGCCACCCTGTCCCTCACATATGCCCTCAACTGTCACCCTCCTCATCCCTATCACAGCATCCTCTTCCTTTCTTTTAAGTAATTTTAATCATTTTATGATCGCCTATTTACCTTTTTCTGTCAGTCTCTTCTTAATACATAGACTGTAAGGTTTCTGAGGGCAAAAATCAGTGATTTTGCTTTCCCCAACACAGTGCCAGGTACCTAGTAGGTGCATGCTCAGTGCAAACTACTGGATGAATGCATCAATCTCCTTTTGATTTCGTTAAACGCAACTTACCTGGGGATCCTGAGGTATGACTTGGAATGCGTTTTGCTTTGGTCATTGCCATGTGCTCTCAGGTACAAGGGACGTTAGAAGAAGGGATCTGACAGAAAAGGAGTAGAGCTATACCTGTACAAATTCTGCAGAGCACATGGAGATCTCTAGGTTTTCAAAACCCCTGGTGAAATTAGCAGCAAGATGGCACGGGAAGAAGACACGGCACCGGGGGCAGAGTCTGGCTTCGGGCCAGCGCTGCTGTCAGCCTCGTGATTTCTGGGCAGGTACCTCCAGCCTCTGTTTTCTCACTTGCATGCGGGAAGGTACTGGTGAAAAGGAATGAATTATTATACAATAACATAACAGACCTTAAAATAACGATGCCAGGTATAAGAGCCAAACATAGAAAAGAGTGTATGATGTGCGGCTCTGGGTATATAAAACTCTAGAAAATTCAGACTAATCCATAGTGATTGAAAGCAGAAGGGTGGTTGCCTGACGAGGGGTGAGAGAGGTCGGTGGGTATGTCCACCATCTTAATTGTGGTGATGGATTTATGGTATATCCACTCATGCACACTTATAAAATTGTGTGCTTTAAATATGTGCCGTTTATTATATGCCAGTTATACCACAACAGTGCTGTTAACATAAATTAAAATTGGCAAGCAGTGAGCTTAGGGGCCAAATTTGACCTATGGCCTGCAAGCTAAAAATGCTTTTTTCATTTTGAAAGTCTTAAAAAAAAACCAGAAACTAAAACAAAGAATATGTGACAGACCTTATGCGTTCCCACAAAGTCTAAAAGACTTGATATCCATTCCTTTACAGAAAAAGTTTGCTAACCCCTGGATGAGATCAGTAATTGTTTACCTATGTTCTTGGGCGCCCTGGCCAGGGCCCCCTGCTGTGGGAAGCCGGGGGCAGCCACAGGGTGTGGGTCCCACCAGCCACAGCAGCTCTGATTTATCTCCAGGATAGATTTGGATTCCAGTCAGAGTTCACTGGGAAAAGGGTTCAATTGCTTTAAGCCACCAAAAATAAATCTTGAAAGTCTCTAGACTAAGTGACCTCTGAGCCTGAGATAGACTCTCGTTCTAAAAACTATGTAATTATCACACTGATTTGGTTGACTTGGGTTTAGCTTAAATTAATGCAAAATTGGAAAGGGGAGTAGTTTGGAGAACTGCCATTTTGTTTCTTAATACAAATTAACTGCTCTTAGTTATATATTGTTTTACGAAACCACCAAAGGCCTTTGTAATTAAAGAATGTACTGAAATTCTTGAAAAGAACACCTTTTTATAAGCAGGTTTAAACCTTGTAGTCCTGTTTCTTCTTTAATCTACTTGGCCAGACCTGTCTTCCCAGATAATGTAGATATAAACCAGATAAATTAAAACCTACCTTGAGTCAAATTGGCATACATTCTGAAAAAATGAAATTGGAATCAGTTTTGTTGAATTTGCTGGGAAATTTAATGTGATTATGGCTCTTGGTTCTGGTTTTAACCAGAAGAACATTTAGAAGCATCTCTATATCTCCCCCACTTTATTCCCCTTGGGGAAAAGTCAGTCAGAAGAGACCTCATTATGATCCCTTGAGACCACACTTGCCAGTGGCAGGGAGTGCCTTGCTTTTCCTCGGGGAAGAGCTAGGTGTTCCAGCAGAGGTGAAACCTCTCCAGGGCAGCCCAGCACCAAGTCTTGGTCACCTTTGCGTGGTTTTTCATCTGGCACGTGATAAAGTACAGTCAATTCCAGAACCTTTTCCCAACATTCAAGTATAAATTTTTGGGGGGCAGAGGGGGCAGGGGTGGTAAAGGTAACAGAGAAGAGAAACCAAATGCAAAGAGAAACATCAGAAATGAATCACTGGCTTTGAAGATTCCAAAGACTACAGCCCAGAGGACTTAAGGATTTTCCAGAAAGTGTTGGCTGTGTGCTGACTGTAATCTAACCCCGTGTGGCATCGTCGTAAGCATGTCAGTGTTTGATGAGCAAATTTGTACAGGAATGACCACTGAACTTAGGGGACCTTTGGGTAGCCTTTCTTCTGACTCATCAGCCTCGTGGTCTGTTCCCTGTTTCAGCAAGTTTTCTGCTATCATCTTAAACCTGTTGATGTTTACTTGTTCCATGAGCAGAAAGAACAGATTCTCCTTGTACAGCAGGTCCTTGAATAACGTCATTTCATTCATCATCCTTTCACTATGATGTTGATTAAAAAAAAATTAATTCCTGGTTAGGGCCACTGTCTGTGGAGTTTGAATGTTCTCCCCATGACTACATGGATTGTCTCTGGTTTCTCCAGTTTCCTCACACGTCCCAGAGATGCGCATGTCTGGTGAACTGGCATGTCTGTGCGGTCCCAGTCTGAATGAATGTGGGCGTGTGAGTGGCCCTGTGATGGAAGGGCGTCCTTTCCAGGGTGGGTTTGTGCCTTGAGCTCTGAGGTACCGGGAAAGGGTCTGGCCACCCATGACCTTGAACCGGATTAAGTGGGTTAGAAACAAATGATTTTGTTAAATTCATCTCTCTTAAATGTATGTATAGCTCACATTTATTTCGGTTCGCAGGCCAGCGCTCAATCCACTGAGCCACACCATCACATTTATTTCAATGTTTATCATTAGAAGGGTTTTGGCTCTTCAATTAGAAGTTTGGTGCTGTTTTTGTGACCAGGAATATGCCATAGGAAGGTAACTCTTGTTTTTATCAATCAGCCTATGGTAAAGTTGGTTCTGATATGTTTTATTTCCCTTAAAGTCTCAGTATCCAAGAATGTATCCTCCACATTAAGTGAGGACTTGCCATAACTGTGTTTCCGCCCAAAGCACTAATTGGAGACAGTCTGGAGCAGTTGGCGGAGCTCTGGGTGGGAAAGCAGACATCCAGATTCTCATTTCAGCTATGCCACTCACTGGCAGCTTGTCCTTGGAATTGACTTGCCCTCGGGTGTCACTTTCCTCATCTGTAAAACAAGGCAGAGGACTGGATGTTCTTTTGTTTTGCTCCCCAGAGTTCCATGTTTCTATAATCTAAACTCCTCCTTGGCCTTCTCAGATTCTTTCAAGAGCAAGGGCACAGAGAAGACAGCCTACAAGACAACTTTATGGGCCACCAGGAATAGGACAGAGGGGTGATAATTGGTCCAGGCCAGGCTTCGAGTCCATAAAACCAACTGCCCGAGGAAAGGATGGGGTTGCTGTGACTTAACATCCATGTGTATAAAAGAGATTTAAGGGATTTGTTCACAGTAAGCTCGTATGAGTCAACAGTATGGAGAACTGCCAACAATTTATAATGGACCCTTAGTTGATGCATAACATGGAGAATGAAGGGCTGTTAGTTCCCATCCAATTGAGAGCACCTAGCGTGTTCCATTGCCTAATGCTCTGGGCATGTGGGTGCACTTCCTTTCTCTGCACTGAAGAGCCCAGCTGGGAACTTGGGGTACCAGGAGCTCTGGCTGGGGAGCCAGACTGGTGGGCTCCCGGCCGGGCTCTACAATTACTAGCTGTGTGATCTCAGGCAAGTGCCTTGGGCTCCCTGTGCCTGTCCTCTCATCTGTAAAATGGGTGGTAATAATAAAACCCTACTTTATGGTTTTTATGAAGATCATATGAGTGAATAAATATAAAGGTATTAGAACATTTCCTGGTATTCATTCAAGCCCACGCTAGTTTGCTGTTATTAATACTATCTAGGCAAATCAGAACCTTTTGATCAGAAGAAGTAAAATGTGGGTGACTCACAGCCATGCTTTATGGAGACTGACTGAGGAAACTGACATGTCTGGCCCGGGGAAAAAACAGGCTTATTTGAGGCTGCACGTGGGTGGGCAAGGATTCCCAAGGGGTGGCAAACAAATGAGGAATCTGATTTGTCCTGGGTGACCCTCGAGAGGACAGAAAATAGGCTGCTGGTGAAAATGCTGAGTTTTCAAGGAATAGCAGGGGTTGTAACTCAGCCACCCAAAGATGAGGTGAGCCACCTGGGAAGCCATCAACCTCCTGTCGCTGTTAGCTGCAGGGACGTTGGCAGGGCTTTGGGAAAGGTGTCATTAATGCCAGGGGGACGTGGGACTGCCTGGGCCGTACCTGCAGCCCCGAGGTTCTGTACTTGCAGAGTGCGATGCAGAGAGGCAGGGGGAACACCCTGTGGAGGGCAGGCTAATCCACGGGCTGAGAAGCACGGGTCCAGCTGGCTGTTCTTTTGTCAGGACACAGCTTTATGCCTGAAGCCACAGATACAGCCTTGGACCCCTCCGATCAACTCTAACTCGCAGATATTTTTGTTTAGGCAGCACAGTAATTTTTAAATTGGAAACTTTGCCATTTGGGAAGGTTCCTCTGGAAAGCTGGAATTCTTGGCTTCTCTTGAAAATGTAGATGGCGTGGCAAATTGGACTCACATGCCAGAGATTGGCTCGAGCTGAGTAGTAGCTGACCCATGGTTGGTGCAGGGATTCAAATGATGACAGCCCTCGAGGGGCCTTCTCTAACCCTCTCCATGACTCGTGTGGCCCCCAGAGATATTTCAGTTTGCCACCTTGCACTAGGGAGGTCAGGAAGACGCTAACCATTTTTGTCCAGTCCTCTCCAAGAATAGGTTTCCTCTGAAGAGGGCAGTTAGAAAAGGAGCTTTGAATGGAATAAGGAATTCCTTGTATATCTAGGCCAAACCATCCTCTGAATGACCTGTTTGGAAGTCTGTCAAGTTTTGAGGCGTAAGGGTGGGCAGAAAGGAGACCACGGCCGCCTTTTCAGTGTGCGGCTCCAGCGGGAACCCCAGGTTCTTAATATCTGTAAATTACACCTGAGGTGATTTCTTCTCGTCTGCACCTCGCCCACAAGCACTTTCCGCTTGATGGCCCAGCCCTGACTGGGCTGCCAGAGCTTCTCCAGCCAAATTTCCCTGTGGTTGAAACTCAGTTTTCTTTGGATTGACGGTTGGGGTGGATGGGAAAAATGCATAGCAACTGACACAGTATCTGGGACTTGAAGTCCGTTGGCTTATTGCTCTCTCATAATGTGGTCAAGTCTTCAGATTTCTTCCGTCCTGGGAGCAGGAAGCTCTGCTTAGAATGCACTGATCAACCCTCTCATGGCTACAGTTTCTAGCAGTAGCTCTGTTGTAGGTCCAGAGGTCCATGCCTTAGGTACCTGGCATGGTTCTCTGGAACAGTACAGATTTATGGGGTATTTTGCTTAAATGATTTCCAGCCTGTGTTCCAAGGAAAGGCAGGAAAGCTTACATTGCTTCTCAGAATATAGGTCAGTAATCAGCAAACGTGCCTGGTCATAAATCCCAACTGGGGACTCAAACTTCAAGATGCCAGAGACCTTCCTCATTCTCAAGGGACCTGGGAATTCTTGGCTAAAAGAATCACAGGCTCCAGGTGACTCTTTTAAAAAGGCAGTTTGGGAAATGCTGCACTAGGGAGTCACCAGTTTTCCTAAATCAAGAAATCTTAATGAGCTCCTCCTTTCCATGCACAGTGTATGGCTGCCGTGTAACCAGCAACCACCGCATGCTGTAGGAGGCAGAGATGCCCCTGTTTTCCCTGGCTCCCTCCTGGGCTCCAGGCCTTTGCCTTCTAGTGCAGCTCACACCAGCTCCTTGACCCATCCTCTGTGGACCCTGCCCTCTTATTTCCACATTCACAGCCAGTTGCCTAAATTAATCCTTGCGAGGGTGCAATCAGCTGATAAAGGTTCCGGTGAAGTCTCTCTCAAGAATGCTTGCCTTCTATTCCAATATTCAAAGAATTTGTAGGAATTTGAGAGGTTGCAGAGCACTTCCACATAGCCTCATGAAGCATGTGTCAGTTTTACAGGTGATACAACAGCCTCAAAGACATTTAGAAGAAAACAATCCACTTTAATGTAGGGATGAGTGATAGACTCGTTGATGTCATGCATTCGACTATGACAGTGGTTCTTTAGAGAGGTCACTGATGGTCCAGAGGTTTGAGTAGCGAGTGGTCGAGTTTTAGGCCGGATCGCAGGTGCCTCCAGAGGCCTTGGAGGAGCCTGGGATTGGAGAGTAGCTTTCTGGATGCCCCTGAGGAGAACCCCAAGCTTGTTGTCTGCTCTGTCGGTGACTGGCAGTCCTCCCAGAGGCATGAACAGCTGAGTGAAAATTACTGCAGCTGTGAGAAAAAAACATAAAAGCATTGTGGGTGAAAAGAGGTCCCTTGTGCTCAGCAGAGGGTCTCCTTGGAAAGCCCGGGCTGGCCTGGGTAGCCGGAGGCTGAGGCAGCCAGCAAACATCCTGAGGGTGGGGTGCTTCTGTGAGGTTCTGAATCACTGCCTGCCACTCTAATAGCACTGGGACGAGTTCATTTGTAGCTCTTAGTAAACACAGCTGTTGTGGTTGTAATCGCCTTGAGGCTTTTTACTATAACTCCAACCCTAACAGTTTGGCAACTGATAGGGGAACAATGGTGTTTAGGGATGAGAAAAGAAGATGCCGTCTGTGAGCAAAGAAAAGACTTAGGGCTACCTGTAGACAAAAGCCACTGAGCGAATCCAGAAACCAGACCTGTGAAAACATGCTCCACATGCAAGGAGGCAGCCTCCCAGGTAGTGACCAGAGGGTCTCCGGTGCCCAAATGCTGAACAGCAGAGGAGGAGCCAGACAACCGGGCAGAAAAGAGTTATAAAAGCCTGGCAATATTGTTCCCTTCAAAACAAACAAAAAAAAAAGGTTGGGGGGTAAAATCATTCTTGAAAATAGAGGGAGACTGAATACCTCTGAATTTATAATGTCCCGAAAGGCATGGCTGTCTGAATGTGAATAGGCACAGATTATAAGAACTGAGATACTGTTTTTTGACTGATGTTTTTCCCCCAAATAGACCGTTTGTTAAAGAGCAGCTTACAGGAAAGCTGCTTTGGATGAAAATTTTAGGCAGAGTCCAGCTTCCTCCCAAAGCACGGTCACAGACTGAAGGGACATACATACCTGTACTCACCGTGCCAGGCAGCACTCGGTTGGGCTGGGCGGACATAACAGTGCTGCTCCGCCTGGGATCCTGACCCTCATGGCAAAGCCTGGTGGTGAGCCCACACGGCCCCTGGTAGCCTCTCAGACCACCCCCCCCACTCCGCCCCCAGGGTGTGTAGTCCCCGGAGACTCCAGAGACCCAGGGAGATGGGGGCTGAGGAAGTCTTGGTGGGGGAGGGGAATTTGGATGTGTTTGTTTAGTTCAGGATTAGGAATTGTGTTGGGAGAAGGAAGCTCATTGTCCATTGACACGGTTGGAGAGGGTTCAGACACCTAAAAAGAGGATGCCTGTACAAGAGTTCTCTGTGGTACTTACATCAACCCTTGTTTAGAAACTCAGCAAAGAAAGCAAAATTATGGCAGTAGAAGGAAATAAAGTTGTGGCTTTCTGGCTCTTTTTGTAGAGAAAAAAAGCAAAGTAGAAGTTTATGTAATAAAGGTGGAGAAGCAAGTCAGATCTGGGAATGGCATTCCAATAAGCCAACTGAGTGTGTAGGGACTGTTGAAGGAATTTTTTCTGGTGCCACCTACACTGCGACGGAGAACAGGTACATGAGGTTTAGTGTGAGTTGGCACCCAGCTGGCTTCTCCCATGCCAGCTGGAATCCTTGAGGTCTATTTTTTGGTAGAAACTGAACCCATGGGACTTGCCCTGTGGAACCTTCTACATCAGTGCAGAGCCGTGCCATTGAGGCCTTAAAATAGGCCCTGCAAGGGCACAGCGTGCTGATGGAGCTTTATATCAAAGATATAGATTGGGAGCATATTTTACAACGTAGGGTGTTTGTGGGAAGCAGAATCCATTGTTTTTTATTATAAGAAGAGGTTTTATGATATGGAGAAACACTGATTTAGAAACCAATTTAGAAAATATTTTCACTGTAATAATGTGTGCTTTTAAAATCATACTTAGCATCTATTATAAATTCATACTTAAATAAAAGTCATGTAAGCAGCATGTGCTCATGTAGTCTGGCTGAATGAGCCCATCTGTATGCAAGATAGCTCATGACCCCACCCCACCCCTGCGCCCCCCTGGGATTTTGGCCCAGCTCCAGGGGATACTGGCATTTTCCCTACTCAGCTGGGATTTTTACAGCTGGCTGGCCTTTGCTCTCCCTTCCCTGATTCTATTTTTGACTAGATTGAGCTCTTTGGGGAGGTGATGATGGCAGGGCGTACCAATATTTGGGGACTTCCTGTGTGTCAGGCCTAGTCCTTGAAACCACACTACTGAGTCAATGCTATTAACCCCATTGTCGAGTGACACAACTGAGGCAGACAAAGGTTAAGAGCCCACGGCTAATGGCTGAGTAGAGATTTGAGTGGAAAGAGCATCGACCCTGCAGCCAGTCCACTGGACCGCCTCCCCAGGAGTGGACGCTCCATGGCAGCCCCCTCCCCTGTCTTCTGTTCGTCCCCTCAGTCTGCAGGGGCTGACTGCGTTCACGATGGCAAGGGGCGGATTTCAGGAAATAGCTATGTAGGATTCTGTGTGGAGCCTGAAGTTCTCTTATGGAGAGCCAGTGGAACTGAATGGGTGAAGCTGTTTGTCTTTTCTCAAACAGAGATGAAAGATGTTCATTTTCATTGTATTTGTAAGTATTGTGTTCATCGGAACTAGTTGTTAGGAACCTGCTTGCATATCTGGGCTTGCAAAGACATGTCTGCCCTCAAGGAGCTAGGGGAGACAAATACTGACCTAGACAGGTGAAAAGTGGGAGAAATTTTAAGGTGAAATTGAAAACTGGGTAGAAGAGCACTATATGAGCCCAAATGGCTTTTGAAGAAGCCAGGAGTTTGAGGATGGTTGTAAGGCATGAGCAATGGTCCATGTGTGGGCTGAAGAACTCACTTCCTTAATTAAGTCACAGCACAAATCTCGGGGTGGAGGTGGGCAGTAGTCAGGAGGGCTGGGGCCTAGAAAGCTTTGACCTAGTATTTTTACCTTGTGTCCAGGCTGCTGGGGAGTTTCGTGACCCCACTGTGGGAGCTAGTGGGGGACTACCTCATAGGGTCCTGTTTGTCCTCAGCACATCCCAGAGGGCACCATGCCCATTGAGGGGATTGGAGTAAAGCCATGAACAGCCCCATTGATCCAGACCAATTAGGGAGCATTCCAGGTCCTCTGTGTCTGCCACAGTTTGCCCAGGCTTCCAGATGGTGCCCATGTACCTGCAGGAAAATGTCAGCCAGACAGGAGTTTCCCAGCAGCCCTGTAAGACAATGCCACTATCTGCATTCCACCAGGAGGAAATCAGGGTCTGGGAGACATGGCATTTTAACCCACTGCCAAGGAGAGGCTGTGTCCGGGGCAAAGACTCTCTCTTCCCTCTCTCCCTTCCTCCCCGTTTTCTTTTTCTGTCTTTGTTTCCCTTTCTTTTCTCATCCTCCCTTCTCTCTTTTCCCTCCTTCTCTTCCCTCCCTTTCCTCTTTTGTAAAAACAAATTTGATTATATGCTAGAATTCATGTAGAGAATTTTTCCTAAATCAACAGCATCTTTTATGTTCCTATTCTTAAATCAGTGATTGCTTACATGGAATGAATTGGCATTTGGCCTGGTTAAACCATTGGCAGTTTGAGTAACACTTCACAGGAGAAGCAGAGGTATAGCCACTTTCAAGGACAAAGTCCCCACTGTTTGGACCAGGAAGAGTCTTGTGGTTGAGTCTAGGGACAGAGAGAAGCTATCCCTCATCTTTATCTAGTGGTTCCCTATATGCAGCTGGAGTTACCAGCCTTCTTCCATCCTGCAGCTGAGGCCGGGGTCCAAACTATGAAATTAGCTTTGCTTAGTTACATTTGATGAGAACGTGCTAGCTCTTGCAAGCTTTTAATCCAAGGATGAGGCCTCCAAAATGAAACTGATTTGGCAGCTAGAATGAACCTTCCTACCAACACCATCCAAGGTGTAAGAGCTCTGCAGACCCAGTTTCCAGTTCTGCTGCCAAACATCTCTGTGCTCCGCCCAAATCTCTTCACGTGTCTGAACCATGTCCCTATCCTGCAAATGGGCACACAGCACGTCTTATGCTTATTTCATGGGACTGACGTCAAAGTCAAACAAGAGATAGTTGAAAAAGTATTTTTTGAATTATCACAAGCTGGACAAGTGTGCCTGGGAACTGTTCCTCTAGATCAATTAGCAGTGCATTCAACGGTAGTAAGCAGAATACCTCACCAAGAGTAACTCAAACGCGAACCTACTTCTCTCACGTAAAGTCTGGGGTCTGCAGCCCTGGGCAGGGCTCTTCTCCACTTCAGAGTTAATAAAAACCCAGGTCCCTTCTGTCTTTTGTGTTTGTCATCCTCAGCATGTTAGTTTACAGACATAGGGACTCCTGCAACGCTAAGCATCACATTTGCAGCCAAAGCAGAAAGAAGGGTAAAGGGGCTTCAGCCAGATGCCTCTTCCTTTTGTCAAGAAATGGAAGCTTTTCCTGGTGTTCTTCCCTGATATTTCTCATTACCTGCTCTGAGTCACATGGCCATCCTTGGCTGCAAGAGAGGCAGGGAAAGTAGAGGAAAGGACAGTGTGATTGGCTTATCAGCCAGGATTCATGGTGTCTCCATGGATATTGGGATTCTCGTAGTGAGGTAGAAGGGAAAGGAAATGGATTTTGTGTCTGTGGCACGTTCACTTCTTTCTCTTTATCTAATTAGATGACACTTTGGATGGTAGATTACACCATGGGCCATATTGATAGAGATGACGTGAAAAGCCTGTGTCTTCCTGGGGCCTGCCCTCCCCAGTGGACATGACCTGGTCGTGTATAGAGGGCTCCCACCATCAAAACTGGCAACTTTTTTCCTGATTTGGCCCTTGTTTCCCCCACTTGTTTTCCCATTCCTGTTTCCTGGAGCAGAACTGCTAACTTCTCTTTTACAGAGAATTACCTAATGTTTGTACCAGGCTGATTACTAGGTACGTCCAAGCAGGCACCACGAGCTTAAGCCTAGAACAGTCCTCCGCAAAGTCCAAGTGGCATCTACAGCACCCAGCCTACACCTCGCCCCTTTTTCTAGCTCTTCACTCCCAACCCCACAAGAAGGCCTCCGGACACATGGATTTCCCTGACCTTGGCCTGAAGGTAAAGCAGCATGCCAATTATTGGCCTATGGCTGCTCTGCTCCAAATCCACCCTTTCTGAAATAGTTTCCCTTTGCAGCTGATACCAGAGCATTGTCAGTAGACGTGCTAGAAAGACATTACAAAAGGAAGAGGATTTCCCATCTGGTTCTCTAGTGGTTCCTGCAGCACCTGCATCCTGTAGCTGAAGGAGACAGATCCGTGTGGCTGGGACAGAGCATGTGAGCTCGGTGTCTATCATCTGGGAAGCAGTGCTTGTAACAAGGTTCTTGTTTTGTAACTAGTCTCTGTTTCTGTCTCTTGCTCACTTTCACCAAAGTCAGATTTAACAGGATAGTCAGCCATAGAAGTATCTGTAAAACCCTCAAGGCAGTAACAGCAGTTAAGAACTGTGGCTGTAGAGACAGACCAGGACTCATTTCTAGAGTCTGCCACTTGCTCACGGGGTGCTCTTTACCCTGACACTTAACTAATACAAGCCGCAGTGTTCCCAACTGCAGAACGGGGAGAGCAGTAGTATACACGTGAAAGGGTTATCTGGGTGACCTGAGATAATTATAGATAAAATCACTTAGAGTAGTGCCTGGCATATAGCAATCTCTCCATAAATATCAACAAGATTGTGTTGTGGCTGTTGTTGGGGCACATTGGCTCTCAGTGGGTGACTGGACTGAATAATTTCTGAGCCCTTTCCACTCCAGGCCCTCACCATAGCAGGGATCCACCTGACCTCGCGCCTCCTGCTTGCCTCATCCTCATTCCTTTCTTCCTCCTTCTGTTCTCTGCGCTCTATTGCATTAACAGTGGTTTGATGAGCCAGTTAAAAAACTGCCTTTTTTTTTTTTTTTTTTTTTTTGCTTAGGGCCTTGCAGAAACAAACGTGCGTTCTGAATATTTTATTGTCTTGTGATGACTTGCTAGTATTACTTGTCTCCAGGGTCAAGTGTTCCCTTCCAGCTTTGTTCTTTCAGGAATAAGATAAGAAGGAAACGTTATTGTGGCCATGACCCAAAAGGCAGATGAGTCGTGGCTGAGGAGGAGAAACAAAGGTCTCAGTGTAAGTGGTTTCTTGTCCTGAGGAGGAAACATCTGTAACTTTCGAGGGCTCCCCTTCACCAGCTGGATATGGAGTTCAAATAATTAAATTTCACACAGACCAACCAGTGGATGGAAGTAGCCCCCCAGCATCTGGAAGCCAGAGAAAGGGGTCTCTAGGCGAGTGCCGCCTCTGACGGCACTGGGACTCCTCCCAGCCAGCGCCCGCGCTGCACTGTGCGCATCCTGAGGGGGCTCCAGCGGCCTTGTTCACCTCTGGTCCCACTGCCCAGCCAAGCCCTAACCACAGGAGGAACAAAGAGTAATATTTAAGAGAACAAAAGGCAAACATGTGGATGAGACAGGCAGAGGAGTGCGCTCTTGATTCTGTCCCCACCATGGGAACTCCAGCATCTTTCACTGAAAGAAAAAAACAGGAGTGTTTGCATCTGGGAGGCATGTTCCTAGGAAGGGATTAGGCTGGGGGCTCTGGACTTGCTCTCAGCCCCTCCACTTGTTCTGTGGCCTCAGGCACGTTTTAACCTCTGTAAACCCATCTTTCTTCTGTAAAACAAGAATGATGCTAACAATACCTAGACCATAGGGTGTAGAAATGAGATAAGGAAGGTCAAAATGTGCTTAATTTAGTGTCTGGCATGTAGTAAGTTCTCAGGAAAGGTTCTCTGGCATCTTCCTTTGCTCTAAGTCAAGGAGGATGGCATTCAGACAGATTTTTAGCATGGAGGAAGGGATTAAGCGATCATTTTTTGATTTGGGCTTGGTCATTCCTGCCCTTAAATCACCAACTTTTTAAAACATCATCTGCTAAACAAGGATAGTAATACTCACCTTACAGGATTGTGGGAAGAGTAAACTAGGAGTATGCATGTAGCACAGTTGCTGGTGCACAGTAAATGCTCAATAAATGGTAGCTATTGTTATCTTATTACACCTTACTAGCACCAAGCACTCATCATTCATGATTTCACTTAAGTTAGCTTTGTAAAGATAAAATGACCATCTCCATTAGCTTTATGCTATTAAACTACAGGTACACTAAAACCCTCCGCCTCCACCCCCTACCCCACCCTGGGCTTGTAGTATGGTTACGAAAGGGGAGAGCATGGATTAGAAGCAGACCCTCTCCTTGGCCCCCTTGCCACCCAGCACTGTGGCCTCGTATGAGTCACCTGTCTTCTCCAAGCCTCAGGTTTCTCATTGGCTGACAGGTTTGATGTGAAGATCTCAGGAGAGGAGTGTAGATGCAGGTGCCATGCCAGAATGGAAGTTATTGTTTTTATGATTATGTCTCAATCCACTATTGCTTTCGCTGCCATACATATGGTTAGATGTTCTCATATTTAGCTGTTTTGTTTTGCTCCACCCCAGCCAAGTGGGTTGTATTCAATTTCTAACATTCCAGAGGGCAAGAACCTTATTTCATCGATTCAAATATATGTACAGTGTATGCCAGACATTCTTCCAAGGTCTAGTACTGCAAGAGTAAATAGGTTGTAAGCTTGCCTTTAAGGAGTTCATATTCTGTTATGGAAAATGAAGGCAATAAACCACTAAATAAATACATAGTACAGTGATATAATCTATGAGCAATAATAAAACCATGTATGAAAACTGAAAATGATGAAAGTTGCCCCTTGTTTTGGGACAGGTTGCTTTTTTTTTTTCCACATATAACTGCCCCCTCCCCAAATTCCAGTCAGGTCCTTACAAATAGAAGAGGCTGTGTCATTTTTTTGTGGAAATGAGACATGACTTCTTCTCGAATCATGGGAGGTTGAATTCATGTCTTTGGCCTGATGATGATGACTTGTGGTTCCAGGTACCCAGGTAAAAGCCAGGAAAAAGAGGTTGGCTTCCTACTTTCTACAGAAATGCAGAGTTTCAGAAATCCTGCCCAGGCACCCAAAAACACATCTTAGTCGTAGCTGCTTCAAACCTTGCAATCAGCTCTTAAAAACTTGGCCTTTGTTCTCACAGTTATTTCAATTTGCAGCTCTTTAGAAGTTGATTTTTAGCTACCTGCATTCCTTGGGCCCTGCTTAATTATGAACATAGATCTTTTAAGCACATTAGAAATGTATTTTTTCTTTTTTTATTGAATTTATTGGGGTAACATTGATTAATAAAATTATATAGGCTTCAGATGTACAATTCTAGAATACATCATCTGTATATCGTATCGTGTGTTAATCACCCCAAGTCAAGTCTCCTTCCATCACCATTTATTCCTCTCTCTACCCTCTTCTACCTCCCACGCTTCCCGAAATGTTTATTTTTAATGCAAACCATTATTTGCAGATTAAGCCCTGGTTGTGTGGGTTTTCAGGAATTTGGGAGTGTCTTTATGAGCTGGCCGCATCTATAATGTTAGCCCTGAGTGCTGCTGCTCTTTTGAATGATCTGGAGTATTGTTAAAAATCTCAGCACCCGGACCTCACCCCAAACCAATTAGATCAGAAGTCTTGTCAACCTGACAAAATCTCCCGGGTGATTACAATACATGACCAAGGTTGACCCACCACTGCTGTGTCTAATGGGAAGATTGAGGCTTCAGACAAGCGTCTTTAAAAGGTGGTTTTCAAATACAGCATGCATCAGAATCACCCTGGGATTTGGATGCAGTAAGACTGAGTTGGGCACCTCAGCCCACTCACGGGTGTTCTAGGTGATTTTGATATGGATTAGAGCCAAACTTAGAGCCTTTCAACCTCTACTTCCCCAGGTGATTCTAAAGTATTCCAGGGTTGAGAACCACTGTACTGGAGAATTAAGAGTAGACCGAAAGAACTCTAGACCCGCCTCCACTTCTCAAAGCTCTGATTAACCTATATCTGCCATATTCTTTGTCTAATGTGCCCAGGCCAACAGCCTGCCAAACAGTGGGGCTGCTAGGCTGCCTCCTACAGTGGCCATGCATACTGCACCCAGAGTGTGAGTTGTGTGCACATCAAATGTCAGGTGTGTCTGCTACCAAACCTATTGATGCCACATACCTGTTTTGTAGTTACGTAATTTCATTAACTATTACATAAACTGGTGAACTGTAAATGTTGAAATTAAGAGCAACAATTTCTATACAAACTTAGATTGTGGCTTTGGAAGGATTTGATCAAGGTTATAAATATATAAATCTTTATATTTATATATTATATATATATATAAATTGTAGCAGAGTTTAAAAAGACATTTAAAGGCAAAAAGGTCAATGTGTAAATGTACAATTTCACCTTTAAAACAAGTCAAATTAGCATAATTGGGCAGGGGTGAGGTTGTAGGATGATTTGAGGCTACTTCTGCTTCATGGAAACAGGGTAAGCTCACCATGATGGAAGCAACCCCCACAGGCGCACTTCCCAAGAGAGAGCCCGTGGCTTCACAGAGCCAGCAGAGAGAACAGGGGTGGTGTGTGGGGCTGTGCCCCTCTGTGGCTTACTGCATGCTGCTGAGTGAGTGTATTTTGTATTAAGCTGCTGTTAATGATTCTACAAAATGAGAATGTACTGGGGGAAAAAAATGGCATGTGTACCAAAGCCACTCACATGCTCCCTTGACATCAGTCCCTACTTATCCTTCATGTATGAGCGTGTCGATGTTGGAGAAGCATGCCTTTTAGCAGAACAAACTTCACTTCCTCCTTCAATCTCACTTCTTACCTTTCTCCAAATAATGTTAGGCATTAAACAGCAGCATGAGCAGGAGAATCTGAATCCCAAAAACTAGCTGAAACAAAGCAAAACAAAAACAAGCAGATATCAAATAAGCGTTAAAAATTTCAGGTCAGCATTTATGTCAAGACAGCATGTATACACCGTAATGTACAGTAAATCCAAAGAGAATGAAGAATACAGGGTGGCTGGGGTGTCATTAACCGCTTAATCCTTGTAGTGCCATTTAAAGCCTGTCACTTCTGGCTCCCGATCTGGGAAGTGCTAAGGTGCTGCTTGAGTGCTGTGTTCACTTCAGATGGGCTTCATTACTTGTAAATGTACATCACACAATCTGGGGGTGGAGAGCAGTATTATTTTAATGTCCCAGGATTTGTGGTAGCAAGATAAGCCACAAAGATTAGGTTCTAGACATACATGTATCATTTTTGTAAAAGGTACATTTAAGGTTGGGTATTTATAAATACATTCAACACATGTATAGGACACGACAACATGAAAATTAAAAATCAGTGGCAATATGACACTGTAGAAAGATAATGAACCCACAGAGGGTGAAAGAGTGTTTTGAATTCTCAGGAGGAGGAAGAAATACAGAAAATTAGACTTTGCTAAATGCTTGTTAAAAGGAAGATAAATCTAGCATTATTTTAGTCAAAGCACAGAAAATGAGGTCGAATTGGTCCTAACAGAGAAAATGAGGAAGAGTTAAGCAGAAGCTATGCAAAGCAGCTGCAAAATCTTTAGGAAGGTGAGATAAGGTGTAAATAGCACCTTGTTATCAGCCAAAATCACTTCACAGTAAGCACTGGACACATTTTGGTATGCTGGCAGAAATCCTCAGAAGGGTGTCAGAGCAAAAATTTGATGGGAAGTAAAGTAATGGGTTATTTTTAAATGTGCAAAATTAGCTTGTGGTTGGACTACAGCAAATCAGTTAGGTGTCAATGTATGAGCAGCTGTCAGAGGCAAAATCTGAAATGTTTGAACAAGCCATTGATGGAATGACCTCAGAGGCCTCAGAGACATGCCATTCAGATGAGTGCTTTTATAGATAAAAGGTTGGTGTGAAAGCTTCCCAAACCAAAATGTTGCATTTGGGTGGATATATTAATTCAGAATTAGATTCAAATGTGAATATTACAATAGATTACGCACTCTAAAAATGAGTTTCTCAATAACTTAAAAGTTTTATATCACTTAAGCAAGATGGGCAATTGGGGGCTGCTTTAGTGACTGGCCTGTCATCTGGGACCCAGGCTATTTCTGTCTTTCTCCTCTGCCATCTTAGTAATGGTGCCCATACTCAAAGTTGCCTTTTGATGCAAAGTAGCTGCTGGGGCTCCAGCCCCTTAGGTCCTCAGTCCACCTAGGATGTAAGAGGAAGAAGGGAAGGATAGAAAGGGTATACTCCTCTGCTAAGGCAGCTGTCTGTAAAGAGCTCTCTTGTAAGTTGTACTCTATCTTTATTTACTTAAATTGCTAAGGAGACTGGGAAATGTGATTTTTATCTGGGAGTCTTTCTTTCTCGCCCAAATAAAAGAGGGATTCTGTTCACAAACAAGAAAAGGGGTATCTGCCAGCTGTTGCTCCCACAAGGGGGATGTGTACTAAGTTAATCTTTGTATTAAACAAAAGGGATAGGAGGATAATGTTGTGTGTCCAGGAAAGAAGCTTGTGTGGGACATCTCAAAATAAGCAAAAATTGGGGTGAAGATAAAAATAAAGAGCAAGAAAAATGTTATCACAGTAGGAACATGGCAGAGACCACTTGGCTTGATAAAATATATATGATGCATTCTCTTTACCAAGCTGGCACACAAACTAGCTTTCATAGAGCAGTGCCAAAGAGCTTTGTTCCAATGCTGATTCTCCCATGTACCTTATTAGATGACCTTAGCGAGTTTCTTAATCTCTCTGAGCCTCAATTTGTCCATGTGTAAGATGGAAACAGCAGCCCCTTCCTCCTAAGGTGAGAATGAGAATTCACTGAAATGCTGCATAGGAAATCATTGTACAGAGCTGAGAGCTGAGCACCCTGGAGCACCGTGCCCATTAATATGGCCATGCCATCTCTCCTAGAAGTCCTGTTCAGCCAAAAGCAAAGCACCTGGCAAGCCTTTGCCTCACGCTATTCCATGCTGGAGGGAGAGGGAGGAGGTGCACTCATTCTTTTGACCCAGTGCTGAACAACACAGAGAGTGGTTTGCTGAAGGGGAACAAGAAAGGGCAGGAGTATGCGGAGAAGGCAGCCGTCTTACAGCCACAGAGGGGTTAAGTATTCAAATGTGTATCCAACAACTCCAAAGCCAGGGGAAAGTATGTCTATGAATGGGAGACTGGATGGAAACCCCCAAGGGAAGATGGATGATGATTGATTAGGTGATTGTTGAAGAATCAGGGTACTTTCCAATATTATACTGTGATCACAGCAAACCCAGTGATGAGAAATTAGGAGACACTTCAAAACATCAGCTTGACTTCATGGGGATCAGAGCCTTGGGTTTTAGAAGGGTGCACAAATGATGGACAAAGTGAAGCAAAGAACTAAAAGGTAAAGACAAGATCTGTCTAAAGCTGAAAACCACAGTGGGGTCTTCTGATCAAGATGGAGGTATAGGTAAACACAGCTCACCTTCTCACACAACCACATCAGAATTACAACTGAATTATAAAACAGCCATCATTCAGAACCACTAGAAATTAAGTTGAGTGGAAGTCTGACAACTACGGAATTAAAGAAACCCCATCCATGCAGATTGGTAGGAAGGGTGGAGATGCAGAATGGGCTACTCCCACATACATGTGTATGGTTGATAAAAATTCAGGAGGGACATCTTAGGAGTGAAGAGTCCCAGACCCACACTAGGCACCCAGTCCAGAGTACCAGTGCCAGGAAGATAAGTCCCCACAACTTCTGGCTGCAAAAACCAGCAGGGATTGAGTCGGCAGAAGAAACTTCTGGGGTCCCAAGCCTTTCCTCTTAAAGAACCCACATGCAAACTAACTCAGGCTCATTCCGTCTGAGCTCCGGCACCAGGGTAGCACCTGGAAATGCACAAGTGGCATACAGGGAGGAAGTGAAGTGGCTGGCATGAAGGCAAGAGCTGGGGGACAGCTTTCTCCCAGACAGAAAGGTAGGCAGAGCCACAGAGCCGGCAGGCTGGTGCCAATTCTGAGATTCCATCAACCTGGCCAGCACTGTTTGCCCTGCCCAGGAGATCCCCTGAGACTCCATCCCACCCACTTTACAGATGTTAACAGTAGTTTTTCCATATGAATGGCTGGTTTTAGCTTAAGCTTCACAACTTCCTAAATCCTTTTAAACAGGCAACAGCTGGCTTCATTGAGCCCCCAGCCCATGACCTCTTGCTAAGTGGCCCCAGGCCCAGCACTAGAAGCAGCCAGCCAAGATTCACAGCTTGGCTTTGCCTGGAAATCCCTAAGTCCAGCACAAGTAGCAGCCATTTCAGACTGCTCTATAGCTCAGAGGCTCCAGCCAAAACACAGGTGGAGGCTGCATCATCCAGGAAACCCCAGGGCCTGTGCACCCAGTGGACAGCTACAGACCATGTCAGAGCACCACTACCCTGCCCCTGCACAGCTGATCCTCCCCAGAGGGCTGAGGTTGGTGATCAGTGGTCATGGCCAGTCCTTGCAACTGACTGGCCTGGGTAAATCCCTCCCACTGATCTGCCAAGAGCAACCAAGGCTCAACTATAAGAGGAGGGTGTCCTAAGCCCACACAAAGGGCACACCTTGAGTATCCAACTTGGGTGATAGGGAAGCTGTGCCCTGGACCCTACAGGATGCCTACTACATTAAGCCTACCAAGCCTACACTACCAAGACACAGTCAAACAGCTCTATCAGCACACCGAAACAAACACAGGGAGGTTGCCAAAATGAAGAGACAAAGAAACTTGGCCCAAATGAAAGAACAGATCAAAACTCCAGAAAAAGAACTAAACAAAATGGAGATAAGGAATCTATCAGATGCAGAGTTCAAAACACTGGTTATTAAGATGCTCAAGGAACCTAGTGAGGACCTCAGTAAAATAAAGATCCAGTCAGAAATGAAGGATACACTAATTGAAATAAAGAACAATTTATAGGGAAACAACAGTAGAATGGATGAAGCAGAGAATCAATCAATGATTCAAAACATAAGGAAGCAAAAAAAAACAACTGATCGGAACAAGAAGAAGAAAAAAGAATAAAAAAAATGAGGATAGCGTAAGCAGCTTCTGGGACAACTACAAGTATTCCAGCATTCACATCATAGGGGCGCCGAAAGGAAAAGAAGAGTAAGAAATTGGAAATCTATTAGAAAAAATAATAAGAGGAACCTTCCCTGACTTGGTGAAAGAAATAGACATGAAGTCCAGGAAGCACAAGGAGTCCCAAACAAGATGGATGCAAAGAGGCCCACTCCAAGACACGTCATAATTAAAATGCCAAAGGTTAAAGAGAGAATCTTAAAAACAGCAAGAGAAAAGCAGATAATTACCCATAAAGGAGTTCCCATGAGACTATCAGCCTGATTTCTCAAAGGAAACTTTGCAGGCTAGAAGGGAATGGCAAGAAATATTCAAAAGTCATGAAAAGGAGGGACCTAAGGCCAAGATTGCTCTACCCAGCAAAGCAACCATTTAAAATTGAAGGGTAGATAAAGGGCTTCCCAGACAGGAAGAAAAAAAAAAAAAACAACTAAAGGAGCTCATCATCACCTAACCATTATTATATGAAATGTTAAAGGGACTTATTCAAGAAAAGATCAAAACTATGACCAACAGAATGGCAATAAGTACAGCCTACCAATTGAATCTAAAAAACAAACAACCTAAGCAAACAAAAAGAACAGAGACAGAGAATCATGGATACGGGGAGTATTTTGATAGTTGCCAGATAGGAAAGGGGTTTGGAGTAATGGGTGAAGCGGTGAGGAGATTAAAAAGTACAAATAGGTATTTCAGAATAGCCCTGGGGATGTAAAGTACAGTATAGGAAATGAAGTAACTAAAGACCTTATACCCATGACCCATGGACATGAACAATGGTGTGGGGACTACCTGAGGGAGCGAGGGGTGCTGGGTAGAGGGGGCAAGGGGGGGAAAATTGGGACAACTGTAATGGCATAATCAATAAAATACAATAAAAAAAAGCCACATCTTCCCCCTTCTGAGTGTTTGAAAGCTTTTCTCAGAATAATCTGTAGTAACTTTTCCCTTAAATTTTATCATGGAAAATTTCTAATAGCAGAGGAGTATAATGAGCCCCCTTGAACCCATCCCCTAGCCTCACTAATTATCAACTCAAGGCCAGTCATGTTTCATCTTTAACCCCCCGCCCCCAGATTATTTTAGAGCAAACCCAAGACATCCTACTACTTCATTCCTAAATATTTCATTAGGTACCTCTAAAAAGAAAGACTCAAAAGAATTATCCATAATACCATTATCACCTAAAAATGATAGCTTATTAGCAATTCACAGTCAGATTTCTTAGACTGTTTCATTTTTTAAAATTGTATTCAGTCAGGATGCAAATAAGATCCACACATTGTGATTGTGTATATTCCTCACATGTCTTTTAATGGAAGTTTATTTGTTGAAGAAACCAGATTATTTATTCCATAGTCTGAATCTCATTAATCACATACCCATGGTGTGGTTTACCGTTGTTTTCTCCCAGCTATATTTTCTGAACTTGGTAGATAAGATATTACAGCTTGATCAAACTCACCTTTGATTTTTTGCAAGGCTACTTCATAGGCGTGATTGGGTATTAACACCAGGAGGCACAGAAGTCTGGTTATCTTGCTTTTCTTGATGTTCTCAGTCATTAAGAGTCATTGCCTAGATCCATTAGTTCATTAGTCCTTGCAAATGGTGATATTCTAATTGTCTTTATGAGCTCACTTAATTTAAATATATTTGATGTTTTTCAGTCCATTACAGTTATTCTCACTGATGTTATATGGACTTTTAAATTTAGCCTATTTAAATTTCAAAAATGCTAAGTTTAGGGACTCCTAAAAGTCGTCTAAGGAAGAGACCTGGATAGCATTTGCACTGAGCTAGCAACCCTCTGCTTTTCCAGATTGCTCCTTTTTAAAAGGAAAGCTTTCTCACTTAAATTTTTTTTTCAAATAAAGTTAATCCATAGCCTCTGCTCTACCTCCATATGCTTTACCACCTGAACTGTTGGACCCACCAGCTAGATAGGTTTCCTGGTGATTAGTGTCTTTTCCTGGAGACCCAGAGGCCGGCAGTCATGCACATATGGTATCTAATGGCATGGTGGGTAACTGAGTGAATGGTGTGTGAAGGTGACCTGAATAAATTTAAAATCAGAGCTGATGTGGAATATGGCAAGCTGTTCCTGTAATAAATCTGGAGTACTTGTGGTTTTGCCCAAGGGAGCGTTTGTTAGGTGACTCTCTTGAAGAGAAGCTACATAGCTCTGAGCTCAGAAATTCTGTTAAGGACACAGGAGACCAAATGACTCTTCTTTTGAACCTTCTTAATGAGGATGCTCATTCTCCCTTTTCTGTAGCTGGTGGGCTTCAGAAGATATTATCATTCTCCTGTTACAATTCCTTTTATTAATTTGAGAACTGCAAGTGACCAAGACAGATGAGGCCCTGGTGTGGTTTCACGTGCTTTCCCCAAACCTTCTCCTAGGAAAAACACTTGCCAGCAGAGTTTGACTTGCAGGCTTCATTTTGCTGTGCTAACGTGGTTATAAGCAAGCTTCTGTGCAGGGAGGGATTGCCATTTGTTTTTGACTGTTGAAGCCATGCCAATGAAAACAATTTTGAGCATGCCCTCCCAATCTGTGGATACTGATTTATTGATAAAAATGTACAGTAATATAAGAATGTCATATACATTATAAGAACATTGCAAACTGCAAACACACATTCTCAAGTTTTTTTCTTACAACCCAGTGGATGTTCTTGAATATCCCCCTTTGGGGTCTGCTTCATTAGTTAGACTAGGCACTGTATGTCTGAGGTTCCTGCAAAGCCATGTGCCCGCCAACAAACCAACGCCAAAAACAAAAATTACAGCTTCAATTAATTTTCAAAATCAGGAAATATGGAGATACATTATCTTAATTATTTGAAACATGTGTGTTTCTATTGCTTGTAAAAACTATATTTTATTTTGAGTCATACAACAAAGGACGATAACCATGTGACATGTGGGGCTTCCTGAACGACTTTAGTCTGACTCTACATCCACAAATATCTCTGCATTCAGTAGTGTGACTACCACCCAGGACAAATTTAAGTCATATGCTATATATTCTTCTTTTTTTTTTTAATTGTTCAAATACATTTGTCTCCACCATCCTGCCTCCGCTTTCCCCTGTTCCCTCCCCACTCCCGCATGCTGTATATTCTAGCGTATGGAAACTCAGTTCCCTTCTCCCACCACCGCCACCACCAAAAAAAAATCTAAGTTAGATAGTGGTCACTGATTTTTGCTAAAATAGTCACTGCAGAGTTTGTCTCCACTGATAAGGACCATTTCCCACCCCTCTGCACGGTTTCTTTTCCTGGAGGAACAACATTTCTTCTTCAGTGTCAGACCAACCCTCAGACTTTTACTGTTCTCTGTCTTATTTCAGACTCCAGAGATCTTTGCTTCTTGGATGCCTGTTTCATTTAGCAGATGTTTACAGAGCAATTTCTGATGGTGTTGACTACTGATCAGATATGTATCTGACTAGGTCCTTTCCCCTACCCCCAAAGCTTAGAATCAGGAAGGGGAAGGAGATAACACCGAAAAACTGGGCAGTGTTTAAGAAGGTGGGAGAGTACAGAGGACAAGATTGGGGATCTGTTGGCTGCGGGTAGAGACAGGTAGTGCTGTCAGTGATCTACTTGAGAAAAGTGTCAAGAGGAAGGTGCCACTCAGAGTGCTTCAAAGGGGATTGCCTGGGGTGGTAAAGGGTAGATGGCATTTCTTAACAGGAGAGTCTCTTGAACAAAGACTGGGGACAGCAGTTCGCAAGCCACTGACATGGGATCGAGAAGAAAGGCTTGACTGGTATGGAATACAAGGCTGAAAAGACCTCTAGCTATGGCACAGCTCCTTGTAGTTTAAGTCACTTATGCACATCATCTCATACGACCTTTTGGATCTTTCTGGAAGGGAAGATGGATAATACCTGCAGAATCCAGGTGCAGGTGGGTAAAACCACTTGCCAACGGATGTGTAGCCAATAAGTGGCAGAGCCCAGATTGAAGCCCAGATGACCTGACTCCAGGTCTTTCACCCTTTTGCTCTACCTCCCTAGGGATGTTATAATGAGTGTCAGTTTAGGGGCAGAGCTGAAGAACTCTCACAGCGCCAGAGAAATGTGCAGGGGGTGGGAGAGAGGTGTTGATTGAGTGGGAGAGAGGAGGATATAGAAAGTGTGAGAGAGAGTTTGCAAAATGCTGGACAAGTGTGAGACCTGAGCTTTACTTTCCCAGTGTAATTTAATTGTTTGTTTCCAAACTCCTGCTTCTAAATTAGACACTTTAGCTGCTTTCCCTTTCTAAATATATGTATTTCCAGTATTTTAGATTCAAATGTGTGCTAATTTGACTGATCGCTTTTATTCTGCTATCTTGGTGTTTTCAAAAAGTCAGGAATGAAGTGAAGAAATTTCAAAAACCCTGCAATTTATTTCAAGGAGAGGGGAAGGGACGTATTTTTAGCTTCCCTCCTAAAATCAGCCCATCATTTAAAGACTAGCAGCAGTTAGCGGTCCTTCCGGGGGAACTTTCAGTGCTGTGCCAAAATCAGAATCTCAATCTAGACACTGCGGCTTCCTCAGAAAGCACAAAAAGATAACGCCTGCAATTTAGAAGGTGGTTCTTAGTTTGATTGGAACAGGGAAGAAAGGAGCCCGAGAAAGAGAGTCTTGTGTTTTAAGTGGCCTGATTTATCGCGTGTCAGGTCTCAGCCTTTGCAACAGAGGTGTTGACACTTGGCGATTCTGAGGGGAGACATTATGCACATTACTACACACTGACACAGCCGTCATCATGAAGTTGTGAGCATTAATGCATAGGGCACTGGGCTGAATGCCTTGGAGAGGGTACCTAACAAGCACAGTCCTTATGCACTGGAGCTTAAAACTAGAAATGTGAAGCAACCATGTGGTGGAGGGTGGGGATCCCCTCGGTCATAGGCCCAGTGTTAAGGACAAAAGACCCCTTGGTGAGTGAAGGGTCTACCGCGAGGAGACACGGCACCCCTGGGGCCCATGGTATGCCCTGGTTCTGCCATAGCCAAGTCCTGGACGACACTCCTTTGGAGCCGCAGCAGAGAACAGGGTGTGTGAATCTATGTGTGTGACAGGCAAAGTGGAAATCTGGACCCTTTCACTTCATTTAAAAAGTCTCTTTTCTTCCTGTGGTCACTTCTCTGATTACAGGACAGGTTTAATACTTCCTTATTTTACAGATAAGAAAACACAAGCTTGGGAACTTGCCCAAGAAGTTAGTTACAAGGTTGGAATAAAAACACAGATAACCTCTTTCTTGACCCCAAACTGCCTACTAAATTGTACACGAATGTGGATGAGTCCCCAGAAAAGGCCATGTTACTTCAGATCAGCATGGGGGCTGGCCTGCCTGTGGAAATGCTATTCACAGGCAGAGACCAGTTCTCTCCTCTTTTACTCTCCAAGAATAAAGAAGCGGGCTGGTGACAGGTGACTCACCTGTGCCATCCATTCTGGGAGATGGTGTTCATGCTGAATGCCAGCTGCTGGTGAGAGCCACCAAGAATAAGGCTCTTTGGAAGTCCTCAGTCTTTCTGAAGCAGAACTGTTTACCCTGCATATAACTATTCCAACAATGAGAGCTTCCCTGGCACTGCATTAAGTATTATTTAAATTCTGTCATCTTCCTGTGCAGACTTTGCAGTCAAGATCTGGGATGCCACCAGAGGGCATGTTTGTGACCTACCTGAATCTGTTTGGCTGTCCTGGTATCCCCAAAGAGATGCTTTTTATTATTAATTAGTGCTCTAAAGAGAAGAGCACCTTCAAATACTATCATAGAATTATTTCATTAATCCTGTTAAAGTAAATGAATCAGTAAATGAAACTGTGTTCAGTCCTAGACTGCTTGTGTCTGGATTCCTCCACAGCACAGTTTGGCCTGGTTTTGTGTTTTGTTTTGTTTTGTTTTTTATATAATCATTAAGAATCAAATTGATGGAACCAGTCATCCCCCGCTCCGCCCCCACCCCCACCCCCACCCACACACACACACTCACACTCTTTTGCAGGGTTCAAGAAGCGCGTGCATATTCTGTGCAGTGTTCTCTCCTGTGCTGTGTGTGTGGTTCTTCCAAGTCAAGCTTCCCTTCTTATTCCGAGCTGGGAGAGGCTGGCAGGAGGGTGAGGCCTGGATCCACTTTCTTTAGAATAACAGGTGAAGGTGTGTGCTGTCCTGGAGGTGTGGGCTGGGCTCATGTTCAGTTTTCCCTGCCTGATTTCCCAATAGAAGGGGGCTGGCTCCATTTATCCCACCTCCCAGATTTCTGCCTTGTCATCCCATGTGAACTGTGCCCTTCAGGGCTGCCAGATATGATTTTGGAGACAGATGTTATCTTTCCCCGACCGCGGTTGTAAGATAATTACATATGGAAAAGTTAGAGATGGCAGAAAAGCAATTACTTCTTATCCCGGCCGGTGTGCAAAGATAGACTGGTTGGATATGACTCTGCCAGTCACTTCGTGTCTTCCTACTTATATATCTTGCTTCATATGAAAGAAACTTTCTAAAATTAATAAACAGTCTTCCTCTATAAATGAATAAAGATCAATGGACTCTGTCTCTTAACACGAATATATGAAGAGCATCAATTCTGATGGAGCTGATGAGAGATCTACAAACGTTAACAATCCAAAACGGAAAATATAATGTTGTTATTTATTACTGAGAGAGACCAACATAGTAAGAAGTTTTCTCTTCTTTATAGAAAAACACATGAAAGTGATTGAAAAGTATTAATCTATTACTTGGTCCTACATGGTAATTTTTTAATTCTTTATTGAAATGATGATATGCACAAAGTTCAGTAAAGAATACACCCATGGTCTGCATTTCTTTTCTGACAATTATTTTTATCCATTTCATTTTATAGTTATTACTGAAACCCTTTGACTTACAGGAGGAGGTGTTAACAAATAATCTCCCTTGGGCGTCAGGTCCTGCAGGTACTCCCCCGGGTTTCAGATGGAGACCAGCCTCGGCTGGCTTCTTTGGGCAAGTGCAAGTGGACAGGACATTGTTCCAGAGTTGGCCCCACCTTGAGACAAGGGTCTGCCTGTTCTAACTCCCTGACAGTCCATCATTGTCCCTCCTCATGGAGGGCAGCTCTCTGAGGAGGGGGCCAGTGGGAGTTTAACAACCAGCTCTAAACACCCAGGGACAGGAGAGCTGGTGAGAAAGGGGAACTGGGTGGCTCTCAGCAGCCACTGCGCCTCCTTTCCTTTGTGGACTAATGAGTCTGCCCCTTGGGAACGCAGGGAGAAAGGTGCATTCAGTCATACATTAAGAATCATGGACATTAGGGCTCAGAGGACCTTCAAGCCCCCCATTTTATAGCTGAGAAACCTGAAATTGTACAAGATGAAGTCAGTTTGTCTGCCTTATCTAGGCAGTGCCAGGACAGCTAAGGCTTGTACCCAAGGTTTCCGCCTCCCAAACTCTTTATTCTGAATATCTCGCACAGCCTCACCTAAGAGAAAGAATTTTCTTTCAGACAACCTGAGAAATTCACAGGGGAGAGGGTCATTGCCGGTCAGACTGGGGGAAGGAGCTTCCTACAAGGTGTTTGCTGAGGAGTTAGCAGCTGACAACTGCTGCAGGGTGGAAGCGCGGTGTATGAGGACGCTTTCCATCCCCGGACTTTTGCAAAGTGAGACAATGTTTACATGAAAATGGTGAACCGCTTTTTTTTCTTTTGGCGTTGGACCACCACCCATCTTTTCCATCTGTCTGCACTTTTACTGCTCAGAGGCACATGCCCTGTGCTCCTTGACTTTCTTTGTTCCTGCCATCTAATAATAGGACCGACCGGGAGTCTCCCGGCCGCGGTCTTGCCACCAGTGTGGTTGGTAGAATGACAGCCTGTGGCTCTTCACCTGTGCCGTGAGGCCATCCCCCACCCCACCCACTGCGTTTAGGTATCAATTTCCAAACAGAAGTCATCTACCCCAAATCCGGACTTCTGTTATGTCGACACCAAACTGACCTATTAATGTCTTTATAGTTGTAATGGACTCATTTTTAACATAGTTACTTTAGCTATCTCCTAAGTGATTAATAAACATAAAATCACATGGATGTGGTACTTATGCTTTTCTAAACCACAAATAAACTTCCAATTTTTAAAAATTTAATTCTTGTTCCTTTTAAAGTCACCTTGTTTATGTCACCACTAAGTTGAAAAAGTGGGACGCCACTGAATTTAGGAAAGAAACAGGTTTTTCTCTCTTGAATGGTAGAGTTAGACTTTTCTACCACCTGGACACAATTTTGTAACCCACAAATAATAAAAACCCTTCTGTTACTTTTAGCTCCAAGAGAAATCCCAGTACAATAATTAAAGTATCCACTCTAGTTTCATGGAACAACAGTTCCGTTGAATAGTGGAAACTCTGAACATCATTTCCAGTTAAGCTTCTTCCATCCCACTTCCAAGTGCTGCTTTGTCTGAGAGGCCTGCAGTGGGGATGGGACCACTTCACTGGGGTCTTCCTGTCTCTCCAACGAGGCTGCTGAGAGTTCTTCCACAGATAACGGTAGGAAGGGCTGAGGAGAGGAGGTGGGCGACCTCTTGTGGGAATAGAATTGGCACCATCTAGTGTTAGTGCTGCCTGAACCTTTTCTCTGGAGGGACTGCTGTGAATCTGCCGTGGGCCTTTACGTGCCCCCTTCCTCCCATGGACCACTCACCTGCAGTACTTTGTCCCCCTATTACAAGCAATGCCGCCTGAGGCTGGCTGCGTGGCTCCCATCAGGGCAGGTTTGCAGGAGCCCACACTCCCTGCCCTCCCGCCCCCAGCGGGACCTGACTGGGCGCTGTGCCGCCCACACCTGCACCAAGGGAAACAAGCGTCCATTTCTTTGAGGCACTTGGAGCGCTCTGCCTCTGTGGAGGCAGGCCTTGCTCACTCCTCCTCCTTCAGGGCCTCTTTCCACTCCAGTCTCCACCCATAACGTGTTTCAGGTCTTGAGTCTGGAGCCAGTCTATGTGCCCCAGAAATTAGCAGGGGTGCGGGTGAAGCTCTCCTCTTACCTGACAAGGTAGAAGAGGGAAACCAGCCAACAGCTCCCCAAAGACAGCCTTCCTCCTTTCTAGAGGTGTGGGAAGATGGGCTGGCTGCTCTTTTTAGAGAGTACTTGGTACCTGTTGTTTGGTTGCTGACCTTTTGGGCCTCATTTTAACTGGTGGGAGAAGCCACACGTTCACGCCCACTCCGCCCTCCACCTGTGTGACCGTGATGCTTTGCTGAGGCGGACCCAGCCCTGGTGCTCCCAGATCCTTCCCTGGAGACACACAGGATGGTCCTTCAGTGTGGCCAGTTCTCCTTTGCCCTTAGATAGCATCCAGTTGGCCGGATGCCCATCTGGGTATCGTCTCTGTGTTTCAGGCATGGATGAGACAGACTCACAGGTCAAGTCCATTCAATTCACAATTCACTGACCCCATGGAGGCTCCATAACAAGTGCAACTTCAGTTTTGCCAAGGCAGCTTCTTGATTCTCTAACCTTCCATTGTGACCCCTTTCTATTTGTCACTGAACAGTCTGTTTTCTATGATTACTACCAAGATAAAGCTAGTAACAAAGCTCCTGGAGGAGCCCGTTGATGGATTTGGGCCACAGTGGCCTCTTTTCAACCTTTCAGTCTGTCTTCTAAGCACAATCGCATGGCTGGTGGGCTTTGTTGCTTGAGGCCTGAGGCGGTCAGAGCAGGATAAGAGGCATCATTATCCATAACTGGCTGTATTTGCATGGGGGTGAGGGGAGAAGCCTGCTTTACAAGTTGAAGACCTCCTGGCCTTCTCAAAGCAGAAAGGAGGTCATGTCAAATGGCTTCTTGTTTTCGCAAACTGGCTGGCGGGTCCCCAGGGTCCTTTAAGAGGCATTTGTTAAATAGCAGAAAGCTCCAGTGCTAAGGCAGAGAAATCCCTGGAACTGAAAGTGCTGCAAAGTGGGGAAGCACAGTAACTCACAGGCGGTGCCCGCAGAGAGATCTGGAGGGAACGCGGGCTCTTGTTCAAGTCGAGCAGTGAGGGAGGTGAAGGCTCTGGACATCTTGGAGCCCACTTCCGACTGTCCCGTTTATGGTTTGGGGGCAATATTACCACTTATATTTTAAAATAAGGTATGTATTTACACAGCCTTTACACATATTTCATTATTCCCAATTCTAGCTCAGCATATATAGACAGTGTCTAAAATAACTAGGAAGTGATATTATCTTCTATTTATAAATCCATCAGGTTGCAAAAATAGGGCTGGTCGCTCTCTCTGCATTACCCATTTATAGCCTCAGAAGTCTCTCATTTTCTTACTTTAGGCCAGAGACCAAAATTTTCACCTAACCAGATAATAAAAAGTAATAACTAACATGTTTGTGAATATCACTCCCTTTTACTTGCTGCCTATCCACTTTTTGTTCTCCTCCTAAAACTAGAAGGTAGGTCAGTTCTAGGACCACTCATGCCATTCGTAAGTGCAGCCTTACATACAGCTATTCACCCACTGCTATAGATATGTTGTAATTTATACCAGATGAGGTGCCGTCAAGAATAAGTATGGAAACTGATGTTTCCTTCTCTTTCTCCCTCCCTTCCCGGTCTCTAAAAACAAACAAACAAACAAACAAATAAATAAATAATAAACTCTTATAAAAAAGAGTAAGTGTGGAACTCAGTCCAAACAAAAGGAAGCAGATCCCCTTATTTTTATTGCCCATGGGCCTGTGAGAGACCAGAAAGTGATGTTCCCCACATTATTCCCACTCCTACTACTGAGCACCATCCTGGAGAGAGAAGGATTTGGGGAAAAGGGGTCAGAGGTGGACAGGCTTTGAGAATGTTAGCTTCTCAGGGTTTTCTAAAGGCCTAGGAGACCTCGGTGAGACACAACAGGATCCCCTCATCCCCCCCCCACCCCCCAAAACACACACACACCTTATCCTTGGGAGGTTACTTGAAATGAAGAAGCCAAGGACTGCAAAGATTTTAAATTATTCTGTAATGTGTCTTCTTCACTGCTGAAATTCACAGAGATTTTCAGTTTAGAACTTTATTTCTAACCTTGACATAGAAGACATTTTCATCCTTTTTGAGTTGTGTGTAGCCTTCTGGAACAGGCGGATGAAGGTGGTTTTTTTGTCTCCCTCTTTCCCTCCCTCCCTTCATGTTACCTCACTAACTCCCAAGAGAATCTTGACTTCGTAGCTATGTTAAAAGGAAATTGAATCGACCATGAATATAACTTTTAAGGCTTGCACTCTTTTATTTTGATACAAATACACCCCTAGGTTAAGTCATGGACCTCAACCTCATTTGCTGGGAGCAGGTTTTGTTGGTGAATAACTTGGCTCCTGAAATGAGGTGGGAAGCTGGACAGGACTGAGGCAGGAGCCTGAGGGGGCTGGCCCATGCCTGAGACCCATCATTTCCATGGGCCGATGAATGGTTTGTGGTTCGTGCGGCCTCTTTGTTTCCTTATCCAGCCGCTGTGTATTTACTGAGCACCTGCTCTGTGCCAGGCCTCTCAAGTCCTGAACCCACAGTGCCCCGCCCTTGAGAAGTTCAGTCCCACAGAGTAGCCATACAGTGACAGTGCAGCCCAAGAGCCCAAGCAGGAAGATATTGGGCCAACATTGGGGTTCTTGGGTTCCCAAGACAGAAATCAACCGGAAACCCCAGAGAAATTTCCAGACAGATTTTATGAAGCTTGTGCTCTAGCACAAGGGAGGCAGCGCAGAAGAAAGGAAGGTCCTCTGAACCGGCTCCGGCCTGACTCTGCGTGGCCGCTTTCATAAGCTGGGGACAAAGCAGGCTTGTGCCAAAAGGCAGGCTTCTTGAAAAAGGCAGGCTTGCGGAATTTTTCATTTCAGGGACAGGTGACTTCCTTTTCCAGCTGTGTTTTCTGGTTAACTACTTCATGAGTGTCCTGTGTGGGCAGGGCGGCTTACCACCGGCACCCCAGGAAGGTTGTGTGTCTGTCAAACCTTGATCAGCGGCACTTGTGGGTCAGGAGTTGCAACATCTACAAGGAAGCAGGCAGTTAGAAGAGAGATAAAATCAGCTCCTTCTGTGTTTTTAAGTAGGGAGTGGGGAAGGGTGATGATATTCTTGCAGTCGGCTTATCTGGTTTCCTTCTGGCCACCTGGTCTTAACTGGCTTCCTGGCCGCTTGGTATTTTTTCATTCCCAGACCCAATTCCCTCTGCTGTCTCATGAGGAGATTATTTGATTGAGGATAGCTTAAAGCCTAGCTGGCTCTTTGTGACTGGTTGTCCTTAGCATTTTGATTTTGTAACCTTGGCACATTTGCTGGTTTAGATTTTGATTTGCTTACGTAGGAAGCCATGGCCTGAGAGCCATCTCAGTCTAATGGCCTCCTTGTTTAATTTAACACCACTAGTAGCACAGAGGAGGTTAGCAGCTAACTTCACCTGGGCAAGCCAGGGAATGCCAACTAGTAAAGGAATAAGAATGGGAGGTCTGCCTGGCAAAGACAGTGGCAGGTCAGATGTATGTGACCGTGCAGAAGTTTGGGAGTGGGGAATAAGTGTAGGGAGAGAAGAAGAGGGAATACATTTGACCCTTGAACAATACAGATTTGAACTGCGTGAGTCTACTTATGCAGGGAATTTTTTTTTTTTTTTTCAAAAAATACCTGTACTATTTTTGATCCACAGTTGGGAGTAGCGGATACAGAGGGCTGACCGTGCGCGTTGTCCTATACCATTTTATAGGACGCTTGAGCATCCTTGGATTTGGGTATCTGCATGGGTTCTGGAACAAATCCCCCACAGATACTGAGGGCAACTAAGTTTCTAGGGAGTTAAAAGTTATATGCAGACTTTTACTGAACAGGAGGTGGGCTCCCCTAACCCCTGCATTGTGCAGGGGTCATCTGTAATAGGGGTTAAAGCTGGAGAGCTTCTAGAAGCCCAGGTCATGAAGGGCCTTGTGCGCATAGCTGAGCACATGGTCTTTTAATCCCATGAGGAACCTTTGAAGACATCATATAGGGGAACTGAATCTTCAGTTTTGGAAACTAGTGGCCCTGAGGAGGGTGGGTTGAAGGGGCGAGAACCTAGAAAAAATATCTTAGCCCAGGGCATAGAGAGCAGGGCCCGAGGCAAAGGTTTGAGTATTACTAGTTATTGGGACAGGAGGCACAAGCCCAGGACAATAAGGCTGAAGGGAAAGGAAAGTGGGACTAAGAGAAGTGCTAGATAATGTGATGGAGCACGTGACCATGCTGGCCTCTGCTCCCGGGAGCCACACATGTGTGGCAGCATGGGCACGGGGCTCTGCAGACTCCCTGGAAGCTTTGCAGGGAGGGCCCCTTCCACAGCATGCCTAGTCTGCAGGAGAGAGGAAATAGGGCGGTTTTATTTGCCCTGCTCCCTTCTGTTTCCAGCTTCTCATTGTCCCTGGTTCACCTCACAAGGATCTGGGATACTGTTCAGGAATGGAGACCCCACTCCCACCACCCCATGGAGTAGCTTCTTCCCACTCAGACAGTGGAGGGCAGCCTGGTTTGTGTGAACACCAGCTGAGAACCAGAAAGAAGAGCAGGCAGTCAGGGGACTCTGAGAAGGTTCGAACATTGTGTTAACATTCAGGCAAAGAGCTCAGCCCAGAGATTATGACAGCCATCCAAGCAGGAGGGGACGGATGCCAGAGTGAATGAAAGAGGTTGGTTGTAGAGCAAGATTTACAAAATCTTCACTCACCTGAATCAGTAAGTCAAACCCCAACCTTTCAAGTAGTTACATCACAGCAGTAGATAGTAAAAAGCTTCCATGGCTAGTTTGGGATAAAGTATGCTCTACAACACTGTTCCTTAAAACACATTTCATCCTTATGTATTTCTAAAATGATGGAGTGAACCAATTTCTGTGTTTGTGGGGGAAGGGGTAGAAGCTACTACTTGAAAAATGATTTAAAATTTATGATGGTCAAAATAAAGAATTGATCACAAGTATCAGAATCCTTACTTTGGAAACGACAGAAGTCCAGATTTACTAGCAGAGGCCAGAGAGGGGTTAGCTGACTCTCACAACCTAGGGAAGGGCAGGGATGCACCGGGAATGAGGTGTAACTGGAACCGTGGACCAAGACCCTACCAGGACATGAGCCCTCTCACATTTGACCTTGTCTGAACAAGGATTTCCATTTTCTCTGACTGGATCCTGTCCTCCATGCAGCAGGACCCTCACTTGCTTTAGCAACCTGGGTTGGAGCTCACTGCTTTGCCTCCGCAGAGGGATCGACTCTTCCACACCCATTCAGCTCTTCCTGGAGAGAAAGCCCGCTGGCTCAGTATTCACCAAATGTTCTCCACGGGCAAACCAACTCTGGGCAGGGCTGCATAATTATGATTTTAAGTGGCAGGTCACAAGATGCCATGTGGAGGGAGGGGTATGGGGTCCAGAATGTGTATGTCTGCAGTGGGGAGCAGGATGGTTGCTACGGAGAAAAGTGCATAATATCTACTGCAGTGAAAATCATCCCTGCACCCCTAATTCAGCAGCAAGAGCTAAAAGCTCCTGGTTTTCCAGTTCCGCCTTTTACCTCTTGCCCTGCTGTGGAATCGCACTCTTGTTATTTTAGATGGAATTGTTTTGTCTGAAGCTCTCTGCTCAAGCTCTGACATTATTACTACCAGTTCTGCAAATGGACCTGTGTCCAGCCGCATCACAGCAGCTGAACACATGCTGGAAACATTGCTCCTCTGCTCCAGCATGTGCACTCCTTTCCTCTTCATCTAGGTAGATTTCAGTTTTCATTGGTTTGATTGGTTGTGTTTAATGGGAATTTAAATTGAACTTGAGGCTGAAGGCATGATGGGGCTGCGAGTTGCTCGCCTGGGACCTTGAGGAGGCATTACTCATGGCCCGAGACGTACTGAGACGTGGGTAGGGGCGTGCTGAGCTGTGATACCCAGCGCCAGGCCCCTTTTGACTGCGACTCAACAAACTTGTAGGTGGTAAGTTTTAGGGAGTAGATAATTTTTTTTGACCTTGGTCTCTTAAATCATGGAGGGAAAGCTTTCTAGAGACTGATCCTGCTCTAGTTCTGGGATCAGCAGAACACCTGGTTCCTTAAGGGAGGGATGGGAGTGAGCTTATCGGCACACCCACCTCCCCGCGAAGGCCTTCCCCTGGGAAAGGCAGGCAGGGTCATGCTGAATAAGAAACCTTAGCACCCTGCTTCCTAGACACAAAAGATGGCAATTTGCATTCAAGGGAGAAGGGAATGGGGGGTTCGGGGTTTGGTAAATCTCTTTATGGCAAGACCTGAGCCCCCAGTGTGGTGTCAATGGTGCAAGTTTTGAAGTCATACTGACTGCTTTCTTGATTGCATATATTTCTAATTTCTCTATCTTTCTGTGAAATATATTAACCACAGCACGTATACATGCCACCCCGATTTATAGACATTCATATTTTGCAGTATTTTTCCTTAACAAAGAAATGATATATCACAAGTAGCACCAAAGCTCCATCTATCTCCCTAAACCTCTTTCCCTCCTTCCTCAGTAATTACTACCCAGAGGTTAGTGGCTGCCATCTCCATGTGTAGTTCTGTACTTAACTATGTAACTATCCGTATGGAAAAATACTGTCCTTATACATCATATTCAGTAGTATTGCTTCACGCAGTTTAAAAAAATAACATTGCGCCATATAAAATTCTTTCGCAATCAGTCCCGACACTGCTGCTTACTTGCAGAAACCATGAATGAGTTGCACCACCTTTTTGAGCCACAGAGAGGTGTGTTAAAATGCTGGTTTTATTAATCTTGACACAATCCAGGTGAGCAAAGATCAAGACCTAAAGAGAAGGAGACAAATTTGATACTATGGAGGCAGAATCAGCAGTGTTATGTGACTAATTTGATGTGTGGAATGACAGGTGCGATTCCTGTACGGGCACCTGACTGGGAGGTGAATGTCTGTCACTGAGATCAGGCGCGTGGTGGGGCAGTGACGCTGCTCTGGGGTAGTAAGGTGAGGTGCAGCCCCTCTTTGACCTGTATGGTTGGAAGCACCCACAGTGCACTCAGCCAGAGAGGTCCAGGAGCTGGTTGGATCCTTGGACCCGGAGTTCAGGCAACAGTTCTGAGCTGGCGATTCCTTCAGGTCCCTTTAGCTTATCCAGTGAGCGTGAGTGTTGGGAAGAGGGGCAGCTCAGTGTCCGTGGTTCCCATGTCACCTTTACCTGGAATCCATAATATGGTTCACTCTTGCCAGATTTCCACAGAATTCTGACAAGTGGCAACAAGAGACCTGGTTGGGATCACCTAGTAGACGTCAATTTCAATGGTTAGAGTTCTGTTTGAAACTTTTTTTTTCCTTCTAATAACCTGTTGTGGTTTTCTTTTCATGAAATTACATGAGTCCTCTCTGCAGGTAATTTCTGCTTTCATATTTTATTATGCCTTCATGTTAGTAAGTCCATAGATTTTATTAGCGCCTGCATTACTTCTTTCTATCTGCCTGAACTTGCCCCCTTGTTATACTTCAAGAAGGCCTGGGATTGCTGGTGATACCTGCGTAACCCAGCTTAGTGTACTCTTCCCAGGCATTTGGTCTCAGAATCCTGATCTGGAATCTCTGCAGTGAGCGTTCTTCAGGACAAGAGCCAGGTGGACCACTCATGCTCTCTCGTCACCCACTGCAGGCCTGTGGTGCATCTTCATTAGGGTTAGCAGCTGGTTTTCACAGGAAAATGTCTCCTTTTGCTTAATGGAATGCTGCCTGCCCTGTCCCGCCCCCACCCCCATCCCCCACCCCCCACCTCCTACCCCCCAATCCCTACCAAAAGCCCAGTAAAATGTCCTGGCAGGCCTCCTTTTAGATGATAGGAATCCTCTCAGAGTAGTTAAAGCAAAAATGTAAGGTGGGGAAAAATTGGGGCAGCTGCTATTATTGTGAAGATCCAGAAAGACCGGGGAACTTTGGGACAGGGAGCAGCCGTGGACGGGGTAGGACCCAGGAGCAGCTCTGGGCCCTGGTTTTCTCTCTTCTGTCTCTGCTTTCTCTCCTCTTCTCTCTTCCTCCTCTTCTTTCACTCCTCCTCTCTCTCCACTCTCTCTGTCATACTTACAGAGGTGATACCTAGGTCTTGGTCACTCTCTGGTCCCTCTTTTTACCAACTCTCTGTCTTCCCTTTTCCTCCTTTCTTTCAGCTCTTACCTCATTCTCTTCCCACCTCCACCCCCTAAAATTGGCAGCTGGCTTCCTCAGAACTCGTATCTGGCCTATAATTGCCCAGGCTCCAACACTGAATGACCTTGTTGCTCGAAAGCCCAGGGCCATCTGGCGGTAATCTCCCTGTGAACAGGATTCTGAGCTCCCGAGAGAGGGTCTGGTTGGCTCAGCTCATCTGGCTGAGCATGGACACACTGTCCCAGGCTGCTGGCCAGCGGAGGAACGGGTGTCCCTCAGGTCAGACACAGGCTAGGCCCGCCAGCCAGGGCAGGGGGTGTGGATGGGGATGAAGTCCCTGAGAAGGGGTTTGTGGGGGCAGGAGTTACCAGGTAATAACTAGCAAAGAACCATGTCATAGAGCCCCTCAAATTAACTTACCACAGGGTGGTGATCCTAAATTTGGCTCAAGCTCTGACTAAGAAGTCATGGTGTATAAACTGTAGTCACTTCTGCACTAATTCAAGAGTATACATCTCTGAAGTAATGAATTTAACATCTTCCAGCAACACTAAACATGGCATGAAATTAAACTTTCAGTCAAAGTGTTCATTTTATTCACACATCAGGGTACAGGGATGGACTTGGTTGATTCTGAACAAAGTCCTCCTGGAGAATGTGACCTGCACTGTCTTTTCAGTCAGGAAGACTTGATACATGATTTGAAACTTACACCCCCAAAGCTGAGAGTCCTTTGTAATGTTCTTCACCTGGGCAGTGAATGGCAAAGGGCAGACCCTGAACCCTACTCACAATGCCATGAGAAGTGCCCCACGTGGCCAGAAGCAGGGCCCAGCCCCCAGGGCCGGCAGAGAAGCGCCGACCTCAAAACTCTGTGGCTGCTGGAGCCACACCCCGATGGTCCTTGTGGTCTTTAGTCACAGAACAGCTATGACTGCGTTTGCCTGGAGTGCCCGAAAGCAGGCTCAGACAGGGAAGCCTTGTCCCACTTTTATACAACTGGAAAACATTACAGAACTTGAATCTTTCAAATTTAAAAAAAAAAAAAAAGCAGCCCACAAAATGCATCTTATGCAACTCGGCCACACGGGAACATGAGGAGGAAAGAAAGTGAGCTTGCCTCTGCTTCACGGCTATTTTTCATTTTGAAAATGTGCCTCAAAATTCAGTACAGAAAAGAGATTTTGTTTTGTTGCTGATGAAAGTATCACTGCTCTCCAGTGTTTCAGGGCTCATCAGAGTTTACATTTAATCTTTTTTCCACCTGCGGGTACCTGGATAGTCTTATCTGTCCAGCTGCGGAGTCAGTCACTGTATAGTGGGAAACTCTCTTCTCATCATGCAAATTAGGTGGGATCCTGTTCTGACAACATGAGTTAATCATCACCAGAAATATTGGCAAGAGCTGGGGATGTTTGCATTCCTCAGGGACAGCTTAGCATCTCTGGATAAATATTGAAGTCCAACTGACTGCCTCCTCTGGGCTTTCCTTCCCTCAATGTCCTCGCCCATTGACAGACCAGCCAAAAGCAAAGTGCTGGGTCCTTGGTAGTTTACAAAGTGAGAACGATATTTCAAAACAATTGGCCTTGAGTTTAGCATTGGTGTTCAGGAATATGTTGCTATATAGTTTGCTGCTTCTTGCAAAACTATTCAGTGGCCATGCTACCATTTTTACCCACAAAATCCAGTCAGATTCCTTTTGAAATAACTTTTAAGAGTTGAATTTCCAAATTCCTGCAATCTCCATTTTAGGAACTCCTCTTTCTGTGGCCTCAGGTGTTTATGAGAATGAAAAGAAATGAGAAACACCTTCTTTTGCCCCCTCTATAGAATAAGAAGCTCTACTTGGATATTATCCACACGTACATGGAAGTGCATGCTACCGTTTACGGCTCCAGCACAAAGAACATTCCCAGTTACGTGAAAAACCATGGTATCCTCAGCGGGCGGGACCTGCAGTTTCTTCTCCGAGAAACCAAGGTAAGTTTTTAATAGTTCCATAAAGATTCATCAGTGATACTGTTTTCAGGTTTGTTTCCATTGGCGTTGAAAGTGGGATCAGACCCTCTCATGCTTTCTTCTCAGTGTTGCAATAGTGCTTTAGGTCATTGCTGGGCAGTGCTTTTTGAGACCAGCTGTAGTTGACAGGCTAGTGAATGGTGGAAGATGGTTGCTACAGTTTAAAACTTCCTTACTGAGGTTTTAACACTGCACCAGACGTCAAGCAAGGGGCTGGGGATACAGTGGCAAACAGGCAAGGTGAGGCCCTCTCTCAAGGGCCAGACTTCCTGATGGAGCAGCGGCTTTCACCTTGGGGTGCGTACCTCCAAGAAATCAGTTCCCCAACTAGCTTTTCCTCACATCTCCTCATTTGGACTGCACACTGAAGAAGTTCAGTTGAGGGAAAAGCCACTTTGGGCTCCAGGGGCAGGGAGAGCAACAGGAGAGATGTATGAGATGAAAAACGAATGGGGTGCGGTGCTCCTGGCATTTGGGACAGACAGGTGTGAGGGTGAGGTGGTGCAGGTGGAGGGAGCCCGAAACCAGCCCAGCTAGTCTAACAAGTGTTGGGAAATAGTGGAAGGTAAAATGTGATAAGGGACCGAGGGTCTAATGGTCACAGACAGAAACAGAGTTCAGACCATGTGGTGCGGGTCGCTGGGGGAGCCGCTGATGGAGGACTGTTTCAGTGGTATGATGAATGTGTTGTTTCAACGCCTTGGGGAAGTCTGCCCGGTGACTGTAATTCTGCCGTGGAAGTGCCAAATGAATGAATCAGAATTTGCTTTAGAAAGGTTGGTAATATATTAGATAAGCTTTATCATGTTTATTATTAAGCTTTCATTTATGAATATTATAGATATTGACTGAGCAGCTTCTATGTGTCAGGCATTGTGCAAGGGACACAGGATGACAAAAACAAACAGAGCCTTGCCTCAGTGTTTAAAGGATAAAGAAGCTTATTATCCAGAGTTCATTTTTCAGCTCTGGCTCCTGACTGAATGTGTTTTCATTTTCAAGGCAGGGGAGAGAGGCTGAGTGGATGAACTTCAATGGCGTAATAGGGATTTATAATTATTGCATGATATTTCAGTTTTGGAAAGTGTGTTCACATATGCTGTCCTGTTTAATTCTCGCAACAGCCTTCAGAGGTAAAGCAGGGCAGGTGCTATTGTTATCTTTATTGTAAGCATGAAGAAACGGACCAGAGAGTTTGGCTTGCCCACAGTCACTGTGGTCATCTTGAAGGTGGCCGTAACGCATGACGTTTTTTTATTGCAAATTAAAGCTCTGCTGGCCCTTGACATATCAACCTTATGAATAAACACTCACATTTAAGAACATTCAACAGATACTCCCCCAGCCAAAAGCATATGCATCTCTTTTCTGCCTCAGTTTCTCTATATGTAAATGCATTTGACCATTTCTACCTCCCAGCCATTTGTGTAATGCCATGAATAAAATAGTTCGGTTAGTGATTTCTCCTTGGCCAGAGATGTGGGTGCTTTAGTTAGGATTTTGTTTCCTCCCAAGGTCATCTGTAGTCCGATGACTGTGGCAGGCAGGACTGTAGTGTGTTCCCAGTGTGCTCTGTTTGCTTCCCGTTCACCTTCTGTCCTAGATGATATTTTGGAATCATTAGCATATGTAGGCCTTTTAGTGGCAATGCTGTCTTGACATATGCCTTATTTTACTTTTTTCCCCACGTAGATTGGCCGGGAAGGCTTAAGCTCCTTTAAACTCACCTTTGGCAACGCTGGTTTTCAGCCGTGTGTCATCACTGTCTCGCACACTTCTATTAACCCAGCCTCGTGAATGTCTTACTCAGCCTTGCAAATTTTAAAAGAACTCTTTCTCACCTACCATCCATTTACCCTGTCCGAGAATGGAAAACAGGGCTGAGGCCCCCTGTATCCAGGGGAGGAAAAGGGAAGAGGCCCCGAAAGCCCAGGCCACCATGTCAGCAGTTGCCTGACAACAAGGGACTGCAGCTTGAATTTTGAGTGTGAGAGGCATATATTTATCCTTGAAAAACTGATGCCTTCAGAGCATATCACTGGTCCCATTTTGTATCGCCTAGTCATTTGTCTAGAATATATTGAAGTACTTCACTTAGAATTATGGCTAAAAAGTGGCAAATATGATGAAAATGAGGCAGTATATTGCCGAGACACCCCCTGCCCGTTATACCCAGAACACAGCAGCAGGCACTAAAATGAAGGAATCTTGGGCTTTGAAATAATGACACTAAAGACCAGTCAGGCTTTGCATATATAACCCTTTCTGCCTCTAACTTCTTTCTCTATGTCTCTGAGCAATTTAAAAGCAATTTATTCCAATTCACATTGAAAGCGGAGAACTGGAGATGCAGAGAAGCAAATGTCTGCAGAATGAACGGTTTTTAGGCTCGTTACTGGAGAGGGAAGCAAGTCTGGCGCTCCTCAAGGTTTAGAGACACAAGAATGATTGATGTTTAATCAGCTTTTGACTCATTATTTTTCTTTATGAGCCATCTTTGATTCTCTGCATCAAGCCCAGGAAACCCTCTGCTCAGCAGAATTTTGTCCTGGCCTGCCATTCGGGGCTCAGGTGTCATTAGCAGGCTGCAGCTGCAGGGAGCCTGTGAAGACAGGAGGGATTCAGTGTGGCACTGAAATCGGGCTAAGAGAGCTGGGAAGTTGTGGAATGTAAAAGACTCTTCTAATAGGCATATACACTTGGATGAATTAATTATTTATCAGAGGACCATTGACAAGTCATCAAGCCCAGCGAATTCCAGGGGTGCAGCTTCAGCCAGCAAATACGCATTGACTGGGGCGGCATGTTTTTGCTTTGGTTTAAGTCACCACCTCTTTTAATGTGATTTCTTCCTTCTCCCTCCTAATTTTAACCTCTTCATGCCCACTTCCCCTGGTCTTACCATGGCAGCTCCTTATAGAAGGGGGGCATTTGGCATCCTACTCTGGGATGGAGGAGTATTTGGAATGAGCCAGAACGTGCATGGTAAGAACAAATTCTCTTGCTGCACCCCTTCCCTACCCAGGCCTGTATGCAGTGTGTATTGTTCCGCCCCACCTTCATGTCTGACTCATGCCTCTGCCCCCAATCAACCGTGGCTCTTCCCACAAGCTTGGAGGTTGCACAGTTTTACTCAGAAACCCCGAGCTGAGACAGCCACCCCCAGGGGACCCAACTCAAGCAGCTCCATGACAGCAGAGGGGCTTGTTCTGCCTGCAGCGACATCTCAGTGCCTGGCACAGTGCTTGGCTTGTAGAAGGCCTTCACATAATTAAGAATGAAGGAAGGTGTCAAGATGAAATCAATTTGCCATCTGGGATCTTGGGGCCATACCCTGTAGGAGAGATTTCTTGCTTTTCTCATGAATCACACATCTAGATCTCCAAGATCTCCCCAGCAAGTGACACTTTCCTTCTGATACCCCGGGCCTGCCTCTTCATGGCCCTGAGAGAGAGCCCAAGAGCTTAGCTGCTAAGGCAGCAGTCCCTGTTCCCTTCCTGTTTCAGATACTGAAACACTCACCCTCAGGCAGTCCGGTGGTTTTCATCCTAGTGACCAGTACCTACAATTACTCTTGTTCCAACTAGATGGAAAAAACTTTGCATATACATACAAAGTCTGTCCAGAATGTATCCAGCCATTAATATGAAAAATAGACATTTGTACATAGACCAATGATGCCTCAGTCCCCTTCAGAGTAGGCACCTTGGAACCTCACACAGTTCTCCCAGTCACCATCAGCTGCCCTGTTGTATTTTCATGAATCTCATTGATGGTCTGAAATCTCTCCCTCTCCCCGCCCCCTTTGTTTTTCAGATTTTATTTATTATTTATTTTTAGAGAGAGGGGAAGGGAGGGAGAAAGAGAGAGAAAGAAACATCCATGTGTGGTTGCCGTTCGTGTGCCCCCTCCTGGGGACATAGCCTGCAACCCAGGCATGTGCCCTGACTAGGAATCTCACCGGCGACCCTTTGGTTCGCAGGCCACCACTCAGTCCACTGAGCCACACCAGCCAGGGCTGAAATCTCTTCCCTTTTAAAGGTGATTTTAGTTTTGGAAAAAGGGAGAAGTCACAGGGTGTCATATCTGGGCTGTAGTGTGAGGGCTGAGTCACCTGGGTGATTCGATGTCTTGCCAAAAAACTGCACAAGACACGATACATGAACAGGCACATTGTCATGATGAAGCTGCCAATCACCAGGTACCCATAGTTGCAGCCTTTTGAATCATCTGAATAGTTTCCGTGGAGGAATGTTCAAGCTTAATGCAAAATTTGGTGCAGAGCCATTTCTCTACTCGCTTAGTCATTTTGAATGCAACGGCCACACAGTTCATACACTCACTCAACGTCGTCTACCGCCCCTACTGACTATTCCAGCGAAGTCATCTTTGTTCACACATGCACATTCCAACACATTCCCCTTGGCTGCCAGGTTATGGCGATGTCACGCAAACCGTTCTCATTATAATAACAATGGCTGGCTTTTTTCTGGACAGACCTCATATATTCCCCTCTCTCTTCCCCTCCCACATATGTATGTAGAATAAAGAGTGTATAGAGATGTGATTTAGTAACCTCTCTGACTTCAAGATCAAAACCATATTCCCACATCCAAATACAAAATGTTCAACATCTCCTCACAGAAACACTCGATTGCTGGAAAAACATAACCTATTATTATTTATTCTTTTGTTCACGTACCTGGCAAATGTGTATTAAGTACTGAATGTCACCTAGGCCTTATTTTAGGCACTTTTGATACAGAGATAACTAAGGCATTTTTGCCCACAATGAGTATACAGGTGTTGGGGAGAAGACAGCCAGGTAAACAGATAACTGTAACTATGTGAAAAATACACAGGTAGGATTAGAAATAATAAAAAATAGTGATACCAACATAAAGCCTCTCTGTGGCCGTGTGGGCAGGGTCAGCCGGTAAAATGCTGCACTGTGACTGGCGGAGTCAGGGAGATAACCTCGGCGGGGGGGCGGGGGAGGCTGCTGAGGAGGAGAGGAGTCCATTGTCAAACACTGGTAACGCATTCAGCATGTTTATTTTATCAAGGTGCAAGTGGCCACAGGGTTTTACTACAGTAACAATTTCGCTGACCCTTACAGTAAGCCCTTTCCATGAATTCTCTCTCTGTCTCAGAATTCCTCTGATCTCAGTACCATTGGAACCCATCTTAATGTGGTAGCGACAAGGCTCGTTGAGTGTCTCACCATTTGGGGCTGAGGGGTCAGCCTGGTGTGGAATTTGGGTGAGAGATGGGGTGGTCAGGGAATGTTCCTCCAAGGAGTGATACCTGAGCTGCCTTTTAATGGTAGACACTTCCTGCTGACATGGCTAGAGATGGTCAGCATCTAGTTTTACATTTATCAAAATATCTTCGTACTCCCCCATCTCATCTACAATGCAATTCTAAATCCATTTGATCCTATACTGGACTTTCCAAATGTTGAGAGTGCAGGAAGTTTTACATTTAGTGATGATGTTTGTGTTTTGTTTTGTTTTGTTTCTGAAATGCCACTTAGGTAACTGGGCATACTTTGGGAGTCTACCCAGTAAGCTGGTCCCAGGAAATAGTCTTTGGTTTAGCAGGCAAATTTGGGTGGTAGAACAAGCCTTACAAGGATAGTTGTCTTTGTCTCCTTAGCCTTTCTAGCTCTTTATGAGAGAATTTTCAGGTAGTGTAGGTTAGGGGCTTATGGAAGCCCACAAGAGGGTGTTGCTAAACCCATATGGGAGAGAATTTGACTTCGTTGTCTCTCCCCAGCACTGGGTGCAAAAGGGAAAACAGAAGGTCAAAGAAGGGACTCTTCGGGCTACATGAAAACATCGCCTATCAGGAAAATGAATTTTCTCAATACCTTGCCATTGTATGGATTCTTTTTAAAGATATGAAAGGCACTCCAGAAATATAATGATTCCTGATCATTATATGAAGCATAAACAAGGCTTAGCAGTAGCATGTGGCTCATGGGACTGGCGTTTCCATGAGGCAGTCACTGTGAACCATGTCCTCGCTCTCTTTCAATGGAGGTCCGTCACCCATTTTTAGTCCAGGTACTTTATGAAACAGCAAGAACTCATAAATGCATGTGCAGCAGGTGCTGAACATTTTATAAAAACCCACAACCACAACCCCTATGTACCTTAACTCCAGCTAACCAATGCAAGGTCATGTGTATGTAGCTGCATGAAGTTGAGTCTGAATTTGAACTTGGCCTACTCTTGGGTAAATATTTACTAAGTGCTGGGCTTTTAGAATATATCCTTTCCGTGAAATACCTCATTTTATCCTCACAACAGCCCCATGAAATACAGCACTATTTTCCCCATTTTACATGTGAAAAGACAGGTTTAAAGAACTTGTGTTACCTTGACCAAGGTCCCAGAGGTAGAATAGTTTAACTCCATCAGAATGAAGGATACGATGGAGTTAAGATGTGAGCACTGGTCTCCCAGGTTCGAGAGTCTGCGCTGTTAACCACCACATTGCCCCGAGCACTTTGTGTCAGAAATCGACATAATGGATAAGCAGAGGTTGCAGTCATTATTCAAACTCCCTCCTGAGCCACCCCACCAAGTTGGCTACTTAAAACTAGTCAGAAAAGTGTATGTTGATTGTATGGTTCTTATTTTGGATTATCTTTGATGTTCAAAAGTGACTGGAAACTGACCAAACCCATGGAATCTTTCTAAGAAGTACCTTTGTCTGTGTTTAAAGGATTCTTTGTTAACTACTCCATTTGGGTGTTTGAGACAATTCCATTTCTCCTTTCACACAGAGTAAACATCTGAGTGGTCTCACTGAAACTCTTTGTTGATGTATAGGAATGTCCCAGTCTTGTGCCATGAATAAAACATATGGTGCTTCATCTGTTCTCTCTTGCCTCGTATTAGTTCAGAAATTTAATTTGAGAGCATGTAATCCCTCTGTTTAAAAATGCTCGTCGATGGAGCCGAAGTTGCAGCCATGGTGCTGTTCCGTCATCTGGAATATCCTCATTAGATCCTGGGCTGCTGATGGCCAGAGGAAGCATAAATAAAAGATGCCCGGTTTCCTCAGATAGTTAAGCCTCTGCACTTGAATGCATTGTTGTAGGGTGTCTCTTGCCCCCATGCTCAGGAAATCGGAAAGTGGGAAGAATGACAGGCAAAGTGGGGGGTGCAGGGGAGAAAGTGATTTAATGTGGTTAAGGGACCAGTGTGTGGTGACAAAGCCATAAGCACTCAGAAGTTTATGGAATGCCCTTTGATGGTGATGAAACTCTCTGTCCTACCCTGCTGTCATTCAAACCTCAAGTGTGCAATTTGACCTCCAATGTCCATTATAATGTCAAAGGGAATGAATGCAAATTTTCCTTGCTTATTGGTAGAACAAAAAATTGTTACTTTGTATTTCCAAGCAATGCATTTCTAATTAGTGAGAGGAGAAAATTCATTGCCAAGAAATTGTGTGATATTTGCTTAAATTTCATTCTAAAATTGTGAGGTTTTGGAGAGTTAGCCCAAAGTGTTTATTTCATGTGTACTGAGATATTCCAATGCCAGGAGGGCAGAAGAGATGGTGCAAATTGTTCTTCAGATATAATTAAACCTAGGTCACATTCAAGTCCATTAAGCAAGAGCCTCAAATCCTTTAATTAATGGGTTCAGATTGGTTGGTCTGAAGGAGCTAATTAATTTTTTTTTTCCAGGATATTCTATTTAAGTAGACAGGCATTGTGCTTCCTGCATTTTCCTCCAAAGTTCTTTGCAGAGTTGATGAAGGTATCAACTCTATGGCAGGCCCTGATCTCAGAGGTCAGGAGACACTGAGCTCCAGGGCTCAGATCAGACCTATCTGTGTGAAAACTTCATCTGCATCTTCCAGCATCTGTCTTCTCAAAGGGATCTGGAGCCCTGTACCTCCCTGTGCCCAACCTCAGCCTGACAGAGGTCATCTTTTCCCTGGACAGCTTACCATTCTCCCCAAAATCGGATGGGGAGGGCAGATCACAGAAATCAAAGCCTCAAAGATGGAACCCCTGGATTCTTCATATTTAACAAAGCTGGGGTGTCTTGGGACTATTACTTCCCCATTTCTTTCCATTTCTCCTGTTGCCGTTGGCATGCCCCTGCCCTGGAGGTGCATGCTCGAGCCACACCCTATACAAATCCTCTCTGATAACCTCGCCCCTTTTAGCTACAGAGTAGGAGTAAGATCCAGAAACAGGGCATCTGAACGGCATGGAGATGCACCTTATATCTTACAGCTTGCGGCTCTTGTACCATGTATCCCTGCACCCCCATGTCTCCAGTGGTTCTGCCCTAGAGAAATGACCCAGCCAGCCTGGCCCCTCAAAGCCTCTTTTCTCTTTATCCCTGCCCCACACCCTCATGGATGTTTCTGACAGTATAGCTAGTGGTCTCAAGGTTTGTAGGAAATGAAAGCTTATTCCTCCAAACAACAAAATGGTTAAGTACTCTGTTCTGTGCAAAAAAACATATAGTTAGCAGATAAAGAATCTCCTGAAAGCCAGAGATTTTAATTTCTTACCATGGAAAAAAATCCCTGCAGGGGCTAACTCTCCAATATGTCCAATGTGAGCCATGCTAAATGTTTGGCCTTGAAAATTGTGTGCCCAATATACACATTGTGCATCTTCCAGTGTTGCCCAGAGAAGCCAGCAGCCTAGACTCGGGGTTCTCTAGGCAGAACCATTCTAAATAATTGTTCGATTAAAGCAGGTGCAAAGGCAGGATTGCTTGGCGGGGGCGGGATCTAACCTGCAGCCCTATCCGGTTCTCCAGTATCCTCCCTTTCCTCTTGGGGCCTGGCCATTCAGGTGTTCCTCAGTGTGGTGGCAGAAGGAAACAATGCCCTGGGGCCCAGTTATCCTTTGTCACTTGATGTGCCTCTGGAGACTGTAGTGATTTCAGAACTGGCTCTTGGTGTGGGGTAAGGAGAGCTCACATCTCACCAAGCCCAGGCTTGGACCCTGCCCGTCAATAACCTACAGCCCTCCAGCAATGTGAAATATCCCATGGTGAGGAAATTCAGGGAGGCATTTCTATGAGCGATTTCATTTCTGGATCCAGGAATCAGTGCCACTGAACTGCAGCAAGTCCCCTTTGTCACAGTTGCTCTCAGCTGCCGTTGCTGTGAGGACTCTTGATGGTGTGTTTTTGCTGCCATCTATTGTCTTCTGTGGGGAAAGCACATGGTTTGCTTGCTGGAGAGGGACGCAGCCTTGCCCACTTAGCAGCTTGGCACCTTCTCCCCACATTGAGGGGAAAATGAAAACCAAGATGTTGGTGTCTCCAAGTGAAAACCCCATTATGAAAACCTGTGTTTACTGACCTACCATCATTTTATAGCAGTTCCATTTGAACTGTAATCAAACTACCAAGTGACCTTTCTGTCCCTCTGCCCAGCATCAGTGAAAGGGCTTATTGTTCCTTGGGTTTAATGAAGAAAGCTTCTGTTTAGCTAAGCAAGTGTTTTTCCAGCCATGTCTCCTGTGAGTTACAGAAAGATGATTGTTGGGTCTTGGTTTTTGTTGTCGTTTTTATTCTTTTAATACCCCCACTGTCCTCCCTCCTCAACAGCCCATCCCAACACGTCTTCACTTTTTTAGCAAAGGAGAACTTAATGACGTGAGCAGCTCTGTGAGCCTTGAGAGGTCCCTGGTCCAGATGTAAGCTGACTTCTCTTGGCCCCATCCCCCAGGGCCTGGGGACCCTCCAGAGTTTCTGAGGCTTCCACACAGGAATGGACACGGACTAGCCCCCTATGAGCCAGGGTTGCCAGTTCTGATCGATGTGCTTACGTGTGGTGTGCTTTTCTGTCTCACAGTTGTTTGTTGGACTTGGGTTCCCTTATGAGGGCCCAGCTCCCCTGGAGGCCATCGCAAATGGATGCGCTTTTCTGAATCCCAAGTTCAACCCACCCAAAAGCAGCAAAAACACAGACTTTTTCATTGGCAAACCAACTCTGAGAGAGGTAAGCATCTCTAAAAATCCTTCTACTTTCAATAACATGGTAATATCTATTTATTAAATGCTAGGAGCACATTTAAGCTAATAGCCTTGGACAGCACGTGTTACCGACGTCACTTAACACGGGTGGGTGGAAGCGGAGTGTGTAGGGGCTCAGAGAGGATGACGTGATGACATCCCTTAGCTAGGTAGTGGCAGGGCCAGGACTTGAATTTATTTCTACCTCTACATAAAGTGTGGGATTTTTAAAAAGATTTTGTTTATTTATGCTTAGAGAGAGGGAAAGGGAGGGAGAAAGAGAGGGAGAGAAACATCAATATGGGAGAGAAACATCAATCTGTTGCCTCTCACATGTGCCCCGACCCGGGACCAAACCTGCAACTCAGGCATGTGCCCTGACTGGGAATCGAACCCGGCAGCCTTTCACTTTGTGGGACGATGCCCAACCAAATGAGTCACATCAGTCAGGGCAAAGTGTGGGATTTTCTTCACTGTGCCCCAACTCTTTCTTTCTTAATTCAAACAGACATCCCCAGCTGACTGAGCTAAACTCTGGTTTTCTAAATGTGTAAAGTTATAGAATAAGGCAGTCAGCTGGTTACCAGCTATTTTTGAAGGACCTACTCTCCATGTTAAGTTGTGGGGTCTTTGAAGAAACATCAGCCTTGAGAAACACGATGCATCACCCATGAAACATCCTGCTATGTTAGCTCAGCATCAGCAGGCACTATCCTGAGAAGTGATCCTGCCATTGCTCCAGCCGTTTGCAGAAGCTTCGTTTGAATTGCCTTCAGAGATGCTCCTGCAACTCCACAGTGGGTAATAATGAATCACCACTGGAGGCAGTTGCATTTGATTTGGGGCAATAAACAAAGTCCTGTAGAGCATGTGAGTGATCAAGCTGGGTGTTTATCTAAGCACGAACAGGTGTGTGCCAGAAACCATGAGATTGATTTTTTTATTATTCCGATGTACGGGGAGGGAGCCTCTGAGGCTCGGCATCATTGCTGTGCCCTTGTCCTTTGGGGCCTTCTGCTGGGGACTACACTGCTGGGTGGCCCTCCTGTGACACTGCAGCATATTGCAGCACTGTTTTTCTATTCTACTGCTTCTCAACACTTCTGGGTCGACTCTTCCGACCCCCACTCCACCCCAAATACTACATAAAATGCATTTTCCATGATTATTATTTATCGCTCAGCAGTCTTACCAACTTATAGAGTCGTTTATTGGGGGAATTCTTTTATTTGACCCTCCCAATCATTGCTGAAATGGCCAAAGGAGATGGAGGAAGAGCAACAAGAGCCACAGATTATCCTCAAAAAGCTGAACTTGTGGCCCAGATAACCTCAACAAGGGTTCACTGTGTGTTTGCTTGCTCGCTTTTTCTTCGGCTAATGTCACAAATTTGAATTCTTCATTTTGGGAAGTGGTTTCTCTTTGGGAGGTCATTCTTCAGCTGCACCCAGTGCCCGCATGCAGTCTGGCACTGAAGAGCTTATTCTTAGGAAATATTTGAAAAGATGCTCCCCACCAGTGAGAATATTTGAATTTAGGGATCTCTGCTTTAGCATGTGACTGATTTCTGTACAACTTTGGCACTCAGGGTAGAAAATATGAGCTAACAAACGATCCCTATGTTTTAATTTAGGTGAAGGATGTCTCAGAAGTTCTGTTTCTGCCCACATAGTATGATTACTAGTAATTTTCTGTTTTGTTTTGTTTTTTTACTTTCTTTTGTGATAACATGTACATAATGTAAAAATGGCCATTTTAATGATTTTTACATGTACAATCCACTGGCATTAAGTAGGTTCACAGTGCTGTCCTACCATTACCAGCCATTTCCAGAACTTACTTATCATCCCAAACAGAAACTCTACTCATTAGGGAATAACTTTCCATTATCCCTTCTCCACAGCCACTCTTTTTGTCTCTATAAACTTACAAATTGTAGACACCTTATATTAGTAGAATTATACAGTATTTGTCTTTCTGTGACTGGCATATTTCACTTAGCATAATGTTTTCAAGGTTTGTTCATGTTGAAGCATGTATCAGAATCATTTCTTTTTAAGAGTGAATAATATTCCATTATATGTATATATACCCATTTCCCCCTCATTCTTGGGTTTTTTTGTTTGTTTGTTTTTTTCCTTTTTGTCTGTTGTGAACAGCGCTGCTCTGAACATTGGTATACAGGTGTTTGCTTGAGTCACTTCTTTGAGGAGTGTATCTACAAGTGGAGTTGTTGAAATTTAATTTTTATTTATTTTGAAATAATTTTAGTTTTAACAGAAAGTTGAAAAAATTTCACAGAGTTTGGGTAATCCTTCTTTCAGCTTCCTATAATAGTAACATATTACAAAATGATACTTCAGTTATCAAAACCAAAGTTAATGTTGGTACCATAGTATTAGCTAAACTACAAACTTCATAAGGACTTCGCCAGTTTTTTTCACTAATATACTTTTAGGATCCATGATCCAATCCAGGATCTCACATTGCATTTAATTGTCAGGTCTCCCTAGACTCCTCCATTCTATGATAATTCTTCAGTCTTTCATTATCATGTATGACTTGACATTTTGAAAGAGTACTGGTCAGTTTTGTACACTGTCCCTCAATTTGGATTTGGCCAGTGAATTCTCAGGATTAGTTTGAGGATTACACGTTTTTGGCAGTAATACCACAGAAGCGTTTGTGCCCTTCTCAGTGCATGATAGCAGGAGGTGCATCATATCAAGTATCTTATTACAGGCGATGTTAACCTTGACCAGTTGATTAAGGGAGTAACTATAAAGTAATAGTAAGTACAAAATTACTCCTTGTCTTTATATTGGGTGAAATATTTTGAGACTCTGCAAACATCCTGGCTCTCTTCAAACTTTTGCCAACTTATTTTTACTGTGTGTCAGTGGATCTTGCCTGTAGCAATTATTACTGTGGTGCTCTAATAGTGATTTTCTTTTCCCTCATTATGATTTGTTTTAATTTTTTTCATTTTCTTGCACTTCACTTTATTGTGCTTCGCAGATACTGCATTTTTTATCTATCTCTGTTGCATTTTTTGCCATTATCATTTAGTCCCCTCATATCCTCCCTACTCCCAGCAATCACCACACTGTTGTCCATGTCCGTGAGTCCTTTTTCCTTTTTGCTCAGTCCCTCCATCCCCTAAACACCCCACCTCCTTAGCTGTCATCTGCTCTCCACCCATGAGTTTGTCTCCATTTTCCTTCTTTGTTGTTTTTTTGTTAGATTCCACATAACATTGAAATCATATGGTATTTGTCTTTCTCTGGCTGGCTTATTTCATTTAGCATGTTCTCCACGTTCATCCATGCTGTTGCAAAGGGTAAAATTATCTTCTTTTTTACACCAGAGAAGTATTCCATTGTGTGAATGTCCCATAGTTGTTTTATCCACTCATCTACTGATCGACACTGGCTGCTTCCTTACCTTGGTGATTGTAAATAACGCTGCAGTGAACATAGGGGTGCTTATGTTCTTTCAAATTAGTGTTTTGGGTTCCTTTGGATATATTCCCAGAAGTGGGATCACTGGGTCAAAATGCAGATCCATTTTTGAATTTTTGAAGTATCTCCATACTGCTTTCCACAGTGGCTACACCAGTCAGCATTCCCACCAGCAGTGCAAAAGGGTTCCCTTTCCTCCACATCCTCGCCAACACCTGTTTTTTGTTGATTTATTGATGATACCATTCTGACAGGTGTGAGATCATATCTGATTGTGGTTTTAATTTGCATTTCCCTGATGATTAGTGACCTTGAGCATCTTTTCATATGTCTATTGGCCATCTGTATGTCCTCTTTGGAGAAGTATCTATTCAGGTCCTTTGCCCATTTTTTAATTGGATTATTTGTTCTTTTGGTGTTGAGTTTTGTAAGTGCTTTGTAAACTTTGGATACTAACCCCTTGTCAGATGTATCAGCAAATATGTCTTCCCATTCTGTGGAGTGTCTTTTTATTTTGTTGATGATTTCCTTTGCTGTGCAAAAACTTTTTAGTTTAATGTAGTCCCATTTGTTCATTTTTTTCTTTTGTTTCCCTTGCCTGGGGAGATATACCCAATAAAAAATTTCTACAAACATGTCCAAAATTTTGCTGCTTATGTTTTCTTCTATGATATTTATGGTTTCTTGTCTAACATTTAAGTCTTTGATCCATTTTAAATTTATTCTTGTGTGTGGTGTAAGAAGGTGGTCTAGTTTCATTTTTCTGCACTCATCTGTCCAATTTTCCCAGCACCATTTATTGAATTAACTGTCTTTAACCCATTGTATGCACTTGCTTCCTCTGTTAAATATCAATTGACTATGAAGGTGTGGGTTTATTTCTGGGCTCTCTATTCTGTTCCATGGATCTATGTATCTGTTTTTATGCCACTACCTTTCTGTTTTGATTACTATGGCCTTATAGCACATTTTGATATAAGGCAGCATGATTCCTTCAACTTTGTTCTTCTTTCTAAGGATTGCTATCTTTGGTATGTGGGGCCTTTTGTGGTTCCATATAAATTTCTGAAATATTTGTTGTAGTTCTGCGAAATACGTCCTTGGAATCTTGATAGGAATTGCATTGAGTCTATAGATTGCTTTGGGTAGTGTGGACATTTTAATAATGTTGAGTATTCCTATCTGTGAACACAGTATGTGCTTCCACTTATTTGTATCTTCTTCAGTTTCTTTCTTTAGTGTCTTATAATTTTCCATGTATTGGTCTTTTATATCCTTGGATAGGTTTATTTCTAGGTATTTTATTCTTTTTGAAGCCATTGTGATTGGGACTGTTTTCTTAACTTCCGTTTCTATTAGTTTATTATTGGCATATAAAAATGCAGCTGATTTATGGATATTAATTTTGTATCCTACTACTTTGCTGAATTCATTTATCAGTTCTAATAGTTTCTTGGAATCTTTGGGGTTCTCTATGTACGGTATAATGTCATCTGCAAATAATGACTGTTCTACTTCTTCCTTTAAAATTTAGATGCATTTTATTTCTTCTTCTTGTCTGATTCCTGTGGCTAGGACTTCCAGTACTGTGTTGAATAACAGAAGTAAAAGCAGACATCCCTGGCTTGTTCCGATCTTAGGGGGAATGTGAGCAGTTTTTGCCTGTTGTATATGATGCTGGCAGTGTGTTTGTCATATATGGCCTTTATTATGTTTAGGTAGGTTCCCTCTATTCCCACTTTGCTGAGAGTTTTTATCATAAATAGGTGCTGGATTTTATCAAATGCTTTTTCTGCATCTATTGATACAATCACTTGGTTTTTATCCTTCGTTTTGTTTATGTGATTCACATTTATTGATTTCCAAATGTTGTACCAACCTTGCATTCCCAGAATAAATCTTACCTGATCATGATATATGATCTTTTTGATGCATTGCTATATTTGGTTTGCTAATACTTTGTTGAGGATTTTAGCATCTATGTTCATGAGGAATATTGGCCTATAAATTTCTTTTACTGTAGTATCTCTATCTGGTTTTGTAATTAGGATAATGCTGGCCCCATAAAATGAGCTTGGGAGCCTTCCTTCCTCTTGAATTTTCTGAAATAGTTTGAGAAGGAGAGGTGTTAGTTCTTCTTCAGATGTTTGGTAAAATTCACCTGGGAAGTCATCTGTTCCAGGGCGTTTATTTGTTGGAAGTCTTTTGATTACTGTTTCAATATCACTAGGTGTAATCTTTCTACTCAGATTATCTGATTCTTTCTAATTTAATTTTGGAGAATTCTATGTTTCTAGGAATTTATTTCATCCAGATTGTCCAATTTGTTGGCATATAGTTCATGATATTTTCTTACAATCCTTTCTACTTCTTTGGTGTCAGTTTTTATTTCTCCTCTTTCATTTCGGAGAACCACTTGGAGGAGAGCCACTTGGAGGGGAATATTTACTTGTGTCCTCCCTTTTTTTCTTGATGAGTCTGGTTAAAGGCTTGTCAATCTTGTTTATCTTTTCAGAGAACCAGCTCTTGGATTCCTTGATATTTTTAATCAATTTTTAAGATTCTATTTTATTTATTTCTGCTCTGATCTTTATTATTTCCTTCCTTCTACTCACTTTAGGCTTTGTTTGTTGTCCCTTTTCACGTTTCTTTAATTGTGAAGTTAGATTGTTTATTTTTCTTATTTTTCTTATTTTTTGAGAGAGGACTGCAATGCCGTGAATTTCCCTCTTAGGATTGCTACCTCAGTGTCCCACACATTTTGGCTTGCTGTGTCCTCATTTTCATTGTTTTAATGTATCTTTTGATTTCTTCCTTGATCTCATTGTTGACCCATTCATTACATAATAACATGTTATTTAACTTCCATGTCTGTGTGTTTTTCTTATGATTGATTCCTAGTTTCACAGCACTATGGTCAGAGAAAAAGCTTGATATGATTTCAATCTTCTTAAATTTATTGAAACTTGTTTTGTGTCTTAGCATGTAGTCTACATTCTGAAAAACATTCCCTGTGCTTTTGAAAAGTATATATATTCTGTTGCTTTGGGGTGAAATGTTCTGAATATGTCAATTAAATCCATTTGATCTAGTGTGTTGTTTAAGGCCACTGTCTCCTTGTTGATTTTCTGCCTGGAAGCTTTATCCATTTAAGTCATGGGGTGTTAAAATCCCTGACTATGACTGTATTTCTGTCACTGTTTCCATTTAAGTCCATCAAGATTCACTGTACGTATTTAGGTTCTCCTGTGTTGGGTATGTAAATGTTAGTAGGGTTATATCTTCTTGTTGGATTGTTCCATTTATCATTATGTAGTATCCTTCTTTGTCTCTTACTATATCCTTGGTGTTAAAGTCTGTTTTGCTGGATATAAGTTCTGCTACCCAGCTTATTCTTTCTTTTCCATTTGCATGAAATACCGTTTTCCATCCTTTACTTGAGTCTGGTGTATCTTTAGATCTGAGAAGGGTCTTTTGGAGGTAGCAAATATATATGGGTCTTGTTTTCTTATCCATTCAGCTACCCTCTGTCTTTTGGTTAGAGCATTTAAGCCATTTACATTTAAGGTGTTTATTGATAGATATGTATGTAGTGCCATTTTATTGTTAGACTGTTTTCCTTACCACCCCCACCCCCCCGCTTTCTCTTTTATTTTCTTCTTCTTCTTCTTAAAGCAAGCCCTTTAACGTTTGTTGCAGTACTGGTTTGGTGTTCACACACTCCTTTTGGTTTTTCTTGAGTGGGAAGCTCCTTATTTCTCCTTTGATTTTAAATGATAGCCTTGCTGGGTAAAGTATCCTTGGGTGTAGGTCCTTGCTTTTTGTCACCTTGAATATTTCACGTGACTCTCTTCTGGCCTGAAGTGTTTCTGTTCAGGATGACAGTCTAATTGGTGTTCCCTTGTAAGTAACTACCTGCTTTTCTATTGCAGCTGTTAGGATTCTCTCCTTGTCTTTAAGCCTTGTCATTTTAATTATGATGTTTCTCTGTGTAGGCCTCTTTGGGTCCAACTTGTTTGTGACTCTCAGAGCTCCCTGGACTTGTATCTTTTTCCTTCACCAGATTAGGGAAGTATTCCCATGATGCAGATGTTGTTACACTTCATGTTGTCCAAAATGTTTCTTAAGCTCTGCTCACTTTTTTTTTAAATTCTTTTTTTTTGTTGTTGCTTTGCCTGGGTGGCTTTTTTCTACCTTGTCTTCCGAATAACTGATTCGATCCTCTGCTTCATCTAACCTACTGTTTATTCCTTCCAGTGTATAATTTATTTCAGATATTGCATTCTTTAATTCTGACTGTTCCTTTTTTTATGGTTTCCATGTCCTTTTTCATACTGTTGAGTACCCTTATAATTATTACTCTAAACTTTCTATCTGATAAATTGCTCACCTCCATTTCATCTAATTCTTCTTTTGGGCAATGCTCTTGTTCTTTCACTTGGGATATTCATATTCCCATTTGGCTGCTTATTTACTAAACAAATCAGTTTTTAAACTGATTTGCTGTTAAGCTAATCAAGCTGTGATCAGTAGCCTGGCTCAGGCACCACAGGGTGGGGCAGAGTAATTTCGGTGGGCAGGGCTCTTGCTTCCCTGCAGGCTGATGCCACTTGGAGGGGAGTGCTTTGCCTGAGTAAGGTGGCCACTGCATTATGGGGAGGACGCAGCACCGGGAGCCTGGTGGCTGTTCCCTCAGTTCTCTCCCCAGAACCACCAACCCCAGAATCTCCTCAAGCATCTCTAGTCCAAGCTATCCTCCCTTTGCTGGAGCCCAGGGTAAGTGGCTGCAAACAAAATTTTTCACATTGGCCCTTTAAGAGGTCTCTGGGTCTCTACCTGTCTCTCCTTGGCAGAGAGAACTGCTACTTTCCACAGCTGGATGTTATCGGGGTTCCTTTCTGGCTCTCATGCTGTAAGCTGGGGAGCCCATCTTGGGGTTTAGATCCCATACCTCTCAGGGGGAATCCCCCCATCCATTGAAATTCCCCTCCAGAACCTCCGCTGCTGCCTGTGGAAGCCCAGCCAGCCCTCTCACACCTCTTCTGCACTCCCTGCCAGTCTCGTTGTGGTGGTATGGTTTCTTCTGTCCATCCTTGGTTATAAGGCTTCTCTCCAGGTACTGTTCAGTTAATTATTCAGGATGGTTTTTCTACAGTTTAGTTGTAATTTCAGATTGGTTTTGAGAGGAGGTTAGTGTAGATTCCACTTACTCCTCTGCCATCTTGGATCTCATGACTTGTTTTAAATGCCTGAGGAGCAAGGAAACCCATCTTTTTTCTTATTGCAGTTTCTATGTACAAGCCTTTGAGGAATGATTAATCAAAAGTATCATAGACTGTGTTGGCAACTGGCATCTTTTTGTTAATGGTAATTCTGAAGATTTTGATGACACTTTGTTACAAGTGAGTACTTAGTCCCTGAAAAAGACAAAGCAGGACCATTAAACACAGTCCAACTATTTCCCACTCAAGTACATAATATTACATAGACAAGAGCTGCCAGTATAAATTTACTGAGAAGTGTGATCATGGAGGATTTTCATTCTTCATGACTTAGAAAGAATAGACATTGAAGCCTCCCCACGCCCCACCCCAAGGCATTTGGCTCCTTCTGTCCCTTCAGATGATTCTGCCAGTGCTTGAATGAGACTAGTTAAAAGGGCACTGTGGGGTCCTTTCAACAGCTGCTGAGCAACTGACCTCACACAGATGACTCCATGGGTCCTGTGCACCCGTGGGAGGGCCAGGATGCAGGTCAGTTGACAGAGTATATTGTGCCCTACACGGTCCGTGGCGCTAGTTGCCACATTTGATGAAACTTGTTAAGACACATTTCCTGTTTTCTAGGAGCTCAGAATTTGATATAGAAGAGTGGTAAGACAGATGCATAATCAACCAAAGTGCATAAAAAGTTAAATAGATTAAAGAGAAGTTGTGCCAGGAGAATGTGCTGGGTTAACTGAGATGGGATGGTGGAGGAGCTATGCCTTTAAGGGATAGAAAGAAAGTGGGATTTTAAGCTTCAGGGCCATGAATATTGATGAGTTGGGAGGAAACCCCAAGGTTACATCACTTTATGCAGAAGGGCAGGTTTTATCTGACATTCATCTCATCCTCTGCTGGAGACAATCCAGAAAACAGGCTGGAAGCCAGCAACATCACGTAGTTTTGAGAAGAGCCAGTGAACTTGACCTCAGGGCCAAGCGGACCACCGGACCCTGCTCTGTTAGCTTGCAAAAGCCAAAAAAATGTCCCTTATTAAAGATGCTGTTAATTGGGAAACAGGTATCAACAGCTCTATAGAATTCTAGGGGTCAAAACTCCCTAGAAATGATCCTTTTTTTCTCAGCAAATAGAAGAATTTTAACTGAAGTATATATGATTATAAAGCTATCTTTTTGTGCCCATGCTACTCTTTCAAAATGTTAAGCAACAGCCGATCCATATAAATTGCATATATGTTTCTTCTTTGCCTTCCGTTGAAGAGAAGAAAATGTCTAGATTTTTCTTTGTTTTTAGAAAATAATGTTTTGTCTTTATTTTTTATATTGGACCAATTTTTAAAACCACAATGTACACTGAGGGGAAGAAGTTCTGTAATGCCATAAGTAATGTGGTTGGTTCAAGTCATACTTTAAATGTAATATAAATTGGATTTTTATTTTTATATTGGAAAACATATTAGTAGGTTTTTGATCATTATCATGACATCTTATAAACCATTAGAATTCTCTAGCTTCAGAGTTGTTGTTGTTGTTGTTTTCCCCATAAAGAGAATTCCTGTCCTCCTTGGAGATTTAATAGCTTCTGAAGTAATGTCTCATATTTAATAAGATTTTCATTACTTTTACAAACTATACTCCAGTAAATGTACTGATTGATAGAAAAGGAAGTAGCTCAGATCAGACAGTTCTCAATAAATTAACAGGAAGGAACATGACATTCACGGGTGGGGGAGGAATAATGAATCACAAAATGCCTTACTCATAAAATTAAGTAACCCTTAATAAATGTAAATGAATAAAATGTAATACCTCAGCAAAATGCTGAGGTATTACATTTTATATTTTCCAAGAACTTAAAACAAGCTTGTAAATAAGTGAGGGCCTTATAAAGTGTCGAGGAGAGAGATTGCTGATACATAAAGTGGCTAAATAGTGACATTCATGCCAATTTTTGCCCTGATTCTATTGTAAGAATCAATTATGTAATTCGTTCTCCAGGCCACAAAATGAATATGATGTGGCATTTGCTTATCTTTAAAAAAGGTGTAATACAGGCATAAATTCAGCATGGGATTGTTTTAGGTTGGCAAGTTTTAAGAGAGTGATTAAAAGACTGGTGTTTACATTGGACTTCCTTTGGTCTTTGCCTCAGGAACCCAGTAGCATCACTTAATAATCATCATCTTCCTTTCTGTCTAAAGCTAGTAAGTTGTTGAAGGATCTAGATTTGAATTTGCTCAGCTACTTTGTAGCTGTGTGGCCTTGGGGAATTGAAACCCCCTTTAAACCTCAGAATCCTCATTGATACACAGGAAACCTGATAAATAATGCATGTGCAGGTGATTAGCACAGTAACTGGCCCAGCCAGGGGCTTCATCCATACATGTTGAACCTAAAATATGTGCTGAGGGAAACAAATGATGTTTCCATAGCTCTGTGAGCCCAGGGGCATTCTGTAGGTTCTATTACTAACCAGGAGGCTGAGCAGAAGAGAAGGCCACCTGTCAGAGGAAGGAGAACTGAACAGATAGCGACTGACATGACAGTCAGGCATGACTGACAGAGAAGGCAGGAGGAAAATCTAGGGTACCTGCACCTCAGAAGTGCGTGGATTTCCTGATAGGATGCCAGTGAAGGCTTGGAGCTGTGACTCAGTAACGTACATACCCTGAGTGGTGCATACACACCGTCTGTGTGGTAGGATACAGAGAATGGCGTCGTGAACAAGATGGAGAGTTGCCAGTTAAATCATCCAGTCCTCTGAGTATATCGGGGTCTGAACTGAAGGAAGAACCATGTTGGCCTCTAAAGTAAGGGCCTCAACCCTACCAGACCCAACACCTCCTTTTATTACAAGAATAATATAACATCTACTTTTTTCCCCTAAAATGAAATTTCTAAATAATATATCCTACCTACATATGTGCTTTCAAAAAAGAATGATTCCCTAACTCTACTATGAGAGAAATAAAAACAAAATAATTTACAATAAGGCAATGCATATTTCAGTGTGTATATATATAGTCAAGAAATGCTAATATATACCCAAAAACTATACTGGAAGACATCATCGTGTCTTGTTCTTCTTTCCAATGAGTAAGTTTGTATTTAAAAGGAATAAAACATACAGCTGAATCTGATCAGGTCTTTTTTGTTTATAATTGACATGAAATAGGAGCTAAATAAAAAAGTTCCTATATACATACGCATATACGAGAATGTATGTAATTGACATTAATGGAGTAGCTACAAATACAGAGCCATTTGGGTATGTTGCACTGGAGATTCAAATAATCTGAATGACGTTGACTTTGCTGCCATTTTTCTGAAATGGTAACAGCTTATTGGTGACATTCTAAATGAAACAGAGTACACACATCATCAATTTACGTGGCAATTATGTTCTTAGCAAAGCCAGTGTATATTAAAACTGTGCCAAAGAGTTAGATCCTGTGCGCCCGCAGCAAAGCCCGGTGGGGCACGTGAGGGCTGTGCAAGAAGCGGACAGCTGGGTGTTGTGCAGGACTGTTGTGCGCATCATGAGGGGTCTGACATACCTGGTCTCACCCCACCCAGTGAGGGTAGCACCAGTAGTGTTTGTGAGAACTGAAAATGCTCCCACAAATGCCCAAAATGTTCCCTTCACACCATGACCTTCAAAGGGTATAAGAATAACAGTGAAAACATATTTGAAGGGCAAGTGTAGCAGTCTCAAAGAAAGGGCTCCTCAAGAACTGAGACTTACCAGTGTTCATACCGGGCCTGTTAGACTCCCTGTCTTCTTGATATAAAGCCCTCTTTAGAGCAAACACTGCCTTTTCTTGATTTTCTGAATCCAGATTGTCTTTATAAATATTAAGTCTTCAATGTTAGGATAATGATTATTCCTGAAAACCATTCCAAAATTCTCTGGTTTTCTCACATTTTTCCTCTTTCTGGCACCTTTTATATGTGCCATTACTCATCATACTATGACTTTAAAGCTTTTATTGTAATTTACCAGTGCTTACCTGCCTCTCCTAGCAAACTTATATACAGGTTTGCTCGGTGTGATTTCAGGGTTGGGATATGATGGAGGGTAGTCAATCTGCATTATTTCTTGGGGTGAAATTGAGGGATCGTAGCCACCTGTAACATCCTCCAGGTGCCCTGGTTATGGTTCTAACTCTTCTTTCCAAGTGGGATTCAAGATGTGGGGCTATCACTGGACCTGTCTCACGGCCTCAGGCAAGGCCATGGCCCACATGCCACCCATCCTAGGATCTCCAGGGGCCCCTCCAAGGTCCTGAGGTCCCATCTCAAATGGTCCAGGCTAGTCCTGGGCATGTGTCTTTTAAAACATCCCATATGAACCTGTTGGCAGTGCCTCCAGGCAGGTACTGCCACAATTTCCTTATCTGTACCTGTTAATGCCGTGCCTATGCATCCAGATGCATTTATGGGTGGGCCCAGGAAATGTCCCACTGGGTTAAAAAAAAATGTGGAGCTATCACTGTTTTCTTGTTATCTGCTAATAGTTTGTTTAGGAGGTTCTGATAGTCAAGGAAGGACAAAAAAAGTATCTTGTTACTTGTGCAAGTACAACCAGGTTCCATAAAAAGCCTAACACTTCATCTAGCACAGAAGGGCTTTTTTGAAAAAAAGTGTATGTGAAACTGAGGTGTTTTATCTTTTCCTTTTTTAGCTGACATCTCAGCATCCTTATGCTGAAGTTTTCATCGGCCAGCCACACGTCTGGACTGTTGACCTCAGCAATCAGGACGAAGTCGAGAATGCAGTGAAAGCAATTTTAAATCAGAAGGTTCTTTTCTTTTATTTCATTTTCATCCATTTGTCATGTGAACTGAAAAGTGTGGGGCGTATCACAGGCCCTTTGTTTGAGTAATTAAAATGTGTCTATGTCAGCTAAATCTGACATCAGCCAAGTCGTGGGACTTGGCCTGGGGATTTTGTGGGCATTCTGTGCAATGGGAATAGAGCTGGTGTCCAGATGGGTGCGTGGTTCTGCAAACCCTTTGACATGACTCCCGGGTCCCAGACACAGTAGTAGGAGCTAGAATTATAGTACTTGCTTCAGGGACCTAATTATGTGGCCCCATAAAGACCCAAAAAGATAGATTTGATCTTCTAAAAAAAAAAAATGCAAGGGTAAGGAATACTTAAGAAAATATTCCTGAGATTGCTTTTATATTGCATCTATGTATTTGGCTTTTCTACCCAAACGTTTTCTCAAATTTTGTGTAAGTAACTAACATCTCTGGACTCTCTTGATCAATTCAGAAGACATTTATTAGGTACCAACTGCACAACAAGCACCCTCTGAGCCACTTTGGAGGACGCTGACCTCCATAAACCCGGTCGAGGCTGGCTGCCCACCTGTAGGAAGCTTACCACTAGGCAGCAGTGGGTTAAGTCATCCTGTCTCCCCACCCCAGGACCGTCTTGGATTCTGTCGGGTGTACCTTTCCCATGCACTCATCCTATCAGAGCACTTTTTATATCCTGTTATAATTTCAGAGAAGCAGTATAGGCATGGTTGTGAAGGCAAGGCCGGACCCAGACAGTTTGGGTTCGGGTTCCAGCTCTGCCACGCACCAGCAGCAGGCCTCAGACAGTTACCTCACCCTTGAGTCTCAGTTTCCTCATTTCTAATATAGGCTAACATTATGTACTTTAGAGGGCAGCTGTAAGGATTTATTGAGATAATGAACATCAAGAGCTTATGTGCAGTACCCACCACATGGTATGTGGTTAGTTAATATTATTAGGTCAATATTAGTATTACATATATAATAATAGACTATTCTTATTTTTGTCATTGATAGTCTGGATTTCCACTAGATTCTAAAAACATGAGGGCAGTGACTACCTCTGTCTAACTTTTTGTATTCTCAAAACCCAGCATAGTCATTTACCAAATGGATGGGGAGAGGGAGGCATAGATGTTTCCAGAATATGTTCAGTGCCAAGAACATGCAAAAGATTAAGGAGTATAACTTGGGATAGACTTTCTGGACATTGCAGCATTGAGTTAAGCCTTATAGAATGAGCAGGAATTTGCAAAGCTAAGCTGAGAAGTGAGCCCATAATGGCGTAGGTTCCAGGCCCAGTGTAAGTAAAGGGAAGAGCCTGGAAAAGCATGAATCCTGGGAGCACTGGCCATTGACCCATGTAAAAGGCCATCTTTCCGCTTTGAGAAATGAAAATGAACTGCCAATTTCAATGCGTTCAAAACACGTGCAGGGGAACAGGAACACAGCTATGCATCACCGTCTTCTGCCCCCTCTGAAGAGGATCTGGTTGTTGACTTTTGGTGTAACTTCTCAGAGCTTCCCATTAATGACAAGACAGTGGCAATCCTGGTCTTAACAGTTTAGGGCAGAACTTCCCCACCTCTCCGATGACCAAGCCAGGAGAGTGTCAAGTGGAGTATGGTACCACTGGGGTCCATCAAAGTATCCCCATACATCTAAAGCTTCGCCACCAAAGTCATTCCCTTGGCAATTGAACGTCTTTCCTCTTTTTTGGGTCTCCAAGTCCCTTACTGTATTAGTTTCTTGGGACTGCCATAACAAAGAACCACAGTCTTGGTGGCTAAACAACAGAAATTTATTTTTTCTGACAATTTTAGAGGCTAGAAGTCTGAAATTAAGATGTTGGTAGGACCATGTCCCTTTGTGTCTTCCACCTTCTGGTGGCTCAGGTGTTCCTGACTTTCAGTTGCAACACTTTAACCTAATCTTTGTTATCATGTGGCAGTCTCCGTGTGTGTGTGTGTGTGTGTGTGTGTCTGTCTGTCTGTCTGTCTGTCTGCTCCACTTCTTATAAGGATATCAGTCACACTAGATTAGGGCCCACTTATATCCCCTCTGACCTCATCTTAACTACATCTACAAAAACCCTATTTACTAATAAGATCCCACTTACAGGTACTGGGAATTAGGACTTCATCATATTTGGGGGACTCAGTACAACCCACATATTTAGTTAAGTGCACATCCCCTTTAAAAGGAGGAATGTAAAAACTAATATAGAGGAGAAAATCTTGGATCATGGAGTCCAAAAACTTTTTTGGTAATAGAGCCCTTTGGTCAAACAGAAGTCAAATGCCTGACAAATAAAGCACTAAGAGTGGGCACTGCCCACTGCTACATGATTCAGGTTCTGTTCACCCCATGGAAACTTTAGTGCTCCACACTCATCAGCCTTTTTTCACCTTATTCCAAAAACTATGTAAGGCCACTTATTAAAAAAAAAAAAAAAGTAATTATTGTACCATGGTAGCGGATAGGTAGAAAGAACCTCTTTCTACACATCTAGAATTTTTTCTGTATACCTTTATGAGCCTTATCCCTATTAATCCTTATTCAGTTGAGAAGATTAAGATTTAAGGAAATTAACTAATTTACTCAGGATCACACAATTCATAAATAGTAAAACCTGGATTGACACCTGGGTTTTTTTGACTAGTTTGTTAAGATAATACAGAAGATGAAAGGGGAAAAAGCCATGAAATGAATTAAAGGGAAAGATATGAGTAAGAAGGAGATAAAATCAGGAATGAGATTAATACAAAAACTATTGTCATTAAATCCTTCCGCTGGTAAGAAATGGGTCAGAAATCAGGTGCCAAGCTTTCTTATCTTTAATTTACAAGATTAAATTATATGATAATCAAAAAGGCAAGAAAACATGACTCATTGTTAAGAGAGGAAACTGAATAAAACTATACCTAGAGATGGCCCAGATGTTGGAAGTATCATACAGCAACCTTAAAAAGCCAAGATAAATACATTAAAAGCCTTGGTGAGAACAGTGGACAAAATATGTGAAGAGATGGGGGATTTGAGCATAAAGGTAGAAACTTCTTAAAAGCCAAATGAGAAAAATGCTAGTACTGAAAAACACTGTATTGGAAATTAAGAACTCCTGCAGTGGCTTATCAGCAGACTGTACACAGCAGAGGAAAATATCAGTGAACTTGAAGGACTTCTCAATAGAAATTTTCCAGAATAAAACACGGAATGAAAATGGAGGGGAAGGTGGGAAGATAATGGAAAGTTTCCAAAGCCAACAGGAACTACACAGTGCAGCCAGCTGGCGTCCTTCCTGTGGCCGTATGAGTAGCAAGCAGTCCTTCATCCGCAAAGCAGGACTACCGAGGACTTCCCCCCTGCTTCTCCACAACTGGCCCTACTTGGGTTTCTCCGTGACTGGGTGTGGTTTCAGCATTTCCTTTCATTCCATCCCGAAAAAGGCCTTGACTTGTTCCTGAAGGACTGTCATGCAGAAAACTCTCTCTCTCTCTCTTGCGCGCGCGCGCACGCACACACACACACACACACACCTGCCTCCAATCTGCACAACAGTTTCTACATCAGAGGCTTGCTAGTATTATTCAACCCCAGAGCCAGGCATCTGCTCCTGTCCACAGCAGCATGGCTAGTGCAACCCAGGGTGGCAGGGGTGGCTTAAGAATACAATTTCATTTTTTTGCTTTTCCTTTTCAGGAAAATTGCTTGACTTTGTATTCTTTAAAACAGTCAACTGGGCACAAAGCAGTGAGTGAGTCATCCTACCTTTAGTTAAACTGAGTTTGGTTGCTAGCATGACACAGGAAGAACTATTTTTCTGTATTGCATTTAGCCTTTGAACTAATTCACTTCCATTTCTAATGGAGGCCCTTTGGAATATGTTGTAGGAATGGCCCCCGAGTATTCAGCCTGCTTCCTACCACATGACTGGACCTGCTGTCTCATGACGGATGACCACTGATGTTTATTTATTTCATTCTAGAAATTTCACTTGTCTCCCTGTAAATGAGCCCAATATACCAAGTCCTCTGTTATAGATAGTTTTTTTGTTTGTTTCTTCTATGAACCTTTGGAAAAATGACATATTTCTAGGCCAGTTATAGAAAGCTTCTGGAATCATCCAGGCTACATAAATTGTGTACATAAGTAACCTTTAAAAGAAGAAAAAAAGTTTACATTTGGTATGAAGGTCCGTGTCTGGGTTAGAGAAGACACAGCAAGTGCAAAAACTTGGGTTCAGAACAGGGAAGTCAGTTTTTCAAAGTATTTTGAACTCTTCAGCATTGAACTATCTGGGAACAGAATGACCTCTGTTCTTGAAATAATCATGCCCTGATATTATAATACTTAACGTTCACCCCCTTTTAGCTCTGTTTGGATGGATGTGGCAGAGATGGTGAGATACAACTTGTGTGATGTACCATCTAGTTATGTTTGAAGATATGTTATGAAATTAGCAATCATGGTTTAGGATTTAAAATGTAATGTGTAAATCAACACCAAAAAAAGTAGAGAGGCAGCCTTGTGGCCAACTGCTTGTGTGCACACAGAAAAATGTCTTCTCCATCACTTGTCCCACAAAAGCTCATAGATGTTCTGTCCTGTTCTCTACCCTGTAGTCTCAAGATAGGCAAGCATAGACTTCAGAGAGAGATGGTTAAGGTGCCCCTCAATCCTATTGCTCACAATGCGGTTGGGCTCTAGAAAGCTGTGACGTGCTGGTTTGCTTATGGTTTTCTGCCAAGTGAAATTTCCAGTTCAGGTTGGTTATGCTACCTGGCTGCCCCAGGAACACAGGGTTCATAATGCTGGCACAAGCAGGGTGCAGCAGGGATCGAACTCATGTTCTTCCCCTTCCCACAGGTGTCACAATATTGATCAGATTGCCTCCCCACCTCAGCAAAACACACTCGTGGTCTCTGGTCACCCTCAAATGTAGTCTAGGCTCCTTAGCCTAGAGATCTCAAGTGTTTTGTGGAGATCCAGTGAACCTCCACTCAGCCTTGTCTCCCAGCCTCTGTGATTCTGCGCTGTCCCCTCCTGCTCCCTTCTTTGGTGTCTAATCTCATATTACTCACTCTACTTGGAATACCTTCCACATCTTGGATTGCTGGGATTGCAGCTGACCTTAACAGCCCAGCATGAACATAATTGTACTTTGACCACCCAGCCTCCCAGGACCCTCTACACGAACTTTTCATGGTGCTCTATCATTCTGGGGTTATTTTTGGTTTTTTGTTTGTTTGTTTTAACCACATATTATAGTTTTCAGTACATGTCAGTGTCACCTATGAAAGTAGAACAATTCTTTTGTCACTGTTGTGGGTCCTTAAACCACTCATCATGTCCTCTCAGAGCAGTGAGCATGCATTCATTCCACAGATGTTTGGGTGAATGTTGAGTTTCCTGTATGTGCCACACCGCTCAGCACTGAGAGGCAAAGATAGCCCAGCAGCCGCAGATGCTGCCCCAGGGGGCTTACCTTCTAAAAGTGATTCTCCCCGCCTTTTGCTGAATGCCTTCTCTGTGCTAGACACTGAACTAAGTGCTTTACTTTTTACCACCCTATATAATCTTCACCACAGCTTCGAAGAGGTAGGTTTTTCTGATTACCATTTTCCACATGAAAACCTGAGACTCAGAGATTGTAGGTGATTGGCTCTGGATCCCACAGTTAGTAAGCAGTGAGATTGCAAACCCAGGTCTCTTGACTTCCAGGTTCACAGTTGTAGCCCCGCACGGGGCTGACTACAGGTATTGGCACCTGAGTGTGAGTGAGTCAGTGGACTGGGTAAGTGTCGCATATTCCTTGTCTTCCTCTTGTGATAGACACCATGTTCTGTTTCCTCAGATTGAACCGTACATGCCATATGAATTCACATGTGAGGGGATGCTGCAGAGAATCAACGCTTTCATTGAAAAACAGGTAAGGCTCTCCAGAGTCCATCTGTCCTTGCTGCGTCCTGCTTCCTGTTACCCAAGAGAGCTAATTAAAAGTTAAGAGCTCACCATGTTTTTGTGGTTATTTTCCTGGCTTGAAAGACTCCAGAAGTTGGATAATGGCTTGTTGGAGTTCTAAGGCATGCCCTGCTATGGTCAGCCAGAGGCGTCAGTATCTCCTTGGGGGACAAGTGTTCTTTATGACCGTGGCAGGCCAAATGGAAACCTGTGGGAAAAACTGGATGGTCAAGATGAAAACCTGCCTTCACTGGGTCCTGAGAGGCATCAAAAAAACTTGGGACGGGGACAGAGGGGCAGCTCTCTGGTCCTGCCTGATGGTTTATTCTCGCCCTAAGAAAGGCAAGGACTGAACCCAGTGGTTTCTACACATTTCTTTAATATACATTCTTTAATTCCAATGATGTTAGGACTTTGCAGCAGTTTCCTTTTAAAACAGGACCCGTTTTCAAGTGAAACTTTACCTGAAACTTAAGTATATAAAAAACAGATAAAAGCAGAGCTTGATTTCCAAAGCAGGGGAAGGTTCTGTAAATCCCATGACCTCATCAGAGTGTGGACGCTGTGGCTTGTGCTCATGGAAGTAAAGGCCAAGAGTGTCATTGCCACCATTTATAACATTTTAATTCCTTAGGCTTCAAAAGCAACACAGCTAGAAATAGACAGACTGAGAACCCCTGTGGGTCCGGTAATAGGAACTCTTTGACCAGGTTCCAGAAATAAGGGGCTCCCCTTAAAGGGTAAAGCAGAGTGTCTCAGGGTGATCAAGAAATCTTTACATAATAGGGGATGAGGATTGTGCAGACTAAAATAGAAAATGTAAGTAGATCATAGATCATAGGCCCAGTATAGGTTTCAGAGGAAGGATTTGAGCTGACAGACTGTGGAGAGCAGTGGCCAGTCCTGGGCGCTGCTGTCGGAGAGTGAGGGCGAGCCGTGGGCCAGACACTTCAGGGCGGCCATCTGATACTCTGATTTTTTCAGCCATAGGATGGCACACTCCACAGGCAGCCACCTGGGTTCCAATCCCACCACCATGACTCTCTGATTGTATGACTTGGGCGCGTTAGCCCCTCTGTGCCTTAGTTTCCACTCCAATGAAATAAGGTTAATAGTAGCACTGCAGAGGGCTGAAGTGAGGGTTAAATGAGCTAATACGTATGATGTGCTTAGAACAGGGCTGGCGCGTAGTGCTCAATAAATGCAAACTAGTATGTTGATTACCTAATGCATTCTGTCATGTATAACATTGAATTATATTCTTACATAAGCATATTTTATTATTATATATTACACAGTATTACTCATCAGACTTTACCATGAAAGCTAAGCATTTGAATTATTATCATTCAGTTTTTGTATGACACCTAAATTAAGAATGACAGTATCATCATCCTAACTCTAGCAGCCATTTACCTACAGACTTTATGCCAATGTGTACTGAGCTCATCATAGCACATCCTTCTATTTGATTTTCATGTAATCCTGGGAGGTGGCAGTAATGACCCCATTCTCTGAATAGTGGGAACTCCGTTTCACAGTCATGGGCTCACAAGTCCTGGAATCAAGGCTTGATGCTGGGTGGTCTGCACCCAGGCCTGCACGGAGCGCATTGCAGGGCTGGGCCACAGCACGTCGTCCAGAGCTACACTTCTCAGCTTATTTTACTGCAAGCAGCTGCTGGTCCTTCCTGAAGCTGCAGGCAAGAGCTCCCATGAACTCCTCTGGCAGCAGGTCTTATGACCGCCTTGGGAGGCTCTCTGCGGTTTTACTAGGATCCCTGCAGCTGCTTCCAAAACCCACCTCCTTGTTTCCTGTCTCCACTTCCTCTCAGAGAAAAGGGTCACTCACCACCACAAGTTAAAGGACTCTTTATCAAAGTTTATTGAAAGTCTTTTATTTCTTTTTTTCCCTAGGACTCTTGAACCCCAGCCAGCCCTTAAAAGTTCTCATGTGACCCATTCTCTATAAATCTATTACTTAGTTTCCTTTCAAACTGGAAGGTCCTGCACCCCAAACAGACCTTGTTAAATGCTACATAATGCAGGTACCACGCCCATTTTGTCCACCTCTAAGTGCCACATACCCAGCCCTCTGCCTGACACAAAGTAAGTGCACAATAACTCCCAGTAGAAGGAATGAGTCAGTGGGTGAGAGGGTGAATGAACATGTGTGTTTTGGACTTTTTTGGTGTGTGTGTATGGCACCAGGAAGCTCACCTTGGACCTTACGATTGGAAAACATGTCACTGAAACATTCTAATGAAAACATGCTCATGAAACTGCCCTTCCACACCACCTCCTGGTTGTAGACCTCTCTGCAGAGCTCTGTGGCTCACAGAAATCCAGAGCTTGCTTTCTTGCCTACAGTTGTTCATTCATTCATCTGCTCAGTAAATATATGTCAGCAGTGTGCTGTGGACTGTGCCGGGAGCTGAGAAAGAAAAGATGTCAAAGGACTTGTCCGTGTCCTCAGCTTCAAGTGTCACAGAGAAGCCTGTCAAGTCCACAGACAAAGCCACTGGTGTCGGTTACAACCTGTAATAGCGATGTGGCCAGGGTGCTTTGGGATCACATAGCTGGGCCTACAGGTGGGGCAGGGGGAGTCTGTCATGAAGCACTTGCAGGAGATGAGTATTGAAGGCACACTGGGAGGGTGGGGAGGACAGTACAAGTCAAGACGCGAAGGCCTTGGGGGGAGGGTGAATAAAGAGAAATCGTGGTGAAATATTGGAAGTTTAGCTATGACTGAAGAGAGACAACGTGAGAGGACCAGGATGAGGAGGCGATGGATATCACAAAATGATGCTGATGCTCAGGTGGAGAATGCAGATTTGATTGTGGGGCAGCAGGAAGCTAAGAAAGGTTTGAGGCAGAGCGAGGGCAGTGATGCTGTCAGATAGGTGTTTTAGAAAAATCGTTCTAGGAGTCTTCTGGGTCTTTCTTATTCAACGTTCTCCCAATGCTACAAAAAGAGCAGTAAAGGGGCCCGTTTTGAGTTTATCCCAGGCCTCTGTGGAGGCTTCTATTGATGCCGTAATGTTCCCCCAACTCCACCGGGAAGACAGGAAGTCAGAACTCCAATGGCTGACAGATTGGGTCTTCTGCCTCTAACAGGTGCCTCCAGCCACAGCGTTTTGCAGCTTTGGGTGTTTGTTATTCTTGCAGCTAGAGGGCAATCTTCAAAGGGCAGTGAGACTGGAGAGAAGGGTGTTTCTGGTTTGAACAGGAAAGCCTCAAGCTCTGAAGAGGTGGTAATACCTCAAGCTCCCCATAGGAGCCACAGCTCTAATTAGGCTGATCTCTGCCTCCAAGTCCTCCCTGTGATCTACAAGAGGAACAGGGAAGCTTTCATCCCAGAACCCTTTCAGAGGTGTCCATCACACTCTCTGAAGGCAGCAGGAGCTAGAGGAGGCCAATTGACCGCAATTGCAAGAGCCTCAGGCTTCAGTGTACAGTTGAGTGGTTGGCAGCAGGAAGCCTACCTCATACCCTGCCAGCCCAGCCGGCGCACCCAATGAGAAAGAATCCTGGCTTCAGGAAAACCACTTGTTTTTTCCCTTTAATGTCCTTGCCTCCCTCTACTGTATGAAAAAATGTTGATTTGGATTACAAGCTCTTTTAAATCATCTCTCTAAATGAGGTCCTTTCTCCAGCAGCAGGGGGTGGCAAGGCAAAAAATCCCCTGTGATCTAAGATCAGGAGCGCCATTCTTCTGTTTCCTGAGTGGGCCCGGGCCTGTCAAGTTTCTCATTATGCATTTCTTGGGGAAAACGCAGTTATTTGCCTCAGGCCGCAGAGTATAGCATGTTCTTTTAAAGGAATGGCAATTGGCAATGCTCAGATTGATTTCTGAAAACCATACCTGTGCTCCTCAACCCTGTTTTCTACTTCCAATATAGACCTTATAAACATGGAAGGTGATTGTGCTCATGTTATTTGGTAAAGAGCTGCATAATTCATGTGACGAGCATTCTGGAGATATGGAAGGAAAAACCAGTTAATTCCAGGAGCCACGGGGGAATCAGCTTTCGTCCCAGGGAGATCAGCTCATCCTGAACTCCTTGGGGAGTGAACCTGGATAGTCCAGATTGGAGAGAATGGTGGAGGTGACAGGTTGCAGGGCAAAAAGAAAAGGAATTGAAAAGGGGAGAGGTTATATTACCCCACAGGGGGCTGGGCCCTGAGCGGGTCTGCCTAGGGCCAGCTGATACTGTGTGGGCTGTTGACTTCGTGGAGGAAAGATTTCACAGTGAGCCCAGGTACTATGAGGGTACGTTTCTTAAAGCAGGGGACAGTAAAACAAAGAAGGGCTTAGCATAGAAGAAGCAGGAGAAATAGCCTGGGCTGAGATACCTTAGCTCACTTGGAAGTCAGAGAAAAGGGAGCCTTGAGGACAGGTTCAGGGGATTAGCCTGGGACAGCTGCTACTGCCAATAGCTCCCGTGGTTGCAAATCTCAGAGTTTAGTAGGTTCCTGCCTGTGGGAAAAGAAGTGGGGGAAGAGAGGAAAGGGAATGGCTCGGGCTACTCCCAAGAAGAAGAGAGCACTCACTGGGTCCTTTGTCTTGACCTTTTATCTCTGTCTTGCACGTAGGAATCTTATGGGTGGTCTCAGGGGAGAGTTCCAGCAGAATATTCATCTGTTTTCTAGGTGTGCTCATCCAGGGCCTGGGTCTCTACTGATTGGTCAGTAATAGGGCAGGGGGTCATAGTCATTGCAGCTGGTCCTGGCATCACCCACTTGGTTTTGCTGCTTTCCTGGACTTGGAGCTGAAATACAACTGTTGGTTAGATGTTATCTCTGGGGAGGTGACCTTCTGTAGCTGGCTATAAATTGCTTGGCCACTGTGTTCTCTCTGTCTCAGTTGCTCTGTTCCACTTGCCAAGGAATTTTCCTATCCTCTTCCTATCCTGTCTTATTATCACTAGCTTTGGGAATGTTTTCACTTTTAAAAAAATCAGTGCTGCTGTTTGCCTAGAGACTGGGTGGGTAATGATGAAGCAGTGGGCTCTGTCCCTACTCTCTGTGACCTCGGCAGGTTTCCTAACCTCACTGCTGTTTCTCCTCTGTTCAGTGGGGATAATACTACCTACACGGTAGGGCTGGTGGAGGAATCAATAGATTAAACATGTTTAGGGCTAAGACAGTGCCTGTCACAGAATAGGACCTCTGAAAGCCTTAGCTACTTGCTGCTGCAGGAACCCAGGAACAAAGCAAGGTGTGCTTTTTTAAACAGCTTCATTGAGGTGTAGTTTACAAACCGTCAAATTCACTCCATGTAAGGATACAATTCAATGACTCTTTTTTTTAGCAAGTTGATGGCTGTGCATTTACCACAACAATCTAGTTGGCTAATGATTTTATTACCCGAAAAAGCTCTTTTGTGCCTATTTGCAGTGAGTCCTTACTGTCCGCCCAAGCTCTAAGAAAATACTGATCTGTGCTATGTCTGTGTTACTTGCCGGAGGTTTCTGGCTTCTTTTCCTCAGCATAATGTTTGTGAGGTTCATGCACAGTGTAGCATATATCAGTGCTTCATTCCTTTTTTCATTGCTGACTAGTATTTGATGGATATACCACAATTTGTTTATCCAGTCACCAGTTGGTGGACATTTGGGCTGTTTCCACCTTTCAGCTATTGTGAAAAGTGCTGCTGTGAGCATTCACATGCATGTGGATGTGTTTTCCTTTCTCCTGGGTCAATTCCCAGCATTCAAAGAAGGAATCCAAGAGGCAAATATCTAAGTTCGGGGAGAACTTGCGGGCACATTGATTTGCGTGTGTAGAGTTCATTCATGAAGATTAGTCCCCATGGTTCAGTTTCCCCACCATCCTCTATGTTGCGCAGGTGGAAACACAAATTCACTACCACCTCTGGGGAGCAGCCCCAGGAGCCACCTGCGGATGGAGTTCGCTCCTTTTGAGGACACCTACAGGCTGAGAATGGTGGATATCAACCAACAGGCAACTGAAATATGTTTAATCTGCTCAGTCAGTCAATATTTACTGAACATTTTTTCTGTACCAGGCCCTAGATTTCCCAGCTGTAATATAAATAACACATGCATCCCTTATCCCTCAAATAACTGGCTGTACTTGTCTCAAACCCCACTTTTATGACCTAGAACTTGCCCCTACTCCCCGACCACACACGCACTTTTTTTTATTTTATTTCTTACAAATTCCTGCCCTTACTTAACTCTAGATCCTGCCTCCAGTCCTATATCTGACCCTGTCTTTTTGGTTCCAGACAATGTGAGTTTGAACAGAAACCCACTCACACCTGATTATGTCAGGGGTGTAGTAACTCTGTTAAAGGTTTGGCCTGGGGTGGGGAGGGTAGAGTTTGTGGAGGAGGCCCCACCCACTGCAACCAAGAGGGAGGGAGGGGCAAGCCAGCCCTCCGCTAGGTGCTTCTCTCCTGGGGAGCAGCCCACCCCCAACCTTCTCTAGCTCTTTTGGTATTTTTATGAATAACATTTTCTCAATGCTGCCACTTAGCCCTTGTTACAAAGGCAACCCACTTACATCCTTTCCACAGTAACTTGTATCTGTTTGTTCAGAACATTGCTTTTTTTTCTATAAATTTGTGTTGATTAATAAACCTTTCTCATTATTATTACTGCAGGAAATTTTCCGAATAGTCAATCCAATTTAGGGAAATTTGGTGACTGGTTGAAATAATTGATAGAGAGGAATGCAGATGTTCTCTGTTCTGAGTGCGCTTGTTAACCAGATTGGAAATTACTATTTATGCCTTACTGTCTATATAAGGCCTCTCTTGGTTAGTATATCATTCTTTTCTACTTCTACTGTCAAAGCTCCAGGATGCCAAACCATTCCATACAGTGGAACAGCTCTTTACTGAGCACCAGTTTTCTGCAAAGCACCATGTTGATGATAAACCACTAACTCCTATTCTGCCTGCAAAACCCAGTCTAGAAGTCCCTATTTTCTGGAAGCCTTCTATAATAGCCACCACTGTCACCCTCCCCCTCCCCCCAGAGTTAATTATTTTTCTCCTCTGAGTGGTCTGTGCATTCTTGTTTGGACACCTGTTTTTTTACCATTCTTTAATTTTTTTAATGTTGGCCTCTTTTAGTGTGCACTGAGCCTTTAGCCCAGAGACAGTGCTTCATTCACATTCATATTTCTTTCACCTAGAGAAGACTTTAATAGTCATTTGTAAAGTTTTGAATGGATGATAAGGAAACCTTCAAAAGCAAGCTGTGAGACACGAGTGTTTCATGGAGGTTTGCTGAACAAAGTTGCCTGAGTCTGGTCTGACGCTGTCATCTTTTTTCTACGCTGTGGTGTAACTTCCTGTCGCTCTGTCACCTGAGGCAGAACTGAAATGAAGCCCCTCGAAACTTCATGACCTGAAGATTCTTCACTTTCGTAGGAAAGAATTCAAGAGTGAATATGAGTGAGAGGGAAAGCAAGTTTTATTTAGGTTGAGAGAAAGGCCAGGACATGGGTTCCTGGAGGCAGGATCAGGGGGTAAGCCCTGGACTGACTGCCACTGCCCGCTGTCCCCCAGGTTGCATGTCGCACAGGCCACTGCTGTACAAGAAGCAAGAGTTCGCGTGGTCGTGGTGAACTTGAGTGACTTGTGTGCTATAGTCAGTCAGTTCTTGGGATTTTATGTGTTTCCAAGGGTGAGTTGTTTCTAAACTTTATGGGCCAAATTCTGTTTCCACTTTCTGATTAGAAGGGGTCTTGTTCCTAATATGGTCTGTTCTGAGAGTGTCATGGCCTTAGTTACCCACGCCCTTCTACATGTGGTGTCGGTGTCATTATAATGATGGTATATTGAGCTTCAAGGTCATTTCTGGTAAATTTTTCCTCCATCTTGGATTGCTCTGGTTTTAGCCAGCTCTTGTTGTTGTTGACTTTTGCCATCACTGCAGAGGTTCTGCCATAAACTGTTGCCCTTTGATCATGAGTGGAGGCGGGGGCTCTAGTGAGACGACCTCACAGCTCATGGTCCTGTGATGTCTGCTCCTACTTCCACTCAACAGGAGCTTTCCCTAACTTCTTTCTATCCTGCCCAGTGACTTCCATCTCACAATGAGGAAAAGCATTATGTGAGCCCCAAACACCTGTGTGAGCTGATTTCCTGGGACCTCCCAGACCCCATTGCCTCCTACTTCTGGCCCCAACACACGCACTCTGCCCAAACCACAAAGAATTCTCTGCTCCTTTTGGAACCTGCTTAACACTCCATTACCAGAGCCTCTGGTCTTGGTTTGCGTCTGCTGGGAATGTCCTTCCCAGACATCTGCGTGGCTTACTTCTTTATTACCTCATGCCTTTTCTTCAATGTCACCTTCTCAGTGATCCCTTATCTGGACACTGTCTTCCCCAACAGTCTCCATCCCTTTCCTCACTTCATTCTTTCAAGAGCACTTAACACCTTTTAACATGTTATATATAATTTACTTATCTGGTTTTACTGTCTTCCTCATTGATTATAAACTCTATGAAGACAAGGATTTGGGTTCCTTTTTTTTTTTTTTCTTCACTGAGTCACCCCCATGGACCAAGGAAAGTCCCTTGCACATAGTAACAGTAAGAGCAGTAACAGTAACTGCAGATGGTGTTTTTTATATCAGGCATTTTTCTGAGCACTTTACACATTATAATTAATCACATGTACAGCTCTGGGAGGTAGCAGTTGGTATTTTCTGTATTTTACTACAAAACCTGAGGAAAGATTATCTAAGTAGCCAAGGTCACTCAGCTAGTGATTGGAGAAGCCACGTTCAAACCCAGGCAGTTTGAGTTCTGAACCATTATGCTTTTCTGCTTCTTAGCAAGTATTTTGTTGAATGAATGAGTACTTACAGCGAAGAGACAATTGGTACTGCCATGTCAGCCTATGCTGAGGTTGAGAAACAGAAGACCCGCAGCCTCCCATGAGCACCCGAGTGCTTGATCTAGGGGTGAGAAGAGGCTTATGCCAGGGGCTGCAGTTACAGGTGAGCCCTGCAAACAGCAGGGCAAAAGGATGGCTCTCATGGACAAATTACTATATACAATCCAGGCAAATCGAATTTACGTCTGGATCCTGGTGGCAAATAACGACTGACCTTGGAATATTGTCTTTAGCATTCTAGGTACTTTCTGAAGAGTCACCTCATTTTATTTCACAGGAGTTATGTAATAAATGACAAATAGTATTCTCCATTTCAAATGTGATAGCAGGCAGAGAAAGCTAAACGGACATCTCTGAAGTCCACGAGCTAAGACCAGAATCACAGCCCCGATCCCCACGCTCCCTCCTGCTCTACCTGTGATAGGGCACAGCTCCCGTGCTTGCTGGGAACACCTTTAAGCCCCCCTCCGTTCAACTTTACCAGATGGCTCACCAAGCCTTAAGAGGGTCCTGCTTCTATTTTTGCCAACCCCGGTCCTGCTGGTCCCCAAAACAGACTTCTAAGAGGATGCCAGGCCAGCACCTGGTGAGCCCTGAGTAAGAGTGACAGGGAGCCCCAGTGCATGTGTAATTAAGCTAAGCGTACCTGTTTTATTTGTTCATATATATATATTTTATTGATTATGCTATTACAGTTGTCCATTTTTTTCTCCCCATATTCCTCTCCACCCTGCAACCCCCTCCCCCCAACATCTCCCTCACCCCCGTTAGTTCATGTTTGTGGGTCATACATATAAGTTCTTTGGCTTCTCCATTTCCTATACTATTTTTAACCTCCTCCTGTCTAGTTTGTACCTACTATTTATGTTGCTTATTCCCTGTACCTTTTCCCCCATTCTCCCCACACCCCCCATCTGCATTTCTGTGATTCTGTTCCTGCTCTAGTTGTTTCCTTAGTTTGTTTTTGTTTTTGTTTTTTAGGTTCAGTTGTTGATAATTGTGAGTTTGTTGTCATTTTACTGTTCGTTGTTTTTGATCTTTTTCTTTTTCTTAGACAAGTCCCTTTAACATTTCATATAATAAGGGCTTGGTGATGATCAACTCCTTTAACCTGACCTTATCCGCGAAGCACTTTATCTGCCCTTCCATTCTAAATGATAGCTGTGCTGGATAAAGTCATCTTTGATGTAGGTCCTTGCCTTTCATGACTTTGAATACTTCATTGCCAGCCCCTTCTTGCCTGCAAGGTTTGTTTTGTTTTGTTTTGTTTTTTTCTGAGAAATCAGCTCGTAGTCTTATGGGCACTCCTTTGTAGGTAACTGTCTCCTTATCTCTTGCTGCTTTTAGGATTCTCTCCTTATCTTTAATCTTGGGTAACTTAACTATGCTGTGCCTTGGTGTGTGTTTCCTTGGGTCCAACTTTTTGGGGACTCTCTGAGCTTCCTGGATCTCCTGGAAGTCTGTTTCCTTAGCCAGATTGGGGAAGTTTTCCTTCATTATTTTTTCAAATGAGTTTTCAATTTCTTGTGCTTCCTCGTCTCCTTCTGGCACCCCTATGATTCTGTTGGACATTCAAAGTTGACCCAGAGGTTCCTAAGCCTCTCCCCATTTTTTTGAATTCCTGTTTTTTCATTCTGTTCTGGTTGAATGTTTATCTCTTCCTCTGCTTCAAATCATTGATTTGAATTCCAGTTTCCTTCCCTTTACTGTTGGTTCCCTGTATATTTTTCTTTATTTCACTTCATATAGCCTTTACTTTTTCCTCCATTTTGTGACCATACTCACAACCATTTCTGTGAGCATCCTGATTGCCAGTGTTTTGAACTGTGCATCTGATCGGTTGGCTATCTCTTCATAAATTAGTTCTGTTTTTGGAGCTTTGATCTGTTCTTTCATTTGGGCCATATTTCTTTGTTTCAGTGTGCCTGTTACATGGGGAGGGGCAGAGCCTTAGGTATTCGCCAGGTCAGGGCAACCCAGGTTGCTGCGTTGTGGCACTGCCTGTGGGGAAGAGGTCCAAGAGGGAACAATGGCCCTTGCTCGGCCCTTGGCAGGCTTTCAGTCACTTTCCCCGCTACCCACAAGCAAATTGGGCCCCTCTGGTGCTGATTCCCAGGTTGGGGGGGTGTTGTGTACATTCTAGGACCCTGTGGGTCTCTGCAACAAACTCTCCTGTGATGCTAGAAGTTTCTCCTGCTACCACAACCCCCACAGATTTTTACAGCCAGAGGTTTTGTAGGCTCTCTCTTCCTGTGCTGGAACCCTGGGTTGCATAGCCTGTCTCGCTCCCCAGGTGTTCCTCCCAGTTTAGCCACATGAAAATGCAGTACCTCCAGGTCTGCCAGCTGTCATCTTGCCACGTGTCCTCTCCACCCCAGCTGCCCATCTCCGCCCCTCCTACCGGTCTGAATGAATGTTTCTTCTTTAACTGTTGGGTTGTTGGACTTCCATACAGTTATGTTTTCTGGAAGTTCTGGGTTTTTTTGTTTTGTTTTTAAATTTGTTGTCTGTCTTTTGGTTTTGCAAGGAGGCAAAGTGTATCTACCAATGCTTCCATCTTGGCCAGACTAAGCTTGCCTGTTGGACAGGATCTCAAAAAACTTGGCTGCAGTTGTTTACTCAGAAGTGAGCAAACAGGATAGATCCACCCTGCAGCCTAGCATTGAGGGCACTTCCTTTGTGCAGACCTCAGGGTGCCAGGCTGTCCCAGATGCAACACTGCAGTTCCTCCAACCTCTGTGCAGAGCACAGGCAGCCTCTCATAGAGGGTCAGGACAGAGGAGGTGAGCATTAATGGACCACCTGCTGTTTGCCGGCCTTCTGCTCAGCTCCATTACTTAGTCTGTTAGCACGCAGTGCTTTCTACTGATGAGTGATGGAGGCAAGATCAGACTGGGTAGCAAGCCCAACACACCACAGGGAGACAGCTCCAAAGCCAGGCCTTCGGATATGTAGTGCCTTTCTTGGTCACATCACCTCCTCATTTATTTTACCCCTGGGACTATTTCACATACCATAAGAGGCTAAAAATGAATAAACTCAACATGTCTAGAGATATCATCCTCAGCTCTAACTGCCTGTGGATGTCAATAAGGAAAGACATTCTGCAGTTTTCTTGCAAGCTCTCCAAACCAGAGTTTCAGCCTTCAGCCACAATGGGTTTTCAGTTCCCCATCCTAATGAAGGATTGGGCCAAGCTAAATCCAGGAGGCAAGGAGAGAAATTCTCACTTGGTTTCTAGGGATGTAGACAATGTGATCTGACCTAGGTTTTTCTGATGGTTTGCCCATGCTGGACAGTCACAGAGCAGGATTTGGTGTATGTTGGATTAAAAGGCTCTTCACTATAATACTGAAAGGCTGTACAAATTATCAGATGTCTCCTAAAGATATATAAACAAAGTTGCTTGCATTAGCCAGCCAGAAAAACATATTAAAAAAGATCACTTAACCTTTTCCCAATATTCAGGCTCCCACTCAGCTCTCATCAGCAAAACTACATTGATCATCTATGTTCTCCTTCTTCCTCATGAGATGGGCAGAGTATAAAGGCCACCCAGTACCTTGTCTTACCGTGGCAGGTAAGAGAGGGACGGTTACCAGTGAACATCCTATCCTGTTCCCATTCAGGTGCCACCAGTCTATGCATTCATGCCATCGCCCTTAGTGACAGCATCCAGACCAAAGGCAGTGTGCTGCCCGTACCTTAGCAAGCAGGTGGACTGTGCTCAAGATCATCACAAACCTGAGTCTGATAAGCGTCTTCCTGCGCAGCGCGTGGTCTGTCTGCGGTGGTGCCCAGAGCTGTGTGGGGGCACACTCTGCTCCCCTCCGCCAACCAGCCGCTGCCATGCATCACTTTCAGAAGACTAAGCTGGATCCTAATATCTCTAAATATTTCATTTTATTGCTGTTATCTCCGAATTATTACCCTTCTGGAATCTTCTGCTTTCAGCTGATATAAATCCAGGCCTAGGTTTCCCGAGCACTGTACAGTGAAGGATTTCTGTTTGTTAACCACGCAAATCACTCTGGCTCAGTCATGTCCCCTCATCACAGGATCCTGTGATGTTGAAGACATCAGTGGGTTTGCTTCACGTTTGGGGTCTCGGTCACTGGTTTGAACAGACTAGAACAGAAGCCCCATGAGTGCTTACTACCTACCAGTGGCCTTCTCAGCAGGTAGCAGCATTTGTCCTTCAGGGAGGAGGTAGGGAAAGCAAGAACCATGGGAAATCATCAGTGTCATCGTCTTTATTTTTATCATGAAGAAACTGAGGTTCATAATGTTATTTATTTTGCCCACAGTTTCACAGCGAGTGACAAGGGGCAGGATGTACCCTCAGAGCCCACTGCCTGTAGAGCCTGTGGTGCATTTCACTTTACTCTTGTTTTCATTTTGCTCGCTAACAGTAATACAAGCACAGGTTTTTTAAAATTTGAGAGTGATACAGAGGCCCCTCCTGGGTGCAGCTCAGGCCTGCTTTCTGGGGCTGCATCCACCCCACCGCCAGCGGCCCAGCCAGGTCAGGCCGCCCGGCCCGCCCACAGCACTCCACGCAGCGGGGCGCCTTCCTCTGCCTGCACCAGCTCTGATCTTATTCTTCAGCTCCTTGTCCACACAGTGGGGTAGAAAAGTTGAGGAAAAATAAAATATTCCAGAAGGACATAACATTGAAGAGTGAATTTCCTTACCACTCCTGATCTTGATCCTCCGTTTCCTTTCTCAGCGGCTCCCATGCCAACCAGAGATCCCTGCAGGAGCACATGCATGTCTATGTGTATCTCTCCATCTCATCCCGCAGGATTTGTGACACAAGTGGAAACACTGCACGGCACCCTTCACCTTGCTGCTTTTGCGTCTCAGTATATCCTGGACACAGTTCATGTCAGCACATGGAAACCTGCTGCATTTTGTGTTGTTATTTGTATTTAAACAGTTAACCTATTTAAGTACAAATAATAGGTTGTTTCTCTCCTAATGCTTCTGCTCTGACAGTACCACTGTGATGTCCTGTGTAGGTTTCCCTGCACCATGTGTCCCTGTATATCTGTGGGGTGAATTCCTACAAGTGGAATTCGGAGCCCAGGATCCTAAGCACCATTGGGCACTCCTGGGGGCCAGCCCTCCCCAAAAGGAGTTCAACCTGGCCCTTCAGGTCCCCTGCATAGACAGCACCTTCCACAGGTGGGTCGGCCCAGGAACTCCGGGACGGTGCAAGCAGAGTGCGCCCTGGGTGCCAGGCACGCGAGTGCCAGAGCCACCACTGCTGCCTGCCCCAGGTGGCTTTGGGCACAGCTGAAATGAAAGCTGGGCCCAGGTCAGAGAGTGTCTGCGCCTCCTCTCCCTTTTGCCAGCCCCACTCCATCCTCTCGCCACCCAGGATGCGCGTTCTTTAGGCTACATTCTGGTCCTCCACCCGCATCGCTTCCCTCTCCCCACCCCACCCCAGGCTTTCCTTGGATGTGCTAGGTGCCTCTCTTCCCTCTAGACCCCAGGAATGACTGGGCCTGCCCCATGCTGAGCTCCCCACACATGTGCTAGGGGCGCCTCTCTTTGTGAGGTTTCCAGGTTACTTCATGTCATATCACACATCCTCAAACTGTTTACCTAGTTGTTGAATCAGTGCGGTGTTAGAATTGTTTCCAACCAACAATGCCCGAGCCCCGACCAAGGCCGTGACCCCTCGAGAGGTTCTGTGAGTGCTGCCCACAGACACCTCGCTCTACCACTTCGCTTCATGAAGCGGAAACTGGTGCTCACAAAACTGTCACATTAGGTAACTGAGAAATTAGGTAGACACTGGATATGTCTTGGGAAGTAGAGCAGAGGAAACAGGACAGCTGGTAAGGTGGGCCTGGAGACGGGCCCTCGGGGCGGGGCGTTTAAAGGGCTGGATTGTGTCACTGCTGATGGTAACAATAATAACTAGCCTGGTCACTGGCAGGCCTGGCGCTGTGCGCATGACAGCACCACCTCTCCTCCTGTGTGACCCCTTTGCAGCTGAGGAAGCTGGTAGGTAGAGCAATGAAGGGCTGGCCCAAGGACATGTCCTGGCTGAGCCCAGTTCCAACCAAGTTTGTCTGCCTCCCACCTCCTCCCTTCTCCACCTCGACCCTCTCAGCAGGCCGCTTCCCCTTGTCCCACTGCGTGGCAGGCTGGGGATCACCACTTGCATCCTCGGTCCCTTGGCTGAAGGCGTCATTGTCATTCTAGGACTTCTGCCATGGGCAAGTGATGTGGCCACCCCTGAGCGCCCTGCAGGTGAAGCTTGCTGAGCCCGGGAAATCCTGCAAGCAGGTGTGCCAGGAGAACCAGCTCATCTGTGAGCCTTCTTTCTTCCAGCACCTGAACAAGGAAAAGGACATGCTGAAGTAAGTGCGGGGGTGGGCTGAGGTGGGGGCAGCTCAGCTTGCCTGTGGGTTCGAGTTCGGTTGAGAGGGATGAGGTTTCATTTCCAGGTTTGTGGGCTGCTGGGAAAAATTGTGGGGAGCAGTAAAATCCCCCGGAGAAAGTTAGCCTGGCATTTTTATTGTTAGGTAGATGAGGTCACCTGGCATACTGATATATTTAGAATTCAAATGGGGGTGCTGTGTTTGCATAAATAATGTCATATCTGGGCTTGGAGATTGTGGGAGGTATTTACTTTGCTAATGTTATACCCAAGAACCACGGGAATGGAGTGGGCACAAAACCACCAGCAGTCGCCAGGTCCCCAGATGGCTCCCAGCCATCTGAGCAGTGCAGGTGGTGGGTGGCAGTGTTGCACCCCAGAGTCAGAGAGGAATGAGAAATATGGGCAAGGAGCTGGCACGGAACTGCCCCCAGCAAAGTCAACTGCCATCTTCCCCTACAGTGGTCCCCATGCCCTTTTTTACCTTTTGCCAGCAGGGGCAGGGGCAGGCCTGACTCTGCCAGGTCAGGTCCCTCAGCGGGAGGGGGGCACAGGTGGGCACAGGCGGGCACAGGCCAGAGCTGCGCCCGGAGGGCCATCTGCATTGCATGGACCTTTGCCCTCTTGCTTTCATTGCTTTTACTGATGCCGCTCTCTTCCCTTTGCATTGGCATTTTGGGTTGGCATTTGCAGTTCCCAAATTTCCATGTGAGGTTTCTTCTTACCTCTGACTCATGACCCCGTCAATGCTAAATCTTCCCATTTTTATCACCCCCTATCCTGAGCCACATAGTACTTAATTCTTTAGCAACTCCCCACCCTCCCCTTAATAGCTCTAATTAGATGTTTTCCCCTAAAAAAAGAGATTTGCTCTCCCAACCCCTCTGATGTTCAGTAGAGTGGCAGTACTGTCCAGTCTTGAGGAGGGTGTTTAGGAGTGGAGTGGACTCTGGGCTCGAGGCTTGCCTGTGCCCCGTGTTAGATAGGCAGCCTGGTTGGCCACAGTGGTTTTCTGGGCACAGTGGTCTGAGCTGGCCTGGTCTTGCCTACAAGTCTCACTCTTTTCAAGGGTGGTATGAAACCCTTTTCAGAAAGAGCACATGGCCTCTGGCCTCCCACTCGCAGGGAAGCCCTCCTGAGGAGGGCCATGGTAGGGGCCGTTTTTCCTGCGAAGACCAGGTTCAAAGCCTGCCTTGTTCACCATCCACCCAAACGCCAGGCCAGGACAGACGTGTGGTGCCTGCTCTACAACTAGTGAAACTGTGTGAGACAGAATGGTGGTTTGATGTTTATGGAAAGCCTGGAATGTTCCTATGAGCTTCTGTTCCATAGTGCATGTACTGAGTCCTAGGCTTCCCGTGAGCTCCTTGTACAAACAGCGAAGTGGCTTTTTGAGAACCCGGAGTAGCTGTCTATGTATCGGAGCCTGGATCTGCTGAGGGCAAAGCAGGGACTGTACACACAGAACTGTCTGTCTGCCTCCCACTACCTGTCCCCACCTGTAGGGGAGGAAACAGGAGGTGCACTGCCCAGCCCTGGGACCAGGACCCCACACAGCAGGCCTGCCTCTGGGGCACAGGTCTAGGTCCAATGAGGGGACAGGAAGGGGAGCCAATGGACCAGTGTCCTCAATTTTCTCAAAAATGGGGACATCCTGGGTGACAGAGAGATGATAATGCAGCCAGTGCTGAAGACAAAGCAGAACCGCCGCTCCTTCCCAAGAGCCCTGGGCATGCGAGCAGCCTGAGGTCACCAGGACAGGCTGGAAAAGCCAGGCCCGTGCCAGGGGATTGCCTAACCCATCCCGCCCCGCATTGTAGATATGCAGGGTTTTCTTCCTAGGAGACAGCAGTGAAGCCTATTTTGCACTGAAGCTGCCTGAAATTAACTCTCTGAGCATAAGAGCCCCCTTGAATACGTTGTTCCTGCATTTGTAAATACTGATAATGTTGTTAACCCTGCCCCTCTCAGTGCTTGGCAGCCTACTGAGTGGCTCCTCCCCGTGTGAGGCAGTCCGGGCCCATCCATGTTCATGGCCGGTTAGCAATGAGAGGCTCCTCAAGCCAGTGCTGCTTTTTCTTCTCCAACTTGGGACCTGGATTGTGACATGAATTGAGCCCTTTGGAGCACCCCATGGTGTCGCCTTGAATCCAGAACACAGGCAGCTGGTCTCTGAGCTCCAGTGCAGTCAGGGCGCAGTGTAAGTGCCGAGCATGCATGGCTCAGCTGCAACCCAAGCTGACCCAACCAGAGGGTAGAGACCCTGGAAGGAGCCGGAGTCCATGCCAGTATGGCCCAGTATGAGGGGAGGCCTCGGCTCTGTGAATAAGAACGTGTGTTAACACAAGACCTCATTTATGATTTGACTACCTTTTCAAGTTGTATCTTCTAAAATCTGGATTGTTGAGTTTTGGGGAATTCTAATCTGTGAAGTCTAGACTAGGAGTGCTTTGGCGTACCTGAAAGGAGGGAGGTGGCTCTAAGTCAGAGTGGTCCAAAGGGAGTTTGGGGCACTTGGCCAATCCAGGGGTGGAAATAAGCAGGGCAGCGGGAGCGGGGGGTGGGGAAATTCCAGGACAGGCAAGACAGCTTCCAGCTCTCAGGAGTTCAGAGGCCCATGGGGAGGCAGGCCATTGCCCTTTCATTCTTCAAGAGCTATAAAATGTAAACCAAGGGCTGATGGGCCTCAGAAGCCCAATTCCCATCCCGTAAGAGAAGCTGTTGGGGCCACCTGGAGAGGTCCGTGCCTCTGCAGCAAGGAAACTACATGCTGTGCCAGGAGTATCCGAGCAGGTGAGAGAGAGGGAGAGTGTGTGTATGTGACTGGGAATGGGTATGACAGACATCACAGGAATAGAGAGGCAGAAAGAGCGACGTGCACCTCCTGCGAAGGCAAGGGTCCCACGTGTGGGGAAGGAGGACGCTGGGCTGTGGAAGCTGTCTGGGTTCTGGATGTGCGCCACTATGGGGAAAAGTTACCTCACCTCTCGGGTGACTGCCGCGCACTAGTCAGTCAAGAATGATGGAGTGGCCTTCCTGCCCGGCCAGGGCTGTCAGACGGGGCCTGCATGCTGATGACAGGGAGAGCTCCCAGGGGCCAGTGGTTTGGTTGCTGCCCAAAAGTGGCCAGAGCTGTGCGCACCCAAGGCACAGGATCGAGGGAACCTTTGGGGGACTGCCTCATAATGGGGCTCCCGTGGTTCTGGTATTACACTCTGTCTGAGCACTCTGTGGTAGTCTCTGACATCGTCCCTGATGGGCTGCTTCCCCCGCCGCCTCTGCTGAGATGAGCTCACACCCAGGAGGCTGGGTCAGGAGACCCAGGGGCTGGAGCAGGAGGGCTCTTCATGGCTCCTGACAACTGTACCCCTGGTCGTGGGGCCTGAGACTAGTTGTAGACATTTCCATGCTCCTGGTTAACCACGGTACCAGGCAGATAAGTTGACTTAAGACATATCAGCTGCTGTAATTTACCTAATAAACAGGGTAAGCATAACTGTTTCCCAAGGCCACATTCCATACAGAAACTTTTAATGCACAAATGAGCTCCGGAGACCCCTTTCTGTGGGTTGGCCAGTAGGGGTATCTTGTGTTAGACTCAGAAGCCCCCAATCTCTGACTCCTTTTTCTTTAGGAAGTCCATAAAACCCACACCTCCTGCCCTCGCCTTCAAGGTCTGTGACCTTAACCGTTGGGGTGCTTCCGTCTCCCAGTTGACATGCCAAGACCAGAGGTGGTAGGGCATTTAGAGATGCCACAGAGCTCTCTGGTGACTGCAGAGCAAGACAAGAGGGAAGGCTGCCCTCCTGAGCAGCGGGAGCCCGGCAGGCAGCCGCCGAGAGCCCCCAGCATCCCCACCAGATGTCCCGGAAATCTCCTGATTGACGTTGGCAAGGGCTTCAGCCCAGGGAGTTCGTTAGTTGGCTGGAGGAAGACAAGGAGGGGCGCGGAGTAACGGGGGTGGGAGGAATATGTTGCTTCTCTCCCAGTATCTAGAAGCTTTCCAGAGGCAGCGGGAAACCTCAGGTTCCCCAGCCGGATCCCCACGTTGTCAGCAAGAATTGAGGTTTCTGTGAACATAGGAAAATGGAGAGGGTTGCCATGTGGGTCAGTTCACACTGCGGAGCCAGGGAGGAAAGTGGCCCAGCCCCCCCAGCGTCTGCCAGGGAGGGCAGGGGGGTCATGGCGACAATGATGATTGTAATGATAGTTACCCGTTACTGAATCCTTTACCCAGAGCTAGACGCGGCTAAGTGCTCTTTAAGAACTGTTGCCATTCCTGCACCTCCCCTGTGAGTTAAGGGTTATTAACCTTCAGTTCACAGAAGGGGAAATTGAGTCACAGAGCGGCTCAGTCATTTATGCAGGGTCACAAATGAAGCCAGGACTTAAATCCAGGCCTGCCCAGCTCACCTATACCTTCTCTGCATCTCCAACCCATGAGCCTTTCTCTTCCTCCTCAGGTACGAAGTGATCTGCCAAAGCTCAGAGCTGGCCAAGGACATCCTGGTGCCCTCTTATGACTCCAAGAACAAGCACTGTGTGTTTCAAGGTGACCTCCTGCTGTTCAGCTGTGCAGGCGCCCACCCCAGGCACCGGAGGATCTGCCCCTGCCGGGACTTCATCAAGGGCCAGGTGGCTCTCTGTAAAGACTGTCTATAGCGGCCACCGGCTGGGCCCTGCACACACTCTGCTGGGGAAGATGGTGGCTCCAGCCGCACCCTGGCAGAGCCAGGGGGCAGACGTCATTCGGGGACTCTCGCCAGAGCCTGAACTTTCTGGTGGAAATTTTCAATTTGGTGTTGCTCCTGCTGGGGTCAGAGCATCACAGTGGAGTTTTCACCAAAACAAAACGAGAGCAGACATCAGGCCGGGAGCCTGGTTTTGCTCCCTGGCACAACTTTGTCTTATTTTTTGAGGAGCAACTGTAGAGAGCCAATCTCAAGAGTCATTTAAAAAAAAAAGAAAAAAGGAGGAATTGAGCTGGTTGGAAAGAACTTTGTGTGGGAACATTCCTAAATCCATTAACTTATTTATTTGGGAGGGCGGGTGGGGGATCAGGGAAGGGCAAAGAGGTCTTGATTACAGGTCTTGTTTCTTTGATTTTCCACTGTTTACCATCCACTTTCACTCTAATTTTTTTTTTTTTTGTCTGCTTCGGGCGGGGTGCAGGAGGGAGAGACCGTGCGCTGTGGGGCTGGTAGCACGCTTGAGGGTGGCTGTAGGATGTAGCTCCTTAAAGTGGATGATGGCAGAGCAAAAGAAAATCTTGTGTGTGTTGGAGCGATGGCAGCTACAGGTTAGGCACCTCCTACCCCCGCACCCCCCGCCCCCGCTGTGTCGGTGGGGGGGACAACCCATCCAGGGAAAGAAGCACAAGATTGGGAAACTGACATTTCATGGTGTACGGTAAATCCTAAGTACAGGAATGAAAGAGCTACTTTGGATTTAGTCATGATGTTTACCACTGAAGAGGGTTGCCTGTGAGCTGGGATTGGACAGGAGTGAAGCTGGCCCCTGTGACCTGGTGTCACCCCTGGAGCTGGGCTCCAAACAGGTGGGCTTGTCACATTTCCTGTAATGTCTGATATCACCAAAGCCCAGGGGCTGGGATCTTGGTGAACTCGATGCTGGCCAGGGGAGCAGGGGCAGCCAGGACGAAAGTGACTCACTGTCCTGGCCACTCACCTGTAGGGGTGGGAGTGGGCGTGGCTTTCACTCCAGACACCAATATTATGAGGAGGGGCAAGCCAGTTGGCAGCTTGACCCGGTCAGGCTCCTTTGACCCGCCTTTCCAGCCCTGGAGCCCCTGAGCTCTGCCTTGTGTCAGTCCCCACCGCCATCACCCCAGCCCACTAAGCACCTTTTTGGTGCTTTGGGTACTTCCCTGCGAAGCCCTTGGCATCCCATGCTGGGGAGAGTGAGTCCCCACCTCCCTCTTAGAGACTCTCCCTGTTGTGAGCTGTTGTGAGTGCCTTGGTGGCTCTGGCAGCCTGGCTCCGCAGCACCCTGCGCGCCCTCGGGCAGCTGGCCCCACCCCCAGCAGTCAGGACTGCTGGCAAGGCTAACACTGGGTGGACCTTGGAGAAGTGAGACTAAAGGAAAGATCGTTTCCTGAGGACCAGAGGGAGTGTGGAGTCTTTAGGTATGGAAAGTTAGATTCCACCAGCTTCTCAATTCTTCCCTAGTACAGAAATAATAACCAAATGCACAACCAGCCTTTTTTTTTTTTTTTAAACTTCGATTCTCAGTGGGTCTGAATCTCACCTCCAGCCCTAGAGAATGGAGGGGTAAGGCGGGGCAGCTGGGGTCTCTGCCACCCCTCAGGTGGCCCTTGAACACATGTGCTGGGGAGAGTGCTGATGGGGAGGCCTGGGCCTAGCAGCAAGGGCACAAGTCCAAAGGAAACCTTGGTAACAGGGTGTGAGTGAGCGAGCGAGCAAGTGTGGGTGTATGTGTTCTTTTAAGCTTTGCAAGGGCAGTTTCCTGCAGTAAGAAGAGAAATAACTGCCTTCCATGCTGTTAGGAATTGCTTTTCCCTGTGACGCGGCCTCTTGGCTGCACCCTAAATTTGTGGGAATTTGCTTGAGCTCCCAGGCCTGCGATTCCTGGGCCGGTGCTGCCCTCTCCTGGGCTCTTCTGGGAGCTTCCAGTGGTGAGCATGTCCGTGTCAGCACTGACCAGCCTGGGAAGCCTGTAGGCTGAGACCAGTTTCCCACACTCTGCAAGTCCATTTTGCAGAGGGCGTTTAAACAAACACAGGAACTCAGAAAGCAAGGAAGCTGGAAAGCTACATTCTGCGGAAAGAGGCTGTACCTGCCTTGTGTTCCAGAAGCTGCAAAGATTGTTTGCTGGCTGCCTGAGCTCAGGGCCTCCCCTTTTCTCCTCTCTGTGTCAGGACCCTTGGGTCAGGCAGTCCAGCGGGGCACTTCCCCGCCTCAGGTTTCTCTTGCTTCCGCCTGCCCAGTATTCTGAGGTAAGGGTGAGTTCTGCAGAGGGGCTGCTGCTTGTGGGGCAAAGCAGCCCACACTCCACTTGGTGAAGGCATTATCAACAGAGGCCGTGACACTGGAGGTGCACTGGCTGCCGGGCCCCCGCAGACTTGTCCAAGCTCGTCAGTGGTCCGCAGCAGGAAACGGGAGGGCCCTCCTCCTGCCCTGTGTGCAAAGGGGCACGACTTCTGCCTGCCCTGGAGGCGGGGTCTCAGAGTGTGGGCCTTGGGTGATTTTTCTTAATAGAATCCTAAACCAACATGTAAAACGGATGACAGTTTCACACAGAGAGAAATCCCAAGCCAGGATCAGTGTCTTCCTGTGCTAGGAGCATATCTTGCCAGATCTGTAAGTTTTTGTACATTTTTTCCCTAAGTGAAATTTGGCTCCCCCCGCCCCCGCCCCGACTGTGATCTTAGGTTCTTAAAAAACTTGAGGGAAAACATTTAACTAATTTATTAAAAGAGAAAGTTTTCCTTTGACATGTAAACACTTTTAGGAGTAAAAGCTTCTCAAAGGGGAAACACACTTCTTTTAATGCCAGTAAACACCTCATTTTATTTCATGTATGTAATTTGATTTGCACATATACAAATGGAGAGGGTTGGTTTTTTGGTTTTGGCCTTTTTTTTTTTTTTTTTTTTTTTTTGCATTTTTGTTTAGATGGGGTTTTGTCCCTGCTTATAGTTTGCTGTATGTTTGGAAATATTGAGAGTCTGTTTTTTTGTTGATATTTATTGTTCCTCTGATGTGCCTTTTCACTTTTCTTTGGGGTTTGTTTTTGGAATCTGGCTGCTGTTGAAGGAAGACAGCAGGCTTCTCCAGCTTGGAGACAGGACCCATCCTTGTATCACTGCAGCAGCTCAGGCTCTGCACCAGAAACACCCTTCGAGCCCCCTGGGCCACCGCGTATATGCACACATACCCCCAGGACGCGGTGAGAACCCCAAGAGAGGTGCTGGCTTTCTCCAGACCAGCCCGCACCTTCCCCAGCTGCTCAGTCACAGTCACATCTTTGGGTCTGGGGGCTGCTGGCTGCCAGTGCCCCCAGGTATTTGGGAGATAAGGCCAGGAAAGACGCCTAGCCCTAGCTGAGGCCGCCTAGCCCTAGCTGAGGCGCTGCACTGAATGGGAGCAGTACCCGCTGAGCTCATTGGTAGCACTGGCCCCTGACCACTTTATCTGATTTAACATCATGAAGGGGAAAGAATATGCACACCCTTGTTGAGTCCTTAGTGAACACAGGGTTTAATAAAAGTGACTACTTGGCTTTGCTTGGGAGGAGAGACCCGGTGCTTCTCGCTGGTAGTGAAGGCATATATGTGACAGGCTGACTGGAACTGTGTGCTGTTCCTAGGTGGGTTTGTGCTTTCTAGACCAGACCAAGGCAGGCCACTCCATTTCTGCAAGGTGGTTTACCTGGATTGTGTATATAATTGGGATATTACCACCCTCTCCCATGCCCCCAAAATTCTTGATTTACAAAAGTCTATTTTGTTAACGACAGGCTCTGTTGTATGTGCTACCATCCCAAGCCTGGATCTTTTATTTATTTAAAAAATATTTCAGTTTCCACATTGGCCTCATTCTAATTCCATCCATCCCTATAGGGCTACAGAGCACCTTCGTGTGGAGAGATGGATGGACATAAATCGATTCGGGCTTCTTTAGGAAGGTGGAGATTTCCTAAAGCTGAGGGCGAGTTCTTTTCATTCTCGTTGGCTTCAACAAAAAGTGGAAAACCAAGTTTTTATAGCAAAAGGCCAAATTAGCTGTATAGTCTCAGATGCAGGAGAAAAAATTACCCTGCTTTCTTAGCACTTAGGGGTTTTGTGAGGATTCGGTGTTTAGCAGTGTCTGGCACATAGTAAGCCCTAGTAAATGTTAAATATTGTTGTTGTTATTAGCATTTCACAAAACTTGAGAAATAAAGAGCTGAGCTCACTCCCTATCAGTTGATCCATGTAATGCCTACATGAAACCATTCCAGGGTGATGGAATGTTGTAGAGGATTTACACGTTTAGCACATCCAAGGCCTGGGCCCTCCCTGCTGCTGAGAAAATTACTGTATCCCTGAATGCACTGACTGATCTGAAAACACACCTGACTTCCGCACCAGACGAAGCCAGGCTGCAAGGACTTGTGTACAGGAGATGACATGGGTGACCTCTGGCCCCATGCTGGACTTCACCCCACTGATGTCACCGGGACCATTCCAGAGTTTTTCCTTGTGCAACTTTTTGAGCTATAAATTAAGGTGAACTTTTTCATTGACTGTACCCCTTAGAAGTTAACTGTATTCCTCTGAAATGCTGTAAGAGAGGCTTTTTTGCTTTCAAGGGGAAAGGAATGACCAATTGAACTTACTCATTCCCCAGGAAGTCCCTCTGCTGTCCCCTGCTGGTCAGGGTGGCCCCTCCACAGTCCACTCCACAGGGATCAGACTCCTGGGAGGGTTGCTGTCACATGTTTGCATGGGCCCCAGGCTCAGAGAAGACGCCCTTCTCCACCGGCCGCTGCGGCTAGCCTGGGGACCCCAAGACTACCACACCATCCTCGTGGAGCCATGGGTGGGGGGCAGGGAGGGTATCTTCCGAACCACTCCCAGAGGCTGCTCTTGGTTCAGCGATTTTTCCCCCAAATCACCCAAATATCAGTTCACTTTCTGTTTTGGGGTTTTAGCCTCTTAGTTCCTGATAGATTTAGAGCTATATGTCCGCTCCTGTCTCGGTGCTCTTCTGGATGGATTGCAGTTGTGGAATATGGAGGAATTTGCTGGAGTCCTTCCTATGTCTTTAAGTTCCTTTGTTTTTGGTGGAATCAGCAGTCTTAAACTTTGGTGGGTACAGGACTAGAATTTACCTCCTTCAAAGCATCATCCCCTCTATCCCTGATTTTGTGGAGCCTCAGAGTATCTCCCTCACCCCCCTACAGTTCGTGAGGCATGGCAGAGGCACAAAGTGCCGGCATGTGCTCTTAGGGTTAGGCAGGTGCATCTGGATGGTGGGGGGCTCTGGTACCTCCAAGTCCCCCACCGTGCTGGAGGTCTGAAAGCCTGGCTGGGACAGCGGGATGGGAGCTTGGCACAGTCTGCCACCTCTGCCAAAGGGGAGATGGAGCAAACTTGGGGAGCATTTTGCTAACTGTCCTGCCCGGGTGTTAATAGGACAATATCAGACAATCGATGCCAAAGGAGATGATGGTGTCTTTTTCTACTGTAGCCGCTGTCACAACCTTGATGTCTTTAAGCTAATGACCGTTCGCATCTCTGTCTGTCTTCAAACAGCTCGTGGTTCACTCTGGGGTTAAGTAGTACGGGACTCTGCAAACGAGCTGTTGCTGTCCAGACGTCCTGTACCGGCATAGAGAGCACTGCTGTGTTTCCCACTGTTGTAGACAAAACTAGGGAGAACTTTATTTTTCAATAAACTTTTCTTGTGTGACAGGTGGGAGTGATCTTTATGGGGTGGGTGGGGGCGGGGCCACCTGCAGGTCAGAGCCCAGCAGCATCCCCCCCACCCCCGCTGGCATCACTAACTCATTTCACTGTTTGCAAACATGCTGAAAACGCTAAAAGGAAGGTCGTGTGGACGGGGGGGAGGACAACAGATTCCCTATTGGGTATTCTTTCCCTTACACCACATCCACCGATTACTAATTTCAAAGCATTCACCTAGAAGGGAATGAATTCTAAAGTGGACAGTTGGGCTTTTTTTTTTTTTTTTTTTTTTTTTTGAGATAACTGTACTACAGTGGATGTTTAAAAACCTTGAAGGATGTGCTAGTAAAATAGTCCGAGAAAGGGTCAGGGCCTGTTAAACTAGGAATACATTTCTCCCCTCACAAGGAGGACGTTTTGACCCAGGGCTCAGTGGCCTGTGGTCATTTGGTTAGGCACGCACCCTGGAAACATAAGGAAGGTCAAATCCATGCTCATACCAAGGGCTTGCGGGCAGTGATGCCACAGGAAGGCATGGCTCAGCCCTCGACAACACAGCCTCTCGCCCACTCTGCCCAGAAGAGGGACAACACACTGTTCCCAGATACAGCATGTTCGGTGTCCACCACTCCTAGAAAGGCGCCAAGAAAAATGTGAGTGCAGAAGTTTAGGAGAGGCTACATCCAGGCTTCCCCTCCCTGACCTTCCACACTGTGTAAGAAATATACAGGAAACCCACAGAAAAGAAACCTAATGAATCTTGCATTTCCCAGACCTCTTTGAACAGTCAACCCTTTATCCCATGTAGCGTGTTAACATACTACAGAGCTGCTGGTAGAAGCTGCACTGACACACCGGACTGAACCAAGGCCAGTGACCTCTTAGACCAAACCACCCTCCTTTAACCAGCCAGTGGGAGATGGGGTGCGGGAGGCAAGGGCGAGGTGTGGGGAGCAGCCCTCCCTTAGTCCCGGCAAGGTCCGCCCCACGGGGCCCAGGCAACACCAAGTCAACGTGTGGCCCTCTCGCCCTCTCCACCCAAGCGGTGGGTGAGTCTGCCCCACAGAGGCCCAAAGCCCATCACGACAGCGCTTCAGGGCCTCCAATCCCACTCCAACAGGAACAAGTGACCCTTCCACATCATCCTTCAGCCACAAAGGCAAACCTGCCTGTGACTGTGACAACTCTCAAAGAGAACCTCCCCATACCATACAAAACAGGTAAAGGTCTTTATTGGTCAGACACTGTCACCTGGACAAGCAGCAGTGCTAGAGGTACAGACTGTTGTGTGTTGGGAAACATTTTCACGGAATCTCTACTAAACGTTACATAAACTGAAGACACCTTGTTCCTTACAGAGGAATCCGCCACCTCTAACAGACTGATGTACCATTACCACTTAACACAGCATAAGGATGTATGCACATAGGGGTCGATTATATAATTATTTATTACAAATAAACTGTAGTTTCACATCTGTCAAAAATGGATCCTGTTTTTACATGTATGTTTGGGTTCTGAATGTACAAGAAAGGGCCATGTGCTTAGTCCATCCATGCAAAGCTCATACATATATCACTAAGTACTTGAAAAATAGAATGGTCTCCTTTTGAACAAATCTGTTTAGATTTAGGATTAGTAAAACAGTATGAAACTAATGAAATATATTGATAGAAATTAGGAAGTGCTATATACTGATGGTTCTGGGTATGGAAAGGGGTGAGGGACAAAAGGGTACATACGGCCTTCCCTTCAATCCTGCTGGGAGGTAGGCTCTGGAACTCCGAGGCGGCCGGAGCCAGGCCAGAGGAGGTGGGTCTGGTCAGTTGCTCTCTATTTCAGGCCTGGAGCACCACAGAACTTTCTGGCAAGCAGACATCTTATCCCACCCACAAGAACCCTCTGACTCCTGAAAGCAGAAAAAGTCAGTTCCCATTGGAAATGGGAAACCAGTCTCCCCTCCTGCGCATGCTGTCCTGCTGGGGGTGGGGGTGGGGCAGTGGCATGAGGGGAGCAGTGCAGACCAACCTGCTGGGCAGACCGCGTTCCCGTGAACACACACTTTCCAAATAAGAAAGTGGATGTTCAGTTAAATATTGGCACTGTCCGCCTGTGTGGAAACTTCTCGTCGTCCTGACAGTCTTCATGCAGATGCAGAACTGGCAGCCCTGGCCGCCTTCACTCGAACATCTCATAGTGGCGCGTCTGCCTCACCCTGGGCACCATGTCGATGAGGAGTCTGCAGAGAAGAGACAGACAGGTCACCTGGGCACAGACGCTCCCTAGCCCTGGGGTGTGGGCACTTGGGGAAGCAGACAGGAGAGGCCATTTTTTAAAAAAAATTATTTCCATATCATAAAATTCAGCTTTTAAAGTAAATGATTCAGTGGGTTTTAGTATAAGCATAGATTGTCCAATCATCACCACCCTCCTAATTCCAGAACATTTTCCTCACCCCCCAAAAAAATCCACAAGGGTCACTCCCTTTTCCCCTAACTCCCCCAATAACTGATACATTTTCCCCAATTAAGAAAATATTAATTTATAAAAAAGTAGACATGTACACAAGTTTTTTACAATTCACCTAATTGTTTAGATTTAATGTTTTTGTTTGTTCATATACTTTGTTTTCAGGTTCCAAATACAAATGAAATCATGGTATTTATCTTTCTCTGTCTGACTTATCTCACTTAGGCTAATACCCTCTAGGTCCGTCCATGTGGTGGCAAATGGTAAGTTTCTTTTCTTATGGTAGAGTCTTATTCCACTGTATATATGACCTGCACCTTTTTTATCGCCTTGCCTATCTATGGACACTTACATTCCTTCTATATCTTGTTATTGTAATTAATGCGGCATATATCTTTTTGAATTCGTGTTTTGGATTTCTCTGGATAAATACCCAGAAGTGGGATTTCTAGGTATATGATTACACCTATTTTTAATTTTCCGAGGAACCTCCATACTGTTTCCCACAGGGGCTGCACCAATTTACAGTCCCACCAACAGTGCACAAGGGTTCTCTTTTCTCCACATCCTTGCTAACACCTGTTTGATTCATTGACAATAGCCGTTCTGATAGGTGTGAGGTGATAGCTCACTGTGGTTTTAATTTGCCTGTCTCTGGTAATTAGTGATGTTGAGCATCTTTTCATATGTCTATTGGCCAGCTGTATGACCTCTTTGGAGAAATGTGTATTCAGGCCCCCTGCCCATTTTTTAGTCAAAATGTTAGGAGTTTTTTTTTTTCCCTTTTGTTTTGATGTTAAGTTGTATGACTATATGTTTTGGAAATTAATCCCTTATGGGATATATCATTGGTGCATATTGTCTCCCACACAGTAGGTTCTGTTTTGTTGATTATTTCTTCACTGTGCAAAAACCTTTTAGTTTGATATATTCCCATTTGTTTATTCTTTCATTTCCCTTGACCAAGGAGACATATTAATAAATATTAAAGAGATTATCTTTACTCCATTGTATACTCTTGCCTTCTTTGTCATAAGTGAATTGACCACACATGTGTGGGTTAATCTCTGGGCTCTTATTCTATCCCATCGATCCCCATGTCTGTTTTTATGCCAGTACCATGCTGGTTTGATTATGATAGCCGTGTAGAATAGTTTGATGTCAGGTATTGTGATAAACCTCCTACTTTGTTCTTCTTTCTCAAGATTACTTTGGCTCTTTGGAGTCTTTTGTGGTTCCACATAATTTGTTCTATTTCTGTGAAAATGCCATTAGTATTTCCATAGGGATTGCATTGACTCTGTAGATTGTTTGGTATAGTATGGACATTTTAACTATGTTAATTATTCCAGTTTTTGAGCACAGTTTAGCCTTCCATTTATTTGTACCTTCAATTTCTTTCTTCAACACCTTATAGTTTTTCAAGTACAGGGATTTTACCTTCTCGGTTAAATTTTTCTCTATGTATTCTTTTGATGTCATTATAAATAGGATTGTTCTCTTAATTTCTCTTTCTCATAATTCATTATTGTTGTATAAAAACGCAACTGATTTCTGAATATTAATTTTGTATGCTGCTACTTTGCTGAATTTGTTTATTAGTCCTAATAGTCTTTTGGGTAAATTCATCAGGGTTCTCTCTATATAGTATCATGCCATCTGTAAATAATGACAGTTTTATTTCTTCCTTTCCAATCTGGATGACTTTTATTTCCTTTTCTTCCCTGATGTTGAGTTAAAGTGGTGAAAGTAGACATCCTTGTCTTGTTTTTGATCTTAAAGACAAAGTTTTCAGCTTTTCACCATTGAGTATGATGCTAGCTGTGTGTTTGTTGTATGTGGCCTTTTATTAAATTGAGATATGTTCTCTCTGTTTCTACTTTGCTGAGAGTTTTCATCAGAAATAGATGCTGGATTTTGTCAAATGCTTTTTCTGCGTGTATTGCTATGATCATATGGTTTTTAGCCTTCATTTTGTTTATGTGTTGTATCACGTTAATTGATTTTTGGATATTGAACCAACCTTGCATCCCAGAAATAAATTCCACTTGATCATGTTGTATGACCTTTTTAATTATGGCTGAATTCTGTGTGCTAATATTCTGTTGGACATTTTTGCATCTGCATTCAACAAAGATATTAGCCTATAATTTTCTTTCTTTGTAGTGTCTTTGGTTTTGGTATCAGGGTAATGACTACCATAAAATGAATTCAAGGACCTCCTCTCCTCTTGAATTTTTGGGAATAGTTTAAGAAAGATAGCTGTTAATTCTTCTTTGACTGTTTCATAAAATTCACCTATGAAGCCATCTGGTCCAAGGCTTTTGTTTGTTGGAAGTCTTTTGATTACTGATTTGATCTTGTTAGCAATTATTGGTCTGTGCAGATTTTCTGTTTCTTACAGTAGTCTAGGAATTTCTTCCAGGTAGCCCAGTTTTTTAGCATAAAATTGTGCACAGTATTTTATTATAATCCTTTGTATATCTGTGATGTCACTTGTCCCTTCTCCTTTGCATTTTTTAAATTTTTTTCAATTACAGTTGACATTCAATATTAGTTTCAGATGTACATACCAGTGATTAGACATTTATATAACTAAGAGATCATCCCAATAAAACTCATCTCTCTCTGACACCATACGCAATTATTGACTACAATTCCTATGCTGTACTTTACATCCCCATGACTATTCTGTAGCACACCAATTTGTACTTTGTAATCCCTTCACTTTTTTCATCCATTTCCCCAACCCTGCTTCCATCTGGCAACCATCGAAATGTTCTCTGTATGTATCTATGAGTCTGTTTTTGTTCTGCTTGTCCATTTATTTTATTTTTTTAGATTCAATTGTTGAAAGGTATGTATTTACTGTCATTTTATTATAACTTTTAACCTTTTTTTCCCTTCTTCTTAAAGAAGACCCTTTAACATTTCATATAATACACATTTGGTGGTAATGAAGTTATTTAGCTTTTTCTTGTCTTGGAAGCTCTTTATGTGTCCTTAGATTCTAAATGATAGCTTTGCTGGGTAGAGTAATCTTGATTGTAGGTCCTTGCTTTTTATTACTTTAAATATTTCATGCCAATCCCTTCTGGCCTGCAAAATATCTGTTGAGAAATCAGCTGACAGTCTTATGGGAGCCCCCTTGTAGATAACTAACTGCTTTTCTCTTGCTGTTTTTAAGATTCTCTCTTTGTCTTTTTAACCCTTGGCATTTTAATTATGATGTGTCTTGGTGTGGGCATCTTTGGGTTCATCTTGTTTGGGACCCTCTGTGTTTCCTGGACTGGATTAGTAAATTTTTAAGTCATTATTTCTTCAAATAGGTTTTCAATCCCTTGCTTCCCCTCTCCTCCTTCTGGGACCCCTGGGATACAAATGCTGTTATTCTTGCTTTTCCTTAAACTATCCTCATTTATAAATATTCTTTCTATTTGCTCTTCCAATTGGGTATTTCCCACTACCTTGTCTTCCAGATCACTAATTTGATCTTCAGTGTTTTGAACTCTGTATCTGATAGACTGCTTAGTTTTCTTGTTTAGTTCTTTTTCTGGAGTTTTCAATTCTTTTATTTGGGGCATGTTTCTTTATCTCTTTTTCATTGCCTGTGTTTGCTTCTGTGTATTAGGTAGATCTGCTATGTTTCAGTCTTGGTAGAGTGGCCTTATGTAGTGTCTTCTGGGGCCCTGTGGTGTAGTCTCTGTGGTTACCTGAGCCAGGTGTTCCAGGAGTGTCCCTTCTGTGGGTTGCTTGTGCCCTCCTGTGTAGCTTTGACTGCTGTTGGCACATCAGTGGGTAGAACCGACCCTCAGGCTCCCTGTCCGTGACTACAGCAGACAAGCTGTTATAAGAGGGGGCTAACCACATAGTAGGAGTCACTCTAGTGGGATGTGTCCACCCTTCAGATGAGTCATTTGTGGAGGTGGTTGAGTTGTGCCCTAATGTGGTCTAAACCTGGCAACAGGTATGTTGGTCCTGGAGCTTCTCTGGAGGGGCTCCAGTGCAGACCAAGGTCAGCTGCTGCATGTGACTGGCCTGGGGCAACCTGGTAGGAGCTACTTAGTCATTCGTGGTTGGTTGCCACTTGTGCTGGGCTTGTGACCATGGAATTGAAGCTATGTTCTAAGACAACACTGGCCAAAGTTTATGTCAGGCTTGGGGTCCCCTGAAGGGTATTACAATGCAAGTTGAGATCTATCACCATTTGTGCTGAGCATTCCAAGGTCAGCTGATGCTTGTTTGGTATTTGTGAGCCTTTAAGAGATTTTAGGAAAGTCCACAATGTGAGTCAAGGCAGGCCACTTGTATGGATGATCAGCTCGAAGCACTCAGGCTGGAAATGCGAGTTGAGTTGAGTTGAGGGGGCAGGGTGGGGGCAGGTCTCAGAAAATTGCCAAGGTAATGGAGAGCTCAGATTCAGCACCTACCTGTGCCTAAGGCTGAGAAGGGGTAGGGCTCAGCAAGGCAATTTTGCCTCTGAGGCTTCCATCCCTGGAGAGAGCTGCTCTGACCCCTGCCCACCTCTCCAGCCCTCACCCTGAAGTTAGTCAATTCAGTTCCTCCCTGTACGTCCCTGGCATTTTTCAAGCCACCGCTTGTGCACCAGAGCCCAGAACAACTGGGCCTGTGAATGAGTCCATGTGTAGGCCCCTCAAAAGAAATGCTTGAGACTTCAGTAGCCTTCTGTCTCAGATGCAATCCCCCCTGGTTTTCACAGCCAGATTTGACAGTTATGGGGACTCCTCAGCCCAGCACTGGTGCCCCTTTGTGACTTAAGAGTCCATGCCTCTTGTCAAAGCCCTTGCCTTACTTGGGTGCCAGCCACAAGAATGTCTGACCCTGATGGCAATATTTTCAGTCACCTGACCTCACTGAGGCTCAGGAGGGTTACAGGTATGAGGTACGACCATTAGGGGTAAAATTTGGAATACTCCTGACCACCAGTAAAACAAAGAGGAAAACAGGCACTTACTTGACCCCATAGGCAAATATGGTAAGGCCAATCAGCACACCTGTGCTGCCATCCAGGTACCAGACCGCCGAGTTATGCTTGAACACCTCAGCACTCAGAAGAATGGAGAAGCCCATGACGCCTCCCACAAGGGAGTTAAACCCTGGGGAAGAAGCAAAGAGAGCCTGATGGCAATGCCAAGCAAACTTTATTAGCCACCAAGAAACTACCCAAACACTAGGCATGCCTCCACATTCCAAACGCATGCTGCAAGGAATGTTGCCGAGAAGCGCTCTCGCAGGTGAGAGCCACCAACTCAGACGCTTAGGTGGCTTGCCAAGTCTTTGTTTAAATGTCACCAGAGATTTGCTAGATAGAGCTGTCACCCCTGCTGTCAGTGTCCATCCCCTGCCAGGCACTTATGCCTGCTTGACATAGCCTGTCTGTGCTCACTGTCAGTCTTCCTCCTGCCCGCGCACTAGCATGTCCAGGCCCCAAGAAGTTCAGGACAGTGCCTGGCACACAGGGCACATTCAAATACTTGGTAACTCAAAGTTGTTGAATGTCAGCTGGTCCCAGTACCCAGCAGGGATCTTCTCAATCCTATGAAGTCTGATTAGTAGCCAATTTTACTGACGAGAGAACTAAAGTTAAGCAGAGTGGGATTAAATAAATTGACCGAAGTTACACAGATTGAGAGGAGCAGGGCTAGGCTTCTACCTGAACCCACGTCCTTTCCTCCAGAGTCTGTAAGTCACCTGAGGATTTTCACTCTCTAGGAAGACAAATGCAAAGTCAAGAATTAGGTTCCTGGTTGCAGAAATGGCAGTCAAAGGAGGACTGGAGCTAATAGACATTGATCATCTCCTTTCACATACGTCACACGTCAGCTGGTCCCCACGACTTAGGTATCACACTTGCATTTTACCTGTGAGTTTTCAAAGGCCACATGGGAAGAGAATGGCTTAGAGGAGCTCCTGGGGCCTCACTGTGGTGTGTGTCACAAGGCTCCTTGCCTGCCTCGGTGGGGTATAATGGTAGCCTGGAGAAGCTCTAGGTCCATGCTGGCCTGGGGCCCTCCTGGCTGCTGATCTGCATAGGGTCAGTAACCTTGCCAGAGCACCATGCTTTTGCTGAACTCAGAAGTGTTAACTTCAAGTTCAAGCAAGAAAACTAAGATCAAACAACCTTAAATGTACTCACGGGGGACTGTACACCTAGGGGAGAGGTTCTAAAGGAAGAGCATGAGGGTAGAGAAGATTTGGGCAAAGCCTGGGTAAGGCCCATTCTCAGGATCCAAGGTGGAGACTTCAACAGGCTGTGCCCCAGCAACGGAACAAGATAAACCTGGCTGGGCCCTGCAACGACATCTCACTGGATATTGCAACGCTCTGCTCTTCCGTCAAATCTGTCTTCTCACTCCAATTCTCAGCTGATGACTGGGCCATGTCCCTTTAAGAGCACGCAGGTCCGGCCAACAATACCTCATCCTCCCAACGCCCAGTCCACCACCCACCATGACAGTTGCCCCCACTCACTCAGTTGCTTCTCCAGTTGCCACTGTTCCTACGTAAGACTAATAACTCCCGCACACCTGTTCACCAAAGGACTTAGTTCTTGAAATTCTTCTCCTTCTTCTGGAACATTCCCACTGGGATAAGTCTTCCCTTCCCATCACCCACCTCAAACTCCTGCCCGACCCCACACCACCCACATCATAGGCCCCCTTCATCGTCGGCCTTTACAAAACTTGAAGAGGTGCCTACCCAAGTGCACCTCCCAACCTCTCTTCAGCCCATTTCAGTCAGGTTCTCTCCTCCCCCAAGTCGTGCCTGGGGTCAGTGTGACTCATTCCATGCTGCCATATGCCATGGTTCAGTCATTGTCCTCATCTGACAGCCTCCCAGGAGCACTTTCCTCAGCCTCCAGGCCTCTGCTGGTTTCCCCCTTTCCCCTTCCAGCTCTTCCTTCTCAGTCTTCTTTGCTAGATCCTCCTCTCCCCCATCAGAGCACCCTGCCTCAGCCCCCTGAACTCTTCCTCTGTCTACGTTCTCTCAAGGTTGTCACCTCCAATCCCATATGCCAGTGTCTCCCAACTTTCTTTGGCCTGACCTTTCCCTACAGCTGCAGACTCACGCATATAAGCATCTCAAACTGGACATGTTCAAAGCAAAAACCTCAGTTTCTGCTCTGAAACACCTCATCTTCTCTATAAATGGTGCCACCTAGCTGCCAAGGCCAAAAATCTAGGAGCCCACTGTTCCATCACACCCAAAATCGAATCAACCCCCAAATCAAACTAACCCCCAAATCTAATCAACCCTCAAATCTAATCAATCAAGTTATTCTTGCCAGCTCTTACCTCCAAAACTCATTCTCCATCCCGATGCCTCTCACCACCCCTATCGCCCAACCCCAGCCCAAGCCCCCCTCATCCCTTGCCTGCATCCCTACCTCCTCACTGCCTTCCCTGCTTCCCCTCCTGCCCCCATCTCCCCTAACCCACAATCCATTCCCCTCGCAGCAGCCAGTGACCTCAGTAAATGGACAGCCTCTGGCTGTCCTCTGCATCTTCCTGTTCTTTTTTTTTTTTTTAAGTCTCTGTGGCCCACATCTTTTCTCAGCAGGTCACCAAAATAACCAGCAGAAGCATTACTCTGTCACAGGTGACCTGGGCTGGAGTTTATGTCTCAGCCACTCTCAGACTTGGAGGTTGTGTTTAGGGGGTGGCTAGAGGAAAGGGAGAAACAAGAGGGAGGTGACCGCTGCCCCTGGGCAGACGGCAACCTCTACCCCTCTCCCTCCATCTGTCAGCCAAGGGCACAAGCCAGCCCATGGAGCCCACAGAGAAACCTAGTGGAGCTCAGAAAGGAAGCAGAGAGAACGTGAGGTTCCCAAAGACGGCCACTAGATGTCCGTTCAGCACCACCAAGGCACCGGCTCTGCCAGCCAAGACAGCCAGCCTCCTGTTTCCGACAGCAGGGCCCCACCCCATTTATGTTCCCTCCCATGCGTCCTCCCGACACAGTTCACAGCTGATGGATTCACGGTCTGTTCACCTGGTTCACTTGCACTTTCTAGAAGGAGCCTCTGGCCTTCTTGGCTCTGCTCAACCTTGGTTATGACAGAGCCTGTCTCATTTCAGCTTCGCCTTCACCTCTCACAAGCCTGCGAGGGAACGCTGGGCCAAGCACACAGACTGGGGAACAATCCTGCATCTGCCTGGAGCCATCCTTCAGAATTTCAAAGCTTTTGCAGCCCAGCCGCAGGCACTCCACACAAAGAACCCTGAGCTCTCAGCCCTGCCCATCAAACCACCCATCTTACGAATGCAGCACGCAAGGCCCAAATGGTCCCTCACCTCTAGGGTGCTGTCCGCACCGCTCCCAGGCCCATTAGCTTGTTCCTGCCTCCTCAGTTAAAACCAGAGCCGTTGTCAAGCATTAACGCTGTTAGCAGTTTAAGTGGCTGTCTTGAGTAGACACCACCATGCTGGCCTTAATGACTAGCTAAGAAACTGTATGATTAAGGGCATCAATTTTATGAAGAAAATTCTGATTAAAAGTTTTCATGTACTTAAAACCATCAGAGACTCTTGGCATTTTAGAATTGTGAAGAAGTGAGAGAAGAGTCGGCAAAGGCCGCTCAACTCACAGTCTCCACTGTCTCCACGGGTCCCGTGGAGCCCGGCTCCTGGCCTCTAATTCAGACCTGCCCCAGGTGCCTCTTCATAATCTTCCTCTGCTTGGTCTGTAGTATTAACGTGCGGTACAAAATCATTTACTTTAAATAATGCAAAGCTAGCTTCAGCCTAGTGCTGATAGTAACAATCACACGTTGACTAAACTAAATAATCTAAAGGAACATAATCTAGTTAGACAAGATTTACCACACTTCATGGAACAGAGTGGGGAAGTCTGGAATTTACCCACAACCTGATGTCCCCCATCTCTGAAGATCTGCTTCTTGTAAGGACACAACCCAGTGACAAAGGACCTGGTGGCATGAGCCTGACCCAATTCACATACAGCTCCAGTGTGGGACTCAGCCACCCCACCAGGTGACAAGTGAGGCCCATCCTCCCTGCCTGCACCAGCAGCACTGTGTGGAACTTGCTTTCTTCTTGGGGAGGAAGGGCCAAACAAGAGAGCGACATTCTCAGGGTAGCAGCCACAAAGGATGCCCTCCAGAGCCAGCCCTTCAGAAACCCTCGACACCAACGACAGGTACCGTGCCCCAACCCCACACTCTCCCCCTCCTCTCAGAGTGAGGAAAGAACCAAGAGGAGATTACAGATGGTTCCCTAGCTCTGCTAATCAATGAATGAGTGAAACCTGATCCCAGAGAACACAATTAGCAGGAGGCTGCAATTACTGCTGCACATTCTGCTGACACTCCCATCAAGCAGCGGGGCGCAGGGCATACCACGCCCCTCCCCCGCCAGGCCCCTTATGGGTGCCGGGCCTTGCCCTTTGCAGCAGTGCTCTCTGCTGAACCCGTCTTCCTCTCACTCTCCCATCAACCCCGCCCCCCCCCCCCCCCCCCGCGCCCTGTTCATCCTCACAGCGCTGACGTTTCTCCAAACCCCCTTACACCCTCCACCCGCTGCCCCAACCCCTGTCCAAGCCACCACCCACCACCCCCAGCTCCCCAGAGACCTCGCCCCACTTCAGCACCCCCTCCCTCCCTCCGCTCCCCACTGGATGGCCAGAGGGCTGTTTAGAAAACATTTCTCATGTCTCCTCTTCTGTTTAAATATTTAACAAATATAGAATCCTGCCCTTGACATGAAGTCCTACGTGATCTGCTCTAACCCACTGGTTGGGGGCCCCTCCCCCTGCACGCCCCCTCCTCACACAGCCCCCTCAGATGCCCTGGGCTCCCTCCCACGATTCCCTCAGCCTGAGGAGCACTCTTCCCTCCTTTCCTGTTTGCAGAACAATTTCCACCTAAACCATCCACTTTGTAATGAGCCCTCCTTGGTTCAAGAGGATGATGGAAATACTGCTTAGATATGTGGATAGTTTTGTGTGTGAATATTACGAAGGCAGAAGTTATTTCATCAGGAAAAAGATACTTATCATTGGAGTCTTTTCGGTGTGCCATATCAAGTAAGCAATGGCAAGTTAAAAGAACAGCAAAGTGTAAATAGAAAGCGACTGGGGCATCTGTAAAACGTGGAGAGCTATCTGTCAAGGCTGAGGGGTCACCCTTGTGGGAAGGTCAAGCCCACGGTCATGGGTTGGAGGGTCTGACTACTGGGTCTACCCTCAGGCTGGGAGAGCACTCCTGTGTCTGAATAGATAAAATGGGAGGCTCTGCAAGTCAGAATGGCTCTGTGGCTTTAGGGCCCAACTCAGGATTGGGAGAGGAGCTATTTGTGCTCACCACCGGGAGCCCAGAAAGCTGTGCAGGCCCCTGTGGCCTCCCCCTCCCTAGCCTGCCGTCACCCATGCCCCAGGCACAGAGACACGAGAGGGAGGCACAAAACACAAAACACACGGCTGGAGAAACCAGGGTCCAGCCAGGCCTTCACTCGGTTTGGGCCTAAAGGGCTTGGCAGCTACATCCCTGGGAGCAACATGAAGGGACCTCGAGGGTGGCAACACAAGCACCCCTCCCTGTGTTGTTCAGGCCTGAGAAAAGGACTCCACGGCCAAAGGAGGCGTTTTCTTTTCCAGATTAAAAAATACCAGACCACAAAAACCACAAGGAATGAACACTTCCCCCCAAATTCTGGGTCAGCCCCAGAGAGGAAAGAGCACGCTTTAGGGGTCTGTTTGATGCAAACTGCCTATATAAATCCATGCTGTCGGAGGAGGTGACAGAGACCGCAAAGACCCAAGGCCCGCCCAGGCTGTGGCCTCAGGCAGGCTTGCATTACTCTCAGGGGACTCAGTCACAAGTTCTTCATATCCGGCCCTGGTAGGAAGAGCAGTCCCTTTAGACCAGAGGCAGGACTCTTTATAGCAAAGGGACAGACATGGGACAGAGGTCATTTTGACTCTGCACGAGGAGCTAGGTTCCCAGCTAACATGGCACAGAGCACAGCGCCAGGCTCAAAAGAACTCTGCAACCCCCCTGGGCGGGGTCACTGCAGTATCCACACTAACAGCAGCAACCCCAGGACCTGCTTCTGCCGAGTCCTAACTTCACCGGGCCTGCCCAAGGGCACAGCCTCAACCGGCTAGGCCACCTGGTCCACACAGGGGTCTGCACGCTGCCTGAAAGCAGAGCAGGGGCATGGGAGCCCCAGTCCCAGACGCCAATCCTTTTACTATTTTAAACAGCTGTTACTATTTTAAAAGCTTGGTTTCCTATGGGTACAGGGCCTCCACAGCACAGTGAGAAAAATGTCATCTTGCAAGGACAGAAGGAGATGGCAGGCTCTGCTGGTCACAATGGCATAAGGGACACTGACACGTCCACCTCCCCTGGGATGCAACTGTGCCCTGGCCCCGCAGGGTGGCCATGGAGGCAGCACGGACCTCAGGGTGCATCACATGGACGGGGCGCTGGTGCACAACATGAATTCCTAGGCCCACCTCAGTCCTCAGAACCAGAATCTTCAGGGGTGGGACCCAGGAATCTGTGTTTCTAACGAACACCACAAGCACTTCTGATGCTGCCGGTGGTAGTGGTCAACTGACTAGTGTCTGGGGTCCCTGGTTTGCAGTCAGCATGTCAGATCATGTAAGACCCAACTTCTTCAGGTCTGTTCAAAGGAACCGCGTGCACGCACACACACACTGATGGTGCTTTTCCCAGGGCAGCTGTGGCTGCAAAGCTGAAATACCACTCTGACTTCCTGCCTACCTGCCCCACTGTACAAAAGCCCAGCTCCCCACAGAGCAGGGCATCAGCACAGGACGAGGAGTCAAAGTCCACACGGCGTCACCAGGTTTTGCCACTTGGGAGAGAAGGGCCCTCTGCACTGCCATTGGCGCCCTCCACGACAGAACCAGCAGCCACTGTGCTTGTCTGCCTGCGTTCACCCATTTCACAGAGGAGAGAACCTTGAGAGCTGGGAGGTGATGGGCCTAAGAGGCTATTTTCTTAAAGAAGAAACACAAGCCCTGGCTGGGCTGAGTACCAGCCTGCAGAACAAAAGGTCACTGGTTCGGTTTCCAGTCAGGGCACATGCCTGGGTTGTGGGCCAGGTCCCCAGGTAGGAGTGTGCAAGAGGCAACTCTCACACATCAATATTTCTCTCACTCTCTTTCTCCCTCCCTTCCCCTCTCTCTAAAAATAAATAAAGAAGATCTTTTTAAAAATCCAATAATTTCTGCTCTATTTTGTGCAGCCACATACCAACCTGCAAGTTTTTACCCTTTGACTGCTCACCCCAGGGTACAAGGGCTCCTGTCTCTACTCCTGACCCCCTGACAACTGCACATGCTCAAGAATAAAGAAAACGAAAGTGGCTAGGTGATCGTGTTTGCCAAGTTTCTGGTTTATACACCAGCACTCGTTCTCGAACTGAAATGCCTTTTTCCCGCTTTCACACCCTTCTCTGTCATCCCGAGGCCATGCTGGAAGCTCCCCCTGACCCCTAGGGACACAGAGGGACCTGGTTTGGGTTTTCAGGAGAGAAGACACAGATCACTTTTCCAGCAAAGCCCTGCTAATTGCAACTTGAAGGTAAGTGTCTCACTAGCTGCAGGGGAAAACGAGCACAGAGCATCCACAAAGAAAACTTGTACAGATTCTAGAAGAGACATTTACTTTTTATTTGGAGCAATGCACATAAAATCCAAGATTCCAGAAAGTGCTGTGTGCTTCAAGGTTAAGAGACTAGGCAGCCCCAGTCTTCCCTGGTAGGAGGTCAGTGTGGAGGTGATTCATGAAGAGTTTATTATATTCCCAGAGCACGAGCCACCTGCCCTGATATGAGAACCCTGAGAATCATTAAACAGCCTGGGGAGGCGAGGCTAGTGAGGGCCGATTCCCAACTGTTGAACTCTTCTGCAAGGCAAGCCGCTCAAAGTGATGCGCAGAGCATCCTCCCTCACTGTGACCTCCGCCCTCACAGATCAGCCCCGCTGGCCTACTCACCATCCGTTATGAGTGCTCTGCTGGTCAGAACCTTCCCCAGCATAAACTTCAACACGGCCAGGATGCTGCAAAGGATCCCACTTAAAATGGAGACACTGAACAGGAAATCATCCTAGAAGAGAAAGTTCCAGATTTCAACAGTTCACCTGCTAGAGCAGATTATCTGCAAATCACTTCCTTAAAGATGAGCTTTGTTCCCAGGATAATCAGTCACTGCTACCAGGAGGGGGGTATATTGCTTGTTTTCATCTTAGTTACCTGTGTCACTGGGAAATGGAAAAGATGATCCAAAACAGACAATCCTGACATATATTTCCTTAGAAACCCATAAAGTATTTCTTTTCCTGTAGGAGACTGCTTTTTGAACTTTTAGGCCAAAGTGATTGGCAATCACTGATCATAACAGAGTTGGTCAGAATACTAAAAACCGTACCTTCTATGCTTTGAGTTTTTCATAGATAATTTTAAAAGCAGCTGATTAAGAATTTTAGAACCTCTAAGTGTACCACTGGCCTCAGAACACTTCAACACAGAGCCACTAAATTAGCCACACGCAGGGTCAAGTGTCACTGGAGCTACTTATGACCACATTTCTCCCTTAAATTCACATGAGGCAACAAGAAGTTCAACTATAGCCTTCAAGGTGAGGAAAAGGCATCTAAAAATACATTCTGCTATTGACGTTATCTTAGCACTTCCTATAAGTTGTTACCTCACCATTGCAAGCAAATGAGCAAGTCACATGTCCAGGAGAGCACCGCTGTCTCATGACCCGAGGGCCCATGATGCTCCTCGGCTGCAGGCTATGCTGAGCTGCTCCCTGGGGATACAGCCTCCAAATTCTCTCATACTAAAATGCAACCGCCAGCAGAAATCTGATAAAGCACCATAGATAGGCAAAGAAATTAGATTCCTTAAGCATTTTATTATTCAAATTCACTAACCTGCTGACAAAGTTAGGAAGAGGGACTGCTTCCCTGAGTTCAAAACTGAACAAAGTCATTAGAAAAATCCCCTCATTGGAAACAGGGTATCTATCTGCGTGATGCCAAAGTGCCTCCCCCACAGTCCCGATCAGTTGGTTTTAACATATGTCCACAAATCTTTTGCAACCCCTTCCTCTGAGAAGCACAACTTAATTTCCCCTTCCCTTGAGTGTGGGCTGGACTTGTGACTGGTATCTAATCAATAGGGTAAAAAAGGGAAAGACAGTAATTTTACATCGGAGAGCCCAGCAAGTGAGCTCAGCCAAGTGATAAAGATTAAAATGACTAATAATAAGTTACACTATCAGGTGCCTCCTGATATGATGTGGTGAGAACACTTGGTGTTCTGCCTAAAAATCCAGAATCTCAGCTTAATTGTAAAAAGACAGACACATTAACCAGGGCCATACCAAAATCTGAGTACTACTTTTGACACATGCCAAGGCCATGAAAGACAAGGAACAACCGAGAAACTGTCATAGGCTGCAGGCTAAGGAGCCGTGAGCACTTTGTGCAGCACTGTGTTCCAGGCTGGATCCTGGAAAGGAACAAGGTCGTTACGTGGAAAAGCTGGGGAACCCGGGTAATCTGGAGTTTTGCTAACAGTGTTATCAATGCTGTAGTTGAGGCAAGCGCACCCTGGTGAGCTATGTAAGATGTTAAACATTAGGGGAGACTGGATGATGGCTATAAGGGAACTCTCTATATTGTCTTTGTAACTCTTATAAATCTAAGATTATTTAAATTTTAAAGTTTTGTTTTTTTTTTTAATTAATCACCTTACTGAAGGTTCATCTCCTCAAATTATCACTAAGGACTGTGGCAAACCTGGCCCCTTGGCAGATCCCCCTATGAGGCTACCCAGCAGGGGCCATGGAAGGAGGACCCCAGATCAAAGCGCCCTTTGTGCAGGGACTCAGCAGGGGACAGCACCCAGGAGAAGCAATGCGGGTGTCAATAAGGAATCACGTGTCAACATAGACCCAGGTGCTGCTGGGGTGCAGAAAGCTTAAGAGGGGAGACTGGGACATTCGACAAAGCACTTTGAGGCCCCAAATTCAGAGGCTGAATTCTGACTTTGCTCACCCCATACCTTTCTGGCTCCATTCAGTCACTGGGTTTGCAAAGCTCTCATTCCTAAAGTCATCCCACCTGGGTCCCAGGGTGCTGGGGGTTGAGGTGCCCCCCGCCCCCAGATGCAGCTCGTGAAGAGCCACTCTGGCTCTGGCAGTCCTCTCCCGGGTCTGCTAATCCAGGAAGCTTACTGCTGACAAAGGGCAGGGATGAGCCAGCAGGCCCTTGTTCAAGGATAAAATGCATCACTTGCTACAGAAACAAAGCCAAACTCTCAAATCTCAATTCTCTTTTCCATAAAGGGCAGCATGATACCTACAGCCCCTGGCAAACAGCTACAAGGTAGCAACTGTTGTCAAAGGGCCCAACACATCATCTAGGCACTAACTTAGTCCACTAAATGGCCACACAAGGTGCTCATGGTAAGCCCCAGGCTAAGTTTGTAACCATTCCTATAAAAAAAACACAGGGGACTTATTACTGAGAAAAAAGTTGCATGGTGATATATAAAGAAATGCAAGAGACTATGATTGGGACCCACAGTGGCTTATCAAGAGAGAAGGGATGTTTGGGACCTATTCTTTGCCTTAGAAGCTTCATCTTTAGAGAAGTTCTCCAGGCCTGGGTGGCTCTGAGGTCCAATTCGTGAAGGAACAGGGGATGGGGTTACTGATGTCACTGCATAGTAGTTAAAGGCACCAAAGCAGAAGCCTCACTGGATAACTATGTGACTCTGGGCAAGTCACTGAACCTCCCTCTATTCCTTCACGTCCACCTTTGTAAAATGGAGAAAACAGCGGGCCTCCCACTCCTCGTGGCTGTGTAGTGTGTCCACAGCAATGAGCCGAATTCCCTTCCCAGGTGGCTTTGAGTCACATGTGGCCACCAGTGACATCTGCGTGAGATTTGGAAGGTAGAAGTGAAGTGGTGCTCCTAGTCCCTGAGGGCAGGTGCAGGGCAGGTGCTCTGCAGCCCACGATAGGCTGCTGATCCACTGGCTCCCCTTGGAGGGAGGGCAGCAGCCAACCCCCTGTTCCCCCTGCAGCCCCGCCCGCGCCTCCGTTTTCTGAGCCAGGCAGGTGTGCAGCTTCATAGCAAAAGGTACCCATGTCATCAGGGCTGAGTCGTGGTTCCAGTCCATCTTCAGGCAACCAGATTGTCCTTTCTCTGCTCCACCCATTACCCACGTTTCCTTCCTTCCGGACAGCCCCGTTGACTTCAGTCCCAGATTCCAGGCGGCAGCCTGACAGGGGCTCTTCCCCAGCAACCCCCGTCCTTGAAGGTCCCATCCCTGCAACAACGCCCTATTCAGTTTCACTTAGAGTGGTGCCCCTACTCAGCTTGAAACTGATACACCACTGCATGAGGATGTTACAAAGTGCTTAAACAGTGCCTAGCACACAGTAAATGCTCTTTGTGAATGTGGAGAAGCCAATATGCAAAACTCACGTTTTTCCTGTCTCTGGATTTTTTCTGCCACCCACACTGTGTTCCCAGGGTTGGCTCCGAAGTAACAATGCCTGTATCACACCGTCCTGAAGTCTGAGAGAACAGAGATTGTACCATCTCAAGGCCTCACCCAGAGCTACAAGGTTTAGTTGGCTTGCTACTGCGGCACTGATCTGCCTCAGAAGAAAATTAACCCTGAAGGACCCACGGAGGACCTGGGCTGGCACAGACCTGCCATAGTCCCTCTCCCAAAACTGTAACCAGAAGCAGGTCTTGCTGCCCCACCACAGAAGCCAATACCAAGAGGCGGATGCTGATATAAAGGAAAGTGGTTTATCTTCAGGTGCCGGCAGCCTGGAAGATGGGGGACTCATATCTCAAAGCCCATCTCCCCTGGGAAGATGAGGGACTCACATCACAAGGTCCTTGTCCGCATCTCAGTAGAGGCAGAGGTTTTTATAAGGAAGAAGAGGGAAACAGAATAAAGAGATCAAGGGAGAGTGTTGAAAAGCTCTCTATGGGCAGACGAGCGCAGTCCATTCCTATAAGGAGTCAACGTAAGAGACATTCAAACCTGCAGAGAATTTTCAGTGAGTTTATTTGAGCCAAACTGACAATTGCCAGGAATTAAAATATCAATTAGACAGGCTCAGTTAAGGTAAAGATTGACTTTTGTTAGAGAAAGATTCCGGCCTATGACAAGACTACCTGCCATGAATTGCTTTTAGTTAATAAGTTTTAATTTCAGACCATCCTTTGTGGTTACTTTAGGTCTCTGAGTTTGTAGGCCTCTCCTGAGCTTGTCAGGTTAATATGTGGCCCCCTTTCCTCCACAAAGGCAACTAATCATCCGGTGTGCATCATCCTGGCTTAGTCATCATGGATTCACGTCATCCTGACTTCACATCGTCCTGGCTCCACGTCATCCTGGCTCCATGGTTGAAAGTCAGCCAGTCTTCCAGAACTGGGATGCTTGAAGGTCAGAGCCTGTATCTTTTCAAGTTAGTTCCTAGGATTCTTATATAAAAATGCTGTTCATCTACAAGCTACATAGTAGTCAGAGTCAGCACTGTTACAGAAACAATGTCCAAAGAATGGTGGGGGTGGGTTACAATTTCCCACTGTTACAAATTTCCACTGTTACAAAGCCAGCTTTCAAAATCCTAGAAGTCCCCTGTGATTTCCCCACCAGAGGACACCTGGCTCTCCTCTCTCCACACTGCCACCACATCTATCGTTAGCAAGAGCAGAACATAGTCACAGAGATGTAGTCATGAGTCTGCTCAAGACATTAGTTGCTGTTAGGGACTGTTTGTGTCCCTCAGAATGAGTATGTTGAAGCTCTAACCTGCTCCTAATGTAATGCTCCTTGGAGATGAAGGCTTTGGGAGGAATTAGGGTTAAATGATGTCATGAGGATGGGATCCTTGGGCTGGGATTAGTGTCCTTATAAGAAGAGGAAGTGATTTCTCCCTCTACCTGTACCCATTGAGGAAAGGCCAGGTGAGGTCATAGTGAGAAGGTGGCTATCTCACTGAAGTGTGAGCAATAAATTCCTGTTGTTTAAGCCACCCAGTCTCTGGCATTTTGTTATGGCAACCTGAGCTAAGTCCCTGAGGTAATAAAAAATAAAAAATAAAAGTATTTCTAAGAGGATTCCTCTCTAAGAGTTAGGGAGCCAGAGCAGGCATAGCTAATGATAAGAAATTGCAACCCAAGCAGGTAGGAAACACCACTGACTTCTTTCAAAGTGCAGCCACACCTGTCGTGCCTCACTCAATGCGCATAGCCAGGCCTAGCCAGCATTTGACAGGTGGAGAAACAGATGCACAGAGGCTGAATGACTTGCCCAGGGTCCCTTAGCTGGCAGCAGAAACTCCATTAGTTCCCTGATCTAAACTGTACCAGGATGCTTCATCTGTGGCCTTGTAAACATCTCTCATATCATCACTGAACCACGGACTCCGTAAAAACAGAGGGACAGCCGTTTCGTTGTTAGGTATTCAGTTTCCACTGTTAGTCGCACTGGGCCCCCACGATCTCAGATTTGGATAGATGATGAGGGCAAAAAGTGCAAGAAGACTGGCCAATGACTCAAAAGCTAAGTAAAATTTTAAAAAATGAAGGGCAGCCACAGATTGGGAAAAAAATTTGTAAACACATTTGTCAAAGGTATTATACCCAGAATATATTAAGAATTTCTATAATTCAAAAGGAGAAAATAGATGACTCAATTTTTAGAAAGTGAGCAAAAGATGTGACCAAAACAGTTTACCAAAAAAGATGTATGATTAGCAAATAAGAACAAACTAGCCAACAACATTCATCAACAGGGAATGTAAATCAAAACCACCATGAGATACTACTACATGCCAATTAGAGTCAATAAAATTAAAAAGAAATAATAATGATCATAGTGAGGATGTGGGTGAGCAAAAACTCTCATGTACTGCTGGTAGGAATGTAAGTGGTACAGCCATTCTATAAAAACAGATTGGCCATCCCTTGTAAAGGTAAATATTAACTTAACATAGGACCCAGCAATTCAACTCATTGGTATTTTCTGAAAATAAACAAAAGCCTATATCCACACAAAAACTTGAACACTAATATTCTTAGCCACTAGTTTCACAATGTCACAACCCTGGAAACAACCTAAGTGTCCAACAACTGGTAAATGGATAAACAAACTAGGGGATATGTCCATACAATGGAATACTACTTGGCAATGAAAAAGAGTGAACTGAAGCATTCAGCAAGAATATGGCTTCACTTCAAAAGCATTATGCTAAGTAAAAGAAAGCAGACAGAAGAAACTAAATGTTTTATGATTCCATTTATATTACAATCTAGAATGGGAAAATTATGCCAACAGAAGGCAATCAGTGGTTGGGGAGGGGAGGTAATTACTGACCGCAAAAGTGCATAATGGAACCTTTTGGAGTGACAGAAATATTCTGTATCTTCATTGTGGTGATAGTTCTGTGCCTGTATACGTCTACTAAAACCCATCATATTGTATGAGAAATTTTACTGTATGTACGTTACATAACAATATAACCAATTTTTTTAAAAAAGTAATTTATCACCCTGGTCGGGTGGCTTCGTCAGTTGGAGCATCATCCCATACACTAAAAGGTTGCAAGTCTGATCCCCAGTCAGGGCACATACCAAGGTTGTGGGTTCGATCCCCGGACAGGGTGTATATAGGAGGCAACCAATCGATGTTTCTCTCTCACATTGATGTCTGTCTGTCTCTCTCTCTTTCCGCTCCTCCCTCCTTCCCACTCTCTCCCCCTCCCTTCCTCTCTCCCTAAAATCAACAAAAACATATCCTCAGGTGAGGATTTTTTTTTAGATAGCATTTTATCTCAGGGAATCCTTAGGCGACAATTACAAATACTTCCATATTTCAGCTCATGTACATTATCATAATATACATAATGTCCATTATTATGATGTTAGGCAGGGAACAGAGACCAAAGGACAATCATTTTAAAGATTAAATAGGAGGCTTAGAGAGGTCAATGGTGGAACATGGATCCTAAGGGGCTGACTTCAAGCCTCATGAATTTCCTACTGATATGTCTCCACTATCTGGATGGGTAAACACTCCTTTTTATAGACTTATCTCAAGTGTTTTGTCCTCTGTTGAGCATTTCCTGACAACTCATGCTCTAAGAATTGACACTTCCACTCCACACCCCCACTGCACCGTGGTCTCAAGGGCCCCATGACGTGGCCTTGCCCTTGTTTCTTTCCTTGTCTCCCTCTGCTGTAAGCTCACTGACAGAAGAGATCCTTTCTCATTCACCTCAGTATCTATCCCCATGGAAATAAAAAATGTGATAGGAACTGCCACACTGCACAGAGGGAGGTCATAAGCATGATCACCCAGACTTTTACAAGTAGTTTTATGGAAGGTGCAGAAATGTTTGTCCATGTAGCCATTTGTCATCTTGACCCACACTAAACGTCAGTGGCATGAAGTTACAAAACCACCTCAGTAAAGGCATTCCTGGGGGGTGGGGCAGGGAGAGGAGAGGGCTAAGCTGGTGGATTTCTAATAATCAAACAGGATACGAGAATGTACCTCGGAATGGGTGCTCTTGAGTGCCAGCTGTTTCTCTGGAACTTTGAAAGGAGGTGGGACATCGGTGAAGGCAAGGCTGAAATTCTGCAAAAGGGGGTAGACAGACCCTCACAGCCATACACCAGACACAAGGTGGGTGTGAACATCTCTCTGCTCCCGCCGGCCAGGGCCGTGGGACATGAAGGCCCTACTCCAAAGGCCCCTGCATGCCTCTCACCCCATAGCTCCCAACCCAAACTTCAGGATAGCTTAGGAGAAGCCATCTCAGCCTGGCCTCCACCTTCCAGACCACATATGGCAAAGGCCGATGGTCAGTCCATCTGAGAAGAGTGTCTTTTCTAAGACCCAGTACTACCCTAAGTCTGTGATTTCCCACCTTCATTGGTCCCCAAACATGAAAAGCAGCACCTTAACTCAATGGGACAAATCACTTTATATACAAATTCCAAGACCCTGACAGGCCTCTGCAGTACAAAAAGCTTTCCACCCTGAATCTGTGGTCTATGCCAAGATTAACCCTGTCCTGCCTAAGAGATTGAGTCATAGAAACACTCACATGCCCCTGCTCTGGCCCAGGTTCTCACCACCAGCCCCACAACTGGCCCATGGCCAGGCGAGGGAGAGCATACCTTCCCTATAAGCATCAAGTGGTCTTAAAATTATAGAGCATTAGAACTGGAAGAGGGCTTAGAGATGATTTAGTCAATGATGCAAGGGGAAACCAAGGCTCATACAGAGCAGGTGGCTCTCCCCACGACAGCAGAGAGAGTGCTGTAGAGCTCAGGGCTCGCGACCAGCAGCTGCCTCTACCTTGGTGCCCAGGCACTGTCAACTCCTTCTAATTCTCTATGTTAGAACGTGGTGAAAGTGACAAGGCCAATTTTGGGATTCAAAAGCAATTAGGGGAGAGCTGATAAAACCCGTTCTGGGAAGGGTCGTTGTGCAGATATGTGGTATTAAGTCATTGCACACTAGATCAACAGGCCTTGGTCCGCCAGATCGGGGCCGTGGTCAGCTTCTCTCCGGGAGGACTCAGGGCCCAGCACTGCCTCATCCACAGGCCGGTGACCTGGAGGATGAGTTCCTGTGACCTGACATACACTGATAAAGTGATGACCTTTTCCAGCCCCTCTCGGCAAAGCCCGGCCCAACCAAACCAACCAGACAGAGCTGACCCTCTGCCTCACCTTTACCATCCCCCCCTTCTCCCACTCTGCTCCAGCCACGCAGGCTTCCTCCCTGTTCCTCAAACATAATGACATATTCCTACATTAGGACCTTTGCTCATGCTGTTTCCTCTCACTTCCTCACCCCTGTCATATCTCTGCTCAAATAGTGCCTTCTCAGTGAAGTTGTTCCTTGACTATAACTCCTCTCCATTCCCAATTATTTTAATAGCACTTACCACATTCAAACACATTTATGGCTTTTTAAATTTAAAATTAATAAAACTGAGAATTCAGGTCCTCATTGGACAAGCCACATCCCAGTGCTCAATAACCATACATGGCTATTGGTTGTCATATTGGAGAGTACAGATTCAGCATATTTCCTTCATCACAGAAAGTTGTACTGGACAGTACCAATTTAGAAACTAGTTAGTCATTCCCTCTGAACTGGAACAAAGCAATAAGTGGCCAGAAAGTGTCTAGACAATTGCAGGGCAGAAGGAGACAGAGTATGACCTCACAAAGGGTTGAAAAAAGTGGTTAAGCAAGGACATCAGACCTAGAATTTAGCAACCACAGGGCTAAAATTAATTACGATTGATTTATACCCAGCCTCCAAAAGGAATCTAGGGATTAATTTGTTTGGGTTTTTTTTAATTATTGCATAATTTTTAATTGAGGTATAATTAACATGATAAAATGTATAGGTTTTAGACATTCCATCTGATGAATTCTGCTAGTGGTAACACCCACTGAACCATGCCTAAAACAAAACAGCATTTCCATTACTGTAGCAAACTCCTTCACGTCCCTCTTTCCATCCCCTGCAACTACTTTCTGACCTCAGTTGCCAGGGATTAAGTTAGTCTTCTCTCAATTTTACGTAAATGGAATCATACAGTATCATACAGTTTTGTGCAGCTTCTTTGTCAACATGACATTTTTGAGAGTCATCTGTGCTGTGGCAGGTATCAACAGTGCATTCTGCACTGTCCTTGAGTCTGAGTCTAGCAATCTGTGCCACAGCCTTCCCCATGGAAGGTTTTTTCTAACTCAGTCTAAATGCCTGCGGTTCACACTAGGTTTTTTTGTGTAAGTTCTCAGTGAAGATAGGCAGTTGAGATGCAAGAAACAGACAAAGAAACAGGAAGAAGGCTGATGGGGTTTAACCATCTCCCCTTACTTAGGAGATTACCTACCATCATGTACCTTCAGGTCAAAATATCAGGGAAAAATGACCTCAGGTAGAGAAACTACTAGAACAATCTCTCCCATCAGCATCTACCAGCAGCCTCTAAAAAGATTAGTCCAATTACTGATCAAGACCTTGGCTGTCAGGATGTCCCAATGCAACTGTCCAACCCTGTCAGCCCACTGGCTAAAACTGAACTCCACCACTCTCCCTGCAGTAGGCTGCAAGCTTGTGTTCCCCCCCAATTCGTATGCTGAAGCTCTACTCTCCAGTGTGATGGTATTTAGAGGTAGGGTCTTTAGCAGGGGCGGGGGGTGGTAATTAAGTCATAATTAAGTCATAAGGATGGGGCCCTCATGAGTAGGATTAGTGCCCTTACAAGAACAGACACAAGAGAAAGGATCTCTCTCTGCCATGTGAGGACACAGCAAGAAGGTGGCCATCTGCAAGGCAGGTAGAGTGCTCTCACCAGACGTCAAATCTGTACTTTGACCTCAGAATTTCCAGCCTCCAGAACTATGAGAAATAAATGTTTTAAATTCTGATGAAGATGTCAGAGTGGGTAAACATTGTGCTTGCTTCCTCCCATGACTACATAAAAATTATGACTAAATTGTAGGACAATTCACCTGGAGAACCACCTGAAGAAGCTGAACAGAAGTTCTATAACTAAGGATATAAAGGAGCCACATTAAGACGGTAGGAGGGGCAGAAACACAAAATGATCTGGTCCTACAGCCACATACTGTAGTTGAGAATCAGGAGGGATGTCTCAGCTGCAGAGGACCCCCTTAGGAGCAAGTTTTCCAGCCACGCACTGGGCTCCCCAGCACCAGTGATGGGAAAAAGGAGCCCCCACAACATCTGGCTCCTAATCAGATCAGAAGGGATTCCATCCATCCAGGTGAGACAGAAGAGGGCTGCTATAAATTCAGGTATCCTCATAAGGGACCCACGCACAGCCTCACTTGCTTGCAGGCACCTACCCTGGGCTCCAGCACACTGATTGCTTTGTAGCTGCTACCAGGTAGCTCCAGGCCAGTCCCAGGCAGCTGCCGACCTTGGCATGCACTGGAGCCCCTCTCAAGAGGCCCCAGAACCAACTCACCAGGTGGCTGGCTTCAGACCACAATAGAGCAGCAAACCCATCAGGAGATCTCAACACACCAGACCCTGCTGGGGCAAATCCCACTCTTTGGAGTCAGCCTCCACACAGCTGCTCCCATGCTGTGATCATGGCCAGTCCTCGCAGCCGGTCAGCCTGACACTCACCCCCACCCACTGACATGCCAACAGCAATCAAGGCTCTACTACAACAGGAGGACACACACAGCTGGCATAAGGGACACTCCTGGCACACTTGGCTCAGGTGACCGGGGAGACTGCACCACTGGGCCCCAAAGGTCACCTACCATATAAGGCCACTCTACCAAGACCGGGAGGTGTAGCAGGTGTGCCTAATTCAGAAACAGACACAGGGAAGCAGCCAAAATAAGAAGATAAAGAAACATGTCCCAAAGGAAAGAACAGGAGAAAACTCTAGAAAAAGAACTAAATGAAACAGAGGCTAACAATCTCTCAGATACAGAGTTCAAAAAACTGGTTATAAGGATGCTCAATGATCTCAGTGGTAACTTTAACAAAGAGATAATAAGCAGAAATAAATGTTTGTCTGTTAAGCCTCCCAATCTATATTTCATTATAGCAGCCAGACAGACGAAGACATCCACCATCACTCCCACCAATAACTCGTACAGCAAAACAGAAGTGGGGTGTGAGTTAACACCTGGAAATCAAATTCATCTTCCAAATGATTCCTATTATCACATAAAATGGAGGATCCTTGCTTCTGGCTGTCGTCAGCCAGCAGCACCTTCCTACACTGTGATGCTGAGTTTCTCCATCCTCTCCGCCACCACTCCCATTTTTTCATACAGCCTCCTCTCAGAGTGTTTTTATTCATGGTGTTGCTCACAGGAAAACCTTTTGTAGAAATGATTTTTTTTTTTTTTTTGCAGTACCACGTATCACATCCTACTTTAAGTTTATTCCTTATGACAGTGACACCAGTAGATGCAATTCCAGGTCACAGTGAACTCACACCAGACAAAGGGCCTGTCTGAAAATCCAACACACCCATTCCCCCAAAGACCAACACTTTCCCTTTTCGTCAGCTTTGTGACAGCACAGAGGGAATATGGACGCTCACTTGCTTACGACTGCAAAAAAAAAAAAAAAAAAAAAAAAGCGTCCTTTGCTTTCCTAATGAGGACAAATTTCAAACCATTCTGACACTGCACATGTTATAGAATTACCCAGGGACATGCTAGTGCTGGCTGAATAATAAATGTATATCGATTTACGGCCCCAGGTGAAATTAAAAGTCACACTTATCCTTAGATCTTCTCATCCCCCACGCCCACCCTCCTGCCCAGGAAGATGAGAAAAGGTAGCAGATGTGGAGAAAATTATGCCAAGCACAAGATCTCAATTTCCCCCTGGTTATTGAATTATATTGACAAATTGCCATGGATTCACATTAAATGACTTCAGAATTTTAAAATTAACATATCAAACCATTCTGATGTTGGGAGGGTCAAGAGCTCATGTTTAGATAATCAGGTAAGCAGCTGGGAGGTTTTGCAGCTGGTAGACATTGGGGTCACTGGGGGGACTTACAGACCGGGGAGCCCTGGTCCCTGGTGATTTCTTCCAGGCTGGCCCACCTGCAAAGTCTTCTGGAGGGAACAGATGCCCAGCTCCATGGACACCGTGAAGCTGAGGTAGGCAGGGTAACAAGATGCCAGAATGGACAAGACAGTGTCAGCTGAGGCAATGTGACTGCCTCAAAGGCAAGGTGGGCGCTGTGAAGCGCTTGGCTACCACTCTGAGATGCGGCCCCATTTCTGTTAATCAAAGCATCAGTCTGATTGCTGATAGCTAATGCAAGATAGGAAAGCACGGCTCACAGCAGAGAAGCACTCTAATCCCCAAACACTGCCATGAAATCTGAGACAAACACCTCCAGGGTTCCCTAAAACCAGCACCAAGCATAACAACCCCTCCGCTACACTCTAATGGCATAAAGAGGCACTGTGCCCATGAATAGCTCTTCTCTGCAAAGGAAGGAGGATCTTCTAGCTGCTTGTTTTTGCTCCCATTGTTGGTATGAATACCACGCCAACAACCCAGTATCTAACTAGAGAGTTCCTTAAATAACAATCATAACAATACAAGCAGATACTATTATTAATGACCATTACAGGTGAGGCTCTCTTTCCAAAGGCTTAATAACCACTTTTATCTTAAGCATAACCATCACAAGATCTCTGCTGGGTAGAAATTATGACCCCAAACAGAGAGTTAGCTAAGTAAGCCCGTCGTAGGGTCAGGTCACTCAGCTAGTGGTGAAGAAGGTATTCAAACCCACGTATCTGACCTATAATCTACTGCCATTCATACATTAAAAAAAAATGTAAGACAATCTTTCTCTCATGTTGCCTGATGGCCCTGAATTTCAATTTTGGCTAAAAAAAATATGAAAAACCAAATAATCTACAATGCAAAGAACATTGCTTCACATATTAGAAAATGTCTTGAAAATCAGAAGGCCTGGCCAGTATGGCTCAGTTGGTTGGAACATAATCCCATAACTGAAAGATTGTGGGTTTGATTCCCAGTCAGGGCAAATGCCTGGGTTGCAGGTTCGATCCCCAGTCAGGGTGGGTACAATTCCCTGCTTGGGTGTGCAAGAGACAAACCGATGAATGCTTCTCTCTTACTTACATCGATGTTTCTCTCTCTCTCTTGCTCTCTCCCTTCCTTTCTCTCTAAAAGCGATGAAAAAAAAAAATGTCCTCAGGTGAGGATACAAAAAAATATCAGAAGGGATTCTTATTAAAACCATCGAATGAACACACATACTAGCTTTTGTAAGGCCACTAAATGCCAGCACAGGAATTTTTTTTTTAAAGGCATGAACCTACAAGGACAATGAAAACAAGAGAAAAACAGCCACCAAATTGTGCGTGATGGAAAAGAAGATGAATGAGTGGTAGCTGCCTTAAAGGTGCAGGGAATGGTGGAATCCTAGGGCAAAAGAGAGGTTGAGGAGCAAGATGCCGAAACACCAAGGGCTCAGGGATCCATACCACTAGGCACTCCTAGAATAGGGGTAAAAGAGGTGAAACTAAAGCAGGAGGATTAATTAACAATGTCTTTTAGGGGCCCCACACCCCTTCTCCACCGGGCAGAGTGTGATGGCACTGTTCCCAAGCAGGGGGGAAGCGCATTCACTGCAGAGAGCAAAACGAAGGGTCTCTGCACTGGGCAGGTGGAGCTGACGGTAGGGGTTACTGCATTGAAAAGTAGGGGTTAGGGGAGTTAGCCTTATACCCTGTGAACGTGACTAGCCCAGGAGAACAGAGAAAATTATTTGTAAAATGTAAAATAGACTTATAGTGAAAACCAATTATATTTGCATACATTTAATAAGATAGAAAAAACTGCTTTAGTAATAGAATTTTTTCTAAATCAATGTACTAAATAGCAAAATCCAATAGCAGATCTAATACATACAGTAATTTTAAGCTGTGATAAGCACAGAAAAATATTTTGAGATATCTGCCCAAAAAATCTTAAGTAAAAATATCTGATTTTTTAATTTTATTGGTGAAAAAGTCACAAGTACTCTAATATTACAACTGTGTTACATTGTCTAATTTTATAATGGAAGAAATGTTACATTTTAGATAGAGGTGAAATGAAAATAAAGACAATTTTTTTTCATTAAAGTATATGGACCGCCCCCTACATTCCATCCATGGACCCAAACACACCATCTTAAAAACCCCTGCCCTTAGTTTTAACAACTTTAAAAACAACAGAAGATCGGGTTGAGGGAGTCTCTCAGGAAGAACAAAAACAGAAAAAATAAAATATAGGAGAAAAAATTAGAAGACCAGGCCAACATTTGAATAATATAAAGCCTAAAAAGATAGAACAGAAAAAAAGTAAAAAAAAAAAAAAAAAAAAGCATTAATAAAATAATTTAAGAACAACCTTCCAGGATTAAATGAAATGATTTAAACCCTCACCAAGGCTAAAAACTGTAAACTTTCAGAACACTGAAGACAAACAGAAGAGCTTGCAAGCTTTCAGCAAGGATAAACAGGCCTTAAAAAAAGGATAGGTTATTAGAATACTATTATACTTCTCAAAAGCAATATTAGAAATTAGAAGACTGTGGATTAATGCCTTCAAAACTCTAAAAGAAAACCATTTCCACCCAAACTACCAAGTAAAGTATAAAAATAGAATACCAACATTTTCTGACATTCAACGTCTCAAAAATTTTGCCTTTCCTCTCTCTGTTCTTAGGAAGCTACTGGAGCGTGTGCTTCTCCAAAACAATGGAATACACCAGGAAAAACAATGTGGGATCCAGTAAGATATATTTACTCTCTCTTAATAAACTAAAATGAATCCCTGGGACTACAATGAATGGGATCCTAAGATGACAACCGTGGAGCCGACCTAGAGGGTACACATATGCATGTGTGTGTAATATATGTTATGCATTCATTTGTTAGTATGAGAGGACACACAAGAAATGCAAGAAAGGAAAAAAATAAATCACACAAGACTCCTGGGCTCAGCTATGAATAACATTTACAATATTAATAATAACGATGGTGAATATTGAGCTAACCAAAATAACAATGTAAATGTACTGAGAAGTAATTAGCAAGGAAATGATTAAAGAGCTAAAGAGAATAGGTTGTCAAAAAAAATCATGCCAATAACTGAGAAAGCAAGAAGTAACAACATATGCATGTTTAAGTAACAACATATGCATGTTTCTTAGAGATGTGGAGGTTGAAAGGAGTTATAAATAGTTGCCTCTAGACAGAGAGATTTTTAAATATTGTCTTGTAGAGTAACTGGCTATTTAAATTATGGTGTATGCATGTACAACTTGGACAAAAATTGAAATTCAATGTGAAGGGACTATTTCAGGGCAGAGAAAGAGCACCAGCAGGAGAGAACTATTAAGAGATGTAGGCAAGGAATTGGCCTATGTGACTAGGGGAGGGCTGAGCAACTTGGAGACCCACAGGGCCAACTGCTGGGAGGGACAAGCTGGGAGAGACTCTGGCAGGAGCGGAAGCTGCGGTCGGCAAGCAGAATTTCTTCTTCCTCAGCGAAGCCTCACCTCTTAAAGCCTTTCAAATGATTGGGTCAAACCCACTCAAATTATCAAGGATAATCTTGTAAAGTCAACTGTTATACATATTAATCACTTCTACAAAATTCCTTGCCAGCAACATGTACATTAGTGTTTAATTGAATAACTGAAGACTATAACCTAACCAGTTGATACCAGTAAACCGGACAACACATTCATACTCCCAGTTTTTTCTGTGAGATGGTTACCCCAGGAGCACTCCACTGATGGTTCAGTCATTGAAGAATTTGAATAGTTTCTAACAGTCACACGTAATCAGAGCTCCATCAGAGGTCCTTACCTGGCAGAGTATAGGTTAGACCAGATCTGAAAGCCACCTAATACCTAACATTAGGTCCTAAATGACACAGGTGGGAAATCGCCATGCCGAACACACTTCTGCACAGACTAACTTTGCCAGCTTCTTACAAAAGTGACCATTTTGTCTCTCTTATAGTTTGGGGGGGGGGGGTGAAACAGAAAGAAAAAAAAATGAAACACCAACAGCAAAAACTAAACAGGAAAAATAAACAAACATGAACTCACTTCCCCACCCCCAAAAACTGAGTGTGAAAAAAATGAAGGAACCACTAAAGATGAAAATTTAATGAACTAGAAAGCAAATTGACAGGGGTCTGAGCAACAAGACTGGTGCTCAGAACCTATAAATAACTCCTAAAAACCAGTAAAAAAAAAGACAGCAGAAAAATGAGCAAAGGAAGTAGTTTATAGAAAACACAGACAATAAATATTAAGAAGCATAATCAACTTTACCAAAATCAAATGCAGGTTTTTTAAAAAGGAATGAAACAAACCTTTTCAAGCTAGTTTAAGACACAAAAAACAAGAACACAAATAAACATTAGCAATACTACAGGGCCCATAAGTACAGGTGAATTAGATATTTTAAAAAATCATATGACAATAACAGGGAAAATGTGAATGCAATAGATTTGAAAGCCTAGATAAAATAAGCAATTTTCTAGAAAAACAAATTTTGACAATAGTCCCAAAAACATAAACTATAAAAATATTTAAGGTGGCAGTGGGGAAAAAAACTCAATAATAATAATAATAATAGAAGCAACAAACACCTATTGCAGTACCAAGTGCCAGGCAGTGTTTAAATGCTTTTTACATGTACTGACTGAGCTAATCCTTACAACTCTGTGAAGTAGGCACTAATGTTAATTTCATATATGACAAAACTGTAGCCAAAGAAGTGAAGTGACTTGTCCAAGTCTCACAGCTAATTTATACGGGAAGTCTTGGCTCCAGAATTCATTGGCTCAATTTTGCAGGTACATTCTACTAAAACTTAAAGAAATGAATAATTCCCACATTATAACCAGTATTCCAGAGCACAGAAAAAGAAGAAAATCTACATCATAGATGAATCAGATCATCCATATCCCAAATGTATGTGAAAATAGTGACTTTTAGGTTACTGCATTTCACCCAAATCAAGAAATATACATCTTGAATAAAAAGAAAAGCTATGTAACTCATTATGCAGGGTGGGGCCAAAGTAGGCTTACAGTTGTTCGCATGTAAAATAATAAAATAATTAATAAATAATAAAAAAATAAACTCTGTTTCCTGTATCACAACTGTAAACCTACTTTTGCCCCACCCTGTATGTGGTACACAAGGACAGGGGTTTAGACCAATGTCACTGACAAGTACAGAAGCAAAAAAACCCTAAATGAAATAGTAAGTACAAAAAAAGCAATGGATTTAAAAAATAATACTTTCTGGTCAAATAAGGTTTATCCCAAGAATGCCTCAAATATTAGAATATTGATTCAAAATATGAACATCTTAGAGGAAAAGAAACATCTCAGTATATACAGAAAAAATACCCAAACTTCAACACTTATTTGTGATTAAAAAAAAAAACAACTAAGCAAAAAACAAACTGAATAGTCACTTCATCACTCCAAGATCAGACACAAACTTAAATATCATACTGAAGATCTTGGCTAGTAAGTATGGCAAGAAAAAAGGAAACATATTAGAATTGTAAAGGAGAGTCAAACCATTATTATATAATATGTCCAAAACGATGAACTGACAAACAAAACTAATTTTAGAAAAGTCAGCAAGGTTACCAGTTAACAAAACCAATATTCAAATGCCAATAGCTATTTTATGTAGTAAAAATTTAGAAAACAAAATAAATATAAACCCTTAAAGTAGCAACAAAATTCATAAAATATAAAGCAACAACCCTAATGAAAACGTGTAAGGTCCTTATGGAGATGATTACAAAATTTCACTAATTTCACTACAGGATGTAAAAGAAAACCATGAATAAAGAGAGATGAGCCCTGGCTGGTATGGCTCAGTGGATTGAGTGCCAGCCTGCAAACCAAAGGGTTGCCAGTTCAATTCCCAGTCAGGGTATATGCCTGGGTTGTGGACCAGGTCCCCAGTGTGGTGGTTGTGGAGGAGGGGGTGTGGTGCAAGAGGCAACCACACATTGATGTTTCTCTCCCTCTCTTTCTCTCTCCTTTCCCCCTCTCTAAAAGTAAATAAATAAAAATCTTTTTTGAAAAAAAAAAGAGAAATGAAATGGAAGGGAGGATTTAATAGTTAAAAGGAGCCAATTTACTCAAAATTAATATATTAACGCAACCTCAATATTACAACAGGATTTTTCATTAAATTTGGCAAACTAATTTTGAAATTCATATTGGGTACTATAAATGTAACATTAGTCAAAACCACTTTGAAGATCCCAGAAAAAAGAGTGGCCAAACATTAAGACTTACTGCAATTACAGAAATTTAAAAGGATGACACTAGAAGAGAACCAACAAATCCAAGGAATTGAACGTGACTGGCCCAGGTCCAAAGATGACCATGTACCTGTGGGAATTTGGCATATGATGGAGGTGGCCTTTGAAATGGAGTTAGGAAAGTTGTATGTTCATATAAAAAAAATAATCAACAAAATTGGATCCCTACCTCATACCAAATACACACACAAAATTCTAGACAAATTAAAGATTCAATTTGAAAGTCTAATTTTTTATATGTATCAAAAAAATAAGAAGATATTGGCATTCATCTTTATCACATCAGGGCAGTAAAGCATTCTTAACACACTACCTCCTCCAACAAAACAAAGCCATCACTACCCCAATAAAAGAAATGGTTGATAACTTTGATTACACCAAAATGGAAGGCCAGGGTTGGGGTGGGGGGTTGGAGGGAAGGCTTCTAATAGCAAATGATATACAATATTAAAAAGAAAAACTAGATATTAAGAGAAATGATTTGTAACTTGCTAACAACAAGACTGGTGCTCAGAACCTATAAATAACTCCTAAAAACCAGTAAGAAAAAGACAGCAGAAAAATGAGCAAAGGAAGTAGTTTATAAAAAACACAGGCAATAAATAGTAAGAAGCATAATCAACTTTACCAATAATCAAGGGAAAACAAACTAAAATGAGAAACCATTTTTCACCCAGGAGTCTGGAAAACTGTGGTAAGTTTGAAGATATTGAGCATGGCGAGATTCTGAGAATAAAACTGCTGCAGCCTACTAAGGGGCAACTTGGCATCATCTATTAAAACCTGTGCACCCTCTTCTACCCAAAAATTCCTCTCCTAGATATTTACCTAGAGAAACACTGTCTGCACAAACTACACAATACCATGGTAGTACAGTGCTCATTCCAACAGCTTCGTGATAATAATAAACAACTAAAAACCCAGATGCCCACCAACAGGGGAGTGGCTGCAATATATGAATTTATATGATAGGCATTAACATCATATATATTCTAGATCTTCAAAACATGTTGATTTTAAAAGTTGCAGGGTGAAATGTGCAATATCCATTCAAGTAATAACACATACATCGGTATATTTCTTATGGATATAAATATGTCTCATACAAAAATCAGGGGTGATGGTCACAGGAGCCATATATATGGGCTGCCTCACCTGAGTATCACCTGTTCACATATATCACTAGCACTCCAGCCCAGAAAAGAACTCAACGCTATGAATGCAGGGGAGTGGTCTGGGACAAGTCCTGTTTGCTAGCTATATTTCTCCTACAGGGGTGTACAAATGTCCACAGCACAGGCTCTGTTTAAGGTTCTTTGAAAGATAAGCTCCTCATGGTTACATCCCTTTCTAACTGTGGAATTGGCTCAATCTGGTATAGCCAAGGGCTTCACGCATGCATCAATTCATTCATTCAACATACGTTTACCAACATACATTTATTAAGTTCCTGCTACATGGCAGCTTCTATTCAGTGCTAGGAGGACCGTGCATCTTAGTCCTCAAAGAATTCAGTCTATTCAGGGAGACAAGCAGAAAGAAAATGACACTGCAACGCGGTCAGAGCTACCACTGCAATCAGCATTAGATGCCGTGGGAGCACAGAGGACGAGCACTACACTGGGGCTGAGTGGTGTTTGGGGGACTTCCAGATGGAGGGCTGCTACGGTGAGGTAACCCCGGGCGTCAGTCAGAGCCTAGTGGCAGCACTGACTTTCACCAGTGCTGCTTCTCCCTAGCACAGTGGGCACAAGTGCAGAGGCCCACCGCCCTCAAGTGAGGGCTTGAACTCCACTGTTCCTCTTGTAATCGTCTCTGCATATGCCTTCTCCTTGGAACAGTCACCATACAGAAAGTAAAGGAGAAAGGCCAAGGTCCCACCTAAAGTGGCCGGCCTGCACACGCGCCCAGAGCCAGCCTGGGTTTTCAGTCCTGCCTCGCCCTCCATCGAGTCCACACGGGCTGAGATGATCAGAGAGCCCACTTGAATAGGATTACTTAAGGATCAAAAATTTTTACCCAGTGTCCCAAAACTACTCCCCCCAAAAAGTATCAAACATTTCCCTGACAATTCCGTATCATCTGTGGCTTTGTCACCAACTACTCCTATCCTGGTCACAGGCAGACTGTTCTGGAGTAAAAGAGCACGGTCCTGTGGCGGGAGGATGGAAGGGCCCTCGCCACTGCTTCCTGCACCGGGGGTGCTGTGAGCACCATATCAACAGGAATGTTTTAGTCAAAGCTGGGGAAATAGAAAGGCATTGGGTCTGATTCTCTTCATTAGCCAAACAGTGAAGAGAAAAACAGACAAATGTTATGAGGATTGCATTGTCCATAGTATACTTAAGGAAGTGAACAAAAAAATATTTACTTAAAAATGTTAAATATCTTTGAAATCTTTTTTCTTTTTTCAAAAGATAAGGCAGTGCTCTTAAAACATCAGAGAAAAAGAGATGCCAAATTAGAAGTGCGGAATTCTCACATTCCAGATGGAAAGACAAGTGCCAAGAGATTAAATACATTTTCCAAGGTCAAGCACAGACGCATCTGAATAGCAAAGTACTCAACCTTGATTTAGCAACACCCATCTTTGATAAACACCAGTATCCTTAAATACACAGATTCCCCCAAATTAGACTGGGGGGTTTGGGGGTAGAGACTGGGGGACACATACAGGAGCAAACATATTTCCCTCCCTTCCTTTTTTCCTCACTTCCTTTCTCATCTCCATTTTTTTGTTACCATAACCCCGCAGCACCCCCAAAGGCAGGTTTTCATAGAATATGTCATGTGGGAATCTTCAAGGCCACTGGGAAAATGGGGCTGAGGGTGGTTCACTCCCATTTAGGAGTGCGAAGAATCCTCGACTTGACACTTATTCAGAATCTTCTGTTAGGCTGAGTCTCAGCCACATTTTTTTCAATCAGGAAACTGAGCCACTTATATTAGCTTTTCTTGAGGTCTGGCTTCAGGTCTCACATTCTGTGGTACTTCAGAAAGCAATTCGCAGGACAGAAAGAGCCCTGTCAGAACACCTAGTTCCGTGCTTCTGTGTGAGTGTGTCTGGAGGAAGTGGTTTTCTCTCTTTACCCAAGGATTTGTTTCCTTATTATAAAATGGCAGCGAGTCTAACTCCCCTATATACTTCAGGAATGTTGTGAAAGTCTAATGAGACTCAAGCTGAAAAGCATCTTTTCAGATAGAGAATACAAAGAGGCACAATAGACAGAGTAAAGCAGCATCGCAGACTGCTCACAGGCATAGCACATTCTGATTCAAATCCAAGGCTAACACAGTGAGGAAAAGAGAACCAGTCAGCCATTTCCTAGGTAACACCTGAGCTGACAAACAAATCACACGGCATGCAAGAGACCAAAAAAACCAACTTCCCATGCTTTCAGGTTTAAAACGGTTAATCCTCTCAAGGGTCGGAGCCACCAGCAGGTACCCCGAGTGTTCCCAGCAACGACGTGAGATCAGTCATACTTCAGCAAAAGCGCCTCTTACTATGTACTTCTGATGACAGCTGTTATATTTAGCTAACTATTTACACTTTCCCCTCTTATCATTCACTTTGTCTTCATATTACTGCCTATTTATAGTGTAACTTTTAGAGGTGCTGTCAACATCCCAGGTACTGAATGTATGGGAAAATAAAACCTCATTTCATAGCAACTTAAATATTTATTTTATGTAGATTTGAGCAGGATTCCTACTTGGCCTGGCAATGTGAGGTCATGTGTGGCCCAAGCACGGCCTCTGGAGATACTTGGACTGGATATATTTCCAGTGTACAGGTTGATCAATGTTGACATATTTTTATATCTGAGAAACTATGACCAAAAACAAAAGAATATATCCACCACCCCCAAAAGTTTACTCGTGACTCTTTAATAATTCCTCCCCTCCTCCCACCATCCTCAGGCAATCACTAGTAGCCTTCTGTTGCTATAAATTAGTTTACAGCTAAAACTTAATATGAATGGGATGCTGTATCTATTCCTTTTTGCCTTGCTTCTGGTACCCACCTTAATTATTCTGCGGTTCATCCATGCTGTTGTATGAGTCAATAGTGCCTTTTTAATGCTGAGTGTTTCATTATGTGTATATATCACAATTTGTTTATCCATTCAATTGTTGATATACGTTTGGGTTATTTCTGGTAGTTTTGACATTAGAAATAAAAATGCAATAAACATATCTGTAAGAGTCTTTGTGCAGACATATATCATTTCCCTTGGGTAAACCCGTGAGGGTAGAATGGCTAGGTCTTACAGTAAATGGATGTTTACCTTTTCAATGAACCTCTGAACTGTTTTCCAATGTGGTTGAACCATTTCACTCTCTCACCATCAGTACACGAGCTATAGATGCTCCACACATTGGTGTTGCTTAACTTCAGGCATTCTAATGCATATGTTGTGGTATTTTATGGTTGTTTTAATTTTTAAGGCCCTGATGATGAATAATGTTGAGCATTTTCTTGGGAGCTTATTGGCCATTCATTTATCTCTTGCCTTGTGAATTGTCTGTATAAAACTTTTGCCAATCTTTTTATTGGGTTATTTGTCTTTTTATTAAGCTGTTCTTTATACACTCTGGATACAAGCCCTTTGTCCGATACCTGTGTATTATCTATGCTCTCTTGTCATTTACTTAATGGTATCTGGGAAGAACAAAGATTTTTTTATTTTGATGAAGTCCAGTTCCAATTTTTTTGATTTTATGGTTCATGTAATTGATATTGTATTTAAGAAATCTTTGCCGACCCCAAGGTTGCAAAGATTTTGTCTCTTTTTTTCTCTTAGAAATTTTAGAGTTTTAGGTTTTGCATTGAGCTTTATGATCCATTTTGAGCTAATTTGAATAGAAGGGTGGATGTTCATTTTTTTCCATATGGTTATCCAGCTGCTCCAGCACCATTTGCTGTTATACAGACTTTTCTTTCCTTCCTTGAATTACTACCTTGGTACCTTTGTTGAAAACCAGTTAGCCAGATATGTATAGATCTATTTCTGGACTCTATTCTCCTTGAACTTACTCAAACCAATAATGGTCTTCTTTCATCAGTGCTCAGTTCTCTTCTGTTTAGAAGCTGGTAGGTCCTTGGCTCTAGGATGAATAAAGAGGTCAATCTTGCTAAACTAATGGAATTATTCTGTCTGAAGTAATAAGGATGGGACCACTGATAGTCTGACCATGATTTCTGCCTTTCTTTGCACAGTACTGGGGAGATGTTGTCAGGGGGGATGTGGAGGGCCTTGACTGTTTTTTTAAAGTACTTGTCAACACAGCTCCCAAATTAAATTTAGAGTTATGATTGAGAGCAGGCCATACTGAAAGATAACTCTGTTGCTGATGGGGGATCCAAGATTTATAGGTTATTGTCCAGGAAGGAGCCTACAGCATTTACCTAGTCTACACGGAGAATAGCATCCCTGAAGACATTTCCTGGACACTGCAATAGAGTCCAAGCTTCTAGAACTAAATGCATCAAAAGGCCCACTGGCTTCCTTTGAAGCTTCTTCTCTAGTCCAATAATATCAGCCAACATTTATTCAGTAGTTACGTGCTAAGCACATCACTTACACCTTTTTATTTTGTTTGCTTAACAACCCTACAAAGAAGGTGCCATAATTATTTCCATTTTATAAAGAAAGTGAGGCAGAAAAAGGTGAAATGACCTGCCCCAGGTTTCTCCAATTAAGAGGTAGCAAAGTTGAGATTCATCTCCATGACTTCAGCTCCTCATTCTTACCCCCAACCTACACTGATCAGAGTACTCAGAGGGTACTGAGGGAGCATTTAGAAACTCACACCCATGGATGAGGCGCTTGCTCAGAGGACCAGAGGATGACAAGCCGACTAGTGGGGAGCGTCTCTGTGAAACTGCTCACCTGGCCCCAAAGCTTTCCTGTGCACCCCGCCATTCTCCCTCATTACCTTCTGCTAAATATCTCCTACCTCAAAAGGGACCTAATCTGAAATTCCCTCAGACCATAAATTGGAATAACTTTGCTTAGCAATTCAGGAATATAACAAAATTAGAATGTTAAGAGCATAGTTTGCACTGTCTTCTAATGACAATTATTTTAATTAAATTACTCACTTGACGCTTATCATAGACCTCTGACATAAACATCGTCTCCATTTTACACATCAGGAGGCCCAAGGTCGGCAAGACTAAGTGACTTACCTTGTTTGTGGTGGTCACGGGGATAAGAGAGGCAGAGAGGCAGTCACACCTCAGACAAGGCAGCCCACCATGTCCACATCTCTTCTACCTACAAAGCATCTTCCCTAAAGTCCTCCCTTCCATTTGATTCCATGTGTCCCATGATTCCCTCACTCCATACTTGTCCCACTGTATTTTCCATTGCTTCTTAATTAGCCTGCCTGTGGCTGTTTCAAGAGACAAAGCAATGGAGGCTCATTCTGATCAGTGGCACAGAGTGCAGGGGGCTGTGTGGTAAGGGGTTGGGGCAGCAGAAGTAACCAAAAGGGCCAGGGACAGGGGCAGCGGGGGACCTGGACACCCTCCCTATAGGACAGCCCTTGGTAGCACCCACCGCTGTGTACGAGAAGATAGAAATGTAAAAAACAAAACAAAAATCAGAAAAAAAAAGACAAACCAGGAGGTCCAGGCCTGAAAAGCCAATCAAGAGCAGGACCACGAAAGCCCACAGTACCAGGAACCGAGACAGACCCGGACTAGGAAAAAAGGGTTCCAATCCCAGTTCTGCCAACAGCCGGCTGACGACCTCAGGAAGAGCACTTCACCTTTCAAAGCTCCCACGTCTTCCCCAAAAGGAGAAGTACCCCCACTTGTCCCTTCTTACCAAAACAGGGTGTGACGAGCAGAAAACCAGGAAGAGGATGATGCTCCTTTCAAAAACACCCCCAAACATAAGGCAAGCACTATTACCACGACATTTGCCCACTCTTCCTGGCTTTCGAGCCACAGTTCATACAGAGCTTCCGAGAAAGCACCTTTGGGATTCATTTCATGAATGATCCAGTGCAACTGTGTACAGGTTGTGAAGGAGCAGACTTACACTGATTACTTACGAAGCACCTGCAGCACACACCACAGGTTCCTAGGGCTGCCCCAGAGCTGGGCTGGCCTGACTGCTCTAGTACAAGGCCACCAAGGAGCAGGGGACACCACCAAGGCTCAGAGCCAACCGACTTCATAACTGCACAGCAATTCCTAACTGCACAGCTTGGCTTTCTTAGTCAAAACTCTCCCATTCTTGCAATTACTCTCACTCTGAGAATTATGCAGCTGACATTAAAAAGAGAGCTGCCAGGGGAACAGGACAGGGGTAGTGAAAATGCTGCTTCTGACACACATGCGGTAACACCTCGACACAAATCACATGTCAAAAGGCAATTCTGTAGTTCAGGGCAAGAGTGAAGCTGTAACTCTGACCTAAATGCACAATATCTAGGTCCTAAACACCAGTCTCTCTGGTTTCAACTGCCACTGGCTGTGAGCAGCCAAAAGGCATGCTGTATTGGGCCTGTGTGAACTTCTCCACCCACTTCCAACCAGTTTTCATTTTTTTCTAAATTAGTTGCCAATTTATTTCACATTAAGTACAGGTTTTCACTTTCTCCTAAAAACGCATTAGCTCTGACAACCCCAGGTTCACATTCCCACAGGGCAACTCCACTAGGGAGCAGACCCCTCATCTGGGCACACACTGTCCAGATGCCACAACAGACCTAGGCAATTCCTCCCATTTTTGAACTGGCTTTGGTGGTCAGTCTCAACTGTGACTCCAAATTTCGATGAGGCACTGGACCAATGCTCACTTTGAATTTCTGCAGGGGCTGGGGTTGTGGGGGTGGGTCGGTGGTCTGGCTATAGCCTGCTGGCTTCCCCACATTTCTAGAGCAGACACAGGGAATGAAAGAGCCAATAGTAAACTACCATTGGCTCCAGCCTGGCATCATTTACCTGACACCATGTTCCACTCAGCTGATTAGAAGGCCTTCCCTCTGGAGAAGGGAGCTCACCCAGTTTGAAGGCACCGTTGTTGCCTTTCCATAACACTGAAGGCTTTTAACAAAAGCCTTACTTCAGAGTTCTGAAGGGATCACCTTGAATGGGTGTGATTTTTAAATCCTGTGCTAGAAATGATAAAAGATGCAGTGGGTGGGCATTCTCCAAGACAGGCCCAGTCTTGGGCAAAATCATGAAGTTCTTAACCCTCTCTGACCCCCAGCTGGGGCAGGGCATTAGACATTTATTCCTCAGTGTGGAATTTAAGTTGTTATGCTTTGTTTCTTAGGAGTATTTGCACCATAGGATGTAAGCCTGGTCCCGTTAAAAACTGTTTGGCTCTCAGGGGGAAAACAAGGAGGGCTTCTGCAAGGGCCCGTGAGCACAGCTATCCATTCCATGTCATCAGTCCTGCTGGAAATTAATTTTTAATGCCTAAATAAATGGGTGTGTCAACTAGTCTCATGCTGAAAATTCCCACCAATGAACAATACTTAGAGTGGAGCCAGATTTCTATACCCTGTAAAATGCAAACATGCTATCTGACCAATGTCTTAATTAATCACATTTACTACTTTCATGACTATACTTCTTGTAAGCTTCAGATTCTGACAGATGGATGAAAAGGATGAAAAAGTCCAGATCCTAGGCAACCAGGAAGATCAGGGTAAAACAACACAATAGTGAGATGATGAGCACAGAGTATAATAAATAGTACTATTTGCTTGAACCAGTTCTGCTAAAAAAGACTAAAACCATAGGCAGGTACCCTGGTATCCATCTTTTCTTCCTGTCACTGAGGTATCAGAGAGCAAGCTTTTCCATCTGTGATGATAAATAACAGTTAACTGATGAGTTACTAAAGGAATGGCTCTAATCTCACTGTGTGGGCACAGGGCAACTTAAAGCAGTTGCTTTAATAGCTCTATGAAATGCGGTATAACGTCCCACTTCATTTTCCCCTTCCCCATAAACATATGTGCACTCATGCACATAGCACATTACCCCAAAAGGACTTAACATATATTTTCCTATAAGTAAAATTAAAGGTCTAACAATTTAGATCTTATATTAACATGGTACACATAGCCAAGCTCAAATCAGATCACATCCTAAGGGAAGAGTTCTTATTTTTGCATTTAAATCACTATGCAACATGTATAGGATGGTGCAAAAGTAGGTTTATAGTTGTGAGTATACAAAACACAGAATTTATTCTTGAATTATTACTTATTAATTATTGTATTATTTCCCATACAAACAACTGTAAACCTACTTTTTCCCCACCTTGCATTTAGAGAATCATGGTGATGAGAGCATCTGCATCTTTGGGTAGGTAAATCGCTGCCTTATATGAAGATAGCCTGATAGGAAACTGAAAAATATTTCCTTTCTCAGCATTCATAAAGGGAGGAAGGGGGAAAGAATCAGAGGGCAGGTAATGATTCTCACCCAGAGAACAAAGAGTCAAAAACACACTTCAGTATGAAATTGTGCCCTTCAATTTCTGCATTTGAATAATGTCAGTTGTGCCAGAAAACCTAATGGATTTATGTATTGAGGTACAGAGGAAAAGAGCAATTCTTATTACAACAGTCATTAAGTGTACACAGAACAACAGATATCAACAACACAGACTGGGTCACACTGCTGTGTAAAAATCAACCCATTTCTCTTTACATAAAAGACATCTTGTTTCAGAAAGAGTCAAAAATCAAAGGGGAGGGACACAGAACCCAGTACAGGCTTAAATATTTGATGTCTTTTCGCCTTGTTTAGTACTTCTCTCTCCTAAGTCATTCACATTCTGCAGTTAGTTCTTCGGGACTCCTAAAATGTATATTCCCTCTCCACCTGCCAAACTTCCCCCAGTAAATCTGTGAAGAGAGGTAATACAGGAGGGATGGATTGTTCAGAAAAAAGGATCTTACCACTTCTGGGAGCAGCTTGGTTGAGAGATCATGGATGGCTTTGACCACTATACATATGGATGACAGAAGAAATATCACCCCCAAGATGACACAGGCTCTGCAAAAAAATAAAATAAAATAAAACATAAGAAACTTTTGAAAAATTTTTATTTTATTTTTTATTTTTTGTATTACTATTTATCCAGTATCTTTTTTATATTTTAAAATCAATATATTTTATTGTTCAAGTACAGTTGTCTCCATTTCCCCGTCCCCACTTTCCCCTGCCCCACCACCCCCACCTCCCACCTTCAGTCCTTCCCCACTTTGGCTTTGTCCATGGGTCCTTTATACATGTTCCTTGACTTGACCTTTCACACCTTTTCCCTGTTCCCCCCTTCCTCCTCCCCTCTCATTACTGTCGGTTTGTAAAATATTAAGAAACTTAACTGGAAGAATGACACTGCTGATTTACGTAATGACAGTGACAAGGACACAATCCAAGGCATTGATACCCAATCATAATTTGCCGCATCCCCACTGTGACCACCCACAGTCTCAGATTTGACAGTGGATCTTTTCTAAGAGAATCATTCAGAATTTTATCGCCATGGGAAAGAGCCTCATCATCCTACATAATCTAACAGCTTCCTATGAATGCTGGCATGGAAGATCTCCAAGGCTATGAAATCCCACTCCACCATTCCCTCTCCCCACACCCAGCCTGGCAACACAGTTTACTCCTCCTCCAGCTGGAGGGTGCAGAGTTCAAGAGCAAAGAGTGGAGGCTCTAGTATGAGACACCCCAAGTTCTATCATTTAACATGTTGCTTGATCTTGATCAAGTACTTAACCTCTTTTAACCTCTATTTTTACATCTGCCAAATGGGAATATTTTCTACCTAAAGATGATATCAAATATGACACAGAGAATAAAAAGGTAACCCATGAATGCTAGTTTAAACAAAGAAAAACAAAAGTCCACCATGGGTGTCTCTCTCTGGTGATAAGACACCTTTGGATTTTCCCAATGATAAAAAGGAGGAATGATTTGTTAATAACAAAAGACAGAGTATTTATGACAAGATAAGTAGTTCTTTTTTTTTTAAAGATTTTATTTATTTATTTATTTTTAGAGAAAGGAGGGGAGAAAGAGATGGAGAGAAACATCAACGTGTGGTTGCCTCTCTCATGCCCTCCCCACCCAAATGGGTACCTGGCCCGTAACCCAGGCATGTGCAGAAATATCTATACTGGGAATGGAACTGACAACACTTTGGTTCACAGGCTGGTACTCAATCCATTCAGCCACGCCAGCCAGGGCCCATTTTATGTTTAATCCTCATCCAAGAATATGTTTCTTAATGATTTTATAGAAAGAGGAAGGGGGAGAGAGGGAGAGAGAAACATCAGTCAGTTGCCTCTCATACACGTCCCAAACAGGGATAAAGTCCTCAGCCTAAGTATGTGCCCTGACCGGGGACTGAACCCAAAACCTTTTGATTTGTATAGGACAATGCTCCAACCAACTGAGCAGCCTGGCCAGGGCAAGATGGAGCAATTCTTGAGAAAGAAATGAGGGGGAAGAAGTTAGGATGAGATCAACTAAGACCTAGCACAGGACAAGGCAGGAGCAAGTCAGGGACGAGGCCAAGGGTGAGGTATGGGAGCACCAAGGAAGTCTATGGGTCTCAAGACACAGAGCTGTCTCTGGCGACACAGACACAACAACTCACAGGAGAAAGGTGGAATATGAAAGTAAATACAAGGAAATGATAGTACAAGGGTCAAAATACCAAATGAAAATGAAAAGACAGAGAAAAGAAAAAAAATGCAAGAATGACTACAATTAGCTCTAGATCACTCCTGCCTCAACCTAATTATGTGGTGGCCTCCTCAGCCCTCTTCTTTCACTATCAAATAAGATCATCTTTCATTATCTTCCTTGGATTTCCTTCTCTAGACTAACAGAATGGCCCAGAGTTTCCCCCATAACATTGAAGTGGCACCCACTTAGAATCCTAACAAACATGTGGATAAACACGTTCCCCTAAACCTAGAAGTAAGAAATAAGCAGATCAATGCTGCTGCTTGGAGTCTACTCAGTAGGCTTCTAATCTATACTGTAGCTGTAGGTTTTATTCTTCTAACAACACAGACAGAAAGGAGACATCATTTCTGGCTGGGGTGAACCACAAAAAGAGCATAGAAATGTAGAAAAGGTAATGAATGGGCTGAGGGTTTTGGTACAGACTTTAGCAAGTGAAGTCCTAGCCCTATAAATCAAATGGATGATCTGCCATGGGTGCCATATATCCTTGGAATGAGCCCAGGGGGAAAAACTCACACTCAAGGGGGAGAAAAAAACAATGCAGACAAAACATACACACTGACACAGCAGCAGCAGTGAAGGATGCTAATGTGAGGCAGCAGGCAGGGTGTTGGTCACCACAGTCCTGGTCAGGATGAAGGAGGCCACAGCCCAGAGGGAGCTATAGAGGAATAAGGCATACCTACTGGAAGCCCTTTAGTGACAAGATACTGGGTCAAGACCAGGGATTCCCAGAGGTTGGTAGATCAATGCTTCCAAAGCAACTGGCTTCTGGGTTCCAGCTGTGCCCTGGGGAAGACGATGATGGGGCCAGCTGTGCCAGACACTTGAAGTGACCACTTTTAACTGCATGCAAACGGGACCGTGAGAGTTCCCATTAGAGAAGAAGAGCCTAAAGCCAGGGTAAGCTTCCAAGATGAGATTTGTGATGCGATTTTTTTTCTCCATTCAAAAACCCGTGAGTGATTAGCAGAGACTCAATGATTGACCCTTTTAAGTAAATTCAACCCCAAGTTCAGTGCTTCTCAACCCTGATGTCACACTGCACTCACCGAGGGATATTTTTGGACAGTTTCCCAGAGATTGTCCCAGTTCCATGTTATTAGAATCTCTGGGGGTGAATCCAGGCATCTATTTGTTTAAAAGTTCCCCAGAAGTCCCCTGTGCATTAGGGCTAAGGGTCCCTGCCCATAGCCAGAGAAGGTCCTGTCTTTAGGGAGCTTCCACCGTGGGTTATAAAAATCGTAACTCTCTGGACAGAGGCAGGGAGGGAGCACTCATCCCAGTTGGTAAGGAAGGAATGGGGTCTAATGGTCCCTGAGATACTCACGGTGTGTCTGTATACAGAACAGCTGTCTCCCCTGGAGAGGCGTGTAGGGCAGCCAGCACTTAGATGCCAGGCCTTCTACAGTTTGTCACAACAGCAACAGCCTCGAGAAACGCCCAGCCCCACACTCCTGACACCACAGGAATCTCTCTGGGTCTCTGCAGGCACCCCTTCACAGTGCACAAAGTGGATTCGGGCTTTGTTTCTTTTCTAAAGGAGGTAAGTATTAAGAATACAATGGTCTCCTTACATAATGTCTTGCTTATCTATCTGAGTGAAACTACACTAAAAATCCCTTAAGGGCAAGAACCCTATTTTTAGATCTCAGTGTCTATAGTAGATTGTAGCAGGTTCCCCACATGCACTTGTAAAGCAGATGTAACTATTAACTAATTAAATAATGACTATCTGATTTGTACATTTCCCCTCATGCTATCTAACGGGCATGAACTGCTTACCAGTGTGGATAGGAGGAAGAAAAAACACTCCTAATATGCTTGCCAAAATGTCTGCGGAGTGACTTACATTGTAAAACAACCCTGAAGGGTGATGAAAATCTAAAGAAAATGATGGTTTGGTTATTAAAGTTGAATTATACAAAACTGCCATCATATTTCTTCATGAATATACCTACGAATATGCTTAATAATATTTTAAAAGCTATTTTCATCTTCTTTTAAATGTGTTGCAAATTAAAAACCACAATCCCCTGCCTTTCCCACTGCTGGGAGCTTGTATGTCAGGTCAGCTTTCGCAACCTAAAGCAGCTATTATTAGCAAAGGGTGTGAGGCTATTTTTTGACATTTTATTAATAATATATTGTGTTTACACAGCAGCTTTCTCCTCAGGCACTCCAAGTTCCTCACATCAACTCGCATATGTCTCAGGGGCCACGCTTCAGGCCTGGGTTTTTGTTTTTCTGCTATTTCATAGTTTGGGAGGGGGAGAGGTATGTTTCATCAACACATAGTCAAAGTTGGGGTGTCAAGGGCTAGGCAGCTTGTCCAAAGTCACCCAAGGAGTATGAGGTCCCCACAGATATAGAAGTGAGTTCTCCTGACTCCCTCCCAGCAGCCACTTCCCGTCAGTTAGCCGACCACTGGAAGTCTCTGGCATCCATAGCACATCCTCAAACCTCCACCATCCTGGGACTGGGGTCATCTCCAAGATGCGGCAGAGGTTTGGGTCAGGAGCAAACACAGCTGCTTCTGAATCTGCAAGCACGTGCTGCTTCCTGGGTTGGAGGTTGGGGGTTAGCGGTGAGAGTGATGTTCCATCAGCACACCTGGCCTTCACCTCGAGAGGATCGCCCGGCCGGTAAAGAGGCAGGCACTGAGGAGCCCCGTCACTGGAAGGAATGCAGACTCCCTCTCCCTCCTGCCCAAACTCCAGAGGAGGATATCATTGAGTCGGAAAGAGGTAAATAAACTACTATCCCCTTCAACATAATCCTCCAATCAACCTAGGCTGAAGCTAAATTTAAATTCCTGCAGGACCAGTGGCTGTCCAAGTGTGGACCACAGGTCAGCAGCATCAGGGTCACCTGGCAATTTGTCAGAACAGCAAATTCTGGAGTCCGCCCCAGATCTATGAATCAGAAACGCTGGGGAGGGACCCAGTGATCTGTGTTTTACTGTGTGTGTGTGTGTTTTTTAATATGAAAAATATAGACATTTATTGAAGAAGATACAAGAAACATTGTACATAGGACAATGAAGCCTCAGTCCCCTTCAAAGTAGGCACCTTGGGACCTCACACAGTTCTCCCAATCGCCATTAGCTGCCCCACCATATTTTCCTGAATCTCATCAACAGTCTGAAATCTATTCCCTTTCAAAGGTGATTTTTAGTTTGGGGAAAAGACAGAAGTCACAAGGCACCAAATCTGGGCTGTAGCAAGACCAAATCACCAGGGTGATTTGATGTTTCACCCAAAACTGCACAAGACATAATACTTGAGTGGGCACATTGTCATGATGAAGCTGCCAATCGCCAAGCTGCCCATAGCTTCGGCCTTCTGAGTCATCCAAATAGTTTCCATGGAAGAATTTTCATGCCTAATGCAAAATTTGATGCAGATTCATTGCTCTACTCACTCAGTCATTTTGAATGAGATAACCACACAGTACACAGGCTCACTCAATGGTGTCTACTGCCCCCACTGACCAGTACAGTGAAGTCATCATTGTTCACATTTGTGCGTTCCATCCCACTCTCCTTGGCTGCCAGGTTACATTGATGTCACACAAAGTGTTCTCATTACATTAACAATGGTTGGACTTTTACTGGACATCATATATACGAGTCAAAATGAGAAAATAGTGAAACCCAAGTACCCATCACCGGCTTCAATAATTATTAATGCCTTGCCAATCTTATTTTCTTTTATTTATTAAAAAAAAATTTTTTATTGTTCAAACACATTTGTCTCCATTTTTCCAACACCACTTTCCCCTGCCCCATGTTTTACTGGGTTGTAATAAGCTCTTCACACACTCGAGTTTAAGTCTCTATTAGTCTTGCCATAGACACATTTAACGGCCGAAAGAAGACTTATAAAATATAAAGAAATGGTTAAAGCCTCTGGTACCTTTTCTTTTCCTTCTGCTAAAGACTGCAAATTGCTAATTGGGTACAGCATTTTAAATCTATGAATAACCTTGAAAATAAGCATTAATTTTTGCCTCTGAAATTATAAGAGAAAACCTATTGAGAGATACTCTAGCATCCAAAATGATGTAAGGTTGAAAGTTTGATCCCTTGTCAATTGTAGGTTTAAAGGCCTGTGGTTCACATTAATAAAGCCTGAGTCTTATCAGACCAATTCTAACTTTTTTTCCAAAGAGAAGTTTCTTCTAATCATCCCCTAATTTTTACAAGATCTAAAACACAGTAGTCCTGGCAATTAACCAACTTAGTCTACAGCTTAAAGTGTAAATGTTTTATTTATCACTGTTTACCCTATTCTCCAAAGCACTTACAGTATCGGACATTGTCAAGTGTAAAATAATGAAAAATAAAAGACAGTCAAATGGTAAGCATACACAGTACTTACAAATGTACAATTTCTAATGCTGTTTTATTCTAGCTAGGTCCTGTTTCTCTCCGTTCAGTCTACCATTTTAAATAAAGCAACAAACAAAATCAGCATGGAGGCAGGATAAAGGAAAGGAGGACTTGAGCAAAGAAGGCTAATGAACCATTTCTCCTTCTCTATAATGACTATGCCAAAAAGTCACCATTTTTTCCTCAAGGCTCTTGGCCATCCTCACTCCATTATTACCTCCACTCCTAGGGCAGGAGCTCCCTCCCTCCTCTTCCTATTCTTACTCATCTTACCTCCTTTTCTTGACTTTCCTAGGCTCTCAACCCTTTCTCCCCTCTCCACCCAGGTCCCCATCTCTCTTCTCTGTCTCCAACACCATCCACCTGCTGCACGGTGAACAGATTGCGATGAGGGGGAGGGTGCCTTGGACCAGGGATGGTGCTTAGGCCAGAGCCCTCTGGGCCATACACTCTCTGTGGGAAGATCGTCCATCTCCTCAATATGTAACCATTAAAGTTGCCTCCTTACTCAACATATGACCCTTTGCTTATATCTGTACTAATACACAAGGTGACTAAATGCACCCAAGTGAAATCTCATTTAGATAGGACTTTTATTCTGGTTTCAACTTGAGGGACAAAGGTCAACATAGGGGATTTCTTAAAGAATTAGATTCTAGAGCATACAGTACAACAGAATTCCGAGAGAGAAGGGGAAAAAGAAGGAGAGAGGGAAGCCCGGAAGCTATGCAACCCAACCAGGCAAATGATGTGAGCCAGCAGGCTCTGCTCTAGAAACCTTGCAGGAGGCAGCGTGTCTTTGGAACCTTCCATCAATCAATGCACCATTCCTCTCCCTGCAGTAAACGCCCAACTCCCAAGGTTTATGTACCAAGTCTCACTCTTGTATTCACCTAATGTCAAATAATCCCAGCCACAGCTGGGGTAACTGTATTTTACAGAGGGATTTGAACTTCAGTCACTCACATTTTTTTTAAATTTAGTTTTTAATTAATTTTTTCTATCACCATTTATCCCCCTTATACATTTTCCACCCCCTCCCTCCCCAGCAATCATCACATTGTTCATGTCCATGAGTTCTTTCTCTTTTTTTCTTTGTGGCTACATCCCTCCACTCTCTGTTCCCTCTCCCTACCACCCCCCCAACTCCTCCCACCCCCGCCCAGAGCTGGCAGCCTGCTCTCTATCTATGAGTCTGTCTCTATTTTGCTTGTTAGTTAGCTCACTCACATTTTAAAGTCTACATCCAAGCCCCGATGCTAAGGCAAGTGAAATCTATCCCCAGTCTCCCGAGAGCACAGGTGTGGGATAGGAAACCTGAAAACCATTACAGGACAGTCCTTCCTTATGAATATGAAAACAAGGGACAGGGAACAAGGCTGGAAGGAAGGCCGGCTCTGCAGTGTGACGTTGAAGCTGGGTTTAGAAGAATGGACAGGGGTCACCAAGAAGAGAAATGAGAAGGCTGTGAAGGGCACTCCAGGGAGAGGAGACATTATAGGCAAAAGAGTAAAGACACAGCACTGTGGGGCCCTGCTTCAGGGGAAATTCAAAGTGGAGATGCTGTTCTTGGGGCATTTGGCCTAAGAGGACCAGCAATGCAAGGGCCTCACAGAGAAGGGCACTCTGTGTCCTGGAAGCCCCCTCAGGATGGTGGGTACAACCCATGTGATAAGCACAATGGATCTTAGTGTGTGGACCAGCATGTTGTATTTAATAGTTAATGTATTTTAATGTAAATGAGAAAAACCTGATTATCACCCCAAGTCTGCAAGAATATTATTGCCTAGGGAAAAAAATAAGTTTGCTCATACTTAAATAAATAAGTAAATAGCAGCACAGGTGGCACATGGGGCAAAAATCATCAAGGTGGAACCTGTGTCCAAGGCTGAGGAAGCCTGAAGTGGTGGCAGGAGTTCACGAAGGCCTTTAAGCAGAGAAGGCCCGTGATGTGATCAGAGCTTTACCCAGAGCCTCTGACTGGGGTTGGGGTTTGCCAGGGCTGAAGGGAAAGAAACTAGAGGTAGGGGAACCAGCTGGGAGACACGTGAGTAGCCAAGAAAACACACAGATGACTTCTTGCATAGAAGTTGTGACCGCTGAGGGGAATTAAAAGGGAAAGACCCTGGGAAGGAAGCGTCGGTGGAACTGGGTAACCAACTGGCTATGTACAGCAGAGAAGGATGCAAGGACACCCTCAGTTTGGAGAGAGGCAAAAGGGAGGCAGTGGTGGCACACGCAAGAGCAGGCGATGTGAGGCTAGAGTGGGGACCTGGTGGCGAGTCAGCTTCAGGACTTGCTAAGCTTCAAGAGGAAGGTCCAGACAGCCAGACACATTGAGCTTAGCTAAAGAGGCATGTCTGTAGCCTGGGCTTCCGCGGCCATTTTCCTGAGGTCTCCAGGTTTCACAATGTTGTTTCTGGGGTGTGGAGATGGAAGAGAAACACACATGGACACCCCATCTCACGCTCACCAGGACCTACCCAGTATCTCTACTTCCAGAGACCCAGCAAGGGGAATGCATGCTGAGACTCACACCCTAAGCTCTTTCAGCCAATCAGAAAACACTTATCGATGCCTAAAGTGTTGTGGGGCAAGGATTCAGAGGTGAACAAGAAAATGGACAACAGCCTGCTCTCGTGGAGCTTACCGGAGGAGAAACAGACAATAAGTATCTGAACAAATAATCACATTATGCATAGAAACAAAGCAGAATACAGGAGAATAATGAGGGTGTCATTTTATATACAATAGTCACACTTTTAATGAGGCGACATTTGTCCACAGATCTAAGAGATGGGAAGGTGAGCTGCATAGCTCCCTGGAGAACAGCACTCCGGACTGAGGGCGCGGAGTGCAAAGGCTGCCTTGCGGGAGGGAACCGGCAAGTTCAGTGAGCAGCGATGAAGGCAGTGTGGCTGGGTCCAGCGGCCGTGCAGGGCCTTCAGGGCATGCTGAGTACCTGGGCTTTTACCCTGAATAGGATGGGAAACCAACAAAAGACTGAGCAGAGAAATGACTAGCATTTAAATAGGAACACTCTAGCTGTTCTGCTGAGAGCAGCCCATTGGGGAGGTAACCACAATGATCCCAGGAAGAGAGGGTGCTAGAGAGGGCGAGAGAAAGGGGGGGAGGGAGGGCTGCTTTCTACCAGTTCCCGTCAGATCCAAGGCAGATTTGCTTTTATTTGCTACTTGGACCTAGTGAAGTAAGAAATGGACTAGTAGGTCTTAGAAAGATTTTAGAAACAGTTTCAGGGTGAACATCTGTTTCTCAGGAGAATAAAAACACTCAGAAAGCATTACTTTAACAAACTGGTCACTCAATGTATTTTCAATGTCAGGTCAATTATCTGTGTATCGATTTCAATTTTTTCTTAAATAGTTACTGGATGTACATGTCTATGCATAGAATATATTCAGGCAAATACCAAAAAGAGTGATAACAGCCTCTGCAGAACATACAAGGGAACACAGACCTGCTTATCCCTCTATGCCTTATCATGCTTTTTGCATTTTTTAAAACAAGGTGCATGTACAACCTGTGAAAATAAAGAAACACTACATCAACATGGACACTGAGGGAGATTTACTAAAGGTCTACCAGATGCCAATAAACCTGCTATGCAATAGATACAATGACAAATAAGATACAGTCCTTTTCTTCAAAGAGTAGAGAGATGGGGCATCTAAATCAAATTGGAATCTTCTAGAGAAGTTGAGATTTGAGTTGACTTTGAAAGGACCAAAACAACTAAGCTTGGTGAGGAGCAGTGAGAGCATGTTTCAGGGAAGTTGTGTGCAAAAGTCTGTCAGAATTCATTCACTCAGCACATTTCACAGCAAACCTCCTCTATGTCAGTCACTGCTCTAGGGAACAAATCATGCAGGTCTATGGGGTTAGAACTTTCCAGGCAGGGGGAGGAGGAGCAAGGCTCTGAGGCACAGGTTTGCCTGACTTGACCGAAGAACATCAAGACAGCCAGTGGGACAAGAAGGAGTGAGGAAGGAGGAAAATGGTGGAGGTGAAGTCAGAGGTGAGGATCTTGTCAAGTCTTACAGCCATGGTAAGGAGTCAGGCATCTCCAAAGATGGGAAGCCACTGCAGGATCTGACTTGGGAATGACATGATGTGACATGTCTTAACCAGGTGGCTGCCACTCAGCAAAGGCAGGAGCAGGGAGGACAATTAGGAGGCTGTTGCAAGACACCGGTGGGAAAATCACAAATGAGGGTGTCTTGGATCAGGGCAGCAGCATTGAAGGGGTGGGTCTTTGGATATATTCTGATTTGAAGTTTCACTGTGTTCGGGGATATATTCTGAAAGTACAGCTGACAAGTTTTTCTCACATATAATATGAAACAAACAAAAGTGAAAAATGACTCAAGGGTTTTGACCTGAGAAAAGTGAAGGATGGGGTTGTCACTTCCTGAGGTGGGGAAGAACTGCAGGGGAAGCAGAGAAGCAGGGCGCTGGGGTGGGGGGTGGCATGCAGATCAGGAGTTCAGTTTTAGACACGCTAATATGTGGCATCTGTTAGGCATTAAAGTTGAGGTGCTAAGAAGGCAGATGGAGATAGGAATTTAGCTTCAGAGAAAAGTTCAAGTGGGGACATAAATTAGGAGTCAACGGCACATAGATTGTATTTAAAGCCTTGAAAGTGGACAAAATCATTTTAAGAAATCACACGTGCCTTAGTAAGGCTGGAGTGAAGGCACTGGTTCTGTGAGGGACCCTGACTGGGGAGCTGGGCAGAAAGGTGGGCGAGGGCCAACTCTGACGAGCCTCGTATGCTAAGTTGTAAAACCCTCTTACGAGCACCATGCAGAGCCCCTGACAGCTTTGAAAATGATGCAGTAAGATAATCAGATTTGTATCTTCAACAGCTGACTCAGGCAATATCTGTTGTGAATATCTGCTGGTCCTGACCTCCATCCACTCCTGCTTTCATTAGTGATGAAGCTCAATTCTCCCTTCAGGCCCCACTCTCCTCAGAAAGAAGGTAGACAGGCATTGCACCCTGCCTTGAACCAAGGCACCTGACCCAAGCTTGGGCTGACCAGAGATTCTTTCCCTGAAAAGAATGAATGAAACCAGAGATATGACTTATCCCACAGTAGGGATGGCTAGAAGGCCGCGCTCAGCTCTGACTGTGGACCAGAGTGGTTAGCCAATGTCCCTTGGGGTAGCTGGGCTTCCCACATGATGGCTTCCTCAAGAGCAAGCATTCCAGGAGGATCAGGGAAAAGCAGCCAAGCCCTGAAAATCATGCAGCGCCCTGCCAGAGCATTCTGTTGGTTATGAGTGATTCATAAGACTAAGATGAAAGGAGAGAGGAAAGAGATGCTATTTCTTGATGGGGAAGCAACAGGGTGACATTGGAAAAGAGCACCTGGGAGGAAAGTTATTGCTGTGGTCATCCTCAGAAAATACGATCTGCCATAGTGATGAAGAGGCTCAAGACCTCCATCAACTAGGTCAGCAAACCCTTTGTTTCCGGATCAAAGTAGTTCATACCCTGAGCTGGGTTCTGTGCTGCAGTGGACAAGGGATATCACAGGAAAATGAGGAGGCCAATCCCCAGTAGGCTTGTGGTAGATTGCACCACTGTTCACAACAATTTAACCTCAATTTATACATTTCTATCTTTGTTAGGTACTAGAGGAAGTAAACATTCTGCCCACCATCAGGCTTGGTAGTGTGACTTGCTTGTGCCAGTAGTATGGGAGTGGAGATGACACCACACACACACGAGCAGAAGTTCTGCATGGTTGGCTTGGCCTCATTTCTGTCCTGTACCACAGGAACCATGATCCGCAGAGAGGAGCTATTCCATTAGTCCAAGACCTGGAATAAGAATTCATGTGGCACCACAAGGCCACTGCCAAACATCAGCTTAAGCGGAAAATGACAGAGAAATTAATGTTTGTAGTGTAAATCACTGAGATTTTGGGGATGTTTGTTACTGCAGCAAACATGACAGATACAAGGTTCTTGAAAGATAAATACCTTATGGCAGTGGCAGCAAAAGGATGTCTCAAAAAAGCAGCACCTGGAACAGGAGCAGGGAGTTGCCTGTTTGAGGACCATGGTGGAACACCTGTGTGATGGCAGCTTTATTGTGGAAAAGAGGAATCAGCCAGTTTTAATCCAGCCAGAAAATCAGGCAATTCCAATGTCACAGATATGTATAGAAAACTATTTCTTGAATGAATGTTCTTACCAAATTTAAAAAAAAAAAAAAGCAGAGTAGATGCCTCCCGTGATCTCTGGAACTGCCACCCATGTTGGAGGCATCAGGCACCAACTCAGCTGCCTGTCTCTGTGGGAAACAAAATGCTCTGCACCTTCAGGACACATGCTATCAGCATGACTTAGTTAATTGATTCTTTTCTTTCTTTTCATTCCTACAAAAATACTCTATCATTTCCTTGGTAACCCCCCCTTCGGTGTTCCTAACCTACTTGATTATAGTATTTAACATAATTGGTTTAAATTGTCCCTTCTCTTTGATCCACTTCTGGGAATCTATCCCCCCAAAAAGAGCTTTTTGCAGAAGAATGTTCTCAGCAGCATTAATTATACTTAAAAGTGGGGAAGTTAAACACGCCACAAAAGGAGTGTGTAAGTTTATAACAGTGATACATCAATTTAGTACACTATTGGGTGCCATTTAAAATTGATTTTGCCAATAACATAAAAGTGTCAGATAAAATAAAAAAGTGAAAAAGCAGGGTATATCATTGTATGTATACAGGTTTAAAATACGTAAAAACAAATCCAAAACCAGGGAAACATTTTTGGCAGGAAATACAAAAAATTAACAATGGTGAGAAGATGAAATTTCCTTCTACTTTTCTCTGTGTTATACTTTTACAATGGAAAGAAAGTTTCCAAAAATGCCTCCTCTAACTACATCACTTTTGACCTTTTATTGTATCCTCATATGATATCAAATGCTAGTCTCTGTCCAGTATCAAACTTGATGGCACAAATCAGTCAGGCTTTTAGTGAGCATCTACCATAGGTCCTGCACAGAGGGGTCTCGTGTGTATGGTGCACCCTTTGGTGGGTTACAGCTCTGGTGCTGGACTAATACAGAAGCTTCCACTATGTTCAACTGTTCATGCCTCCTTCTCTAAGATGCAGTTCACTTATAACTAAAATGGGAATAATAAAAATGCTACTTCCCTTTCAAAATTAATGTGAACGTAAATAAGGCGATGGATAAAATGCCACATGTCACCAATAGGATATTGTTTGTAAAATTCTAAAGATAACATTTCTAATTTAATCTTATTGCATTTCCTCGCATAACGGAATCCCGGTGAGACCCACCATTTAGCGCTCACCTACATCAAGCAGAATCCTAGAGTTATGAATCCTCTGGGGCAAACACCCCTTGGCATGTGGGTGAGGTTTGTGACTTACAGAGAACTTCCACGGACTTCTCATCAGTGCTGCTGCCTGACAAGTTAGAAGGGCTGAGAAATGGGGACACTGGGAAGCAGAGGGATCCAGGGAGAGAAGAGGCCAGGATCTGCCCAGGGCTACAAAGCCAGTCAGTAGTTGAGTTGGGGCTCAAATCCTAATCTGAACTTTGAAACAGAGACAAGCTAGACTTTTCTTTATCTGAGTGTCTGTGAATTTTAACACACAAATTTCGCATACAGTTTTGTATACAAAAAACTTCAACATAAACAGCAGTATTGTTGGAGTTGGGGTGGGACTCAGGAGTCTTAGATTCTAGATCTATCCTTGTCGTTAACTTGGAGAAGAATAGGGAACTAGTAAGACTTCTTAGGCGTCATTTTCAGCTGTTGAAAAGTTAGCAAATTTGACTTCAGCACCAAGGTCCTGATACTTGAAAATTCTAGTCTAAATGTAGCATTGGGAAGGAATCCTGACTCATTAAAGATTTTTATTTTAAATTAACAGGTTTGAGGCACAGATTTATTTGCAAAACCAAAATGTAAGAACTGAACAGTAGGTATTGTTTATCTACTGCAAGTTAGGAATAAAATAGGAGTTTCTTACCGAGCAATATACAAATAAAGGGCTTCCTCTTCTATATTACTACAGAGCTGTCAGACAGCAAGATTCACCATGTTTTTGGCTGGATTTTACTTATTCCTGCAACTTCTCTGTGACCTACACACTCTGCTATTTTAAAGAGTGACATTTCTCAGAGTCAGAGATAAGAAAATAGAGAATACAGAAAGAGAGCATTTTAAAAGACAAATGTTTTTCATCCACTGAGTTGGGCAGCTAGCTTTCTAAACAGAAGAATGGTTTTAAATAATTTTGCAGAGTATTGGTACACTGCAGCCTCACTGTGTAACTTGGGAAGTGTTCATTAATGATTAATTCTAAAAGCCTTCACCGGAAGAACTGGTTCCTAAAAATTCTAGAACTTTAAATTATACTGTTATTTATGATTAGACTCAAAAATGCTAAGATTCCCCTATAAAGTACAGATCTGCCATTGATTTGGTCCCTAAATCAGTAGTGCAAGCTAAAATTGTCAGTCACACAATCACGAGAGAGACATGCTGGTGCCGATACATTCGCTATCATCCTGCCCATTTTAGGGAAGGAGAAATTAAGAAATTTAAGTGTGATTTCATGCTCAGCAGAACCACCTATGAGGCTTCAAGAACTCAGAACTGGACTACACCTTGACGTTTCTGCTCCTATAATCTGCAGTATGGTGTAGACAAGTGGTATTTGTTAGTTTTCTTTTACTTTCATGAAGCTCTCCAGGTGTGTGATGAAGCAAGAGGCTTAGGAACTTTTGTTCAAAAGAAGAAGTGTGACTTTAAGTCAGTGGTTCCCACTCAGGGTGATTTTGCCCTCCCCCGGGTGGACAGGGAGACGTTTGGCAATGTCTGGAGATATTTTTCTATTGTCTCAACTTTGGAAAGTACTACTGGCATCTTGTGGGTAGAAAAGAGGGATGCTGATAAACATGCTACAATGCACAGGACGGTCCTCCACCACAAAGAATTATCTCATCCAAAATGTCAGCTACGCCAAGGCTGAGAAACCCTACTCTGAGTCATTTTTTAGCATGTGACTTTTTCTTGGTGTTGCCCAGAGGATAGACATCAGGTCCCCATGTTCATCAGCTGGGGTCAACCCACAGAGCCAAAAGGACCAAACTGGGTAACACATGTTGGACTGATGGGAAACAGCTTTGAAAGAACAGTGATGAATTCACAGAAAGGCCACCATAATCTCTGTGCTCAAAGGATGAACAAAAACTTCACTTAGGAAGAACATACCAATAATCACGACACTGTAGGCACATCAGACAGCAGACCTGCTCCTTTAGACCTTGAGGACCAGCCCTGCCTGCCAAACAGCCACGCACTGCCTACCCTGTCCCCTTTACTCCTCACAGCTGCCCCATAAGACAGATATTTTTGACTGCCTTGAGCAGCTGAAACCAAGGTTCAAAGAGCCTAACAAACGTCTTTAAGGCTGCCAAGCCTGGCTACAGACCCAGCCTGTCTGTGTCACCAGAAGCCCATGCTCTAGCCACGCATCATCCTGCTCCTCATCTCATGCTGTGTCTTTGTCCAAAGCATGATCCGAGGTATCTCACATACCTTACATTCCACAGTCCCACTTGGACCTGTAGGAAATTTCTAGACAGCGATGGGCTCAGGCTTTGGGGTCTTTTTAAAAATTTTTTTTTTACCTTTAGTGTATTTTTTCCATTACTATTTAGTCTCCTTTCACCCTTTTACCCCCAGCAATCACCACACTGTTGTCCATGTCCAGGATTCCTTTTTCCTTTTTGCTCAATCCCTCCACCCCTCCCCCTCACCCCATTAGCTGTCATCCTGCTTTATAAGCCTCACTGATGATTCCGGAGCACCTGCAGTCTGAGGCCCAAGCACTGTACTCTGATGACCTTTGTTTGCCCTAATATATTACCAAGGCCAACAGCCAGGTTTGTTTCCTCCAGGGCCAGAGACAGAGACAGGCTCTGCTACAGGAAACATAAACATTCCCCTAAACAAAACAAAACAAAAGAAAACAAAATGTCGGCTCAACTGACCAATGAGAAGAAAAGCATTTGAATGTGTGTTCCTTTATTTGGGGAAGCCAGTTCCTAAAGACGGAAATGAAATTCACCTAAGCAGGTTAGTCTCATACACGAATAGTGTTTCAATTGTCAACACACTAGGGCTTCACGGGTGTGTGGATTGGGTAATTTGGGCCCCAAAGTCCCATAACCAGAAATTATGAGGGCACATTTGCCAATAATCCACTTGTGCCTGTGTTGGAGGCCTCATATCTAACAGAGACTTTACCAACTGTGGTCTTTATTTTGCCAACAACAGAATCAACCTCGTAGGAACAGGCTGCCAGCCACATGGGGCAAATAATTATGGGAGTAATAAAGAGAGTCATTTATTATTCCCACCATAATTATTCTAATGGCTTATCTGAGACTTACCCCAGTTTGCTCTAATTTGTCTGCTCAATGATTTTGAATTAAAGTAACCTGCAACTGCTTTTCTTAAACAAAGGGAAAAGAAAGATCGAATTCCATAGATGTTGAAAGAAAAATGCCGCGAGGCTCTGCGCAGTCCTTGCCGTGCCCATTCCCTTCCTAATTACCAGGCCGCTGGCTTCCTGACAGATGGGAAAGAGTGACACCGCTTCTAACAGGGCTGTGTAATGAGGCCCCGGGTCATTACAACTGGACACTCAGTCTGAACCGTTAATGTCAAAGGTGGTTCAACCAAATTAGAGAATTAGGGTCTGTGGATAATGTCTGACGTATGTATACCCAGTAATTTTATTAACTATTAACATGCTTTGTGTAAGAAAGGCTTCCAATTGAAAACCATGACAGAGACACGCAATTTGCACCCCTCACTGATTTCACAGCTTGTCTGTGAGTGTGTAAATAGGGGCTGGAGTGTGTGTGCTATCACTGAACTGCTAAGACACCTCAGAATAAAAACATCACCAGCCAGTCAAGTAAGAGAATTATTCATGGGCTCGTTAAAAGGTCATACGCCAAAAACTTCATTCAACATAAAGGAGCTGAGGTGTGGTGGTCTATTTTTTTTTAAATTCAGAGATGACTAAAAATGGGGACCAGCAAAATTTCACTTAGAAATAAAGCTATCATTGATGCCTTTCAAAATCCACTGTGGAGATAATTGTTAGGGCACTTCTTTGCCCCACCCTAAAGCCCCCAACTTCTCAGGCACCTACTGCTTTATCTCCATCCTGCCACCTTTTTCTGCCTTAGGCAAAGGAGCTGATATTTAATTCATCCTGGTATGATGAATCCTTTAGTCATTGTGTGGCCTCTTCCAGGCACAGGCTCAGTGTAGATAAATGGTTTTGCTCCCGTTCAAAAGAAAAAAGGTTCCATTAAACAGAAAAATGTAAAAAAGAGAGGAGGGGTCCTTAAGTTCAGTCTTAGTAAGTCATGTTACCTCGGTGGTTTTGACCAGGGGGAGATATTACCCCCACCATCACCCTGGGAGACATTTGGTGCTGTCTGGAGACATTTTTTTTGCCACAACTGGGAGGGTGGCTGTTATATATCTATTAGGTAGAGGCCAGGGATGCTGCTAAATAAACATTCTACAATGCACAAGAGTTCCACAGCAAAGAATTACCCAGCCCAAAATGTCAATTGATAGTCTGTTCTACTCCAATAGGTAGAGGCTTGCAGCCCAAAGTGTGGCTCATGGGCCAGTGCTGACATGACCCGGGAGCTCATTAGTATCTCAGGGCCCTCCGCAAACCTCTAGAACCAGAATCTGCATTTTCACCTCCCAAAGTGATTTGTAGGTGCATTAAACATTGAGCCACACTTGCTTAGAACAGTGGCTCTCTGTTGGCTCTCGAAGTTCACTGCTCACTGAAATCACCTGGGTGGCTTGATGCTTGGGACCCCGGGTCAGACATCCAAGTGCAGTTAATCTGGAGAGTGGCCTAGGAATCAAGTGATTTCAGAGCACAGCCAAGTGTAAGAACCACTGTCTTCAAAAACATTAAAGCAATGCTATTCAAAGTGTGGTCCCCAGACCAGCAGCATCAGCATCACCTGGGAATGTGTTAGAAATGCAAATCCTCAGCCTCATCCCATCCCTCCTGATCAAACACTCTGGGATGGGCCCAGAAGTGTGTGCTTTAACAAGTCCTCAGGGGATTCGAGGCCGTAGCCTGAGCAACACTGCCTTACATGATGTGCTACCTAGCATTTTCAAGCCATCTAGCATTTTCTAGCCATCTAGCATTTTCTCATCACTTGGAACTATATTATAGCATTCCTCCATGCATTATAAAATCAGTTGCTAGGCAGCACACGAAGGCCCTGGTTTCCTTTGTCGTGACTTGTGTTTCGTGAAAGTGTGCCCAGGGGAATGGATGGCCTGGTTTGCTTTTGAGACTGACCTTTGGGTTAAAGGTACAAGTACATGCAGTTTGAAACTACTCAAAGGAACTTTGACTTCCAAGTCTGTGTTTGAGGAAGGACCTACTGAAACTGAAAAAGCCCCTTACCCTGTCCCACGCACCTAACAGCAAAATGGACACCACTTATAAACTGCTGCAGAACCTGCCCTTGGCACCTGGCCAGACGTCACGGGGCATCTCCCCTATTCAACCTCCCACACCAGAGGTGGAGGGTGCATGGTGTCCAAAAAAGCTTCCCTAAGTGGCGTGTGTCTTTCAGGAGAGTGAGGTTAAAGTAAGTGGAGTGAGGAGGCAACAGGAAGGTAAATGGAATAAGAGCCAGACAGCAGGAGTGATGCAGGCATTTTAGACACACAACAATTTGTCCTGGGAAGGGGTTCCTGCAGAGGGAAGAGAACAAGCTGGAGAGACAGTTCGGGCCATGTTGTCCCAGGGGTGACAGCCTCCGGTGCCAACCACATTTCTGGGCTTGATTTCAAAGCAAGATTTGCTCAGCCCACAATAGGTCAGAAAACATGGTAACATTCACTGTACACTGAATGCTATCTTTTCTGAAGTTTACAGGGTGGAAGAAAGGCGTTTTGCCCACTTAATAAAAGAAAAGGATAGGGACAGTTCCAGGTACATTTAGCATGAAAACACACCTCTATTAAACCAGTCAAAATTTGTAAAATATTTTAAATAAATAGTTATCTGCATGAAAAGTCTCTCAGGGAGGAGCTGAATTAAAATCCACTCTATAACTATGCCAGACAAATCGTCTGCCTGATATAAGCCTTTATTTAACTAACAAAGTCTCTCTATCTCGGTTGGCTCCTTCTAAAATCAAAACTAATGCTATTTGACACACAGCAGTGAAAACAGCTCCGCAATGCCATTAAAAAAAAAAAAAGCAATTAAATAAAATCAATTAATTAAAAAGCAAATTTTAAAAATCAAGAGTTTTTTAGTGATAGATAAATGCTCGCTGTAGGAAGTTAAGTGGGGGAGAAAGTGGGATGTACGACAAAACACACTGCATCAACTCAGTTTTATCAAAATGCCCGTAAACCTCTCCATATGCATAAAAGAGATAAATGAAAAGTTAGTCATTTTCTCTGGATGGTAGGATAAGGGATGACTTTTATTTTTATACTTCGAGATTTTTTCAATTACAAAAAGTCAGAAAACTTTTTTTTTTACAATTGGTTTTCAAAAATCATAAAAAGGTAAGTTACAAATATCCAAGCAGGGCTGAAGGGTCACCAGTCAGGGTTACAACAGAAATATAATTGGGACAATTGCTACGCGGGGGAAGAAAGAGCATCGGGACTCCAAGGCCACTACCATCAATCCAGCGGCCCTTCCAGGCCTTCACAGGAAAATTGCAATCATCCAGATTAGGAAGCCCCATTCCCCTATTTGGATCCCAAACCAAGAGTAAGGCTGGCCTCAGATAAAACCGAGAGACATGTAGGGGGCTGGAGAGGGGCGGCCCCTGCTCTTCCCCCAGCACGTTCACTCTGCAAATGGCCCAGAGCAGCTCATCCAGAGCTGTGGATGCCTCTCATGCCGCTCTCTAAGAGAGAGTGAGGAGAAAAAACATTGACTTCCCAACCTGAAATGGGCCCCAGTGATTTTTTTTTTTTAAGTCTTTCTCAATAAATCTACCCAAATCAATTTTATTCTGTAAGAAAAAAACCTGAATTACTAGTTTAAAGCCTTCTCTTTAATTCAATAACATATGCCTTCTTTGGCTCTAAATCTAATAGCTTCAGCTTCCCTCTGAAATTGGAAGGAGAATAAATCAAAGTAATTATTTCTGGAGAGTATCTAACGTGCAAACGTATTTTCTCCCACAATGAAATTTCCAGTACACACACACATCACCCTTCTTTTGAAATGGGCCAATCAAATGTTAGACAGTTTAGAATCCAAAAAGAAACTGATTTACATACATTTCTACATTTCCTCAACTATGTCTTGAATCTTTCTGGCTTGAGCCCCAGCAACATTTATCAGCTTATATCACAGTCTGGTTTTGATGTAGAGAAGGGAGTAAGGAGGTTTTATATTTGCTCAGCTTTGTCATTTAAAATACCTCTTTGAAAAGGCCACTGAAATATGTACTTTGGCTAATATCCTAAACCTATCCTCATAGACTTTCTCTTGCAGGTGTCTGCTTCCCTGGGGGTGAATGGGCAGGAAGAGGCAGTGGCTAGTAGCCAACCACAGTGAAGGAGGTGCACCCAGACCTCCTGCCCAAAAAACAGACAACAAACACCAAGTACTGTGCAATTCTCTTCCCAGTCAGGCCAGTCTTCCTGGACAGTCACAGGGATTGGGTATACCAACACACGCAGAGAGTCATTTCATTCTTCCAAGACCTTTCATCAGCCATATTTTCCTCCCTAAGCTCCTGTGCTTTTAATAGGGTATGATACTTGCAAAATGTAGATTTGATAATAAGGACGGAACATGTATTTGATCTTGAACGTGCTTGGCACTGCCTCCAATAATCAGATTTCTGGAAATGCAAAATCACAGTTAATTACGCAAAGGGCAGGCCCAGCTTTGTGTAGTCTATTGTTTGTGAGCCTGTCCCTGGCTTTAGTTACTCATGATATTCAGGAAAGCAATCTCATACAGACCTGCAGCTGTGCCCACACAGTGACGGGCGCTAGGGGAATACTGCCGGCTTGATGTGCATATAAACTAGGTGGGCTTACCGTTTCCTGCATATGTTCCTCATTCTCCCCTGCATTTGTGGCTGGCAGCATTTCCAACCACAAAGGCCACCTCATGAACAACGCAGATTACAGATGAGTGGCAAAAAAAAGCCCCACCATACTTGGGGACTGACGGGTCTCCTGTGTAAGGCACACTCTTGCCCACAAACCAGCTTTCACCCTCATTCAGAATACAAATCGAGCTGGGATGCATGAATGGATTTTTAAAATCACTGTTTAGTTGCCTGTTATTAAAGAAAAAAGTACCAACTATTTCAAACACGGGGCCTAACAGGAATACAGAAAGAGGTGTACATAGATTCATGCACAAGCAGTAAAAGGCATGACCGCTTAAAACAGCAAAAGCTGGAACAACTCACATTTCCTAACTGGAAACTATAAAGTAAATCATCCTCCAGCCAATAGCAGAACTCCATGAAGCCCTTAAAATGAGTGGATTAGCTATATAGACAGGAGACTTAAAAATGTCCTTGGTTCAGTGTTAGGAGAAAGAAGCAGGATCCAGAATGACATGTACAGAAAGATCCTTATTTTCATTTACACCTAGTCATGTGTGTACATTTGTGTGTAAAAAGCATATGGGTGTGTATTATATTTTATTTACACAGAAAATATTCTGGAAGCACATACACCAAACTATTACTATGATTATCTTCTACGGGGGTGGGGTGGGGAGAGGAAAGGATGAAAACAAGTACGAATGAGAGAAAACTTTCACTTTAAAACTTCTGTTAATCTAAATGTACTTGTTCTGCAAATACATTTTCTGACCCTTAAACATCAGGCTGGTGTGGGCCTTTGTTTGCACAGATCCCCTGGCCCAGGAATGCTCCAGGCTCCTTCCTCCCATCCAAAGGACCAGAGCTAGGACCCTGACCCCCAACCTCAGAGGAGCCCTCCTCACGTTGTCCCACTGCCCTGGCTTATTTCCTTCGCAGCTCTCCCTTCTCCCTGCAACCACACTGGTGCTGGCCTCTTAGGTCCATGAGAACAGGCATTGGCTTCTCTCTTGCTGTCCAGTGCCTGGAAGAGTACCTGGCGAATAGTGGGTTCTCAATAACTCATTGTGGAACCAATGAATACCTGAAAGAATCAGGTGTTAGAAAATTTCCATCTCCTGATAGAAATCTGATCAGTAAAACTGGACTTTTTCCAAACAAATACGACCTTCTCACATATGAAACAAAATGAACACTAGATCGACAGAACAAGTACCTGATTAGAAACCAGATGCCGATCATCATTCGACATCCAGAAATGCAAATTATAGATGATTCAAAATAAGGATGAAATCTAGATTCTCTGATATTTCACGGAAGTCCCTCAAGATTTATTGATCCCTAAATCCTTACTATGTTTGGAAGAGGCAGGAAAGAAGTCTCTCCATGACCCCCTTCTCTGAGCTGTCAACCCAAACAGCCAATGAACCCTGAGGAGGAACTGACATTCAGCCAGGTTGGTTTTCACTGAAGCCAGCAGAAAAGCCTGCTCAAAGTTGGGGTAATGGGAATATTGAGATACAGGGGCCAAAAAATGTCATTTTCTAAACTTCCATCTGTTCTCTCAGACAGGACTTGTCAGCAGACCCGTCACACTGCTACTATTTTTGGAGGGTTCTCAATGTCAGGCTCCAACATCCACTGTCCTATACTAGAAGAACTGCACCTAAGATAACCTGGTTTTCCCATGAGCTCTGCCTCAGTCACCTTGGGAGAGGATGCGAGTTTGAATTTTGATTTGAAAGCAGGTAAGGTCAGTGTACGGTTTGTTTAGAGGACTTCCACACCACCGACAATATTTGCACATGGGTTTTCCACTTAAAAACACAGGCACAAAAAGAGCAAAAGATTTCTCCTCTGAAAAGGCCAACAAACAATTTTTTTGGTGGGTGCTAACCACCACACTAAGTGATCCCGTTGCAGCAACAAACACAATAGCAGATAGAGTAACACAACCACTTTGCCTATTCTCACAGTTGCCCTAGGAAAGCTATAGGGCTGGGAAAGGGGAGGGGGTAACTCTGCCATTTAAAGCCTGGAGCACCTATTGTGCACACACACTGACTCCTCTCAGAGATTTTCCACTCTAGTGGCTTGTATTTAAGAATTTAAGTTATAGGGGGAGGAACAAATAGGAAGTTGCTCATCAATGGGCATAAATTTTCAGTCATACAGAATGAACATGTTCTAAAGACCTGCTGCACAACATTGTGCCCATAAAAACAATTCTGCATTATATACTTACAAATACGTTAAGGTAGGTCTCACATTACATGTTCTTGCTACAATAAAATATTTTAAAAATTAAGAATTTGAGTTCCTCCAGCCATGATGAAGGCATAGGTAGAAATGCTTTGCTTCCTCGCACAACTAGAATAAGGATAACACAGATTTAGAAACAAAAGAACAACCAGAACGGCCAGAAAATGGAACCGTATGGAAGTCCGACAACCAAGGAGTTAAAGAAGAAAACATTCATCCAGACTGGTAGGAGGGGTGAAGACGGGCAGCTAGGGTGGAGAGGGCAGACCAGCAAGGAGGTGGGCTGGGAGGTCCTCCTTGCTGGTCTGTCCTCTCCACCCTGGCTGCCAGTAAGCCAGGAGGAACAACTAGGAAGTGAGACAGACTACATAACCCAGGGTTCCAAGCAGCAAACAAAAGCCTCAAAACCTCTGGCTGTAAAAACCTGTGAGTGTTGTGGTAACAGGAGAAACTCCAAGCCTCACAGGAGAGTTCATTGGAGAGAATGTACACAAACCCACCTACCTGGGAATCAGCACCAGAAAGGCCCAATTTGCTTGGGGGTAGCAGGGGAACTGGCTGAAAGTGGAGCAAAAGCTGAGCAAGAGAAATGTTTCCCTCTCTGACCCTTCCCCCACATACAGCACCACAATGCAGAGATGTGGGTTGCCCCACCCTGGCAAATACCTTAGGCTCCACTTCTTACAATGTAACAAGTGTGCCGAGACAAAGAAATATGGCCCAAATGAAAAAACAGATCAAAACTCCAGAAAAAGAACTAAGCGGTGAGGACATAGCCAACTTATCAGATGCACAGTTCAAAACACTGGTGATGAGGATGCTCACAGAAATGATTAAGTATGGACACAAAATAGAGGAAAACAGGAAGGCTATGCAAAGTGAAATAAAGAAAAATATAAAGAGAACCTATAGTGAAGGGAAGGAAACTGGGACTCAAATCAACAACTTGGAACAGAAGGAAGAAACAAACATTCAACTGGAAGAGAATGAAGAAACAAGAATTCAAAAAAATGAGGAGAGACTTAGGAACCTCTAGGACAACTTTAAAAGATCCAACATCTGAATTATACAGGTGCCAGAGGGAGAAAAGGAAGTGCAAGAAATTGAAAACTTATTTGAACAAATAATGAAGGAGAGCTTCTCCAGTCTGGCCAAGGAAATAGCCTTCCAGGAGAGCCACAAAGCTCAGAGAGTTCCAAAGAAGTTGGACCCAAGGAAGCATACACTAAGGCACATCATTGTTACATTACCCAAGATTAAAGATAGGGAGAGAATCTTAAAAGCAGCAAGAGAAAAGGAGATAGTTACCTACAAAGGAGTTCCCCTAAGACTATTAGCTGATTTCTGAAAAGAAATCTTACAGGCAAGAAGGGTCTGGAAAGAAGTATTCAAAGTCATGAAAAGGAACACCCAAGATGACTCTATCCAGCAAAGCTATCATTTAGAATGGAAGGGCAGATAAAGTGCTTCCCAGAAAAAGTAAAGTTAAATGAGTTTATCATCACCAAACTATTATTCATGAAATGTTAAAGGGACCTATCTAAGAAAAAGAAGATCAAAACTATGAACAGTAAAATGACAAAAAACTCACAGCTATTAACAACTGCACCTAAAAACAAGAGCAAAAACAAGCTAAGCAAACAACTAGAACAGGAACAGAATCACAGAAATGGGAGATCACATGGATAGTTAACAGCAGGGAGGGGGTTGGGGGGAAAGGGGGAAAAGGAACAGGGAATAAGAAGCATAATTGGTAGGTACAAAATAGACGGGGGAGGTCTAGGAAATGTAGAAGCCAAAGAACTATGTACAACCCATGGACATGAACTAAGGCAGGGGATACCAGTGGAAGGCGGGGTGCAGGGCAAAGGGGGATAAAAGAAAGGAAAAAATAGGACAACTGTAATAGCATAACCAATAAAATATACTTAAAAAAGAATTTAAGTTTATTAATTATATTTAAAATATACATTACTTTTATACATATGAATATTTTATACATTTACTTCTACCTATATTACGTATCTGTGTATATATGCATATACATGCACACTTTTCAACTCTTCAAAACATGTTTCCTTTTAATTATTTTCTTGATTGTAAAACAGCAGCTGTAATTTGAACCTAACAGATGAAGAAATGAAAGATAGTAACATTTTATGTAGCAGAAACAGACCTAAAACCCAGATTTTTTGCCTCTCAAGTTGGGAAAATGACTGCTTTCTGAGCTACAGGGAAAACGAAAGGGGGTCCATCCACCAAGCCCCTCCAGCTGGCTGTGAGACATCCCTGTGGGAATTGCCTAAGGTTCACAGCTGTTCTCTCCAGATTTCTCCTTACTTCTGAGTCCACCGTCACAACTGACATCAGCACACAGTGAATCCACGGGCTCCCCTCATCCTGGCAGGACTACAGAGCGCTGCCTGGACACGAAGGCAACGCCAGGCTTGGGGTCCAGCAGGGCTGGTGCAAATCACCAGCATAAATCCCAGCCTGCAACTCTGGGCAAGCTGCTCATTCTCTAAACCTCCATTTCCTCTCCTATAAAGTTGGAATAGCGACACCTACAGGATTGTTCTGAAGATTAAATGAGACAAACATAAACAGTACTTAGCACAGTGCCCAAAGCATGGCAAGAAAGTCAGTAATTAAGACTGCCCCAAGAGTTAAACTTCTAGATCAAAACCTATCAGGGATAAGAACAGGAACTCTACAAAAATCCCTCAGCCCCCAGGCCATGGTTTCTGCCAAACTGTAAAATCTACAGCTGCATGTTCAGAATCTATAGGAACTGGAAAACATAGAATTAAGAAAAGAGAACAGGAAGCCTTCTCTTTGATTAGCAGATGGTTCTAGTATCGACATAACTAAAACAGTTCGTAAAACAGAAAAAGGGTTGGTCAACTGGAGGAACACAAAAAAGGTGGTTGTAAAGGCAAATATGATGAGCCATTTCCAAAAGTGCTAGTCAAAGGAGAAGGGATCTTAGCCAGTGTCCTGGTCTCAGAGGTGGCTCCTTTCAGGCCTGACCAGCATCTCTGCTGCACAGACTGATCGATCAGGCTCTCAGGGCCTGATGTCGTGAGGCCTTCTCTTCCCCCAATCCCTGCGATTGCAATGCCCAGGTGTTCTGTGTGGGTCTACCTACAGGAGAAAATGGAGGAAACCACATGGATGAGGAGACAAGATCTTGTGATAGAGAAACTGCATTCACAAATACACTGGCATCCCATTTTTACATGTCATTCTGTGAGCCTGATCAAGCTGAGTTCCCTATCTTTGTGCCATTAAAACCAAGCCTCAGCCTGAAAGGCCAAAGGCCAGACTCTGCAAAGCCCTAAGGAGGCCAGGAGGTCACCATCAGGGGGTGGAGGGCCTCCTGAAGGAAGCTTTCTCCAGACGCAAGCTACTTCACTCGCTGGGAGGACACAACCAACTCCTCAAGGTTCTCTGGGAATCAAGACCAAGAATCAAACAAGGGAAGAGAAAGGAGGCTTTTCAAAAGCATATAAACCGCCAAGTTTAAGTCAAACCACAATGAGATCCACTCACACCCACTAGAATAGCAACATCAAAAATACAGACAATAACAAGTGCTAGCAAGGATGTGGGGGAATTCGAACTCTCATACACTAATGGCAGGAATATAAAATTGTACAGCCACACTGGAAAGCAGATGTTAGACATAGAGTTACCACATAATCCAGCAATTCTACTCCTAGCTATAAACCCTAGACAAATTAAAACATATTTCCACACAAATACTTGTACAGATATGTTCACAACAGCATTATTCATAATAGTGAAAAAGCAAAATGACCCAAATGTCCCAGCTGATGTCAAATGTCCATGAACTGATGAATAAATATGTTAACTGTGGTTGGTAATCCATCTGATGAAATATTATACAGCAATAAAAAGAAAGTACATACTGATACATGCTACAATGTGGAGGAATGGTGAAAACATTACGCTAAGTGGAAAGTGAAGGAAGATAACGTTTTCCTAAGCCACAAAGGACCACAGAGTGTATGATTCCATTTACACAAAAGGTCCAGAATGGGCAAAACTGTAGGAACAGACAGTAGAGGTTGCCGAGGGCTGGGCTGGGAGTGGCAGGGGGAGGCAGGAGGGTTTGCAAGGGTGGAAGCTAAGGGGAGTGGCGCTTCTTTCTGTGGTAATGAAAATGTTCTAAAATTGATTGTGGTGATGGATGCACAACTCTGTGGATATACTAAGAGCCATCGACTTGGACACTTTCAGTGCATGAACTTTATGCTATGTGAATTATATTTTAATAAAGACTTTTTAAAAAAAGAATACTTAGTTATTTTTCCTGGAAAGCCTACTGTTAAAAAATGCCCTCCGTTAATTGGATACCTACTATATGTCAAACACTGTGTCAAGGAACTTACTGATATTACCTCAGTTGGTTCTCATAACAAGTTTATGAGGTAGGTATAAACTATTAAAAAACCTCAAGTATTCCTTTAGATGCCTTCCATTTGGTGATATGAATAAGCTGAATCATATACAGACAGACACCTGTAAAACCCATGCTGACCAAAAGCTTAAAGAGTGCAACTATTTAGAAAAAAGCAGGAAATGGGGAGTAAAAAGTCACCGGAATTCCAATCCTTGCAACTTCATGGACCCCCAAAGGAAGGCTACATGCACTGTGGTGGGAAGCCATCATCATATGGAAAAGCACCCAGTGGTGTTGTCAGTACGACAGTACTCAGTAGGATAATTGCAGCAAGGCGGTATCAACATACAGGAGATGAGAGCTTTCTTCTTTGTTCCTATTGTTTTTTATATTTCCCCAAAGGAAAAAAAGTATGCTTGATAAGATTATAAACATAACCTATCTATCTAAACCTATCTTGTAAAATATTTTTCAGAAAATGCGAAATGTATAGAGAAGAAAATCATCATCAACTAGTATTGATTAGTAGTCAATAGCAAACTATGCAAAAGCAAAGTGAATTTAAAATGTTCAGCAGCAAACACACTGAACAAAATCTGGATGCTGAAGGAAGAAGAGCTATGTGCCATGAAAGCTCTGACCCTAACACTTCCAAGACAACTATGGAGACTCCAGGCCCACAGAATGTTCCGTGGACTGCAGGACCTTTCAGAGAAGGAAAGAACCTGCCAAAATCTCCTGCTGACAGAGGTGGTCACAAAAAAAGAAGGCTGTTGCTCTGAACTACCTCAAATCTCACTACATAAACAAGGGTTCCTGAATTATGTCCATTCCCCTCGGAGCACAGTTGAGAGTGGAAGATAGGAGGACGACAAACGCTGTGAGTTCCAGGCTCAAGTTTCCAAAGGGTGACCATCATCGGGGTGAAATATCCACAGTGCTGCACGCTGGTGTTCTCAGGAACAGAAGGTTCCACACAGCAAATGCCTTCTTCTGGCAGTAGCGGCCAGAGGAGAGGCCACAGTAGTGGGCAAAGCGGGGTCCATGTTCCTTGATGGCAAAGCTCTCAGTCCAGAATCGAAAAGGCCCTACCCAGCTGCCAGTGTGGCCCAAAAACAGGAACCAAAGGTCCAAAGAGACAGAAGCAGGCTGCAGCCAAGGCAAATGATCCTCACTGGCAAGGCCTCGGAGACACGGGAGGGCTAAGGGCTTGTCATGGCAACCACTCGCCAGGGGATCCCGACATGAATGCCAGCTGCTGGGAATTTGCCAACCCTGCCCCTAGACTGCCTGGCCCAGGAAGTTCATCCATGTCTAGCCAACTGCCAACCATTTCCCTACCTTTCAAACTTAGAACCAAAGCCTGGGACAGCCTTTCAAGTTGGATAATGTTATAGCTCTTAATTCCTCTGATCCCCAACCACTTTCCCTCTGCCTTCAATTAAGTTTGTTTTGCTGCTAATTGCTAGGAAAGAGCATCTCCAATAGGAAGGGATGTGGGTCAAAAAATCTGGTAAAACCACAACTCACAAATTATTATTTGGAAAGGTAATGTTGCATAATGGTTATGAGCAAATTTCAGAGCAAGGAGGACCTAGGTTCAAGCCCCAGCTGTATCCATTACTAGCCATGAGTCTTCAGGAACAATATTTACTTTCTCTACCAGGTGTTAAATAATACCTCTACCTAACAGAGCCCAGCATGAAAGCTAGTAGAAAGCAGGTGCTCAGTAAATACTTATGATTACCATCTTCAAAAATATATCAAAACTTTCCATAAGAAAAAGGAGTTACATAGCTCAGTCTTTCCTTCTGCAAGACTTTAATGAGCACCTACTAAGTATTAGGCATTAGTCTAGGAATTGATAATGAAAAGAGTAAGACAGTTAAGGAACACCCTTGCTCTCATCAGCTTAAAGTTTTATGAGAGCAATGGATGATAAACAAATATACCAATATATAAATTAAACACAGGTAATTAGATCTGTGAAAGAAAAAAACACAACACGCAAAAATAGTAATAAAACAGGTGATGGGGGAAAATGCAGGAAGGACCCGGTCAATTATTAAGTTGTACTTCCTTAGCCACCTACATTCTAGTAGCCAGAGTCTGGGAAATGTTCCAAAATGGAAATAAAAGGCTTCTCATTCCATCTGGAATTCCAGCAATCTATTTCTCAAAAGAAATATAGATGACAAAAAAAGCATATGAGAATATGCCCAACTACATACTGATAACTAAATAAATGCATGGGGAATTCAATTTTGCTCCTGGACAAGTGGCTAAGACCAAAAAAAATTGTAACACCGAGCTGGCACAGCGAGTAAACAGACATCCTAACCCCTACCAGCAGAATGTAAGTCAGGGCGAACTTTTTGGAACACAGTTTGACACTGGGCATAAAAATGGTGTTAGAAAATTCTTGAACCCAGACTTCCAGTAGTGTATCCTAAAGAAATGAGAGGACAAGCATTAAAATGCAAATGTGTAAGGACAGTCATTTCAGATTGTTTCTAACCCCAAGACATTGGAAACCACCTATGTCTTCAATAGAAAATTATTTAAACAAAATATGTTATATCCATATATAGAACGCCGCATAGCCATCAAACAATAACACACTTTTATCCTAAGATGGGAAGATGTTCAAAACATGGTGGTAAGAAGAGAAGACCTAGTTTTCCAAAGGGTATACATACAACATGTCTATGTTGATTAAAAAATATATGTAACATTGCACATACATGTGCACACAATATACAATACACAACATACATCAAAACTTTAGTTCTGGAAAGCCCTGTAACAAGTGAGCCCTACTATGTTCTTTGTACCTCTATGGATTACCTCAACCTTTTACAATAACCATGTATTACTTTCTCTTGTTACAGATTTCTTTGGGGTGGAGGGGCAGCAGAGGCATGGAGAGGTGATAAAATCAGGAGATCAAGGAATAATCTTTTATCACCTCACTACACTAATACCCCCAGTCCTGAGGTCAAAAGCAATTTTCTACGTATGCCAAAGTGTATGCCGGTGTTTTTCAATATTTTTTACCCTCACCCATAGACATTTTTTCATGGAGTTTTTCAATTTTTAATTGTAAACTCTTTTATTCCACGCTCTTAAAAAGAAAAAAAAATAACAACCTTTTTAAAACTCTAGCAATGGAAAATAAGTGATCTAATACTTTTTGAGCATATACTGATGTTGAATTCAACAATAGGTTTAATCTTCACTGCAATGCCACTGGTAATTATCACAGCTCTCCTTTCACACATGAGCAAACTGAGGCCTGGAAAGATTAATAAATAACTTAAGGTCACAAAACAGGTGAGTGTAGAACTGAAAGACAACTCTTCTCAGGCACAGTATTAGTTTTCTGTGGCTGCTATAACAAAGCATCACAAACTAGGGGTCTTAAAAAAATAGAAGTTTATTCTTTCACACTTCTGGAGGCTTGAAGTCCAAAATCAAGGTATCACACTCACACTCCTTCTGAAACCTGTAAGGTAGAATTCCTCCTTGCTTCTAGCTGCTGGTGCTCACCAACAATCTTCGGCATTCCTTGACTTGTACATACATCATTCTGACCTCTGCCCTCATCAACAGGATCATTTTCTTCTTGCGTATCTATCTCTGCATCTCTCCCCTTGTTGTAAGGACCCCAGTCATATTGGATCAGGACCTCATTTAACTTGGTTATATCTGCAAAGAACCTATTTCCCAATAAAGTCACATTCTGTAATACTGAGTGTTAGAATTTTAATGTGTCTTTTGGAGGAGACACAATTCAACTTATAACAGGGGCTAAGGAAGCCAACACTCCTTGTTCTGCTATGTCCTGCCCACAGCACCACAACCATTAATGTCACGTCAGTGTCATGATGGAGGTTCCATGTCTTTTTCATGACAGTGGAAGGCAACTCCCTTCTACCTTCAGGCAAGACTAGAGGCAACCTCTTAAAGACAGATGAGCTCTTGTCCTGCCTTCTACATGTCCTGAGGTCAAAAGCAATTTTCTACATATGCCAAAGTGTGTGTTTGCCTCCTACACTAGCTCTCATCAGTCACTGAAGCCATCTCCAAAGTTATTTATTCTTCTAGTTCAGGGTCTCCCCTAGAGCTAAAATATACTCAAGGGCTTTGTCAAGTTAACAACACTAGACAAATGTGGAAGAAATGCAGTTCTTTCCCAGGTCCCCCAACTTAGGGTCACACCAAATATATTATGAGAAGAAGGGGAGACATGTACTATGTGGTCTGTCCGGAAAAAAGTCCAGCCATTGTTAATATAACGAGAACAGTTTGCACCACATTGATGAACCTGGCAGCCAAGGCGAGTGGACCGGAATGCGCGTGCATGAAAAATGACTTCACTGTACACTAGTCAGTGGGGGCGGTAGATGCCGTTGAGTAAGCATGTGTACTATATGGCTGTCACGTTCAAAATGACTGAGCAAGTACAGCAACAAATCTGCATCAAATTTTGCTTAAGCTTAAACATTCCTCTGCGGAAACTATTCAGATGATTCAGAAGGCCACAGCTATGGGCAACTGGTGATTGGCAACTTCATCATGGTAATTCTTCTGCTCATGCGTCAGGTGCTGTGCAGAGTCTTTTGGCAAAACAGCAAATCACCCAGGTGGCTCAGCCACCCTACAACTCAGATTTGGTGCCCTCTGACTTCTAGATTTTCCCAAAACTAAAATACTAAAAATCTAAAATCACCTTTGAAAGGGAAGAGGTTTCAGACCATCAGTGAGATTCAGGAAAATATGGCGAGACAGCTGATGGCAATTGGGAAAACAGTGTGAGGTCCCAAGGTGCCTGCTTTAAAGGGGACTGAGGAGTCATTGTCCTATGTACAATGTTTCTTGTATTTTGTATCTTCTTCACTAAATGTCTCTATTTTTCATAGTACATGGCTGGATACTTTCTGGACAGACCTCATATTTTAATATGTTCTTGATATTACTCATTACCTCTGCAAGTCTCCTTAAATCAGACACCAAAGCAAATTACTGATCCATCATTGCTTAACTGCATCAGTTACTTTTCTTTTTCAACTTCTGGAGCTGTTTCCAAAAACAGCAAGGGTGCTGCTGAAACCAGTAATCAAAAGACTATCAAGCTATTCTGTCAACTGATGATTTTCAGGCCAAGCATTTGGCTCAGCAAATTGAAAAAGAAAACGGAGCAACTACCCTGCCTGGGTGAGAAATGGTGTGCCCATTTATTTCACATAAGAAGACACACAAAGGGTTTCTGCCTCTCCAAGTGTATCCCCTCCAGAGCTCTCAAATATGCTGCTGAGCATCATGCCATTTGGAGGTCCATTCGGAGTAAGAGAACAACCTCCCAGGCTCTTTTTGCCCCAGCTTTGCACAATTAGAAGCTTGCAAAGGTGAGCAGCCTCCCATCTGCCTCCACCTCTCTGTCTCAGGGAGCTGACTGTGGCCCAAAGAGACAGCTGGGCCTGGGGAGTCTCCCTGGGGCCTCCCACCTGTGCTGCAATCATATGTAAAATGTCAGAGGCCCCCAATGAGCGTCAATCTGTACCTTCTGTGGCAAGCATCCAATGGCCCTCCGCAGCTGACAGCAGCAGGAGGCTGTATTTCCTGTGGCCTTACATGGTACACAGGGTGGAAGATAGTGGAGACTGGCGTGAAATTCCCTGTGTCACTTGGCCTGGCCAATTTTCTCCTACACTGATTTCTCCCGTATCCTCCACCTCCAGTAATGCCTTGCCTCCTTCAATATCTTTGTTTACATTTCCAAATCCTCTGGACTTTGATTTAACAACTTTGTCTATTTTCTAAAATACATTAAAAATGATCAAACTGTCTAAAGAGGCATTGTTCAACATGGTAGCCACTACCACACATGACTATTTTAAGTCAAAAATCCAGTTCTTCAGCCGCTCTGGTCACATGGCAAGTACTTAATGGCCACGTGTGGCTAATGGCCGCCGCACTGCCAGTGCGGATGCAGGCAGACCCGTTCCCCCAGACAGTTCTATGGGGCAGCTCTGGTCTGAAGGATATACAGAAATGTCTCCTCCTTTGTCTGTCCCCAGTCCTCCTTCCCAGAGGCGATCCTGCTGCCAGTCTCCATTGTGTCCTTGCAGAAGAGATGGTTTTCTATGTCTAAACAAATGTGTGTGGATGCAAACCTCTTTTATTAAAACAAATGAGAAAAGACTCTAAACACTATTTTGCGCCATGCTTTGTTCACTGAATGAACCTTGGAGCTCCCAACAGAAGTGCACAAATAGTGCTTCATTCTTTTTTGCGTGTCCTCACAGCAATCCGCTGTCAGCAGGACAAGAGCTGCCACTCAAGCCCTACAGCCACTCTTCTACTCCCCTGTCCCCCTGGTGGCGCCTTGCTCCCTTCCCTCGCAAACAATTCCATCCGATTCCCAGGCCCCAGAGCCTCAGACTATTTTCTGGCTCTTCCCCTCACCTCCTGGCCTAATAAAACCTGGTTGTTCGCTGAGGAAGCTGCCTTCCCTACCTCTGAAGTAGAGGCTGTGTCTCTTCTCTTGTGCACATTCTCAAAGCCTGTCTTCCTCTGGGTACATTCCAAACCAGTTTCTCTGGCTCTCTCCCTCAGAACTCCCAGTTACCCACCGACCAAACCACCACTACACCTCCCTGTCATTGCCCCCAATCCCCTGGCCCCTCTCCTTCATTCACTGAGGACATCAGCACCTGGTTCACTCCTTTCATCTACTCTGTAAATTCTGCAAACATCCCCTCAATCCCATGTGGAGCATCCAGCTAATGCCTGGCCTCACACATGTGCTGACCCTTTGTCCTTACCCTATCCCAGCCACTGGCTCCTACCCTAGAGCCACACCAATCCTGGCGTGAAATCCTGGTTTTCAGCATGCCACTCTCAAATTAGTATCCCACACCAACAACTGTCAAGGTAAGCAGGACTCCTAATCCACGAGGACTATTCACTAACCTTGCCATTGTCCTCCCATCCCTCCTTATCCATTTTGAATATTTTGCTTTGTTCCTAGACTCCTCCCTTACAAATAAACTTGACTCACTTGCCCTGTTTGTTTCACTTTCCCGTTGAAAACCCTGACCATGCATAAACCTGGTCCGCCCCTTCCACACATCTCCCCCTCCACAAGAAGGTAACTAATCAAATTTGGAGCTTTTAAAAATAAATAACTAGCTGGTTGGATTATGAAATGGAGCAATTGCTATAGAAAAATAGTATGAGGGTCTTCAAAAAATTAAATATAGTACTATGATATGGCCCAGCAATCCTACTTCTGGGTCTATATCTGAAAGAATTGAAAGCAGGGTCATGAAGAGATATTTGTACACCCTTGTTCATAGCAGTATCAGTCACAATAGCTGCAGTGGAAACAACCCAAATGTCTATCAACCGATAAATGGATAAATAAAATGTGGAATATACATACAATGGAATATTATATAGCCTTAAAAAGAAAAGAAATTGTGACATATGCTACAATATGGATGAACCTTGAGGGCATTATGCTAAATGAAATAAACCAGTCACAAAACAACAAATACTGTATGATTCCACTTATATGAGGTACCTAGAGTAGTCAAATTCATGGACAGAAAGTAGAATGGTGGTTGCCAAGGGATGGGGGAAAGGGTCAAAGGGAGTTCTTTAATGAGTACAGAGTTTTAGCTTTGCAAGATAAGAAAGTTCTAGAGATCTGTTCACAACAATGTAAATATACTTAACTCTACTGAACTGTTCCCTAAAAATGTTTAAAGTGGTAAATTCAATGTTATATGGTTTTTGTTTTTTTTTTACCACTGTAACAAAGTATAGAATAGAATGAAACTGTTGTCCAGGGCCCTGTTCTATTGTGGTGCCGAAGGCACACTCGTTTCCTCTGAGCATCAAATGCCCCATCCCAGCCACAGTGAGCAGCTGGCAAGGCTGAGCAAGCTGTCTATCCTCTTTGCCCTGACAAGTCCGAGCTCCATATTCCTCCTGAACCTTAGAGTCAGAGCAGGCAAAATTAGAAGAATGAACTAAGAACCAGTTGGGTATTTCCCCATTCTCTCAAATATTATTCTCCAGCAAGTAACTGGAAACCAGTACCCTTCTAGCTCTGCCTCTCATAATTCATTTATGCTCATTAATATGCAAACATCACTTTCTCAGCTGGCAGTGATTTCATGAAATTTTAATTTACATGGAATGAGCCAGAGATTAAAACTTATACCAAAGCCAACAGTAGAGGATTGTGAATGCCGTTTTAATCCCTAGATTAAGGCTCTCTGAATGAATTCACTGGCATCAGCAAATGAACTATTATCTGGGAATTACCTGAACAACTCCTCTGCGAGTTTTTGCCTCTTGGGCATTAATACTGATATACATTTTTCTTAAAGAAGTACCTGCTCTGGGATCATTAAAAACAGTAAAACCAAAAACATTTCTTGTTATCAGTCTTAATCTTGGAAAAACTCCAAGCTACCTGGCAAATGCTCATAGAGATCCCAACACTGCAAGAAAGCCACAATAATGTGTGGCTTTGTGACTAATGTAAGAAACTCATTTCAGCATAAATAAAATCAGATTTAAAATAAGCAAATTAGAAGAGAGAAATTGAGAAACAATGAACTCAATTCCTTCTGGAATTGCAAATCAAATTCTGGATTATTAATTCTAAAACAAGAAAAGGCAGAGGGAAGAGCTTTCCCTTTTGAGGGCAAGGCCCAATAAAAATATAAGCCACATATGGAATTTTAAATTTTTAAAGGTCACATTACAAATATAAACAGAAGCAAGTAAAATTAATTTTAAGAGTTCATTTAACTCCATATATCCAAAATATTCTTATATCAAAATACAATCCATATTTTTAAAATTATTAATAAATGTTTACATTCTTTTTATACATCTTTGGAATGGGGTATATATTTTATACTTACAACACCTCTTAATTAGTACCAGCCACAATAAGTGCTGAAATAGCCACTACTGGCTACCGAATATATGTTCTTCTGACAGAACAGGGACTCGCTTTTGAAATCTGAGCTTGTCTCCAGATTGTGCTCTCTAGATTGTTCTCATGTATTCCTCGAATAACAGCCAGCAATGGCTGCAGCAGGTGCATCAGCTTCTCTTTTGACGAAACCAATGTTAGTTCAACGTTGACCATTATGTACAAACATTTGAAATTTCACAAAACAAGTTTACTAGTAGTGTTTTCTTAATTTTTTTCAACCACAAATTGACTCAGTTTTTTCAAAATTAACCTTACCCTAAACAATATCATCTGTGATATCAAAAATTTTTACACTTTATTTTTTATACTTTAATTATATTTGTTCAAAAAGCTGAAGTGTATTAAAATAAATATTTAACATTTCAAAAGAAGTTCTATGTTATACCTAAAGCCAACAATTAATGCAATTAAAATTCGTTCTCATTTGTGAATCAATTACGGTGTCATCTTTCAAAAGCTTTCCATGTGGCACATGAAATGTGAGATATATCACTCTCTGAATCTCCTGTCACCCAACATTCGTATCCCAACATTTGTATGTGTGAGTATGACATAGCAGCCCTACCAAGAGCACCCTTTGTCTGCGATCCACCACAATCCACAGCAAGGGGCGTTTATTCATTTGTATTCAACTGTTCAAAAGCTTCAGAGGTGGGGTAATACTCTTGCCCTAATGACCAGTGGTGGCTCAGTCCTAAGGGAGTCCCCTTAATAATTAATAACCATGGCAGCTAAGATTTACTGAACTACATGCCAAACACTGTTCTGAAGTGTGTGTGTGTGTGTGTTTGTGTGTGTGTTTCATATTGTGATGATTATATTTCACTCATATAATTGTCATAATAACCCTAATAAAGGAGGTATTGTTTTCTGTTTTTCCAGTCAAGGAAACAAGGCACAGGGCCGTTAGTAGCTTCCCATAGTCAGAGATAATAAATGGGGAAGCTGAGATTCAAAGCCAGAAAATATCGCTCTGGAACCTCTGCTGTTATCACTCTGAGGATTACAAATGGAGTAGAGATGAAAACTGAAAAAGACACATGTTTTATGGTCACAAACACAAATCCCTCAAAGACATAAGCATTCCCCCACAGGATGTGGAGGCTGGGGTAAGCAATATCCTCTGATACAGAGAGAGGCTGGTACAAGTAGAATAATTTATAATGCCCTCAAGATATCTTTTGGGAATTCCACTAGAGAACTTATCTTACTCAGAAAGAAAGAAAAAAGCATGAAAATTCAAGGGAACAATGATTCCAAAAACACAAAGGAAAAGAGGATGGAAAGATGATGGGTGGATTGATGAATCAACGGATGGATGGACAAAAGGATAGATAACAAGGCAACTGAGCATAAAAATGTTTACTCCAGACTCAAAAGCAGAGAACAGAGAGTGTTACAAAGGGACATCCATCTCTTTGACCACTGTGGAAGGAAATGGCTGATAATCACACCAGCAAGCCATTCTCAAAAGCAATTTAGGGACCTTATTCTTGTCACTGGGACCAAAGCTGCAGAGTAAGCTGCGCTGACAACCTAATAATGTGACCTTCATTTGCACAGGCACTGCAGTCTAGAAAAAGGTAAAAATCCACTTACATGTATTCCCTATGGGCAGAGTGCACAGCGGCCGCGTTGCTGTAACGCCACAGGACAATTGCTGATGACAGGACATCAAGGATGGCATCAAACTAGGAGAAGGAGACATGGTATTAGTGGTTTTCCACAGTTAACAGGGTACAACTGTGAAGACACAAGGCAACGATTCTGTGACTCAGAACACCTGAGCAAGTGACCTCAGAGCAAAGAGTGTTTGCATCATTATAACGCGGGCCATTCATCCTCCTCACGGTGGGTCCTGGGGACCTGGAGCCCAGGGCACCCCACATGCCAGGTCCTCCTCCTCCTATTGCACACTGCTCCCATGGCCGGGGAAACTGTGGGGTGGCGGGCCTGCTCCCGGTCCCCTGGCTCCCAGCACTCTGAAGATATGGAGGGAGCACACTGTTCTAGCACTTGTGAAATTGGTTTCCCCATGATCAGCAAAATCATTTCAGTATTTAATGTTGTACATCCCAAGTAAAATATTAGAGGTGAGGAATCTGTTTCTGGCTTTCAATGGGATTATTCTACTTGGGGTCCAGGGTGAGAGTGATCACCCAAGGGCTCTGGGAAGTCTGCAAACACTTTGAAATTGTATACAAAATCCTTTTGTATGAATGAATGATGTGTGGGGGGAAGGGGAGGAGGGAAAGGAAAGGAAAGAGAGGGGAGTGTGAGAAAGAGAAAGAGAGCGAGAGTGTGTGTGTGGTGTGCATTCTCCAGGAGAGACAATCCACTCCTCCTAAAGAGTCTGAAAAGAATCTGCAACCCCCAAAACATTAAGTTTTCACAACAAAAGGAAGAAGTGAGTTTGGGAACAGAAACACATGCCCTTAGATACAGGAAACCCTAAAGCTACAAAGGAAGGGTGTTTACAAGAACTCTCTGATTGAGCAATTGTGCCACACCATACTTGTCATCTGAAAAATTACAAGCACTCTCTTGAGGGGACGTGGGGAACCTTCACCCAAGTTTTCAACATGCCTAGCCTGTAGAACATCTGAGATTGGTTTTCTCTAACCAGCCCCCATCAGGGAGCAGGCTGGGAACACAGGCTGCCTGCAGCCAGGCTGCAGACTGGCTTATCCCCGCGCAGCAGCCCTTCTCTTAACTCCCAGCATCTGCGCCGGCGCCAGCCAAGGCTCACTGCAGGGTGTGCCCATTTTCAAACCTACAACCTTGAGGGGCAAATAAGGGCTAAAACCCTAACACATCCTCTCAATCAGTGCAGGAAATGTGGTCCCCTAATGTGTCCTTGAGAGTTAGGCAGCACCACTGCAGTTCACTTCTAGTAAATTCTAATTTCCTATAGAAGCTATTTCTATAAAAGTTATGTTTATTATGCTAAGCTCTCATCTGCTAACCACCCTCTTCTGATCGAGAGCCCGGGGTGAGATTCTCAGGCTCAGGTAAAACGTGCAAAACTTCATAAAAGTACATTTCAGGTTACTTACTGCAAACCCAAAAGCAGAGGCGCTGTACCTCATAACGGAGACAGCTAAAAAGAAAGAAAATATTATTCAGAATATTTTAAGACCTCATATATGTTTTCTCTCATTTGTGAGTATATTAATATATTTGATATGCCCTTTTAAACATCAATGGAAAATTTCCAAGAGAATAAAGTTAAAAATTAAGTGTAATTGTAAACTCTGAGAACTAAAAGAAAGCCAAGTGGCCAAAGATTCCAGGATTCAGCTGCAACAACTTCCCTTCCCAGCATGTTCTGAGCACCAAAGGGCCAGTTTCAGACTGAAAATGCTTAAGCAGTTGTCAATCAAACAACTGCTGAGATCTGATAATTTCGCAACTGGGAAGAGAGCTGGGAACTATATTAAACTTTCAAAGTAAAAGTGCAATCACACAAACTACTCCCATAATAAAGTAATTAGTGGTATCTGTATGCATATGCCATTGCTAACACAATTGAAAAAAATCTCTAGCCCATCAGAGCTTAAAATTAATGCAGACCTCAATAAAATTGTGTAGAAAAACAATAACAGATGGTCTTAATAGACATCTACAAATGTAGATGTAATAATTATAATTAAAACATTTACCCATATTCAAAAATCTACTTTTGGGGGGATAAGTCAAGTAGGTCGCACTGTTGCCTAATTCTGTGATTTGTTCTATGCCAAAGCTATGTCCGTCCTCAAAGACTGTCCTCAATTTGACTAATAAAGTCAGTTCTCCATATTTAACAAGCATACGCCTACCCTGCAACAAAAAAAATGAAACCCTACCCGATGGGTCAGTAAAGCTTTGAAGTGGATTGTTCTGGGCACAGGCATTGCAAGCGCTCATGCATACAGTGAGAGAGGTGTGGACGTGGGGTAAGGAGGTCAATACTGCCACTCAGCTCACCACATGTCCCTTTCTCAGGGACCTTCTCCCTGTCCTACCCATAGGTCCAGAAATGGACCCTGGACAGCCCTGTCGTCCTTTGTAACCCATCCCCAGCCACAAGGGTCACATGACCCAGTGTGAAGCAAGCATGTTTCATTTGCTGTGAATTAGGAAGTGAGACTGAGAGAGTCCAGTTGGTTAATTTTTGTTGTTGGAATTGAAACTTGCAATCACTGGAGCTAGTGTTGGCCATGGTTTGCTATAAAAACAGAGGAGCAGAGAGATAAGCATGGGGTAAACACAGCTCTAGGGCAGAAAGAACCTCTGGCTTCCTAAAGTATCCAAGACCTTCTGAGATTCAGCCACAGTCCAGTCCTCAGGCCATGTAATACAATCCATTAAATTCCTTGACCCTCTTTGTTTTGACATGGGCTGCTCCAGTTTTCCACGCTCATGCTCATACTGTCATGGAGAAAAGGACAGAACCAGGTGAGTGCGATGACCAACGGGAGCTTTCACATGCCATACAGGTGTGCAGTGCAAAGGGGCACTGGACCTTCCCAAAGAACTCAACTCACAGGCCATATTGGCGAGTGCAAAAAGGGCAGCAAATCCCTCAAAGGGTCGCTCTGGGCACCAAGATGTCCAGAACTCAGAGTCTGCCTTGCAGTAAGTGCTAAGTAACTGTTAATTAAACTGGTAACTGAATTCTGTAAAACAGGTCAAAGATACTCTGGTTTTTCCCTTACAAACTGTTTTTAGAATATCTTACTTAGCTCTATGCTTTTCACGGGTTACTTCTTTATCAGCAGTGGAAACCTTCTGAACTCTTACTAGCACCTTGTCCAGATGCTCAAAATACACAACAGATCAGGAAGAGATGCCCGACCGGAGCTGCTGCTCTGCTCCTACCTGCGCTGTTCGGCCTGGCACCACCATGGGGAGGGCAGAGCCGAAAAGCCCACCACTCACCATCACAGAAGACCGCCTGCTGTCCAAGCAGTAAGCCATTACTTTAAAAAGTTTTAATTGAGTTATTTGTTAATACCAAACATTTATACAGTGGGCTACAGATTTCAAAGAGGTGGACGCCCACTCGATTATACTGAGGAAACAAGGACCGTTGTCTCAGGGACTCTGGTCTCCAACAAAGGAGCTGGGCCACTGAATGGCGGGATTTCTTTCCCTGATGCAGTCAGAGTCAATGTCCGTGACTTCAAACACCCAAATAATTATACTGGAAAGTAATGTTTGTATGAGTGAGTTCAGCCCGTCCAGTGAAATATTAATACTGTTAACCCGGAGTCCTTCACAGAAGGGACGGATTACCATGAATCATTTATTTAGAAATTGGCTCCATCAAATTTCCCTGACAAGATGAAAAGGGAGAAAATGCCAAAAATTGCATGGAGAATGCAGGGTACCTTGAAGGGCACAACACGCGGCCCCAGCTCAGGCAGCCTCCCTCTGTGAAGAGCTCCCCAGCTCACAATAGCTAATAGTTACTAACACAGGACCTGAAAGGAAGAGGTCAGAGGCCTTTTAGGAATTTCTGAAGAGTGTGAAGTGTAACAGTGTTATTTTCCCTGGCCTGTAACTGAATGTGACACATCCTAATTCTGGTTTAGACGGCCCCTGTTCCCTCAGAAAGAGAGCGCCCTGTGGAGTTTTCATCAGGACGTTTCCTACTTCCCTCACGCTAATAGGTTCCACGTAAAGAACAGCAGGCCTGAGCCAGAACGACCCACCAAGGCAGGGATGACAAGGCAGGTGCCCCAAGGAGCCCCACGGGTACTTGGCTAAGGGTAGCTGAAAGCCACCACAGGTCTGACAAAAGTCCAGCAGTGCCTTTAAGACAGGTGCAAATTTAACAGGGGACAACAGACAAGGGCCTTTCCAACCTCAGACAATTACACTGCAAGCTGGCAAGGTCAGTGGACAGACGGGCAATTGGGCAACTGTGAACGTGGAGCTCTCCTATGAACGCTGCTCTTGGTCAAGGCAGGGGCCACAGAGCTGAAGATAATGAAGTCACCGTGGCTGTCAGCACTCAGTGCGGAGCCTGTTTAACAAACACCACAGCTGCTCTGGAATGGAGTACCCGGCTGTCAGCAGCCACCAAGTTCATCCGGAGAGCGCTGCTGTCAAAATCCCTTAGGGGAATTTGCAGGAGCGTTTCTGCTTCTTACATTAACAACATGTGCCCAATGCTCATAACTTAAACATGCACTTAGGGAGCCAGTGGCCACCAACAGCCTCTGGGGCAAGCAAGCAATTTCAGGTCATCAAAGCCTCATTCCCTAGAGAGCTGAGGCCTGGTTTCCTGCCTCTCACTGCCCAGTGGTGAGAGTGCAGGTTGATTGCCATCTGATCAAACTGGACTTACACACCCAGAAGTGTACACTTTGGATATGACTGGGCTCTTATCACTTTCTGAGTTGGTTTTTTGTTTTGTTTTGTTTCTGTTTGTTTGTTTGTTTTTACGCTTAGACACAGGGTTCTTAAAATGTTATGTTCATAAGTAAAGTGCAGATCTGTAGTTCTGTTCCCCACTTGAGTAAGAGCAGCCTGAGTGTCCTCTGGGAAACATTACTTTCCCTACCCCTAGACTATGTGGTTTGAGTGAGATGACATCATTATCCCCACTCTAGTGTAACCTTGTCCTGTGGCCAAAGTGAATGATTCAGAGACAGCACAATTCAGTGTGAGCCCAATGAGAGTTCCTGAGTTTTTGCTGAAAATGTTGGGAATGGGATGTCCTTCTAAGAGGAGATTGCAGATAGGGTTGGTAGGATGAAAACAGGAGCTTCAGTTAACAATTTTGCCCTAAATGGGAGGAAGTTACCTCAGACTAAATCCAACGCAAAGGAAAGCCGATATTAAAGATACGAGAGATAGCCCAGGCTGGGTAGTTCCGTAGGTTGGAGTATCATCCTGGTGCGTCAAGTTTGCGGGTTTGATCTCTGGTCAGGGCACATGCAGGAGGCAACCAGTGAGTGTGTGAATGGGCAGAACAACAAATTGATGTTTCCCCCTCTCTCTCTCTCTCTCTCTGTCTCAAAAAATTTCTTTTAGATAAGAGATATAAATCAGACCACTGATAACATGGACTAAACTTTTGGAATCAGTCCAACTTGAAGTGCATCCCCTATATTTTTCAAATACATCAAGCTAATTTCTCTTAATTTATTTAAGCCAGTTTGATTTTTTATCACTTGTAGCCAAATGTCTTAACACAATATACCTAGACAGAGTAATCCCATGTCCAAGAATCTCTTTCAATGTCTAAGAAGTAGAAAAACACTTTATACATAAAAGGATCATATTAGGCTTATGTAATTTATAATAGCATCTAAATGCCCAGCAATACAGTGATGATTAAAGTGTGGTTCATTAAAAAAATAGGCTATGTAGCTATTTAAAAATATATACAAAAAGTAGTGTTGGTTAATGCTCCTATTAGCATATTAGTTAGAATAACAATATTGATAATAAACAGGTGTTGTTTGGTGCCATCAGTACCGGGAAATGATGGGTCAGGGTCAGGAGGCATTCGTGCGAATATAGTTGCAAACTGAATGGGGAAGTCAGGAGAGGATTTACAGCAAGGGTGACATTTGAACAAAGACTTAAAGGAGGCGAGGGCAGAAGCCATATCATCACTTCCAATAATGGAAGAGTCTGTGCAAAGGCCCTGAGGTGAAGTGCCTGGTATGTTTGAGGCTATTCAGTGTGAAGCAAAAAGAAGAGGAAAGTTATGAGATCATAGATTTCCCTATTTTTTGAGAAAAAAAATTAGGTATAAAATGTTAAGATACAAGATGATATTTGTGATGTAATTAGCTTCACAATACAACAACATTTAAAAAATGAATTGAAAACAACTAGGAAAAAAAGAAACCCACAACTGAAAACAATGGTTACTCTTTGGTGGGTAGAAATTTTTTAGTGGATTTCTTTCCTTTCAACTTTTTTTATTTTCTACATTTTCTATACCCTCCATATATGGCCATTCAAATCAGAAAAAAATATCAATTTTGTTTCAGAAAAAATTACTGAATTCATAATAATAAAGCCACAGATCTAAAACAGAATAACAGAAACCAGATTCATGACGCACATCTGCGAATAGGCTGCACTGTGAGCTCATGGACACTTCCGGCTAGCAGGAAAACATACTGCCTTGTATGTCTTCACTACATCCAAGTTTCTGAAATCCATCTCACTAGGCCAAGTCCCCTACATGAGCGGGTTGCTAATTTCCCCAAAGAGTTCACCAGAGCATGCTAGAGGATCAGGCAAGCCAGGATGTGGAACACAAGCAAAAAATCACTCCCTGTAGAAGGGACAACCTGCCTCCCACGGTTTTGCTTGTCTTGCACCCTACTTTCCTTTATATGTCAAGGGGGTAATAACAGCTACATTCCCAGAAGCACACATACAACAGAAGTCTTAAATAAATATTTATACAGGTCTGGTTAAAGACCAGACCTGCTTTAACTAGGTTACATTCAGGCCAGAAAGCATGTCAACTGAAAACTCAAATTCAAACAAAAAGACAGACAGCTGGAAAATGGAGGGACCCAGGCAATCCATTGTTTGGGCAAAGCCAAATGCAAATTACGCAGCTGAATAATCAGCAGGCTTTGCAGAGGGTTGTGAAGGTTCAGAGGAAGTACCTTGGAAATGCACAGAGAAATAAGAGCGTCAGCAAGGCAAATGAGGGTCAATGCTGAGAGCCCCTCAACAAGGAACATTAAACAAAGCCTGCCATTTCAACTGCAGGCTAGTTTATAGTAACAAGGAGGACCCATCTGTCATTCTGCCCAAAGTCAGGCAATAATTATCTTGAGCCTTAGCACTCTTTAGCAGTACCCCAAGCCCATAACACCTCCAAGTCACTAAATTATGGGCCCAGTAGGGCTCTGCTAACAAACCAATCCCACTTTAATTAGAGCACCTCTGTCACGCAGAAGCCTGGCAACCACACCCATAGACAAGGAGCTGACCCAACTCAAGAACTCATCTTTCCTTCACCCACCTTCATCGTCACGCTACAACCCAGGCAGAAGAGGTGCAGCAAAGGGGTCAAAACTAACTGGTAAGTGTTCTAACTCACTTCAACAGAACCTCCAATAGCTTCCAAACACTCTAACAAGATTGTAATGTACTATAAAAATTTGTGATAGGATGTTGAATTTAGTCATCACTGACAGAAGAGAGGACCAAGCAGTTTGCAAAACAAATCAACAAAACTTTGTATTTTGTCTGCATAGACCAAAAATGTGCAAAAATCCTATCTGAGAGTAAAAATCTGGATGTTTTTGTTTAACCTATACAGTATTATTCAAATATCAGAGTTGGCTACCAACATTTTTAAAATTTTAAATCCAGAGCCCTTATAAAAATTAAAAAAAGGAAAAGGAACACCTACATTTTTTTACTTCTCTGGAAAAACTGAGGTCTGCCGGGGCTGGGCTGTCCCTTTCGCCCGGGGGTGCCAGCACTGCGTTCAGATGGGGCATGCGTTCTTGGGCACCTGCCTGTCCTGCAGCATTAGGCCCAGCTGGCCGCACACACCTGCCTAGCCCTTTTGGGTATATAGCTGACCTGGTGGGCCTGAGTATGAGACTTTAGAAGTAGCCCATAAGCAACTTAGGGAAAGCAATTCCCAGCAAATGCCTGGAAATATATATTGTGCTGCATGAACAGTAGCCTCCAATATTTTCTGCTATAATGTCTGGCTCCCAGCAAATTACAAAAAGCTATAATAGGCCAGGTGCTCAGAGCTTATACCATTCTTTGAGAGCTCTTTGTGTTCTGTAGAACCTGAGAACTATTAATAAACTCCAGGTGGGCTATGAACACTGCCCACCTACCCCCAGAGCTCTGTTGGTCTGCAGACAGGCAAACCCCCTACCAAATCTCAGGATGACCACAAGACTCTTTCTTTTACATGATCAAGAGAAGCGGGGTCACCTACAAGTGGCCGTATAGTCAGTCCTTCCCCGAGAATCATCTGTGCAACCTGCAGCAATAGTAGGGTGGAAGAGGTTGTAAGATACTGCCCTTGGTATGGGGGTAGGGAGGGTTATTTGTTAGTGACCTGGACCATTTTGCAATAAAAGATGCATTTGCATTCAGGTTTATACCAGGAAGCAACCACCAAAAAGTCTTGCCCGGACCCCCATTTTCTGCTGTTCCCCTACCTATACCTCTGCCCCAGCATTCTTGACATGCAGCCAGAGTTGTTCTATCTGTTGTACTCTGGATAAAGGCCAAAGTTTTCCTAATGGGTAAGGTGCCACGAGCTGACCTCCTCCCTACCTGCTGCACCTGCTCACTCCACTCCAGCCCCAGGGGCCTCCTCACTGCCCTCCCCACCACCCAGCATGGTCCTGCTGGGCCTGCTTCTAACTCACCCCTCTGCCTGAAGCATTCTTACCACAGGATCCAGCAAGCCGGTCCCTCATGTTCTTTAGGTCTCTGGTCAAAATTCACCTTGTAGGCCTGTCCTGTTCACCCCATTTAATGTTGCAACATGCCCAGCTCCCACATCTTAGCTCCTCATCATCTTGTTCTACATATTCCTTATCTGGAACACATATTATCTTCTACCACATTATTTGATTTACTTATCTATGAAAATTGTGTATGATCTGCCCCCTCCAACCACTAGAATACAAGCACTCTGAAGGCTGGAAACTTTTCTACTTTGTTCCCTAATGTCTCCCAAATGCATAGATCAGTGCCTGAATACATAAAGCATTCCGATTGATTGACTGACTGATTGATAGATTGACTGAAATAATACCTTAGTCATATTGATAGACAGTCTGCCTGGACCCCTGGGAGTGGGCTGAGGGTGAGGAAATAGGAGGGGCCGCCAGGGGAGACGGAGCTAGGCCATGGGGATAGAACCAGGGAGGTGCTTTGGTACCAAGCCAAGCCATGTTCTTCAGGGCACTGAGGGCATGGCATGCAGTCAAACAACACTTTCATGAACTACCTGGGGCCATGACAATGACATTGAATTTCGTAGCACTTCCACTTTGAACTGAGCTCATGCTCCCCAGCCCCTGGCAAGTTGGCAGCAGGAAGAAGTTCTTACACTGAACACGTGCAGGGCTAGAAAGATAATTGGATAAGAGGAAAAAAAGCTCTCCCACTCCTTTAGGTACCAGATTGGGGGTGGGACCAGGAGAAGGCAGGCACATGCACAATGGAAGTTAAAATGGCTGCAGGGGCGCGGGGTGCCGGACCAAAGTGGCCTGTCAGTCCAGCCTGTGGAAAGGAAAAAAATGGTGGGAAGGTGGACCCACCCAAAGCAAATGAAAGTTTAAGAAGTTAACTGGTGTTTCTGAGAAAGCACCTGGTCCATCCCATACGCGAGCGGATATAGACCTAGAGGGACAAAGAAATACTTTCTTGTCTACCTGGTGAATACACTGGCCAGTGCATTCATGGGACCCTAGAAGCCACATGGCCTATGGCAGTGCCGGCCCCACACATAGGAACAGGAGGGAGCCTGAAGCCGGAGAGCAGCTGGGAACAAGCTAAGCTACCTAGATAACTGCTCAGCAGGTGCCCGTAGGTCCCAAAGGATGGTACTTTAAATGGGAACAGGAACTCTAGACTCTGTCTTTTATCTTGATCTTGCTGAAGACAATTTGGTTTGTTTGGGTTTTTCAGAGGAGATAGGCTTTGAGACAAGAGTCCACCATTCTCCCAGATTGTAAAGTACCTGAATAAAAAAACCTCTTTCCTTTCTAACCAGCCTCTGCCTCTAGAGTTTGCCTGAAGGTGGTGATGGGCAGCTAAACCCCACTTTGGTTTGTTAACATTAGCTCCGACTTAGTTCAGTGAGAAAGCAGATAGGACCAAGGGTTCAGCATACCAGAGACCCAGCGGTGTTACCAGGCAGCTATTCCCTGAGCAAATGGAACAGCAACCAACACTCTGTGGGGCATAACAAAGAAACCAGTCTCAATAATGACCATTCTTTTATGGAGAATGTGGAGCATCTGCATTACAAAGACCAAGGGCTATGGGAAGAGCAAGAACAGCCCTGAACCAGGAAAGCCATGAACAAGCCCAGATTTGTACAGGAGGAAAAAATACAGAATAAAAACCACCCATGGAGAGTCTCCACCTTGGACCAGGGCACTTGCATGGTCTCCAACAAACACCACATATTCACCCTGCTTCAGTCAGCATAACATGAAACACACCGACCCCCATTTCAGAGCAGGAATCCATGTTACAGGAAAGTGAGCTCGACAACTGCCGCTTAACAAGGAGAGACTCAGTTTAGACAGGTTCTCAGTGGTCACACAGGCAGAAGGTACCAGCTCACAAACAAAATCCAAGAGCCTAGGTTTTCACATTTTAGTGTCTTCAACAGCACAGCACACTTTCACATTGTTGCTTCTACAAATTGGACTAGAGAGAAGGAAGAGCTGCTTGAGGCCATGCTTACACAACTTTCATTAACGTTTATGAACTATTTTCAATACAGTAAACAATCTACCCTCACTTGGCGCTACGTTTATTCAAAAGACCTCACTTGCCAGAACTAATATAAGAGCATGGTTCTTGCTGAAAGTCAATTGCATATTCTCCCTTGCATGCAGTTTTACTCCTCCCTATGCTGGGGTTTCCCGTGATGTCAGCATCACTCTTAAGACAGTAGTTTATTGCCTTTGGGCTGAGGGCCTAGCCAAGTCCTTACCCAGGCTGGCCAGGCAGCCTCAGATGACCCTTAACCCCTGTCCAGCAACCTGCCCCGCCCAGTCCAACAGGGGGAGCCTGAGCTCACCAATCATTCTCTCATTCAATAAACAAACATTTATTGAGCATCTGCTATATGCCATACACTGTTTCGATAGGCTGGGGATACAGCAGTTACTTGCCCAATGACTTGATGAAATATGCCTCTTAAAGCCCTAACTATCCCTTAATCATAGAACACCGCTACTTTTGCCTAGCAAATAAAGTGTTCATTGGATAGAAAACAAAGACAGTAGAAAATTTTATAAAACAGAACTTTCACAGTTTGTCTTCTCTGGCCTTCTGTTCTAATTGCTGTTCTGGTTGCTGGGGATTCAAAACCTGAATGCTCATTCTCAGCCCATTATTTCTAACTTGGCTCAGTGTCTCCCCTCTGGCACCCAAAGCCTTCTGCCCCTACTGCTCTCACTTTTTAATCACACAAAAAAGATTCTGTGTCTTCTTCAACCAGCTTATGAAAGCCTGAAATCAGGGGTTACACTCTGTTCAAATCTCTATTCCCAGGGCATATGAAAGCACCAGCACACAGTTGACGCTAGAGAAATTCTTGCTGAGCAATAAAAGCTTGAGGAATCACTAAACCCCAATAATAAGGTCTGGTTTTTATTTACCATTATATAATGATTAATTCATGTCAGGAGACAAAAGCTAGTACTATGGGCAACTGGAGCCAGCAAGGGCATGGATGTTCCCACCTAAAGTCATCCTCATCTGACAACGCTGGCACCATACCATGCATTGGACCTCTTTGGTTTAAAGAACTACTAAAGGACTTAAAAAAAAAAAAAAAGACTTGGCCTAAAGAAATGGTGCCAAGTAAATATTTACTCACTTGAACTGATCGAAGTCATTAGAAAACTATTAACATTATCACTCAGAGAATAAAAGTTAAATATAGCAAAATAAAGGCCTTTTTCTCCCCTCCCTTCCTACTGCTCTTCCCTATAAAACCCACCAAAGCAACAAGGAACATAGAAAACGAGAGAAAGAAAAAAATAATAATAAAAAAACAACAACAACTAGGAAAAGGCCAACTTCAAACCCCAAGTTGTAAAGAATATCTTACCAAAAACATCAAAATTTACTTATCAAGAGCTGATAACATACTTCAATCCAATCTTATTCAGAGCTTAGAGTTTTTTACAATTTAGTGGCACAATGAAGAGCCCAAATAATTACCCCTTATATAAAATACCAAGTTGGGAGATGAGCTGCAGCATCCACTCCTGAGCACTTTCCCACTATTCCACACATTAGAGAGCAAGGGAGGTAAAACCAGAGGAGTGATTGCTCAGCCAGCCACTGGGGTAGGAACCACGCAGAAGAACAGAGGCTGCCCTGTTAGACATACAGTTCTCTTGCTCACAAGGCAGGCAGTTGCTCCTGAAGTCAGACTACCAAGGTGGGATGTCAAGCATTATAAGAAATGATGCTCAAATGAAAGCAATACACTGTCCTTCTTTCATGTCCCAGCTTCCCAAAAAGTCCAAATTATTAGAACAGGGAGGTTGTGGCTAATCATCTAACTGGCAGACAGAACCAGGGAACCAAAAAGAATTAGTAAGCGAAATCAGCATACATTAGGCCACTAGGCACCAAGTCAATACATAAGTATCAGTTATTTCTTAGCTACAAACAGTAAGAAGATGCAGTTTTAATAACCCTCTATTTTCAAAAGCATAAAAAAAATCAAATATCTAAGAATAAACTAAAGGAAAATGTGTTAAGACTTGTACCTAGAAAAATAATAAAATAGTATTGAGAGAAATTAAAGATGACTAAAAATGTGGAGGGCCATACCATGTTGATGAATCAGAAGACTCAATATTAGTGACCAAAATTCAATCAATTTTTACCCAGCAAACTATTGTTTAATTTATTTTTATTTTTTATTTTAGAGAGAGGGGAAGAGAGGGAGAAAGAGTAGAAGAGAAACATCGATGTGAGAAAGAAGCTTCGATTGGCTGCCTTCTGTATGCAACCCAACTGGGGACCAGACCTGCAACTCAGGCATGTGCCCTGACCAGAGATCAAACCAGCAACCTTTCAGTTTGTGGGATGATGCCCAACCAACTGAGCTACACTGGCCAGGCACAAAACTATCATTTAGAATTGAAGAACAGAAAAGGAGCTTCTCAGACTAGAAAAAGATAAAGGAGTTCATCACCACCAAACCAATATTACAGGGAATGTTAAAGGAACTTCTTTAAGAAGAAGGAAAAGATGAAAATATGAGCAATGGCAATACCTACATATTTATCAACAATTACTTTAAATGCAAACAGATTAAATGCTCCAATCAAAAGACAAAAAGTGGCTGAATGGATAAGAAAACAAAACCCTTACATATGCTGCCTACAAGAGAATCACTTCAGATCAAAAGATACATACAGAGATAAAGTAAAGGGATGAAAAAAGATATTTCATGAAAATGGAAAACAAAAAAAACCTGGGTAGCAATACTTATACCAGACAAAACAGATTTTAAAACAAAGCCTACAAGAATAGACAAAGAGGGACTCAATGATTCCTATTCTGGGTATTTATTTGAGGAAAGTCAAAACACTAATTTGATAAGACATATACATTCCCTATGTTCACTGCAGCATTATTTACAATAGCCAAGATATGGAAGCAACCTCAGTGCCCATCCATAGGTGAATGGATAAAAAAGAAGTGGTGCATATATACAATGGAATATTACTCATCCATGAAAAAGAATGAAATCTTGCCACCTGCAACAACATGAATGGACCCAGAAGGTACTGTGCTGAGTGAAATAAGTCAGCTAGATGAGACAAATGCCATGTGATTTCATTCATATGTGGAATTTACAAAAACAAAGTAAATGAACAAACAAAACAGAAGCAAATTCATAGATTCAGAGAACATTTTGATGGTTGCCAGATGGGAGAGGGGTTAGGAGGATGGGTGAAAAAAGGGAGGGATTAAAAAGTACAAATTGATAGGTACAAAACAGTAACGGGAATGTAAAGTACAACATAGGGAAGATAGTCAATAATATTGCAATAACTTCGTATGGTGTCAGATAGGCACTTTGTAAGTTATATGGATGTCTAATCACTATATTGTATACTTGAAACTAATATTGTATGTCAACTATAATTCAAAAATAAAAAATTATTTTTAAAAATTCAATCAATTTTTGTGAGATAATTGATAAGATGATTCTAAAGTTCAAGTGGAAAGTAAAGAGTCAAGAATATCCAAGACAATATTGAACAACAAAACTGGAAGACAGTCACTTCCAGATATCAATATTTATTTCAAAGCTATAGTCATTAACACAGAATAATGTTGGTACCATAGAACAAAAGAAGATCCACACATATATGATCAACTTGATTTATAACAAAGGTACTACTGAAGTACACAGGGGGAAAGAAAGATTTTTTCAGTAAATGGTCCTGAGCCATTGACCTTGCCTCACACCATACACAGAAAACAATTGTAAATGAGCTGTAGATATAGATATGCTAAGTACAAGATAACACAGGAGACAACTGAAGCATAATATGGGAGAGAATTTTCTTAATCTTGGTGGAAGGAAAAGGTGTCTTAAACAGAACATAAATTCATTCATCATAAAGGGAAAAACCAGTAAATTAAACAACATTACAAGATCCCATTAAAAGAGTAAAAGAGCAAACTACAGAGTGGGAGAAGATATTTACAATACTTATAACTGCCAGCAGACCATATCTAGAGTATACGAAGAAGTTTTACAAATCAGGAAAAAAGAGAAAAACAACTCAACAGGAACATGAGCAAGACTTAACAGGCTCTTCATGTAAGATGATACACAAATGACCAATAAACATGAAAATATGCTCACCTTCATTAGTCGTGAGGAAAAATAAAATTAAAACTGCAAAGAGATACCACTGCATAAGAAACAGGGCTGACCATGTTAAATGTTAGCAAGGATTCAGTCCAACTGGAGTTCTCAAAGAACTACTGGTGGAAGTGTAAATTGGGACACTTTAGAAAACTGGTTGCCAGTATCTATAAAAACTAATCACACTCCATAAAGCAGCTATTCCATTCCTAGATATATACCCAAAAGAAATGCATACATGTGGAAACAAAAATGTTTGCCTACAAAAATGTTCACAGCAGCAGTGTTCACAATTATCAAAATTGGAAACAACACACATGTTAACAGTAGAGTGGGTAAATTGGCAGTGTATTCACCAACAGAATACTACACAAGAGAGTGACAGTAAATGAATTATAGCTACTTGGAAGTACATGTATGAATCTCAACAAATAATGGTAAGGGAAAAGAAAGACAAATACAAAAATATTCATTGAACAAATAATATATTGTTCTGTTTGTATAACACTCAAAAACATACAAAGGGACTTCTAGTCAAGATGGAGGCATAGGTAGACATGCTTTGGCTCCTCCTGCAACCATAGAAAGAATTACAGCTAGATCTTGAAATAACACCCAGAACCATCAGAAAATTGAACTGTATGGAAGTCCAATAAACAAGGAATTAAAGAAGCCAAACTCATCCAGACAGGTAGGAGGGGTGGAGTTGTGGAGACAGGGAGGAGAGAAGCAGAGAGGCAGTGTAGCATGGAGATGTAGCGTGGCATGGAGAAGCAGAGGCATGGAACAGACAATCCCACATTCACATGAGGTGGACAAAAATTAGGAACCCTGGGCTGTGTGGTCTGGCCTGGGGCTGGCTTGGGAGTGAGTGAAGCCCCAGGCCAGACCACACAGCCCAAGGTTCTAGCACCTGGAAGATAAATCCTCATAACTTCTGGCCATAAACACCAGTGGGGGTTGGAGCAACAGAAGAAACTGCTGGATTTTCAGGAAACTCAGCTTAAAGGACCCACAAGAACTTAGAAGAGATGAAAACCCACCCACTGGGATTCACCACCAGGGCAGCAGCTGGAAGGGCACCAGTCACATACGGGAAGTAGGTGAAGTGACTGGAAACAGGGCAAGTGCCAAGCAAACCACCAAAAGCCAGGCAGTGGCATTATCCCCTCTCCAAGCCCTCCCCCAACACAGAGCAACAGAGCAGTGAAGCAGGTTGCCCCACCCTGGCAATTTCCTAAGGCTCTGCCCCACACAATTTACAGGTACCTTTTCTACAATAGGCTACACTACTAAGACAAGAAGTCAAGGAGCTCTACCTTATACACAGAAACAAACACAGGGAGGCTGCCAAATTGAGGAGACAAAGATACAAGGGCCAAATGAAAGAACAGAACAAAAACACAGAAAAAGAATGAAACAAAACAGAGATAACCAACCTATCAGTGTCAGAATTCAAAACATGTGATCAGGGTGCTCAAAGAACTCATTAAATACGACAACAACATAAAGGAGGAAATGAAGATTACACTAAGTGAAATAAAGAAAAATCCATGGGGAATCAACAGTAAAGGGGAAGAAGCCATGATTCAAATCAATTATTTGAAACATAATGAAAGAATAAGTATTCAGCCAGAACAACAAGAAGAAAAAAGAATTCAGAAAAATGAGGATAGTATAAGGAGCCTCTTGGACACCTCCAAACATACCAACATCCAAATCATAAGGATGCCAGAGGGAGGAGAGGAAGAGCAACAAATTGAAAGCTTATTTGAAAAAATAATGAAAGAAAACTTCCCTAATTTGGAAAAGGAAACAGACATACAAGTGCAAGAAGCACAGAGTCCCAAAGAAGTTGTGCACAAAGAGAACCAAACCAAGACACATCATAATTAAAATGCCAAAGGTTAAAGATAAAGAATCTTAAAAGCAGCAAGAGAAAAGCAGAGAGTTACCCACAAAGGGGTCCACCTACAAAGGGGTCCACATAAGACTATCAGCTGATTTCTCAAAAGAAATTTTGCAGGTAAGAAGGGACTGAGGGACTGGCAAGAAGTACTCAAAGTGATGGAAAGTAAGGACCTACAACTAGATTACTCTACCCAGCAGAGCTATCATTTAGAATGGAAGGGCAGATAAAGTGCTTCCCAGACAAGGTAAAGCTAAAGGAGTTCATCATCAGCAAGCCTTTATTACATCAAATGTTCAAGGGACTTACTTAGGAAAAAGAAGACCAAAGCTATGAACATTCAAATGGCAACAAATTCACAACAATCAAAAACTGAATCTAAGAAAGAAACTATGCAAACAACTAGAAGAGGAACAGAATCACAGATATGGAGATCATTTGGAGGGTTATCAGCTGGGATAGAGAAGGGGGAGAATCGGGGGAAAGGTGCAGGGATTAAGAAGTATAAATTGTAGGTACAAAATAGACAGGGGATGTTAAGAATTGTATAGGAAACAGAGAAGCCAAGGAACTTTTATGCAGACCCATGAACATGAACCCAAGCGGGTATTGCTGGAGGGAAGGGGGTACTGGGTAGAGCATGGCAAAGAGGGAAAAACTGGGACAAATGTAATAGCATAATCAATAAAATATATTTTTTAAAAAACAGACAAAGCAATATACTGTAGTAGAATTCGGGTAGTGGTTACTTTGAGGGAACAGGAGAAGGGTTTACTGGGTAAAAAGATGAGAGTGAGTGGTAGTTACACAGGCGTGTTCATTTTGTGAGAATTCATCAAACTACGAAGTTTTGACCTGTGCACTCTTCCGTATGTCTATTATACTTTGATTTTTAAAAGAATACTTATAAATCAGTGTTTAAAAAAAGCCCAATAGCCTAAACATAACTGAAGAAAGGACATACATAGGTAATTTCATGAAAAAAAAGTGTACAACAGCCAATAAATACTAGACAGGAAAAGTGAATTTAAAAAAATCAGTCCCATTTCACCTATTAGAATAGCAAATGTAAAAGGAATTTTTAAATGCTGAGTGTTGATCAGGGTATGGGAATACAAATCCTCTCATTCAATGTTGGTGGGGAAACCTCTTTGAAGGGAAACTTGGAAAATGTTCAGCAAAATGTAAAAGAGACATTCAGTGAACCCAGCAGTTCTACTTTGAGAAATGTATTCTAAACTTGTACAGGCACAGGTGCAGAAGGAATACATACAAGAGTGTTTATCACAGATGTATAACAGCAAAACATTAACCACTTAGGCATCCATTTATAAGGAAGTGCTTTAATAAACTATCATACATTTATACTATAAGATGTCATTAAGCTCTTGAAAAAGATTTGTAACGATGCAAAATGTAGTTAGTGAATAAAGCAAGGCAATTCATAGAATGATTATTAAAACATGTGTGTGTGTACATAAATAAATGTATATATATGCAGATAAAATTTCAGGGAAGTTACACAACAAACTGTGTGATGACTATCTCAGAAGGGGACTGGGAGTATGAGGCTGAAAGGATGCTGCGTGTCACTGTATGTCCCTTTGTACGCTTTGGTTGTCTCACTCTGTGTATGTGCTTGCATGTATTTCCAAGGTGGAGATAGAGGTTTATGCACCACAACCACAGAAAGAAAAGCCTAACCACTTCTGACATGGCCCCTACGAATCAGTTGCTACATAGTTGCTTGCCATCAGAGACTTAAAGTGGACTGACCGGAAAGGGCTGGTGTAAATGAAGATTTAAGTTGCTGGCAATTTAGGCTGCCTGGGATTACTTTGCACTGAAGAATGAAATAAATCCACTATTTTTCAATAAACAAAATAACATTAAAAGAAAGAGTCAGAGATGTCCCAAAATTAAAGTCCCCAAGATAGAACCTTTCTTCATTTGCAACAAAATATCTCCTTTCTAGTTGGGGATGTGCTAATGAAGAATCAAGAAGAGGAACAAATGCAAATATTCTCAATGCTACAGTAGTCCTGGACTTACACTGGGTAGACACAAAGGTCAGAGAAAATATTCTGCAGTGGCTAAAATGGTCAGGTCTCCACTTAGTGACACTGGCTCCTCTGTTAGAGGTGGAAACTTCCATGCTCTCTTCATTAAATGTTGACATCATATCTGAGGTAGCTAATTGCATAACCTTAGCATTTTTATCGCTTTAAATCATAAAACTAGACCCTAATAATGTTTACAATAGGGCAAGATAATTTACTCCACAAATATGATTCACTTTACTTGAAAGTTTATGTTAACTGATATATGTTGGGGTGCTCCAGGCCACTACGTTTCAGTAAGGTGTTGCCGGCTTTCGCCTTGAGCATGAGTCATTATAGCCAACAAAATGTAGGAACCAGGATAAAGGAAAGAAATCTTAGCTATGGTTTCTAAGTCAACAAGTGCATTAGCTATACATACACCCTGTGAGCATTCTAAAGTGAGGAGAACATAACAGGGGGGAAAAAAACCACAGGTGATCGGATCCATCATATTATCAGTAAAACTTTACAAGAGAAGCCTGGAGATCGGTTGCAAGAACAACTATGCAGCAGCAACACCCCAAAGTGAAATTATAGGCATGCCATGTCACTAAGCCAAAGACCCACAGAGCATCCGGTTACCCTAGAAATGGCCTGCAATGAGCCCTGATAGGATGTTATAGACAGAGAGCTGTAGTTTGGCATTTTACATAAATCAGAACCATCTACCAGTGATATTGAACTATAAATCAAAGATCAATCAGTGTTGATGCCCCAAAAGAAAATAAAAATAAGGAGTCATGGTTTTTCTTAATTTTATGACAATAATTCTTACCTAATAGGATCAGTTTCATTTCTACTCAGTGCTGATAAGTAACACAATACTAGGTATCAGGATAGTAAATATAGTTAATTAAACATTTCCAACTCTCTGCCATGGTTGGCCTGTGTATCTCAGGTTTTTCAAAATGAATTCCTTAGACACTGGTATGCCTTTAGGGATCACACAGGGCCTCCCATCCCACTCCTACCTTATTTCAACCAGGGCACCTTCCTTCTCACTATAGCTGACAGTACAGAATTAGGGTTCTGTCAAAATTTAACTACTAGGATTAAATTAAAAACACTTGAAAACATATATAAATGAAGACCCCCTCCCCATCCACATTAATAAGGAGAGTGACCTTCACACAACATACCACCCTTTGTAGGTGGGACTAATATTCTAGTTGCAATCATGTCTCTGGCCCAGATCAAGCCTCTACTACAATTATTGCCCATCAGGAATATAAAGCCACATTCTGTTTCCATACTCAAATATGGTCCTCAAAGACATCCATTAACTACAATCAACCAATGGAATCCACAACACTCAACTTTGTGGATACCATGGAACCTGGGATCCACATAAATACATATACCAGAAGGCTGTTTTCACATATTCTACTCTCTCCCTTCTGCTCATAAAAGAATTATCTCTTTTAGGGGAGCAGGGGGAGTATGTCCCTTCACAATGTGGGTAGTTAATACTAAGCTGACTGTGCCTTCGGGGACAATGCACGGGTACCACATACAAGGGGGTACCCCCCCTAAAAAAACCCAGAACTATTATCTGGAGGATGGGTCCCTTGCAGTTCAGGCTTCTCCCACTAAGTGAGTGTTCTAGGAATTCATCTGTATCAATGTACCAGCTGGTGGTGGTGTGAGAGACTGCATTTGGCTTCACTGATTTTTTTTTTGAAGACTCTTTGACTGTGTTTACCCATTTCATGGTAGATGATTTATAATCATGCCTGCCTACACTGCACTGAGTGTTCAGCAGTTCTTGACCAAAACTGGCGTGACCCCTGTGCCCCACCCTCCCTATTCACCTGATCTCACCCTGAACAACCCCTTTGTGTTTCCCTGGATGAAAAAAGTCCTCAAAGGCAAACTGCTCATGTGGAAGAGGTGAAACAACAACAACAACAAAAAAAAAAACCAGCAGAAGCACTAAAAGGCATCAAAATCCACAAGTTCAAAAACCATTTTGAGCAATGGAAAAAAAGTCTCAACAGGTGTATTGCATCAGATGGAGAGTACTTTGAAGGTGGCTGAAATTTAAACACATAAGAATAAATACACAATTTTTTATAAATAAATTCTGATATTACTTGAGGCCATGGATCCAACCAATGGTATTTGTAGTATGTTCACATTTATTTTGCCTTAATTGATATGAGAGATTTCATTGCTACTAAATGGAACACTCTTGATTGCTACAACATGGACTCATCTTTCAATTAGAACACTTGATGATAACACTCACGATACTCCCCTATTTGTGTTGGCCTCACTTCAAAAATTAGGAATTGAGTCACATAAGGACTTCTTCAAACAATAAGCTTCCCCAAAATTATATTGAATAAATAGCCTCAGTCTTAAAAATCTAATTATATCCAATTCAACAACATGGAAGGACACACCAATCCAAAAAAAACACAGCTAATAGGATAATGACTGAAATGGTACTGCCTAGTGTTCACGCCAAGAAGACGACATCTGCTGCAAAGGACCCCTCTTGGTTAATTGGGCTCAAATTTATTGGCAGAATCTAGCAGTCATTATTTACAGAGGTCCCTCAAACATGCTGCATTTCAGGGAAAAACCACAGGTTGAGCTGCCAAGACTCCTGCACTGTTCTCCTGCCACCTGAATAGACCCTTATTAAAAGAGCTCTTAGGATTGAAACTTAACCAATAGAACTGAGACTACTGAGACTTTCTCTATCCAATCAGAGGTGTGCAGCTAAGTCTCATTTGAATTCTTACTGGCCAGAGCAGCTCCTTTCTAACTAATTCGAACAGTGCAATTGGAGCCAATCAAACCCTGAGGATTTGGAGTCATCTGCATAGAAAAGAAACAATCAGGAGCCAGGGGCAGGCACACTTCTCTATGTAAGCCAGGTTCACATCAGCCTCAACAGAGCGCAATTTCAGTTTCTACCAAAGACTGCGCTTCCCCAGCTGGGGCTTGAGCTGTGGCATCTGAGCCACCTCTCACAATTCAGCCGTTTCAGCAGAGCTGTTTCACAACTGAGCTGTTTTCACTGAATGAAGTCTCTCCTTTCACCATATCCCAAATTGGGGATTTGTATTGGCATTAAATTGATGGTGACTACTTTTGGTTCACACTAGTTACTGTCTCATTTTGCATTGATCCTTTCTTATTCATATTTATTCTCTTACAATTGAAAGCACACATCTAATGGCCAACTAGGCTGTGGTTTGACCAAAGAATGGGGGTTCCTGCCAGCTCACCCCTACTTGCCTCCACCATGATCTTCTCACTGTCAAGCTAAGCGGGGGAAAGCCTAAGGTACTGAAATAACTTTTACTCAGGAAAAAAAAAAACCCACAGAGAATTCTACTTTACAGATTTTCAGAGAGTTTTAGAGCACTTATGTTATGTGTTCTAAAGAGCAAACCCAGGTTTGGTGATTCACCAGAAGGGCTCACAGGACTGAGCATATCATTAGTAATATCCCTGGCAAAAGGATACAAAGCTGAAAAGGGAAAAGGTGCGTGAAGCAAAACACAGAGGAAACCAGGTACAACCTCCCAAGAGTCCTCTCAGGGAAGTCACGAAGGGCAGGCTTCATTCCTCTAGCAACGAGCTATGACTACACACATAAAGTATTGTCTACCCCACCAGAGACTCAGCACCCAGCGGTTTTAGTAAGGGCTCATCACATAGGCATGGCAGTTCCCTTTTATCCATGTTTTCACTTTCTGTGGTTTCAGTTTCCTGCAGTCAACCATGGTCTAAAAATATTAAATAGAAAATTCTAGAAATAAACAATTCACAAGTTGTAAATTGCATGTCATTTTGAGTAGTGTGACAAAATCTCACACCACCTCATCCTATCGTGCCTCAAGAGTTCTTTAAAAGTTCAATCTGAGGTTCCTTATGCAAAGTTTCAGCCAAGAAGATTTAAAAGAGCCAATGCGATTAATTACTATTCTTGCCATACCTATGTAAATAACAGGCCACATTTATTGAAACTAGACTTAGTTTGCAAACAAACTGATTTATTTGATTATCTTTGATAAAACTGGGGGTGATTTTAGACAGAAAAACTATGTTTCAGTAACACACCTTTGTGGATATCAGAGTCTAGTACTATTCATAATGTTTTAAGGTTTTGTTCCTATCTGTAAACTGAGCTGGATCCTGAATTCTAGTTTCTTGCAATATCTGGCTATGATTCTCTAATATAATGTTTCCAATTCTTCTCCTATCCTCCTGACTTGGAATCTTTAGGAACTAAAGCTGCCCTATTTCCTGAATCCCTACAAAACTAAAACTAGACACGTAGATACAAAGTTCAGGGAAATCACCGCCATAGCTCACATATGGACAATTCTCATGCCTGTTGTGTGGCCACTCAGAAAGATTACCAGATACTCAAACTGCAAACCAGGAAAACCTATCACCTTGTCATGCCTGCCCTCGTTCCAAGTGAGACATCTAGAAATCTCCATGGCTGCTTTCAGAACTCAGAAAGAGAGAACATAGCCTGCTTCAATCATTAACCATTGTTTTTATTTTATTTCCATAGAAATGACCCATTAAATACCTGATTGCTTGCACCATAGACTTAACTTTGGGAGCCCACCTGCATCACTGCCCTCTGAAATTAGATACAATTGTGTGACTGAAGTGACCTGTTCTGAGAACAAAGGGGTTGGTTCAAAGAGCTAGAGCTATCTATCAACCCAGCTTCCTGAATGTGAAACTTCTCAGGAAGTTTCAAAGGTAGGGCTGAAGGAGTTCAGAACAGGCCTCCCTAGGATGTGCTCCTATGGCATGTGGGTTATTTTAACTGAAGGCAATGGAGACCCTGCAGAATCAGTAGAAATGTCTGCCCACTCACTCTTAACTGCCTAAAAGAATTTAAAATAGGGGCCTTGTCCATAATAAGAATTATTGCCTGAGATAAACTTTTTACATCTAATTACTGAATATCTGCTGTTCTTATCACTCTGTGAATTACCTGTTTCCCCTCCACCTCATTCCTAAGTTCAGGATGTCCTATATACCTCATTTTACCTTTCTGTCTTTGAACTTCTTGTGTATGTGGGGTTTCCTTACATACACAAGTAATTGAATCTGGTTATTATCTCTTGTTAATCTGTCTCATGTTGATTTAGTTATCAGACGAGTCAGAAGAACCTAGAAGCATAGAGGAAAACATTTATTCAACACAAGCATCTACTTGGGGTCTTAAATGTATCCCCTGTAGGTAAGGGGGGACTTACTATATCTTCTGTCTAGACAGGGTTGTCCAGCACTCCTCTGGGACACACTGGAAGAAGAAGAGTTGTTTTGGGCCATACAGTAAATACATTGCAACACATAATAGCAAAAAAAAAATCTCATAATGTTTTAAGTAAATTTACAATTTTGTGTTGGGTTGCATTCATAGCCATCCTGGGCCATATGCAGTCCCTGGCCCACATATGTACCAAAATTCCAGATGCCCAGAAGGCAAGCAGACATTCAGCATAACCTGCATTGTTTGTATGGGCAGCTTAGGCTCAGTGAGCCACACTTATTGTTCAGAGAAAGTTTATCACTGTAAAAAACAGTTTACTAGCCAGTTCCCATATGCAGAGGCACACCTGCTATGTCAACCTTTTCAGCACAAAACCAACGCTTAATACTTCATATTAAAGTGAGAACTGAGCCATGAGACATGAAGTGGCTTGCCCAAAATCAAATAGCAAAGCTAGCTAGAACCAGCAGCCAGGTATCCAGAGTCACAGAGAGGAGGACAGGGCCTCTCCGACTCTCAGCCTCCAGACACATGCACACACATCTTCCAAACAAGTTCACCTCCAAACAGAGATTACAGATAAAGAAGGGTCAAAGACAGCTTTGATTCTCAAGCCACACATTCTCCAAGGAAACATTAATTATATCTATCACTTGAAAGGCTCACTGATGGAATAAATATAATTTTTAATATCCTACCACTATCCCTCCTCTTAGGAAGATATCTCTACAACTCAATTTAATTATATTTGAAAATATCAAGCTCATTATCACTTTAATTAAAACCATACATTTTCACTTAAAGCTGGAAGGGTCCTTAGAGATGGTCTATCTAGTCCAACATCTTTATTTAATAGAAAAAGCTCTGGGGTCCAATGAAGGAAGCAACTTGCTGAGTCCGCGTCAACACATCTAAATGCCGGGCCAGGATGCTCCTTTCCTGACTTTAAGTTGCATGCCTTTCTAGTGCCTCTGGCTGTCCTACCAGCCCAGGCTCAGAGCTCAGAAGAGCGAACACTTAGAGGCCCGTAAGTGCTTAATGATCTGAAATGAATTCTTCTTCATGACCTGTGCAAGGAAATCTGTGCAGCCTGCAAAAAGGCAATATTCTTCAAATTAGAAAACTAATAAAATGATGACTGCACTGGAGGAGATTGCATATGACATTTACATGCTATTTGTATGCATCCCCTTGAAATATTCAGTTACTCAGAAGTACAGCACAGTGCTGAGTCTGCAAAGATTCAACATGCCCCAGACATCTGTGCCCACAAACAAAGCCATGGGTTGACCACCAAGGGGACCTCTCATGCCCTGTCTAGCTCCTGAGCAAGCTGTGCATGTGCAGATGAAAGAACTTCATGGGCTTATTTACATGACTACAGGAGACAGATTTCAGGCTTCCCAGCATGTTGTCATTATTGTATCCCACAAAGAGCCACAACAGCACGTGAAGGCAAAAAACTAGTCATTTCTCCTGAGAACAGATTCTCACTGTGTATAATCCAGCAACTGGAAAAACCAAAGGATGAGAATCTTTCCATGTTCTGTAAAATATACATCAAATTTAAAAAAAAACAAACAAACAACTAATGGATAGATGGGGTTCAGCCTACAAAGTGACATTCAAGGTGTATGAGCAAAGTGTAAACCCAGTACTTTGCAACTGGGGACATTCTGCTCCGCACACACACAATACCCGGAGACATCTGGCAATGTCTGCAGATGTTGTTAGACTGTTCTTTCTTGTCACAGCTTGGGGAGAAGGGATATACTATGGGTGTCTTGTGAGTACCGCCAGGGATGCTGCTAAACATCCTACAATCCACAGGACAGTGCCTAACAACAAAAATGATCCAGCCCGAAGTATGGACAGTGCCAAGACTGAGAAACCCTGATCTAAAGAGATAATGGCCAATTCATAGCTCTTGACAGTATGTAGATAGATTGATTCTGAGAATTCTGTGTTGTTCTAGTGTTAACAATGATATATAAAAATAAATTAAATTCAAACGTTGAAACTAAATTAAAAACATTATTCAATCAACCAGGGGAATCAGGTTGCAATAGATTTTACATAGAGTTCAGTTTCTTTATTTCACTGTTTTAAAGCTTATATTCTTTCAAATGCCTTTTTGCTGGAATTTGGTCATAACACTTCAGATGCCAGTTGCAGCTCTGCCTGCATTATTAGAGCCCAGGGAGTTAAGGACCCACAGGTGAACTTGGAGAGGGCCCTGCAGCACAGAGCTGCCTGGGCAGCCATCATCTATCATGTGGCCCATGTGCCAGAGCCTCTGGCTACCACCAGCAGTTTGTGTGTTTAATAATGTTTCTAAGGTTTTAAAGTCAAATTTTCTAAACCACTATGAGAATACTGGTAAATCAAGACAGCAATTAGGAGTGAGAAATAAAAACCTGTATTGACAAACTGTAAAGAGCAGCAGATCCTGGTAACTTAGAAAATGAGTAGGTGAATTTAATAAAATAAGTAGGCTCTACCCACACATATTGTATGTTTGTAGGGATGAAAGTGGGGAGACAAGCATCAAGAAAGCAAAACAGAGCCAGAGCGCAGACTATACCAAAAATCTAGGAAGGTGTGTTCAGATGTCACCTTCTCCAAAATCACTTAGTACTTGTGAAGGTCTTTTTGTGTTCTTCAAATCTGCACCAAGAAAACACCGACTTCGAGAAAGAAAGTATCTGTAGCCCACAAAAGAGGGTAAACTCTTTAATAGATATGATTATGCTTGCAGGTTTTCCAGCTGCAAGATGGGAACAGAGTGCACACAGGCTCAGCTTGCTGCAAAGCCCCATGTACAGCTGTACAGGCTGTCCATTACCTGAGGGCTCCCTGCCGAGGGCTCCGGTGAGGGCTGAACCCCAGGCCAGGGAGCTAGCCAGACAGAGAACCCGGCGTGGGGGCTGTATCCACACTCAGGAAAGAGGGCCTTTAGCTAAGATGCGATAACATGATTAGACCACATGACAGAGGAGAAAGAAGGAACAATTTGCCAACAAGGCCAGCACAGACGTGTGAGGCTCTGGGGAAACAGGGGGCATGTAGGGGTCCTAAGCATGCCGAATGGGAAGCCAGATGGAGGGGAGCCAAGGGGAGAGTCATGACCTCCTTGGCCGGTGGATTTTTCTTCAGCATAGTTTGAGGGGATAGAATCAAAAGGAAGGAAATAATCATAAAGACAGCTGGAAATAACTTTAAAAAGATGCTTGGCCCTGAATTTTGATCTGCAAAATGGGTCCTGGTTAAGGAGTCTGGAAGCAACTCTAAACCCCAGTCAGATCCAACCCCCCCACCACTCCGGCCTCTGTTCATCCAGGGGTGAGGCTGAGAACTTCCCCCTCCATTGTCAGACAATTCCCTGGGCCAGTGCTGACTCCTGCCTCTATTTCCACTCCACACACTTTTGCTGAGGGCCTGCCCTGTGGGCAAGGTTCTAGGCACAGAAGTAAATAGAACAATCCCTGCCCCTCAGTTCTTGGATGGGTGGCGGAGACAGACACACAATGTTCTGAGGATTTTCCTAGCTCCACACCTTCATGAGATAAGTCTCTCATCACAGGGAGCCATTGCCCAGGTCCTAGGAAAGCAGGACAAACTTGTGTGGCAGTGCTGTGTGTCCAGCCTGGCTGGGAGAGAACACAGACAAGCCTAGTTCTGTTCTAAGTTAGGCAAGATTTCAACAGGTGAGTGGGAGAGAACATCCTATGTCAAAACAAGACATGTCTCCAAGCAGTACTGATCCCCAGGGGAGGCACCAGGCTTATGACAGGACCTGGGGCTTGTCCATAAAGAAGGGAACCCAGAAACATGGAAAAGGACGTCTCCATGGAAAGAAGGATGAGAAAGGACTTTGGGGAATGCCTGTGTTTAAGCGGTGGTCAAGGATGGAAGAATCAGTGGAAAAAAACAAAAGGAATCATGGAAGCAGAAAAATGAGGGCTGGACATGAGGCAGGTTAGTAAGAAGCTAGGAAAATTCCTTGGTGAGTGGAAAGGGGAAAGTGAAACAGATAGTTAAACCACTGAGCAATTTATAGCCAGCTAATATATTACAAGATCTTATCTTCCCTAACCAAGGACACTTATTAGCAAATGGTTTACACATTTCAGACCATGCAGGGGCAGACCCACCTCAGTCCTCATCCCTCCTCCATGACATTCTTTGAAGGTAAAACTGACCAGAGGAAGATCCTGATCACTCTATACCCTCATTGTGATGGATCAGCATATTAATGGACACACCTGGAAAGTTGATGAATATTCTATTGAGATCCTCCCATGAGATCTCCCCTAAAATTCCCACTTCTAGAAAACAGGTAAAAACCCTTAAGACAAAAAAAACAAAAACAACCAGTGTGCACTCTCCCTGGAGCATACCCACTCCTCTGGCCTTGCCCCCACTTCTTTTCTCAGGCGTGTATCTTTGCTTTCTTTCTCCTTAGCTCTAAGGTTCCCAGGAGACTTGCAACCAGGGGAGCAGTGGGCACCAGCAGCTCGCCCCAGGCAAACCCCCTGAATCTGTCTCCAAGGGCCCTCCTTTTGCCTCCGTAACTTGTTTCCTGAGTCCACGCAGCGCAGCTGGCTCACTTTTTCTGCTTCTGTGATCTCCTTTGTAAAGGGCCAACGCAGCCACACCTCACCTTGACTCTGCCTCATATCTCCAAAGGGCCAAGGCAGCTCTGTCCAGGATCACTCCTGTCGCGCTGTGCTCTTGCCTCTTCTAAAGTCCTTCCTTAATAAACATACTCTCAAAATCACTTGGCCTTTGTTACAAAATCCTTCCTGCACCAAGTCAAGGACCCACACATTCCAGACTGTGCCCAGGGCAGACCTGCCTTTGTCCTGGTCCCCTTCTGGTGACAGAAGGTTTAATGCCTTAGTGACTGGGGAGGGAGTTCTCAGAGGGCTGGCCATCACCAGTGCCCACAGGTGGATAAGCCCCTGAGGAAAGGGTGGTTGACAGTCAGCTGTGGGGTAAAGGAGGGACACAAAAAAAAGAATAGAGAGGATATGAGGATTTTGAAAACTCTTGGAGATCTTCAGGAGAAAATCACGAAATATTTGGTAGGAGATTATGACCTGCCTGTGAAATTCTACAAAGTGGCTTTAATCATCAAAGAGCATGTTACTGTTATATTTCTCATTAAGCTCTAAGTTAGGAAACCAAGAATGCCAACAGAGCCTTTTGTAGTCATATTTTGAGAAAGCTGCATCCTCAGTTATAAGGGCTTAATCCCAGGCGAGCCTAATTTTAGCTTGCAAAGTAAGCTCTCCAAATATAAAAGGCTACCCATTAAGTGGCAGTAAGAATTTCAACCTGGAGCAAATGGCCCAGCAGGACCTCTTTCTGATCAAGCTGGATGCCTCTCAGAGGCCCAGGTTTTCTTTTTAGGAAAGAAAGGGCTCCCACACAACCAGCAGGAGCCAGCGGAAGAGGTAGATAATGGCTTAGCTTCTCCCGAGCCTCCCCCAAGCCTCTCTATTTAGAAAGCTGAGGTCTTAGGGCCATCAGGGTACACACCTTTCTCAAACACTAATGCATCTGCAAACATTTCAGGTCCCAAACGGAAAGGACACACTTTGCACTTGCAAACAGGCCCACATCCATTCTTCTGATGCACACAGTTTTCTTCCTTCCCCTGCTACAAATGCTAAAGATGGGAGGCTTCTCAACTCTCCTAACCTGAAATAGCACTAAACAAAGATACTAACATGTACTCCCTATTCCTATGCTGCACAGCTGACTCTTTTTAAGTCTCTTAAATACCTTTATCTGTGCACTATCACATCCCATCCAAGCTTGTTTGCTTGTCCTGACTTCTCTGGCCTGGAAGCTCCCCGACGGCCACTATTATCTACTTCCTCTGTGCAAAACCCCCCTCCAACCTCATCCCAGTGCCAGCCAAAGAGGTTCACACAAAACAGGCAACCAATAGATATTTCCTGAACTTAATGAAGGCAGCTGCCATTTTTAAAAGAATTTTAGGCAGACATGTGCGCCATACACACATTTATGATTATACATCACACAACACACACATACGGCATGGACTCTAATTCCACTCCTCTCAAGAACCAAAACCTGTGTTCTTTCTCTAAGGAAGTCACATCATCTCTCTTCTGGGAGGTCCATTCCTTTCCTCAAGAATCCCCTGTAGCTACCAAGTTCCCGGCAGGGAACAGAAGCCACCTAGATAGTGCAAAACAAATGAAGAGACTTTATCTTGCGGGGTTATTAAAGCAAAACCAGGATGGTGAGCCACCACAGACACGTAATAGTCAGAAGCCATTCCTTGGGCTGGAGAGACAGTGTCCCCAGAGCCAGCAGGAGCTGGAGCCCTGGAAGAGGTGCTGCCCCAGACAGAAGTGACTGTCCAGCTGCAACACCAGAGACTCAGAGCCCAGACACAGGGCGCAGCGAAGGCTCAACCATTGCCCCTCCAGCCTTCAGGTACCGAGGGGGCTTGCAGGTACCGAAGCCACACCACATCAGCGGGGACGCGTTCCCCAGGCTCTTCCCCACCTGCCCTGTGACCCTCCCTGCCCACAGCACATTTACTCCTATCCTAAATAAGGAGAAACTGGCGGAATAACTCATTTAACCCATCAATATTCCTACTTTTAATAATACAGTTATATTAATTTCATAGTTCAAAAATAACAGGAAAAGAAGGGGCAATTTTCAGATGAGATATGCGGCAGCATTCTGGCAGGCTTCCATTAAAAGTCTTAATGACAGAATTTAACTAAAGAAAAGTCCACACATTGATTCTGCTCATACATTTTATGTCCTCGATTTACCCATTTCAAACTGATTACTCTCACCAAAGCCAAGCAGGAGAACCCAGACATGCCCATGGAGGGAAGGGCAGAACACTTTGGTTACGTTAATGCCTCCACTGCACTGGGAAAGCCCTTCTAGAACCGGAACTGTAACGTGTGACATGCATGTCCGCCAATTATATTCAATATTTCCATCTTGCCACACACGTGAGCGGTGAAGCGTTCACCATCGTGGTTAGATTTACATGTGTAATGTTGCGTGAGGCCATTTGGAGAAGATTAATTTGATAACGAATTGCAATTGACATCAGACAGTACTTCCCCATGGCACAGTTAATAGGAAAAAGACGGTACACATCCACAATAATTTCAGTGTGCAGCTGTGATTGCTCTCCTTTCGTCTCATCCCAGTGACCTGACACACAGCCCAGATGGGGTCATTCTGAACGTGTAAAACCTCCCAGTCTAAGTGGATATAGAAATAACTGGGACTGTGTGTGACTGTGTGTATGCAGACACATGTGCATACATACAAAACAATAACTTTTCTACAGCTCAGCCAAGTGGGGCCTGACCATGTTCTCAGGAAAGAGACTGCTCTCTTCCCCCATCCCGTATTTAAATAGAGACCATCACATAAGGAAAAAGGGTGGTTCCATTATTCCTACTGAGAGCAGAAGGAGAAGTGTCCAGCGGCACAACACTTGGAACTGTGGGATGGCATCCGGCGCCCTGGAGTGGAAGGGAGTGTCTGACCCACCGCACTCTGCCCCACTTGCCCACGGCAGCCCCAGCTGCCCTGGGACTCACTTCCCCGTAACTTCCGGCTCGGCTCGAGCTCATGCAAGAGGGTGCTATTATATCTACAGAAAGGAAACTATTCCCATAGAAGCTTTCAATACATAGTTTACTGGTAAATTTTCCAGTTTATCAAAACATAGAGAGGTGGACATAGAATCATTTTTCAAACTCTGCTTTTCTCATGCTACAAAATAAAATAGATTTTAAACCATACCATCATAAAAGGACCTTGAAGCTATCATTTGACTGTGGTCATTTTTCAGGATGATACTTCCATAATATTTTCTTTTAGGGTAAATTTGAAGTTTTTTTCCACTAAGTACTTTTTTAGGGGGTTAAAAATGATGGACAGATACTGAATTACAAAGCCCAGGATTCATCCAAGTTCTGAATGTTCCTGCTGTTGTAACCAAGCAAACTGGGGCTCATCCATGTGGTGCCTTGATGTATGACCCAGCAATTAGTGTTGAAAGAAACAGGTTTTTGTTTACAGGATTCCAACCTGGTGGGGGAGGGGGAACTGCTGAGAGCACCGCTGCTCAGAGCCCTGTTCTCCCACGAGACCTGGCACTTCCCTTGCTCCCAGCAGGCTATAAGCCAGAACCGTGCCCAGAAGTTCCCCATCTCCTTATCTGTTCTTAAGCTGGCTGCACAAACAGTTCCCCATCCTCTCTGGAGAGTGCTTTTGAGGGTTTCAGAGCCACCGTCCTTTCATAGCAGCTCTCTCCTTCAGGATCTGGGGTATGTTGTCCTCAGCCTCCATGGAATGATTCAGGACAACATGTGCTGCATTACACTGGACCATGGTGGAGTCCAGGGAGGCACACATCCCAAGACAGTGGTTTCTCCAAATGTCCACCATAGAAGCACAAGTCTGCAGCTCAACAGTCCTGGGCACCGTTCAGTTCAGCTCCAAGCATCCCCTACGAATCTGTGCTTGGTTAGGCAGGTCCCCAGCCAGCTCCATCTTCTCTGCCAGGTACCTGCACAACTCCATCAGCTCTCTCCTTACACCCTTTCCTCCAGCCAACATGGCTGCTACCTCACTACAGACCACATGGCATTTTCCTCCTTACTACCCCAGACCACATGGTAGAAAAACCTCTGCTCTTTTAGACCGCCCTTATTTTAAATGCTCATCCTGGAACTTCCTACATGACTTCTTATCTGGCCTATGAGGCCTATGTGACCTATGATGTGCTACTTTTGCCAATTCCCCCATATCTTTTCCCTTCTTTCAGCCACCATCTTTAGTCAGGGCAAGAGTTCCCTGGGACACAGGGGCATCCACCCCCGCCCCCCGCCCCCGCCCGCCCCCCACCCCTCGCCGCCAGCTATGTCACAAGTCACTACACTCTCTGAAAGTCTTGTATACCTTTTGCCTGGGGCAGCAGCACAGCTATCCAACTTGCATTGTTACATAAAGTACCTTAAACACTGTATCATCCACTTCCCCTTTCTCCAATTGAGGTTCATGGGAAATATCCTATTATTTTCTGGGGATCCCCCGCTCTGCACCCTGTTACATTGTCTTCACCTGAATCACATTCAACCCTTTGTCCCCCCTAATTTACCCTTTACAAGGGAGTCAATGGGAAGGGCAAATGCTCTCGAGGCAGTCGAGTTGGCAGCACAGCACCCTGACACAGACATACCTGGACTTGAATCCAGTCATGACCCTACGTCAGCCATAAGGAAGGGGTGATCATTTAATGTTTCTAAACCTTAGTTTTCTCATCTGAAAAACGAGATACTAACTTGCAAAGTTGTGAAAATGTGGACTAGTAGGTGAAATATCAATTATGTAGTAAACAATTTACTTCTCACTGCATCAATATTTCTTGCTAATTTGTTTAGCAAGTATTTCTTGCTGGGGTGGGAAGGGGGAGCTAACCCTGGCTGGTGTGGCTCAGTGGATTGAGCACTGACCTAAGAGCCAAAAGGCCACTGGTTCAATTCCCAGTCAGGGCAGGTGCCAGGGTTGCAGGCCAGGTTCCCCAGTTGTAAGTGTACCAGAGGCAACCAATTGATATACATGGGTGTTTCTCTCCCTCTCTTTCTCCCTTTCTTCCCTTCTCTCTAAGAAGTAAATGAATAAAATCTTTTAAAAATACCTAATCGTTGGCTCTTGGTTAATAGTAATGATTTCTTCTCTTACACAAAATATAAAAGACCTCATCTGATACCAAATTGAAAAACCTAGTTTTTAAAACAAAACAAAACAAAACAAAATGACAGCAAGAAACAAAAAGTACCTTATATCAAAGAGCAATTATTAAACTAGGTACTTCAAAGAAATACCAACCCCTGGCTTTCTTCAGGAGCTTTAATAAACAAAGCAGAAGTATTGTACCTGTGTAACTAAAGGGTGTGACAGAAATTTTCTTAAATTGAGAAGACGCATTTTCATTGCACATTAAATGCTGTTATCTAGACCTCAATGATTTTTATAGTGAGAGAAACAAAAGTGAGGAGAGTTCGGGTTGAAAATTAATTAGTCCATCTCAACCCCATGAGTCACAGCCATCAACTTAGGAGACATAACACCATACACTGGAGTTTAATTAGGAGGGTTAAAAAAACTGTTTAACAAGCAAAACCCAGTAACCAACTCTAACTAAGCAGGTTGATGGAATATACTATGTGATGCTGTAAAGTTTCCCTTTTGCAAAAAAAAAAAAAAAAAAAAAAAGAAAGAAAGAAAGAAAAAAGAGTAATATAAAATCCTCCCTCAAGGGCTCACCAGCTTTTCTCCAAAATATATAATAACATATATACAATAAAATTAATTCATTCATTTATCATGCAAAGGATGTCAGTCTTTGGGACAACAAGAAGTTAATCTGGACCTGGGCCAAGACCCACACATTTATAAGTCAACAAGCAACCCTAGGACCAAGGCAAGATGTGGATGGTGGTTCTGGCTCAATCCAGCTCTGGCCAGTCAACCTCTCCAGAAGGGGTTTCATAAGATGACCTGAGGCCCAATTCAGTTCCCAAATCCCATAATGAAGACAAACTTCCTCACCATCACAGATGCACATGCCAGTGAGAATAGTCAGGGCAGAGAGATGCTGTGTAAAAAGGTCAGAGACTCACTGGGCAAAGATGATGGAAAAAAATTGTAGGCTACTATATACCCTGACACACTATTTTTGGTTGATTCCACTCTTTCTTTCTTTCTTTCTTTTTTTTCTTTTCTAAATCAAGCTTCTATCACTTAAAGCAGCTTTTTTCAAAATCACTCAACAGTCTTCTTTCCCTAAAAAGGCCAATTACTTCAATTACTTTCTCAAAATTTTAACTGGAAAACACATATCACAGAAATTATTTCATACCATCTTCATAGGTATCTACATGCAAATAGGCTCAACAACAAGTCATACTTGTTTCTTCCACAAAGTATCTGAAATTCTGCACTTCACCTTGGTGAGAAAAACTGAATGGCAACATTCATATCATTACAGAGCCTGGTCCATGTTCATCCAAATATACAATGACAGCTACCATCCCACTCTGGCTGCACTGCTGCACTGACCCTTCCCCAGCCCACCCTACCAACCCCCACACCCAGGAACTTAGAACATTCTTCATGCTCTTTAAGGGTGAGGAGAGCCTTTTATGAAGCTGATGAAGAACTATTCTACTTTTAGTTTGCCTATCCTTTCCCATTTTATATGTCAGCATATATACACTGGTTCTACTTTGTTAGTGATAAAGAAGACGACCTTACATGAATCAGCAGAACGAAAAAGGCACCAACTCTCAGTCTCTCTTCTGCCTTTGGGCCACTGATTCTCCATTTTAAACATTCGCTGGCTCAACATATGGTGACCTCTCATTGAGAACTTTGTCCTCCCTAATGGTGTCAGGAAGCCGGAGGGGTGTCTATCACTGTGAGTGTGGGTAGAAATATCAAGAGACACTGCGATCAGAACTGCCTGGGTACACACACACACACACACACACGCACACACACACGCACGCACACACTCCCTAAACAGCAAAGAATCAGGACAGAGCACAAGAAATGCAAAAGCCTGAGGAAATTTTCAGAGGGCTTCCTGGAAAGAATGAACATTTCCAAAAAAAAAAAGAGGAAGGAAGGAAAGAAATGTATGCTATGGAAAGATGCCTAATGAGAGGGAAAGAAACTAAAAGGGTAGAGGCCATAGTGGGAAAGGATAAGTTTTGCAAATGCATATCAAAACTCTGCCTAGACTAATCAGACACTCCGACATAAATTGGCCCTGCCACACAATTACAATGCCTGTATATAACGATCAGCTGTAATAATGCTGAATCTCTTGCAGAAGGAAGAAAATACAATCTTGCATCAATCTTTTCAGCAATATTAAGTCCCTGGGATGGAAGAAGAGGAGGTAGTGGTGCTGTCTCAGGTAGGGTTAAAGGCACAGCCCCCACCTTAAGAGGGTGGGAAGTAGGGGACAGATGAGCCACTTCTAGAGTTCAAGGGGCCTAAATTCCCTCTTACCTGCAAGAAGAGAAAAGAATCCACCTGCTGGAATACATTCCAAATGCTTCCTAAGCCATCTCTACTTCTGAGACCATTCTTTCTGTTTTAAGAGGCAATGATTATTTGAATAAAAGACTATATTAGAATCACTTTATTTTTGCTTACTCTTATGGAAAGAGAAGCTTTGGTGCTTCCATAGATGCTATTATTGGCATTACAGTTCTTCAGAGTGCCAGGTTTGGAACCCAGCTGCCTGGATTTGAATCCTCATCCCACCCTTGCTAGGCATTGAAAACTGGGCAATTTCTTTAATGTCTTTGTGGCTTGGTTCCTTAACCTGTAAAATGGTAGTAGTAATCTCTAGCTCATGGACTTGCTGTATATTGAGGAATTTGACACATGTAAAGCATTCAGAGCACACAGTAAACATCCACAAGCTTATGTTTCCAATAATTAGCTGTCGCCATCATTACCATCCAGACTCTCATATTTGTCATGTACAGTGATAAAACTTTCAGAACACAAATATCTGATATGAGACTTCTACAGAGTGACGGGGGAGAAGTCAATCAAACCAAGTCCAGGGCTAATGAGTTTTCTCACTCAAAACCCCATGGAGAAGGCACCAGACCCTCAAAAATGGGAGGTCACCTGGTCTATAATCGAGATGGAATTCAAGGGTCAATAAAGGAGCTGAAGCGAAGGGGATTCTGGGGAAAAGGGCCTCCCCACATCCATGGAAGCTACCTGTGGCCTATGCTCTAACAGGCTTCTATTAACCCAATGCTCAAAATCTCAGCCACCTCATGTGACTTGGCCTTCTCCCCTCGTCCCCTCCTCCACTCTAGTCACACCAGCCACCCAGCTGTTCTGAGAAGCCTACTCTGCCTCAGGCCACCGCCTTGACCTTCCCTCTGTGTGGAATGCTCTTCCCCAGCTACCTGCATGCCGTTCCCTCACATCCTCTGCACCCTTGTGACTTTCTTAGTGAGGCTTCCTCTGACCACATTATTTAGCATGTAACTGCTATTTCTGTCCTTTTCCACTCCCTATCCAGCTTCGTTTTTTCTTTGTAGTGCTACTCATAATCTAATACATATTCTATTTCTTTTAAGCTCCATAAGGGCAGGGATTTCTCTTCATGGTTCTATCCCAGGGGCCTAGAACAGCCCTGGCACATAGTAGGTGCTGAATAAATGGACTACAAGACTGCTGCAAAGGAAATGCTACTATTGTTAGAAATAAAGGTTAAATGATAAAGCAAACACATCACTAAACTCTCCTGCTTTTCTAGGATGAAATCATATTTTTGGTTGCCCTAATTGCTATCCAACTAAAATTTCTCAACTGCTGCCAGGAGCAGAGCTGAGAAGCAATGCACACCCCTGAAATGAATGCATAAATATATCACACTCCCGAGAAAGGGGTGGATCAGAGAAGGGCCTCAGCCTCCATCAAAAACCGCAAATTCACTGCCCAGCCATGGGTGTTCAAAGTAACATTCACAAAAGCTTGTACTCACTGAACTCCTCCAAGACCATGGAAGGAATACTCAGAAAGCAGTTGGTAGGGTTGCCAGGAGGTCTGCACAGCCCTTCCACTGTCACCCATGTGAAAATCACAAGTAGAAATTACCTGCCTAGAAGCTAAGTTTCAGGCAAGATAGAATTCTCAAACTCTATTTATTTGGGAGGCAAAGCACTGAGAACCATGAATCTGTTGACCATTGTATTTTAGAAGACCTCTCTGAAATTGCTTGTAAAACAGGCCAAAGATACCAGGTAAAGACTCAAGACTCTTGCTAAGGAGAGGAGAAAGTATAGGTAGTAACTTACAGTGGATTCATACATTAAATTTTGTTAAAATTAGCTACAACGTGAAAGTATCAACATCATGCCTGAGTGATGAGTTTGGCATGTTACTTACTGTAGGGCAGTGTATTTCCATTTATAGCTAAGGAAGCTGAGGTCCACCAAAGGCCATTCCCTGTCAGGAATCACAGAGATGGTAGCAGTAGAGTTCAATGCCCAGCTCTGGACCTCAACTGCCCATAGTGATTTGCCCACTCTTCTATGGACGCTTCACAGCCAAGACACTTCATGGACACTTGGATGTTCTTCAGCTACTAGGAACTTACGAACTTCTAGGGGAGAGACAGGCCCCAAAACTAAACTCTCTGCCTAAGGATGTTTTCATTCTATTATAACCACATCACATGTAGAGGCATTTATTAAACTTATACATTCAACTTCTATGTCCCTAGAAATGAGTAGAAAGAGACAGAAACAATCTCACTTTCTCGATCTAATCAGTTTCTAGGTGATGGTTGTAAACTGAACCATCCATAAAACCCTCATGATCTCATTTCCAATTCCTGACTGGGTGACTTTGGGCAAGTTACTTAATCTCTCTCTTCTTCCATATCCTTCTTAGAGGGGTGATGTGAGAATCAAATGAGTTAACAAAATAAAGTACACAGAATGGTGCCCAGGATAGGTGCTCAATAAATTTTAGCTACTATTATCATTAATATTTCTTTTAATCGTAACATAAAAATTGGGATATTTCATTAATAAAAATGTAACCATGAAAAGAAAGGATAGTTGCTTTTTCATTTAATGCAAATAAACACAAAATTTGAATAAAAAATTCTTCTCATAAATGTTCCTCCCAGTGAGGCTTTTTGTGCTTGGGCTTTATTTAGACTTTTTGAAATAGAAGCTCAGTGAAGTCTGTAATCAAGAGCAAGCCAGACTTGTGCTCAAAATTTGGGTGGTCAATTTTTTTTACAGATTTTATTTATTTATTTTTAAAGATGGGGGAAAGGAAAGAAAGACGGAGAGAAACATCAATGTGTGGTTGCCTCTTACGCACCTCCTACTGGGGACCTGGCCTGCAACCCAGGCATGTGCCCTGACTTGGAATCGAACTTGCAACACTTTGATTCGCAGGCTGGCACTCAGTCCACTGAGCCAGGGCTGGGTGGTCAATTTTAACAAGTTTTTCAGTTGAGTCACAGTATACAAATGCAACTGCAAGTCTCTAGGTAGTGCTTATTGGAGAAAGGGCTATTTCCACGGCAACCCCCCTTCCACTTGGGATCCCTTTTGGGCCAAACTTCTATTAGCTAAGCAGGGCTGTTGTGACCAAGTACATGAATGTGGCTTAAATAACAGAAATTTATTGTTTCGCAGTTCTGGAGACTAGAAGTTTATATTAAAGTGTTAGCAAAGTTGAGGGAGCAGGGTTCCGTGCCTCTCTCCTAGTTTCTGGTGGTTTGCTATAAAGAAGGACAATCTTTGTCTTTCTTCAGCTTCACCCCACTTCTCTGCCTTCATATTCGCTAGCTGTGTGTGTGTGTGTGTGTGTGTGTGTGTGTGGTGTCTACACTCAAATTTTCCCTTATTATATGGACACCAGTCATATTGGATTAGGGGCCCACCCTATTCCAGTATGACCTTATCCTAATTAATTACATCTGCATTATACTATTTCCAAATAAGATCACATTCAGAGGTAGTGGAATTAGGACTTTGATATATAAATCTGGAGGGACACAATTCAACCCATAACAGCTGTTGACAGTGCAGTCCTGGGCCCCCTGGGCCACCGCGGCCATGCCGTGGCGGGCATAGCGGCATCAGTGGAATGCCTGCAGCCCCCGCAAGAGGGCAGTGAGTACCAGCGCTGGCTGCTACTGAGGGCTTTAATCAACCCTAGAAATGTAATAAAGTGGTAGGGGTTATTATAACACCCAATCTTAGGTCAAGCATCACTTATGTTTGCTAATTTAATCTCCCAGAAAATCCCAAATATGTCCTTTTATTCTTTCCACAGACTATAACCAGGAAACAGGCTGGGACTTCCTTTCACATGAGACCTGGGCCAAGTGAAGAAATGGAAAAATATGGGTCTAACAAGAGTCAACCTTTGATTTAATATCTAGCTCTAGAGTCCTTAAAACAATAACAACAACAACAACAAAAACTCTGGCCTTTAAAGTTTAAAAAATAATCTACACTTGATCTTAAACCAAAATTTTACTCCCATCTGGGAAGCTGGGTTGAGAGTACCATATACAAAAAACCTGCACCCCTGAAGGACTCACAAACCTGCACCCCTGAAGGTCCCAAAGCCAACCTTTCCACATGTCCAGGTGTGTACATCTATGTTGAATACCAAGAAGACACAACAAAGTCCAGAACGTAGATAAACAACATAGATAAATAACACAGCAAGGGCATCAGATAACTGTCCCCTCACTATTCTATTTCTGGAATACCAAGACTCTAACTAAGAAGGCAGTTCCATAACCAAAAATGCTGCTACTCCAGGGTTTCTGGCTGATGGAATTCCTTTCCCTTATAACAAAGATTCAGTTTAGTCACACGATATCTTTACTGATGCCCAATAAAACCTGGAATGTTCCAGAGGTCTCCTGGGTGCTGACAAAGAGGTATTCAAATGCATAACAAGAAGGGATGCTCTTCAAATCCAATTACTGCCAGTGTTTATATTTAATTTACTTTTAGGAAGAAAGCTGCTCCATGGTGTTGCTGTGTAAGTTACAGTCCCTCTGTAAATTGCCACAACCAGAGAGAGGCAGAATGTTACGGAAGCCCAGAAAAAAACTGAACATGAGTCCCTTCAATGCCAGGATTATACCCAATGTGTAAAAACCAAAGTCCACTTACTGTAGGTCCTAGAATTAGCACTTCTGGACCCAAGAGAATTCATCATGTGACTATGAGGACTGTTGTTGTCTTTCCAAAAATCCTACTACATGTAGGATCCTAGGAAAAACCTGGAGAATCAAGCTACAGCCCTTTTAAGTTGTTAATGGAATTTTTAAAGCCACTCCCCAGCAATTCCAAGAGGAAAAAGTGAGTCAGAGCACAAGAAAGAAGAGGGAAGGAACAATGCGATTTCGCTATGAAGGCACCGGCCACCACTGCTAAACTATGCCACTCACATCTCATCACATCATCATTTGGTCTAGAAAAGCAAAGCCAAACAAACAAACAAACAAACAAACAAAACAATTATCACCTTGGAGTTTGATCTACACAGCTCCTAAGTCAGATGAAACTGGAGTGGCATCACATCCAAGAGGAAAGACAAAGCCACTCAGGGCACAGGGAAAGGACACTCAACCAGCGCACGCCATCAGCCAAGGCACCACCACACCACAGCTCCTTCCTCTCAAAGATTCATTAAATGCCTACTCTGTGCAAAGGGCTTACACTAGATGGCATAATGGAGAACCTACAGCATAAACACAGAAACCCTGATCCCTAGAAATGCACCACAGAGTAAGGCAATTATCCCAATGTAAGGTTTGCCTGTTTTAAGAATACAAAGAGCTGTAGGATTTTACATTCGATAATGGCAGAATCGAGAAGGACTGCATGGAATGGGTGACACTTGAGATGGTATTGAAGAGCAGCAAATGGATATGCAAAAACTGGGAGGGAATCAGGAGGCCTTTCCCAGTGCAGGGAAGACCAGTTAGACTGAAGTGCAGGGCTCATGAAGGGTCTTAAATAATGGCAGACTAAGGAGCACAGGCTTAATTTACTAGGGAATGGGGGCCATTTATGTCAGAGGGAATAAGAGATGTGCTTTAAAATTTACTCTGTATTCAGAAACCCCTAGGATGGATTGGACAAGACAAATGCAGAAGGCAGAAAATGTAACTGTGAGGCTCTTTTAATAGTTCATGCACATGGTTAAGGCATCCAGAAGCAGGGACCTGGGTGAGCTCTGATGGACAGAGAGGATACAGAGGTCCAGGAAGTGAAAAGGGGACAAGAGAAGGCAAGGATCAAAGAAAAGGCCAACACATAAAAAAGGAAGTCAACACTTGTCAAGTGCCTTTTGTGTACAGTGCACTGGTGATGCAAATATAAGTAAGACACACTCCTACCCTCAAGAAACCCGAGGGAGGCAAAGCATTAGTGGCCACAGCACTGACAGCAACAGCTACATGGTTTGGGCTTTAAGGATAAACAGACATGCTCTTGTTCATCATTCACTTAGCCTTGAAATTTCCACCATCTTTCAGTCTACCTCCTACCCTCCAGTCCCAAGCCTGACTGATTCTTATTTCTTCTGAGTTATTGATGAGCTACAGCAAATTCAAGCCTCTGAAGTTTTAGCTTGAGGTCTTCATTTCCAAACAAGGACCTAGTGGAGATACAAAAAGGTTAAGTAACTTACCCAAGGTCACCCAGTCAGAGGCCAACCAGCTTGTCTGGCTCTGGTCTGTTTCTAACCCTCTGTTCTTACCTGCCACCCCTCCCTGACATCTTGCACCCAATTCTTCCTCCCACTCCCAGAGCCCCACTTCAGCCCGATCACTCTCTCTTGCATCTGAGCCACTGTGACTGCTAATCATACACCTCCAGTCTGGTTTCTCCCAGTTATTGCCCTGTACTTCCAGATAAATCTGCCTAAAACCAGATTTGCAGCACACCACTTCCATTTACAAACATCCATAGCTCCCTTATATTCACCAGATAAAGCTCAAATTCCACAACCTGACATTCAGGGACTCTCACCACTGGTCAAATGCCACCACTTACATATGCTGCGCCCTCCCATTTAGCCTTTAGGAACCACAACAATTTTATGTTTTCCTGAGATTTTCACAGCCCATAAATGTGCACATATAAGACAATGATTCAAGTATAGGTGTAAGTATAGGCATAGGCACAGGTATAGGCACAGGCACAGGTATAGGTATGGGTAGAAAAAGTGCTATCTCCTTGGAAATGAGAGAAAAGCAATGTCATAATGAACCATCTATTCTGAGAGTAGTCTACTTGGCTTTTTTCCAAAGCTCAAGCTCCAGGAGCTTCTGTCTCATTAGGAATATGAGATGGGAAGCTTTTAGGAAGACAAGACAGTAAGTGATCAACAGCTGGGTTGTGTGGTACAGCTTAAGCTCCTATGAGCTCAGAGAAAAGAGAAATCCATGTGAACAGACAAGATCTACCATAAGAGGGGGATTACAACTTGAGCTGGCCTTTAAAGGTCAGGGCAGAATTGGTACATATGGAGAAGAGAGAGCAGGTACTTGCTACAGCTTTGTAGAAAACACATGAATTCCTTAAAAGTTCCATTGTCAGTCTAAATGCATCCACCTAATCTTACATGAGGAATCCCCCTTTCTGTGGCACTGAGCCTGACAGTCAATGAGGAAAGCTGACACAACACTACACCATCCCCAAGACCAACTATTGAAAACGGCAGATCTAAGCAGACAGTCCCCTCTCCCTCTACCATTAGCATCTCTCAAGAATTGAGCAGGACTGGTCACCGCCATGCTCTGCAAAAGGCACAAACCTCACACCTCGGGCTTGAGGTGACGTCCAAGGAGCCTTTATGAGCAGACCTAAGGTGAGAATCAGGGGAAACCCCAAACACATACTCTTCAATCTCATCCGCTCGGAACATTGCTCCTGACCTTAATAGTTTCTAGTGACTAAAAGCTTGATTCATAAAAAACTGAAAATGACTCTGATTCTGTGGTTGGTTGTGTTTTGTTGTTGTTTCCATGCAGAGGTTTAAGTCAGGAAGATGCTGGCCGCCCTATAGTGATTAATCCCAATGAAGACCGCTCCGCCACCATGCAGCCTTCTGGAGCAGGAGCGTCATTTAATGAAGTCTTTAGGTTCTCTAGGTGGAGAATTTAAAGGCTGTATGGTACTACTTAAATGAAGATGCAAGGGAAAATTCCAGGAATAGATACAATCTTTGAACGATGGGTGAACTGAGATGGCAGAACTCTCTCCAACAGCAGGAAACACTTTCAATCTGCCTCATTTCAATATGTAAGAATGAAGGAAGGGACAAGGAGGGAGAGGGAGGAAATGCTGAACATCAAGCAGCCTAAAGCTTATCTATTTCATCACCAGTCTTCGCTTATTCCATTATATGTGGACCTGAACTTAACTGAGTTTCAAATGAGTGTGATGCATCTTATTTCTGCTAGGTGGTAATTACATCCCATAACTTATTAAATGAGAAATCTCATTTCAAAAAGAATTTCATTACCACTAAAAATAAAAATGGAAGCTAGCTATTTATATGCTGCCTGTCACCATGGCCTCTGACACACACAGCAGGATAAAAACAAAGACATATGTGGCACAAAAAGCTACTCTTCCATTCCCTGAGAGTCCAGGATGCAGCAGAACTCTAAATCGGGGAAGCGAGCACACTAGCACAAATCCTGCTCACTGAATTTGTTAATTTAACTTCATTTCCACCTACCAGTTTAGATGATCAGCAAGTAAATATTGTTTCATCAAGCACACAAATGTGTCAAATTCAAAACAAAGCATAGTGGCCAATTCTCTGAATCCCACAGAACCTGCAAATATAAACTCTACACTACAGTATGGACTCAAGAATGGCCAGTGTCTGTCTGCCTTTCTCTGTCTGTCTGTGTCTCTCTGTCTCTCTTTTTCAGGAGAAGAGACAATGATGAGAAGCAACAAGTTAATGGGTTTCACTGAACAAAAAATATGGAAAATCTATATGCAGGCTACTTGATGTATGTTCTGAATTACAGTATGTGCAAGTGAGTGATCAATTATACACAGAACACAGACTCTTTTAACTGACCTCCTCTGATTCATTTGCTGCAGTAGCAAACACTAGTCCCTCTGCAGAACTCCCCAACTGACAGAGACTTCTCTCTCTAGGTGCTCACATTCTGCTTTCCCAGTATTAGGCCAAGAAACAATGTTGTCTACTCCCAAACCTGCTTACACCATCTGTATCTGTTAGTACAACTGCATACTACTAAATATTTACAGTAATAATAATAATAATTAGCACATACTATGTACCTGACATTGCTCTAAGCACTTTATTTGTATTCATTGATATAATTCTCACAGCAATCCTATGAGGTATATATGATCATCAGACTTATTTTACTAATGAAGAAACTAAGGCCACAGCTCAAAGTTGCAGAGATCAGATAAGAACTGGGGCAGTCTAGTTCCACAGCCCATGCTACTAACTACTAGGTTTTCCTGCCTAAATAGTAGGTATAGTGATATTCATGGAGCAAAAGGCAATAGTATTTTCCAGGAATTAGATTAAATCTTTTGGGAAGACTCACTAAAGCCACTGTTGAAAATTAACTGACATCCCACCAGGTGTGTTCAAGGTCTTGTGAATGATTGGGAGGGTAAAAGAAATCACAAAAAGTATATAATTCTGAGACTTCCAGTCAAGATGGAGGTGTGGGTAAACATGCTTCGCCTCCTTGCGCAACCACAGAAAGAATTACAATTGATCTCAAAACAAATAACACAATATCCAGAACTGTCAGGAAATTGAGTTGTATGGAAGTCCAACAAGAAAGAATTTAAAGAAGCCACATTCATCCAGATGGGTAGGAGGGGCAGAGATGTAGAGATGAGTGGAGAGGTGGCAGCGGTGAGCAGGCAGTCCCACATTCATTTGTGATGGATAAAAATTGGGAGGGATACCTTGGGAGCAAGCTATCCCAGCCCCAGGCCAGACGCACATCCCAGGGTTCCAGCGCCAGGAAGATAAGTCCCATAATTTCTGGTTGTAAAAACCAGTGGGTGATGGGGTGGCAGAAGGAACTCCCAGATTTTCAGGAGACTCAGCTTAAGGGGCCCACACAGACTTAGAACTGAGTCAGACCCCTGCCCTCTGGGATTCAGCACCAGGGCAATAGCTGGAAGGGCACCAGTCACCTACAGGGAGTAAATGAAGTGACTGGAAACAGGATGAGTGCCAGGCAAACCTCCAGAAACCAGGCAGCAACATTATCCTCTCTCCAAGCCCTCCCCTAAACAGAGCCTCAGATTACCTAGGGCTCTGGCCCACACAATTTACAGGTGCCTTTTCTACAACAGGCCACACTACTAAGACAGAGAGTCAAAGCAACTCTATCTAATACATAGAAACAAACACAGGAAGGATGCTAAATTGAGGAAACAAAGAAATATGCCCCAAATGAAATAACAGAACAAAATCCCAGGAAAAGAATTAAATAAAATGGAGATAACCAACCTATCATATGCAGAGTTCAAAACACTGGGGATCAGGATGCTCAAAGAACTCATTGAGTATGGCAACAGCATAAAAAAGACCCAGGAAGTAACAAAGCTTACGCTAAATGAAATAAAGGAAAATCCACAGGGAATCATTAGTGGAGGGGATGAAGCCAGGATTCACATCAACAATTTGGAATATAAGAAAGAAATAAGCACTCAACCAGAACAGTAAGAAGAAAAATGAATTCAAAAATATGAGGATAGTATAAAGAGTCTCTGGGACATCTCCAAATGTACCAACATCCAAATCATAGGGATGCCAGAAGATAAAGAAGAAGAACAAGAAATTGAAAACTTATTTGAAAAAATAACAAAAGAAAACTTCCCTAATTTGGCGAAGAAAATAGACATACAAGTCCAAGAAGCACAGAGTCCCAAATAAATTGGACCCAAAGAGGACCACACCAAGGCAAATCATAATTAAAAATGCCAAAGGTTAAGATAAAGAGAGAATCTTAAAAGTGGCGAAAGAAAAGCAGAGAGTTACCTACAAAGGAGATCCCGTAAGACTGTCAGCTAATTTCTCAAAAGAAACTTTGCAGCCTAGAAGAGACTGGCAAGAAGTATTTAAAGTGATGAAAAGCAAGGACGTACAACCTAGATTATCGTATCCAGCAAAGCCATCATTTAGAACTGAAGGATAGATAAAGTGCTTGTGAGACAAGGTAAAGCTAAAGGAGTTCATCATCACAAAGCCATTATTACATGAAGTGTTAAAGGGACTTATTTAAGAAAAAGAAGAAGATCGAAACTATAAACATTAAAATGACAACAAACTTACAACTATTGACAACGAAATGAAAAAACAAAAACAAACTAAGCAAACAACTAGAACAAGAACAGGATCATAGAAATGGAGATCATTGGAAGGGGTATCAACTTAGAGGGGGAAGGGAAGAGAATGGGGGAAAAGGTATAGGGATTAAGAGACATAATTGGTAGATACTAAATACACAGGGGGATGTCCATACTACCCAAAGCAATTTATAGATTCAATGCAATTCCTATTAAAATATCAATGGTATATTTCACAGATCTAGAACAAATATCTCAGAAATTTATATGGAACTGGAAAAGACTCCAAATAGCTTCAGCAATCTTGAGAAAGAAGAACAAAGTAGGAGGGATCACAATATCCAATATTAAACTATATTACAAGACCACTGTAATCAAAACACTCTGGTACTGGCATAAGAACAGACAGACAACATAGGTCAATGGAACTGAATAGAGAACTTAGAAATAAACCCAAGTCACTATGGTCAATTAATATTTGGCAAAGGGGACATGAGCATACAATGTAGTAACGATAGCTTCTTCAATAAATGGTGTGGGGAGAACTGGACTGGCACATGCAAAAAAAAAATGAAACTAGACCACCACCTTATACCATACACAAGGATAAACTCGAAATAGATAAAAGACAAGTATAAGTTGTAACACCATAAAAGTCCTAAAGGAAAACATAGGCAGGAAAATTTCAGCAATATTTTTGCCAATACATCTCCTAGGTCAAAAGAAATAAAGGAAAAAATAAACGAATAGGACTACATCAAACTAATAAGCTTCTGCACAGCTAAAGAAACCATCATCAAAATGAAAAGGTAACCAACTGCATGGGAGGACATATTTGCCAATGATACATCAGACAAGAGGTTGATCTCCAAAATGTATAGAGAACTCATATGACCCAACACCAGGAAGACAAACAATTCAATTTAAAAATGGGCAAAGGACCTGAATAGACACTTCTCCAAGGAGGACACACAGATGGCTCACGGACATACAGATGACTCACAGACACATGAAAAGATGTTCAATATCATTAGCCATCAGAGAGATGCAAATTAATACCACAATGAGATATCACCTCACACATGTCAGAATGGCCATCATCAATAAATCAACAAACAGGTGCTGGCGACGATGCAGGGAAAAGGGAACCCTAGTACACTGTCGGTAGGAATGCAGACTGGTGCAGCCACTGTGGATTTTCCTCAAAAAACTAAAAATGGAACGGCCTTTTGACCTAGCTATTCCACTGCTGGGAATACACACTAAGAATCCTGAATCACCATTTCAAAAGAACTTAAGCACCCCTGTGTTCATAGCAGTGCTATTTCTAATAGCCAAGTGCTGGAAACAGCCCAAGTGCCTAAATGAGTGGATCAAAAATTTTGGAACATTTACATGATGGAATACTACCCAGCCAAAAGAAAGAAGGAACTCCTACCTTTTGAGACAGCGTGGATAGAACTGGAGAGTATTATGCTAATTGAAATAAGCCAGGTGGTGAAAGACAAATACCATCTGATCTCACCTATAAGCGGAATCTAATGAACAAAATAAACTGACGAATAAAACAGAACCACAGGCATGAAACATGAAACAGACTGACAGTGACCAGAGGGAAGGGCAATGGGATAATGGAGGAAAGAAGGGGAAGGGACTAGCCAAAAAACAAGTATGAATGACCCACAGATGTGGGCAACAGTTTGGGAATTGAGTGGGAGCAGGGGGTAAGATGGGCACAGGAGGGCAAAGGGGGAAAAATTTGGACAACTGTAATAGAATAACAATAAAAAATGATTAAAAAATCATTTTTTTTAAATGATTTTTCTGGGCTCAGCTGAGCTGACAAGTATGTATGTCCATGCTGTGCTTTAATCCCAAGCAAGTGGAAATCGGAGACAGCATGTTCTGGATATGGTTTATCACAAGTTCAGTTCAGAACTCCCTCACTGAACACATCTTCAAAGGAAGAGTCTACATGTTTTATGTGTAGACATATAGACTTTACATATATAACATTAAAATATAATAACAAAGGTATCTACATTCCCAGCTTTACCTTATTTTTTTATTAATCAAAACACCTACTCCTAATTATATCTGGTAAAGAGGCTTCTATCACATGTAGGTGTGTTGACACATACCCACATACACAGCCAGAGCTATCAAAGACCTCAAAACAGAAAACTGTGTAAACAAGTCTGGCGTTGCCCCTACTGGAAATCAAGCCCCTTGAGAGAAGTGTTTGCCTACTTAGTTCATTTCTGAATTCCTAGACTCTAGAAAAATGCCCACCCCATAAAAGACAACCAATTGATATTTGTTAAATGAATTGTGTGCAACTACAATACTGGCTAGGTGAAACCAGGTCTAGATAAGCAAAATAGCATAGGGAATTGGAAAGGTTCCTCACAAGTAATGAAGGTAAATGTGGTTTTATGTGACTTAATTGTTTATTGGTGTAATTCTTCACTTGTCTCTGAGCCTACAGGGTAATGAATAAACAATGGCAAAAATAGAATGTATACAGAGGATGTTGTTTAATGGAAGGAAAGAGAGGGAATAAATTAATACCTGAGAACCTACAAATTCCTCAAGATGCATTTTCATTTTAAAACACAAAAATCTACAAAGCAGTTCTTAGCCCTGTTAAGAGTTTTATATACTCACCTAATAGCCCCTTCCTCCCTTTTAGACTTGTCTTATTGGAAACACAGGAAATTTTTATCCAGTATGATCGAAAAATGAAACGAACACTTTACAGCCCCTCACAGGTGACCTCCTTACAAATGACTGGAGAATGGAGCATCAACAAGGGTCTGCTGAATAGTTAAAATAAATGAGATATACTTGGAAACTATACTAATCTAAGTTACTGCTCTGAAAGGTTTCTCGGGCAGGGGAGCATGGCATATATAGGGTATGGGGTATTAGCCAGTGGTTCAGAAGACCTGAATGTGACCTTAACAGCTCATCAGCATGGCTTTCAGCCAAGCAGAGCCTGCAGGGCCCCAGTTACCTCATCCATAAAAGGGACTGAATTTGCCCCATGAACTTCAAGACAATTTTAGGACTCAGCCCACTCTCTTCTGCGTTGACCAGGCAAGTCATAATCAGGGCTGCATTTGGGCTCTCACGTGCCCTGGGCACTTCCGCCCCTTCCTTCAGCCATTATATATTAATTAATTACATAGCAATTACATGTTAATCACATATTATATTTTCTTACATTTTACAACCTTATTGATGAGTATTCAAATATTACATAATAAAACATTTTCTCTGCCCTAGAAGATCTATTTGTTTTTCTTCTGACTTCAAAAGAAATTAAAACATTTTCATGGACACAAAACAAAAGCATTATAGGTCCAAAAGACTGCCTGTAGCAGCTTAAGGACAAGTCAGCTGGCAAGTCTGGCTGGACACCAAACCTATTCCATGAGAACGAGTACCACCAGCCCTTCCCCCTCTCAACCAGACCATCACAAGAGCCCTGTTCACACGAAACATGACCATGGGATCACAGTGGCACTGCTGAAGGATCCATCTGCCTGCCTGTCCAAGAGGGGCAGGAGAAGGCAGCACTGGAGGCCCAGAGGCCAGTGGGATCGAACACAACCCAACAGAACAGTAGGAACTAAATGAAGAGCACAAGACCAAGCCACTGCAAAGGCAATACTACTGGATTCGACCACCAACTGCATCCTTCCTGTCCTCCTACTTCCTAAACTGCTTCTAAGATTTTCTGGTCTGAGTGATTCAAATTCTATTCACTCAACAATTATTTACAGAGTGCTTACTATATGCCAGACACTGTTCAAGACATTTATCAGAAATACCAAAGTAAAGATCCCTGCCCAGGAGCTATGCCTGATAAACAATAAACATAATAAGTAAGTACATTGTACATAAAAAGGCAGTAAAGGATATGAAGAAAGAGATAGGGCAGACTAAGGAGACTCAGGAATTCTGCAATGGGTGTTACGGTATTATTAAATACAGTGGACAAAGCATTCTCACTAAGAAGGTCCGTTTCAGCAAAGACATGAAGGTAGTGAGAGAGATACTTAGGGGAAAAGCATTCCAGAAACAGGTTGACAGCTTGAGCAAAGGCTTGAAGATAGAGGGCTGTACTCCTCTGATTACTCCAAAACATGGAGAAAATTAAAATCTGTTACCAGCAACTGAGAGTACTCTCTACTTTAGATCGAGGGTGGAGAAAGGGAGTAGTTAAGATCTAATTCAAACAAGTTGATTCCAAAACGTCCACAAAAATATGAGGCATGTGGACCCTATAACTGGAGGCAGAGCTGGGAGCTGTAGGTATGCTTCCTGTAGTGTGACAGAGAAGGCTAAATGCTCAACGATCCCATTGCCTACTCTTGTCTTTCCTGTGCAGTTAGGTTGAGATCATGTAATACAGTTCTGGTCAATAGGATGCAGGTGGAAGTGAATTACACTGCTTCTAGGACAGGCCTGTCCATATTCTCTCTTCCCCATTCACAGCATTCACAGGGACCTCATGTTTAAAATGGTAGCATCATAAGATACAAGGCTCTCAGATTCCCAAGCCACTACTTGAAAGGCTGCTGCCATGAAGGGCTGCCCAACCCACATAGGATGTGGTAGGAGGGAGAAACTGAGCTCACTGTGTTCAGCCCCTGAGGTTTCTAGGGTTGTTAGAGAAGCTAGCTTAAATTGCCCTAACAAATGCAGCAGATCTCTACAGAGCAGATAATTTTAGTGGAGAGAATTAAAATCAATGAAGGGTCATTCCTCTTTTGAAACTGCCTTGTAAGGATGAATGAAGACCTCCTGATCTCCAAGGGCAAGGACTAATTAAACTTTCATCTTACTGGGTATGCAAAATTACTTCATCTTATCGTCCTTGAAATTCTATTTTCTTTAGGTTTCTAGAACTCAGTTCTCCCCTGGTTCTGTGCCTGTCTCACTGGCTTTTGCATTCCTTCTTCTGCCTAACCCTGAGATGGGGTGCCCCACCTCGGCTGACACACCCTGGGCCTGGGGATCCCATTCTCTCTCAAAGCTTCAACACCCACTAGCACATTTGGGAGTCCTCCACCTATGTGTATAGTCTTCATCTATCTCTTGAGCGACAATCCTTCTTGGATACATCTATTTTATGGGGCGTGATTGTATTTTATGTATCAACTTGACAGAGTCACAGGGTGACCAGATATTTGGCTAGCATTATTTCTGGGTGCAGGTGAGGGTGTTCCTGGAATAGATTAGTATTTGAATCAGTAGACTGAGTAAAGGAGATTACCCTCCCCAATGTGGGTGGGCTACATCCAATCCAGTGAGGGCCTGAATAGAGCAAAAAGACAGGGAGAGGGAGAATTTGCCTCTCTGCCTGACTGCTAAGCTGGAACATTGGTCTTATCCTGTCTTGGAACTGAGACTTAGACCACTGACTCCTCTAGTTCCCAGACCTTCCACTCAGACTGAAGTACACCACTGGTTTTCCTGGGCAGATCATGGTACTTCTCAGTCTCCTTAACCACATAAGCCAGTTCATGATATTTCTCGTGTGTATGTGTGCGCGTGCGCATGGACGCTACTAGTTGTTTCTCTGGAGAACCCTAATACACAAGCTAGAGGCATTATAAACTTAAAACTGTATTCCACGACAGAATTATCTTGACTCCAAAATATGTTGCCCCATATACAGTCATTTGGACGAGTAACACCCTTCTTCTTCTGGCCACTTGAATTACAGACTCAGAGTCACTCTTGACTGTTAACTTCTCTTTCCCAGTCTCAAATGCCAAGTCAAAGTCCTTTCAACTTTCTCTCTTTCTGCTGGAAGAGAACACCTAGAAAATCTCCATCCAGGGGACTTGGCAGATTTTACATTTTAATAAGGCTTTTTCCCTTTGGTTACCAGACTCTCCCCTAAATCAGTTTAGGATCAAAGACCCTAAATGTTATTTTAAAAGATAATGGAATTTCATTTTGTTATGATAGTTTAGATTTGACCCCAAAGGCCGCATTTGAACTAAAGATTAGGAAAGATTTCAGCAAAGTAATTTACAATGATCAGTAAATAAACCCCATAAAGTCACGGATGTCCTAGTAAAGAAGTCCCATATAAGAGGTCTAGTGGCCCTCTGCCCAGGGCAAAATGAGGTGACTACTGTGGCACCTTCTGAAAGCCACTAGTAGAATCGCTGTCCCTTCCCTAACAAAGGAAAGCCATGAAGTGCTCCTCAGGACTCCGGGTCACTGGAACCACACAGACATACACACACGCATCCACCCAAGCACACACGTACCCGTGACCTCGGCACAGGCTGGGTCCTGCCTCACAGGGTGTCAGCTGTAACCCTTAACGCTCCCCAGGCTAAAGGCTCTCCCTCTCTTTCTTCTGCAAATATATGTGAGGCTCAATCAATGAAAAGAACGCATCTGTGTTTTAGCTCTTGAACTCTGAAGTTAGTCTGAGGACAATCTAACCCTCTCTGCAACCCATCTCACAAGTACCCTCTTTCTCCAAGCCCACCTCGTCAGTTCAGACGCATTTTCTCTTTCACCTGGACTATTGCAATAAGCTGCTAACTGGTTCCAACCTAATCTCCTTCACTCTGCTGTCAGAGTGGTCTCTGAAAGACACATCCGGTCCTAATTCTCCCCTACTTTAAATCTTCCATGAAAAATGTGTGTGTGCCTAAGGAGGCATGCACAAAGCTAGTAACTACAGACTGCTTATACCACAGGGAAAACTGGGGGTTAGCGGGGGACAGGGATCATCCATGGGGAATGGTAAAATAAATGCTGTTACAGCCACTCACAGAATATTATGCAGCAGGTAAACACAATAGCTGGGTTTATATGCAGTAACAAAGAAAGATGGCCTATACAATGTTGTTCATGAAAAAGCAAGTTTCAGATTTTGAAATGTGTCCTTAGCAGTTACTGAAAAACAATACCCTCATAATAATGCAAGATGTTCTCTCTAGGTACATACCTGTATGAAAAGGGATATAAAGGGGACTGAAAGGTCACTCCCCAAACTGGTAATAACTGAAGTTCTGGGGCAGAGGAAAGACGAATAGGATTCAGGAGGGGTGATTTCATGTGAATTCAGAGTATTCGCATAGTGCATCTGTAATTTAAATGTTAATTAAATTCAAATATTAAATTTAAATAAAAGGATAAAACCTAAAATTTGTTTGTTTTAGTCATTTATTTTTATTATATTTTTCCATTACATTTATCTCCCTTATACCCTCTAAACCTAAAATATTTTTAAAACTTCCCTACATCAATAAGAAAAAAAGTAAGCCAATAAGAAAATGTGCTTTTGTAGTCATACTTATGAAGTCTTTACCAAACCCAAGGTCACAAAGATTGTCTATTTTTTTTCCTAAGAGTTTTATAGTTCTAGTCCTTACATTGAAGTCTATGGTCCAGTTTGAGGTCATTTTTGTACATGGTATGAGGAAGGGTTTCCAGCATCAATCCATCATTATCCAGTTCTTCCAAAACTATCTGTTGAAAAGACCATTCTTTCTCCATTGAATTGTCTTGGCAGTTTTACAAAAACCAATTAACTGTAAGTGTAAGGGTCTATTTCTGGGCTCTCAATTCCATTCCACAGACCTATGAATCTGTTCTTATGTCAAAATGACACTGTCTTGATCACTTTAGTTTTGTAGTAAGTTTTGAAATTGAGGAGGTTAGTTCACCAACATTCTTCTTTTCAAGACTGTTTTGTGAATTCTGGGTCCTTTGTATCTCCATATAAATTTCAGATGCCCTGGCTAGGTAGCTAAGTTGGTTAGAGCATCATCCCAACACACCAAGATGGTGGGTTCAGTCCCCAGTCAAAGCACATATAAGAATCAACCAATGAATGCATAAATAAGTGGGAAAACAAACTGATGTATTTCTCTCTCTCCCCTCCCCCCCACCACTTCCGCTCTCTCTCTCTCTCAAATCAATAAAAATAATTTGTAAAAAATTTCAGGATAAATTTGCCAACTTCTGTAAAATAAGAAGCTAAAATTTAAATAGGGATTGGACTGAATCTGTAGATCAATTTGGGGAGTAATGCTATCTTAACAATTCCAAGTGTTCTGGATCCATGAACATAGGATATAGTTCCATTTACATGGATCTTCTTTATTTTCTTTCAACAATGGTGTATAGTTTTAAGATTCATTGTGCACTTCTTTTATTAAATTCAATCCTAAGAATTTTATTCTTTTTGATGCTATTATAAGTAGAATTGTTTTCTGAGCTTCATTTCCAAACTTTTCATTGCTATTGTACACAAATATAATTAATTCTGTATATTTACCTGTTTGTATTTGGCAACGTTGCTGAACTCATTAGTTCTAATAGCTTTTCAGTAGATTCTTAGTATTTTCTACATAGAAGACTATGTCACCTGTAAATACAGTTTTACTTCTTCCTTTCCTATGTGGACACATTTTATTTACTTGCTTAATTGCTCTGACTAGAATATCCAACACAATGTTGAATAGAAATAGTAAGAATGGATATCCTGATCTTAGGAGAAAAGCATTCAGTCTTTCACCATTAAGTATGCTATTAGCTAGTTTTTCATAGATGTTCTTTATGGTGAATTAATTTTTGACAAAGGTGCCAATACAATTCGGTGGAGGAACAGTTGATCTTTTCAACAAATGGTGCTGGGAGAACTGAATATCCACAAAAGAAGAAAATGAACTTCGAATTTATCTAACACCATATAAGAAAATTTACTAAAATGGATAAGAGACCTAAATGTAAAAGCCCAAACTATAAACCTGTGAAAAGAAAATTCAGGAGAGAAACCTTCATGACCTTGGACTAAGTGTCAAGATTTCTTAGATATGACACCAAAATCAAAATCCATAAAAGAAAAAGTAAACTGGAAAGGATCACAATTAAACTCTGTCATGAGGAAAATACAAATTAAAACAACAATGAGATATTACAACATGTCCATTAGAATGACTATAATCAAAAGAGAGTAAGAAGTGTTGGCACTTAGATTAGAACTCTTGTATACTGCTGGTGGGAATATAGAACAGTACAGCCACTTTGGAAACTAGTTTGACAGTTTCTTAAAAGGTTTAAACATAGAAATACCATATAATCTACCAATTCCACTCCTAAGCATCTACCCAAGAGAAATGAAAACATCTACACAGAGCCTCGTATTGAAATATTCATAGCCACATTATTTACAAAAGCCGCAAACTGGAAGCAGTCTGAATATCCATTGACTGAATAGACAAACCAAATGTGGTACATATGCACAATGGCCCATGTGCTGCTTAGGAGGAAAAAAAAAAAAGCAGGATATGCTGAGGAGAAAGAAGTCTAGCACACAAAACATAAAATATTTACTTACCTGGTCCTTTACAGGAAAAGATACTCTTCTGAAATGTATTTTAGTGCACATGGTGGGAAATACAAACCTTTTTTTCAAAACAATTGAACCATCTCAACTATTCTTTGTATTTGAAAAGCCACTTGTTCAACTCAAGAAAGAAACAGAAATGGCAAGTATACATATAAAAATGTAGAGTCTCTACGTATAATGAATTGCAAATTAAATTAATATATTGTCACTCTCAGATTAGAAAAGATTGCAAAGGCTTATAACATATGACATTGGAGAGGATGTGGGGAAATATCAACACTGATTTTCTTGATGGGAGTATGAGAGCAACCTTCTTGGGGATGTTATTACAAAAAAATGTCCAAGATTTAATTCCAGCCCTGACTGGTGTGGCTCAGTGAGTTGGGCATCATCCCACAAACCAAAAGATCGTTGGTTCAGGTCCCAGTAAGGGCACATGCCTGGGTTGCAGGCCAGGTCCCCAGTTGGCAGGCAGGCAGGAGGCAGCCAATCAATGTTTCTCTCTCTTTCTCCCTCACTTCCCCCTCTCTAAAAGTAAATAAATGAAAATTGTTTTTAAAAAAGCTTAATTCCATGATCTTTCAATCAAAATTTAAATTTTATTAATTTCTACTACAAAAACTCTCACTGAAATTCACAAGACAATGTGGGTACCACTAATTCTTGAAGTAATGTTCCCAAAAAAACCCTGTCTTCAGGACTGGCTCTTGACTAGCTCTGGGAGATGAGTTCTGAGCCCTTGGAATATTCTACCTGATAAGAGTGCTTCTGCATGCCTGAGGCCTTGAGCCATGCAGTATAGGTTTCATCTGATAGTGTATGTTAACACTATGACATATGACTGATATACGTTTTTGCTCTGAAGGGCTGGAGAATGATTAGCTGAGGCCAATCAGACAGGAACTATATGCCTACATAATGACTCCCAATAAAAACACTGTCCACCAAAGCTTGGTGAGCTTCCCTGCTTGGTAGCACTTTGCATGTGTTGTGACAAGACATCTGTGTATCTCCACTGAAATGAGACATTTGAAAGCTTCTGCCTGGTTTCTTTTTACTTCACCCCCTGAATCATGTGCCTTTTCTCTTTGTGGATCTTAATTAGAACCCTTTTGCTATAATAAACTATAAGTGTAATAGCTTTTGAGTCTTGTGAATCCATCTAGCAAACCATAAAGCCTTAGTTTGGTCCTGAGGACTCCCAATACAATATCAACAGGAATTTTGATAAATTGATAAAATGGAACAGTATAAAGCCATTAAAAAGCATGAAACACATATAAGCATGAAACACATGAACCACTTGCAGTGGTTGCTTATGATATATTGTTAAATGGTCAGTTAATTGCAAAACATGAGCGGTATGACCTTACGTTTTTAAAAGCTAACTTTTATTGAATGTTCGTGATGTGCACCAGGCCTTATCTGTTTTATCTGTATCATCCCATTTGATCTTCACAACAACCCTGTAACTACTATCATCATCATCACTTTAATGTTGAAAAAACTGACTGAGGTGTACTGAGGTTAAGTAACACATCCAAGGTCACACGTCCAGGATTTAGAACCAGGCTGTCTTACATCAGAGCCAGCATTCTTACTTTCACAACGTGTACGTATCTGTAGGAATATCTGTAGCACTCCTCAAAACATATATATTAATAACAGTTTCTTCTTGGGAATGACAGTACAGGAAGAAAAGATTGACTTTTATTTTGAACTTTCATACGTATTGTGTTTTTGACGTACAAGCACATATTGTTATAACAATTTTCTGTAGGTTATGAGATCTGCCATATCATTTGCCCAGTTTTCATGGATACTGTGGTGCAGGGCTGTTTTTGGTCTGTTTTCTTTCATTAATCGGCCCTTGCCCCTTTTGTTTTATTTTAGCATCTAAAATTTTAAACTTCATTGTAATTCTGATTATCCTAGTCCTTTCACTTTAATCTCTATCTAAATTTTGGGTTATTTTTGGATATTTTCTTTTCTAAGTAAAGTATTTTTGGATATTTACTTCAATATTACTCTATCAAGTTCTCCAATTAAATTGCATTAGTATATTAAATAGAATTATTTGCATGGGTTTCACAAGGAGTACAGTGTCATTAACAAAAAGAAGACCAATTTAGAATTTGCATTTCAGAGGGCATGGCTCAAAGTAGACATCAGCTGTTTCTGAAGAAAGGGTTTGATGGGTTTGATGGGCAAACTGATTGGTGTTGAACCGAGCATTCCAGTTGGACATATAAACCACAGAAAACAGCTACATCTAAACATCTATGATATCCATTTTTTTTAGAGAATATGCTGAATTACACATCACTATCAGTATACACAGGCCCTCTGAGGTCCTTGTCAGTAGCAATTGAATTCATTCATGCAACATACATACTACATGTCTACTACATGTCAGGGGTGTTCAAGGTACTTGACTAACACTCTGGGGTTAATTTCTGTCACTTAGAAACTCTGTGATCTTAAGCAAGTTACCTAACCTCTCTGATCCTCAATTTCTTACCTGCAAAATGAGAATAATAATTATACACCTTTGGTAGTTACTAACAACTGAAGCAAGACATGACAGTTCCTAGGACATAGCAGGTACCTAAGAAATGGAAAGTGCCGTCATTCCTAATGGCTCTGCCACACAATCAGCCTGTCTCAAAGTAGTATACCTCATTTCCAAAAAAAAAATGTTTAATTAAATTTTTAAAATCCCTTTAAATAATACTCCTTTTATTTTGAGCATTTTCAAATCAGTGGTGTCTTCTTTATGAATTTCCTTTCTTAAGTGCCTCCTCTCCAGTATAGCAATATACAGAGAATAAGAGATGCAGAAAGAGAGGGAGACACCCTCTCTTTCTGATACTGGAATGTGAAAGACAGACAGGAGCAAAGGACTTAGATAAGGGCACAGCCAACAAACCCATCTCTCCACTCAGGCACTCCCATTGTGCTCCTGGAGAATCAAATGCCGACCCCGGGGGGCGCAGGAAGAAATAAGACATTTCTGAGGTCCTGAACAAGGGTCTGGCAGCCAGTCCCCCTCCCCCGTGCTCAGGTTTAGTTAGCTTTCCCGCAGTCACCATGGCAACCCAGTCAGAAGACACACCACCTCTATCTGTGAAGCAGTCTGTCCTCTTCAGCACTGCAAAATATCCAAAATGCTTTTGAAACTAATTTTTCATATCTGTGATCTGAACTGGGAGATGTGTGAGAGGAAGAGGAGGAGCTCTGACTGTTAATCTGTGGCTCAACAGATTAAACAAAAAAACCACCACAAACACATACAATACTGAGCTAAAAAAGACTATGCTCATGATAGAAGTAAAACATTTTGACAGCCTCAGTCCGCTAAGTGTCAAACAGTTAAGAAGAATTGTTTTAAAAAAGAAAATCAGCAACGGAGTACAAATAGGAGCCTAAGAGAAATGGATTAAAGGCAGCCCAGAACCTCTTCAAGACATGGAAAAGAACCTCCAATACACAGGAAAAATGCAGACCGGAAAGAGGTTTACCAGAGCTGTGTTTAGGGTGAACTAGAGATCAGGAAAGGTGGGTGCTGAGGTTCTGATGCTCACAGGCAGTTGAGAAGGGTCAATGAAATAAGCACAGTTTGTTAACTCCTTGCTGCATGGCTTATAAACCTCTGCTACTAAGCTCAAACAATAAATAACAACAGAATATGTGAAAATGTGGACAGGCATTTATGCACACGCCTTACAGACAAGACATAGCACACTGTACTTACACCACTGTCCATAAGACAAAATACCAGTTCCCATAGAGCTGTCACCTATCCATCAATAGAAAATTCCAGAAACGCAAGTAACCTGGACAGCTAGGTCATCTTTCTCTCACAGATCATCTTACCATATATTTAACATGAAAGTAAAAAGGGGCTCATGCCCTTGACTCTAAATTACAAAGCACCCCTGTTCTGTAGTTTCTCTCTCTGGAGCAACATTCAAAGGCCTTCTAGGTAGATTGATGCCCCCAAGTGGGAAGAGGACATTTTAGTCCTGGCAGGAAATCAAACACACAGATGCTCCTTGACTTACAATGAAATGGGCTTGCATCCCAATAAACCTACCATACGTTGAAAATATAAGCCAAAATTGTATTTAATATACCTAATCTACCAAACATCATAGCTTATAGCCTTGCCAACCTTAAATGTGCTCAGAACACTCACATTAGCCTACAGTTGGGGGGAACCACCTAACACAATGAATACACTACAGGGTATCAGTTGTGGACCCTCACGATCACATGGCTGATGGCTCACTATCACTACCCAGCGTCACGAGAGGGCATCCTGCCACATGTCTCTGGCCTGAGAAAAGATCAAAATTCAAAATTTGAAGTATGGTTTCTATTGAATGTTTTTGCACCATCATAAAGTCAAAAAATTGTATTTCAGTTATTTTATATCTTTTCCAGTCATTGCAATTATGCCAACTTCACACTAAGTTCTTAGAGTGTGGTTCTGCATTCATTCCAAAACTGTGATTCTCCATAAATTAAACAACACTTTCTCTTCTTATACATGGTAGCATTCCAGAGCTCTCCTGTGGAGAGAAGGATGGAGGCAGGAAAGAAGCAAGAACAAATGATCTTGTTTTCCCAAGTTGCTCTAAATGCATCCATGGAGACCCCCTCACTGTCTGCAACCGGCAGGGGCACAGACTGGGTTGTTAGCCTCCTAAAGGAACAAGCGTTGTACCTGTGGCAAGAATGCCTTCGTATACGGGACCAGTCACACTATCTTCATGCCAGCTTTATATCTTCAGTTGGCTCTGATATTTTTATCAAGGCAACCTCTCAAAAAAAAAAAAAAAAAAAAAAAAAAGACAAACTCTCCAAACTGTAAGCAACTGCAAACCAAGAACATTTGCAATATTCCCTTCTTCTAACTGTCTGAGCCCTACACCCTCAAGAGGCTTCAAGAACCTCCCCCAGACAACACCTGTAAATGTACTTAAGGGATTAAGAGGAAAATAAAGGTTTCACATTACTGAGTTGGCCAAAAAGTCCATTTGGCTTTTCCTGTCAAATAAAAGACACATTTTTTATTTTCACCAATAACTTTATTGATTTGGGTATTTTTAGTATGATGGCTATCTTCTGTGTGGTATAATGTTGGTTGTTCTTAGTTAATGTCTCGATTTGATCGCTATTAACTTCAACTGGCCTACCAGACCGTGGAGCATCCTCCAGCAAGAGATCTCTAGCACAAAACATCTCAAACCACTTTTGACATGTTTGATCAGTCACAGTACCTTTTCCATACACTGCACAAACTTCTTTGCATTTCAGTTGCATTTTTACCTTTCTTGAAATAATAAAGCATTATATGACAGAAAATGTTGCTTATTTTCTTCCATCTTTGACATTAAAATGGCTACCCCCAAATTCACCAATTTTGGTAAGTTCTTTTTTAAATGCGCACTGATATGACAGCTGTCACAATATAATCTAACAAAATTGTTTTGAATTAAGTTAAAGACAACCAAGTGCTACTAGAGCCATCTTATGGAAAAAAAACAAACAAACTTTTTGGCCAACCAAATAATTCTTCCACGTATTTAAAGCCTGTGTTTGGTCCACATACACATACATGGTTTTCACTTATTTTGAACATTCTTCCTATACGTCTTGCAAGTGTCCTAATAATATGATAGAAACCTGGAGAATGACTGAACCAGTATGATGAAGGTGGATATGATTTTAAATTGCACACATTTAAAACATGCATAATAACGTTAATTATTTGCTTAACCACTAAGGAAATCAAAATAATCTTGCATCTCAGAACACCTCTTGGAAAAACAATCAGTCTCTTACTAAATTAAAATATTAGGTTATAATACCTATTGAATTAATTAAAATAAAATCTTGAGCCATAGTATGCTCCGCCTTGAGTTTCTCAGTCTCAGCACTGCTGACATTTTGGACAAGGTAGTACTTTGTTGTGGGGGCTGCCCTGTGCAATAACAGAGTTGAGCAGCTTCCTTGGGCATTGTGATTAGAAAAACGTCTTCAGACATTGCCAAATATTCCCTGGGGGCAAAAAATCACCCCCTGGTACTGCTGCTGTACCTAAAAAGGATCTTTATCTACATCCGCTTTACAGATGAGAAAACTGAAGCCCAGAAAGGCCAAGAGGCAAGTTCAACAACATAGAGCTGAATTAGTGGCCAAGACAGGGAATATGCTGTGGAAGCTACACCTCAGTCCTTTATGTTTTTCACACTGAACTGGTATGTGTTCGGACTTTGGCTGAAGGTAGAGTATTTTAACTTAAAATGTTACCAAAGGCATGTTTTAAAGAGCTCAACATCATTAGTCAACAGTATAGCAATAGTAGAATGAGAATCCTGTTAAATTTCATGGTGAACCCTGTGACCTTTCTCCTACACTTCCATTCAGACTAATTCAGCAAATACATATTAAGCATCTTCTAAGCACCTCCAACATTCGTTAAACAGAGAAGAGTCCCACTTCAGTCCTTGAGGCCTGCAGTGAACTGACTGTAAGGCAAGGTCACCAGTCAGCCTGGCGCATGTGAAGTGCCAAGTTCCATAAGAAAGGTTGCCAGAAAGTAATGTGGAAGCTTGAAAGGGAGAAAATTCACATTAACTTAAAAGTCCAAGAAACCATAGAGGAAATAACAGTTGAAATGGGCTTTGCGTGATAGGAAAGGAATTCTGTGAAAAAGGAATAGCATGGAGGTGGGAAATAACAGATTACTGAATTGCCTAAGTGCCTGGAAGTTGGATAAAATGTAACAGGCTAGCAAGGAAAATCTGAAGGTTATAAAGAGGCAGGCTTTATATGTTTCTCTGGACATTTGTTAGAATGAGGCACCATCAAACTTCTAAGCATAAATAATATAAATGATGTGATACTTCCAGGAAACTGCTTCCTCAGAATTGCTTAAATAAATTCATGAGGGGACTGGCTGCCTCGGGATCACTGATGTGTTGAGAAGGCTTCCGAAGCACGGCCTGGCCAAGAGGCGCAAGTACCCTGAGGCCATCTGCCACTCCTGGACCGGAGCACTGAAAACGGTTAGAAAGAGGCCATTATGCCAGTGTAAGCAGAAGGGGCTATGCAGGGGTTGAAGTGGCAGGAACAGGACATACTGAGACAGACACACAAGCTGATGCAGACATGGGATGATGGGAGGTAAGAAAAGAGGATAAAGAGAAACATGACTATTACCTTCTGAATCTTAAAAACTGAAGGGCAATGGTGCCCTGAGCAGAAACCCTGAGGTCTGGAAAAGAATGGATTCGAGAGGAGAAAATGAGTTTGAGATCTCCTGAGAAAAGTCCAATAAGACATTAGCAGGAAGGCTCTGGCGCTTTGGGGAAAGATCAGGACCATGACTTAGTTCACAGAGAAACGCAAATTACAGATTTGGAGTCTTCTGCAAAACGTTGGCTCTTCAAGCCCTAAAAGTAGATAAATTCCTACAGAAAAGATGAGAAAGAAGAGTCTTAAAGAATGCCCACATTTGCTATTGTCATTTTAGATCTTATTGAGAATTTTAGTAAATGGCCTTTTGGTTTTTGCCAGAATTTAAATGTATTATTCTCAAACTTTGGATCAATGGAGCATGAAAAAAGTCCTAAACAATTTATACTAAACATTTTGCAAGGTAAAATGTTATTACCACATAGGGTTTTTATTTTTAAGAAGAAAGTATATTTCACATGTTTTAATGTACTTAACTACGGTAGTTTTTTTAAATTCTTTTTTACAGAACTGCAATAAATAAAACACTGATCAATTCATCTCTAAAATAAAAAAAAATAATGCCTACATTCATGCAAAGGTAAGGGGAAGGAAAAGAAAAGAAAAAGAGGGTGTGAAGGAATTTCTAACTCTCTAGGTGGAAGAAGTAGGGGAGTCAAATGTAGGCAGCGGCAGTCCAAATGCACCAGAAAGGTAAGCAAGAGGAGGCCTGAACCCAAGTCTGTGGTGCCCCAGGCTGGCGTGAAGCAGCAGCAAGCACAGGAGATAAGGGACTGCTCTCCAGAGTCAGACAAACTTGCTCATTTCCAGGCTTTGGCATTTGTCAGTTATGTGACCTGGGACAGATTACTAAACCGCTCTGTGCCTCCTTTAACTCATTAAAATAAGGATACCACCATTCTCTATATGTAAGTTATGGGAGGTTAAGCATGTAAAACCCTTCATCTTGCCTGCCCTTCATCAACAGCTATAGCTGTTCAACAATTCCTCCCCCCCCGCCCCCCATCTGCCACACTGCCAAGGGCAGCGATTTGGTTCTCTGCACCCAGAGCCAGGTGAGGGAGCACTGAGGACTGGTCTGCACTCCTCCAGCTAGTGGTACGGGCTGAATGGTTGCACACACAGCATGAACATAACAGAAGACCCTACCAAGAAGAAAACATGCTCATGGGGTGTGCAGAGGGTTGGGGGAAGGGAGTGAGGTGACAACTTAACAAAATACAGTAGGGATCAGCAGACATTTCTAAAAAGTACCAGATAATAAATATTTTAGGATTCGACAGCCATATGGTCCATATCACAGCTACTCTACTCTTGTATCATGAAACGAGCTTTAGACAATTCATAAATAAACGGGCATGGCTGTGTCTCAATAAAGATTTATTTACAGCTCTGGCCAGGTGGCTCAGTTGGTTGGGGCAACATTCCATGCACCAAAAGATTGTTGGTTCAATTCCTTGTCAGGGCACATACCTGGTTTGTAGGTTCAATACTCGGTTGGGGCACATATGTGAGGCAACTGATCAATATTTCTCTTTCTCTCTTTCAAAATCAATGGAAACATGCCTTTGAATGAGGATAAAAAAAACAAAACAACTTTATTTACAGAAACAGGCAGTGGTTGGCCTGTAGTCCATGGTGTGCTGACTCCTGTAATAAAAGGTGGAATAAGACAAATGTTCCTAAACTTCTAACCAGCTGCTAAGTTTAGAGAAGGTAACAGAGATGTGAGTAACACACTGAGATGAGTAAAACCAAATTTTAAAGACTCCCAGGCAGCAGAATCTCAAGTGTGACAAATGGCTTCAAGTGTTCAGTGTTCCATTATTCTTGGAGAAGGGGAGGAAGAAGGACAAAGAGATTGGCTGAAACACGTGGAAAACAATAAACAAGTTAAAATGCATAAGTAAAACATTTATAAATATCCATCTACATTGCACATTGAGAGGATTTCAGTCTCTGATATTTTGCTAAGCTTTCTGGGCTGATCTAGAAAATGAAAATACTATGACCTTATTTCCTGGTTACAGGGACTTGCACTCACTGCTCAGTGGATAAGCTTTCTACTGTATTTAGAAAAACCAAACATTCAACATTGCAGGAGTCCTGAAAAATTTCCTCCTGTACCACAGTGGATAAAAAAGACAAATGGCCCTAGTCTTATCAGCCAGTCATTGAAATCTTTAGCAGGGGAGATAAGATGAGATAAAAACACAGAAGGCTCAAGTAGAAAGACATAAATGTGGGAGATCAGAACTTCAGAAAGCAGCCAGTGATTACCTGCAGTCAGGAGTGAAGAGAAAGCTCTCAGCCTGCCTTGGAGAGTGGGCAGGATCTTGAAAGGCAAATATTAGAAAAGGGTATTCCAGGTGATAAGACCACATGGGGCTGGCAAATACTCAGGTCAGCAAACAGAGGCTACATGAAGGACTTCGGGGTGATATTCAGAGGGGAGAAGGCAGAGTGGTTGTGCCGGCTGTTAAAATCCCCCAAACATCCACATCAGAGTCTATAAGGATACTACCTCTCTAGCCATATGCAACTCTACCGCCATCACCCTGGCCACCCTCCCTCCCCGTTCTCCGAATGCAGCTTCCCACCATGTCTGCAATCCAGTAACTGAAGTAAGAATAGGTGCAGCAGCTGCCTCCAGGACTTGGTCCAGCAGTAAGTCCAGTGCCTGTTCTGTTAGGGCTGTGCCCACACCATAACAGACCAAGAGTCAGAGGCCTGTCTTTCTTTACTGTGCTCAAACTAGCTAACAAAGATATTGCAAAGGAAAGGAATAAAAGTGAGGCTGGAGCTCAGCTGGTTGAGTGTCATACTGTATACGAAAAGGCCGTGGGTTTGATTCCTGGTCAGAACACATGCCTAGGTTGCGGGTTAGGTCCCTGTTGCAGTGCATACAAAAGGCAACCCACTGATATTTCTCATTCACATTGATGTTTCTCTTTTTCCCTCCCTTCCTCCCTCCCTCCCTTCCCTTCCCTCTAAAATCAATAAGCATGTCTTTGAGTGAGGATTTTTTTAAAAATGAGGCTGGAAAACACCCACTGGCACCAAATCTAAGGGCATTTTAATATAACACTGCTTCAGAAATCCACACTTCAGTAGTCCATAAGAAGTGGTTGCAAGGTTTTGTTTATTTATTTATGAACTAACTTTTCTTTAGGAAACATGTCATACATGCACATGGTTAAAAAATAAACTGCTCGAGCCCTGGCAGGGCGGATCAGTTGGTTGGGGTGTCGTCCCATACACTGAAAAGTGGTAGGTTTGATCCCCAGTCAGGGCACATACGGGAGGGAACCCCAATCAATGTTTCTCCCTCACATTGATGTCTGTCTGTCAGTCTCTCCACGCCCTGCCCCCCACCCCCCTCCCCCTGCACACACAACAAAAATCAATAAAAAATATACTTTTGGGTGAAGATAAATAAACTGCACAAAAAGTGTTAAGTAACCTCCCACAAATATTTTATAATTATTCAAGAGTGTATATAAACTCACCCTGATTTTTTAAATGAAAATAGAAATGTATTAACATGTATACTATTGTGCTCCTTTGTCTTTTTTCAACTTATCAAGGTACATTTGAGTTTGTTCCACCAGTAAATAGGTATGTACCTCATTATTATTATTAATAACCACAGGGCATTCTATTCATTATATGGCTCTACCTTAATTTATTTAAGTAGTGCTCTACTGATGGACACAGAGGTTATTACCCACTTTTTTGTGACAATGTGATTCATACATTGACAGCAAACACTGCTGTGTGTCAACCTTTGTGTATACATATCTAGGTAAATTTGAAAGAGGAAGCCCAGTAGAAGTGGACATGCTGAGTCAAAGAGTATGGACCACTAAAGGTCCCTGAGTTAGCAGGAGAGGCAAGAAAACAAAGGAGTAGATGACTGGAGGCATCTGCGAGTCAAGGTGGGCAATCTGGACAAAAGAGTATAAAGGGTTAAAGGAAGGGAGATGAAGGAGAAAGTCCAATTAGGAGCCTCTTGCAATGTGTGGGTGAGAGGGCCTGAGTGAGGGCAGGGAAGGAGGACAGAAGAAGGGGTTTCAGGACCAGTGCAGGTGAGACTGCAGAGGAAAAATCAGCCACTGATGATATGGAGACAGGAACAAGGGGGAGGGCAGGTAGGACAGTATGGAAAGGCAGGGGGAAACCAAAGACTCACATAGCATCCCCAAACCTGAAGTACCAGGACACAGGCACTGTCATGAATGGAGAGTTCCATGTGGTACATGGTGATGTTGAGATGCCTACAACTGGGTAGATTTTGTTAACTGTAGCTGGGAATATCTCAATGAGCTCAGGAGAAAAAAACAGGGATGTAGGCACCATCTCCAGAGATGGGTGGCATCAAACAGGACCACCCAGGGAGAGAAGGATGCAGAGCACAAGTGCTATCTCTCCTGAACCACCAACATTTAAGGAGTCATAGGAGGCAATCGGACAGAGAGGGCAGAGGGGAAAAGCCCAATGATGTGACATGGAAGCCAAAGGAGGGGCAAGTCAAGGTAGAAGGCAGCCTGGAGGGAGAGGTAAGCTCACAGCAGAGGAGAAAAGGGACAATCTGGCATCCTGGCCCCATAGTCTTTCAACACAAATGGAAAAGACACCACAGAACGGAAAGGAAGCCAGGTTGGAGCTGCCTTCAACCAAACTGTCACGAACAACATGGACACAGGGGCTTAAGAAGAACAGTAAAACATAAGAGAACTTTTTTTAAGTTAGAGAGACAGCTCATAGTTCATAAATCAAAGAGGCTTAAGGTGCAAAATGAGAAAAATGAAGAAAAGACAGAGGAGGTAACTGACAGCAAAATCTCAGGACTATTGGCCCCAGATGCCTCATTATCATGACAGATCAGAGATTCTGATTATCTGAAAATCAGTCCACGGTCACACTGTTTAGACACTACAATGGTTTCTTTTATTTGTGGTTTCTGGTTCCAACTCCAGTTTCGCATTTCCTGGTAGCCTTTTGCTTCCATTGCAGATGCTATGAGCTACTAATCCCCAATGGTGTTTCTGTAGTAAGAGAAGTGTCTAAGAGGCTCACAGCAAAATGTCACCAACACAAGCTGCCATCTACATATGCTGTATTTGTGTATAATCTTGTCCCTGGAGGATTCTTTTGTCTAGTTATAGCAAGCCGCCTGCTAAATCAAAAATAAAGATCTAGAAAATGCCACAAAAACAAGGAGCAGTGCAAAAGATGGCATTCAATGCTTCCCAAGGCTCAGGGTATTGTATACTTTCCAAAATACTGTTGGAAAAATGAAAATTATTTTTTTAAAATATGTCTCCCAGGGAAGGAAGAAGTTAATGTCTCTTTGTCTCATTCCTTTACTGTCAGGTCAGTAACATCATTAAATTCAGCAAGTTACTTTTTTCGAATATTAAGTCATGTAACTTCTGGCCAAGATGGAGGCATAGGCAGACACACTTTGCCTCCTCGTACAACCAAAAGAAGGTCAACAACAAATTTAAAAACAAAAAATAATCAGAACTACCAGAAAATCAAACCATATGGAAGTCCAACAACCAAGGAGTTAAAGAAGAAACATTCATCCAGACCAGTAGGAGGGGAGAAGATGGGCAGCCGGGGTGGAGAGGACGCACGGCAAGGTGGCGGCTGGAGGACTGGGTTGGTGAGGCTGTGGCTGGGATATCAGGCAGCCCCACATTTGCATGCAGATAAAATGGAAGAACAGCTGGGGAGTGAGACAGACCACCCAATCCAGGGTTCCAGTGCAGGAAAAGGAAGCCTCAAAACCTCTGGAAGTAAAAATCTGTGGGGGTTGTGGTGGCAGGAGAAACTCCCAGCCTCACAGGAGAGTCCACTGGAGAGACCCACAGGGTCCTAGAATGTACACAAACCCACCCACCTGAGAATCAGCACTAAAAGAGCTCAATTTGCTTGCGGGTAGTAGGGGAAGTGACTGGAAGCTGTCGGAGAGCCAAGCAAGAGGCATTGTTCCATCTTGGACACCTCCCCCACCCACAGTGTCACAACTCAGCCACCTGGGTTGCCCTGCCCTGGTGAATACCTAAGGCTCTACCCTTACACTGTAACAGGCATGCTGAGAAAAAGAAATATGGTCCAAATGAAAGAACAGATCTAAAAATAAAGCTCTAAAAATAGAACTAAGCCATGAAGAGATAGCCAACATATCAGATGCACAGTTCAAAACACTGATAATCTGGATGCTCACTGAATTGGCTGAGTATGGTCGCAAAATGGAAGAAAAAATGAAGGCCATGCAAAGTGAAATAAATAAAAACATACAGAGAGCCAACAGTAAAAGGAAAGAAACCAGGAATCAAATCAACAATTTGGAGCAGAAGGAAGAGATATACATTCAACCAGAACAGAATGAAGAAACAAGAATACAAAAACATAAGGAGAGGCTTAGGAACTTCTGGGACAACTTTAAATGATCCAACATCCGAATCACAGGGCTGCCAGAAAGAGAAAAGGAAGAGCAAGATATTGAAAACTTATTTGAAAAACTAATTAAGGAGAACTTCCCTAATCTGGCAAAGGATCTAGACTTCCAGGAGATCCAGGAAGGTCAGAGAGTGCCAAAGAAGTTGGACCCAAGGAAGCACATACCAAGGCAAATCATAATTAGGCTACTCAAGATTAAAGATAAGGAGAGAATCTTAAAAGCAGCAAGAGAAAAGGAGACAGTTACCTACAAAGGAGTGCTCATAAGACTCTCAGCTGATTTCTCAAAAGAAACCTTGCAGGCAAGAAGGGGCTGGCAAGAAGTATTCCAAGTCATGAAAGGCAAGGACCTGCATTCAACATTACTCTATCCAGCACAGCTATCATTTAGAATGGAAAAGCAGATAAAGTGCTTCCTGGATAAGGTAAAGTTAAAGGAATTCATCATCACCAAGCCCTTACTATATGAAATGTTAAAGGGACTTACCTAAGAAAAAGAAGATTAAAAACTATGAACAGTAAAACAAAGGGGAGGGGGAAGGAAAGAATGAGAGAAAAAGCACAGGGAATAAGCAGCATAAGTAGTAGGTACAAAATAGGCAAGTGGAGGTTAAGAATAGTGTAGGAAACAGAGAAGCCAAAGAACTTATTTGTACAACCCATGGACATGAACTAAGGGGGGTAATGCTTGGGGGATGGAGGGGAGTGCAGGATGGAGGGGAATAAAGGGGACAAAAAATGGGACAACTATAATAGCATAAGCAATAAAATATTTTCTAAAAAAAGAACTAATATTAAATTATCTTCTTACTTCACTCACAGTGTTAGCAATTCAATTTTCCTTTAAAAAAAAAACTAGTGTTCCCAGGTTGTAGTTTATCCAAGACTGGTTCTCTTCACCACTACTTCTATTTACTAGTAAATAGAACTCTAATTTTTAAAGCACCACTTCTATAACCAGTACTAAAATTCAAGTCAGTAAGGTGGGACATGAAATGCAAAATCAGGCCAAAGGTAGACAAAAAGAAGGATGAGCCCTAATACCTAACAAAATGAAGGACATTTAAGGTGAAGGAAGAAAGGAAAGAAAGAAAGAAAGAAAATGGGTACAATTTCAAAACAGAAAAGAAGTATACTGTTTCTTTTTCATTATGGCAACATATTTTAAAAGTTGAGAAATTAAATTTAAAGACTTGTGCTCAGAAAAGGACATGTTCAAGAAAGTAAAAAGGTGCCCCAACAGGTGTGGCTCAGTTAGTTGGGTGTTGTCCTGCAAAGTGAGAGCTCGCCAGTTCAAATCCCTGTCAGGGAAAAAGCCAGAGTTATGGCTTTGGTCCCTAGACAGGGTATATAGAAGAGCAAGCAATCAATATTTCTTTCTCACATCGATATTCTCTCCCTCTCCTTTTCCTTCTCTTCCCTTCTCACTAAAATAAAATCCTTTTTTAAAAAAAGAGTAAAAAGGCAAGCAGCAGACTGAAGAAAACATACACAACACATATAGATGACTAAACACACACATAGGCACACTCACACATAGTTGAAAACACAATAGTTAAATTTAAATGGACTACTAGAAATGTTCAAATAACTCGAGGAGTGCAGAAAAGAAGAAACACAAGAACAAAAAGCAGAGGGAACAAACAAAAGAAATAATAAACTGGTATGCTTAAAAACAGAAAAATATATTGTTTCTTTTTTATTATGTAAATATGCCATTTCTTTTTCATTAAAGAATATCAATAATTACATTAAATGTTAATAATCTAAACACGCCAATTAAAAAACAGAGTTCTTCAGAACTGAATTAAAATAACCCATTATTTGCTATCTACAGAACGCTCATTTCAAATATAATTATATCAATGGGTTAAAAGTAAGAGGTCAAAGAGATATACCACATCAGCAGGAATCAAAAGAAAATAAGAGTATATATATTAATAATAGACCAAGTAGATTTCAGAGCAAAAGCAACCACCAAGTATAAAGAGGGACATTATGTAATGGTAAATGGATCATTTCATCAAGAAAATATCAATATAAAATCCTAAATGCACATGCACCTAAAAGTAGACATTCAAAACACATGAAAATAAGAACTGAGAGGAAAACTAGACCAATCCACAGATATAGTTGGAGACTTTAATACTAGTCTCTTAGTAATAAGTGGGACTAGTAAGAAAATCAGCAAGGAAGTAGATTTGAACAATGCTAGCATCCAAATGGAACTAATTGACATTAATAGGTTACTTAACTCCATAGCAGTAGAATACTCACTTGTTTCAAGTGCACACAAATAAGTCACCAAAATAGACCACATTATGAATCATAAATCAAATCTTAACAATATAAAATAATTGAAATAATATAAAGTATATCCTCTGACCATATAGGGTTCAATTAAAAATCAATAATAGATAACAAGAAAATCTTCACACATTTAGAATTTAAGCAGTACAATTTTAAATAATCTATGGTTTAAAGAGGATGTCTCAAAAGAAATTTTAAAATATTTAACTGAAAATTTTAAAATACAGCATATCAAAATTTATGGGATGCAAACAAAGCAGTACTTCAAAGTACATTTAATCATTAAATACTTATATTAGAAAAGAAAGCATCAAATCAATAATCTTAGTTTTGCTCTTATAAAACTAGAAAGAGAAGAAATAAGCAAGGCAGGCAGAAGGAAATAATAGAGATAAGATCAAAAATCAGTTAAATGGAAATATAAAAATTAAAGGAAAAAATCAACGAAACCAAAAGCCAGTTATTTGGAAAAAATCAATAAAGTGTATAAATCTCTAGCAAGGTTGACAAAGAAAGGGGAGAGAAGGAACAAATTACCAATATAAGGAATGGATAAGGAGACATCACTATAGACCTCACAGACATTAAAAAAAATAAGAGAATACATTAACAATAATAAAAAAACTGTATGTATATGATTCTTGCAATGCAGATGAAGTTCACCAATCCCTAATAATCAATAAACTACCAAAACTCACTTGAAATGAAAAATATAAACAGAATTTTCCTATAGGTACTAAGGGAATTGAATCCATAATTAAAATCCTCCTGAAGACTAAATCTCCAGGTCCACACAGGTTCACTACCAAATTCCACCAAACATTTAAAGAAGAAATAACTCCAAAACTACATAGTCTTCTAGAAAATAAAAAAAGGGGATATTTTTCAACTTATTTTATAAGGCCAATATTACCCTGATATCAAAACCAATAAAAAGTATAAAAAGAGAAAACTGCAGACCAGTATCCCTCATAAACATAGATGCAAAAGTCATCAACAAAATACTAGTTTAAAACATCCAGTTATACTCAAAAAAAGAATAATAGAGCATGGACAAGTAAAGTTTACCCCAGAAATGTAAGACTGGTTCAGTACTGAAAAAAATCAATCGATGTAGCCCAATATATTAACAGTATAAAAAAATACATAATCATATCAACTACCAATTGTGATAATTCAACCTTCATTCATGTCAAAAAGTCTCAGCAACTCCAAATAAAATGGAATGGCTACCCTCGCCACTCCTTATATTTAGTTTTGTACTTGAAGTCTTAACTAAAGCAAGAAAAATAAATAAAAATCAAACCAATGGAAAAGGACGAAAGAAAGCTGCCTCTATTTGCAGATGACATAATTATAGAGAAAGAGGAAAAAACAAACGTAAAAGACTCATCCTCATACCAAGTGCTACGAGGATGAGTTGCAATTGCAACTTTTACACATTGCTGATAGAAATGCCAAATGATACAACCACTCTAGAAAAGTCTGACAGTTTCTCATAATGTTAAACACACTCTTGCCACACGGCCCAAGCAATTTTGTCCCTAAAGCATCTACTCTAGAGCAAACTACAGTCCTAAGGCAAAATTCAGCCTGGCTCATTCATGTATATATAGTTGGGGCTGCTTTCTATTACAACAGAGTTCAGTTGCAACTGACTGTTAGCCTGCAAAGTACTTACTATCTGGTCCTTTACAGAAAAAGTTTGACAACATCTGCCCTAGAGAAAAGAAAACTTAGGTCAACACAAAAACCTATATACTCTGTTTATAGCAGCTTTATTCATAATCACAAAAATGGAAACCAACTCGAATGTCTGTCCTCCAACAGGTGAATGCATAAACAAACCATGGTACATCTCTACAACGACATACTACTCAACAATAAAGAGGAACAAACTATTGACACACAACAATTTGGATGAATCTTAAAACATAAAGCTGAGTGAAAGAACCTAGTCTCAAAAAGTTATATACAGTACAACTCTATTGCATGTCGCCCTCAAAAAAACAAAATAATGGCAAAAAACAGATTGGTGGTTGCCAGGGTTTAGGTGTAGATGGTAGATACAAAGGGACACTTTGGGGGTTAATGAAACTATTCTGTATCTTGATTATAGTAGTGATTACACATGTGTTAAAAGTCACAGTACTCCATGCACCAAAAATGAAAGTCAATTTTACTCTATGTTAATTTAGAAAGTAGTTTTAAAAAGATAAGCTTCGCTTATAATGAGTTCCTTGTATAAGATATTTATTCACTTCTAGTATCTGAAAATTAATATACATAGTAATCTTAATATGAAAACATATGGTACAACTTTTGCTGTTGTTGACACTTGTTTTCAGCTTCAACCCTTATTCTGTTTTCAATTAAATGAAAAGCCTGAACCAACAGAAGAAGTCCAGGAACCCAAAATCATCATGGGTGGATTCATAATGAAGACACACCAGAAACTGTTCCAGGAAACCCAAGGAAAACAGATTAATAAACAATTCATCTCACAACTTATAAATACCTAGAGTTGTAGAACTGCTAGGGGCAAATCAGCTGAAGTCCTTTCCAAATTTGGGTCCTCTCCCAATTTAACTCCTTCCTTTCACTTTCTCAGAATGTTATGTCAACACGGTGAAAAGCACAGAAGTCCACGTTTCCAGCTTGAGAAGGAAAAGGAAGACACTCGGCTAGTCCAAAACACCAGACCTGACATTAATCAGCAGAGTGTTCTGAGCGAAGTCCTTTAACCTCTCCATGCCTCAGTATCCTCATTTACAAAGGAAGATCCCCAATACCCTTTAGATTTCCTTCCAGCTCAAACTCAGTTCATGTCGCTATCATCCATGAACTTCTAAACCACATATTAATATTAAAAAGAAAAAATGATTAACAGCATTTGTGCCCAAAATAAAGTCATAAAAGAAGTATTTGTGGCCCTTCTATGAAACTTAAACAGAAAAACCCTTAATTTCCCCCAGCATCCCTCGCCTCTAAAGGATCTAGAGTCTAAAGGTCTCTGAATGTCCAACCAACCTCCACAATCACCTATAAGTATTCTGTTCAACAATTCCTGAGCATACATGTACAGTGGGAATTACATTGAGACCTTTCTTCTTTCCAGATTGTAGATTAGGCAGCCGAGTTCAATGTTAATTGTGGTGGTTACAGACTAGGCCCTGGAACAACTGATACAGGGATTTACATTCTCTGTATCCCACAGATATTAAAAAAATAGCCGATAGCCATGGCCAGTGTGGCTCAGTGGGTTGGAGCATTGTCCCATAAATGAAAAGGTCATGGTTTAGATTCCCCGTTGGAGCACAAGCCAAGGTTGAAGTTTCGGTTTCCCTAGTAGGGGCACGTGCAAGAGGCAGCTGACAGATGTTTCTCTCTGGCATTGATGGTTCTTTTCCTCCCTCTCTCTTCCTCCTTTCACCTCTCTCTAAAATCAGTAAGTCAGTACTTGGGTGAAGGTTTTTTTTCAAAAAGAAATAAATAATTTAAAAATTAGGAAAAAAAGAAAATAGCCAGCAGATCAAAGACATCGTCTACCACCAGTTTTGACTATTAAGAAAACCTAGTTGATGAGTAGAGAAGATACATATTAAATACATGAAAAAAGAACCACTGTCCAGCTGGCAACAACAAAACTTATTATATTTACTTTTCACTTTGAGCTGGTGGAAAACAAAAACACAAAACCACACACAAATTTATGACTTGTCAATCTGTGTAAGTGTTGTTGCTTCTAACTATATAAGCTTTTTGAAATGGGCAGCATGATTCATAGTGGTAAGACTTGCCAACAATATTAAGACTGCCAACAGTATTAAATCGCAACATTTCTTATATCTTTTTAGCCCTTGTTAATATGGGATGTAAATGATTCACTTCAACCAGAACTAAACACTTCTTCAGGTTATTTTACTACAGTTGATGGATCATGGCAAAAAAATCTCCATGGTACTGAAAATTATTTCCACTGCTAAGGAATCATTACATACCCATTTATTTGTAGTGGGACAAAATGAAATAGAAAAAGAACTGAATGTCAGAACTGTGGTGACAATTCTCTGACCTATGACATAGCAAAAGAACACTTTAACGCATTCCAATCTATCAAAGTAAAACAGTTTGTACAATAAAATAATGGGCAAAAATATTGAAAAAATACATGAAATATAACAAAGTATGATATCTATAATACATAAAATTCTCAAACCCATAAAAGTATTAAAGCATAAAAACATGAATGAGCAAAATACAGGGTCCTGCACAAGAAATGCCCTATTACAAAATCTTTTATTACAAAATCATAAGCATGTAATTCTCTAACATAACAATATCACACCCAAGCACACCATATGACCTTTTAGATGAAATTTCAAATTAAAATGATAAATTATTACACCCATATTATTATCCTACCAACCACACTCAAGCAGGCGTTACTTCTATCAGACCTTGTATATATCTATCTGTGATTTCACAGAAAAAGAAATAAACATTTGAAATGTTCAGTCTCAACTAATAATCAAACAAAAGGTAAGGGATCCTCATATGTAAGACACAAACTCTCACTCCCGAATCTACCCTTCTCATGCCAGTGCTTACAACCAATACCAGTGACCAATACACCCACAAAGTACTGAAAATGTTCATAATCCCGCTTGCAAACAAGAGTGCAGTGTAACCCATTAATACATTCTCTATAGTAGTGAAACTGTGGAATTCAGGGCCATAAAAATTGGGTCATGTTTAGATACTTTACTGGCTGAAAGATGTCAATCTCAAATAATAACTGAAACAGAAACATGGATAAATGTTTATAATGATTAAAAGCTTGCAAGTACACTGAAATTGTATTAAAATATGATGCATATTTTAATAACCAAAAATTTGAAACCATTTAACTGTCAGCCAGCATTGAAATGGGTGAAATAACAAAGTACTTCTCTAGAACATACACAGTCATACAGTCATGATAAAGACTGCAGTAGGTCTGCACATTCTGGTGTGCAAAGATGCCTACGATATATTATTGAGAGGAAAGGAGGAAGATTTGGGGCAATATGCACAGTATGACCACACTGTTGTATAAAAAATTCCTACTCTATGTCATGTATACTTTATTAGGTACATGTATGTGCATAAAATCTCTGGAATTATATATTTCAAATCATCAACATTTAAAAAGTATGCTTAGAAACTTTAATTTTTAAGTTTATTCCCTTTTCTATTACATATATATATGTATTTAACAACCTAAATTACTTTAAAATTTTTAAACCTCAATTGTGCATTCAAATATCAAACTGAAATAAGAAAAAATTAAAATAATGTTGAAGCAATGAAATCATAAGATGATGTAAATGAACTTTATTTCTAAGTGAAAATTTATTTTACAAACAAGTGGCTGTGACAGGGAGCAATGAGTCATTAGAGTCATCAGAGACCCCTGTGCACTTCAGGAAGCTTCTACGATGGGTGATGAAAGCCTGTGAGGAAGACAGAAAGAAACACCCCAAAAGACCATATTTCTGCAGAGCCTGCAGAAATAAAGCACCTAAGAAAAATTCAGCAGTGTTCATATTCCAACCTAATAGCTCTAAGGTCAAGAAAACCTAGTTTTCAATTCAGGATTCCATTTGCTTTGGAGAACAAAAGCAACATGAAATGCTCTTGTGTACTTTTATTTAAATGATAAGTTCTCCCACAAGCACTGTGAAGAAAGGTAGTCAATGTATAAAACTAAAAATTACATCCTGGCCTTGTTTTTAGTATTGAAACAATTGCCATGCTAATGGAGGTAAAGGAAAATGCATGTTCTAAAAGCAGGAGGTAACATAAAAATCACTTACGTTTTTGTGATGCTCTGCTTTGCCAAGAAGCTCAATATATTTCAGAAAGAATGAGGACAACAGGCTTTGAAGTATGAGAGTCCAGGAAATATAATCAAAGTCCTTCAACTTACCCCATACCAGGCACAAACCCTGTAATGACCTCTCAGACAAGGTACAAGTAACTCTGAAGCAGGTCTGGGTGTGCCACCATCCAAGACACTCCATAAACAGGTAGGGGCGGAGGGGACTTACTCACTCTTCCAGCTGGGAAGCACCGTCTCCTGCAGTTATGTTGGCTTATCGACTCCATAAACAGTGCCAAGTGCCTTCTGTTTGTCCTAAGCTTTGAGGATGCCCTGGTGAAAAAGAAGAAGTCCCTGCCATTGTTCCTAAGGACTTTACATTCAAGCAAAGGAAAACAAGTAGTGAAAAAGAGCCAACTAAGATGAGAAAAATCCTTCACGTTTAAGTTGAGGAAGAAAACAAAACGAAGTGATTTGATCAAGTAATACTGGGTGGTGCTCCTTTGGATGGAGGCCAAGGAAGGCTTCTTTGCAGAGGGGTATTTGAAGTGAAATCTGAATGAGAGGAGACCCTGGGAAATGTACTTTCACATACAAATGCATCATTTTCACCATGTATTATTTTTATAGACAAATTTATTTCATTTGGCTAGTGAATGAAATATGCAACCATATTCATGTTCCAGAACAACGGCTTCACACGCAGAACAGTATCATTCCTGAGGGTTCTTGCAGCAGGTCTAGATGAAGCTAATGCACCAGCACACAGATCCAAAGACTTAAACTTTATGGCTCCTCAATTCTTCAGGTGGGACACGGCAACACTTGTTAAATTTCAAGAGGCTTATTATGACTTCAGGGAGCCCTTCACAATACAATCCATTAAGAATCTATAGCATAAAGACCAATTTAACTTTTGTTCATTCAGACATTGAGCAAATGTGTACACACAGCTCACAACCTACACATTCTTGAAAAAATATTTTGTTTAACAATTTGTTAAACATCCAAGATTAGGAGCCAGAAGGCTCTCACTCTACATAATTTCTGGAGAACTGTTTGATTTTGAAAAGGTTTTTTTAATGGACCTCAGAGTTTGAAATAAATAAAACTTTACACAGTATTTCAAGAAAGTGCTTACGGGTTTATTACTTTTCATTCATTCAATTATCCTCTCTTGGAACTAATGCACAATCATATAGTTTCTCCTTCTTTAAGATGAATGTTTGAACCAGCTAGAATGTAATCTCTTCATCCATTAGAATATAAGAAAAAGTCAACACATGATTGGATAAAGAAGATGTAGTAAATACATGCAATGGAATACTACTTGGCCTTAAAAAAGGATGAAATATTGCCATTTGCAACAACATGGATGGATCTTGGGAGTATCATGCTAGGTGAAATAAGTTAGACAGGAAAGGACAAGCACTGTATTATTTCAGTCACATGTGGGATATAAAACAAAAAGCAACAAACAAAATAAACTCATAGGCACGGACAGCAGAGGGGAATGGGTTGTGGGGAAAAAAATGAAGAGGGTAAAGAGAATCAAATAAGAGTGTCAGAAGGAGACTAGACTTTGAGTGATGAGCACACAATAGAGTATACAGATGATATATTATAGAATTGTATACCTGAAACACATAATGTTATTAACCAATCTTATCCCAATAAATTTAATTAAATTTTTATAAAGGACAAGAAGGATATATGCCAAACTTATAAAAGTGGACCTTTAAATAGGTGGAGGCAAGGGCAGCACGGGAATGTTGATCAAAACCAACTTTAGCATTACCTGTAATGTTTTGTTCATGAGATAATTTTTCATAGACTTTTAATATCTGTATGCATACAGAAAAAAAACTACCTCTAAATATGATTAAAATATTAATAATGATCCATCCTAGGATTTGAAAAATCCTATATGTGTTATTATTCTTCACTTTATATTTGTCTCATAGGAAAAAGAAAAGAAGGGAGAATGGGCATGATTTGTTTTAACCTCTTAGCATTGCTAAGCTGAAATCCACCAGTACTCCCAAGACGAGATGTATTAATCATGAGCTTCAAAAGAGTGTGGGAGAGCAAGGAGCTTTAATACCTTTCATAACACTTTACAACTTATTAAGGAATTACAGTTTCTCTGGGCCACGCCTGGCCGACATGGGTCTATCTGCCCAGCTGACAAAACTCCCCTTTCTCTGGGAACCAGTGTGGACCAAGCCCACTCTAACGGGTGCCTGGTGGTGACAGTACCCTCTCGGCCAATGCCGACAGCATGACTTGAATGAGGAGCCCATTGCAGGCCAATCAGATTGTCTGGCCTAAAACCCCTAAACTCTTCCATCTCTTTGTGTGAAGGACCTTATCTTGCAGGCAGCTTGAGGAGTGAAAGAGAGAAATTTCTCTGCTGGCTGCAAAGAAAGAAAAAGTAAACAGACCCAGAGAAGGGCACAGAGGTGGGAGATATGGCTGGAGTCCTGTTGGCTTTGTAGGGCTGGAAAGGGTCTAGGGTCCTGGCCGCGAGCTCCAGGACTACAGGGGCTCCTGTAGGAAGAATCCTTATGATTAAGTCCTCGTTTTGATTTAAGAGAGCTCGGCACGGTTTCTCTTACTTAGAAATTTGTTAGTCCTAATATTTCAAAGGCTGCTGGGCAGTTCTCAAGGTTCCTGGTCTGGTTAATGAGGCAAACATGTAGGACAGAATTCAGCAGAGGTCCCAGCAGCTCACCAAATTCAAAATTCCTCATTAATTTCTTACTACTTCCTAAAAATTCAAAGACAATAAACCCTATAGGAGGTCCTGGTTTGGGCTATTTGGGCAAGTATTGCGTTACAGTCATTTATCTCTCACACAAAGAGATGAATCTGGAGAGTGACTTCTCAGAAACTATGGTCCCTTTTTGCCTGGATGTCTCTGCTACAGCCTCAATTTGAAGCATCATCAGGAGGACTGCACTGACCTTCCTTACGTTGAGCACAGATGGTGGATGTTCTGCACACGCCCTCCAGCATCTTCCTACATCCTGCTTCCACCTGTGAGGCAGGAATCGCCTCTAGCCCACAGGTGAGGAGGGGGAGATGCTACGACATTAAGCAATGTGCCCTGGCTGCTGAGCTAGTAGATGGCAAAACCAAGACTCTCCACATTTGACCTCTGCCCTTTCCACCACACCTGCTCCTTCTCAGATGCTCCAAAAGCTCCCAGGGAAGTCTTCCTGCCTCCGTATCTCCTCAAGGCCACTTTGACCACTTTGACAGGTGAGCACCCAACCTGGCCAACCTGCAGACCCTCGGTAACCGTTTTGGTATGGTCCTGTCTGAAGGACCCAACAATGTCATCTCCCCCACTTTCGTTCCCTGACTTTCCTCTTCCCCTACCTGGATCATGGCATTTTCATCAAGACCACGCATCCACACGTCCTCCATAAATTCCAGGTCTGCATTTTTCAGATCAGCTTTCCTCAGGAGCAGCAATGACAGGCTTTCATCAGCGCTAGTGCATATTGGTTCTTGCTACTACACTATATCCTTGTGGGAAAATTAATACAGAGCAACACAAGACACCCACAGCTTTGACTACCCTTTCCCCAGCCCTGACTCATCCAATTATGTGCTGTGGTAGCTCAATGCTCAATGTCAACTTCAGAGCCTCCATCAGAATCAACTTGAGGGCCTGTTAAAACAGATAGTTGTTCCTGCCCCTAGAGTTTCTGATTCTATGAGTATGGGGTATGTGTATAAGAATTTACATTCTAACAAGTTCCCAGGTGTGTAGGCTGATTAAAGCCCCTCGACCCCACATAGATACCTAGGTCCTAATCCTAATCCCTGGAGCCTGTAAATGTTACCTTATATGGCAAAAGGAAATTTGCATGTGTGATCCAGTTAAGGATCTGGAGATGGGGAGATTTTTCTGGGTTATCTGGCAGGCCATACATTTAATCTCATGAGATTAAATCTCACAAGGGTCCTTATGAGAGGGAAGCAGAGGAAGATTCAATGACAAGAGGAGATTGCAATGTGATGATGAGGTATAGAGATTGGAGTTATATGGTCACAAGCCAAGAATTCTGGCAGCCACCGAAAGCTGGAAGAGGCAAGAACAAATTCTTCATTAGAGCTTCCAGAAGGAACCAACCCTGCTGCTACCTTGAGTCTAGCACCATAATATTCAGCTCAGACTCCTGGCCTCCCGAAATATAAGACAATACACTTATGTTGTTTTAAGCCACTAAATTTCAGTAGTCTGTAACAACAGACACAGGAAACTAATATAGCCAGTGATGCTAACATCGCTGGTCGTGGTCCACACTTTGAGAACCCTGCTCTCCATTGAGCCCTAGCCACAACTAATGCCACTTTGAGGATCAGGGTCTGTAGGAACAGTTCTCTGGAAGATCTGATGACAATTCTGAACAGTGTACTGATACACACCATACCCATGCCCTCCCTTCTCTTAACTCATAGAGTGGGAAGGAGCACAGCAAAGTGGTTACAGAACCGAGTTCAAAATATGACCTCACCACTCACTGGCCCTCTGGCTTACCCAGTCTCTTAATCTCTTCGCACCCAGTTTCTGCATCTTTAATTCAGGGATACCACCAAACAGCCACAAAGCACTACTGACAGTATTAAATGAGATAATATGTGTAAGTTCTGCCTGAGCCATAGAAAGCACTCACCAAACATCTGCTGCTGTCATTATTTTTGTGACTTAAAATTGCACTTAAAGTAGCTGAACACATACGCCCTACTCTGATCAACAGAAACCTCCTCCTTTTTTTTTTCTTTTGGTTTGTTTGTTTTTAAATCCTAAGGATGGGTTTAGAGGGGATGGGAGAGGGAGAGAGAGGGAGAGAGAGAGAGAGAGAGAGAGAGAGAGAGAGAGAGAGAGGAAGAGAGATATTGATGTCAGAGAAACATGAATTGGTTGCCTCTTGCACATGCCCACCCCAACTGGGGACTGAATCCACAACCCAGACATGTGCCCTGACCGGCAATCAAACCTGCGACCTTTCAGTTTATGGGACGACACTCCAACCAACTGAGCCACACAGGCCAGGGAAAGAAGCATACTTCTTGGTAAGGTGTTTATTGACACAAATTAGTAAACAGCTCCCTCTGAGATCTCATCAGATCATCTATAAATTTATCAGAAAGAGTAACAAAAAATAGTAAGAAGCTTTAAAAAAAAATCATATCCTCTCCCCTGTGCATCAAAATCTCACTTCACTAGACAACTGCCAGTCTCTCCAGCCTAATTTCTCACCACTCACCCTCACTTGACCATCTCCTTCAAACTTACTAAACTAGTGCTTCCTCAAAATGCATTCTTGTTTCTGCCTCCACATATGCCTCCTCCTCTGCCTTGAAAGCCCTTCCCTGGATCCCACCTTCAGCACAGCCATGCAGACAGAACTTCTGCAGGGAGGGCCAGGGAGGGCCCCTCCCTGTTCCTCCCTGGGCGTGGAGTAAGCCTGGCTCTCCCTGTTCTGGAGCAAGTGGAAGAGCACAATGGAGTTTTACCATCCAGAGGGGAGACTTTCACTTAAGACAAAGCGTAGGGACACTGGCCCCAGCTGCCCGTGTTTACAACCCTCATCCACCACTTCCTCATTTTATAAATCTCAGGCAATTAACTCTAGTTCCTCATCTATAACAAGCAGATTTTCATAGTATCTGCTACCACATAAGGATTTTATATGGATTAAATGAGATAACCCACATAACAAATGTCTAGCATACAGCAAGTGTCTAGTAAAAGTAAACAGTTACCAGGACCTGCGTGTTCCTGGTATCAGATATCTGAGTGTTCCTCTTCAGAAGTGTCACCTTGGGAAGCTTTATTCTCTTCTATAGAACTTCCCACTGCTTAATTCATCACTGAAGCCCCTCATGATGCCGTGCCCCGCAAAGCCAGTGCATGAGCCATGCAAAAGGAACCCATACATCACTTGTGATGACTCCTAATGTACTCCAGCAGGAGTAGGACCTAGTGCAGCTATTTTCAAACTTTTTCATCTCTCGGCATACATAAATTACCAAAATTCTACAGCACATCAAAACATATTTTTGGCCAATCTGACCAAAAAATAGGTATAGTTTTGATTCATTCATACCAGATGGCTCCTATTGTGTTGACTGTTGTCATTTTTTAATGGACAGTCTAAGGGAAAAAAGATCAGTGTCCCTGACTAAATAGTCAAGTATTACATGTTTTAAAAATTCTTGCAGCACACTGGTTGAAAATTGCTGACCTAGTGTTTGGACATGGTTATTCACCAGACTTTGCTCAAAGCATCTAATGATGCCCCAAATCAAAGTCATACCTGATAAAATGCTCCTTCTGAGAATAATCAAAAATAATATTATGGCAGATACTGATTCTAACATTAATTCCCTCCTTCTTCCATAGTAATAGAGCCCCAGTGTTAGTTGGGCACATGGCATGCAGAAGACAGACTTTACTTCCAGCCTTCCTTGCAGCAGAAATGGCCCCGTGAGAAAGTTTTGACCGGTGAGATCAGAGTGTGGACTGCATCTTGCAGGGTTTCCCCTACGGAGCAAGGGTAGGCTTTCTCCTCCCATTTCTCTTCACACTGGTTGGCCTGTGGACATGGTGAATATGGAATGTGGAAACCTCTTCTTATTATGTGGACGGGATCAACATTCCAGAGAAAACAACACAAAAAGGAAGGCAACCAGAGAGCCATCACAGCAGCCAGGACAGATTATGTCCAAGGCTCTATGTCTAAACCACAACTATTTGGGGTCTCTTAGAACAACCAAACCCATATTTCAAATAATTCAAACATGTAACAGCTTCTAAACATATCTGCAAAAGTTGCAAAAATATTTTAACATTCTGTGAAATTTTCCAAAGTGACTACTTAGAAAGGAATACTTACTTGCTCAGCTAGTAGGGGTGTCCAACCCGCAGCCCATGGGCTGCATGCAGCCCAGGATGGCTATGAATATGGCCCAACACAAAACTGTAAATTTACTTAAAACGTTAGGAGATTTTTTGTGATTACACATCACAATATATTTAATGTGTGGCCCAAGACAACCCTTCTTTCAGTGTGGCCCAGAGATGCCAGAAGGTTGGACACCTCTGAGAGTATTTAGAGTGTTGTTTGTTTAATGAGTCACACAGTGTACGGTTAATCATTACATCTCCTGAGATGGAATGAAAAGCCAATCCAATGGTCAAATCCACCTATATCACCCAAATGCATCCAGTGACATTTACAGTGTTTTCTTCTAAAAATGTTTTGAACCACACAATAGGAAAATATGGGCCATTCTAATGGGCAAAGCTCTGGACCAGCTGCTGGAAGATCTGGGTTGTGGACCCAGCCTTGCCAAAGGCAGCAAGACCTGCTGGCCTCATTTTCTATAGCTGTGAAACACTGAGGCTGAGTCAGAGACCAAAATTCTTCAACCAAAATAAAGAAATGGCCCAAAAGTAGCAACTGGAAGGAGGAACCTGAACCCAGAGGGACAGCCCATCACATCTGTAAGCCACTGCCACACACAACCCTCTCCTGAAATGAGCCCAGGGTTCCTTCCCATCTCTGCTCACTGCTGGCCACATCTTCCTCACTGAGGCGACTGGCTGGTGTCAACGGCTGGGAGGAAAAGAGCTGAATGTGGGGGAGGGATCTAGAGAGCCCCATCTCTTGCTTATTGGCATTAAAGTTATTCCAAATACTAAGACCCCTAAATTCAAGTGCCCGAGGCCCAGTTAGCGAATCCTCACATTTTTTAATATTTTTTTTTATTTTTCGGTCTTTTCCACCACTCTGGTTCCTCTTTCACTAGGTGTACAGAACACAGAGGTTGCAACAAATGGGTCTTCTGTTGCCCTTTCTCCTCTTCATGTCCTAAGGTGGGCTTAGACTGTAAGCACATGGTTAATTTATGTTAAACATATGACTGATCCCCTAAGAACCCAACCCCAAAATAAGCTGCAATGGGAGTTACGTGTTTGCATCATTTTCCTTTGTGTCTGTTTCACACCTGGGAGGCAAAAAAATCTACCACTTCAGTTACTAAATTACACTTCTTAAAGGAACTCTCCCACCAAGTGCCATGTGCAACATGAAAGAAGCCACCACCAAAGAGTGAATCAACCAAGACACCCAGGCACCTTGGCCACTTCCTAACCACAGCAGCATCCTGTGAGAGGGCAGCCTGGACCACACCCCCTTGCTTCTGAAGAGCAAGATCATGGAGTGAGTAAAAAGTCCTTTGATCACTTCGAGGATATATTGGTACCACAAGGACAAAAATGCCATCCCCAAAGCTGATACTAATCCCTTTTGATGCTGGCTCTGTGTCCGTGAGTTGCTGCTTCCCCTTAGAAAAGTCCCTCTTACTTTGGTCAATGGCCTAGAGAAACTCTCGAGGTCTAATTCAATCATTTAGTCACATAGAAAAGTAAAAACAAGAGTCAAGAGCCCTTGCCGCCTCCATGTCTTTTTCTTTTTACTTTCACTACTGGCTACCTCCAGATGAGAAAAAGAAACCAGATTCCTAGTAAGGCGTCTCCAACATTCTGGTTCCAACCCTTATTGGCCATAACAAGTCAGCTTCCAATGACATTCCCCATCCCAGGGTATGGCAGGTTGTACTTTCCAAAGATGGCCACCCAATATCTTTCTTATCCCACCTGTGCAGCTCACAATGTGACAATGACACTCACCATTGAAGGGTGGGTCTACATTTCCTCCCCGTGAACCTGGGCAGATCTTTGTAATTTCTTTCAACCGAGAGAATGTGAAAGTAACACAGCACAACCTCTGAAGCGAGGTCATAGAAGGAAATCAGCTTCCACCCAGTTCTCTGGTGGGACACATTTCTTCAGAGCTGAAGCCACCATGGAAGAAGTGTGGCAACCCTGAGGCCACCATGCTGTATAAATGACATAAACAGACTACACAGGGGTGGAGAGAGGTGTCCAAGGTGTCCCTCTGTTCCAGCCCCCAGCTATTCAAGCTTCCCTTGCCAGGCTGCAGCAGATGTGCAAGTAAGGAAGACTTTGAGATGATCCAAACCATAGCCATCATTTGACTGTGTATCCTTACCAAGAACCATGGGCCAGAACCACCCAGCTGAGCCATTCCCAAATTCCTGACAGAGTATATGATAATAAACATTATTGTTACTTTTAAGCTACTGCGCTCTTATGTAGCCATAGTGACTGGAACACAGGATCTTTAGTAGACATGGCCCCTTCTCTTATGACAGCAATTTACCACCTCTGGGGCAGGTTTAGAACATCTTGTCAGTGTTTAACTTTACAAGTCAACCTCTTAGTATAATAACTGGCACCTTTTAAAAATAAGAGTTTAAATGTTTACTTCAAAATGTTGAGAATTTCACAATACCTCTTTCAAAGTTACTGGAGTGACCTTGAAGCATCTCAAACCAAAGTTAGGTAAACCCCGCAGGTAGAAGCGCATGGCCCTTGTATGCTTCCCAAGGGCAGATCCAGAGTGGGGGCTGGCAGAGCTGGGCAAAATTTGGGCCTCCCCACTCCCGCTTGAGTGTTCTTGCCCTTACACTATGCTTCCTCCACCGCACTGCCACACCGCAGGAGCAGGCCTCTGAAAACCAAGAATCAGGCTCACTTATTCATAAAGAACAACAAACCAGGTCTGGTGACATTCACTGAACTGGCTGGAGAGTTGTTAGAATTCAGTGGCTGTGGAGGTAGAAGCAAGTGACACAGGGGAGGAGAAGTTTATTACTGAGCAAGAGCTGGGAGAAAGGTAAGGGGTGTATCAAGGGAACAAGAAGCTTCAATTTCAGAAAACCAAAGGCCTTTTAACCGAGTTCAGCTGGAATCTGAGATCACCTGCTCCCCATTTGTAACTGGAAACCTTTCCATCAAGAGCCAATTACTTGACATTAAAGTCTCTGATTTTAAAGGACTTTGAAACCAACACCATGTAAGTGCTTACATAAACAAAATAGCCGTCCGTCTGCGATATTCTGGCTCATTCCCTTCACACACTGGGCCCTACTTCCTAACAGAGGATGCATCTTCACACGCATCTAGGAGCTCAGTCCCTACCCTGTGAAAGGCCTGCCCTCTGCGTGCCACACTGTTTGCAGTCTTCCTTCTGGGAACGATTTCTATCTTGTTAAGCCATGATTGCATCCCCAGTCCCTCACCAGCAGTTTGCTGGTTCTCAACAAAGGCTAATAGCAAATAATGCAAAGACTGGCATCAGACCCACAGTGCTCAGGTTCCCAAAGGCTGAGAGTCCTGCCTGTATTTCAGAATCCTTCTTATTAAGAAAGCCAACACAGCAAGCCTAAAGATACTCTTGTTGATTGTCAGGAGCACAGATACCCCACTCTGAGGCCAGCCCAACTGTTTTATCAGGGAGGAGACCCAACCCTCCCTGACTCCTGATCCTTGCAAGTCTCTAGGATCAATCACTACTACTTCTTCCCAAATCATTTTGGATCCAGCCACAGATGCCCAACGAGCCACAGTCCCTCTCTTGCATCTTGCATCTCTCTCTCCTTCTTTGCTATCTGGAACAACGACCTCTCTGATTGGTTGATTAAAGTTCCAAACCAACTTCTCTGCCTGGAGCTGTTGATGAGACCCCTCCCTCATCCCCCAGACCCCAGAATGCCACTGCTCTCTGCTCCTTGCTGATACTCTCCTCCCCGACTCCCTCACAAAGTGCTTTTCATCCTATCACTGCCTATAAAACAGAAATGCTGCTGTTACCCTCTTCCACACAGCCCTCTCAACTCTCACCTCCCTGGAGAGACAGCATGGCAGAGTGAAAGGAACACAAGAACTGGGGTCGATGAGCATGAGTATGAGCTGAGCCCCACCACTGAGAGGCCCCCCACTGAGAGGCCTTACACTGATAGGCCTGACAGGCTTTAAGAGGTACACCAACTGAGTTCAAAGCATAGCCCCACTGCTCACTAGCTGTGTGACTTAGGACAAGTTACTTAACCTCTCTGGACCTTGGCTACTTCATTAGTACAATGGGATGATTTTTAAAACTATTTTATAGGGCTATTGTGAGATTAAGCTAATAAATGCAAAGCGCTCAGAACTTAGCTTGTCATGATAAATGCTAAATATATGTTATCTATAATTATCGTTTATCATCATTATCCTTATACATCAGTTACAGTTCATCCATCACCACCCTTCACAAGATTGCTGTAAGAATAAAATGAGGTTTGGTTTGTAAGAGTACCCTATAAATTATAAAAGTAGAAAAAAATTGTTAGCTGTTACTATTTGTCTCAAAAAATTCCTAACCTAGGTCCTGTTCATTTTAAGGATTTAGCACTACATTAGAGGAACAGAGTAGATGGTACCAGTTAGGAAGAAATAAAAATACAGAAACATAGTTTCATGAATATCTCTATACCTCTGTGTTCTAGAACTCTCCATGCCTACATTGTATACTACTGACTCCATTCGGATGTCCCATGGACCATATGACACACATACACCTATATATGTATATAAGTGAGTGTGTGTGTGTGTGTGTGCACGCGCGTGTGCGTGCGCACAAAACTGATTTTTTCATCTCCCTACCACCCCACCATGATCCCTGAATCTGATCATCATCCTATATTCCCTAGGTCCATTCATAGGGCGTTCATGCATCCAGAACTCTCGCCAATTTTCCTCTACTCTCCCCAATCAAAGTCATTAAAGTCAGTTCTACCTACCTCATCTACATCCGATGATACCTCATCAGAGCAGGCTGGTATTGCTGCTTTGCTCTTTTGTCTGCCCCAACCTCATCATCCCTGGCTCCCATTCCTGTGGGAGTCTTCTGAGGACTTCTCTGCCTCCAACTGTGTAACCAAATCCCACCTCGGGCCAGCTTCCCTGGGTGAACATTGAATTGTTTCATTTCCCTATTTAAAGTTTTTCAGGGCCTTAGCAACCACAGCTGTGGCACTGAACTTTTGGTTCACAAATGCCATTGAAAATAGGATAAATGTCATGAACTTCTCCAAAGAAAATGCACAATGCCTAAAATTTCACATACAAGGTTAGATGGAACAAGGAAACCCTGGCGTCCTCTCACTAACCTAGCATAAGGAACCCTGATGCGTACAATGAAGTCCCATTTCATAAGCTCACACAAGCACCTGTTGGTCTGCCTCCAATTACCATCCATCATCTCTAGCTGCCTCTCCCTTTGTACCCATGGCTCAGTCACTGTGATTGACACAGACCCAGCATCCAACACCCAGCATCCTCTCCTGAGTCCCCATCTCCTTTCAAAGTTAGAACCCCCTGAAAATTAAAAAACAAAAACAAAAAAAAACCTGTGCCATTCATTTTTGTTTTTCCAGGACCTAGTGCTTAGACATGGAACTGGGTTAACAAAAAAAGCAAGCTTACTATAAGCAAGCAATTAGTCTTAAACTTTGTGGTAGACAGAATAATGCCCCCAAAGACAGCTGCATCCTAATCTCCAGAAACTATCAATATGTTATCTTAATAGCCAGAAGAGATTTTGTGGATGTGATTAAATTAAAGGTCTTGAGCTAGGGAGATAATCCAGGTGGGCCCAATGTAATCACAAGAGTCCTTTTAAGGGAAAAGGTAGGCAGCAGAGTCAGAATAAGGCATGTGCCAATGAAAGCAGAGGTAGAAGTGATGATTCCTAGATCGATGGATGGAAGCCACAAGCCAAGGAATGTGGGCAGCCTCTAGACACTGGAAAAGGTAAGAAAACAGATTTTCCCCAGAGCCAACAGAAGGCCCTAACAATAACTTGATTTTAGGCCAATGAGACTGAATTTGGACTTCTGACCTCCAGAACTGTGATTTTTAAGCCAGTAAGTTTGTGATTATTTGTTACAGCAGCAATAGGAAACTAATACAAATTACTATATAGAACTATGTTGTATATTATTACATAACTATTTAGAATTCTAAGACTGATACACTAAGCATCCATCAATAGGGGGCTGGCTAAATATATTATGGTACATATATACAATGATGTGTCTCACATCCATTAGGAAGAAAAAGTTTGTTATTTCTCTTATATTCACTCATATGCATACACAAACATACACTTCTGTCTAGGGTATAAATTCTTACATACTGTATTTATGGGTATACTTTTGTACCTAAATCACATCATACACACCACTCTCTACCTTGCCTTTTTTCACTTAATACATTAAATCACAAGTATCTTCCCAATTAACACAGGAGTATCCATCCCTTCCTCATACCTAAGGATAGGAGTAACCATCAACTTTTACTTTCTATGAACTAACTGTATTATGTAATATGTAGTATCAAAAAGAAATACAGGATACAAAAAGGAATATATTTCCACTGAAGAGTCATTTTCTGAAAAGTTTCATGTCAAAATTTCATTTTGATCATTACACAAAGAAAAAGTTCAGACCAAGTATTAGTAAAATTCAATGATACGTCATCTGCTGCTTTTCTTATTAATAAAAAAAATACACCAATGAAAGAAATCTGAATCACATAAGCATGAAGCGAATTATATCTGGGTTTAAACTTTAGCCACTTGTCTCACCTGAGGTTCTCCTTAGCTCTCTATTATTTCAACAATTTCCAGTGTGGCTGGCTAATGACTAATCTCACTGAGAGATGTTGACAAACTAACACACATGAACAGCAGTAAGACATGTAGCACTGATTTCTCAAGGGGCCAATATGCACAGTTTATAATGGGAAAGACATGAATGATTCAGATATCTCCTGTCTGGGAAAAAAAAAACAGAGAGAGAGCATGAGCGCACGCGAGAGCGAGCGCTAAGCCTAAACCAGATTGGATTAATTAAAGAAGATGAATGAGAAGGAAAGTGGATTCTGTTTCTTAGTTTCACAAGATGCAGCTGGCAAATCTCATCTAGCACTATCAGCAGAGCAGCCTCCCAGTGAGAGAACAGTGCTCATTAACAAATCTGGTCTCAGGATTTGGGAATCCTTCAAGAAGACCTAACAAATGGTCTTCTTTCTCAAAGGCAGAAAAGCCAGGCAAAAGCAATCACTGCTTATTAGCAGACATTCCACAGTGTACAGCTTCCAAAAAAGAGAAGACCCCTCAGGTTAACCCCCAAACCCTAAAGAAATATTTCAGTCACCTTCTGACAGAGGGATGTGAGTGAAACCCTAGCAGAGTCCCCCATGACCCTCCTGACTCCCCGCCTCAACCCCATCAAGACAGTTCTCCTAAACACTGCTCTTACTTCAACTGCCTGGAGGAAAGCTGACCTTCTGGGATGCAAGGTGCAATGGAGTGGGGCCAGGGATGTGACGCTAAATGTTTAACTGGCTCTCCAAGAGAAGAAAAAGCCCTGAGTTGCAGCCTTTGCCAATTTCCATGGTGTAAACATATCCACTATCACCAATTTCAAGCTATCAACTTGATGTCACAAGTTTACAAAAATCTTGAAAGTTTAACAATTGGCTCACAAATCTCACTGAGTAGCCCACCACCTTTGCTCAAAAATAAAATAAAATAAAATAAAAGGTAATTTCTCACATCTAGATGCCTAAGTCTCTACTTTTTCTTATGTGTAAAAAATTGGGGGCTCTGGGAATATGCTATCATTGTTGTTCTTTTTAAGGGACATGCCCCCTTCAAATGGGTTATATATTAATTACATTGTTTGGTACTGCAGTGGACATATATGTATATCTCTTTCTAACAGCTCTATTGAGACAATTTACTTACCATATAATTACTGATTTAAAGTGTACAATTCAATAGTTTTTAATATATTCAGAGTTGTACAACCAGAATCATATTAACTTCAGAACATTTTTATCATCCCAAAAAGAAACTCCTTACCCTTCAGAAGTCACCTCTCACTTTCCCCCAATAATCCCAAACCTAGGCAACCATTAATCTACTTTCTGACTCTATATATTTGCTTATTCTAGATATTTCAATACATGAAATCATATACTATCATACATATATTTTTAAATACCAAGTGAGCAAAGTAGGTTCACAGTTGTGAGTATGCAAAAGTTTACTATTGTCTTACTATTTATTAATTATTGTATTATTATTTGCATTATCACTATAAACCTAGTTTATAGGCCCACCCTCTGTATAAAAATATTTGAGATGAGCAGACCATAATGATTTAGTGCTATACGAGGCAGGGCTAAAGGAGAATAACCACCCTCACTGTGGTCTTATAGAACCAACTCATAGGACACCATAAATAGGGAAGGAAAAACTCCAGGACTGTCTGACACATCGCTGTCTGTCAGCAGATTTTTTTCCTAGAGTTCTCTGAAGAAGGCATTTTAACCAGGCACGGATGCCAAGAAGAAAGAGATGTAAAATACCATGAAAATGTCCACATCCTATTAGTGTAGCTTGTGATGCTCCAAATCAAAGCAGGTCAGCTTCCAGTGACCCTTCTCTCCTATCTTCCTCTATAGACATCATGGCTTCGACGGTGCAGAAAATGACAGCTTTAAAGATGTTGCAGGATCTTCTTGTTGAGGTGGAGGCTGCAGAAGAATGAGGCCCCGCTGCACGGCCACCATTGGGCTGTTTTTAAAGGCATCTCCCAAGTGCTAGCAACTGAGCCTGCCACGTGCCTCCCTCAGAACAAAACCCCACTCCTTGTCAGAGAAGCACCACGGACAAAAAGCTCACTGCAAAATCGATGCAGGAAAAAGCACGGAGGAGACAAAATAAAGGCGCCAGTAGCCTTTTGAAACAAAGAAACCGCCAGCTTTCATGTATTACTTTTATAAGCAAAAGAAAAAGCTATACCTGGGGTGGCTGTGGTGGGAGATATAGTTTCAATCTCTGAAAGTCACCCCCAAACCAGCAGAATACAAAACTGTATTTATAATATGACCATACCTATGTGTTTCGTAAAATGGATTAGGAAAGCTGTAGGGATGACCAAAAACATATTAAAATGACTGTCCCTGGCATACGGAAGAGTGGAAGACTATTTTCTGACTTTTTTCCAAAGATATGCGACTTTTAAAATATTATTCTATAATAAACTCCTAAGTAATCTTTATATTTTTAACTAAATGCATCCTAACGTCATCCATCTGTAATGAAATGTACAGCACAACAGCAAGGAGAGAGCCCTGGCCATGAACGGCAGCTCCCCTACCTTCTAGGAAATTCTCCCGCAGTTAGACCTAGAAAACAAGTGGCGGCCATTACTGCCTGAAGCCGACCTGCAGTGCCCTCTATTTCAGGTTGCTTTCTGGTCTCAGGAAAGCAAATTGATCCTAGTTAATTGATTCTGCTGAAACGGTTCCAGGTGTACATTTTCCAGAACTGTGCCAGGCCATTTAAAATCCTCTTTAATGCATCAGCCCCTTTCCTTGTCTACTAGCAAACCACAGGGAAAGGGAGCGGTGGAGAGACTCTGAGGAGCTCTGAGAGTTCACGTCCCAGGGCTATGCCAGAGCAGGGAAAATCTCACTGTTCTAGAATGTAGGCAGACAGAGGTCAGTTAAGGCTCAAGGTCAAAACAGCAGCAAAAGGTACGCCCTACCTCATTCTCATGTCAGCACATGAACTTGTTACTCTCTTCAGCTCCCTTTTTGGGCTTTGTGGGTTACCAGCGGATCAGGAAAAGGTTTTTGTCTTTCTGCAAGTAATATGTCATTGTGGGGAAGATGCATTGTTTACATCTAGATCCTTCTCACTAGGATGAGCTCCTATGGGAAGGACAATGGCACTTACTCTTATTCAGCTTTTCCTACATGTCACCCAGCAGGAGAGAGGGTAAAGGGCATCAAGTTTAGATCAGCAGCTCTGGAACACTCAGACCTAGTTCAAACCCAGCCTATGCTACTCACAAGCCATGTCACCCTGAGAAGTTCTTTCCAATCCCAGAACCTGTAAAAGGGGAACCACAGCAGGGACCATGGGCTGCACATTCCCAAAGCCATTGCAAGCCCTGGCACATTCACATTAGGCAATCCAATGGTGCTGCTTGGGGTAAGTTATTTTTCCAAGTACAAAGCAGGTGATCAGTAAATGCCAGGTGAATAAATTAATCCTTACAAGTTACCGGTTTTTAATTGCTTTAAAATGAAATTTTTATTGAGCTCTTTTGTTCTATTCTATTTCAAGGAGATAAGCCGTATTTTAATGAAGCTACTGTATTTGAGAACAACTGTTCCTTCAAATGCTGAAATGTCAGTCTTTCACCAAGTAAAAAACCTTTCCAAAGTCTATCTGTGTACAAGAAAACAACGGATTTGTATACAGAGATGACAATATATTTAATGATGAACAAAGCCATGGCCCCTATCAGCCATAAAAGATATGTCTGCTCCCAGGCTGGGGCAGGTCTTGAGGCCCACCCCCTGCATTAGCTCCTTCAGCTGCCTGATAAACAGGTATGTCCCAACGATTTCGGGGCGAGAGGGGTAGATACAAGGTGAAGCAGGGGCCTTGAGCCACTGGGTGATTACCAAGTGGTGTTTCAACACCAGCAGGCCATCCTGGTATGTGCCCACTGACCACTGGTCTTCCAGGTAGTGTATAACTGTACAGCATCATTCATTTGTTCTATCAACTTAGAATAAATTCTTTCATTTTAAGTCATGTATCATAACATCGGAAGGTTTTCTCCACTTAGGACACGATTGGCATTTGAAGTAGGTGACGGGTGTGTGCCCTCATCCTAGTCCCGCATCATTCATATTCACACCTGCCTGGCCCCTGTGAGAAATTACACTTAGAAAGAACAAGTTCACCCGAGTGATAGTGAGAGACAAAGTGCTCTGGATTGGAAGGAAGAGCAGAAGGTAAAGAACTGCAGACTGATTCTGAAACTTACCAGGGGCTTTCTAAGGCATTTATTTGATTCATACCCCAATACTGTAAAGGACCAATGGTGAAAGTCATCACCCCCTTTCCACAAATGACCAAAGAGGCACAGAGAGACTCGATGTCTTACAAAAGGTCACAGAGTTAGTAGTGGCGCCTTACCTAGAAAGGAGCTTCCTAACTCCCAGAAACTTGTTCCCAACCCCCTCTCATCACCCCAAAATGGAAGGACATTGTGGAGAGGGGCTTATCCACAGGGCCCTCACCCACCCTGCCCAGCTAGTTCCCATCACCCTCCTCTAACCACATCACTCCCCCAGACTCCGTCCTATGCCTGCCAGAATAAACCCATTTTAAACTGCTCCTTAACCACTAATCCTACAAAAACACAAAGGAAACAACCAAGCTACAAAATAGGCACAGACAATACGTTCGATGACAGGGCTCTATGCCTGGTGGCATGATGGCTACAAAAGGAAGATGTGGAGACAAAGCACTGATTGCTTAGAAGTCTCTCAACCACACAAATGGTTGCATAAACACGCAGGTTTTCTACATAACTTTCTTTAAGCAGAAAATGTAAAATGGGACCTTGAAAGAATTTTTAATCATTTTCTAAATAAGTTACTGTTCGCTTTTCATGGAATTTTCATTTTAAATGGATGTTTATCCTCAAGCGATAGAGAAAAGGATTAAATAGAGACTAATAAGGGGTTTAACACACAAAGAAGAAACCTATAAAAACAAGCCTTTAAAGTCATTAGCCAAATTTAGCCCAAAGTCTACCTCCCACAAATCTTTCACTCTTCCCCAACTAAATCACCAAGACTTATAATTCTTCTTCAGTGTTGCACTCCAAATGGCTTGTTATAAACCACATTACAGTGCCAGTTTACCACCAGTCCTTCTGACAATTTGTATGTCGGGTGGTTACCTATCTGCAGTCCATTTCAAGAGTGGGGTTGGCCTCTCAGTTCCTGCTCAGAGAGATGGAGAAGATTTTGAGCAGGTAAGGATGCTCATTGGTGCATGTAGAGGAAGTTGGTCCATCGCCCTGGAGCCAGAGGGCCCTGATTCAAAGCCAGCTCTGTCATGTATGGGCTATAGGACCTTGGGCATGTTACTAACCTCCCCATGCTTCCATCACTTCATAGAGTTGTAATGTTACACAAAGACACGCAAAGGGATTAGAAGATCACATGGCACACAGTAAAGATTAGTTCTATAATTATTACCACTACAACCATGGTGGACGATTTGGGGGTGGGGGGAAGCAGTTAAACAGGGCACATTTGGTAACCTGGGGTGGAAATGAAATGGTAAATGCATGCCTTCACCCAGCTTTAAAACCACTTTGATCAACTACCTAAACTTCTTGGGTGGTTTAAGAGTGCCTTGACAGCTACCGTTATTTCCTAAGTCATAGTCTTCTCGCCATCCAACTTACATACATTTGCAATGAAGAACCTCTTTTCTCATCCAACTGTCCACCACAGCCAGCTAGCAGGGCTCCTTACTCTGCCTTCCACAGGTCAGTTGGCAATATCTGACATGCACACCGGGTCATGCCACACTCTCATCTGACTTCCTCTGGTGGCCGTGCCTCAGCTCCATGCTGGGCAGGCCAGCCCTGCATCCCTGCCCTCCATCCTCCTCCAGCTTAGCTTCTTGTAGCTCCTCTCACAGAACCCGTCCCTGTGCTCTTGTCAAACTGAATGAACCCCCTGCAATTCCCCAAAGGTATGAGGCTTTTCAGGAACTCTGCCTTCCCACCCAGAACACATTCACATTCTCATTCTCTCTCTCTCTCTTTCTCTCTCTCTCTCTCTCCCACTGCCGCCATACTCCTCCCTCCCTCCCTCTCCCCAACTTCACCCCCCTCAAACACCCCTAACAAGAACAGAAGAATCCATCTGCAAGTCCTACTGTTCAGCTTCAACAACTGGGCACAGGCATCATGCCTCCCTTAGCAGAGCATTGCCCACAGTACTCAGTACACTCTGGGTGTACGAGTCATCCCTGCCTGCATTCCCCATGATGATGACCCTGGTGTCTAACATGTGGAGACCCCAATCCAATCTGTGGAATGAACAGATGGGCAGGTTCACCAATAAGCACTTTCTTTCTCTAGGAACAAAAGAGCCTGGTGTCCATATAGTGCCAATTTAGGTTTCATATTCCCAAAAGTACCCTCACAGTAGGCATATTTTCATACATGTAAATTTGGAACCCAGATATAAAGGGAATTTTTTTAAAGTAATGGTTTGGGGGAAGGGGACACACATTACAGATGGCATACCACCTTACTTCCCCAAATACTTATTTAAGAGATGTCTGAGAAAGCAAATACAGAATCTGCAGGCAATTAACCCAGGGGATGCCACTCAGCCTTGCAGCCTCTCTCAGCCAGGATCCCACATCTGAACCACAGACCACAGAAAATGATTGGAGTAAGAGCTCTCACACGTCTCATTCACGGTGCATTGCTATCGCTATTCTAGCCGCATGGGACAAAAGTTAATTCACTGCATACAACACTCTATTTAGGGTGTTAGAACTTAATTCCCTTGCAGAACCAAGGTTGAAAAAGGCTGGGGTAAGGGGATTTTCTCTCATTTTTACTCACTTTACTTCATCACTTTACAAAGCTGGAAGCTTCTCTTCATGTTTGTGAATGCCAGGAACATGCACCAGGTCCTGCTCTGCCTGTTTTGGGAGGTCAGAGTCATGTCTCAGTCAGCTGATCATTTTGTGCCTCAGCATCATCTGCACTAAACTTAGGCAAATGGTGCCCATCCCTTTATGAGAGGCACAGGGAAAGAAAACTAATAAGAAAGTGGGTTCAAGGCCTCAAAACCACAGACTGTTAGAGCTTGAGGTGCATTCAGAGCTCTTCACCCTCATACTCACAAAGGAGTATGTAAGCCCAGGTTCCAGGAATTGCAGAGACTTCCAGAGTCCCAAAGCTGAGACCTCAAGTTCCACAGCATTCAATTCCTTAATTTAAAACCAAACTCATTGATTAAGCTATAAATGAGAACAACTTTTCTGATACAGTAAACAACAGGGGCAATTGCAAAGTCTAATCTCTTGACACTAGAGCCTAACTTTCTGCTTATTGAAGATTCCACTGCCCTCCTGATTACGTCTGCAGTAAGTGCCGCTCATCTCCGGGCATGCCAGACGGCCACGGCAGGTCTTACTCATTCCTGTGTCCCCAGCACAGCCCTTGGATTAAAAGCAAGTATCTGGCAGACACAGGGAGAAGGGAAAAGAACATTTATCCGATTTTGTTATGAAAACAAATGTGGTCCAGCGACAGGTAAAAATACAGCAAGGGCACTGGAGCAGTTGCTTCAGCAGTACCCTAAAGTAGATGTGTCAACACTAAGATACTCACTACTGGAAAACACAGGAGAAAACACTTTTTGAACACTATGTCCTCAGTTTCTAGTGATTTCTGTAAGGTTTAGTTTAACTTGTGCTAAATTCAAAGCAGTAAAACAGGCAATAACTGATGATAATCACTGTCATTTATTCATGCTGTAACTGCCTAAGCAGTGGCATGCAACGGCTCCCATACTCACCACAACCTGAGGTATATACTATTATCTTGCTTTACAGGTGAGGAAAGCAAGACCTGTAGAAAAGTTCAGTAAGATGTCCAAGGCCACAGAGAGAACAAGCAGCACTTGGTCTTCGCGTTATTAGACACCCCCATTAATTCCTTCTCTTAACAAATGTTGAACTGAGTAACTTTTATCTGCTAGTAACTGCAAAGATCTGTCAATCACAAACCTTACCATGAAAGGGCTTTTTTAGTGAAAGTTACATCACATCCAACTGCCACCCACAAGACAAAATGAAATAAATGCCAACTAAAACCATAGGCAGCAGTGCTGTAGGAGCATGAGTGAGGGGGATGTACAGTGATTGATTCTGACTATGAGCATGAGCAAAGGCTCAGACAGGGCCTTGAAGGAGTGGAAAATTCCCTCAAGGCCAGGGACACCACAGAGGGCATTTTCTTCTGAGGGGAGAGTGTCAGCATGGGACACCCTTGAGGCCAAGCCATCAGCTAGTCTCTCTGGGTACAAAGGAGTACAAGAACAAGATAGCACCCTAAGTTCCCGGTGTTCTAGACTCACAGAAGATACTATAAGAGCAGAATTAATAGCTCCCACGAATAAGGTCCGCATAAAACATGGCACTCCAACAATGTCCACTCTGTCTAACCCAACTCTCAACCTTCAGTCCTCACCTTGCTGATGTCATACCTAAAGTAAAACAGGAACTCCTTTACCAGACCTTCCCTTAGGTGCTGAGTTGACAAGTAAACTGGCTGAACGTACGCCCACTCAGGAATCAAACACGATATTATATTTAAACATCCTGGCTGAGTTGGTTCCTGAAGCTAGTCATCGCACCTTAGAAATGTCTGACCCTTAAAAATAACTTTCCAAAATTCTCATTTAATTGCCTTACACTTCCACCATAAATCCACCACTCAGGACCTTCTTCCTCTACACAAGTCATCAAAACATCCTGAATAACGCATAAATTTCTTATCCAGGAAGACCTATCAGTAGGTAGAGAACAATAAATCAACAACTCAATCAGTAACAAGAAGTTTTGACCAAGAACAATTTAAGGGGAACAATTTAGCTCTTTGCTAAAACAGCAATTCAGAATACTAGAAATATCAAATTTGGAAATAAATTATGTATGAGTAATAAAGCATAATTTGGCACCTATATGAGTTATAAGTAAGGAATTTTCTGTAAGGTCGACAGTAGCTTAATAGATCTGGAGCTCCCTGTTTACCGTCCCCATTCTCTACCCCACTCCATGAGCATCTCATGCAGTCACTACAAAACCTCTATAAAAGGAACATGGTAGAAGGAAATACAATCAAAACAGGGAAAGGATTCTGTGTCTACAAACCACATAATCATTAAACCCATTTTCTGAAACTAACTACCACCTTATAGATTCCTGAACATGACTATACTCTCCATTATCTATTCATGGATGGCAAACAGGTTTTACAATCATCTGGACTTTTTCATTAGAAGAGACAGAAAATCCAACCCAACTTGGCCTAAGCAAAAAGGAAATGTATTCACGCCTGTCACAAAAATAAAAAGCCTAGAGCAAAAGTAGCTTTAGTTATGGCCTCATCCAAAGGCTCTGCCACCCTGTTTACCTGTCTATCCTGATCACAGAGATGGCTGCCACCGGTCCTGGAGCCATGCCCGCCATGAGGCCAGGAGGAAAGGTATATCATCTGAGTCCTCCCTCTTTTTTATCAGGAAAGCAAAAACTTTCCCTGAACCCAGCCCCAGCCTGATAAACCTCTGCTCCTATATCACTTGCCAGAAGTTTTACATAGGAGAAGCTGGGGAGGAGAAAGCATATTTTACCCAGCCTCCACATCAGATGGAGGAATGGGGAAGTTCGGGAGTGCGGTTGGGAAGCCTGCCACCAGGCTCGATGAAAGCAGCTGTGCAGCCCAAAAGCAATCAGTACACACTGCAGCAGGACCACCTTTGCTCCAAGGCAAACATCTCCAGTAAAAAGGAAGATTATCTGACAGTTTGTCCATGAGATGTTTTTAACGTATTACAGACTTGTTAGAAAGTAAGTGAGGGAAGACTTGACCAGAGATTAAAAGAAAACTCATTAGCTGAAAGTTTTCAAAAAGCCATTACTGACTTCAGAACAACAGAAGTTGTACAGAAAAAGAGACATAATTATAGCATGCTGTCCAGCTTATCACTGTGCAATTTGTATAAATATTATTTAAAATTTAATATGTATGTTAGTTATTCATATAACAATCTAATAATAAATATATAAATATTCATCAAAATTATAAACATATCTGATATAGATTAAACCCAAAACTATAATACTGGTAAAACTGGGGAGGTGAAAAAAAAGCTATGAAGGGTCTGAGATTTGACCTGACTTACAAACCAATAAGTCAGCTTGCCAGTTTCATGAATGCTGTCAGAAGATATGAGACTTCTGGGTCAGAGACAAAGGAAAATTTACTACTCAGGGCAGCAGTAGCCAGGGTATCAACATTTTTGCCTTGATACCCCAAGCCCTCATTCTCCTGACCCTGCAAAGAGGTCCAGGTGACACCTGCACACACAGTGGGCTGGATTACAGGAGAAAAACCCCAAGTTTAAGAGGCTGAATCTTTCATCATAAGCCAGAAGAAGGCCTGCACTTTGCTATGGAGGCAAACACTATTTACTTTCCAAGGCTGTGTACAAACCTGACATCTCCCCTGGAGGAGGTACACTCACTTCCTTCCAAGGCTGTTCACTACACACATATTTCTGAAAATTGACCTGATGCAAAGAGTTATACCTCTGCTTGCAAGATGTGCAGAAATGTGAGAGACCCAGAAAGAATGATCTCTCAAAAGGGAATATAGCTAAACTCTCCACCTACTAACAATAAGTTAATAGAAATGCCAAAAAGTGATGACTCTTAGATACACAGGGTTTACAGAAAAGCACAGAGGAACCACTGGGAAATGGCTGCCTCTGAGGTAAGAAATCACCATGTGAGACAGAAAGAGGAAAATGACCCAAAGAGAACAGGTGCTTGTTTTTTTATATCAATTCTAGTACTTAAATCATGATCAATAAAATTATTCTTAAGATATGTAAAAATTTAACAACAAAACATAACCAATGTATACTCACTCTCTGAATACAATATCAATAATGCCTGGCAAACGCTGAGGACCAGAGACCTTTCTAAGAGAGCTGCAGTGTGGCTGGGATGCAGAGCACACAGCAGAGGTGGCGATACTCGTACTTCAATGACATTCAACAGTAAAATGCATGATCCAGCTAACAGTTAAGTGAAGCTATTACAAGTTGACATCAACTGTTTACAAACCACATGTGCCAGGATGAACATTCACAGACCCTGGGTTATTTTCATCAGAAAATGGACCCAGCGGTACAAAACAGAACTTAGTTTATCAACGAAATAATGGAATACCAAACTATGTGCCAAATACCACGGGGATGGTAAAAAGAAGTATCAAATCATTTCTCAACTTCAAGGAGCTTAATTCTTGGCTGCCAACACCATCTAACTGATTGACTGACAAACAGAGAAGGAATCTGTGCTGGGAGGAAGCCAGAATTCAGAGGACTGGCTGGAAGGGTAACGAAACAAGCTTTGGAGGCTGGTGGAAGCCGAGGGAGGCTGGGTGCTGAGAACACAGCGGAGAGCATGGCCAGATCACTTTAGTTCCAGTGTCGACCGTGGTCACTCGGCGCTGAGCTGCCTGACTCCCGGCTGGGCTGCCAGCTCTGTCACAGGGCCACAGATGCTGCTGTCACATCCCCAAAGCTGGAGGGAACCATAAAAGGCACTGCTGCCAGACTCAAAGCCTCCTCACGGGAACTTCTAATTGGTTTAGCCTCGGTTATGTGCCTCACCCTGGCTGCAAGCATCCTGGGAAAACAAGTTTCTTCCAGTCTCCCAGAACGCTATGTGCCCTCCCACCAAGACAGAAACAAGGAACAGTAAGTGTCTCCAAACACAGGAAAGGGGCTCAGATGCTGGAGGCCAGAAAATAAAATGAGAACTGCCCCCACAGTGGGTACACAGAACGCACACATGAAAAGTCAGCAACCAACAACAAATGAGGAATATAAAAATCTCCAATTCTTACACATTTCTTTTTTATACAAATTCCTAGATTCTCCCAGTCATTCCAAATGTGACTATAATAACCCTAAAATATTCTTAAACAGGTAAGAATAATTAGGTCATATATCACTTGGAGTGTGCAGAGGAAATGACTTTAGTCCTCACACTACCAAATCCCTCAGCTTTCACTGTGTCTCCACTGGAAGCATTCAGAGACGCTCTTCTTGACATTCTTCTAGGAAAATAAGAGATGTTTGGCAGAAATGGAAAAGCTGACTTCCTTTGATTTTCATCAGAGTATGATTCCTACTCAAATATCTCAAAACACTGAACAATGGACCATCTCCCTCGCAGGAAAAATACACACACACTCTCTACAACTATGCTGTCCAGTGTGGCAGCGCAGGGACATGCACTGAGTATAAAATTAGGCTGGTCCAATTGAAACGTGCTGTCCGTGTAAAACACACACTGGGTTTCAAAGATTTAGCATGAAGAATGTAAATACCTCATTAATAACTCATTTTATTATCAAATGCTGGTATAATATTTTCAATATATGGGAGAAAATAAAATAAACTTCATTGTACCCATTTCTTTTGTTTAATGTAGCTCCTGGAAAATTTTGATTGCCTGTGTGGCTCACACTTGCAGATCGAATTCTGTTTTGTTTCTATTAGACAGTGCCGCTCTAGACATACAGTCCATTCACCTCCCGTCCCCAGACGGTCGGCGCTGTCACATCCCCTCCAACCTGCTCACTCCCGTGGGCTCGCTGCAAGGCAGAGGAGCTAAAGGGCCCGGCCACTCTCTGGGAGACCTGCTCCAGGCCTGGGGCAAAGAGAGATGAACAAACACGTGCAGTTCATCATCCCCTGGTACATACACAGGAGTTAGCAAGTCAAATGCAATTAGAAAAATAGCTTGAGCTTTTCTGACCAAATATTATGGCTTTTTAAATTTCAACAGCCAAACGTACAATAAAGTTGCATGTAGACTTTATTCAAACAAAGGCCCAGGCAAGTACAAACTCCCCTCGAAATGTTTCTCCACAAAATGCATGCACAGGGTGCAGCAGAAGTAAAGCCTGCTTGAGTGTGGTTGGTAGGGCAATAATATGGGTGTAATAATTTATCGTTTTAATTTGAACATTTCACCTAAAATGCCATATGGTATGCTTGAGTGTGATATTGTTATGTTACAGAATTACATGCTTATGATTTTGTAATAAAAAGGGGGCATTATTTGTGCTGGACCCTATATAGCCTAAAGGTAAAGTTCACGCTGCCCCTTTGCTTTTACATGAAGTGAATATCTACTGATTTATCAAACTTTAGTTACAACAGCAATTCAGTTTAAAAAAGTCACTAATCCAGAGAGTTGAGGGATAGATTTAATGCATCACAGGAAAAAAAATAGTAAATTCTTCAGAGCCTTGAGCAAACTATTAGAAAACCCAGCCTTTCCTTTGACCTCAGCTCCATACAAGTGAAAACTTTATGACCTTCGTTTTCTTTACACGGCTAGTCTCCAGGCTAACTCATTAGGCCTTGTACAATCAAAATGGTAGCTATTCCCACCAGTGTAAAGATTAACATTAGCAAAATGCAAACACTGATGAAACCCAAATACACTCCTAAAATAAAGCTGGAGCCCTGAATAATGACTCTGAGAGACAACTAACTTAATTTATTCAACAAACCTTGACTGCCTTCCGTCTCAGTATCTGGTGACATAAAACAAGAAAACAGGTGCCTGCTGAGGCACTCACAGCGCGATGGGGGTTGGGGGTAGACACCTGACAATAGAAGGGGAGACATTATTACAGTGGCCCACGGAGTGGGCAGTTGAAGGCCCAGAGCCAGAGTGAGACTTTGGGGAGAGTAAGGGAGCAACTAAAACGCTTGGTGAGCTTCAGTAACAGGCAGAGCCAACTCCGCGCCCCTCCTCGTCCCTCTGCTGCCGGCTTCCTGAGTCAGCTCCTCCACTCCAGGAGCCGAGCGTGCAGCTCCCTAAAGCAGGCAGCAACTGATTCATTAAGTCTGCCTAGCTGAGGCACCAAATGTAGAGAAGCCGTTGTGGCCGCGCTGAAAGCCCCATTCTCTAATCTGGGTTAATCAGCAATACAGTAGATTTGTTTAACTTCTCTCTAACCTTCTCCCAGCTGGCTCTGAACTTGAGAAGAGAAAATGGATGTCATTCATTGGGTCTCGAAACTCTAACAACACACACACACACACACACACACACACACTCTTTTTATATAACCCTGAAGTGCCCCCAAGTTTCTCCAACAGACAACACTGTAAGTCCCTCTCCTTCTCCAATGCCTACTCCCATCCCTTGGCAGCCTGCCTTCCAGGCTTCTATTCTGGCAACATTCTCTGTGAGGTTATTGGTACTTTCTGAACCAATGGTCAACCTCCTCAAGCCTGACCTCAGGCAGCACACTTCACTTCTTGAAGGGCTTTATTTGGCTTCTGTATCCTTATACAATTTGTATTCCATGTGGTAGGCTTAAAATCATACCACCACTGCCAAATATACCCACATCCTAATAACTAGAATCTGTGAGTGTTACCTTTAATGGGGAAAAAAGACGGGGAGTGTCTCTGTAGATGTGATTAAGTTAAGAAACTTAGGTCAGAAAATTGGCCTGGATTTTCCAGGTGGGTCCTAACTGTCCTCACAAGTGTTCTTATGAGAGAAGCAGGGGATATTTGACACACACAGTGGAGAAGGTGACAAGACAGAGCAGAAGGAGATCTGAAAATGCTGGCCTTGAAGATTGGAGTGATGTGGCCACAAACCAAGGAGTGCCGGTGGCCACCAGAAACTAGAATAGGCAATGAATGGAGCTTCCCTAGAGTCTCTGAGGGAGTGTGGCCCTGCTGATAATTTAATTTGGTCCAGTGATACTGATTTTGGACTCTGGCTTAAGAACTGTGGGAGAATAAATTCCTGTTGCTTTAAGCCACCCGGTGTATGGTAATTTGCTGCAGCAGCCTCAGGAAACAAATACATCCCACTCCAACTTTACTGACATCCGAGTCTCCTGCTAGTTCCTTGTTGCCTGCCCACCCCAAAAGGAGTCATTCTCTAAATTATGTCCTCTTCCCTGTCCCCTCATGTCTTAATTAGCTCAGGCTGCTATAGCAAAATACCACAAAATGAGTGGCTTAAGCAACCAGAGTTTATTTCTCGCAGTTCTGGAGACCAAAAGTCTAAGATCAAAGTGCCAGCATGGTCAGATTCTGGTGGAGGACCTGTCTTTGAGTTGCAGGTCACCTTCTTGCTGTATCTTCATATGGCCCCTTCTCTAGTGCATGTAGATGGAGAGATAGAGTCGGGTAAGGGAGAGAGATAAAGAAAGAGAGAGAGAATAATAGCTCTCTTCCTCGTTTTTATAAGGACACTAATCCTATCACAAGGGCTCAAGACCTCATCTAAACTTAATTACCTCCCAAAGGCCCTACCTCCAAATACACAACATTTGGGTTAGTGTTTCAACGTATGGATTTTGGGAGACAAAGTTCAGTCCATAACATCTCCTCTCTCATCATGATCCTAGGCTGCCTTCCTCACCCCACTGCACTAACACAAAACATCCCCCAAGTCCATCTCTCTGGCTACATCCATCTCACTTGCAAGGCCCACATTTCCAACTGACGACCAGCTGTTTCCTCCTGTAGTACAGCCAGAACTTCAACTCAGTGCTGGCAAACTGAAGCCACCTCCTGACCTCGCTTAGCCTTATCCTCATCATTGCCACCAGAACACCCTTTTTCTCTGACGTCTTATTTCTGTTAGCGATTCTGCCACTCTTCCTGTGCTCTAGGCTCTGGAACACTTACTCTTTCACACAAAAACCCTGAATATCAACAGGTACTGGTCTGAGCCTGACCTGAAGAGCAAGATAAAAAAATAAATTTTAAAATTGTTTCAAATTCCAGGAAGTGACCAAAAAAACTGAACCAGAATCTACAGCATGAAGAAGCTTCTAAAAACAAATTCAAACTTTACATTAATGTATATTAATGTGAATTTTGCATCTTCAGAGGTAACTGCTGATGGACATTCCCTGTGGATGAAGTACCATTTTTTGCCTACAGGCATCACTGTAAAGAGGACACCCGTAAGTCCAGACAAGTGGGTTCCAAAAACCATCTCACACAGGAAACACTGAAGAATGTAAGATGCTTAGTCTTTAGATGAGGTGACAAGATGAAAGGGTGAGCACACATTGAAGATCAACTTTGTGGAAAATGAAGATTCATTTCATGACTGAGAACATAGACTCTACAGTCAAGTTGACTGGGATGTCAATATAGTCTCTGTCTCTCATTAGCTGTGGAACCTCAGGAAAGTTCATGATGCCTCTGAGACTTAAAATCCATATCTACAAAGTACAGATAATGATGCTAGCTCAGAACACTGTTGTGAAAATTAATTGTAGTCCTGTAGGTAAAGAACTTACCACAGTGCCCACCAATCATGAACCTAATAAAACAGTAACTAAGAAGCAGTAAGGTTTTTTAAGGAAAAAAGTGGCAAATTTCAGCAAACCATTAAAAAAAATTTCTAAAATTAGGATTGGACAACATCAACTGGATCTTACTACGTTACTAGAATGCCAACAGTAGATGCATTAAGACAAAGGCTGGAGGACCATTAGAATATATATAAAGAGAGTAAAGACCATCAATGATGCAACTCAGACATGGTGCTATCTGGAAGGAAGGAACCTTCCTGCCCCCCCATGGCATTGGGGAACTGCAGGACTAATTTCATTGGCATGGCAACTTTATGACTTAAAGGTAATGAGATTTACTTAGAACTAAAACTTATTCTTATTTTACCAAAAACAAATTACATTTGTCCCTACTTAGGTAAAAAATAGCCATCTTTGGATAAATACCTATTCAGTTTTGATACTATATATCTTCATTTGCACTGAAGGATAACCTGGAATTAGTTCCAAACTCACAAATGACTACAAGTACACATTACTCTTTTTCCAAAAAATATCAAGAAGTTCCATTTTGAAAATGTACTTCATCAAATGAACAAAGTCCACTTACCATCTAAAAATGCTATAATTTGTCTAAATTTAATTAACAGGAATGCCAGAAATCTCCCTAGAAAAACACAGGCATCATGGAAAAGGTACCCTGGTAAGAAAGACAAACTCCAAGGATTTCTGGGAAGATAAAAACAGCAGTGAACAGTTTTTCAGTCTCCCTGAATTCCCCCTTAAAAATACCAGAGAAACCAAGGCAGAAAAACCAAAATCTCAAACATTTACAACAAAGCTAGGTGAACGGCATTGCCTCAAAACATAAACCTCCATGCTACCAGCAGTGATCAGGAGGAAGAAGAGGGAAGAGAAGAAGGCATAAACAGACACAGAGTTACTGGAATGTCCCTCTAAGCAGGGTAGTCAAAATTGCAAGAATGTTTCACAAGCTGCAGTTAGTTGGTAAGCAAGTACACAAACACAACAGAAAGTCTGATGGCGCTGAAGCTCTCTCTGTGCTCTGGTCTGACAAATTAAAACTTCCTTCCAGGACCTAGCTCCCCAACGAAACTAGAAGCAGAATCCAAACTGATAGGCCAGGGACAACTGTGGCCAAGGAAATCTCAGCCATAATGGAAAATGGAGAATAGGAGCAAAACCAAAGAATAAGAGGCCATGTTATTTTAATACTGTGGGATATAAAAAAAGAGGAGAGCTTTAGAGCCATTCTGCCCAAAAAGCTCTCTAGCGTTATCTTCTCTCATAAAAGTATGGAAGACTATTTTCACTTAAATGTGAGTGACAGAAGAAGATTGCCATCAAATATTATACAATTAAATTTTAAACATGAGAATTAGAAACACATCCCTCCATGTGATGAGCACACACAAGGAAACGATGCTCACAAAACTGATGCAAAGTAACATTTCAAGCATTTCAAAAGAACAAATACAGACTCCAAAAAACAAAACCAAAAAAGTTTTCATTCCAGCAATGAAGAGAAAACTAGAAGAAACACAAGAGCAAATGTATATATGAGGTCTGTCCAGAAAAATGTACAGCCATTGTTAATTAACAAAAAAGTTTGCATGACATTGACATAGCCTGGTAGCCAAGGAGAGTGGACTGTAATGCTCATGCATGAACAATGACAACTTCACTGTACTAGTCAATGGGGGCAATAGACACTGTTGAGTGAGCACCTGTACTATGTGGCTGTCGCATTCAAAATGACTGAGTAAGTAGAGCAGCAAATCTCCATCAAATTTTGTGTTAAGGCCCTGGCTGGTATAGCTCAGTGGACTGAGTGCCAGCCTGTGAACCAAAGGTTCACAGGTTGGATTCCCAATCAGGGTACATGCCTGGGTTGCAGACCAGCTCAGGTCCCAAGTTGGGGGTGTGCGTGAGTGGTAACCACACACTGATGTTTCTCTCCCTCTCTTTCTCCCTCCATTTTCCTCTGTCTAAAAGAATAAAATCTTTAAAAAAAATTTTTTGCATTAAGCTTGAACATTCCTCCACGGACACTGTTTGGATGATTCAGAAGGCTGCAGCTATGGGCAACTGATGATTGGCATCTTCATCACAGCAACACACCCACTCACGCATCATGTCTTGTGCAGAACTTTTGGCAAATCATCAAATCACCCAGGTGACTCAGCCCCTCTACAGCCCAGATTTGGCACCCTGTGACTTGTGACTTTTCCCAAAACTAAAATCACCTTTGAAAGGGAAGGGATTTCAGACCACTGATGAGATTCAGGAAAATATAATGGAGCAGCTGATGGTGACTGCAAGAACTGTGAGTTCCCAAAGTGCCTCCTTTCAAAGGGACTGAGGTGTCTTTGCCCTTTGTACAATATTACTTGTATCCTGTATCTTCAGTAAATGCCTCTATTTTTCATATAACATGGCCAGATACCTTCTGGAAAGACCTCATGTATAATACATACATATGTATTTTTATATATATAACATACATATATTAATATATGTGTATATATATTATATATGTGATATATATTACATTTACATATTATATGTAAAATGTGTATGCAATACACATATATACATGCACATATATGTGTATATAATATACATATTATATACATATATAATATACATACTATATGTAATATACACAATATACATATTACTGTATATGTATATATAATATAAATGGTATACACATTTTATATATGTATATATAATGTACATAATATATGTATTTTATATAGGTATATATAAGGTATAATATACATATTTTTTATATATATAAACTTTTAGAGAACTAAAAAACAGAAAGGACCCCTGGCTGGTGTGGCTCAGTGGATTGAGCACTGGCCTGCAAATCAAAGGGTTCCCAGTTAGATTCCCAGTCAGGGCACACGCCTGGGTTGTAGGCCAGGTCCCCAAGAGGGGATGCATGAGAGGCAACCACACACTGATGTTTCTCTACCTCTCTTTCACCCTCCTTTCCTCTCTCTAAAAATAAATAAATAAAATCTTTTCTAAAAATAAAATAAAAAGTATAAAGGAGGAAAATCTTTAAATTCAAAAAGAAAAAATAAAAGGGACCTGAGGAAAATTAACAGGTAAAGATGACAGGTAAGGAACATCCAACATACATATATCAGAAATTCCTAAGGCATAATACAAAAGAAATAGAACAGAATGCATACTAAAAACCATAAATCAAGAAAATTTGTCTGATATAGAAAGATACGAAACTATACCTTGGACCTCGGAAAACTTTACCCAGAATAGCTATCACCAAAACATAGTCTGGTAAAAAACTCCTGATTGTTCAAAAAAAATAATAATAATTATTTCAGCATCTAAGAAAAAGATCAAATCACTTTAAGGTAAGAAAATCAACATCAACAGCAATGTTTTATGCCATAAGATGTAATATAGTTGAGATATTGGGCAGGGAGGAAGGTGAACTAAGATTTTTATATTCAGCCAAAATGACTTTCAGTATGAAGGCCACGGGGGGGGGGGGGTAAATATAAATATGCAAGAGCTCAAGAAATTTTGTTTCCATGAACTCTGAGAAATCTAGTGAAGAAAGAGCTAAAATGAAGCATCATTACAAGGTTTGGCAGAGAGCATTAAAAATACATTTACCTGTAAAACTAAGGATAAATGATGGTTATAAAGAAAACAGTAGAGTATGTAATATCTATATGATCTGACAATGTAGATGCTATACTATTGATATTTTAAAGTAGGAAGAAGCACTGGAAAGAGTATATGAAAAAAAGAACACTGTAATTTACTTGATTGACTTATGGGTATAGGCTGCAAGTAAAAGGGTATTATTTCAAAATTAGATGCTGTGAAAAATGGAGGAAAGAAAGAGGTTATTGAATGCATAGTAAGGATCTAGTAGACAATAACCAAAAAAAAGTTGAAACAATTGTTAACAGGTAAAGGTATAGATACAATTGTAACCATTCATCTGAACTTTGTCTTATTAATCCTCCCTCTTGCTTTGTTGTTTCACTTGTGATTCTTTTTGTAAGGTTTTTAAGCATGCAATGAACTGTAGAACAATAAAAAAACATAGTACATTGCTCCACACAGTTTTGAGAAATCCTAAAACACTTTATGTATTCACTCCAGAATTTTGTTTTTTCAAACATAACATTTATAGTTGAAGCCTTCTGCATGTTTCATTGATCCCTTGTCTGCACCCACCCCAAGACATCTACCATCCTGAGGTAAGCTTATCATTCTCGTGCTTGTTGTTATACTTTACTAATGTAGCCACAGGCAATATATTATGTTAAGATTACATTACAGAACTTACAACTTTTTTTATTCATTAGCATGTGTTTCAGATCCATCCATATTAGAGGTTCTAAAGCAGCAGTTTTCAGGACACTATTGCACCGGCAGGGGCATGTTGGAAATTTGCAGGGTTGCATTAGTTGTTACAGCCTTGGACTGGGGAGACCACGGTATCTACAAAATGGTAGGGAGCCAGCCATCTCAATATTTTAAAGTGCAGAAGAGTCCTCCACTATGAAGAATTTTCTCTTGTCCCATAGAACTTCAAATAACTTACAAGATACTCCTTTAGGTGAAAAATTATCTGAGCACAGAACCCTACTCTATTTTACCTATTCAGAAAAGGTTGTTTTGTTTTTATAATTTTATTTTTCTTAAATTATTTTTTTAATTACAATTGGCATAAAATATTACATTAATTTCAGGTGTACAACATAATGATTCGATATTTATAAACTTACAAAGTGATCGCCTCAGTAAGGTTAGTACCCATCTGACATCATACATATATATTACAATATTATTGACTATATTCCCTGTTGTACTTTATATCCCATTGTTAGAGAACCAAAGTGGGAATGTGGCTGCCTGCTGCCACCAATAGGCAAATTCTAAAGGCAGAGGCTGGTGAGAAAGGAAAGAGATTTTTTATTCAGATGCTGCCCAATCTGAGAGAATGGAGACCCTTGTCTCAAAGCCCATCCTCCTAAAACCCTGAGAAAAAAAACAGCCATCCTCAACCAGACCAAAACAGAAGGCAGTGTCCACAGTTCCTGCTTCCGTTTAAAGTACCATCTTTTGGAAACTACATGCAGCCACTAAGCAGACATCCGGGTAGCTCAGCTTGCTCCAGGCCACTGTCTGGCTTCAGGCTCCCTCCTGGAACCCGTGTGTAGCCAGCAACGCCATTGGCCACATGGCTTCCAGGGCCACAAGTTCCCACAAACACACTAGCCCTTACATTTTTCAGGTGGGCAAGAGAGCGTCCCTCCCTTCCCCTGGGTTTATATTAGTTTGGGGTGTGGGACAAATCAGGTGCTTTCTCAGACTGGCCAATTAATTACCCAAACTTCCAAGGGCCCACCCCCTAACCAATACCTACTTTTTCCCAGGCTAGACTGACAGGTCTCTTCAGTCCAGCACCTTCCCCTGGTCCCGCCGCCTTTCGGGTACTCTGAGGGGGTAGAAGGGCTTTTCCCCCATCCAATTATCTTGTGAGCCTTGCACAGGCTCAATGCAATACTTCCTCCTGCCACTGTCTTGCCTGGGGGTGGGGAACTGCTGCCCGGAGCAGGACACTGTACTGAGAGCAGAGTGTTTGCAAGGCAGGGACCCTGCCTCCTGCCTTGCCCTGGCCCTGGGCGGTTCACAATCTCCTCTGGCGACCCCTCCTGTTCCTCTACCAGCTCCGGGCAGTCCAGCCAGGCTATCAGGTATCATCATGACTGATCAAATAATTGACAGTTTGCACATCTTAATCTCTTCTCCTTTTAAAGCACTCCCTCAACCCCTATCCCATCTGACAACTATCAAAATGTTCTCTTTGCCTATGAGTTTGTTTCTGTTTTGTTTGTTCAACTGTTGTTTAGATTCCACATAAAAGTGAGATCATATGGTATTTGTCTTCCTCTGACTTAATTCACTAAGCATAATACCCTCTAGGTCCATTCATGTTGTTGCAGATGGCAAGATTTCATTCTTTTTATGGCTGAATCGTATCCCATTGTATATATGTACCACCTTTTCTATATCTATTTGTCTATCAATGGATACTTAGGTTGCTTCAATATCTTTGCTATTGTAAATAATGCCTCAGTGAATATAGATACCTGTTTTCCCAAATTAGTGTTTTGGTTTCTTTGGGCAAAATCTGGAAGTGAAATTGTTAGGTCTTCCTTTGTCTGGTATAGCCTTTAATTTACTTTAATTTAAAGTCTAGCCCTGACTCGTGTGGCTCAATGGATTAGGCATCATTCTGCAAACCAAAGTGTCACTGGTTCAATTCCCAGTCAAGCATATGCCTGGGTTGCAGGCCAGGTCCCCAGTTGGGGTGAGCGAGAGGCAACACATCAATCAATGTTTTTCTTACACATTGATGTTTCTCTCCCTCCCTTCCACTCTTTCTCAAAATAAATAAATAAACCATTAAAAAAATAAAGTCTGTCTGATATAAGCGTTGCTACCTATGTTTGTTTGTTTGTTTTGTATTTCCATTTGCATCAAACATCTTTTTCCATCCCCTTCAGTCTGTGTGTGTCTCTTGATCTGAAGGGGGCCTCTTATAGGCAGCATATTATATGGGTCTTGTTTCCTAACCCATTCAGCTCTCCTATATTTTTTATTGGGATATGTACTCTATTTACATTTAAAATAATTGATAGGTATATAGTTATTGCCACTTTATTATTCATATTTTACCTTTATTTTTTTAAAGAAGTCCATAACCATAATATTGGTTTGGTGGTGACACACTCCTTTAGTTTTTTATTGTCTAGGAGGCTCTTTTTCACTCCTTTGAGTCTCAATGATAGCCTTATTAGATAGAGTAATCTTGGTTGTAAGTCCTTGCTTTCCATCTCTTTGAATATTTTGTGCCAATCCCTCTGGCATGTAAAGTTCCTGTTGAGAAATCTCTGACAGTCTTATGAGAGATCCCTTGTAAGTAACTGTTTTTCTCCTGCTGTTTTTAAGATTCTCTGTCTTTAACATTTGCCATTTTAATTATGGTGTATCTTGGTGTGGGCCTCTTTGGTTTCATCTTGTTTGGAACTCTCTGTGCTTCCTGGACTTGCATGTCTATTTCTCTTGCCAGGTTAGGGAAGTTTTCCATCATTACTTCTTCAAATAGATTTTCAATTACTTGCTTTCTCTCTTCTTTTGTTGTACCTATGATGTGAATGTTCATACTCTTGATGTTGTCCCAAAGGCCCCTTGAAGTATGCTCATTTTTTTAGATTTTTTTTCTTTTTGCTGTTATGATTGGATGTTTTCTGCTCCCTTCTCTTCCAAATAGCTGATTCTGTGTGTTACATCATCTAATCTACAATTGATTCCCTCTAATGCATTCTTCACTTCACTTACTATATTCTTCATTTCTGATTGGCTCTTTTTCATGTTCTATCTCCTTTTATGTGTTTCCTCTCTCTTTGTTAAAGTTCTCATTGAGTTCTTCGAGCATCCTAATAATCACTTCTTTTAAGTCTGCATCTGGTAGATTGCTTGTCTTCATTTTTTAGTTCTTTTTCTGGAGTTCTGTTCTGTTCTTTCATTTGGTGCATGTTTCTTTGTCTCCTCATTTTGAAAGCCTCCGTGTGTTTGTTTCCATGTATTAGGGAGAACTGCTAAATCTCCCAGGCTTAGTAGAGTAGCCTAATGTAGTAGGTTTCCTGTAGGGTCCAGTGGCACAGGCTCCCCTTTTACCCAAGCTGGCCATTCCAAGTGAGCCCCTTGTGTGGGCTTGTACACCCTCCCATTGTAGTTGATCCTTGATTGCTGCTGGCACATAAACGGGAGAAATTTACCACCAGGCTGATCAAATGCAAGGACTGGCTGCAGCCACCATGGGGGATCAGCTGTGTAGGGGCCCACCCCACAGAGCAAGACTTAACTTCCGTGGGGCACTGGTGCCCACTGAATCTGCCTCTTGAGTGTGTTGATGTGGCAGTGGTTAGGTGGTGCTCTGTTACTTCTGGGGACTCTTGGGAGAGCCTCTGCTGCAGGCCTATGTCAGTTGTCTTTGCTCTGCCTGGGGCCAGCTGGTATAAGCTACAAAGTGATCTGCAGATGGTTGACAATTGTACTAAGCTTTGAGGTACCTAGGAGATGCTAAGCTGTCAACCAAAGCTGGCTTCCACAAGTGCCAGGCTTGGCGCCACTTAGCAAGAGGTTCAGGGCATGCAGAGGCTGAATGCCTCTTGTTTGGAGTTTGACAACTTTGAGAGATTTTAGGAAAATCTGCAGCATGAGCTATAACAAGCTGTTTGTATAGAAATGCCGCTGGAAACGGCTCACATGGGCCGGCAATTTGGGTGGGCAGGGGCAGGGAATCACCAGGTCTCAGAGAGTCTCAGAATAACAACAGTGCTGGCCAGGTTGATGAAGACTCAGATATGGCACCCACCTGAGACTGCAGGGGGAAGACTCTGCAAAGGAACAGTGGCTTCTGCTAGAACTTCTGTCTGGGAGAAAGATGCCCCTCCAGCCTTTGTCCTGAAGCTGTACAGTTCAGTTCTTCATGTATGATTCTCAGGCTTTTTGAGCTGCTGTTTCAACACTGGAGTTGAGAGTGAGTGAGTCCATCAGCAAGCAAATGCGTACACCGTGCCCTTTAAGAGGAACACCTGGGACTCTAGCAGCCCTCCGTCTCACTTAGCCACAACCCCGCTGATTTTCACAGCCAGGAGTTATGGGGACTTCTCTTCCAGGTACTGGGCTGGGAACCCCTCACTCCTCAGGGGGGCCTCCGCAGCTGAGATATCCCTCCCAATTTTTAATCGCCACATGTGGTTCCTATCTTCACCCCTCCTCCTTCTCTCCACATGGCTGCTCCTGTACAGTCTTAGTTAGGAGTTCTATTCAGCCAGACTTTAAGTGGTTCTCAGTTGCTCTGTAGTTTAGTTGTAATTTCGATGTGTTCATGAGAAAAGGCAAGCACAGTGTTTACCTGTTTTTCATAATTTTAAATGTACATTTAATTTTTTCCAGGAATGAAACTACCATGTAAATCAAGAGAAAAGTATGCTTGGTTTTATTCAGACCTTTATGAAGAGTTATAAACCAATTTAAAAAATTAGCAACTCCAATGATGGAATTCAAGACACAATACACAACACTTGTATCAATTTGTTCTTATAGCTGTCATGTTCATGGTTTTCCATATGCATATCAATACCTATTTAGTCCTTATTTCAAAATGTCATACAAAAGAAAATGTCAACAAGATGATATGACTCTTTTCTTACCTCTCTTAGATCCCAACTTATTTATTATATGCAGGTGTAAGCAACTAACTGCTTAGTTATATCCATTAATATCCTCACAACAAGCATTTATATATTATGAAGTATATTATTTTCTTCAAAATTACCTTCCTTTTAGTTACCCATTATTTTGCATCTAAAATATAAATCTATTTTTGTAAATGATGTGTATAGATGAAAATTTATTTTAAGGTAGTAAAATGGGTATTGAAAGGGTAAAGTCAGTGCCATTTGCTATTGTGGCACCACAAACTGAGCAGGCCTATGACCTTGTTGAACATGACCTCCATTTTACTCTTCTGAGTTTGTCCCCAAGACTGGAAATTACTGGAAAGCAGAACAGCACTAACCGCTCCCTACAGCCACAGGCAGAAGGTAACACTGGAACAAACTGCAGCCTCCAGCAGCCCAGAGGCCATACAACAAGAACACCCCTCCCCCCGACCCTTCTTTTATTCCAATTATAATCCAATAAAAGCCCAAAGACCCTACCCCTCAATGCTGGTATATCCCTCCATACCATGTCCCTCTCCTTTCTTGGAGAGTGAATGAAGACTTTATTCTCCACACTCTCTCCTCTCCGTGAATTCTTTCACAGCCCATGTCACTGACCACCCTAACAAGTACGACAAAATACTGGTTATAAAAAGAGTACACTGGGTCTCATAAAACTGAAAACTGCTGCTATATATAGATCCACAGTATGAAGACAATACAGTTTGTTTATTAAATCTATTAATGGACATCTGTCTCCCTCCCAGTTTTTTGCTGTTACAAACAAAAGTGCTGTGAACAGTATATATTATCTCCTTAAACACATAAAAGTTGCATGCTTTATAAATATTTTCACCCAGTTAGAGGTTCATCTTTTTTTAAATGTTTTTTTTTATTATGCCCTAAGGTTTTTGGCCTGCTTGTTGTTAAATGTATTGATGTTTGTGCTTTCTGTGTCATAAATTAAAAACTTTGTTCACTGCCAAGTCATACATAGGGTAGGGCAAAAGTAGGTTACAGATGTGAGTACATAAAATAGTTTATTCTTTTATTATTTATTAATTATTGTATTATTTTCATACAAACAAATGTAAACCAACTTTTGCTCAACCCTGTAGATATTCTCATATTTCCATCTAAAAGTTTTTAATTCTTGCTTTTCAGGTTTAGTTTCTTAATTCACTTAATTAATATGTATTTATTCAGGTTAATCTAAGGAGAATTTACATTTTTTTTATATTGACTTCCCAATCATAAACACAGGAATTCTTTTTTTTATTCAGATTTTATTTTAATAACATTTTAGACCTTTCTCCATTAAGGAACTGTACAGATTTATTCCTTTTGGTTTGTTACAATGAGAAATTGTTCTGTTATAAACATGAAAAATTATACTTTGGTTTTGCCATTGTATAAGAACACAATTGATACTTTAACCTTCTATCCAACCACAGCAACCTTGCTGAAATTTCTTATTTCTTCTAATAGTGTCTACAGAATCCCTTGTCTTTTCTATGTAGAGCAGATTATATATAATTTATAAGTAGTGGTTGTTACTTTTTTCCCCTCTCTGATCCAAATAGTTTTATTTCTTTTTCTTGCCTTACTGTACTGACAAGGACATCAAGAATACTGTTAAGGGTAAGTGGTCATAGCAGGCATTCTTCTCTTCACTTTAAATTATCAGGGACAGCTTCTAATATTTACCACTTATAATTGTTAACATTTTAGATGAGGTACCCATTGTCAGGTTAAAACAATTCCCTTCTTAGTTTGCTAAAAGTTTTCATCTTGCCTTGAATTCTCTCAAATGCTTCTGTTTATCTACTGAGATGCTATTATTTTTTCCTCTTAATTTATGAACATGATGAATTACATTATAAATATTCCAAATGCACCATCCTTGCATTCCTAAGATAGATAAAACATGGTAATGATGGTTATTCATTGTTTTATCTGTTGTATAAACAGATTCGGTTTTTAATATCTTATTTAAGATTTTTGCATCTATATTCCTAACTGATACTGATCTACAAGTTCTTCTCTGTTGTCTTGGATATATGTATCAAGGTAGTACTAGTCTCAAAAAGATATGAGAAGCCCTCCTTCTTTGTCTGTAGGACACAGAAGATGGAGATTATTGAATCCTTGAATATCCATAAAAGCTCCTATAAATCCATGTTAGCCTAGATTAGCATTCTCAACCTCAACCCCAATTATTCTTTGTTGTGGGGAACTGTTCTGCGCATTATAGGGTGCTTAGCAGCATCTTTCACCTTGTCATTGCTTGTAAGCACCCATACCCCTAGTTGTAATTAAAAAAAATATTTCTCCCAACATTGCCAGATGGTCCCAATGAATAAAGAGGGGGCTGCAAATCAAACCTGGTTGAGAAACATTGGCCTAAATTAACTTCTTTATTTAAATCCGGCATATTTAGTCATTTTTATCCTTAAGTTAATCATGGCAGATTATTATTCTAGGAAACTGTGCATTTCAACCTAAGCTTTCATATTTATATGCATAAAACTCTCAATAATAGTCTCATGTCCTAAAAGTTTATTTACTATTAATTATGCCCCTCATTTAATTCCTAATTACTTATAATCTTTTTCTTTTTAATTCAGTCTTACCAGAGGTAAACCTATTTGACTAGTCTTCAACAGTTTTTAGTTTTGTTGGTTCTGCTTCTCTTTCTCTTTCATTAATTTATACTCTTAAATGTATTGTTTTCTTTCTTCTACCTATCTTGGATTTACTACTGTTCTGTTTCTTTGCCTCTTGCTTTAGACAGTTTTGCTCATCAATTTTCAGTTTCTCATTTTATTTAAGTTCTAAGTATAATATATAACATGCCTATCCCCCTTGTGATACTCAGAAGTGTGTTAATGTCTGAACATATATCATGACATATGGGGGTATTTTAATTATACTGATTTCAAAAGATTTTCAATTCAAAAGAACCTATGCACCCCAATATTCACAGCAGCACAGTTTACAATAGCCAAGTGTTGGAAGCAACCTGAGTGCCCGTCAGTAAATGAATGTGTCAAAAAACTATGGTACATTTACACAATGGAATACTACACAGCAGAAAGAAAGAGCTACTACCCTTCGCAACAGCATGAATGGAACTGGAGAGCATTATGACAGGTGAAATAAGCCAGGGGGTGAAACGCAAATACCATATGATCTCACCTGTAAGTGGAACCTAATCAACAGAACAAACAAGCAAGGAAAATATAACCAGCAACATTGAAAGAAAAAAGAAACCAACAGTAACAAGGGGTAAGGAAGGAGGGGGTAATGGGGAAAAGAAGGGGAAGGGTCAAATTAAAGAACATGTATAAAGAACCCATGGACAAAGCCAAAGTGGGGAAGGATTGAAGGTGGGAGGTGAGGGTGGGTGGGGCAGGGGAAAGGGGGAAAGTGGTGGTGGGAAAATGGAGACAAATGTATTTGAACAATAAAAAAAAATTTTAATAAATAATTTTTAAAAAGAATTTTAAAAATGTAAATAGAGAACATTGTCTATAAAATACAGATTCTTATGTCTATAAAATATACATTCTTTTTAAAATATATTTTATTGATTATGCTATTACAGTTGTTCCAATTTTTCCCCATTTGCATCATTCCACTTGGTACCCGCCTTTCTTCCAGCAATCCCCCCACTTAGTTCATGTCCATGGGTCATGCACATAAGTTCTTTGGCTTTTCCATTTCCTATACTATTCTTAACATCCCCCTGTCTATTTTGTACCCAGCAATTATGCTCCTCAATCCCTGAACCTCTTCCCCCATTCTCCCCCTTCACCCTCCCACCTGATAACCCTTCAAATGATCTCCCCATCAATGATTTTGTTCCTGTTCTGGTTGTTTGTTTCATTTGATTTTTTAGATTCAGTTGTTGATAGTTGTGAATTTGTTGCCATTTTAATGTTCATAGTTTTGATCTTCTTTTTCTTAGAGAAGTCCCTTTAACATTTCATATAATAAGGGCTTGGTAATGATGAACTCCTTTAACTTGACCTTATCTGGAAGTCACTTTATCTGCCTTTCCATTCTAAATGATAACTTTGCTGGAGAGAGTAATCTAGGTTGTAGGTCCTTGCTTTTCATCACTTTGAATACTTCTTGCCAGTCCCTGCCTGCCTGCCAAGCTCCTTTTGTGAAATCAGCTCATAGTCTTATGGGGACTCCTTTGTTGGTAACTCTCTGCTTTTCTCTTGATGTTTTTTAAGACTCTCTCTTTACCATTAACATTTGGCATTTTAATTATTATGTGTCTTGGTGTGGTCCTCTTCGAGTCCAACTTGTTTGGGACTCTCTGTGTTTCCTGCACTTGTATGTCTATTTCCTTTGCCAAATTAGGGAAGTTTTCTTCATTATTTTTTCAAATAAGTTTTCATTTTGTTGCCCTTCATCTTCTCCCTCTGGCATCCCTATGATTTGGATGTTAGTACATTTGAAGATGTCCCAGATGGTTCTTATACTATCCTTGTTTTGAGAATTCTTTTTTTTCTTGCTGTTCTGGTTGAATGCTTATTCCTTCCTTAAGTTCTAAATCATTGATTTGAATCCCAACTTCCTCCCTTCTGCTGATGTTTCGCCACAGATTTTTCTTCATTTCACTTAGCATAAACTTCACTTCTTCCTTTATGTTGCTGTCCTCAATGAAATCTTTGAGCATCCTGATCACCAGTGTTTTGAACTCTGCATCCAATTCGTTTGTTATCTCCATTTCATTTAGTTCTTTTTCTGGGGTTTTGTTCTGTTCTTTCATTTGGGCCTTATTTCTTTGTCTTCTCAATTTGACAGCCTCCCTGTGTTTGTTTCTGTGTATAAGGTAGAGCTGCTTTGATTCCCTGTCTTAGTAGCATGGCCTATTGTAGAAAAGGCACATATAAATTGTGTGGGGCAGAGCCTTAGGAAATCACCAAGGCAGGGCAACCTGCCTCACTGCTCTCTGTCTCTGTGTGAGGGGAGGGCTTGGAGAGGGGACAATGCCACTGCCTAACTTCTAGAGGTTTGCCTGGCACTCACTCTATTTCCAACCACTTCACCCACTTCCCATATGTGACTGGCACCCTTTCAGCTGTTGCCCTGGTGATGAATCCCAGAGTGGGTAGTTTTGCTTACATTCTAAGTCCCTGTGGGCCTTTAACCAGTGTCTCCTGAAAATCCAGCAGTTTCTTCCACCACCCAACTCCCATTGATTTTTACAGCCAGAAGTTATGGCACTTTATCTTTCTGTCACTGGGCTATGAGTTCTGGACTGGGGCTTGGATCACGCACTCCCAAGGCAGCGCCCCCTCCCAATTTTCATCCACCATACATGAATGTGGGACCGTCCATTCCACCGATGACCACTTCTCTGCAACTCTACCCCTCCTACCCAGCGAGATGAGTGTGGCTTCTTTAAATTCCATACAGCTCAATATTCTGACAGTCCTGGGTGTTACTTGTTTTGAGATCTAGTTATAATCCTTTCTGGGGTTGTGTGAAGAGGCAAATCAGGTCTACCTACACTTCCATCATGACCAGGAGTCCCCAAACCCAGATTTTTAAAGGAGTATTTCAGAGTAATAATGATGACAATCTTAATAGATATTCAAGGTTTTTTAACCAATAGAAATGAATAATTGTCCTCCTTGAAAATACTAAAATGTATTCTTGGTTTGGAAAAATTCATGACCGAATTGACATTTTTATCTCTGCCACATTATATATGCATATATGTATTCATAATATTATATATAAAAGTATAGTTTGAGGGTATCAAAGGAAATCATTGTAGTTAATTCAAGCTCACCCAGGGCTAATTGAGGCCAGTACATAATTCTTTTCATTAGTGGGATGGCAAGAGTAAGGATGCTGCTCCAAAAGCTATACATGGGCTTGTTCAACCTCAGGAGGTGCAGACGGGGCTGCGGGGGACAGGGGGGTGGTGCCAAGTCCATGCCCCCTGCAGCCAACAGGCTGAGAAGACAGAGTGGAAGGCTGCTGGTCCCCACTGCAGGGCACGCCAGGGCCAGGGTGTGCCCTGCGAACACCAGAACCATGCCTGCGTCCTGGCTCACAGGCAGCACACTAGCCCCACGCCACCTGCATCCAGCATGGTGCAGGGAAGCATGGCCATGCAAAATACAGGTTCTTAGTAATTTGGTGAGACTTGCTTTGTAGCCATGGAAGCGGTTACTTTTTATAAGTATTCCATGATGTTAAAACATACTTGTTGGATGCATGATTCTATACTGACCTATTGGGTAGTGTTTTTTAAATTGAAGGTTACAAACCACTAGTGGGATATACCATCAATTTGATAGGTTGTAATCTGAACTTTTTAAAATTAAAGAAGTAAAAAATGATCACAGTGCATTTTTTTCCTTAATTTAAAATATCTTGACATCATGTTACAATGAGCAGAATGATACCGTTTTTCAATTTTTTAGTAGCACATACAAAAAAAATGTATAGTATAACTAAAAGTGTCTTAGATATGATGATGTGACATATATAGAGATACACACACATAATTTCAGATATACTGGACTGTGTATTTTATTATGAATAGCAGTCAAAAATGTTTGAAAAACACTAATTCCATAAGTCAAATCTTCAATGTCTTCACTAATTTTTTGTCTTTTCATTTATCAACTAGTAAAAGGGGTGCATTAAAGTCTACCATTATGAATGCAATTTGTCAGTTTCAACATATAATTTTATCAGTTTTGGGTTGGGTGCTTGGGAACTTTGTTTAGTGCATTCAAATTTGCAAATTGTTTTGTCTTCTCAGTGAATTGAACCTTTTGTTTACATAGTCATCACTCTTTATGCTTAATAATGCTTTTTTGTCTTTAATTCTCTTTTCTCTACACTAACTTTCTTGTTTGTATTTGCCAAATATATCTTTTTCTATCGCTATACTTAAGTCATTCTGTAACCTTATGTTTTAAATTTATCTTCCATTAATAGTGCACAGCTAGATTTTTAAAAATCCAATCTATCTCTGACTTTTTACCTGGTGAATTTAAGCCATTTATACTTTTTTACAGACACTCCCCAACTTACAATGGTTGGATTTGATGACTGTTTGACTTTATGATGATGTGAAAGTGACTCACTTTTACTTTTGCTTCCTCTAAAAAACTCACCAAACTGAGAATAGAAGGATTTTTTTTTTTTAAAGACCCATTAGAAAAAGAGAATAGAAGAGGCAACAAAAACTATCTTTAAAAGCTAGAAAACATATGGGCAAGTAGCAACTGATGTAACAGACTTCAGAAAGCAAGTTCCTAAGATAGCCACATCAGAATAAAAAGGCAGCCTCTCCCATCTGATAATTAGAGGTTTACTCTTTGGAGAAGATTTAACATCACTTGAAAAGCACCAGACTCAGCCAAAGGTGGGAAAACAAAACAACATGGCAAACAAAGTTAAGAATTTCACACAGAATGCTGAGATTCTAATCCTCCTCCCCAGTTTAGTTCCCCAAATTTGGGCGGTCAGGTGTTCATCCTCTAGGCAGAAGATCAGAAGGTCCTTCTCTGGGCAACCGAGGCAGCTCAAAAGGAACAATCTGGAAGTATGAAACTGGAACCTATCCAAGAAAACTGTCCTACCTACAATGAAGCCCATGAACATGCTAAAATCCCCAGTCAACCTTCTTTTTTTAAAGATTTTATTTATTTTTAGGGAGGGGAATGGACGAAGAAAAAGAGGGAGAGAAACATCAATGTGTGATTGCCTCTCTCATGCCCCCTACTGGGGACCTGGCCCACCACCCAGGCTGTGTCCTGACTGGGAATAGAACCTGCAACCCTTTGGTTCACAGGCTGGCACTCAATCCACTGAGCCACACCAGCCAGGGCTCTGACCAACTTTTTAGTACCCACTCTTAATATGAACAACCTACCAAAAATCACCAGTCATTGCATTCTTCCCTTAACATCAACAATGAACCCAAGGCAAACAGAAAAGGAAAAAGAGCACCTTGGAGGAAGACAACACAAGAAACAGAAAAGACTTTTTAACTATCACTAATATTTTCTCAGAAATAAAAGAAAACATCATTTTAGAAGATCAATAAAACAAGAGTTGGATGGTTTTTCAAAGGAACTCTCAGACAATTTTAAAAAAAGACCTGACAGTAGAAATGAAAGGCTCAACAGAAAGGTAAAAATAAAAAGAAAATAGAGAAATAAGTAAGTACAGGGGTGGGCAAAAGTAGGTGTGAATTCAACCACCTCAAAAGGCAGTGGGGCTAACTGAAGCAGGTCACTGAAATTCAGGTTTGTTTACTGATTTTCAAAAACTACAAGAATGTGTAAGTAATGAAGGCCAGCAATTTGAGCACTTATGAGATTGTACCTAAGTGCACTGTTCCATTGTGACATTCTTTTGAGTTAATAAAGCTACTGCAATAATCATAACCTGCATGCCTTTGCCATACAGACAACTGTAAACCTACTTTTGCCCACCCCTGTATACATAAAGGAAATTCTCTAGGAAGTAGAGGGGGGAAAAAAACCAGAAAAGGATAGAAAGTAGAAGCATACATACATAGATGAAAAAGACCCCATCACAGCATGTCTCATGCAAAGGGTTAGGATTTAGAATAGTTTAGGACTCTAATAGCAACACTAGAAATAAGAATAAAATAGCGTGAAATCCTCAAAATTCTTAAGAAATATTATTTCCTACCGAGAATTTTCTGTTTAGCCATCAATCAAGTGTCAGGATATATTAATGACATTTCAGATTTGAAAGCTTCACCTACAGCATGCCCTTTCCTCAGGAGCTAGAAAAAGGGATATGTTCCCCTCAGAAGGATATAAACCAGAGAACAGAAAAACCTGGTATCCAGAAAACAGGGGACTCAACAGAGGGAAATGAAAGGAGTACCCAAAAAGGTAGTAAAGGATGATTCTAACTGTGCACCAAGTACAAAGGGCAACCAGAACAATTTTAGGACATCAGAAGGCTCCAAGAGATTACTTCAAGAAGAAACTAATAGAATTATCATGCATCTGAAATGCAACAGAGAAGCTGAAGTTGGAATAGAAATGCTGAATTTTAGCTTAATGAGAAATAAAGTCTGAGAAAAGTAAAGAGGAATAAGCAAAACAGGTATTAAATGAAAGAGAAAATGAAAAATCGTGCAGGAAAGAAGTCTTCTTCTTCACTGTATGGCTCAGTGAACAAGATTTATACAATCATAATAATGCCAACCGCAACTACTAAGCAAGGATGGAAATTCAGGAAGTCAGCGTGTCTGTGTGAGGCCATGAGGAAACTAAAAGAGTAAATTATCTTGTTTCATGGTGGAAAGTCAACAAATAATGCCTGAACTTTAAAAATGCCAAGAAATGGCATTAAAAGCCTGTTTTATTTACATATATATATATATGTAAATATATATGGAATAACTAGATGAAGTAAAGTTGGGAGACAGAGAATGGAGAGGTTGCTATAGTCCTTTTTAAAAACTGCATTCACTTTAGAGCTTCAATAAAAATAGGAAAAAATATATATATTTGGTTCTTTTCAAGTTGCTCTTTTCAGTGTTTATTCCTTTCATGCGTTTGATTTCTTTCTGATTATCTACACATATTAAACATAGTTATTGACAGATATTATCAGGTAATTCTCTTATGTTGAATTTGAGTTCTAATCGGATGACTCTCAGATACTGTAGACCTTTTTCTTGGGAACTTTCTAATGTTGGATTATAAACTCATCTTTGGGGGAGCTTCACCGCTGGGACATCAGCTGGACCACAGTTGAGGTCCTCCAGGGGTGTTTCCAACCTCAAACAACATCCATGTTAATATCTCAGCTTGAGGATTCTGAGCCTAAGTGGGATGTATAAATTCCTAAAATGGATGCCCTGGTGTCTCCTAGTCCTCCTTCAGGACCTGGGCACTCATTCTCCCAGCTGCCAGGAGACAAGGGTGCTGATGGGTCACAGTTACATCCCTCTCCTGGAACTGCTCTCTACTGAGAAAAGCTTCCTCTCCCAAGGTTACAGTTCTCCCTGGGGAAGCGTGCACCCCTGACTGCTTCAGCCCCTTTATCTAAACTGGACCTCTAGCCCCCTCCAATAAACCTCTTTCACTAAATTTCAGAGTCTCAGAGTCTATTTCCAAGGAAATGAACCAATGAAAATTCCAAACACAGGTTTATATAAAGTCAGTCTCATGGTTGTAAATTCTAGCAGAAGGCTCCCAACCCTTATGCCACATATAGCTATGCTGAGGCCAGACAAGCTCCTCATTCTCTTCCTGGGCTGGTGAGTGGGTTTATTCTGGTCCATCCCTTCATTAAAGGTAAAGTCTTCTAGTGAATTTACTTTACTCTGTGATCTTAGTTTCCTCCACCTGTCTAGTACTGCTCAAGGGCATTATTATGGGCTGAATTACGTTCCTCAAAAAATGTTTATATTGAAGACCTAACCCCTGGTTCCTGAGAATGTGACTGTATTTGGAGATGGAGTCACTAAAGAGGTAATTAAGTTACAATGAGGTCACAATGGTGGGCTAATTCAGAAGGACTAGTGTCCTTATAAGAAGAGATGAAGATACAGGGCCAACATGGAGGCATAGGTAGATACACTTTGCCTCCTCACACAACCAAAAGAAGGACAACAGCAAATTTAAAAACAAAAAAATAACCAGAAGTGCCAGAAAATTGAACTGTATGAAAGTCCAATGACCAAGAGTTAAAGAAGAAACATTCATCCAGACCAGTAGGAGGGGTGGAGATGGGCAGCCGGGCGGAAAGGACGCGGGGCAAGGCAGCGGCTGGAGGACCCGGCGGCCCACATTTGTGAGCGCAGAAACCCAGGAAGAACACCTGCACAATCCAGGGTTCCAGTGCGGGAAGAGAAATCCTCAAATCTCTGGAGGTAAAAATCTGTGGGAGTTGCAGCAGTGGGAGAAACTCTCAGCCTCATAGGAAAGTCCACTGGAGAGACCCACGGGGTTCTAAAACATACACAAACCCACCCACCCAGGAATCAGCACTGGAAGGTTCCAATTTGCTTGTGGGTAGTGAGGGAAGTGACTGAAAGCCCCCGGAGCAAGCAGTGCTGTTCCCTCTCTGACCCCTCCCACACAGAGTCGCAACTCAGCGACCTGGATTACTCTGGTGAATACCTAAGGCTCCGCTCCTTCTAACATAACAGGCACGCTGAGACAAAAGAAATTTGGCCCAAATGAAAGAACAGATCAAAGCGTCAAAAGTAGAACTAAGTCAGGAAGAGATAGCCAACCTATCAGATGCACAGTTCAAAATACTGGTAATCTGAATTCTCACTGAATTTGTTAAGTATGGTCGCAAACTGAAGGAAAAAGTGAAGGCTATGCAAAGCGAAATAAAGCAAAATATACAGGGAACCAACAGTAAAGGGAAGGAAACCGGGACTCAATGCAACAATTTGGAGAGAGAAACATTCAACCAGAACAGAATGAAGAAACAATTCAAAAAAATGAGGAAAGGCTTAGAAACCTCTGGGACAACTTTAAACGATTCAACATCCAAATCATAGGGGTGGCAGAAGGAGGAGAGGAAGAGCAAGAAATGGAAAACTCATTTGAAAAAATAATGAAGGAGAACTTCCCCAATCTGGCAAAGGAAACAGACTTCCAGGAGATTTAGGAAGCTCAGAGAGTGCCAAAGAAGTTGGACCCAAGGAAGCACACACCAAGGCATATCATAATTACATTACCCAAGATGAAAGATGAGGAGAGAATCTTAAAAGCAGCAAGAGAAAAGGAAACAGTTACCTACAAAGGAGTTCCCATAGGACTATCAGCTGATTTCTCCAAAGAAACCTTGCAGGCAAGAAGGGGCTGGCAAGAAGTATTCAAAGTCATGAAAAGCAAGGACCTACATCCAAGATGACTCTATCCAGCACAGCTATCATTTAGAATGGAAGGGCAGATAAAGTGCTTCCCAGATAAGGTAAAGTTAAAGGAGTTCATCATCTCCAAGCCCTTATTATATGAAATGTTAAAGGGACTTATCTAAGAAAAAGAAGATCAAAAACTATGAACAGTAAAACAGAGGGAAGGGGGAGGGGGAAGGATGGGGGAAAGGGTAAAGCAAATAAGCAGCATAAATAGTAGGTACAAAATAGGCGGGGGAGGTTAAGAATAGTATAGGAAATGGAGAAGCCAAGAACTTATATGTACGACCCACGGACATGAACTAAGGGGGGAGAGGGGGAATGCTGAGGGGTGGGGTGGTATGGGGTGGAGGGGAATAAAGGGGAGGAAAAAAATGGGACAACTGTAATAGCATCATCAATAAAATATATATTAAAAAATAAAAAATTAGAGATGAGGATACAGACACACAGAGGGAAGACCATGTGAAGACACGGGGACAAGATGGCCCTCTACAGCAAGGTAAGAAGGCTCAGCATGAAGAAAATCCTGCCAATACCTTGATCTTGGACTCCAGCCTCCAGAACTGTGAGAAGATTATCTTCTGTTGTTTAACCCTCCAGTCTGTGGTACTCTGTTGTGGGCAACCATAGCACACCCTTCTGCAGCCACGTCCCATCCCCGTGTGCACATCCTAACCCAGCCCCCTGTCCTGAGTGAGACCAGCCACCATCCTGCACTCACACCTAGGGCAGCCCTAGCTTCTGTATCAATTTAATGGCTCATACTTTCATCTCATTCTTTGGGGGTAGACGGGACACCGGTTCCTGGGGACTGTAGACTGTCCTATCTCTAACAACTCAATGATGTCCTTTCTTAAGCATCCCTATGTGTCTAATGGGCAGGGCAAGTCCATCAGGTTGCCCATCCACCACAGCAGACTGTCCTTTACCAAGGGACACTCACTAATGACTGAATGAACACATTCGTGAGCTAGAAGAAAGGACTGACCCTTAGGCATGGAAGACAGTGAAAAGTGAGAAATGGGTTCCTTTAAGGGGAGAAAAGATTATCTCCCTTTTTTTGGCTTCATCTGTTACTTTCAAATCTCAACAACCCTACCTTTGAGCCCTCAGGATAGGGCACCAGAAAATAATCTCCTGTCAAAGGGCAGCTACACCAGAAATTCACCTCCAAGGGACATCCCACAGGACCAAATCATTACAGGCCTGAAAGAAAAGTAGACCCCCTTCTTATCCCACTGGCTAATAAATACAAATGGAAAGGGACAGAGCAATGAAAAAAACCCTCAGGGGCCCTGGTCAGGTAGTTCAGTTGGTTAGAACATCCTCCCGATGATTCACCAAGGTTGCAGGTTTGATCCCCGATCAGGGCACGTACAAGAATCAACCACTGAATGCATAAATAAGTGCAGTGTGGCTAGTTGGTTGGCGCGTCCTCCCATGGATCATGGACCGAGAGGTCATGGGTTTGATCTCTGCTCAGGTCACATGCCTGGATTGCAGGTTTGGTCCCCAGTTGGGGCGCATGTGGGAGGTAGCTGATTGGTATTTCTCTCCCTCTCTCTTTCCCTTCCCCTCTCTTTAAAATAAGCATGTCCTTGGGTAAGGAAAATAAATAAACAAATAAATAAAAATAAGTGGAAGAACAAATCGTTTCTCTTTCTCTCTTTTCCCCTATCTGAAATCAATTAATTTTTAAAGAAGAAAGAAAGAAAAGGCCTCAGGAATTTCCCGCAGGACATCAGCCGTTTACTAGCAGACCCAGAGCCCACCCAGGGAGGGGCCAGAACCCGCAGACCTCATGAGATGAGTCCAGCTGGGGCTCAATGCCCAATTCCCCTGAGTCACTGCTATAGCTGTGTGGCAAAGACATCCCTGTGCTAATGTACCCTCGGCACACTTTTAATTAAATGCTGTGTGCAGAATGCAGGGAAAAGGGAGGTAGACCACGCAAGCAGCTGCTGAGACCCCTCCTCCACTCTGGTTAGACACAGCAGCTCATTGTGAGGTGGAGACTCAGGAAGATGTGATCTGGTAACAGAGCCACGCTAGTCCCAGTCAACAGAATCCCAGATCCTCCCATTAAAGGCAGCAGGGAAGTGGGAGGGGGAGAACGTAGGCTCTTCCATCCTGGCTTTTTACAAAGTTGAAGATGGCCCAGTGGCAGCCCTCCCTCTTGTTTCCATTGACTTGAAAAGGCTGTTATTCCTTTGTCTGGGATCTTTACCTGCAAACATGCTCAGTCTGCAGCAGTTCTATGGCCCCACCAGGGAGACATAAAATATTACTCCAATCCAACCACTATCTGTGTTAGGAGCTGAGAATACAGACTGCGGAAGACAGAGGTCCTGCCTCCCAGGAGTGTATATTAGTACAAAGAGCAATAATGCAACAATTTAAGTACTGTGTGTCAAGTTTCTGACTGATATGTGCCCACGGGCTACCCTACAGGAACAAAGCAGCATTTAAATCAGCCTGAAGGGCCAGTAAAGGCCTGCTTGGAAGAAGTGATCTTTCATCTCAATTTTGAGGAAAAAGTGAAATTTAGCTAGAAAAAAAAGTGGGATTAGGAACAAAGGGCATCTGAGGCCAAGTGCAGTACAGGTGCCTGGGTCTGGAGGCAAAGAGCAAGATGCACCATGTGGGAACTACAAGGAGCATTTTGGATTAGAGTGGCAGGAAGCTAGAGATGGGAGGAGAGGAGTTGGGCCAGGAGGGAGGGACCAAGACTGTGAGGGGCCACGTGGTAAGCAAAAGGGCCTGATAAAATACTGCTCAGTATTCCGTCAGTAAACTAGCAGTGCAGGCATGGAATCTTTGATGACAAGACCAGAAGGGTACGAAGGAGGGACCCAGAGTCAGGGAACATCGCCAGGATGAGCTTCTGAAATGACATGTCAGCCAGTTCCTTCTTCCTGGTTTCCACAGCATCCATATTTACCAGTCCCCCAGCATACTTACATGGAGCAAGTTATCCCACTCACCACCCCAGGATGTGGCTCACAAACTCTCTTGCCCACGTCCTCCCGCCCCCTGCCCCCGCACCGTGTCACCCGGTTCTGCAGTGGCAGGCAGACAGTGGTTGGGAGGTTGTTCCTGAAGATTCTCCACAGAAAATCCACTTCAGGCAAAATCATAAAAGCAGTAGCTGTGGCAAGTCCCACACTATTTGAAACACTAGCCCAGAAAAGGCCTCATATCTAACAGAAGTGGCAACCGGCAGGTGTACACAGGCACCACACCTGGGCTTGTGCCTGCATGGAGAAAGCCTAGAAAATATAAGACACTGGCAACAAAGCTTGTCTGTGGGGAGAAGGAACTGGGAGGGAGAAAGAGTTTAGGATGGGACAGAGATCTACACTTAACGTACCTTTGGTCTCAAAAATTTTTTAAATGTCCATACAGGGTGGGGCCAAAGTTGATTTACAGTTGTTCATATGGAAAATAATACAATAACTAATAATAATATAAGAATAAACTCTATTTCACATACAACTGTAAACTCACTTTTGTGCCACCCTGTATACCGCTTTTACCAATAAAGATAAATACAACATCAGCAAACTACACAAAGGATTGCTCTACAAGTGGAATGTAAATTGCAAGTTTAAGTCTTTGATTCACAGAAATATTTCAGGATAGAGGCTTTGGGACTTGGGCCTCATGTATATCTCACCTAAAGAGGAGGTAGGAGCACAAACAGAAGACCTGTGCTGAAGGAATACACAGTGTAATGGCTAGAACTACTCAGGGGGGATGAGACCATGTAGTTGGTGAGGCCTCTCTGACGAGTCGGCCACGGGGAGATACAGGAGAAAATGGGCATGGCCGAATGCCCTGCACTCCAGTCCTCGGGAGAGGCTGGGGCGCCCGACAAAGACGGGCCAAGGCCAGGTCAGGCCGCACCTGTTGGGCCATTGTAACTACTTAGATGTTACTGTCAGGGCACCAAAAGGCAACCGGAGGGTCGTAGGCCTTTTACATCTCAGTGTGTCTGCTGAGAGAATACCTACGAGAGCTCCCAGGCAGGTTTTGCTGAGTTTATAGAAGAGTCACATAATTTCATTTTACCTATCTCTCAACTCTTGGACTCGCAATTTAAAAATAAAAAAAAATAAGCACACTAATCTACCATTTTTAAGGGTGAAGAGTTTACGCCAAAATCAAATATTTTAAAACTTCCAAATTAAAATCACTCTGTTCAGAAACTTTCAATTTCTTAAGTTCTCTGATCCAGTAAATTTTTGATTGGCCTTTTTCTGAGAAAACCTTGGAGTACTTTTTAATTTTTTTTTTTAATCAATCTGTATATCTTGCAAAAGGTTTTTCCCCTGAGGATGTTCCAAATTCATCTTCATTTCCCATGGAACATGTATTGAGTGCCTAAAAACTAACTTGCACTTGAAGGGGAACAGAGTTTGCCACCCCCAGATATGTCTCATTGGGATATTGATTATTTAAGTCTTGTTAATTTTAAGATACAGCACACATCCCAGAAGCTCTGAAAACCAGGTAGAAGTGACCCTTTATAAAAGACATTTACATTTGTCAGGGAAATCTCCCTTTGCAAGGGTTTTTCCCTCCTTGTACCAGGAAGAGAAGGCCATCTAAATCTCTAGAAACTCTTACCAGTGGAAAAGGCTTAGACTTAAATCTGTACACAATCTCATCACCCGAGTTTACTGTGCTTTTCCTTGTAACCGCCATTCCTTGTCTCCCCCATCCTCAGCCTGGTTAGTCTTTAACTAAAGGTGGTGTTTAAGGTGATGGCTTCCAAGTTACTCAGTGTTCCTGGGTCTTTCCCATATATACAGGAGGTGTGCATGTTATTAAATTTTAATTTGTTTTTCTCCTTCTAATCTGTGTTATGTCAATTTGATTATTAAACCAACCAGAAGAAACTTCAAGGGTAAGGGAAAATTTCTCCTCCACCATGCACTCATTCAAACCTCAAAATGAGTCAGAATGCATTTTCCTAAATCATTCTAACAAAGATGTTAATGATGTCAAAACTCTGAGTTTTGAAACAGAGAATTTAAATTCTCTTTCTAGCCTCATTATTAAAACAGATTTTTTTTAAGGTTTGCTCGCAACAGCATTGCTATTTTCTATGCTGCCAACAAGTTATAAACAAAAGCAATTTTAAAACCAAATTAGGGCTCTCTCTCTGAAATATTCAAGATGTATTACCATTGGCTTTTATGTCAGCATTTGGATAGGTCCAAAATCACTATATTACCAAGTAATATCAAAACTAGTTTATATTCCTTTCAAATAATATATTCCTCTCAAAATACTATCAAGTCATAAACTTTGAAAGTTCACCTAATTTTTCAAACTCTACTAGACACAGGAATGTCAACCATCGTTACATATATAACTGATTTAGCACAGACAGCTCAGTAATACTCACCAAAGCTAGCTTTTACTAATTTTTTAAAAGTACATTTTATTGATTATGCTATTACAATTTTCCCCATTTTTTCCCATTCATCCCCCCTCTGCCCGGTACTCCTCTTCCCTCCAGCAATCCCCCACCTTAGTTCATGTCCATGGGTCTTGTATATAAGGTCTTTGGCTTCTCCATTTCCTGTACTATTCTTGACATCCCCCTGCCTATTTTGTACCTACCAATTATGCTTCTTATTCCCTGTACTTCTTCCTGCTTTCTCCCCCTTACTCCCTCCCCTCTGATAACCCTCCATGTGCTCTTCATTTCTATGATTCTGTTCCTGTTCTAGTTGTTTGCTTAGCTTGTTTTTGTTTTTGTTTTTTCTTAGATTCAGTTGTTGATAGTTGTGAGTTTGTTTTAATGTTCATAGTTCTGATCTTTTTCTTAGAGAAGTCCCTTTAACATTTCAGGCAATAAGGGCTTGGTGGTGATGAACTTCTTTAGATTTATGTTGTCTGGGAAGCACTTTATCTGCCCTTCAATTCTAAATGATAGCTTTGCTGAATAGCTTCACTTGTCTGGATGAATATTTCTCCTTTAACTCTTTGGTTTTCAGACTTCCAGAGAGTTTGATTTTCTGGCAGTTCTGGTTGCTTTTTGTTTTAAGGTTAGTTGTGATACTCCTTACGGTTGTGCGAGGAGGCAAAGTATGTCTACCTATACCTCCATCTTGGCTGAAAGTCTAGTTTTTACTAATTTGATTAAACACAGCATACCTGATTACCTAGAAACTTATACAAAGTGAAAGGTCTTTATTTGCAATGCAGATACAGTATTAAAATAAGAAATCTTTCTAGCTGACTAAAAAATGAGGCGTCCCAAAACTTACATGTATCCATAATCCTCATTTCCAAACACAAAAGAAACAACAGCATTTCTTCAGAGGATGTGCTGCTAAAAATCAGCATGTATGCTTAAAGAGAAAATGGCAGGTGAGAAGATAAAGACAGGAATTCTGACTGGCCCTGTGGTAGGTGGGAATTGGGCTCTTCCACAGGATCATGAGGGAAGCATTCCAAGGACCCCCACACAGGAGATTGTGGGGTGGCAAGATGGTTTATTTGTGTGGAAATAGAAGCTGCCTCCTGGGTCTCCAATGTCCCATCTCCCTCTGTCCTGCCACAGAAAGTCTAACCCTGTCCTCAGCAAGGCCAAGACAAAAGCCAGTGTCCAGAGTTTTTGCTTCATATTAAAGTACAGTATGGTCCAGCATCAGCTAGCTTAGTGTGTTTCCAGCTGTAGTCCATTGCTGTGCTGTGGCATTCAGGCTCCCTCCTGGAGCCTGCGTGCGGAGTTCTCCTGGCCATGGGCCAAGGTGGCTGCTAGGGCCACAGAGCCATGGAGAGAACAGGTGTGTGCACTGTGCCAGTGTGGGTCACCAGGGGAGAGGGAAAGATGGAGCGGGGGAGGGAGGAGAGAGAGAGACGGAAGGAGGGAGGAAGGCGGGGAGAGAGAAAGGAAAAACTTCTTTGTTCCCCTGGGATTATATTAGTTTGGCCTTGGGATAGACCAGGTGCTTTTTCAAAATGACCAGTCAATTTCCCAGGCTTTTGTGGGCTTTGGATGGGTTTATACCCCTAGCGAGACTGACAGGTCTCTATGGTTAAGCACCTCTCCCTGAGCCCCCCAACAATCTGGTACCAGAGGTGGAAGAGGGAGGAGTGTTAACCCTCTTGGTGGAGCACAATGCTGTGGTCCCCTGGAGTGTGAAAAGCTGTGGCTTGTTGGTAAGGCAAATAAGCTTATGCTCCCCAGTTTATTAAGCTCAATGCCTAGTGCCCTTTGCTCCCTTTTCTTTTCTAAATAATTAGCTAAATACCAAAGGTAACAATCCCAGCAGTTACAGCTCCAAGACACCACCACTACTGAAAGAGTGGCTGTAAGGATGATCCAGTTGTCTCGGAAATATTTCAGTTGTTTATGAAATAAATGAGACCTCACCTGGGTATTGAAACTGAGGGTCCTTACAATTTTAATTTGATTTGTAGCCTTGTTTTAAAAATCATTTTTTACACTGCCCTTCTCAAGGACCTTAGCCTTCCCCTTGAAAATCACTAACCCCTGAGACAGTAAAAGACAATAGGTCCTGACTAATGGTTACAAGGTTTGAGCCTCTGGCAGCTCTTGAGCCCAGAGGTGGCAGGACCCCCTCAGCAAACCAGACAGATAGACAAAGTTGATCCCAGACCTGTCCTCGAACCCTTACCCCACATTCGACCAGTCAGCACCAACACATCCTCCAAACCCCTAATGCACAGTGTCTTGTGATTCTGCCCTATATAACCTGTTAGTTACCTACCAGCCAGGAGATGGGTCTTTTAGAGCAACGATCACCCAAACTCCAGATTGACATCAATCCTAATAAATTCCTTTCTCCACTGTAAACTCTTGCTCATTCCATTCATCTACTTTTGACCAGTGCACACCGGCAGACAGACTTACATATTGGGGTTTGATAACAGTACCTAAATAAAACTTTAGATAAAGTTTATTTCTAAAAAAATTTTTCCTAAGAAATTATTTTCCTTCCACCTAAAAAAAGTTTTTAAAATATATCTCAGTTAACTCATGTAACAACAATCTTGAGTGCCACATGCTCTTCCTGCCCCAAAGAGATGGTAAATTATCCAGCAGTGGCAAGAAGACATGGCAATAAATATGGTCTTCTCTTCACTGTGATCACCACCCCTCCCAATACACACACACCCCAAAGGCTCCTCTGTCATCTCAAACATGGGCATGTTGGAATTCTGTAGCAATTCTCTTTGAAAATATTAACTGAGTCAACCTGACCGTTTCATAGGGTAAGACAGACTATTCCTATTTCATCCCATCTCTCCGTCAATCACCTCCATGGAAATAAGACTGGGGCTCCTCCTGACACTTTTAAAAAAATATATTTGCTATTTCCAAAACATAAAATTTTCTTTTACACCATACTTTAAACATAACTTCAAAAGTCAACTCACATTGCTTAATCCCTATTGATTTTCTTTCCACTTGAAACTATGAAAAAGACTGCACAAAAGGGTGTCAACATGTACATGATGCTTTAAAAACAATTTTAAATATTTTATGTTACAAATACATTTAGGCATCTAAAGGGTAAAACCAACAATCCTAACAACGCAACAAGACACCACCCCGAGGTTTTAAAATACGAAACACGCACATACACACACAAAATACAGGTACTCTCTATACTTAAAGGAAGGAAAAATATAGTTCATCTACATTTTTAGGTTTAACTAAACCAAAACAAGTAAAAAGCAACTTGGGAACAAATTGAATATACCATAAAAAACAACTAAGATCATGACATTATATGGCAATGCCAACAGGCAAAAAGTTTAGAGTATTTGACTATGGTCAAAAAATAGGGCCACAACACTAAACCTAACAAACTCGGGGGGGGCCTGCATGGCAGATCCTACAAACTCAGACACCAAAAGTAACCACATAGTATGGTCTGAACATAAAAACTCCCAATAAAAGTTAGTCGTGGCAGTAATAACGTCCTAGGCCTACAGCTTCTCTTCACCTTCAGTGAGTCTATTGTCTTTTTTGCATCTAAGATAACATACCTGTGAAATGTCAGAGTATCCCCTTTTTCCAGACCCCTCAGGGTACACCCACCACACCAGAGCCTGAGACCCTAGGATCCCTCACTGTTATCTTGTTGCCCACATTCCACCTCTAAATGCTGCAAATGTTAACTACCCCATGCCCACCAATGTGTGCGTCTCCATTTTACTTTTTATCCAATCTCAGAGATTTCCTTCTTTGCTTTCTCCCACCTCCCTGATCTACCACCAATGAATTTCATCTGCCATCCCCTTACATCTAATGTATAAAAGATTCTAATGTATAAAATAAGCTGTAAAACTGCCATTGTCCAAGGCATTTTCTCAATCCATTGAGATTTTGTTTCTTGGCTATCGTCGTCGGTTTGGTTCAAATAAACTGTTACAAGACTTCTTCTTAGGCTAGATGTTCTTGTTGACAAAACTTGCTATAACAAAGGGGTAAAATCATTTTTAAAAGAAAAAGAAAACCCTTTCACAAAGCAATATTCTAATTCCCTAAGCATTATTTGAAGAAAAGGGAACAAAATTTTCAAGATAATCCAAATTATCAGTCATACTGTGTGAAACCAAAATTTCCTCATTATTTTTTCCTGTTATGAAATTAAGTACAGCAAATGAAGTATTATTCTCCCAAAGGAAGGACTTAATACTTCTTCACATTCAGGTCCCCATTCAAACATCCACAGGATAAAGTGGTAACAGCTCTATTAGGCACTGGGACACAACTGAATAACTGTTATTCATTTTGTAAACTACCTCCCTGCATTCTACTCCTCTTTCCTTACATTTGTAAATTATGGTGTCTGATCAGAGCCGAAGAGCCACCACAACCAAATTACCCTCCAGGGACACCAATTGGGCTTGTTATTCTGGTTTCAACATTAAAAAAGGAGGAGAGGAAGAAGCAGCTATTTTCAGGAATTAAAATTTCTCTTGATTAGATTTCTGGCTCACTGCTAAATGTTTATACCCTGAAATGCATTACCCTGTGCTTCTAAATATTTGGCTTTTTTTTGAGAGCCAAGATATGGTTTGTTTCCAATTAAATTGCTTCAAGTAATATATGCCTAGTTTTGCCTGGAGCATTCGGTCAAATTCTAATATGCCCTCTTGGGAGCCAACGCAAACTTACAGCTGCAGATCTAACTGTGCAGAACAGAATTTTAAACAACACAGAGTCCTATCTACCAGCGGACGCAGTCCTTTTTTCTCCTACTCTCAGGGTCATCATATGAGACACCTCCTGTGATACTTACCACTTAAAATATAGATCGTTTTACTAAGGCAATAGACTAATCACAAAATACATTCCCTTTTCCCCCAGCATTAAAAAACACTGGTTTCTACCAAGGTTGAGCTGAAGCTGAGTGCCATAGTTCAAGCTTGTGAATCACTGCATGATTAATAATAAATAGAATGTGCACATTTCCCTAGGCTACAAATGTTAGCTGAGAAAACTCATGGCACAGGGCTTCCAAATCCACCAAACAGGATGATCCATGGGTACAAAGTGTTCAAGTCTTAGTGTTTCTTTTTGTTTCTGTACCCACGGAAAACTAGAAAGAGGACCCTCTCATTTTCCTTTCATAAAAATATGTGCCCATAATTTATGTCAAACGTTACACCGAGGGAAAGGAGAGAATGTACTACAATATTACACCCATCAGATTGCACTAGGCTCAAAGTATGAATCTCCAGGATGTGTCTTTGTCATGTCGTCCCAAGCTGAAGGCATCACCAGGACAGTATTTTCCTGGTCAGATGGCAGCTGCAATCGACTTCCACAAACCCACATACTGATGAAAGCCAAGTGTCCCCAATACTGCTCTGTTTTTCCTTCTTAACTTCTTCCCTCCTCAGAGAAGAGAAGCCACTTTACTAATTTATAAGTACCCTGACTATCCAACAATCTAAAAAAAATTTACTCATCAATAAGAGTCAGCTAAAAGCAAAGGAGCTCCCCACACAAGTCAGAGAATAAAGCAGGCAACCTGGGCACATATTGATGGGCAAGATTCCGGATACTCACTAAAGGCAGCCACCGCCAGGGCCAGCGTCACAATAATGGAGAACCAGGAGACCCACAGTGCCTTCTTTCTGTAGTTCTGGGCTTCATGAGGTTTTAGTCGAGTGCTGCTTTCTAGTAAGCCTGGCAAAATCAGGGAGGAAAGGAAGTTAGACATTTCCTTATTGAGAAACCCACAGGCAGAGCTACACCTTCTATCCAAGGGTTGCAAACTGACAGTCTTCGGGCCAAGATGTGTTTTAACAATTAGGAGACTTCACATGGAAATCAGGCTTACTGGCATCTCTTGAAAAGATGTGAGGCTCCAGCACTATCTGGAATGTGTTCCCGCAAGGTAACAACAGCTGTCTTCTTTCTGAGGACTCTGCAGGCCCCACCACTCCCTCACCTGCTGTCTGAGCCCGGCCATCCCTCAAACTCCTGTTAACTAGCTTGGCTCACAGGGGTGCTGCTCCCTTTAACAACACCCCTTGGGTAGGAAAACAGCACCAATAGCCCACGTTTAGTTAGCCATTCAGGCTTCTCAGCTGTGGGCATTGATTTGCATTGATCCACCTGCAAGGTCCCACTGGTGGGCTAGGTTTTGCCCAAAGCAATGAGTCTCAGAGTACAAATACCCTCATTGCTCCCTCAGTGACAATTAACAGGAGAAGGACCTTTTCTCATTAACTGGCACCACCAAGAGCCGCCAGACCTAAATTGTACACCCTGTTTTCTTCTGTTTCTGCTCTGCTCTACCTATCCTTTTGTACCAAGCATATGTAGAAAAATTCTTATAATATTAAAGTGGGGTAAATCTGCTAAAACTGTAGGTAGTTTTCTAGATAGGCCATATGTAAGAGAGGTTTGATTTTTGTTTCCTAGGCTTTCAACATGGAGAGTCCTTGACAGCAGACATTCATGACTCCCAGGTAAAGCCCAAGCTTCAACCGCCTTAGGTTGAAGACTAAAACATCTTCAGTATGATCCCAATTTATATTTCTTCTTTCCCTTTGAAAACAGATAATATATGGCATCTCTTTGTTGCAAAGAGAACCAAATTCTCAAACACTGTACATAAAAGGCGCTTAGGACACCATCCCTGGCTAAACAGCCTAACATACCTTTTACAGGTGGAACATCCTCACCCCAACAGCTTCCAAAAAAATGAAGAAAAACTCCAGCTCCATTTGTGAAATACTGCACAATGTGCGACATATCACACCTATACATTATATAAAAGGAATCATCTCATTAAACCGACTGGGCATCACACTAAGCCTCTGGTTGCCAAAAACTGTGTCCTGTTCAAAAATTATAGTAAGGACCCTTTTGAAACGTTTCAATTCCATTTACTACCCAGATTCAAGCACCCTGAACAAGTACTGAACAAAGCAAGAGGAAATATCGAGAAGGTTGCTTCATGAGCCCAGATTATAGCTCAGAGATTTTTAAATGATTGAAACACGTAGACTTCCTTAGGATGAAAAGATAGATAGATGAGGGAGGGAAGGAAGGAAGGAAGGAAGGAAGGAAGGAAGGAAGGAAGGCAGGCAGGCAGGCAGGCAGGCTAAAGGTAGGTTTAAACACCATCTCCATCACCTCACTGTAAAAATGTCCCCAAACCTGCCAAAATAAATGAGTGCACTTGGATGGAAAACAGAAAAATCTCTTATCAAATTCTGCCTTTGCTACAAGGGATTTCAAATTAAAATCCCTTGTCTACTTCTTTCTTTCCCTTTGTTTACATCTTCTCTAGCTGCCAAAAACACCCCGTTCTAATTTCAACTATAATCACCCTGTGTCCAGTTAAAGCCACAGCCTAAAATAAGGAGGTTCCACATATTCCCAATAATTTATTTCCCTTTTCCCAAATGATATAAAAATCTTCCTTTCATCTTGGCAAACTGATTTTCAGAAGTGAAGCTGGTTCACATAAGCAGTTCATTTGCTGGATATTTTGACAGCAACAATCTCAAGAGGTTTATCTACGGGGGGCAGATGAGGGGAGGTAAAAACAAGGTTCCTTTTAAAAGCAGATTTAATTTTCTAAGAGAAAAGCAATGATCTGAATTTTCTCTTCTGCCACATGGCATTTTTCCTTCCAAAGTCAGCTCTTTCCAACAATATGACTGACCACACAGGCCAATCTACACGCCTCACCCCTCAGTGGGCCGGCACTCCTATGAAAGGGTTTGGGATCACAGCCCTCAGAGGATGAACTGCCCTGCTAAGGGGAAGTCTTCTAAGCAGTAGGACTGCTGGCTCTTCTGCAGATCTAACCCTGTGCGTACCTCAGCCATGAGATTTTTTTTCATTAAAAAACTGCAGTAAATGCAATGGGAATGCCGTCCACAAAGGGAGGAACTTCCCCTTTTCTATCCAAACTTTGTTATTTCCTACTAGTTTTCTTCTCTAAAAATATAGCCAAAATCAAGAATGGAAAACTCCTCACTCTTCAAATTACCTATGAAGACTAAGATCATAAATGGCCTGCACACAGGTGCCTCTATCTCTGCTCCCATATTGGCTACATGCACACTTGCAAGCCTTGGAGATGCCATGAGAATTTCTGAAGTTTTCAGGAGGCTGTGCTTCCAGTGTAAAAGAAAGGCAGCACACCCCAGAGATGCTAAGATAGGTCAGCCTCAGATAGTTGGCCTGCGCATTCCAATTTCTAATCTCATCCAATTTCACATATTTGTAATTTTGGCCAGGAAAGAGTAAGCATAAGGGTTGTATTAATGAAGGACTGATACTTTATTTTTTTAAGGGGGGATGCAAATATATGTGGGGAGGTTGAAGCTACCAGTCATTTCCATGCTAGTATAAATTAGTTCCAGTTGCTTTCTCCTAAATAGTCAGTCATGCTTGGATTCTCTGAAGCGTAATATTCATTATATGGGAACCCAGTGGGAAATGCTGAAGCATATAACACTCAAGGCTAAGCTGCGCCCTAAGGCTTGGAGCAGAATGATGGAAAGGAAAACACTTGTGGAGAGAAGAGTGGGTACTAAAAGGGAGAGAGTGAAAACGCTGAAGACAAATGTGTCCTATATTTTGTGTATCTAAGTCCCTAAAGCTCTCGGGCCACAGAGCTCTTTCTCTCTGAACTACAAGGATTAGCCAAATGGCACTGCAATTTTGATATTATGAGCTACATAGGTTTCTGGAACCAACCCACATCACTGTGAGAAAAATACCTCCAAATTCCCAAAACACAAAATTATAAAGCAAGCATTTGATGGGAGTTAGAAGAAATCTGCAACAGGGTCCTGGGGTGTCTAACTTGTTGGCGTCTCTAGGCCATACTGGAAGAAGAGTTGTCTCGGGCCACACATTAAATACACAAACACTAATGAAAACTGATGAGCACACACACACAAAAAAGGTTTTAATTAAATTTATGATTTTGTGTTGGGCATTCATAGCCATCCTGGACTGCATGCAGCCCATGGGCCACCACAGGTTGGATACATGAAAGGACAAGAGAGAAAGGCAAACGTAGTTATACATCCAGGGTACCCAACCCTCACATGCCATATAGGCATTTAGGCTTAGAAGCCAGAAAGCTTCTAGGCTTTCCTGATGGAGAGATGCACAGCAGGTAACTGCTAAGGCTTCTTTCTCCCCAAATCCTCTCACCATCAGGAAAAAGGCAGCAGTAATCGAACCATCCCCAAGTGATACAAAAATCAATATTGGAAAGAGGCAGTCCGTAAGGAAAAAATAACACAAACACAAAATATTATAATAAACCTCCCCAGGTAACCTTCTGATTTATTTACTAAAGATGACTCATTCATCATTAACTCCTGGCTGTCAGGAATAGGCTAAACAAAAGAATATCACACTTTCAGCTTTCAATGCCACCCAGCACTGGGTTCTTTGAGGGACAGGGTTCATCCTAACAGAGAGGCTGTGTGTGGTATGCAAAGCTTTCACAAAGTAACAGTTTATGAACAGTGAATGCTTTCATGCTACAATATAATGGAAAATGAAATTCAGTAGACCAGAGAAAAATAACCTTAAGAACGAATTCAGATAGGCTTCTTACACTTGGACATGAGCTACAAAATGATGCTAAATATTAACTCGCCCTACCACTTTTTTCCCCTCCTATTATTTTGTGGCAGGGGTGGCGGGAGGGGGGGGCGGGGAGAAATAGGCCAGCTCTTGCAGATGACCTGCAATGCTACAAAAATAAGCTGAGCCCAGAGTTCCTTCTTCAATAGCAAATTTGTAAACGCTACAATATTAGTTACAGAGGGAAAGGTAATTAACACTACCTAAAATAAAACTGACAAGTCTTGTTGGGTGCTTGTGATGTCACCAACCATCAACTCTAAAAAGATAGCCAATTATGTGAGAATCGGAGGAGAACCTGCAACATAGGTGCCGGACTCGTTGGTTGCAACTGGAGCGGCTCCAGTTCTCGCCGAGCTCCCTGCCGGTTCTCTGGGAATTGCCGTTTCCACGTCATTCTATTTCCCAGGCTTGCGGCGGCTTAAATTTTCTAAGAGGGAAGAGATCGTGCATCTGCACACTAAACCGGAATAAAAATGTACAGGAGATACTAAGAATAGGACAGAAACCTGCTAAGACTAAAATATAAAAATCCGCCACAGCCAACAAAAAATAAGGCGTCCAAGAAAAGGGGGTGGAAGTGCCGGTGAGCCGGCTCCCCGTGAAAGGCCCGGCTGTACGAATCCCGCTTCGGCCACTAACCAGTTTTAGCAGAACCACTGAGTCTTTTTGAAGGGGCCGATTTGGACTTGGATTCAACAAGAAGCAGAAAAGATATAGACATGGCCAAGAACAGGGCTTCGAGCGGAAAGGAAACGATGAAGGGAGGAAAGAGGGATTTAGGAAGAGAAACGGGTATGAACAGCGGAGTCTCTCCGTCTCATGCGGGCCACTCAAAGGGGGCGTCGACTGTCGGTCCGAAGATAGGGTTTGGCCTCCCACGGAAAGGGGCTTTTGCGAGGTTCTCGGCCAGTGCCCTGAGAGCGATTCTGAAGTGGGTGGGGACGTGCGCTCCGGCAACCACCAGGTTTCAGTGGCATTCATCCAAATGAGGTTGGTGGCCCAAACCCAGATGTCCCAGTCCTCTGCCCTCCGCACCAGACACCCCGCGGTAAACTGGACCCCCTGTAAATGAAGGTCCGGGGCCGCCCGACTTCCCTTCGCCAGGGCGGGCGGCCCGCCCAGCAGCCACTAAAGGATCCTCAAAGGCTGAACCCGCAGAGGGAAATTATCCCGGGAGCCGGTGGAGGTCAGAGGGGGGCTCAGGAAGGAGGACGCACGGGGCTCAGGTCCCTCCCAGCTGAGCTGGGGCTGCAGTCCCCCGGGAGCACAAGGCTCCGAACGCGGAAAAACAAAAAACAAAACAAAACAAAAAAAACCGCCTCCCGCAAACTTTTCCAGTGGGCGCCGGAGGGGCAGGGGCTGGCGGAGAGGAGGGCGCGGGCCCCCTGCGGGCTTCCCCAGAAGGCTGCCCGTTCTCGGGTTCCGAGGCGGCACTGGCCGCGGGAGGTGGGGCTGCCGCTCTCTGCGCCTCAGCTGGGAAGTCCCGGCTCCGCGCCCGGCCCACCCCGGGAGTGTGCAGACACGAGCTCCTCGCCGTGCCGGCCAGGCCAGGGGAAGGGGAAGGGGAAGGGGAAGGGGAAAGGAAAGGGGAAGGGGCCGGGGGTAAGGATCCCGGCGGCGCGCTCACCTCGATCCTCTAGCCCGTCGCTGAACTGGCCGCTCTGGCTGATCCGCATCTGTTGCCCCTCCTCGGGCTGCGGGGGCTCGCGCACTGGGGAGCCCAGCTGGCCGGGAGCAGCGGCGAAGGGCGCATGGCCTCGGGGCGGCGGCGGGACGGCAGGGCCCGGGGGGCTGCGGCGCTCGCTGCCCGCGACCGTCTCCATGGCGCGGGGCGGCGGATCCCAGCGGCTACGACGAGAGCGGCGGGGATTCGAGTTCGAAGTGTGATGTGCCGCGGCTCGGAGCGGGCAGAGGACAGACGGACAGCGCTGACAGGGAGGCAGGGCGAGCAGGCGCGGCGGAGTGGAGGTGCGGCGGCTGCAGGGGTGGCGGGTGTGTCGGGGAGCGGCGCAGCCGGTGGCAGGGGCCGCGTAGTCGCTGCCGCGCTCCGCCCCCGGGGGCAGGTGCGGGCGGCAGGGACCCGCCCCGAAATCCCAGCGCTGCAACCCGCGCACCGGGACCGGTGTAGAGAGAGGGATTTTGCGGGGCTAGTCACCCGAGGGCTGTAGGGAACTACTCGGGCCCGGGGCGGCACCGGCAGGGCCTGGCGAGGGTGTGACTGGAGCTCTAACCCCTCCCGCGCTGCGCGATGATGCCCAAAGGGGAACCCTCTCGGGCGCAATTTTATCTGCCGTCCGGGAAGCTCGCGGCCGCGCTCCGGCAAGAGAGCAGGCAGCGCCCTAGTTTGGCATCTTTCTCCTCTGGAGCTGCACAGGCTTCAGAGGCTGTGCTGTGTCTCCGCCTGGACTGCCATCCTCACCGCCCATCCCGGGAAAACGAGGTCCACCTGCCCGTCTGTCCCGGGCCTTCTCTAGAGGTTTCGATTGCCCTGCCAGTTTTTCTCTTCAGCACCAACTTAAGGGGACCTGGTGTCCTTGGGACCACTGGGCGCTCTAGAAGACATTTGGATTTCAAGGCTTCCCCATTGCTGCTATCCCTGGTCCTTTGTCCCAGCCAGTCCCCCACCAGCCACTGATTCCCCTCTGAGTATTCAAGTCTCGCAGGTTCTTCAGGACTCGAAGCCTCCCCTGGTTGTCCCGCGCGGCCGACTGTCTCCACCTCTGGCCTCGCGGAACCCGTACCCTTGTGGAGCCGGACTGGTCTCCGCAGCGCGGCGGCGACCTGGTCCACGGCACTCCACGCCACGCCGGGGACCACGCCGGGCCTCACGCCGGCTCTCTCGCATCCTCAGAGATTCAGAGACGGGCTGGCCATTTATCCGATTTATCTTGAATGTAATGTTATCAACATCCAAACTATAGAGTCTAGGTTTAATTTTTAAATAGAAATTTAAAATTTAGATTTCGTCTTTGAATTTAATGAGCTCCAAAACGCCAAATCCTTATTTAAAACCTGCCTACTTTGGGGGTTAGGGACCCTGTTTTTTTGTAGAATACCCAGTTTCCTTCCTCATTCTCTCTTTGCCTGCGTTTGAAATCGGAGTGGGATTTAAAGGCCTCTGTGGTGTAATGGAAACATCAGTAGAAGTGGGGAGAGTGTATCATTTTATGTTAGGAATGAGAAGATCTGAACTGACCTTGGCTGATTCACTTTACGTTTTTGACCACTAATTTCTTTAACTGAAACTGAAAGAGTTAGACGAGGTCATTTCAAAGGCCCCATCTTGCTAGGAAAAGACGGTGGGAGGAAAGGAAATAAGAAAGAACGAAAAGAAAGAAAAATGCTATGATTTCTTAGGTTTAAAAAAATGAATAAGTCTACCTTCCAGTCTTTGTTCTGTCCTTGGAGGTAAGCAAACACTCAGGGGTTTGTAGACAAACTCAGGCAGACCCGCAAACCCCACCCCCTTGCTCTCTTCCACACAGACTTTTCCCTCTAGGTTTCCCCATTTGATCCCTCTGTCAATGGCTCTCAAACATTTGAATCACCTGGGGAGTTTAAAAACAGAAATACCCATGGCTCTCATACTGCTAGCGATCCCATAACCTAGGTGATGGAATTGGTCTGATCTGGGACCTGGGTATCAGCATTTTTTAAAGCTCACTCCCTTTTCTAAAATTGGGGTGCTTTTATTTATACGTTTGTTTGTTTGTTTAAATGCTGACTCTTCCTCGTTGCTTTGCAATTCCAATTAAGTGGATCTGAAATCTGGATGAAAATCGTCATGAGTCTCTCTCTCTCCCTCTCCCTCTCCCTCTGCCTCTGCCTCATACACAAACACACAGAGAGATTCTGATGTAAATTTTTCCAGGGCCACCTTTGTAGGATGGGAGACCCCCCCCAAAAAAGAAAACACAATTATCTTCCGGAGTGCGGGCCCCTTGTAGTACAGGCTTCCCCTCGTAGGAGACCATCTGTATCAGTGTACCTGCTGTTCTGAGAGGCTGTGTTGGGCTTCAGTGAATTTCCTTTTTGAAGACTCTTTCAACACATTTACCCATTTCATGATGGGTGATTTACAAGCACACCTGCCCACGCCGTGCTCCGTGGTCAGCAGTTTTTAACAAAAAATGGCACGACCCCCATGCCCCACCCTCCCTATTCACCCAACCTCAGCCCCAGTGTTTGTTTGTTTCCCTGGTGAAAAAAGTCCTCAAAGGGAAACCTCTTTGTCCATATGAAAGAGGTTTCCATATGGAAACAAAATGGCAGAAGTACTAAAAGGCATCTAAATCGATGAGGTCAAAAACTGGTTTGAGCAGTGGGAAAAAAAAATCTTGGTAGATGTATTGCATCAAATGGAAAGTACTTTGAAGGTGACTGAAGTTTAAACCTGTAAGAATAAATACACAATTCTTTATAAATAAATTCGGGGGGTTTTTGGGGTCCCCCTCATAATTCTTACTACTAACTACCCTCCACAATATAGACTGGCTTGCTCTGCATCATTCATATTCTCTCTCTCTCTCTCTCTCTCTCTCTCTTTCTCTCTCTCATACACACACACCACAGGTCTGTGTTCTCTCAAAGGCACTAGCATCATTATCTTTTCCTCTGGTCCCTCAATTAGTTCTCTAGTCCAGCGCATCCAGACATGAATGGAGAGATGAACACCCAGGATTCTTGTTAAAATGCAGATTCTAACTCAGTAGATCCTGGCTAGAGGCTGAGGTTTCCAACAAACTTCCAGGTGCTGCTGACACTGCTGGTCTAAAGATCACACTTGAGAGGTAAGGATCCAGGAGTTATTTATTATTCATGGGATAAATATATTTTATCAAGTTCCATATGCCCTGATTCACTAAGCCATTTTTGTCTCCTCCAAAAAGACTTCTCTGACTCCAGCTCTCCCTGGGCACTCTTTTTTTGTGAACTGTAAATGTTTAATAATTCGCTGCCTGTTTCATGTGTGAGGCAGGGATTGCACTGCTTGCCTGATCCCTATCTTCCCTCATCCACATCTACCTGGATGCCAAGGACACAGAGTTCCCCCAGTCTCCATCGGTTGACTGCGAGATAATATCAGCTTACATTTTTGGAGGACGTAATATGTGCCAGGCATCTTGCTAAGTGTTTTACATACATTGTCTCCCTTGCTCAACTACTTTGTTTTACAAAGGAAGAAATCAAGGCAAGTCTGTTCCGCTATCACCGCAGCACCAAATATTCACAGTGGTACTGCCCCCTCGAGGGCATTTTGGAAATTTGCAGTTGCTTCAATTGGTTATCACAATGGTAAGAGGAAGAGGCCACTGACATTTAGTGGGAGATGCAGGGAGGCAGGAGGAGCCCCCAGACACAGGACTTTGCAGCACAGTGATTGTTGATGTCCCACATGGCTTTCCTGTCAGGCTAGACATTTGGAACAATTAAGATATTCTTCTAATTACATTAGAACTTTGATTCTGTTGTTTGTATAAACCCAAACTATTTTTGCACCATTTGAGTATACACTGGTGTCAAATAAATGCAAAAAATAAAAGAGTCTGAAGCTTTCCTAGAAATAAATGATAAAGATTTACAAGAGTCTTACAGTTTGCAAACTGGGAACATAGCTAGGCAAAAACCCAGAAATGTTCTGAAAAAGAAAGAAAAGTTTAGAGTACTCATAGTAAAAAGTGCATCCTTGAGAATAATCAGTCCTTAGCTGTAAGATTGATCCAGGAGAGTTATCACTCAAATGCCGGGCAGTCTGAATGGTGGATGCCAGGTGGTCTGGAAGATGGACACCTTGTGTATATCTAGGCATTGACCCAGGACAGGAAATTCAAAAGTTTAAGTTCCCAGGCTATTTAAAACAAGAATAGAATCATTTACTCATGCCTCAACCTACTCAGTTTTAGTGGTTTAGCGGCTTGACTATAGTGACTCCATTTTATTTCTTCACTCTATTCCTTATTTTCCCCTTATTAATCAGGGTGTGTGGGGGGGGGCAGAATATGGACTTTTACTGATTGAGTGTGTAGTAAGCTCAATATTTGTGCCAATTTTTAAGTTAAAGCATTAGGAAAGGACCAATTAAGACATTGTTATTGCATATTAGTTTCAGAAACCAGTCTCATTCTTGAGAATAGTTCAGTTCAGTTGCACAGTTGTCTCTCATGTCAGGAGGTGATGATGCAGGTGGCTCCCAAAGTTATGTCTATGGTCTGTGATACAAGCAGTCAAGTATTTAATTAAGAGGCATCTCTATGGAAACAAAAGAAAACCAACGGTTAATGATTCAAGCAAACTTAATCCTAGTTTCTGAGTTCTGAAGGCAGCCAGTAGAGATTTCTCATTGTCTAGTTCAAAACATCTTCAGGTGGCCCTGCCTGGCATGGCCCATGGATTGAGTGCCAGCCTGTAAACCAAAAAGTCACCAGTTGGATTCCCAGTCAGGGCACGTGCCTGGGTTACAAGCCAGGTCCCCAGTAGGGGGCATGTGAGAGGTGACTGATTGAGGCAACCGATTGATGCATCTCTTGCACACTGGTGTTTCTCTCCCTCTCTTTCTCCCTCCCTTCCCCTCTCTAAAAATGAATACATAAAATCTTTTAAAAAATAAAATCTTCAGATGGAGTGAAGGCAGACATTGACAGTCTGATAGATTCTCCTGGTTTGCAGTCTGAATGTCTGGTCATCTTTCTGCAACTGGCACAAAGATTGTCTACATATGAGCTGTTGTGGTGATTTCTCTGGTTTGTATCAAGTTGTTCCACTTTAATTTCATTGCTTTGGGGAAGAACAGTTTTAATTCTCAATGATTCCAAGTCAAAGGAAGAAAATTTGGAAACATTAGTTTGGAGAGTTATAGCCAGATGCTGGAGAAAACTAGAAGAATTGAGGATTTAATCCAGCATATACATAGGAACAAAACCTCAAAAGATAATGAACAGTACTAGAATCTAACATCCACAAAGAGGTATTGCTGAAACAATTTTCTCTCTAAAATCACTTTCATTTTTATCAAAGACAGCCAAATTAAGACTAATTTGTTTGCAAAATAAGTCTTTTTTTCAATAAACTTGGCCTTTTATTTACACAGGAGCCACAAAAATAGTAATTTACCATATAGGCTCCTTTAAACCTGTGTTGCTGGAATTTTTCATAAGGAATTATTAGGTTGAACTTTAAAGGTCTCTCAAACCAGAAAAGCTAAGTCAAGGACTTGCCATCAGGCTTTTCCTGTAGTACCTGTAGATTTGGGTGAGTTCCTCTCTCTTGATGTTCCCAAAATAATCTGAGGCTCTTGTGCCTGACTGATAGTGACTCCATTTTATTTCTTCACTGGATTCCTTACTGGATTTTCTGTGAATACAACTACAATTATGTACCTCATAATTTTGGTCAATGAAGGACTGCGTATAAGCTGGTGGTCCTTAAGATTATAATGGAACTGAAAATTTTCTATCACCCAGTGACATCATGGGCATTTAGCCTTCATGACATGTTACACAAATATGAAGTCTGTCTGTAAAAAGTCCAGCCATTGTTAATGTAACAAGAACACTTTGCACAACATTGATGTAACCTGGCAGCCAAGGAGGATGGACTGGAATGTGCATGCATGAACAATTGTGACTTCACTGTACTAGTCAATAGGGGCTGTATATGCCATTGAATGAGCATGGGTAATGAGCCATCGCTTTAAAAATGACAGAGTGAGTAGAGCAACAAATCTGCCTCAAACTTTGCATTAAGCTTGAACATTCCTCCACAGACACTATTCAGATAATTCAGAAGGCTTTTGGGGACGATGCAATGACTGCAGTGCCAATAAAATTGTGGCACAAATGCTTCAAAGATGGTAGAATCTGTTGAAAGTGATCTACTGGAAGGCCTGCAACAAGCAGAACACCTGGGAATCTTGAGCTTGTACAGGCTGCAGTCAACAAAGATCGGCAATGGACAGTGTGGGAACTAAAAGGTAATCTGGAGATTCCAAAAACTACTGTGTCCCAAATTTTGGCACAGGATCTTGGCATGAAACGTGTCATGGCAAAATTCGTTCCACAACTTCTGTTACTAGAGCAGAAGGAACATCATACCGCAGTTGCTAATGACTTGATTCAAACCACAACCAATGAACCAGGTTTCCTCAAGAAGGTCATAACCGGAAATAAATGGTGTGTCTATGGTTATGATCTGGAAATGAAGGCCCTGACGCCCCAATGGAAGTCAGCTGGTTCTCCATGCTCAAAGAAGGCGTGGCAAAGTCGCAGCAACATCAAGCCCACGTTAACTGTGTTTTTTAATTGGGAAGGTGTTGTCTATCACAAGTTTGCTCCTCCAGATCTGTTAATAAGGAGCACTACCTCAGTGTTTTTCATCAGTTGAGAGATGCAATACGATGAAAACGGCCATGGCTATGGGTAACTGGTGATTGGCAGCTCATGCATCATATCTCATGCAGAGTGTTTTTTGTTAAACATCAAACCATCCAGGTGACTCAGCCCCCTTCAGCCCAGATTGGGCTCCCTGTGACTTCTGGCGTTTCCCAAAACTATGAGTAAAATCACCTTTGAAAGGGAAGAGATTTCAGACTATCAATGAGATTCAGGAAAATATGATGGGGCAGCTGACGGCGATTCCAAAAAAGGATTTTGCAGAATGTTTTGAACACTGGAAGAGACACTGGGAGAACTGTGTGAGACCCCAAGGTGCCTGCTTTGAAGGGGACTGAAGCATCATTGTCCCATGTACAATGTTTCTTGACTCTTGTATCTTTTTCAATAAATGTCTCTATTTTTCATATAATCTGGCTTGATACTTTCCAGACAGAATTCATTCTATTTACCATTGTATTACAATTACATACAGTATTCAATATAGCGATATGCTGTAGAAGTGTATGGCCTAGGAGCTGCAGGGGAACAGAATATGTCACCTCAAAGTATGCCTACCTCGTATAAGGTTTATTTCAGGCTGGTTGACTTTAAGAAAGAGCAGACATCAGAGAAGCTCTATGAGCCAAATAGAAGTTACCCTTTACAAAAGATATTTATCCGTGTAAGGTAAATCTTCTTTACCAGGAAGAGGAGAATGTCCTTACCTTTAGAAACCCAATGCAAAAAATCAAGATTTAAATCTGCAACCTTACCCTTATTTAACAACCTTACCCTTATTTACTGTGCTCTTCCTGGTAATTTTCCAGAGCTGACTCCCCCAAAATCTTCTTTTGTCTTCAGCTGAGGATGGTATTTAAGATGGCAACTGCAGTCATTTTGGTGACTTACTCAGTTTTCTCAGAGCTCTTCCATGTACATAGGAGGTAAACATGTTATTGCCTTGTGTGTTTTTCTCCTGTTAATCTGTCTTTATTTCAGGGACATCTCAGTCAAGAATCCATCGGAGTATAGGGAAAATTATTTTTCTCCCCTACAGAGTGTCAGTGTATGAATGTCTAAACCTGTGAAGAATTTTTATGAAATTTGACTTGAGCCAAACTAATATATGCCAGAAAGCAAGATCTCAAATGCTGCTGAGAATGACAGTTTTGCAGTTCCTTTCCATGCATTTGAAATTAAGGAGGGAATGTAGGGACGATTACATGAAGATAGGAGAAAGAAAGGCAGGGATTGAATTCAGGATAGTTAACAAGATTATGTGCTCTCTTGAAGTGGTTATGCTTATTTCAAAGGTATGTTAACCTGGATGCACAAAAACAATGGACAGGGCTTGCTTAAGGCAAAGATAAACCTTTTACTAAGGAACTTACAGGCCTGGGGTGTGACTACCCAGCATGACGTGCCCCATTAGGAATTTATAATCAGATCACCCTGTGAGGTTATTTTCCATGCAACCCCTTTTCATCCACAAGAGCAACAGGTTATCCCATATACTCTAGGTGTGTAGAATATATACCATCTAGGTTTAAGTGCACTCAGTGATGTTCGCACAACGATGAAATCATTTAATGATGCATTTCTCAGAATGTACCCCTGTATTAAGTGGTGCATAACTTTACTGGATAAGTCTAGGAAATATTTTACTTTGTTCAACATTTTGGGAAATCAGGACACTAAAGCCAGTTCCACTGAGGGCAGGTGAGTCAGCAGTCAACACATCTGCACCTGTCAGTTGTATAACTGGCACAGGCGCAATAGTTCTATATGTGAATGTGAACATTTTTATTTAGCTTATATCTAAAAATAAAGGGCCAAAGTGAGAGGTAACAAGCATTTATTTGAAACCCAAAGGAATAGCTATTCTGGAAGCACTAATTCAAGGAGAAACCCAAGTAGTTTTCTGATTAGGGGGTGAAGGCAAGGGGTATTTATGAGAAAGGAAGGGGGAACAATTACATGAATAGAAGGAAGAAAGGTAGATAAACTGACATAGCAATGCTAATTCTAAAGAATGTCTTTAATTTCTAGTCCATGGTCAGTGTTCCTAACAAACAGTTGTTTGGAATACGGTGCTGCTTTAGGCTCAGTCCAAAGATTACTTGCCCAGTATTAATATTCCAAAGTTTTGAGGTATAAGAAGTACAAAGAAGTTCCTCTAGAATGGCAGCTCCAACTCCATTTTATTTTTTATTTTTTCTAACACTTTTTAAAGATTTTATTTAATTATTTTTAGAAAGAGGTGAAGGGAAGGAGCATGAGAGGAAGAGAAACATCGATGTGTGAGAGATACACCCATCGGTTGCCTCCTACATGCCCCCAGCTGGGGACCCAACCTGGAACCCAGGCATGTGCCCTGACCAGGAATTGAACCAGCAACCTTTTGGTTGGCAGGCTGACACTCAGTCCACTGAGCCACACCAGCCAGGGCTCCAACTCCATTTTAAAGTGGCTTCATTTATATTGTTATTCACAAGCTCTTATTTCAAAATGTCAAAAATGAAGAAGTATCAATAATATCTAGAGTTTTGTTTTCATGTTCTTAAATTCTAAGTAGATACAAATATCTGACTATAGCTGACCCTTGAACAAGGGGGTTAAGTGACCCCTTGCTCACAAGGAAAATGGCATGTAATTTTTGATTCTCCCAAAATTTAACTACTAATAGCCTGTTGTTGACTGAAAGCCTTACTAATTACATAAGCAGTCGATTAACATGTATTTTATATGTTATATGTATGATTTTATGTATTCTTACAATAAAGTAAGCTAGAAAAAAGAAAATGTTATTAAGAAAATCATAAGGAAAATACTTTTACCATATTTATTGAAAAGTTCTGCGTATAAGTGGAACTTCACTATTCAAATCTGTATTGTTCAATAGTCAATTGCTTCTTTATGACTTTTGATGCAGTTCAGACTGAGCATTTATAAAAGCAAATATATATTAAATTTTTTGTTTTACTTTTACTACTTCATTATAATTAGGTCATTATAATGATGTTTAAACTATGCATATAGGTACAATCTATGATTCTGTTTCATGATCACAATAATAAATAAAACAAAATAATTGTTATAAAAAAGAACCTTAAGTGTCACAGCCAAGAGGAGTCTCAGAAGACTTGATAACTTAATGCAATGTATCATGGGCAGAATTCTGTAACATAAAAGGATATTACATAAAAACTAAGGACATCTGAATAAGGCATGGACTTTAGTTAATAATAATGTATTGATTATAGCTTTTTAATTATAGCAATGAACCACACTAATGTAAGAAGTCTATGATAGGGGAACTGGGTACAGAATATTTAGGAACTCTCTGTACCATCTTCTCAATTTCTCTCCACATCTAAAACTGTCCTAAAAAATAAAGTCTACCTAAAAAAAAGAAAAAGTAAAATAAAGGTGAGAGGAGTTGGGAAGGCTTGAATCTGAAGCATAGATATTCTAACCTTGAACTTTTAGTGCCCCCGTGGAAGAGAGGCCATGGAACGTACATGAGGCACTGCAAAACTTTAACATACTCACCAGGATTGAAACGTTCATGAACGAGGCTGAGAAGGATAGAATATGACAAGAATTAAACTAATATTTGTAATTTTAAGCCTATTCTACTGACTTTCACTGGGACTTATTTTTAGTATATTTAAGGATTTAAGAGTTTTTGTGGATTTTGTGAAATCTCAAATTTTTAAAACACTGGGCTTCCACAAGGGCATTTTAGAAAGTCACGTTCGGGTAAGAGCACAGGGGGTGTTGGGAGATGATGATGCAGAGGGATATCTTTTCCTGTTCTTAACTATTCCTTTTCTACATTTCAGTAAATGTCTACAGGTCCCTAAGGCTAGGAATATACACCGGAAAGAGAATAAAGACCAAGAAGCCTAAGAAAACAAAGGCAGTAAGAACCTCAGCTGGAAAAAGTCCCAGTTACCTTGTGGAGCTGCCTGCTAAGGGTCATGAGTTCTAAAGATACTTTAGGTGAGAGTCCACTTACTCCTCACAACCTCGCAACCCCATAAAGTGGGTATTATCAGTATCCCCATCTTAAAGATAAGGAAACTGAAGCTCTGGGCCAGGAATATTGCTGATGAACCCAGGAGTGGAACTCCCAGGGCCTTGATCGGAACCCCCACTCCGCATGTCCTCTCTGGAAGAAGCTAAAGGTGACTGAGAGTGTGGCTTATACACCTGATTTCCCTACATCAGATTCCACATGAAAGTATACTTGTCTTATTTTGTTAGATGTATGGGCTTTGGAAAACCAAATATAAACATGTTGTCATCTTACACAAGTCCTGAAAACCATGGCACTTAGAGCCAGTGTGAACTTTGCAGGCATGACTCCTGTGCTTGGGGCTGGGTGAGGGGCTGTCCCATGATGCAGTGTCTAACAGGCTGCCCAAGTCAACTCAGATCAGCATTTATGGGAAGGGCTCTAAGATCTTTTCTTGGAGTATGGGAAGTATGTGCATGCGTATGCCTTAAGATGTGAATGTTAAGCTACAAGCTCCCTTTCCTATAAAAAGAATATAATGAGGGCATGACTATGGACTATTTGGAAAGACACCATATTAATGATAAACATGATTAAGAGGCTTTAAGTGCAAAATATCATAATATTAAGACATACAAAAAAGATTGTTCAACGCTGGCTCTGCCTTTAAGGGACTTACACTCTAAACAGGACGACGTAGTACCACATGGCCAACCTTTGCCATGTGCTCTCTTGAGCATTGTGTCTCCACTCAATTTGCACATTACAATCTCCAGGGCTGGGGTGACCATCCTGTCCTGGTCTGCTGAGGACGCTCCTGGCTTTAGCATGGAATGTTCCAAGTCCTGGAAAACTTCCTCAGTCCTGGGAATGTTTGGACAGCTGGTCACCCTACTGGGATAATTCTAAGAATCCTGATGCTCAAACCAGCCCCCTGACCAATTGCATCAGGCTACACAGGTGATCGCAGGCACAGTGGGAAAGGCCTGCTCCTACACCCTAGGCAGCCCTTGTTGTGCAGTCCTGAAGAAGTCCTTCCTTCCACTGGCTGCTACAGTCCACCCAGGCCAACTCCTCCTCTGGGCTCTTCAGACCCCTGTTTCCGAAGAACAGCAAACAGTCCTCTCCTTCAGGAGGGCACTGGGCTTCTCCCGCTGGCAGATGAGGGCCTGTTGCTACTCACAGTGTTTCGGACCTGGCAGCAGTATATCCACATGTGCGATAATGAGGACAGCCAGGCCACTATGGTGACACTGCCAAGGCAGGGACAGCCTGCTTTTTATGGCTGGCAGCTACCATGGCCAGAGGTGTTTTTGGAAGAACCCCACTCCGCAGGTGATTCCAAAGTGCAGCCAAGCACCAGAAAGGACTGCTTGAGGACCGTGCTTCTCAATTTCAATGGGCTCAAGAACCTCCTGGGGATCTTGGTAAAACGTAGGCTTTAGTTCAGTAGGCCTGGAATGGGGCCCAGTTTTCTGCATTTCTAACAAGCTCCCTGGTGATGCTAGTGCCTCTGGTGTAGGTGCCACTCTCTAAGTGGAAGGGTCTGGAATGCAGAAGCAGTAGGTTTTGTTTCTACTTTGAAAGAAACCACAGTATAGTGAGGAATAGGGGAATGTGGGGACAATATTAACAAAACGGGAAAATCAAATAAGCAAAATATAAGTAACTAGTAATGCAGTACAGAGAGGGAGCAAGTTCTAGGCCCATGACTCTTGGATTTCTCCATGCTTAACACAGTCAATGAGCATTCAGCACATGGAAAAGGGTCACTAGAAATACTTCCTGGGTGTGAGGACTAACGGGGACTTGCAAGGGTAGGGGGGCATCCCAGGGAAGAGTGATGGTGGGCATGAAGATTCTACGATAAAATTAGCTAAACATTTGCGTAAATATACATATCCACGATTCTCTCCAAATAATGGTTGCCTTTGGGGAACAAGGGGATTGGATGAGGCCAACTGAAGGGGCTTCTGGGTGGCTGGGAAAGTTCTCATTCTGGACTTGGGTAGCACCAATTTTATAATAATTTAGTAAGCCACACTTTTGACTTCGGTGGTTTTCAGTGTCTGTGTTTATTTTATAATAAAAAGATGTTTAAAATTTCATCCAGAGGAACCATACATACATTGTAAGTGTTAGGTCTTCCTCGGCTGCTGCGCTCGTGCTGAGCCCAGCCAGAGCTCGCCAGGGGAGACCGCCTCTGCAGGGCCAGCATCTCGCTCAGCTCAGTGGAATGGCAAAGCATAAGAAAAAAATTGGCTGGATCTGACATGGGAAAGGGAATTAAGAAGGCTCAAAATAACTTTCATTTTCTTCTGCTCATGTGAAAATAAAAAGTTTATTGTGTCTCCTCTCCTGCGATTCTCCTCTTACCCACTCTGCCCACCCCAGAGCCCCATACCCACGAATCCAGCTGTCCCTGAACATCTCCAGCTGAGCAAGCCCTGCAAACAATGTGTCCAAAAGCAGAACCTCATTATCCTTCCCCCAAAGCCTGTGCGCATTCAACCCCCTTTCACTGGCTAATTGCAGCACCCTCCACAGTCATCTCAAAACTGATCCTAAATACTTCCTCTTCAGTTTACTCTTTCTCATCCCTTACAAGCAGCAGGTGATTAACTTCTGTTGATTCCACCTTTTTAACACCCTTACATCACTCCCACCTTTTCCACCATGCTCCCATTTCTTTTATTGCAGACCCTCTTGCCATCTCTTACCTGTGTAATTGCAGAGGTCTCCTGGCCAATCTATCTTTCTCTGCTCCAGCTCCCCCAGCAACCTCCACACTCTGTTACAGTGGTTTTCCCAAGAAATCACTTTAACTATGCTGCTCCTATGTTTGTTGCTGTGCAGAAAATAAAGACTTAAATCATTCAGGTTGGTAGAGAAAGCCCTCTTAATCTATGTCCTGTCAACATCTCTCCAGCCCGTATCTCTCCATATGGCCTAAATTTCTTTCGTTCCCCAAACTTGCCAGATAACTCATTCAAGCTTCTGTGTTTTGCCCTTGCTGTTCCCTCTTCCTGGAGGAGTCTTCCGGGCTCTCCTTCAGTTTCAGACAACTGCAGGAACAACTCTTTTAAGAGTTCCATTCTTGCTTTTCATGATGATGGTACTGAATGCAAAGAAGAAGCCCCCACTGCTCCCAAAGACAAAGCCAACGCAAAGGATTTGAAGGCAAAGAAAGCAGTACTGAAAGGCATCAGAGCCATAAAAATAGAAGATCTGCCTATCACCCACCTTCTGACGGCAGAAGACACTGGGGCTCTGAAGGCAGCCTAAGTATCCTTGAAAGAGCGTCCCCAGAAGAAACAAGCTTGACCACTAAGTCATGAAGTTCCCCCGACTACCAAGTCAGCATGAAGAAGATAGAAGACAACAATACACCTGTGTTCATTGTGGATGTCAAAGCCAAGAAGCACCAGATCAAACAGTCTGTGAAGAAATGCTATGACATTGACACGGCCGAGGTCAACACCCTGATCAGACCTGATGGAGAGGAGAAGACCTACGTTCAACTGACTACCAACTGTGACGCTTTGATGTTGCCAACAAAATTGGGATCATCTAAACTAAGTGCAGCTAGCTAATCCTAAATATAAAACTTTTATCCTGTGAGGAAAAACAAGAGTTCCATTTTCTACAAGTCTTTCCTGATACATCTACTGCTAAGGGGTTCTGATCTTTTCCTCTGTTTTTCTCCCAATATGTATATCCTGTTATAGCCCTGATAACACTTTAGTTTTCTAATTTTGCTTATATACCAAATTTCTTTGTGATGAAATATTTCTCAAGGCAACAATGCAGCTTATTCATTCTAGTGTTTCAGGCATTAAGCACAATGCATGGGGAGAATTGTTTTAAAAAGTTGTTGAGGAAGTCCTGGCTGGTGTGGTTCAGTGGAATGAACACCAGCCTACAAGCCAAGAGTTTGCTGGTTCAACTCCCTGTCAGGGCACATGACTGGGTTGCAGGTCAGTTCCCATTTGGGGGCATGTGAGAGGCAACCAATCAATGTGATCTCTCACACCTCAATGTTTCCCTCCCTCTCTTTCTCACTCTCTTTCCCAGTCTGTAAAAATAAATGAATGAATGAATGAATGAATAAATAAATAAATAAATCTTTTTTTAAAAGTTGTAATGGAGTGAGTAAATTCTTTTTTTATTTTTTTTTTTTTTTTTTTTTATTTTTTTTTTTAACTTTCCCCCCCCCCCCCCCCCAGCTTTTTGTCCGCTTTTCCCTTTCTCTGCTTCAATATCAAGTCTTATAAATTGAATTGACCAGATTGCCTATGACTGATCTCACGCCAGCCACTGAAGCAGTTCTCAGAAATGACTGCTCCCTCCGAGCCCCTCTATCAGTAGGGAAAGAAAGGGAAATCCATACTCAAGCTTTTGCTCTTCCATATAGGAGGCCTTTCAGAAAATAATTTGTAGCATCCTCTTAAAGGTAGCAGACAACCCTTCCCATCTAGCTCTCAATGGCAGATGCTATGGAGATTACATTGTCTTAAACTTGGCAGCCCCCGTTCCCAGAAGCCTGCACTGATTTAACATTAACCTTTCATTGACATTTAGTGTATGTGTAAAACGGCACCTAAGTCTTAAGGTTAAAACTCAATTTTTACACAGTCAACACACATATAGAACCACTTCAATAAACAGAGTATTATTAGTTCCCTCAAAGCCCCTCCACTGCCCCTTCCAGTCACTAACCCCCACCAAACACAGATTAAAATAGTTCCAACTTTGCTTTGACAAACTATTTTGTGTAATGTTTATATATTTATATATTTTATATAATCAAAAACTGAAGTTTTAATTATAAAGTGGTAACATGCTCATTGTAAAAAGCTAAAACTAAACAAAAGTGCAAAAATGCAGGAAGTGAAAGAATTTCCCCTATCAACCCTCTGCCCACATACGCACACATGCAAACACCCCATTTCCAAGCTTAAACAATTGCAGCAGTTTTGTGCATGTATCAGTGAAGACCATAAAAGAAGAGAAAATTCTACTCAAATGGATGAAAAAAATAAGATTACGTATTGGCTTTCATAATTTATTTAATCATTTTCTGAGTGAATGAACATTTACATTGTTGCCAACATGTTGCTATTACAAACATTGCCACATCCACCACTTCTGGAACAGAAAACCTGAAGAGATTGCAGAAGTCCAGAGTAGGGCAGGCTTTTCGGGATTTAATTCTGCCACTCAATTATGTCACCAAAGACTCAGTTTCTTTTTTTATTCATTGTAGTGTTATTTATTTTTTAAGTCTATTTTACTGATAATGCTATTACAGTTGTCCCAATTTTTTCCCCTTTCCACACTTCTGCCCAGGACACCCCTTCTCTCCAGCAATTCCACCTCTCTGTCCCTCTTCTCCCCGGCTGCTTAGTTCATGTCCATGGGTCATGCATGTAAGTTCTTTGGCTTCTCCATTTCCCATACTATTCTTAGCATCCCCCTGTTTATTTTGTACCTACCAATTATGCTTCTTAATCCCTGTACTTCTTCCTGCATTCTCTCCCTTCCCCCTCCCCTCTGATAACCCACCATGTGATCTCCATTTCTGATTCTGTTCCTGTTCTAGTTGTTTGCTTAGTTTGTTTTTGTTTCTTCAGATTCAGTTGTCAATAGTTGTGAGTATGTTTTCATTTTAATGGTCATAGTTTTGATCTTCTTTTTCATAAATAAGTCCCTTTAACATTTCATATAATGAGAGATTGGTGATGATGAATTCCTTTAGCTTTACCTTGTCTGGGAAGCACTTTATCTGCCCTTCCATTCTAAATGATAGCTTTGCTGGATAGAGTCGTCTTAGTTGCAGGTCCTTGCTTTTCATCACTTTGAATACTTCTTGTCTGCAAAATTTGTTTTGAGAAATCAGCTGGCAGTCTTATGCAGACTCCTTTGTAGATAACTCTCTCCTTTTCTCTTGCTACTTTTAAGATTCTCTCCTTATCTTTAATCATGGGTAATTAAATTATGATGTATCTTGGTGTGTTCCTCCCTGGATCCAACCTGTTTGGTACTCTTTGAGATTCCTGGACTTGCATGTCTGTTTCCTTCACCAGATTGGGGAAGTTTTCCTTCATTATTTTTTTAAGTGAGTTTTCAATTTCTTTCCCTTCCTCTTCTTCTGGCATCCCTATGATTTGGATGTTGGTACATTTGAAGGTGTTCCAGAGTCTTCTTATTCTCTCCTCACTTTTTTGAATTCTTCTTTCTTCATTCTGTACTGGTTGACTATTTATTTCTTCCTTATGTTCCAAATCTTTGATTTGAACCCCAGCTTCCTTCCCTTCATTGTTGCTTCCCTGTGGATTTTTCATTATTTCATTTACTGTAGTCTTCATTTCTTCCCTTATACATTTGCTGTACTCAATGAGATTTCTAAGCATCTTTATCACCAGTGTTTTGAACTCTGCATCTGATAGCTTGGCTATCTCCTTTTCACTTAGTTCTTTTTCTGGGGTTTTGAGCTGTTCTTTCATTTGGGCCATATTTCTTTGTTTCCTCAATTTGTCAGCCTTCCTGTGCCTATTTCTATGTATTAAGTAGAGCTGCTCTGATTCCCTGTCTTGGTGCACCTGTTACATTGTAAGGGGCTGAGCCTTAGGTATTTGCCAGGGTGGGGCAAACTGCTTCGCCATTTTGTGGCACTGTATGTGGGGGAGGGGCAGGAGAGGCAACAATGCCTCTTGCTCAGCTCTCACCCTGTTTCCATTCACTTCCCCCACTTCCTGTATGTGACTGGCACCCTTCTAGCTGCTGCCCTGGTGCTGAACCCCAGAGTGGGTGAGTTGGTGTACATTCTAGGGCCATGCAGCTTCTTTAAATGGACTTTACTGAGAGACTGGCAATTTCTTCTACCACCCCTACCCCCACTGTTTTTTACAGCCAGAAGTTCTGAGGTTTTATTTTCCTAGCACTGGCACCCTGGGCTGCCCAGTCTGGCTTGGGACTGGGATGGCTTTCTCCTCGGGTGTGCCTCCAGGTTTTTATCCATGACACATAACTGTGGGGCTGTCTATTCTACCATAACCACCTTGCCACCACCATACAAATTTCTCTCTGCCCCGGTTCCCCATCTTTGCCTCTCCTACTGGTCTGGATGAATATTTCTTCTTTAAATCCTTTGTTGTTGGACTTCCATACAGTTCAGTTTTCTGTCAGTTCTGGTTGTACTTTGTTTTGAGGTTAGTTGTGATACTTCTTATGGTTGTGCGAGGAGGCGAAGAGTGTCTGCCTATGATTCCATCTTGGCTGGAAATCTCAGTTTCTTTCTATCTTGTTGCTTTGCCTTCCAAGATACCAGCTCCATCCTAAGGCTGACTCATTTCATGATTTCAAGATACTACAAAAGGTCCACATGCTCCATCAGAGAAGAGGAATAAGGAGCCAACCATAAATACAATTCTTTATTTTCTCTCCTCCATGATATTTTTCTAGTTTTTATGATAGCTTTCGTTCCTTTTTTCATCTCTCTCATGAGGAGTTGAGTCAGTTCCTGGACAAGGTGTCCCATGTTCTGCCCCTTCCTGTCAGAGGCTTTCTCAGGTCTGATTTAAAAACCCTCTGGCTATAGTTTAGGCCTGTGCTCTCTCACCCTTGATAGAAATGTTCTATTCATATGCTTCTCCTTTCTTGTGGGTGTTAGGGCCTGTCTGTCTTACTCTCCCTTTCCAACTCTAAGATGCATGTTACCATATGTATCTTAGATGTAACTGTACCCCCAAAATGCAAAATGCATACCCCTAGTACCTCAGCATGAGACTGTGTTTGGAGATGCATTCTTTAAAGAGGTAATTAAGTTAAAATGAAGTCACTATGGTGGGCCCTAATCCATTATGAATGATATTCTTATGAAAACAGAAGAGTAGGATACAGACACACACAGGAAAAACCATGTAAATATGCAGGGAGAGGGTGGCCATCTGAGAGAGACCTCAGAAGAAGCTAACGCCACTGACACCCTGATCTTGGACTTCCAGCTTCCGAAACTGAGAGAAAATAAATTTCTGGTTTTTAAGTCACCAAGTCTGTGGTACTTTCTTTTGGCAAAACTAGCACACTAATACAATGCTCAGACACAAACATCCAAAACTCCTGACTGGGCCAGATGGAGCTGCTTGACCTTTCATCATTGTCTGGGAGGCCCCAGGGTACCTTCTCCTGTGTGCCCCTGGACTCTCATGGGTGGTCCCTCCAGTTCTGCTCCTGCCAGGTGCTGCTGATTACCTCCCTAATTCTGCTTGTAAACAGTGGTTTTCCAATCTTAGGAAGCTTAAGAACCACTGCTTTGTGAATGCAGATTCCCATGCCAGGGGTTCAGACATTCAGATTCACTAGTTCAGTGAATCTGTGCAGGTTGGGGAACCTGCACTTTTAAAAAATACTCCCAGGTCATTCTGAGAAACCCCATCAAAGATATTTCCTCTTTCCTATCTCTAACTCAATGGTCCTCCACCTTGTCTACATATTAGAGTCATCTGGGGAGCTTTTTCAAACTCATGGCCAAGCCCTCCCAAGACACTCTGAATTAATTAATCTGGGATGGGGCCTGAACATCAATATTTAAAAAAAAAACAATTTGTCCAGGTGATTCTTACAGGCAGCCAAAGGGAGAACCACCTGTCCATCCCCACTGCCATTTCCCTAAAGTCAAGCCATTCTCATACTCACCAAAATTGAGCAAGAGACTCCTAATATCCCACTCTGCTTCTATCTATACTGTTCCTCCCACACTACTCATTCTCTGCGACACAGTCAGAGCATCAGTTCTAAAACACAAGTTTGGTCATATCTCTCTGCAGCTAAGAATCCATCAATATCTCCTCATTAATTCAGGTTAATGTTTACAAGCACATTAGCCTGACTTCCAAAGTCCTCCATGTTATGGCCTCTGGGGGCCTCTGCACCTTTATACTATCTCCCGCCTTCGTCCATAAGCTCCAGTCACACTCACGTCCTGATTCCCCCAAATCACCACACACTCCCAATATTCTGCCTTTACCAGTGATTTTCCCCTGCCCAGAAAGCCTCACTAATGCCTTTAGTTCAGTGGTGACATGGCATGGGCAAACTTTCTGACACCCTCCCCATGGCCAGGCTCCTTTTGCAGAAGCCTAACAGCACACGCCTCTATCAGAGCACATGTGGCACTGTATCGTAATTGCTACATGCCTGTCTCTTTCACCTGACTGCATCCATCTCCCTTCTCAGCCTCTCTGGGACCCAACACTGTGCACATATACACAGGAGGACTTGGTGGACATTTGTTCAGTGGATGAATGGGCGAATGAGTGAATGAATGATACCTTGCCCTTTGTGCCCATTGCCCAGTTGAGCCCCTTGCCCAGTGCCTGCTGCCTAATTACCATCCACAGATGGGCATGGCTCCCTCAGTTCTGACATTCCTCTTTACTGCTCTGTTCCATGCCTACTTAAATCCCAGAGGAACCGTCTGCACCAGGGCTCATCCAGCCCAGAAGGAGCAGTGAGAACATCTAATGGAATCAAAGCTAGTCTGGGCCAGGCACTTTCCATTCTTTAATGCTCGAAATGGCAATACGCAGTAATTATTATCATCTCCATTTTACAGGTGAGGAAACTGAGGCTCAGAGAGGTTGAAGGTAACTTTCTCAGGGTCACACAGCTGGAGGAGGGAGTTGGATAAGCCAGAAGTGAGACCACAGAATTGGGCTCCACAAGCTCCATCCCTTTCTGCTGGGCCATATGCACTTACATTGAAAAGAGATGTGGCTGGGTGTGTGGGAAGGAGGAATGGCTGCCTAAGGCTCCCCCTGACAAAGTGACTCAGTTCCCATGGATAGTCCTTGGGGCAGTCCCCCAACTCTATAGCCATCAGCATTTCTGCCATCGGTCATGGTGAATTCAAGTGACCTGCCACCTTCCATCAAATATGTTTAGAATGTACAATCCACGCACAAGGGCTTTTGCCTGTTGTGTTCATAGATGTATCACAAATGCCTAGAACAGTGTTTGGTATCAAGTAGATGTTTAATAAATATGTGCCAGCTTAATGAAAGGAGGAGTGAATTAACAACATTCATCTAATGGAAAATACTCAATGTCCTTCTCAGCATTCTGCAGGCTTTTAGAGCCCAGTTCTCCTCCAATGAACCCATATATAAGAGTTGAAATTTTTACTCTCTTTTCTCTATGATGTATTCTCTCCCTTTTCTCATGTGGATACTAAAAATTACAAATACTCATTGGGTAGAAATGTACATTAAGATCTGATGAAAAGCCCCTTAATAGGTGAAAAAAAAAGTCCTGATGTAACTTTAATTCCAAAATAGTAATCCTAGGTGGCACTACCTTAGGGGACTGCAAGACTTTGCAGCTGTTTATAAACTTGAAAATTGGTTCTTATTCATCACCACGAGCTGTTACTTATTACCGTGACTCTGATTTTCAAGTCTTTTCTGAGTTTGACCTTGAGCTCTCATCTCATGATGCCAACATGATTGAATTAGGCTCAAATTGTTCTGTATGCAAACAAAATACAAGCATGAAAGACCTCTTCTATGCTTTTTTAATCTAATGAAAATACAAGTGACTGGGTTCTAGTTCACATTTGTCATAGCAGTGTGTCCTTATTATGTCTCACTGGACCTTGAATTCTTAATGTCTGAAAAAAGACATAGATATGTATTCTATGTAGCCCAAAAGTAAGCTGGGATGATAATTGTAGAATGCAAATACAAGAGAGGTAGATGGAGCCTCAGGGCTCCTCTAAATTTAACTGAGGCTTCACTTTACAGATGAGGAATTTGAGACACAGCAGGGACATTAGTTTCCTATTGTTGCTGTAACAAATTACCACAAATTTGGTGGATTAAAAAAACACAAACGTATATTTGCATAGTTCTGGGAGTCTGAAGTCTGAAATGAATGTTACAGGGCTAAAATCCAGTTATCGACAGAGCTGGTTCCTTCTTGAGGCTCCAGGGAGAAGCCATTCCTTACCTCCACCAGCCTCTCCAAGCTACTGGCACTCCTTGGCTTCTGGCTACATCACTTCAATCTCTGTTTTCATGGTCAAATCACCTTCTTCTCTCTGACTCTGATCCTTGTGTCTACGTATTATAAAGACATTTTTGGTTACTTTGAGCCCATCAAATACTCCAGGATAATCTCTATCTCAATACTCTTAATTTAATCACATCAACAAAGTCCCTTTTGCCATATAAGGTAATATTCACATGTTCTGGAGAGTAGGACATGGACATTTCTTGTGGCCATTATCCAGCCTACCACATAGTGTAAGAGGAAGGAGCCAGGCCTAGGACTGAGGTCTCTCAGCTGCTCCTGTTTATCTACCACATGAGTATTAGATGAGACCTCTCTGCCATTAAAGATTATGTTAAAAAAAAAAAAAAAAAAAGGACTCAAGCTCCCATCCCAGGTTCTGTTGAGAAGTTTAATGTGCTCTGCAAGATTGGGCTAATGCCTCCATACTATCTTGTCAAGGTCACCTCTTCCTACACCCTCTGAGCTCCTGTCACCACTGAACTCCTAATTTCACTTACATCTCAAGTACTACAAATGTTTTCTTGGCTCATTGTCCTCTCCCATTTTGTGCTGATCCAGACACGGGACTCAGCCCCTTTCCTTGATTTACCTCAAATCACTCAAAGAGGCAATTACTGTCATTTATTCAGGGCCCTCCAGGGGAACTGAGTCCCAGTTGCCCATCGAGGTAAGAGACATGATAAGACACTCTATATCTGTTTTGATCTTTTCTGTCTCTCCCACCCCATTATCAGAGTTCTTGAGATTACTTCCTAAATGAATGACTTGTAGTCAAATTCTTGTCTCAGGTAACCTAAACTAAAGCAGTAGGCAAAATCAGTCCACTAGAATTAGCAATGTCAATGAGGACATAGTCTCCAAGGTTACCTGCGATCCTGCACCTAGACTTCCAGAAAGTGTATAAGGACCCCCACAGCCAAGGATATCTTTACATTTAAAAACAGGGAATTCTCAAAGGGTGCTTCTCCCCACCCCCACTCCCACCAAGAAAGACCTGCTACATTCACTATTCTTTGAACTTTTTAATGGGGTACAGTATTCTTCATTACATCTTGCTTCCAAATTTTCCAGGAGAAGAACATGCAATATCTCAATATCACTGATATCGGATCCTTTCCTGAGAAGAGACTTTAATGCAGAGAAGAAGGTGGGCACAGGAGATGCAGGCTACGTGATGCAGGGGAAGGCAGTCAGAGAGCGATGCTGGGGAGCAAGCTCATCCTCACGTCCCCCAGAACCAGCACTGTGGCCGGCTCCCATCAGCACAAACCCTCCAATCAGAACTCCCGTCCTCACTTTGAGCAGAGTCCTAAATTTCCCCCAGAGAAATAAATATAGTAGGAAAAACCACAGGACACAGGGCCCCATGAGGACACTCTGCCTTGATGGGGTTGAGCAAAAGCCAAACATATCTCTGGGGCCTGCCTTTCATCATTTCAAGGGAAGTCTCCTTCCCTTACTTCAGTGCCTGTTCTCCCTGCTGAAAGACCCAGATGACATGGATCTGCCTGAGGAATTTCTGATGATCCTCCAGGTCCATGCTCCCTTCCAGTTGACCAACTTCTTGGTCAGGTGCGAGGCCTGGTAATTATCTCCCTGAAAAAGCTCAGAGGTTGGAAGAGAACAGGAACTGATGTCAAGAAGCCTGATTTCTGGTCCCACTTAATCTCACCTTCTGACAACTGAGCTGCTGGTATGTCTTTGGAGAATATAGCTTGGCCCCTGAAATTCTTTCACTTGGAAGTGACATCTAGCTGTGTTCAGTGTTAATCAGAACATTTTCAGGTGCAAGAGACAGAAACAAGGAAAGTCCTACCCTGGCTTGTGCAGTGGAAAGGACAGGATACATCAGGTGTGACAGACCCAAGACTATATCAATGTCAAGATCACTGTTTTCTTTCTCTCCACCTCTCAGTGCTGTTGCTCCCTGGGTGCTGCTTATTTTCCATCGGGGTCCTCAACCTTTGGGACGCAGACCGGTACTAGTCCAGGCCTATTAGGAACAGGGCCACACAGCAGGAGGTGAGCTTGAAAGTAATAGACTTGAGTCATCCCAAAACCATCTCCCACACCCCAGTTCATGGAGAAATTGTCTTCCACAAACCCAGTGCCAAAAAATTTGGGGACCATTGCTCTCCATGACCTCAGGAGGGTTTTTCCCATGCATCAGGGATAATGGCCACTGACAGTCCCAGACGGGAATCTTTCCAGCATCTCAGAGTCAGGAGACTGTCTTTCCTGTTAGTTTCTACCAAAAAAAAAAAAAAAAAAAAAAATCCCCAAAGTAGGGCTCCGATTGGGCTGGCTTGGTCTTGCATTCACTCCTGAATCAGTCTCTGCAATCTGCAGGGGACGGTGCACTGGTCTGGTCTGGGTCCTGTGCCCCAATGCTGTGAAGGGTGCAGGCTGTGCTGTTAGTAGAAGGGACAGGAGGGAAATAGCGCTGTGCAACCTCAGCCTACAGCTTGTCTGTGCATGTCTGGTAGCCATGGACCATGACGGTGAGACAGAACCGGGGAAAGAAGATAAGAGACAGTGAGCCCAGAGGAGCTAGAGGCTGTGAAGGTAAAATCCCTCCTCTTCTCCTCTGGAAGCAGTCATTTCAAAGAGGGAAGCTGAGGGGAAACATGCCATCCCTGGGCAGGGAGCTCAGAATCGTGTCATACCCGAGGGGCCACATGGAGTGCCTTTAATGGGGACAGTTCCTCCAGCCTCCTATTCTCCTTCTGCAAACTACAGAAAGTAGTTCTGGACTCACAGGGCTTGTCTGAGGTACCGCAGAGCAGGACCTGAGATGGAGATGCTTGGTGCGAGTGCCATCAGAAGAAGACCAATGAGAGAAGCAGGAGGTTCAGCTGAATTCTGTCACCTTAGCCTGATCCTGCAAGAGCTCCCGAGCACTAATGGCACCACAGAACTATTCAGCCTTGAGACAAAGGACCAGTCTTTTACACCCCATATTTTTCAGTCATTGCCTGGGGGAGGGTCACCTCCAGAGCCATCATTTCTAGGCAGCCCAGGGGCTCAGGAGGAAGAAGTAGCTGTGAGCTGAGAGCAGCTGTGAACTGAGAACCCAGCATCTAGGTTCTATCCTGCGCCAGCCCTACCATGGACTAGTTATGTGATTTGGGGTATGTAATTTAACCTCATTGAGCCCCAGAGTTCTAATCCATAAAATGGGCTCATAAGCAGAGCTACCTCCTGGGGCTGTTGCAGGGATGACATCAGTTGCCGCGCTTGGAGCAGAGGAAGGTCTCAAGTGATTTGTTGTTATTATTAGCTTTTGTGGCTGGGCTGCTAAAACAGCCAGCGCTTTAGCTCACACGCACCTGGAGGTCATGAGGATATTGACTGGTTCCACAAAAGACAGGAGTAAGAATTTGCATTATGTAAAAGATGAAGCCAACTGTGTTTAAGAGAATAAATCCATTTTTCAAAAGAGGATGTGAAAGCTAGGCCTAAGCCAAGAATGTCCGTTATTCACTGAGGTGGTGTGGGGGGTGGGGACCTTTGCAGCAGCTCCTGGGGTCCACCCAGATCACTGCTTGGGACAAAGGACCTCACCTGGGCTTTCACAAAGGCTTGTCAGCCTAAGGTCACTACCTCTAATCTGGTGGATCAGCTTTTCCTGCCTGCAAACAAAGAGGATGCCTGTCCAGGTACAGATTAGTTCAGGCTCTGATGTCAGACAAGCCCGAAGTACACCCTGGCTCTAACAGCTGTGTGGCTGTGAACATGTATATAGCCTAAGTTTCATTTCCTTCTCAGTTAATAGGAGGAAATATCTGCATTTAGGGTTAGTATAGAGAATTCAATGAAATGATATTTGTAAATACTTAAATCAGTGTCTGCTCCCCAATGGCAGGTACTATTGTTGTTAATAATGTTCATTTGTTCAACCAAGATTTATTGATTGCCTACTATGTGTGAGCACCGTTACTAGTAGTGGAAAGACATCAACAAAAACAAAACAACATAAGATTTCTGCTCTTAAGGAGCTTACATTCAATTGAGAAGGGATGGTTAATAAGTAAGACAAACTACAGGTATGATTAAGTGTTAGGATGATGTTTAAGAGGGTGATGAAATAGGTCCTCTTGTCTGGCTTCTTCTTTAGAAAGACCTCTTTGAAGAGGCAAGAGTCAGGCTGAGATCCCAAAACAAATGATGATGCGACCTCAGGAAAAGTGCATTTCAGGCAGAGAGAGCAGTTAATGAAATGCCCAAAACTGAAAATGAATTGAGCATGGTAAGAGCAAGCTCAACGTGTTTGAGGAACACACAAAAGTGGAAGAAGGTGGGATAGGTGAGAGATGAGTTTGGCACAGGAGACAGGGGAAATCAGTTAGGGTTTTGTAAGCCAGGTGGGAAGTTTGGATCTTAATCTAAATGGGATAGAAACCAACAGAAGGTTTTTAAGCTAAAGAGGGGGAGTATCTGAAATAGGCTTTTCAAAGTTCACCTGGATAACTCCATCCAATATTTAAAGGAAAATGAACACTATCCTACGTATCTTTCAGAAAATTGAGGATGAAGGAACACTTTCCAATTCATTATATGAAGCCGGTATTATCCTAATAACAAAGCCAGAGAGACATCATGAGGAAAAGAAATTAAAGAGCATTATCCACATGAACATAGATCCAAAAATCCTTAATGAAATGTTGGCAGTCTAAATCTAGCAATGTGTCCTAGGTGACTTTTCCTCTGAGTTTCCAGTGGCAGCCTTGCAGACCTCCTCCTTCCGGCTCTGCCCATGGCCTAAGTCCAATGTTAAGCTCATCAAATCTCTAATACTTGGTTTAAAAATTGAATTTGACAAAATACAACACCCATTCAAGACAAAAGCTTTCAGCTGAATAGGAAAAGAAGGGAACTTCCTCAATCTGAAAAAAGGTATCTGTGAAAAACCTACAACTAACTACATACTTAATGTGAAACACAGATTTAATCCTGAGATCAGGAATGGGAAGAAGGCAAGGATGCCCCTCTTACCACTCCTATTTAACACTGTACTAGAGGTGCTAGTCGCTGCAACAAGGCAACAAAAAGAAATAAAACACATCTAGATTGGAAAAAATGAAGTAAAATGGTCCTTATTTACAGGTGACTTGATTCTATATGCAGAAAATCCTAAGGAATCTGCAAAAAAACAAACAAATAAACCCAAACTATGAGAACTAATAAATTCAGTAAGGCAAACAATCCAATTTTTAAATAAGAAAAGAATTTGAATAGACATTTCACCAAAAAAGGTACTATTTAAATAACTACTAAGCCCATGAAAACATGCTTAACATTATGTCACTTGAGAAATGTAAAATAAAACCAAAATGAGATACAATTACATATCTACTAGAACTTTCAAAAAGACAGACAATACCAAGTATTAGCAAAGATGTGGAGAAACTAGAACCCTCATACATTGCTGGTGGGAACATAAAGTAGTATAACCACTTTGAAAAATATTTTGACAGTTTCATTAAAAAGTTAATCACGTACTTACCATATTACCTAGCAATTCTACTCCTAGTATTTACCCACAAGAAATGAAAACATGTCCACTCAAAGACTTGTATGCAAATTCTCTTAGTGCTGTTTTTTATAATAGTCCAAAACTGGAAATAATATGTTCACCAAATAGTGAAAGGATAATCAAAGTTTTGTGTCCATGTAATGGAATACACCAGAGCAATAACAAGGAACAAACTGTAGATACATGCTACAAGATGACAGAGTCTCAAAAACATTTTACCAAGTAAAAGAAGTTAGACATAAGCAGCCACACATACTATGATTCCATTTGTGTGAAATTTCCAGAAAATACAAATCTATAGAGACAGAAAACAGATCAGCAGTTGCCTCTGACTAGGGGCGGGAGCTGAGACTGACTACAAAACAGGGGTCAGTTCTGTTTGGGGAGGAGAAGGAAATGTTCTAAACCTAGACTGAGGTGAAAGTTGTACAACTGTACAAATTTGCTAAAAGCCATTCAATTGTATAGTTACAATGGGTGAAATTTATTCACATAACATATACTTCAATAAATCTGTTTGGAAAACTTTGGGTAACTACATGGAGAATAGATTGCAGGGATAAGAGTGAAAGAAAGGAGATTAGTTAGCAGGCTGTTGCACTGGCCCAAGATGAAGGTGACGGCACCTTAAACCAACACTGTGGCAAGAACTGGGGGATCCCTGCTCCATTGTACTGGTGGAATTGACAAGGTTGTTGATGGTTTAAACATGCAGTGAGGAAAGAGAAGGATAGAGAGGCATTGTGATGGTGGAGGTAGTATGGCTGTGTTTTGCAAATTCTGATGGATTCCTAGCACCCAATCCTAAGGGCTCTCTGGTCTGCGTATGAGGAGATGAGAAGGTATGTGTCAGAGGACTTTTTTAAAAGTATAGATTCCTGTGGTCTGATTCTACTGAAATAGAATTGATAAAGATTGGTCCCTGTGATCCTCGTGTTTACAAATTTCCTCAGATGATTTAGAAGCACTTCACAGTTTGTAAACTAATCTGTTGCAGGCATAATTTAAAAACTGCTATAATGCTAGGTTCTTGTTCATTGGTTCCTATAAATGTGTCTAATGTCCCTCTTCAGGGTCCTAAGCATAGATGCCCTGTTTCAATCCACAGTTCTTCAGCCCTAAAAACATCAAGATTGGAAGTCCAGCACTCTTGGTGTGCTCTGTCCTTTTCTTAGATTCTGTGTGTCAGGGTGAGTACCACTCCTGAGGTAGGGCACGGCTTTGGAGGAGAGCGGCTCACCAGGGCTGATGTCTGAGGTTCCCCATGCCATGCCCTCAACTAACTAGGGAACATTTTGAAATGATGTAACCACAACTTTTAGATGATCCACAGAAATTATTTAGAATTACAGTGAATTTACAAGCATTTCCACCAACATTCTAAATTGGTCTTCCCCTTTTTTCTCCCTGACTATGCTCCTCTCTTCATAAGACTATTGACAGATTTATGAAACATAAGTTTGAAACCTCATATACCACCTAAATGAACCATGTGGCCTTATTCTACATCTGGGACTCAGTGAGCTTATCTGTAATGGGAGAACAGAACAAAGTCAGTGGGCCTTAATCCAGGCTGCATGTTAGAATCACTGGAGGAGGGTTTTCTTTTTCTTTTTCTTTTTAAGTATATTTTATTGATTATGTTATTACAGATGTCCCAGTTTTTCTCCCTTTGTTCCCCTCCGCCCGGTACCTCCTTCCCTCCAGCAACCCCTCCTCCCTTAGTTCATGTCCATGGGTCATGCATAGAAGTTATTTGGCTTCTCCATTTCCTATACTATTCCCAACACCCTCCTGCCTATTTTGTACTTACCAATTATGCTTCTTATTTCCTTTCCCCCATTCTCCCCCTTCCCCTCCCTGCTGATAATCTTCTAAATGATCTCCATACCTATGATTCAGTTCTTGTTCTGGTTGTTTGCTTAGAGTTCGGGGTTTTTTTGTTTGTTTTTGTTTTTTAGATTCACTTGTTGATAGTTGTGTACGTGTTGCCTTTTTAATGTTCATAGTTTTGATCTTCCTTTTCATAAATAAGTCCCTTTAACATTTCCTGTAATAATGACTTGGTGATGTGGTGATGATGAACTCCTTTAGCTTTACCTCATCTGGGAAGCACCTTATCTGCCCTTCCGTTCTAAATGACAGCTTTGCTGGATAGAGTAATGTTGGATGTAGGGTCCTTGCCTTTCATGACTTTGAATACTTCTTGCCAGTCACTTCCTGCCAGCCCCTTCTTGCCTGCAAAGTTTCTTTAAAGAAATCAACTGATAGTCTTACAGGGACTCCTTTGTATGTAACAAACTGCTTTTCTCATGCTGCTTTTAAGATTCTCTCTTTATCTTTAACCTTTGGCATTTTTACTTATGATGTGTCTTGGTGTGGTCCTTTTGGATCCAACTTGTTTGGGACTCTCTGTGTTTCCTGGACTTGTATGTCTAATTCCTTGAACAAATTAGGGAAGTTTTCTTTCCCTATTTTTTCAAATAAGTTTACAATTTCTTGCTCTTCCTCTTCTCCTTCTGGCCCCTACTGTACCCCTATGATTCAGATGTTGGCACATTTGGCGATGTCCCAGAGTCTTCTTATACTATTCTCATTTTTTAGAATTCTTGTTTCTTCTTTCTGTTCTGGTTGAAAGTTTATTTCTTCCTTATGTTCCAAATCGTTGATTTGAACCCCAGCTTCCTTCCTTCCACTGTTGGTTCCCTGTAGATTTTTATTTATTTCACTTAGTGTAACCTTCATTTCTTCTTTTATGTGTTTGCCATATGCAATGAGCATCTCGATCACCAGTGTTTTGAACTCTGCATCTGACAGGTTGTCTATCTCCATTTCATTTAGTTCTTTTTCTGGGATTTTGTTATGTTCTTTCATTTGGGCCATTTTTCTTTGTCTCCTCAATTCAGCAGCCTCTCTGTGTTTGTTTCTGTGTATAAGAGCTGCTTTGACTCCTTGTAAAAGGCACCTATAAATTGTGTGGGGCAGAGCCTTGGGTAATCATCAGGGTGGGGCAATCCACTTCACCACTTTGTGCTTCTGTGTTGGGGGAGGGTACTGTGCCACTGCCTGGCTTCTGGGGGTTTGCTCAGCACTCACCACGTTTCTAGTCACTTGGCCCACTCACTGTATGCAACTGGTCCCCTTCCCACTGTTGCCCTGGCGTTGAATCCCAGAGTGGGTGAGTTTGCGTACATTTTAAGACGATGTGGGCCCTTTAAACAGACTCTCCTGAGAGACCAGCAATTTCTCCTGCTGTCCCAACCCCCAATCATTTTTACAGTCAGAAGTTATGGGGATTTATCTTCCCACACTGGAACCCTGGGCTGTGTGGTCTGGTCTGGGCTAGGTTTGCTCGTTCCCAAGGTATCCCTCCCAATTTTTATCCACCACACGTGAACATGGGACTGCCGCCACTGCCTCTCTGCACCGCATCGCACTGTGTCTCCATGCCTCTCCACCCTGTCTCCGTGTCTCTGCCCCTCCTACCTGCCTGGGTGAAGGTAGCTTCTTTAAATCCTTTGTTGTTGGACTTCCATTCAGTTCAACTTTCTGATGGTTCTGGGTGTTATTTGTTTGAGATCTAGTTGTAATTCTTTTTGTGGTTGTGCAAGGAGGTAAAGCATGTCAACAATGCCTCCATCTTGATTGGAAGTTGGAGGACAGTTTTAAAATCACTGATGCTCTAGCTACACCCAAGACAATTGCATCAGAATCTCAGTGGTGGGACGCAAGCATCAAGACTCCCAAAAAGATTCGAATTGTAGCCAACACTCAGCACCATTGATCTATGTGATCATTAAGAATTCTTGAAGTTCTTCCTCTGATATATATTTTCCTTGGCCCCCACAACCCCACCTGTGACCACACTACAAGGCAAGAGTGAGTGGGGAGAGTGTTTTATAAGCTGGTGGCTGGCCAGGACCCAGAGGCTATATCTCTTCAGTCAGACAAGGACCACATCTGGCCTGGCTGCTGAAGAACTAGTGAGTATTTAAAGGTGTGCTCTTGAGCAGGTAAGCAGAACCAAAGGTTGCACTTAAGACCCTACATTTGGTGTCCCCTGAATTAAGAAAAACTACCTCTTTGTGGGAAGCAAATGTTGTATCTCTTAAAGACATTGCCCAGAAGGCTCCAGGGCCCACAGAAAAGCAACGATAGGTTGTTTTTTCATCTTTTGTTTCTGCCAAATGGAGTGAGTCAAAGGGAGGGCATGTTGGCTTCACAAAGCAGAGACTATTTTCAAAACATTAATTTGACTTTTTGGATTGATCAGATGTTGACATTAGGTAACAGAACCCTGGGAAATTTGTTGGAAGGTTAATCATACAGAAATCTTTAGACACCTATTTTTCTACAGATTTAAAAATTGCCCAGTATTCAATATGGTACAAATCATTCCAAAATCTGTAAAACAAAGAATGTGTAAAGACAAGAATGTTTGAAAGCTTCAAATTATCTCCTTCCCATTTTAGCCACAGTAATTATACGCCCCTGATCTGTGTCATGTCCCGTCTCAGCACATAGCACCATCTAAACCCCGACACATCCTTGACTCTCCTCTTTCACACCTACATGCCTAAGCCATCAGCAGATCCTGTTGGCAAGACCTTCATAATATATCCCCAATCTCACTTTTTCTTACCACTCTTTTCTAAAACACTGTCATCTCTTTCCTGGATCTGGCACTAACACCCATTTATGGGCTCTGTGACCCATAAAAGGAGGGAGTTGGCTTAGCTAACCTCTGAAGTCCCTGTTTGGCTTAAGAGTCTAGAGAGTCTAACTCATAGAAGGGAGTAGGCATTTACTGAGTGCTCACTATGTACCAGGTGCTCTACTATTGTTATTTTGTTTCGTCCTCACACCAACCCAGTGAGGCAGGTACTATCATTCCCCCTTCGAAGAAATGAGGCAACTGAGGCTAAGACACTGCTGGCTGCCACCTCAGGGCCACTCTCTTTTTGCCTCCTTGTTAATGGAGCCTGATATTTGGAGGAGAGTTGGAGGGTGCAATGAGTTCAACTCCTCATGAGTGAATTGAGGTTAGTCAAAGCCAGTCTTGGTAACCATACCCTGCTTTACCCATGATTGGTACAGATGTGGGCATGACAGATACAGGGGGAAGCCTGCTGGGGGCTCCTAGGAAAGTGTCTTCTCCCTGATGAGAAAAAAAGCAGCAGAAGAAAAAGCCCTTTATACCTGGTCCCTGTTGCCTCATGCTGTGAATGCTGTCAGGAGAAGAGGTGAAGCTGGCAGTTTTGTCAGTCTCATGGAAGTTGTGAGGTGGAGGGACAGGATGTTCCTGAGGATGGAGAAGGAAAGGATGGTCTCATTGAGCCTGGTGCTATCTCCCTCTGGGATTTTTTTTTTTTAAGTAAATAAATGTCCGTATGACTTTAGCCGGGTTAGTTGAAAATCCTGTTACATGGAACCCAAAGTATCCAGACACAGCTAGGAACTGGCAGCACCAGGCTACAAAGCCATACCTGTCTGTCTGTGTGTCTGCAAAGCCAAGGTGAACAGGCTCTCTCACCTCTGACCCACCCCTAATTTAATTCCAGCTCTATACCTCTGGAATAGAATGGGCTTGAACAAGCATTCAAGGGCTCCTCAGCCATGACTGAAACTGGACCCAGATTGAAACACAGCTATTCTCACCATTCTAAGCAGAACTTTCCTGAATGTTGGTCCTATAGGAGCCAGGATCCTTCTTGGAGTCATGGAAATATTTGTCAGGGATTTTCATGATGAACAATGAGACCCCCAGGAAGCCATCAGCCTTATCACTTATCTGTCTTCATGGCACCCCCTTCATTTCACTGTGCTTATGTCTGGAACTTGATTAACTTCAGTCTGCCTCTTTTCAGGAGTTGGGACTCAACAGGTAGATCCTCTCCCATAACCAGCATGTTCTCATTAGGGGGGCTCAGAAATCAAGCCACTTATTTTTGTACTGGGCTCAGAGGCCTGGAAGGTTTGGAATGTCTCCTCCCCCCATTCCTGGCCTAACCATGCACCCCAATAGGCTGATCTACAAATAGATCTGTGGGATGCCAATATATTTGGTCACCCTCAGAAGTCTCTCCCATTGACCTGCTCCATAATGAGAAATTCCAACCCTTAGTCAGCCCTAGGAAATACAGTCATAGTTCCAGATTGGGCCTTTTGTAGAATGAATAGGGATAGCAGGCCAGTTTTCTTGCTGTATGTATGACTCATATATGTTGCTTCTGCTCATGTAGGGACAAAATCTATCTTTGAAACTAGGTACTTTTAAAATGTCATTTGTTGTTATCTGTTTGTGTTTCTCAATAGTTTGTAAGCTCTTTGAGGGTGAGATGTGTGTGTGTGTGTGTAGCTTGCTATTATAATCTGAACATCCAGCACAGTGTTTGGCCTTTAATAGGTATTTAATAAATATATATGAAAAGAATAAATGAGTTTGAGTACAATGCAGAGGGGAAGGAAGGTAAGGCAGAAGAGATAAGGGTAAATAACTCTTTGAAGAATGACTAAGAAGAGAGAGTAGGTAGTAGTTAAAAAGGATGTGGAGGGAAGGGAGATTGTTGTTGTTAATATGTAGACTGGGGCGAAAGAGTGGGTAGAGAAGGAAAATTTCTATAGTTGTGCACTGCGATGGCCCAGTTCTATATAAGAAGTGATCACTTGATGAAGAGGAAGATAGATATGGCAAGGATCTGGAGCGTAGGTTGGCCTTAATTGGGGTATTCATCCTTTCAGATTGGACAGATGAATATATTAGGAGTAAGTAGAAAATAGGAAATTAAAGCAATTTTTGTCCAGTGGCCTAATTATGGGGTCATATAGGTGATGAAATGATATGACCTGGGTCATTTAGGAGATGAGAGAGCTGGAGCTGTTTGAAGGGATTAAGAAAAGTGATGGGGATTTGGAAGAAAAGAGAGGGTTGACTAAGGACAACTAAAAGGATATAATTAAACTACATGGGAAGTTGTAGGGATCACAGACCTGGTGTGGCACTAGCAGACTTTGGGAAACCTGGGATCATCAAAGAGAAGGAGTAGAGGCTGGGAGGTGCAGGGGGGAGGTGATGAAGCCTGGAAGGGTGTCTTCCATGCACAGTAAATCCAAGTCCTAACTGGCTACAAAACTCATTTTTAAGAAAGTTGTCTGGTGCTCACTTTGGCAGCACATATACTAAAATTGGAAAGATACAGAGAAGATTAGCATGGCCCCTGCGCAAGGATGACATGCAAATTCGTGAAGCGTTCCATTTTTTTTTTTTTTAAAGAAAGTTGTCTGGACTCAGAAAGCATTGTCCATTTGGAATGATTGTCCGCAGCTGTTCAGTTCTCCAGCCAGCAACCCAGCAAAGCCCATTTTTCCTCCAAAGTCCCTAAAGTCATGAGCTAATGCTATATTAGTCCTTTAATGTCACCTCCCATTATTACTAATTATAACCTTTTATGGGAAAATATCTAAGTTACAGCTCAGTAGACCAGGAACACCTCTTCCCACCTCCATCTGTTTCTCAGACTCTCCCCCAGCATCCCTGCCCAGCACGTGCTGAGAGCCTTGGTCTGCCTTCAGGGCCAGGCCCTTCGGTGGGACAAAGACTCTGTGCACCTAGGGCTGTTAGCAGCGTTCACTTAACCAGGTCCTGGACCTGTATGCACTGTAAAGGGATGAAGAACTCCCCAGGGATTCTGAATTCAGGGCAGTGTGAGACAAGGTCACATTCTCAGATAAGTCTCCCTTTGATGGAAAGATCATTTCGGTGTCACAACACTTTTCCACTGAAGTTTTACCGAGAGGGCCTTTAGACTTTGACTCAGTAGTCCTATTTCTAGGAATTTATCTTGTTGAAATATCCTCACAAAAGAGCAAAGATAATGCTCAAAATGGTTCACTGCAGCATTATTTGTAATTAAGAAAAGTTTGAAACAAAGCAAATATTCATCGAAGGGGGGATGGGTGAATTAATTATGGTATTCTTGTCCCCCCATTCAGTGGGCCACCATGCAACACTGAAAAGGATAAGAGAGATATATAGGTATTAACATGTATCTGACTGATATATTCATGATATGTAATTGAAAAATGGGTTAGAAACAGCATATGTGATGTGAAGTTAGATATAGCTCTATAACAAAATATACACATTAAAATGTGTATGTGCATATATGATTACAAACGTACTTATTTAAAAAGACCTTCTAGGATGAACACCTAATTATTATCTCTGATTGCTTCTAGAGGAAGAATTGGAGGAAAGCAAGTGGAACTTTCATACTCCACTTCATACATTACAGAAGTGCTAGAACTTTTCTTCTTTTTACAATGAACCTGTATTATTTCTATAATAAAAACACCATTTTGAACTAATTTTTAAAGGATATTAGGCCTGGCTGCGCCTGGCTGGTGTGGCTCAGTGGACTGAGTGCAAGCCTGTGAACAGCAATGTCACCAGTTCGATTCCCAATCAGAGCACATGCCTGGATTGTGGGCCAGGTCCCCAGTTGGGGGCGTGCGAGAGGCAACCAATCAATGTATCTCTCACACATTGATGTTTCTCTCCCTCTTTCCCTCCCTTTCCCTTTCTCTAAAAATAAATGGATAAAAATCTTGTAATAACGTAAAGATGTTAGGCCTTATAGATAGGTCAATGTACCACAAACTAATCTATAAACAGAATGCTATTCCAATCAAAATATCAAAGGAGCTTTTTGGGAAGTATAGCAAGTGAATTCTAAAGTTAATATGGAAGACATATGAAAAGATGCTCTATGTCACCAGTCATCAGAGAAATGCACATTAAAACTGTGAGATATCACCTCATACCTGTTAGAATGGCTACATACATTTGATAAAGGGTCTATATCCAAAATTTAAAAAGAATTTATACAACTCAACACCCCCAAAAAGCAGAACAATCCAACTAAGGTTAATCTGGAAAAATAAACATGCTATTATAACCAGAAATTTTCTGAAAAGGAAGAGAAATAAGAGGATACAAATCCTAGCAGACATTAAAATGCACTGTTGAAACCACAATAATTAATGAAATTACATGGAAAGTTACCATGAGTAGATAGGTGCATCAATTCAAAACACAAGAGGCCAGAAATAGATAAAAATGTTTATGAAAATTTCTTATTGGATAAAGATGGAACATCAGACCAGCGAGAAACAACAAATCTTTTAAAATATGGTATTGGGACAACTGGTTTGCTAGTGTGGGAGAAAAAAAAAACTGAATCACTCATTTTATCCCCACTCCTAATAAATTCCAGATGAATCTAGGTATTAACAATAAGGTAAAAGCTATAAAAGCATGAGAAGAAAGAATGAGAGAATACAAGAATATTTTATACTATAAGAATAAAGAGTGCATTTCTAAGCAATATTGCAAAGCCCAGAAGCCATGAAAGAAGTCATTGATGTATTTGACTTGATGAAATTAAAAATTTTCTACGTGGCAACAAGTATCACGAACAAAGTAAAACAGAAAAACTATTGACTTGAAAAATACCTGCATAATAAGTGTCAGGAGGTTAACTTTCTTCATACAAATGTTGCTCCTAAATAAAATTTTAAAACAGGTCAATGAACCAACAGAAAAAATGAATGGAAAATTCACTGAAACATAAATACAAAGGGTACATGGCCAAGTAAAAAAAATTGTCAGTCTCACATAAAACAGCACAATATCATTTTTTGCCTATTAGAGTGATAACTTTTTTTTTAAGTTTAACAATAAAGTTTTAGTAAGGCAGAAAAAGCAGAGATCCCCTACACTGTCTGTGAGCGTAGTTACACCTCCTTTAGCAATATAAGAACAAAATGTGTACCTGCCTCTTGACCCTGAATTACACTTCTAAGAGTTCATCCTTTAGCTATACATGTGTGCAAAGACGTGTATTCAGAAATTGTAATAGCGAAGACTAGACACAACTGACTATCACTAGGGAACTGATTGAACAGACTGAAGAACACCTAAGTCAGGAATGAAACATTATGCAGTATAGATAAGCAAGAGGTAATTTTATGCATGCTAATATAGAACAACCTTCACCATACATTTTTTAGTGAAAAAGTGAGTGTAGTATACTCCAGTTTGTGAAGAGAGGAACATACCTGTATTCACAGAATCTCTGGGAGCTTGCACAACACACTGGTACGGTGCTTCCATATGGGCAGGGTGACCAAGGACTATGAGTTTGGGGTAGAGAGGAAACTTGCTATCATATACTTTATTCAGACTATTTGAATTGTTTACCAAGCGCATGCATTCATTTTTCAGTTAAATGAACAAAATGTTTAAAAGACAGCATTAACTAAATTTTATCCAACCATTTCACAAACAAGGAAATGAAGGAAGCCCAGCCCACTCATTTATTTCTTCAGAATATGATTTTGAGTGACGTATTCCTATTGCGACTGTAGCAAAGTATCACAACCTTTGTGGCTTAAAAAAACACAAATGCATTTTCTCATGGTTCTAGAAGTCTGAAGTCTGAAAAGGGGCCGCAGGGCTCTGTCCCTCCTATTCCTTGCCTTCCCCAGCTTGGAGAGGCTACTCGCTCCCTTCCCGCCTTGGCACCCTCCCAACCTCTGCTGTCATCGTCACATTCTCCTCTCTGGCTCTGATTCCCCTGCCGCCCCCCTCATATAAGGACCCTTGTGATCAGATAACCCAGGAAAATCTCCTTATCCCAAAAACCCTTAACTTAATCACATCATCAAAGCCCAAAAGGCAAAAGGCCATGCAAAGTAACAATCAGAAGTTTCAGAGACTGGGACTCAGCCCTCTTTGGAGACCATTATTCTGCCCGCCATGAAAGCCTTCACTGAGCCGGTACCTACTCTGCCCCAGGCACTGAGGTTGCAGCGGGACAGCAGACACATGATCCCTGACTCCTGGAGTCCACATTCCAGCTGGGAGAGGCAAACAATGAACAACATACATAAATAAAATAAATGAAGTTACATGTGGAATCTAAAGAACAAAATAAACAAAATAGAAACAGCTTCATGGATACAGGGAAAACACTGACAGCTAACAGAGGGGAGAGAGGTTGGGGACCGGGTGTAAAGGGTGATTAAGGGATTAAGTACAAATTGGTAGTCACAAAATTGTCACAGAGATGTAAATTATAGCATAGGGAATATAGTCAAGAATATCATGGTAACTGTGTACTGTGGCAGGTGGGTGCTTGAAGTATCAGGGGGGCCACACTGTAAAGTGCACAATTGTCTGACCACTATGCTGTCTGCCTGAAACTAATACAGAATAGTGTTGAATGTAAACTGTAGTTGAAAAACAATAAAGTTTTACAAAATATAGTAAAAAATGATATTTAGTTGTGATTAATGCTATAGAGAGATAGCAAGAAATTGGGCACAGGAGAGTTGAGACTGGGGTAGAGGCATTTAGAACTAGGAGGCCCTTAATGGGAAGTGCACTTTGGGGTGAATATCTGGAGGAGGTCAGGCAGTACCTGTGCAGACATCTGGGGGAAGAGCAATCCATGTAGTGGGGACAGCAAGTGTAAAGGTCTTGAGGCCAAAGTGCATCTGATATGTTCATAGAGCAGAAGCTGACAAGTGTGGCTGCTGCAGGGTGAAGAAGATGGTAGAGGATGCAGTCAGAGTGAGACGGAAGAGGGCACATGGCATAGGGTCTTCCAGGCTATTGTAAGGGCTGTGGGCTGCTTTTTCCTAGGAGTGAGATGGAGCCTCTGGAGGACTTTGAACAGAGACATAACAAGATCTGCCTTACATTATGTTAAACTCCCTCAACAGATTATTGGATAAAGAAGATGTGGTGTGTATGTACAATAGAATGCTACTCAGCCATAAGAAAAGATGAAATACTGCCATTTGCAACAGCAAGGATGGACCTGGAGAACATCATGCAAGAGAAATAAGTCAGATAGAAACAGTCGAGAACCATAAGATTTTACTCATATGTGGGATGTAAATCTGAAAACAACAAATAGACAAACAGACCAAAAAACTCAAAAACTCATAGATACAGACAAAACTATGGTGGTTACCAGAGGGGAAGGGAGTGGGAAGGTAGTAAAGGATAAAGGGGGTCAAATATATGATGCCAGAAGATTTGATTGCGGGGGGGCGGTAAACACACAGTGCACTATACAGACAATGTGTTGTAGAATTGTATACTTGAAACTTATACAATTTTATTAAACAATATCACCCCAATAGATTTAATAAAATAAAATAAATAAATAAATGTAAGAGAGGAAACCAAGAGGTTAGCTCAGTAATCTAGGTATTATAGAGTGATAGTGTGGTTCACAGACCCAGAAGTGTATATGAAAAGCAGCGACATGATTTTTATGATATGGCAGGATACTATATATATATATATAATATATATATTATATATATATTATATATATATAATATATATATATCTCCAGCCAAGTCTACAAACAATTGTTTGTAGGATGTGAGAGAAACTTTCAAGAAGGACTTTGAAAGATGGGACTGCCATTACTGGAAAAGGAGGCTTGGAAAAGAAGTGAATTTGCAGGAGATAGTTCAGTTTTATTTTATATACATTTTATTGATTATGCTCCCATTTTTTTCTTCCCTTTATTCCGTCTTGCACTCCATCTCCCACCAGCATCCCCTCCCCTTAGTTCATGTCCATGGGTCATACATATAAGTTCTTTGGTTTCTCTATTTCTTATGCTATTCTTAACCTCCCCTTGTCTATTTTGTGCCTACCATTTATGCTTATTATTTCCTGTACCTTTTCCCCCATTCTCTCCCCTCCCCCTCCCCACTGGTAACCCTCCATGTGATCTCAATTTCTGTGATTCTTTTCCTCTTCTAGTTATTTGCTTAGTTTGTTTTTGTTTTTGTTTTTAGGTTTAGTTGGTGGTAGTTGTGAATTTGTCGTCATTTTGCTGTTCATAATTTTTTGATCCTCTTTTTCTTAGATAAGTCCCTTAAACATTTCATATAATAAGGGGGCCTGATGATGATGAACTCCTTTAACTTTTCCTTATCTGGGAAGCACTTTATCTGCTCTTCCATTCTAAATGACAGCTTTGCTGTATAGAATAATGTTGGATGTAGGTCCTTGCCTTTCATGACTTGGAATACTTCTTTCCAGCCTCTTCTTGCCTGTAAGATTTCTTCAGAGAAATCAGCTGATAGTCTTATGGGAACTCCTTTGTAGGTAACTCTCTCCTTTTTTCTTGCTGGTTTTAAGATTCTCTCCTTATCTTTACTCTTGGGTAATGTAATTATGAAGTGCCTTAGTGTGTGCTTCCTTGGGTCCAACTTCTTTGGGACTCTCTGAGCTTCCTGGATCTCCTGGAATTCTATTTCCCTGGCCAGATTTGAAAAGTTCTCTTTCATTATTTGTTCAAATAAGTTTTTAATTTCTTGCTTTGCCTTTTCTCCTGGCACCCCTATGATTCAGATGTTGGAACATTTAAAGTTGTCCCAAAGGTTCCTAAGCCTTTCCTAATTTTCTTAAATTCTCGTTTCTTCGTTCTGTTCTGGTTGAATGTTTATCTCTTCCTCCTGCTCCAAATCATTGATTTGAGTCCTGGCTTTCTTTCCTTTACTGTTGGTTCCCTGATATTTTTCTTTATTAATCTTCATACAACCTTCACTTTTTCCTCCATTTTGCAACCATACTCAACCAATTCAGTGATCATCCCGATTACCAGTGTTTTGAACTGTTCATCTGATAGGTTGGCTATCTCTTCATAGCTTAGTTCTATTTTTGGAGCTTTGATCTGTTCCTTCATTTGGGCCATATTTCTTTGTCTCAGCAAGCCTATTACATTGGAAGGGGCAGAGCCTCAGAGTAAGGCAACACAGGGCGCTGCGTTGTGACACTGTACGTGGGGGAGGGGTCAGAGGGGGAGCAATGCTGCTTGATTGGCTCTCGGCTGCTTTCAGTCACTTCCCCCACTGCTTACAAGCAAACCGGGCTCTTCTGGTGCTGATTCCCAGGTGGATGGGTTTGTGTACATCCTAGAACCTTGTGGGTCTCTCCAATAAACTCTCCTATGAGGCTGGGAGTTTCTCCTATTGTTGCATCCCCCACAGATTTTTACAGCCAGCAGTTTTGAGGCTTTTTTTCCTGCCCTGGCACCCTGGATTGTGTTGTCTGTCTCAATCCCCAGCTGTTCTTATGGTTTATCAGCACTCAAATGTGGGACCACTTGGTCCACCAGCCGCTGCCTTGCTGAGCGTCCTCTCCGCCCGGCTGCCCATCTCCACCCCTCCTACCGGTCTGGATGACTGTTTCTTCTTTAACCCCTTGGTTGTTAGACTTCCATACAGTTCAATTTTCTTGCAGTTCTGGTTATTTTTCTTTTTTAAATTTGTTGTTGTCCTTTTTTGGTTGTGTGAAGGGGCAAAGGATGTCTACCTACACCTCCATCTTGACCAGAAGTTTCTCACAGATAGTTCAGTTTTAAAACGTTAATTTTGAGATTCTATATGCCATCCAAGTGGAACTGCCCGATGGGCACTTGTAAACCCAAATCTTGAGTTCAGGAAAGAGGGCCAATGAGAGATAAAAATTGGGAGTCAGAGAAGTGACATTTAGAAGCATGAGACTCATCAGTGGGCCATCAGTTGGCAAAGTCACAGCTTGAACCCAGATCTCCTCGCTCCTGCCCTTCTACACTGGGGATTTGGTATGGAAAATGACTGTATTCTTTATTCTTTGGTTTGTAAAATAATTTCTGTTTCACTTTTTTTACTGTTTACCCTATTACACATGTCCCCTATTCTCCCCTCTTTGACCCCATCTATCCAGCACACCACCCCCTCACAGCTTGGCCTTCACCACATTGTTGACTGTGTCCATGGACTACGCATATATGCATATACATTTTTTGGCTAATCTCTTTTAGTTACCCCAACCCACTCCCCTCTGAGATCTGCCTGTCTGTTCCATGTATCCATGCCTCTGGCCCTGTTTTGTTCATCAGTTTACTTTGTTCATTAGAGTCCACCTAGGAGTGAGATCACATGGCATTTGTCTTGCTCTGACTGGCTTACTTCACTTAGCATAACATTCACCAGCTATTTTTTTCTCTCTCTCTTTTTTTTTACCATGAAAGTATTTCCTGTTCAATTTAGAAACTGAAAACCAGGTAATAAACACCAAAAATTAAAATTACCTATAATCTCATACATACATAATCACTTCTAACCATTTGATTTCTTTTCAGACTCTTGCCAATTTAAAGTATATATTTTGTATGACACACAATGCCCAAAATGTATATTGATTTTTGCTTTCTTATTTTATAAAGAAATATGAGAAGGGAAATGGGGGGGCACTTTGGAAGGCTCGCCTGGGTCTTCAGATCTATCCATGAAAATACCATAAATGCAGGTTTTCTGACCAAAGGTGCTTCATTTTGTATAAGGATGACCAGTGCCTGGTCCTGAGCTGTGCGGCCACCCAGCTCTGCCATCTGTTGAGGAGACAAAGAGCCTGGTTTTCTGATGTGTCTCTGATACCTGGTATATAGACACACAAATGGGCACTTTGCTGGTATCACTGTCTTGTGTATAATATGTCTCACTGCCACGGGTTTCCACCACGTGCCATTGTTGGGTAAGTGAGGGGCTGTTTCTGTGGCAGCAGGGAAGTTTTTTCCTTAACCCAAACTGTGAGGTTCAGGAAAGGTTATCCAGCAGCAGTTTCACAATGGAAAAAGAAAATTGTCTCAGACAAAAGGGGAAAGAAAAACGCTTTGGGAATTCATTTTGTCCTTTGAGTTCCCAGAACATCACATTCGGAGGGGAGCTCTCACCTTTCTATTCCTGATGTGGTATGAAGCTCAGAACCAATGGCCTGCCTGCCTTGTCCCTGAATTTCTTTGAAAATGTGAGGCCCAAAGAGGGTTCCCAGGGAGCATCTGCTCCGAATAGCGATCAGCAAAAGGAGCAGAGGATGCAGTGCCAAATCTTCTGGCCCATCTCCCGCTCCCTACTCCTTCCTCTGTCCCCTCCCCATCCTTCCAGCTGCTCCCATCCAGACAAGGTAAAATTGGGGCCTAGGGGCCCCAGAGTCAGCAGTTCCATCACTGTGGAAGTCAGGCATCTCTTAAGACAATGGCCTTAGTGTCACACTTGGGCTCAAATCTCACCTTGAGCAAATCACATAACTCTATCAGACTCAGTTTCCATATCTACAAAATGGAGGTGATAATGGCCACCTATCGATTCTGTGGGGCAAGACTAAATAAAATGTTCACAGAGCTCCTGGCTCCTAGTATGGCCACAGCAAACATTCTTTCCCTCCCCTGTTCACTGAGGCCAGCCTTGTCCATGTGGATTCTCTCTATGTTCCTTTTGGGGACTTCAGAAGTAGCAATGCACTGGCCCTTCAGAATCTTCAATAATGCTCCAGAAAAGGAAACATAAGTCATTCCCTCGACATTTGCAGTTGATACTAAAATAGATGTGATATTAAGTTCAAAGTCTCAAAGTCACAATGCAGGGCTTAGGGAAGGTTCAAAATACAAATGAGCTGTGGTAAGAAGTTTAATGGTGGAAATGCGAGTAACTCTCTTTAGGGGAAAGTGTACATGTGCATGCTCTCTGAAATTGCCTCCACAGAAACAGTCAATGAGGAGAGAGGCTGTGGGTGGCTTAGGCATAGAAAAGAAGTTCCCATCCTGTGGTCTGAGGGGACTTCTAGGGTTAGAAGTGTTGCTTTGGTCCAGATAGGGCATCCAGAAGAATGCACATGGGTCCCCAGAGGACTGCCAGCCCGAGGTTTGCTGTTATCAGATAACATCAGATAATCTCGCTGACACCTCACAGAGTCCTCCCCAGAGGAAATGGGAAAGCATGAGATAAGCGATCTTATTCTTTTCTACTTAGGCATTGTTAAAAGATACACCATAGAGAGCAGTTGTGAATAAAAATTTTCAATTTAAAGTAAAAACTCTAGTTTCAACATAATTTCTACAAATGTGTATTAAATGACTAGAGTGTAACAGGTGGAATAAAGGCCACTCCTCAACAGGGTGTGCTGAGTCTGCGTCCCTCCTCCGCATGCTCCCCACCAGCGTCCTGAACTTTATTTAGAGGGTGTTCGGTTAACCTTACATCTAAAGAGCCACAACAAGTGCTTCTGATATCAGTATTTTCATCATTGCTAATTAGAATAGCAAATGTCAGAAATTACTCTTCAATAATGAAATTAGCGGCTTGCTGATTACCATGATTCATAGTTAGGAAATGCTTTCTAATCAGTAAAAACAATGGTATTTAAGATATGTGGGCTGCACTGTCAAAAATGGACAGGTCTTCCAAACAAAACATTAATAAAATCATTGTGCAGCTGAATGACACACTGAATCAAAGAGACTTAACTGACATATATAGAACTTTACATCCCAAAGAAGAAAAATACACATTCTTTTCAAATGCTCATGACAGTTTTTCAAGATAGACCACATTATAGGACAAAAAACAAACCTCAGCAAATTCAGGAAAATTCAGATAATACCAAACTTTTTCTTGGACCACAAGGGATTGAAACCGGAAATCAACCTCAAAGAGAAACTTCAAAAACTTGCAACCTCATGGAGACTAAACAGTAGACTATTGAACAATGAATGGGTCAATAAGGAGATAAGAGAAGAAATCAAAAAATTTCTGGAAACAAATGAAAATGAACAGACAACTGTCCAAAACCTATGGGACACAACAAAGGCGGTCCTGAGAGGGAAGTTCATAGCAATACAGGCTTACCTAAAAAAGATAGGAACATTTCAAATAAAAGACCTAACACTACAACTTCAAGAATTGGAGAAACAACAACAAATAAATCCCAGAGCAAGGAGAAGGAAGGAAATAGTCAAGATGAGAGCAGAACTGAATGACATAGAGACGAAAAGAACAATTCAAAGGATCAACCAATCCAGAAGCTGCTTCTTTGAAAAGATAAATAAAATTGACAAGCCTTTAAGCAGACTCATCAAGAGAAAAAGGGAGAGAACCCAAATTAATAATATCAGAAATGAAAGAGGAGAAATAACAACTGATACCACAGAAATACAAAGGATTGTCAGAAACTACTATGAACAATTATATGCCAAGAAATTTGGAAATCTTGATGAAATGGACAAATTTTTAGAAAAGTATAATTTTCCAACATTGAAGGAGGAAGAAACAGAAAGCTTGAAGAGATCGATAACAGCTGGGGAAATTGAAGCAGTAATCAAGAAACTCCCGGCACACAAAAGCCCAGGGCCAGACGGTTTCACAGGAGAATTTTACAAAACATTTAAGGAAGAGCTAACCCCTGTCCTTCTCAGACTATTCCAAAAAACCCAAGAAGAGGGAAGACTCCCAGACCCTTTCTATGAGGCCCGCATCACCCTGATCCCAAAACCAGATAAAGACCCTACAAAGAAAGAAAACTACAGGCCAGTTTCGCTGATGAACATAGATGCTAAAATCCTCAACAAAACATTGGCAAAACACATACAGCAATACATTCAAAAGATTATCCACCACGACCAAGTGGGATTCATCCCAGGGATGCAGGGATGGTTCAATATACGCAAGTCAATAAAAGTGATACATCACATAAATAAAAGAAAAGACAAAAACCACATGATCATCTCGAGAGATGCAGAAAAAGCATTCGATAAGGTACAGCACCCATTTCTGATCAAAACACTCAGCAAAATGGGAATAAATGGGGCATTCCTCAGCGTAATAAAGGCCATATATGAAAAACCTACAGCCAATATCATACTCAACGGGCAAAAACTGAAAGCCTTCCCACTAAGATCGGGAACATGACAAGGATGTCCGCTCTCACGGTTTCTTTTCAACATTGTATTGGAAGTCCTAACCACAGCGGTCAGACAAGAGAAAGAGATAAAAGGCATCCAAATAGGAAAGGAGGAAGTAAAGCTATCATTGTTTGCAGATGACATGATAGTGTACATAGAAAACCCTGTAGACTCTACCAAAAAACTCCTCAACCTAATAAGTGAATTTGGCAAAACAACAGGATACAAAGTCAACATTCAGAAATCAAAGGCATTTTTGTACACCAGCAATGCAATAGAAGAAGAAGAAATCAGAAAAAAAATACCATTCGATATAGCAAGAAGAAAAATAAAGTACCTAGGAATAAATTTAACCAAAGAGGTAAAAGACCTGTATGCAGAAACTATACAACATTGAAGAAAGAAATTAAGGAAGACACAAATAAATGGAAGCATATACCATGCTCATGGATTGGAAGAATTAATTTCATCAAAATGTCCATACTACCCAAAGCAATTTATAGATTCAACGCAATCCCTATTAAGATACCAATGACATATTTCACAGAAATAGAACAGACATTTCAAAAATTTATATGGAACCATAAACGACCCCAAATAGCCTCAGCAATTTTGAGAAAGAAAAACAAAGGAGGAGGGATCACAATACCAGGCATCAAACTCTACTACAAAGCCACTATACTCAAAACAATCTGGTACTGGCACAAGAACAGACCCATAGACCAGTGGAACAGAAGAGAAAGCCCAGAAATAAGCCCAGGTCTCTATGGGCATCTAATACTTGACAAAGGGGGCAGAAGCATAAAATGGAGCAATAATAGCCTCTTCAACAAATGGTGCTGGGAGAGCTGGACGGCTACATGCAAAAAATTGAAATTGGATCATCAGCTGACACCATACACAAAAATAAACTCAAGATGGATAAAAGACTTAAATGTAAGTCGCAACACCATCAAAGTCCTAGAAGAGAACATTGGCAGGAAACTCTCAGATATCCCACGCAGCAATTTTTTCACCGATATGTCTCCCAAAGCAAGGGACATAAGGAAAGAATAAACAAGTGGGACCTCATCAAAATAAGAAGATTCTGCATGGCTAAAGGAAACATCAGCAAAATGAAAAGGGAGCCAACCATATGGGAAAATATATTCGCTAATGATACATCAGATAGAGGTTTGATCTCCAAGATATATAAAGAACTCACTCGACTCCACTCCAAGATGACAAATGATCCAATCAAAAAATGGGCAAAGGACCTGGGCAGACGCTTTTCCAAGGAGGAGATACAGAGGGCCCAGAGGCATTTGAAAGGATGCTCAGCATCACTAACCATCAGAGAAATGCAGATCAAAACCACCATGAGGTACCACCTCACACCGGTCAGAATGGCCATCATAAACAGATCCACAAACAACAGGTGCTGGCGAGGCTGTGGAGAAAAGGGAACCCTAGTACACTGTTGGTGGGAATGCAGACTGGTGCAGCCACTGTGGAAAGCAGTGTGGAATTTCCTCAAAAAGCTGAAAATGGAACTGCCTTTGGATCCAGTGATTCCCCTGCTGGGACTATATCCTAAGAACACCAAAACGCCAATACAAAAGAACCTATACACCCCAATGTTGATAGCAGCACAATTTACAATAGCCAAGTGTTGGAAGCAACCTAAATGCCCATCAGTAGATGATTGGATCAAAAAGTGATGGTACATACACACAATGGAATACTATGCAGCAGAAAGAAAAAAAGAACTACTAAACTTTGCGACAGCATGGATGGAACTGGAGAGCATTATGCTAAGCGAAATAAGCCAGGGGGCGAAAGACAAATACCATATGATCTCACCTATAAGTGGAACCTAACCAACAATACAAAGATGCAAAGAAAATAAGACCAGCAACACTGAAAGGAAAAGAAATCAACAGAGACAAAAGGGAAGGAGGGGGGGTGGGGACAAAGAAGGGAAGGGGAAAGTCAAGAAACATATAGCAAGGACTCATGGACAAAACCAAAGGGGAAGAGCTGTGGGAGGGAAGGAGGAAGGGGGCAAGGGAAAGTGGTGGGGGGTAGGCAGAGACAAATGTATTTGAGAAAATAAATTAATTAATTAACAAAGAAAGATATGTGGGCTGGATAAAATATTTTAGAGACATTTCCCATCTTTTATCATCAGGAAGTAAGAATCCTGCACCCTGAGGAAAGAGTGTTCCCAATGGTCCCATATCTGGCCATTGTTTTGGAAGATTTTTGGTTGCCAAGGCCAATCCAAACCCAAACTGAATCCAGCCGCTGCAGTGTTGCAGTGACTTCCTCAGTTGAACAACCGGGTGAGGATGAGGTGAGTAACTGACGTGGCAGAGAGCTGAGCTTCATTCTAGAAGAGGTTTCTTGACCATTTTTGTCCCTGCTACTTGTTAATGAATGTTCATGTAATAATTGTCTGCAGAGGTGGCAGAGTTTGGTCTGACACTTCTTTTTCTTTTTCTTTTTTTTTGGATTAAAAACATTTTAATGAGTTTTGTTGTTACTGTACCAAGATTGTGGGGAAGGCCTGTCTACTGAAATCAGCTTCTGGTGATCACATGTGCACTATTCCTGGAGGGCAGAGGAAGGGTGTGGGGTGGTAAACTTTGCTATGCCAAAGGCTTGTCATGGGGGCTATGTAGCTGGTAGTAACAAATAACAACCATTGAGAAAACTAGGGAGTGTGGGGAATATTGGATTTCCCATTTCACCTCAAGGGGCCATTTGGATGGGGTGACTGATCAGGAGCACAGCTACCCCATGGAAAGCAACATTTACATGGTGCTTTCAGATGGGAACCTCACTACTGCAGGTTACCAGGAGGACCCTACTCCCCTGTGTCATAGAAGGTAAAATAGAAAGTTGGACAAGTCAATTAGCAAATTGGTACTGAGCTTGTTTTTAGTGCCAAGGACTGTGCTAGGATAAGACAAAATCCCAGGCCCTTAGGAGGCAGTATTTGTTATTCTAGCCAATTTGTTAGTACTAATAAATAGAACGTCTTCAGGCTTCATGCTTATCCTTCCTGAGCCTTGATGTACCCTAAATTCTCTCTTCCTCCCCTCCTTTCTTTTTCTCAGTAATAAAAATTTTGAGCATCTAAATATTCCAGACACTTGTGTTAGATCCTGAGGACACAGAGATGAAAACACAAGTTATGGCCTTTCAGAATTCATAATCTCATGTGCGTGTGTGAGGGTGATGGTAGAGAGACATAGATAAACAGACAAAACGCAACTTGATAAATGGTAGGACAGCGAGGCCTCAAGGAGGACACATCAAACCAGAAAACATGTTGAGGATATAAGGGAGATCTTGTTGCCACTTAAGCTGAGTCTTGAAGGACAAGCAAAGTGGCCAGAGTGAAGGGGCAAGATAAAAGGCATCCAAGGAGGATGGCAGCCTGTGCTAGGATTGCTGCTGTGCCTGCATGATGCTGAGGGGCTTCTGGGGAATTTGGCTGGGGCACAAGATGAATTGGGGGACGGGGGACGTGTGGGTGGGAGGGTGGCATCAGAGGAAGCTGAAACTTTAGGCTCAGCCTAGACCACAAAAGAAACTGAATTTAATTCTGAAGGTGAGAGAAAATCAAAGGATTTAAAAAAGAGAAGGAACAGAAAACAGCTTTGTTAAAGCGAGTCAAGAACACAGACTGCAGTGGAGAAGACAAAGACAGGGCTATGGCAGTGGTGAGCAATGAAATTCTAAAAAGAGCCAATTTGGGTGTATTTCCTTGCAATATCAGTGTACTCCTGCAAGTAGTCTATGATTAAGATTAAATTGCAGTCTCATTATTCTCTAGCACTGGTACCTGCATCATTCTTAGTAAATCATGTTGCTGACAGACTCCCCACCTATTGCTTCAACAGTTCTTCACTTCAGAGAGAAGATGGGCACCACTGGGATCAAAGAAATCATAGCTCAGCTTTAAGTTTCAAATTGATTTGAAGTCCACGGTAAAGAAAATAATCTTAAAGGTTGGGTTTTGTTGAGTGACAGACATTTTCTAAATTCCAAAGCTTTCCCTTTAAATAAGAAGAAGCAAAGCGTGGATCACAGAGAAGGGAAGAACATGGATAGAGTAAACCATTTGAAGGGGGAAAGCGAGAGAGAGCAAAATGTCAAATGCAAATGTACTGGCTTATCTTGTGTCCAGAGGGGGTGTAAGGATCCTGCTGTTATGTTTTGAGAAACTGAAGACACTGGGGTTTTATGTCCGAGGAGACTGCAGGGCACTCAAGGAAGTCCTCCACTGGGCAATGGCCTGGCACTGGATGCCTCGAGTGGTTGGGGAGCCACCTCATTCAAGTGTATTTAGTGTCCCCAGTGGACCATGACCTGCATGCCACACATAGGGCTCCAGGAGGGCCCATAAGTAGGGGATAAGGGAGTGTTAAGCCAACTGGTAGACCAGAGGAAGACTGGGCATCAAGAAGAGAAGGCCACAGAGCAAGGCCCTTGTTTCTAAAGGCTGGAGCAGGGACCCTCAACTTTAGCGGTGACATCTAAAATTCCATCCAGGACCCATTACTCCTCAGCATCATGGGTAGAGATGGCCCAGAGGCCCTGTAGGATGAGGCCCATCTTGTGTAAGTCAGGGGAAACCCAAAGGCCCTCCCTCTGGTGCCCAAGTAGGGGGGAGGTACAGCCTTGAGATAGAATGTGAATTTGAATCCACTATTTACCCCCTGCACTTGATCATTTTAAACTGGAAGAGACTTAGTTGAATTTAATAATCAATTTTAAGTGTCTTCCTCAGCATGAGAAAAAAGGAGGACGGTCTCGAGCAGGATGTGCTCAGTTTGTCAATAGACGATTATAAGCTTACTTTCTATGGTGGGGGGCATCTGAGTTACAGCGGGCAAACTTTCCTGCTTCATCAAGATGTGTCACACACACGCGCGCGCACACGCGCGCACACGCACACACACACACACACAGGCTTTTGAATTCTTTCTCTGACAAAAGTTATCACATCAAAAAATATGCTACAAACATGAAACAGACTAACAGTGGCCAGAGGGAAGAGGGGAAGAGATAAAGGTGGAAAGAAAGGGAAGGGACTAGACAAAGAACATGTATGAATGACCCAGGGACATAGACAACAGAGTGGGAATTGATGGTGGGATGGGTGGGGAAGGGCAAAGAGGGAAAAATTGGGACAACAGTAACAGAGTAACAATAAAAAAATGATTTAAAAAATAAACAAATAATACATTAATTAGAAAAAATGCTCCAAAATAGTAGACATTGTAAGATCCTCAGAAATATTGGTTTCCATGAAGAAAGGCTGAGGACTCACTTTTTAGCACAGGACACAACAGAGCATAGCCATAGAGGCTGACATGCTGTTTTTCAACATCGGTTCCACCACTGACTAGCTGTGACCTTGGGAAGAAGTTATTTATATCTCAGTTTCCTTATCAGTAAAATGGAAGGAATAATCATACCCACTTCCTAGGCTTGTTATTGAATGCTAAGTTCATATCTAGAAAGTTCTAGGAAGAGCTCCTGGCATACAAGTGGTGCCACATAAGTGTTTAACAATCACACTTCATTCTCAGAACCTCAAACTCCCGAGGGACTTATGATGGAAGGGAGGGTCACATGTGAGATGGTGATTTGAAATAAAAACTGTAAACTTTTTGCTCGGACTTCTTTCAAATCTGGACAGGTCCTTTTGCCTCCAGTACCCTGCTTGCCCCCTAAATCCCTCTATCTGCACAGCACACACAAGATTGCTTTGTCTGTTTCCCACACAAAGGAACTGTGAAAATTAATGAGGAAGTTGTCCATGAAGTGCTTTGAATTCCTTGAATGAAAAGTAAATCATAAAAGATAATATAATTTTTGAGGCACTTTTTTACAATCTCTAACATCCAACTGCTTCATCACTATTGTGTTTCTTCTCCTTTATTTGCCAGCTAAAAAAAAAGAGAGATATCTATTGAAAATACAATATGTTTCAGGAAATGTTTGACCTTTAAATATCTCATTAAATTTAGAGCTGAATGGCCTACAGTATGCTTTTGATGGTAGATTTTTTTATAAATATATTTTATCACAATGATGGTAGCATTCTACACAAGAGGGGGAATTTCTTAGACTTGAATCCAGAAAATTAATCTGACATCTATCTAAAAATAGAGACAGTTTCTTTTATTATATCCTTTTCTCTATTTTAAAAAGCTCACTACTTGTTCATTTGCCTCCCCCAGATGTTATCCGAGAAATTGAAATCTTTTTTTAAAGCCTAGCTAGAACTCACAGATATACAAAAGTGCAGATAACACCAAAGGTGCCACTTGCATCAACATATCACAGCATTCAAAATTTTAAGGATCTGTTGTTGCCACTTCATTTTCCATTATTAAATGCATAGAAACCACAAGGTATGTACCTGTTGGAATTTTGTGAATCAACAAACATCCAAAATATAGAATGAATGGGGATGACATTTAGGCTATGAGGCAGAGCTAAATTCAGGTTTCTAAAAGGATGGTCAGCTGTTTCATGCAGTTTTTTTTTTAATCTAGTGCTATGATTATTTCATCATACAAGCATGTTCCTTGAAGAGGCAGGAAATTGGAGGCTTGGGATATTTTAGAAGAGGTAGTTCCTATGATCCAAGTAGATGCACATATGAATTACACTCACCTGGGTCCACTCCTCTCCCATGATCTAAAGCAATGTTTCAGATTGGGTCATTATCTATTCCTAGGCCCCAAAATCACCTTGTGAATCAAAACCACATTTAAAACAATAGAAGATAATAGAATACATATCATAGTCATGCAGTGTATGTTGAAAGAGGAAGCCTTTTTCAATGAGTGTGTGTGTGTGTGTTAGATTATGACACAAAATGTGTTTTTTAGGGTGAATCAATAAAATATATTTGAAAACCACTAGTCTAGATTACTATATGCAGATTTCCTGCTGAATATAAACTATTAATAACAGGAAATTAATACAAACCTAATGGAAAATAATTTTCAATATGTTTCATATACCTTGACATTATTCACAGCCTCTAAACTGGTTATTTAATTTTTGGATATCTAGCTTAATGAAATAATCCAAAATCCAAAGAAAAATTTTTTACACAAAAATATTCACTGCGGGGTTATTCATCATATTGGAAACCCAAACTGCTTAAATGCTCAATAACATAGAAACACTAAGCCAATTTTAGAATACAAAAACTGTATCATCATTAAAAGCATATTTTCTGAGGATTTATTAGGATGTGGGTAATGCTTGTGATATAATATTAAATTAAAAAAGAATTCAAATTTGCCCATACTCTCTAGTCTAAAGAGTTGTAAAAAAAACTTACTAGAATAAAACATGTTAAAAGAACATGTTTTTTCCTGAGTGTTTCCATTACAGATGATTTTCATTCTCTGTTTTTCTGTATTTTTAAAGCTTTCTACATTGCATGTGTGACATGTCTATTGCCTAGAGGGGGGGAAAAAGTGTTTCTTTAAAAAAAAAAAATCCCTCTCTCCAGGATAGCCAGAGTGTTTTCTCATCATCTAGGAAACAATGTCATCATTTGGTTTTACAAGTATGCCACCTCAATTGACCCTACCTATTAGGCCAGAGAGAGTAACATTTCCATTCTTTTAAATGCATTTTCATAGTGTAATGACTTTGAAGATTCCATTTCACATCCTTCCTGGGTGATTAACACAAAAACAACAGCACCTGGGTCGGGGTTTCTTGTCTCCCAAGCAGCATGCCCATAGGTACTTTTCTTTTTCTCAGCACCAGCATCTTAGTTTCATATCCTGCTATAACAAATGATCCCTTACATGGTGGTTTAAAACAATGCAAGCCTATTATCCTATAGTTCTGGAGGTCAAGAATCCAAGATGGTTCTCACTAAGCCAAAATCAAAGTGTCACCTGGCCTGAGATCCTTCTGGATACTCTAGGGGAGGATCTGTTTCCTTGCGTTTTCCAGCTTTTCCAAGCTGCCCGCATTCCCCTGTCTTCAAAGCCAGCAGCATAGCATCTTCAACTCTCTCTCTGCTTCTGTTTTCATATTACCTTCTCTTGTCTCTGACTCTCTTGCCTCTAACTTAATCAGGATCCTTGTGATTACATTGGGCCCACCCAGATAATCTCAATATTCTTAACATAATGACATCTGCAAAATGCCTTTTGCCATGCAACATATTCACAGGTTCTGGAGATTAGGACATGGACCTCCTTAGGTGGACCATTATTCTACCTCCACCAGATCTGACAGAACAGCTTAAAACTGGGAGTTCATCACCATTGCATTACAGACATAGTGGTCTGGAAATAGCTGTGCCCAGTTAGCCCTCCCCAGTGTGGACGGACCTGTGATTTTCCACTAGGGGGCAACATCCTTTAGTAACAGGGTCCGTCACTCAGTCGTGGGCACTGGCCAAAAGGTTCACCAAGCAGATGGATTCTAGCTTTATCGTTACTCTTCAAGTGTACAGCATCACAAATGTAGACAAGGGACAAAGTGCAAAAGCACACGTAAATAAATGCTAGATGACCAGCTGTGGCCATCACGCTTCCTTTCTACCTTACTCTCTTAGGTTATTGTTATGTAGAAGGCAAATAAGCCAAAGAGGGGAGATTATGTGCTCAAAAAATTCAGAGGTTAACAACAATAATAAAAACGTCTTTACATACTAATAAGTTTGCTGTGAAAATGAAAAAAATTTCAGAGACTATTCTAACTTGCTTTTGTTTTTATTTTAGAAATTTTTAAGTTCCTAAAGTAATTCCACACTGGGGGAAAAAAAAAAAAAAATGAGGGCAGAGCGAGCGGAGGGACAGCGTATGGACCCTGGAGCGCTCCTTTGCTTGTGTTTTTCCTTTACACTAAAATAAGCCATGCTTCCTTCCGGCGTGCATCCTGACTGCTCTGGCTGTTCTGCGTTGAGTTTTCAATCTGTTTTTATTTGATGTAATATTGGCAGTTGATCATCATGGATGAACTCTGTTGCACTTAGAACAGAGAATTCTTTTTCTTGGCCGTGGGGTGTGGCTCATTTGGTTGTAGTGACATCCTGTAACCAAAGAGATGGGTTCTAGCTTTATTGTTACTCTTTATCATAACCAAAGTATTGGAGTTCCATTCCTGGTCAGAGCACATGCCTTGGCTGTGGGTTCCATGGCTGGATCCGGGCACCTATGGTGCCCATCCAAGTTTCTCTCTCTCCCTTCTCTTTTTCTAAAAGCAATGAAAAATATCCTCAGGTGAGAATTAAGAACAATTTTTTTTGTAAAGAACTCTTTTTCTGGGTACCTCAGCCTATCACACTGAAGTGTATACATCATTTCGTGTATTCCAATTTTAATTAAATGCATTCCTTTCAATCATGGGAAAATATAGTAAATACAGATAAACGACAATAAAGATGTTTTTATGTCACATTCAAAGCTGAAAATGAAACAACTCAGTTTTATTTTTTAAAACCCTTTTACTGAATTGTGGATTTGGAATATTAAAAATCATTTAAACAAGTAAGTTAAACTTCAAAGTGGTAAGAACATTTGGCTATTAGTTTAACTATTTTTACACCTTCTGTTTTGGTTTGTTTGCTTTAAACTCAATAGAGTGCTTTTTTTAAAAAATTAATTTCAATGAATTAATTTAGAGTCACCATTTTCTCCCAGTCTGGGCAGACTCCTCTGTCCCGCTGCTTTTCCTTTAGAGCCGCCAGTGTTTTCCCCACTTTCCTTCAAAGCTGATGGATGAACTAAAATGCCAACATTCACAAGCCAATGAGCCTTTCCTTTTAATTCTTCATTGTGGACCATAAAGTAAAGGACTGTAATTCTTTTCCATCTGTCTCTTCATTTACGTAAAGCTTTTTCTTCTCAACATATTATCCTGCCTGAAATAGTCCAAACTCCTCCCCATTTGCTTAATTTCTGCCCATCGCCTCAAAGCTCAGCTTAAACACTGCTTCTTCCTGAAGCCGTGGGGAACCGCCTAGGCCAAAGCTGATCTCTCCCTTCTCTGAGTTTCTCCAGAATTGAGGAGCTACCCCAAATTGGACACTTAATCACCCATGTGCTTACCAAGCATTTTCATGCAGCCTGGTGCTATGTTCCTCATCTTTTACAGTGAAGGGGCCCTCAGCCCAGGGAAGTTAGGCCACGGTCCCACAGTCTCACAGGACACTCGGGAGCCGCATGGGCACTCCAGCCAAGTCTCCAGACCTTTCCCAGTGTCTGCCTCTTGTGTCATCATATTGTCCAAAACAGGTCTTTTTATTTGATAATGGGTTTAACCTTTCAAATATTTGTATCTTTCCCTCCTAGACATTTTATAAACTGCTTGAAGGTAGAGATCATATTTATTTGTACAAAATGTACAGCAAATGTATATTGAGCTCCTATTCTTTGCCAGGTACTGTGCCAAGTGCTAGAAATGTAAGGATAAATAAAGGCACTCCTTCCCTTTAAAGTTCTTAGAGTCCAGTGCAAAACAGAGAAGTAAACCAGCAATGACACTGCAGTATGAAAATGCAGGGGGTGGTCAGGCAGCCTAGGGTCAGGAGAGTCTTTCCAAAGGAAAAGCACGCCAACTGAGACTGAAAGGCAACAGAGGCAGAAGGAAAGCGAGTTGGCGTTTCTTCAGCAGGTGCTTCGTGCTCAGCATGATCCAGGGGTCACTCGTACAACACCTCATTTAATCCTCCCAGTCACTCTAGTAAAGATGTGGGGAGGGCAGAGAACACCAGACAGTATGATTCACTTACTGTGTTTTACCATCTGTTATTAATACCAGCAAACTCCTATGTAGCACTTCTTATGTGCCAGTGCTATTCTGAATACTTTCTGATCTTACTCATTTAATGGTTATAATAACTCTTCAAGGTAAGTATTGTACTACAATTACCCTTATTTTAACAAATCAATAGAGTAGGCACAGAGAGGTTAAGCAATGTTTCCACAGTCACACAGTGAGTAACTGGATTTAAACCAGGCAGTCTGGCTGCGGAGTCTGAGCTCATAACCACCACACTAGGCAACCTCAACCAGGCTATTTTTTCAACCCTTGAATATTTCTATTGGCAAAAGTAATTCATATTCTTAAGAAAGATGCCAACAATTTAAACTTATGCAAAATGTAAGTGATTTTTCATACTTCCCCTGATATAATTTCCAGCATTCTTGGTGAGTTTTGAAGCTAAATATTATTATGACCACACTGCAAAAGTGAGTCTTAGACATATTAAGTAACTTGCTGGGGGTCACAGTGTTGGTAGGTGAAATTCTGGGATTCAGAACTAAATCCTTCTAGCTCTGCCATCTGTGTGGCGATGACCAAACACACGGGGGTAGTGTGGAGAAGAAACCCAAGCTGATAACCAGCACGTGCTCCGTAGGCAAAATCAAGGTGGGCTGCACATGCCATGCTGGTAAATCTAGGCTTTTCTTGTTGGTGATGTTCAGGGGAGGTAAATGATCCTATTGGCCTTTTGGGAAGGTCCCTCTGGCGACAGTGTGGAGACTGGAATGTCAGAAACCAGAACCTTGCACAAAGCAACGGTAAGGATAGGCAAAAACTCATGTGCTTGGTGGAATGAAGTGATGGACTCGATGACAGTGAGGGGAGGCTCTCCAGAAGGAAAGCTTGAACTGAGCTCTGAAAGATGACAAGGAAGGGACAAGCATCCCAGCGACAGAGAATAGCCTCTACAAAGCTCATCAGAAGGAAGGGAGCAGGGTGCTCACAGGGAGCTGTCGGTAAGAATGAAAAGCCAATCATCTTTTGAGAGGCAATTTGGCAGTTGATATAAAAATTTTCAACGTGCATACTCTCCAGCCCAGCACACCTCTTTTAGGTTCCAATCATAGAAAAACTACTTGCACAGGGGCACAAAGTAGCATTGCCTGTTGAAGACAGCTGTGTTTATTATAACAAAACTCTGGAAACAGCCTAAGTGCCCATGAAGAAGGGAATGGTGAAATAAAGTATAGAACATCATCTTACAAAACATCAGACAGCAATTAAAAGGAATAAAGTAGACATAGTTATGGTACCTTGGAAATATCTAGAAGACCTAGTGGTTAAGGAGAAAAAGAAGATTATTGGCAACTCTGTTCCAAAAGTATTCCAGATCCCATCACCCTCACGGTTTGGCCCATGAAAGGGGTCAATGGCAAACAAGGGTTAATCCTCCTCTGGCATGGGACATGCTGCCTTCAGAAAACTAGAGAGGAAGACTCTTTTGTGAGCAACACTTTCACTGCATCCTGACTAGTCCGACTGAGGAAACAGTCCACTGAGTATACGTTAGAGGTGTCTGACATTGCATTAATGGTCTATTAATAAATCTAGGCTTCTCTGGAGGCACCAAGGTAAGCTTGATTAACGTTCTCTTTCAAATGATCCCCGAGTGGTAGCTTTCTTGCCTGCAATTCAAAGTCTAGGGCAGCTCCTAGTCAAATGGTTGCCAGGAGATAGCAGGAGAGCCACCTCCCCATCTCCTCTGCCATGGCAACGTGCCGTTATTTCCTAATCCTTCTTTCTGCAGGAGTCTAGGTTTCTGAAAGTAGTATGCAATGCCTGATTATTTAGTTAATCTTCTAGAGAGAAAAGAATACTTCTAACCTTCCTTCTGCATGAAGAGTCCTCCTCATGTGGTCAGTGATCTTGCCCTGTAGCTGCCATCATTCTTTTTTATCCTCTCAAGACTTCAGTGAGACATTTCTGGAAGCAAAAATAAACTTCAAATCCTTAAAAGTACAGTATCTCACTTAAATGGTAACTCTCAAATAGGAGCTAAGATCTTCGTAATATTTTCCTAAGAGCAGAAAATGTGTTGAACACAGGGTCAATGGAGATGGGGCTCACTAAGTGCCTGGGTTTCTCCATCTGTAATATGGCAATATAGCACCTCATAGGTTACTATATGAATGAATGTATGTAAAGCTCTTTGAACAATGCTCATTAAATGTTAGCAAGTGTTATTGTAAGATTTATTTCCACTTGTTTACCAGGAACTTGAATCAAATTTACAGGGAGAAAAAACTAAACATATATTGTTAGCACTGTTCTGTTTTAAGTGACCATTCCAGTTGGCTTATATAAAAAGGGCATTATATTGGCTCCAAGTTGATTTGTCTTCAGACAGAGCTGGCTCTCAGGGCTTAAAGGAAGTTATCAGGACTTGCCCTCTCTCCATTACTTGCATCCATTTTCTTTGTTGGCTTTTCCTTCTGACAGGTCCTCTTGAAACTCCAGACCAACCTCCTTATATTTGCCATCAAAGGAGAAAGAGAGTTTCTCTTTCCCAAAATGTCCCACAAGGATTTCAGACTGGGTGTCCCTGGACTAACTGATACACATGCCCATTTCTGAGCCAATCCCTGTGGCCAGAGGAATGAGGTGCTCAGATTAGCCAGAACTGCTTCTTAACTCCACCCCTGGAGCTGGTGGAAGGAAGGGGGCCGGTGGACTGGGCCTGGGGACATAGGGTTAGCCCAACCCAAACTGCATCAGCTGAGGCTGGGACAAGGAAATCTCCAAAGAGAAGCCAGAGTGCTACTGAAGGAAGAGGAAGAGATGCCCGCCAGGCCAAAACAATGTGTGATGCAATATCACTTCTAGTTCGTATCTCATATATGTTAATGAATATATGAACATGTTACATAGTTTCAATCTAGCGAGTTTTAACAATTGATAAACATCAAACTTATTTACAGTTTATTAAATTCAGATATCCAGGGTCCAACTATAGAAATTCTGATCCAGCAGTCCTGGGGTAAGGATCAGGTATTCCCATTTTTGGAAAACTTTCCAGGTGTGTCTGATGTAATGTGTAATGTGATAAATACTTAAATGCCCTTTTGTGTTCTTTTTTCCTGTTTTACAAAGAAGGTATGCTTGTTACATACACATCCATGACTTTAAATCCCGTGTTTATCAATCTAAAGAAAGATGAAAAGGAAAGATCTTCCTTAAGCTCTGACTGCATCTTCTAGAGCGAGCAATCACAGCCTTATGATATTCATTCACCCACTCATTTATTCATTCACTTATTTCTTTCTTAGTTTTCACTTGGTGTGAGGGATACAGTGATCAGAGTCACTACTACCTGCCCTGAGAAGCACCTAGATTACTAGAGAGAGATAAAGAAGAACCCAGACATTGACAAGCCAGTATGACAAGGTTTTGATGTGTAATGCTTGCATGGGGTGATACGGACACAGGAAACCGTTATGTGGGGGCCTGGAGAGACTGCTACTGTTTACCCATCTTTATCTCCCTCTAGACTCTAAATGCCTTGAGGACAGAGATTGTGTATTTTTGTCTTAAGTTTCTCTCAGGTCCAAGGAAGGGTTGTCATTGAAGCAAACCCAGGTTTTGTGAGGCCTAAAATAGATAACATTTTGGAGGCTTTCTTAAAGAAAAATACAGAATTATAAATACACAACTCAGTATATGGGTGAATATTTATTTAGAATGAGAAAAGAAATAAGAACAAATTATTGGAGGCTTGGAGATTGCTGTCTTTTAGTATGAGATCTCTTTAGACAATGTCAAAATTGCTTCCAGAGAAATACTCCCAATTGCTGACTGGGTTTGCTTCCTCACACAGCACTCTTTATAGCTCCAGGCAACAATCAGCACCCCAGAGCTCATGGGAGGGAGGGGCCTTCCAGTTTCAATTTCAAGAGCTTCAGGATAAATTCACTCCAGACAGAGTATTTCTTCCCCTCCTCCATTCTTGTGGGGTTGGTTTAGGCGGGCTGTGCCCCCCATTTAGGCCTGGGAGAGGTAGTTGCACCCCATGGGTTCTAGCCTTGGGATACTACACTATCTTAGCAGCTTCCCTACATGCTGCATACAACTTGGTGAATAGTCCCTTTATTAAAGTCTCTCAAATTTTCTAAGTTAATGTACCATCAGTTTGGCCAGGACCCTAATTGATGCAGAAGGTAAAATTTTTTCATTTGTATGTTCCATGGGTAAGCACTCTCTATATTGTTATACACACTACTATATTATGTGCCCCATATTCTGCATATGGTATCATTATTATGAGTACATACACTATTTCTAGCTTCTTCTAATTCACTAGGATGAAAGTTGATTATTTCTATTCCTTTAGAGACACATATACTAATGTTAGTAGAGACCTAAAACCCAAAACAGAAAAGAATTCCAGCCTTCTTATTGGAATCTATCTGTTGTAGGTCTGAGGACAGTGAGCCATCCCTTTCTAGTCCCAACAGGTGAGCACCAAATTCTAATGGAGACTGAACGGCAACGCAGGTCACCTATAGCTCAGAGGCTTATGCTGCTTAGAGGCCAAAACAGTGAGATATTTGCTTCAAGCAGAGAAAATTCATCAGTAGGCTTCAGCTGGACGCCCCAGAGACCGAATCACCCTTGGCAACAAGCACTTTTAAAATGTGCCAAAACAGGTAGCAAGCAGAATAAATAGGACAGCCACCCTGAGCTCCAAACTTTCACCAGTATGCAGAATTTTAGCATACCAAAAGGCCAAATTTGGGTTTTGACATATGTCAACTTAAACTTGCTTAAGAAAAAAGAGAAGTGCATAGGCTTATATCACAAATAAGTCCAAAGATAGATCTTGCTTCAAATGCATCTAGATTCAGGTGCTCAAAGGGCGTCACAAGGAATCAACCAATCTCTCTCTTTCTTTCTCTCAACTCTCCTTTCTTCAGGGCTGGGTTGCTTCTCAGTCACGCTCTTTCCCAGTGGTGGTAAAATTTCCTATTTTATATATCACCAGCCATCATCCTTCTCCATAGCAACAGTGAAAGACTTGATACTGAGTCTAATTGGCCAGATTTGGGTCACATGTTCATACCAATCATCTTGGCCACTGTCTAGATTCGAATTAGAGGATGGGGTTAGCCCCACTGAAACCAAATGAACTGAGAGCAAGGGACTGGGAAGTAGATGTTGTTAGACAGAGATGTTGTTAGAAATGAAAACACCACAAATACTCATCACATTATGGCTGCAGAGACACCAGGCTGCATCTAATGACCTCTCTGGCTTCAATGTTCTAAGCAGCAAATGATAGTGTGAGACCAGATCTCTGAGAGACTTCCTGGATCTAAAAAAAATGATGCCTCTGTATATTCAACAGATATTTTAAAATCTCTAGATCTCAGGGAAGAACAAAGTAAAATTCATCTCCAGAAGTCAGAATAGAAATTCTTTTTTCACTTTGTTCTCCAGCATCAGTAGATCAGCATCCTCAGGTAGCCACCAAATCACCCCATCCTGAGAGTCTCATCAAAGCAGTTTATGGGCAGATAGGAGTGAGACCAGCACTTCTCTGACACATGCTGATCTTTGCAAGGTAACCAGAGGGGTTTTCAACAAAGGATTTGGGGCTGACAAAACTGGCTATGGAAATTCCTGCATGAAAAAGAAGCAGACCTTACAGAATAAAAATAGGGTCATATGGTCTGACTTTCATAGAAAGTTAGGAATACTGATTACATCTTGGTAAAGGAAATTAGACTACATTTGCCACAGCCTGAAACTGATATTTGATACTAACTTCTCAACAAACACAGAAAGAAAAACAATCAAATGGAGATTGCTTACAAATAGGACTGTATAAACCTTAACATGATTTTGACTTTGAGTTTGCAGGATCCACCATCTTTGCATGATTGTTTTTGGTTTTGAGGGCAAAGCAAGCATGGTGGCCAGGTGACTGCTGACAAATCAAAGCCGAGAAGGAATCAGTCTTGTAGTGGGCAGCTGCACACCAATATCAATGAGAGACAGAATTCTGAGTTTCAGTCTGTCAAAAATATATATAAGACCTTGATACCAAGTTGGAATCATCAGGTACCAACTGAATTACATTTGCTACTGCAGCTAAATATCCATGAATTCCACTACTTCTTTTTCCATAGAAGTCAACAATTGTTCTTTAATTGGAACAGACCCCACTCCGATCCGGAGGCCTGGTATGAAACTCTTGCTGCCTGATCTGGAGCTGGAGGCTGGGCATGGATAGCAGAAGATTTGGGCCTATTAAATTTCCAATTTGATTTTTCCTGAGATGGTGATAAAATCAAGGGATGATAAAAACAAAAATATTGAGACAATTATTTGCCTACTAGTTTTTCATTAAATTGATTACTTGCTCAGTTACCAATGCAATCAACCACATATTATTTAATGTATTTATCTGTGAAATGTTGTCCCTCAATAATAAAATAAACCTAACTATAACCACTCTTCACTTCCGACTTTCTAGGTAAGAGTTATATTACCTATTTACAATAGCCTTTTCAGATAATTTTGGGTCTTCTTTGATATTACACTAAAACTTAGCAAGTGACTGTTTGTTGTAACAGGAAGTTGCAATGTGAACCTGAAACCATGTTGATGATTTTTTTGTACTCTGTTACATTAAGATTCATTTGGAATTATTTTACAATGTCATGCATTCCAATGCCTGGAAAATATTAGTTCTCTGAGTTACACAGATTTCCCAAATGCTGGCATATTTTATTATACACTATATTAAAAAATCACATTCATTAATTCCATTACCAATCTCATAAGAAAAGTCTTTAAGTAATGGGAAGCTATTGAATTTATAGATGTGGATGCAAGTTTTCCATAATTCTAATTTTGGAAAGCTTGAAAGCTAGAATTTTATCATTGGCAAAAAATATTGTTGGTTTTTTTCTGTTATGTAACAGATTCATTTTGATAATTTTTAAGAAACTGTCAGATTTCTAAGTCACAATAGCCATACTTTGTCTGCCAGGCATTCTTTTTCAGGTAAAAAAAATGGTATTTCATGAAGAAATTGGCTAGTTCAGCTACTAACTCAAACAATGACTCAACTACTTTCTTCAAGATACTCATGCTTTAGTATGCAGAAGTTCTTCATGCAGACATTCCATTTGCCACACCGAACATTAAAAAGATAAATAAGTGGAGATTCAATAAAATTAATAATTTCTACTGCTTCATCAAGGATATTCTTAAGTTAAACTGGCTTTTTAAAAAAATGCAAGTGTGTAATGGGTTCTGTGCCATTGCCCTGAATCTAGCTAAGACATCAAGAGTTTTACCCATCATTGCTTTGATACTAGCAATGCAAATGTCAATACAGTGAAAAAGGCAAATAATATTTTGGAATGATTATTTAAATAGTTTTGATGTGCACTGTTGTGTGATCTTTCTCCAGAAAGATCAGCTGCTTGGGAGGCAAGTGGTTGGGTATAATCAAGGTGGAGGTTCTGCCAGACAGATATAAGAGAGACAGAGAGGACCAAGGGAGTCAAGGGTGTTTTAAAGGGGAGGCATAGTAGTACTCAGAATCTAAATTGGAAAAAGAAGGAAAAAAAGAGATGAAAACCAGGAGAGCAGTTTGGTCAATGAAAGGATGGCTTGGTCCAAGTGGAATGGTGACCATTAAGATATGAGAGGTACTGTAGTTAATTGATAATTTCAAGCCTCAATTTTAACCCTGGGACAGATAGTAAGAGGGACTGATAACAATAAGAACAGTAGCTGGCATTTAGTTAGGCACTGTGCTAAGCATATTACAAACGTTGCATCATGTAATCTTTATGTCAAGTCTATGAGAGAAGAAATTTCATTATCTACTATCATTTATCCATGGATTTTTAAAAATAGTGGTTTTAGGAGGTTATATACTGTAATCAAGATCACTTTATATTGGAATTGGGTTTCATATCCAGATCTGTAGACCCCAGAGCCCATCTCTTTACTATTACCCAATAGTTCCCTATCCTCAACAAAGTCTTCGGCAGTGAGGCTTGGTCAGCCTTTGCCTTTGTAATGAAAGAACATTTGTATTTGTGAAATGATGAGAAGAAAACACCATGATGAAAAGCTAGACAGGCAGATAAGAGGTGGACACACGTGGCATTTTTCCTAAAGGTGATGTCACTTCCAATTTCTCCAGAAATAGTTGCTTTTATTCAATTCATAGATACTGAGTTCTTCCCTGCTTGTGTATTCTCTGCTTTATTCTAGTCTGTTCCTTGGTCCAGGACATGTGACTCAGTGACATGAGACTGGAAAAAAGTGAGACAGACTATTTGCATGTTAATTTGAAATTGAAAATCTTTTTTTAATGAGATATAGGCAGATGCATTTTCTTCATTTATAGATAAAACATATGTTTTGAATAAGAACAGATTACATTACTGATTTATAAAAATTTGACAAAATAACAGCTCTAGAGTTCACAGTTTTCTTTACCACCATTCTTTGTCTAAGGAGACAAGCTTTCTTTCCAGACCCCCCCTTTTAAAAAAAATAGCTTGCTGTATAATGCTTTATATTTTTTCAAAGAATTTCATTCATTATTTCATACATTAAACTTAAATATAAATGTAAAATATATAAAATATAAAATAATTGTATAGAAGTTTCTCTGACCTAGTAGATACCATATTGCTGAACCAAACATAGCACCTCTATTCTTATATTCTAGTTAAGAAGACAAAAGTCTACATCCTAATCCCCAAACCTGTGAAAGTGTTACCTTATATGGCAAAAGGAACTTTACATATATGATTAAGTTACGAATCTTGAGATGGGGAAGTCATCCTGGATAATCTGGGTGGGCTCAACATGATCACAAAGGTCCATATAAGAAGGAGACAAGAGAGTCAGAAGGAAAGATGTGGCCCTGGGGGCAGAGGTTGGAGTGATGCAGGGCACAGGCCAAGGAACGTGGGAACCTCGAGATCCTGGAAGAGGCAAAGAAGCAAATTCTCTCCCATGCCTCCAGAAGGAAAGGAACACTGCCAACACCTCCATTTTAGCCCACTGAGACCCATCTTGGACTTTTCATGTCCAGAGTTACAAGATAATACATTGATAATACATTTGTGCTGTTTATAGCAACCAAGTTTGTGGTTATGTTTTACAGCAGCAACTGGAAACTGATACTGTTGGCCATTGTTATTGGTCCTATTTAACTGATGTAAATGAGTGAAAAATTCATATGACTGAAGGGTGTATAAAATGGTACAACTGCCATGGAGGAGACGGTTTGGCATTATCTATCAAAACCACCAATGCATTTACTCCACATACCCTGATTCTACGGATTTACCTACTTGCATGAAATGACACACAGTAAAGTTCATTCACAGCAGTATTGTTCTTTAGAGCAAAATATTGGAAACAATCCAGTTTTTAATCTCTAGAGGTGTAATGAAATAAACTCCATGATGGAATACTATGCAGCTGTAAAAAAAGCACGAAGAAGCTCTCTACACACTGACATGAAAAGATCTCCAAGATACATTAAGTGAACAAAAGCACAATCAACAAAGAAGTGTGTGTGTGTGTGTGTGTGTGTGTGTATGTATATATATCTTATACTACATTTTATGTATTAAAAGGGAAAAAATGAGAGTATATTCATATTTGCTTATATATGAATAAAGAAATACTATGAGAATACACAAACACCAACAAAACTGGTTACCCATGGAGTACAAGGCTGTATAGAAAGAATTGAAAGGTGAGAGGAGTAGAAGAAAGTCTTTTTGATATACATCTTTTCATATCTGATTTTTTTAACTATGGGAACATGCTACTCTATTTTTCTAAGTAATTGTAAAATGACTTGAAGTAGCTTACTGGTCTAAGGTGGCATAATTAATTATAACAATAGCAATAAAAATAACAACAGTAATAGTAGTGGCAGCAGCTAACCCTTACAGAGCACATGTTATGTGCCAGGCCCTTTCAGGTCTTTCTTATTAAAACATTAAATATCCATGTAAGGTGTGGGTCACTATCCTATTTACAGATGAAAAAACTGAAGCTCTGAGAGGTTGAAACTTGCTTGAGGTCACTCAGCTTGTGAGCAGAAGAGTTGACTTCCTAGGCTGGGTCTCTCTGACTCCAAAGCCCATACTCATGGTAGCAGGTTATAGAGCATAGAAACAATGTCTTCAATGTCTAGCATTAGTGCTCTTAATATCCCAACATAGCAAATCACATACAAGTTGTTGACAGACAAAAGTGAGAGCCAAGCTGGCTAAGTGAAGTAAGAGGGGTTTTTTTTGTTTTGTTTTGCTTTGCTTTGCTTTGCTTTGCTTTGTTTTTACCAGGTTTTTCTGTGTGGTTTCCAAGAACTTGATTTCAGGACAATCCATTGTTTTTTAAATGTGTAAAATTAGGTAGTCAAAGTAGTCTCATTAGTGTTTGCACCATGGAATGAAGTTGACAAATTCTTCCTTTTATTCCCAGGCCAAGGTCTGGGTCTCAGCTACTTGAGTTCTCCATCTGCCTGCCAGACTACGTCAGAGTCTGGGGCAAGGACAAAAATGGAGGCCTATTTGCTATACTTAGGAGTATAAGTTGTAAGCCAAGCTAAGAAACTGTCAAATAAAATATATTATATCTACCTCCCTTAACAAATACACTTTAAGAACTATGTGGGAGGCCAAGTTTGAAGCTAAAATTCTTGGACTCATAGAAGTTCTATGCCCAAACATGATATTGAAGAGAGCTCTGGTCCCTGGCCCATGGGCTATATCCTTTCTCTCCTCACTTTCAGTCCCCTTCCATTATGCAATGGGCCTCAAACTCCCAGTTCCTGTGTCCATGCTCCATTTACACATCCCCAAACAGCCACTTTTGTCTGCTCTTTGAGCCTAAGGATATGCATTCCATGACACATTCTGTCCTTGGGAGATGGGCCAGGACAAGGCCCACATAGACCCTAGAAGCAGGCCCAGGGCTGTTGGGAATTCCAGGGCTGTGGTCTAAATGGTGAGAGGGAGGACTACATGTGGTCATGGCCCCTTGGTCTCTGGGACTCCTCAGAGGGAAGGCTGAGGCCAGAGGAGAGGCAGAGTCAAAGTCCACCAAAGCATGGGGACCAGAGAAGGGAGCCCTTCTTCCCAAGGCCAAGAGAAATGCCACCAGTCCCAAAAGAGTTCACAAAAGTGATCCTGGGAGATGGACAAAATTCAGAGCTCAGGCCCAACCAATCATTTAGTTAGCAGGACAGAATAGTGGGGAGAGTCCTGGCTGGTGTAGCTCAGTGGATTGAGCTCCAGCCTGTGAACCAAAGGTTCAATTTGCAGTCAGGGCACATGCCTGGGTTATGGGCCAGGTCCCCAGTAGGGGCCTCATGAGAGGCAACTATGCATTGACATTCCTCTTCCGCTCTTTCTCCTTCCCTTCTCCTCTTTCTAAAATAAATAAAATCTGTTTTTAAAAAAAATAGTGAAGAGAAAGAATCATATGGCTCATGGTAAATTTAAGCAAACAGTGGTTAGGATAAGCAGCTAGACTGCATCCAAAATTCCAGTGCACTCGGGATGGTTTAGATATATCTAAACTCAAATTTAAAAGCTAAGCAATAATAAAAATACACCATTTTCTTTTTTTGTTGTTGTTAATGTTGTCAGAATCTTTAAGTCCTGCACACACATTTTGCACCTTAGAAATCATTAATTCCTGCTAGGAAAGTCCATGTCCAAGTTGTTTGAACTTTGTTGATCACAAGGAACTGAATGCTCCTCAGGTACCTTAGGTAATGTGGGTTTGTACTGAGGATGTGGTGGGTCAGGTTATTATGCCTATGCATTCTTCTCTCCCACCACCACAGAAGACTCAGGCTAGGCCTCCTTAGGCTGGACCCCCCCACCCCTGCCCCACACCACATTTTGCCAAATCAGACCTCTGGGATTTTGTGATGCACAATAAAAAGAAAGGGAAAACGAGGAGAAAAACTAGAAATCCAAAAGCAAGTTTCTAGGGAAGAATTAGGGGTATGGGGCTGTATTTGGGGGAAAAACATTTAGAGAAATTTTAAGATGTTTTATCTCAGTCTATGTGTTCCCTTCATTGTGTTTGAGTAATGCAAGTGGGAGACTTAAGTTACTTTGAAATCACATTTTGTTGCTGGGATACACTCTGTTGGTGGTGACTGGTAATGTGACGCCATGGGTGAAGACTTCATGAAATTATAGGTGTCTGTGGGAATAAGGATCTGGGAAATCTGACAGGGACATGGCTGCAGTCATATTAACACATCCACAGTGACCAGAACATAATGCAACAGCCTTAGATGTGTTTCAGGACCAAAGGCAGCTTCAACAATCATCATCGATCAATGTCGACCTTTACATGACTCTGTTCATATACATCCCTGTCTCTAATTACTCTTGCCACTACCAGCCAACCAGCCAGGTTTTTCCTCATTTATGGCTCCAGTGTTCTCATGCCATCTGCATGCTGCTCTCTTTCTGTGTGGTGTTTTTAGCTTCAGTGTCTGTGCTGTCGTTAGAGCAAATACTCTTTTTCCTTTGAGGCAAATGATAAGATTATGTTACCTAAAAGTTGTGTGTGGACATATGATTTTCTTTAGCCTGAGAAACTGAGTAGAAGTGACATATGTCACTTCCAGGGGAAATTCTACAAGTCAGGGTGTGCTTTACCGTTCTTTCTGCCATGGTGGCTGGAATGATGGATAGTGGCTACTCCATCGATCTGGGTATCAGAGGGAAGAAACTGATTGAACGACATAGCGCACAACCACGTTGGTTGAACATGTGTCTCAAACAAGATATAAGCCTTTTTTCCTTCATCCACTGAGATCTGGAGCTTGTTTGTTACTACGGCATAAGCTAACCCAGGGATCCTCAAAATATGGTCCTTGAATCTAAAGCAGCAGCATCACTGGGAAATTTGCATTCTTGGTTGCAGCCCAGACCTACCGAATCAGAAACTCTGGGGTGGGGCCCAGAATTCTGTATTTTGATAAGCCTTGCAAATTATTCTAATGCTCACTAAGTTTGAGAGCCAGTGACCTAACCTGTTCCAGTTGATTCTGCTTCTATTACCAATCATTGGATGGATGCGCTATATCCAGAAATAAAGTACACAGAGAATCTCTCTGGCCAAATTTAATCATCAGGATCCTACCGGGTACCACACACCTCATAGGCCATTGTCCAGGCAATAAACGGACAGTCTTGGGCCATGTGCCTCTCTCAGATGTATCCCTGGCTACAGTGGCCAAAGTTTGGAAGGGGGCGTGGAGGGGCGCTGATGCAGAGCATGGGTACACAGGCCTGCATAACCACCTAGAACTCAGCATCAGCCGAAGGTGTGTGGTTCAGGAGGGGCTGTGGATGCAGCAGGCACCATGATTGTTCTAAGTTATAGCAAATGTAAAATAATGCACAGAAGATAAGGCAACAAAATAGAAGACTTTAAAGGAGCTGTGATAGTGTCTACTGACCTGAAGTAACAATCATTTCCCATCCTTCTCCCTCCTGTTTTTAGTTTGCCTTCTGCCATCTTATCTATAGAGGAGGCCTTTTAAGGTTTAGCCCAGAATTACTGAATTTGGGTGCATATTAAAATCAACTGAGGGACTTTAAAAAATACCAGACTTGTTAATTCTGAATCAATGCGGGGCTGGGGGAGCTGCCAGAATTAGCAAATAAAAATAAAGTTCACACAGTTAACTTTGAATTTCAGAGAAATTATGATTTTTTAAGTATAAGTATGTCCCATGCAATATTTGGGATATACTGATACTAAAAATATTATTCATTGTTTATTAATTCAAATTTAATTAGGGATCCCTGGACAGGGGGAACAGGGGCAGGGGCTGGTGGGGTGAGTGTGGGTCAGTATTTTTACATTTCCCCAAATGATTACTATCTGGGGATTAAGATTGATAACCTCTGGTTTTTCCCAACCCATCCTCAATCCCACAGGATGTTATTATTTTCTATTATCAGAACTCTGAATAAGTCTAGAGTGAGATTCATTCTTTTTTAAACATCCTTCAGGTGATGGATTTCACATTCATTTACTTCTGCTCCCCCTTCCCCAATGCCATACACACACATAGCACTGTAAGAATGTGGAATGAGTGACAACCTTAGCATTGCCATTTTGAGTGAATAGCAAATAATCCCTCATTATGGAAATGCCTACCACCTAATTTCTGATTTAGGCATTAATTATGGCAATAGTGAGTAAGGAGGCTTAGTCAAAGAAGAAGAGTTGAACTCTGATTCAAGTTACAGTGAAAAAAAAGATGAATAAAATTCAAGTGTACTAGCTTTCAGTCTGACACTCATAAATCTAATTTAGAATGAGCCAATCATTTTTCCTGAGTTCCCGTAGGCATAGCTCTTTCAACCAGTGTAGAATCTTACTAGGTTACTCTGATTTGGCAAATGCTAATGTAATCAGAGGAGATCTTGGATTGAATCTTAATTCTTGATCCCTGCAGTTGATTAAAAAATATTTCTGCTGGAATAAAATGTGTGTGGCTGTAAGATTACTGACTCGATCATTGAAGCTAACTGGTAAGCTCTATTGTGTCTATCGGAGTGAGATGAAATGTTAGGTTAATTTATGATAAACTGCTTAGAGAAGACAATTGTGTTTCGTCTTCAAAGATGGCATTAGTTACAGTGACTTTTGAGAACTCGGACAACATCACATATCACAAATTCTTTTTAAATATATTTTTAAAATCTTTCCAATTATGAGAGTATTATAACTTCATTGTAAATGTGTTGAAGATTCAGAAATATAAAGTCATTCAGAAGCTTGCTCCTGTAATAGAAACAGTGTGCAGTTTAGCTGCATTTTCTTAGGACTTAAAAATTCTTTTGTGTGTTTCAGGTGGTTGTCCATTAAACATTCTTAAAGTTGACCACATGTAGCCCCTATGCTGCTGTTCATCACCTGGCAAGCAACTCAAATGCCATTTTAAAGCTGTTTCTTTCTTTCCTTTTTTAAAAAAATCTCTATCGCAGTGGATGACCTCGTGTCCTACTGTAAAAAAGACCATAGATACTAATAACTCTTGATGGTTGATTGCCCTTAGTTCAACATATCACAATCACCTCCTATCCTTCACCTTTCCCTTCACCCTTAAGATAAAAAAGGGTACTCTTTTACAAAACTAACCTTCTACCTATACTCTTGCCTCCATCATTTCCTGTCCCCTAAACAACTTTTGCCCTGTTCCTGGTTCCTACATTCAATTCTCCTTTCCCACAGTGAGTGAACTCTCCATCTGTTGTCTGGTCTCCATGCCTCCTCAAGTAGTTCACGTCCATTGATAATATACAGGATAAGATTATCCATCCCAACCTCCCTCCCAAAACCCCCCTATCCTTATAATAACACCTGGGATTGCTGGTTGAGTTTGTAAAAATTTCAGGTGTGTCATTGTACAAGTGTATAAAAAAATGTAAGTTTCTCTATTTTCTATAATATCTCTCAATTATTAATATAACTCCTTGTGCCATAAGATGGCAGAAACTTAATATCAGTTATTTCAGGATTTCTCTTACCCATACATTTTCCTTGGTGCTTTATCTTAATTCTGGAGGGCCTATGAGACAATAATAATATGAAAAATAACGACAAATCCTTACATACCACTTACTCTATGATAGGTGTTATTTTATATACCTTCTATGCCTTAATTCATTTGATCTTTACAATGGTCCAGGGTAGGTTCTATTATTCTTCTAATTTACAAATGGGGAGATGATTAAATAGAGAATCAAATAATTAGCTCAAAGAAACAAAGTTGATAAGTCTATGCTATAGTCCATGCTCTAAAACATTACCCAAGACCTACCCCCTACCTTAACCGCTTTTGCAGCTCAAGGTATTAGCAGGTAGAGGTAGTATCTGGTTTGCGTCCCTGTCTATGTTGGCACATGCAGGTGTCTGCTTACTCATCTCTTATCCCTCACCCCAAAGTTCCTTCATGGCTGGCTTGCTTTCAACTGTTTCTATCCTCTTTTTGGGATCACTCTGTAGCTTTCTTGACTTGCTGAGTCTCAAGTACTCTGCCTACCTGTCTAAAGTCTTCCCTGTTCTGGTACAACTTTGACCACATTTCCTTGCCACCTTTTCAGGCACTGCCTCAGAATCAAATCCCAGGCTCCCCTACTACCAGATCAAGACCTTGAGATCTCTCTGGGGTTTCTTCCTCTGTGCCACCCCCAGACTTGACCACTGAAGACAGGCCATAGGGCTGCCCTCCTCAGCGACACACAATATCAACACACTCTCCTCCTTCTCTGACTCCCCTCAGCCAGGTCAGGGAGGTCTTTATTTAGTCAGGGATGGGAGGAACTTTGATCTCAACACTGAATCCTCCTAGGTCTACAGTCGAAAGTCTTTTCATCAACCACCAAAGCTGAAACTTTTTTAAAACTCAAAATCCAAGCTAACTTCTTTTTTTCCCCTTGAATACCTAATCTTCCAAATATGAAAAGTGCCACGGGATTCATGGAAATACTGGGAATAGCATTTATTTCTGCATGATATTGAATAAAGGCTGAAATCTTTCACAAAGCAGTTCCACATGAAGCTTAGATAGAAATGTTCCTTAAAAGACATTTTATCCACTTATTCATGCTTATTTACTTATTTATTAGGTCATTAAGTATTTATGAATCATTTATAAAGCATTGTATTAGTCAAGATTTCCTGAGAAACAGAACCAATAAAATGTGTATATATAGAAATAAGAGAGATGTATTTTAAGGAAATAGTTCATGTGAATGTGGAAGTGGGCAAGTTCAAATATGCAAGGTAGGCCAACAGGTTAGAGATCCAGGGAGGAGTAGATACTGCAGTTCAAGTCCGAAGACTAGCAGAATTCCCTCTTTATACAGCGGGAATTCATAAGCATCAAATCAGGGCCACGAGGAAGGAGCTACTCAGGTTTAATGTAAAGCATTTTTTTATTCTTATACAATCCAAATACTGTAAGGCTATATTGCCTTTGCCACAAAGAAATGACAGTATAAAGCTCATCTGATTTATAATCCATGTGTTAAAATGTGGGGATGAGATCTTACACAACTTTCCTTTCTGTTGTCACTTTCCTTAGTGTTTTAGTGGGAACTGAAAGAGTGTTATCTGTTTGCTCTTTAGGATCCTGTAAGCTACTGCCCACTTAGCCAAAAAGTGCCTGTTTTTATAAGCAAAAATAAAAGCATTGCTCTCTTCTTCTGTTATAGCTACACTGAACACACTGGACTCATTGGATGTCGTTAATCTCGCACTTGCCTTTTAATACTGCTTGGTGAAGGTAGTCTTTTCTGCTCTCTCTGGATGGTAACTCAAGCAGCCTCCATGACATTTCTATTCACTTTTAGATAATAAAAACTTGTTGTCCGCTTTAAATTGTAAACCAAGTATCAGTCAAAAATAAAAAATAAAAATGCCCAGCATAATATATTATTAATCCTTTCAATTCTCATTGATAGGTAAGGCTTCTCTCCCTGAAGGTGGGCACATGTACCTGTCTACTTCTTTGCTGACTGGCATTTCTTCTTCTCCCTGAGCTTGGGCTTTTTCCCTGGTAAGGCCAAAGCAGGGAGAAGGAAGAAATGTTAGGGCAATAGGACAGTTGTTACTTGAAAGAACCCATGAGTCTTTTCAAATGCTCATGGCAGTTTTTCAAAGATAGACCACATGCCAGGACACAAAGCAAACCTCAGCAAATTCAGGAAAATTGAAATAATACCAAACTTTTTCTCGGACCACAAAAGATTGAAAATGGAAATCAACCTCAAAGAGAAACTTCAAAAACTTGCAAACTCATGGAGACTAAACAGTAGACTATTAAACAATGAATGGGTCAATAAGGAGATAAGAGAAGAAATCAAAAAATTTCTGGAAACAAATGAAAATGAACAGACAACAGTCCAAAACCTATGGGACACAACAAAGGTGGTCCTGAGAGGGAAGTTCATAGCAATACAGGCTTACCTAAAAAAGATAGGAACATTTCAAATAAATACCTAACACTACAACTTCAAGAATTGGAGAAACACAACAAATAAATCCCAGAGCAAGGAGAAGGAAAGAAATAGTCAAGATGAGAGCAGAACTGAATGACATGGAGATGAAAAGAACAATTCAAAGGATCAACCAATCCAGAAGCTGGTTCTTTGAAAAGATAAATAAAATTGACAAGCCTTTAAGCAGACTCATCAAGACAAAAAGGGAGAGGACCCAAATAAATAATATCAGAAATGAAAGAGGAGAAATAACAACTGATACCACAGAAATACAAAGGATCGTCAGAAACTACTATCAACAATTATATGCCAAGAAATTTGGAAATCTTGATTAAATGGACAAATTTTTAGAAAAGTATAATTTTCCAACACTGAAGGAGGAGAAACAGAAAGCTTGAACAGACTGATAACAGCTGGGGAAATTGAAACAGTAATCAAGAAACTCCCAGCACACAAAAGCCCAGGGCCGGACGGTTTCCCAGGAGAATTTTACAAAACATTTAAGGAAGAGCTAACCCCTGTCCTTCTCAGACTATTCCAAAAAATCCAAGAGGAGGGAAGACTCCCAGACGCTTTCTATGAGGCCAGCATCACCCTCATCCCAAAACCAGATAAAGACCCTACAAAGAAAGAAAACTACAGGCCAGTTTCACTGATGAACATAGATGCTAAAATTCTCAACAAAATATTGGCAAACTGCATACAGCAATACATTCAAAAGATTATCCACCACGATCAAGTGGGATTCATCCCAGGGATGCAGGGATGGTTCAATATATGCAAATCAGTAAACATGATACACCACATAAATAAAAGAAAAGACAAAAACCACATGATCATCTCGAGAGATGCAGAAAAAGCATTCGATAAGGTACAGCACCCATTTCTGATCAAAACACTCAGCAAAATGGGAATAAATGGGGCATTCCTCAGCGTAATAAAGGCCATATATGAAAAACCTACAGCCAATATCATACTCAACGGGCAAAAACTGAAAGCCTTCCCACTAAGATCGGGAACATGACAAGGATGTCCGCTCTCATGGTTTCTTTTCAACATTGTATTGGAAGTCCTAACCACAGCGGTCAGACAAGAGAAAGAGATAAAAGGCATCCAAATAGGAAAGGAGGAAGTAAAACTATCATTGTTTGCAGATGACATGATAGTGTACATAGAGAACCCTGTAGACTCTACCAAAAAACTCCTCAACCTAATAAGTGAATTTGGCAAAAGAGCAGGATACAAAGTCAATATTCAGAAATCAAAGGCATTTTTGTACACCAGCAATGCAATAGAAGAAGAAATCAGAAAAAAAATACCACTCGATATAGCAAGAAGAAAAATAAAGTACCTAGGAATAAATTTAACCAAAGAGGTAAAAGACTTGTACGCAGAAAACTATACAACATTGAAAAAAGAAATTAAGGAAGACACAATAAATGGAAGCATATACCGTGCTCATGGATTGGAAGAATTAATTTCATCAAAATGTCCATACCACCTAAAGCAATTTATAGATTCAACGCAATCCCTATTAAGATACCAATGACATATTTCACAGAAATAGAACAGACATTTCAAAAATTTATATGGAACCATAAACGACCCCAAATAGCCTCAGCAATTTTGAGAAAGAAAAACAAAGGAGGAGGGATCACAATATCAGGCATCAAACTCTACTACAAAGCCACTATACTCAAAACAATCTGGTACTGGCACAAGAACAGACCCATAGACCAGTGGAACAGAAGAGAAAGCCCAGAAATAAGCCCAGGTCTCTATGGGCATCTAATACTTGACAAAGGGGGCAGAAGCATAAAATGGAGCAATAATAGCCTCTTCAACAAATGGTGCTGGGAGAGCTGGATGGCTACATGCAAAAAATTGAAATTGGATCATCAGCTGACACCATACACAAAAATAAACTCAAGATGGATAAAAGACTTAAATGTAAGTCGCAACACCATCAAAGTCCTAGAAGAGAACATTGGCAGGAAACTCTCAGATATCCCACGCAGCAATTTTTTCACCGATATGTCTCCCAAAGCAAGGGACATAAGGAAAGAATAAACAAGTGGGACCTCATCAAAATAAGAAGATTCTGCACAGCAAAAGAAAACATCAGCAAAATGAAAAGGGAGCCAACCGTATGGGAAAATATATTCGCTAATGATATATAATGATCAGATAGAGGTTTGATCTCCAAGATATATAAAGAACTCACTCGACTCCACTCCAAGATGACAAATGATCCAATCAAAAAATGGGCAAAGGACCTGGGCAGACGCTTTTCCAAGGAGGAGATACAGAGGGCCCAGAGACATTTGAAAGGATGCTCAGCATCACTAGCCATCAGAGAAATGCAGATCAAAACCACCATGAGGTACCACCTCACACCGGTCAGAATGGCCATCATAAACAGATCAACAAACAACAGGTGCTGGCGAGGCTGTGGAGAAAAGGGAACCCTAGTACACTGTTGGTGGGAATGCAGACTGGTGCAGCCACTGTGGAAAGCAGTGTGGAATTTCCTCAAAAAGCTGAAAATGGAACTGCCTTTGGATCCAGAGATTTCCCTGCTGGGACTATATCCTAAGAACACCAAAACGCCAATACAAAAGAACCTATGCACCTCAATGTTGATAGCAGCACAATTTACAATAGCCAAGTGTTGGAAGCAACCTAAATGCCCATCAGTAGATGATTGGATCAAAAAGTGATGGTACATACACACAATGGAATACTATGCAGCAGACAGAAAAAAAGAACTACTAAACTTTGCGACAGCATGGATGGAACTGGAGAGCATTATGCTAAGCGAAATAAGCCAGGGGGCGAAAGACAAATACCATATGATCTCACCTATAAGTGGAACCTAACCAACAATACAAAGATGCAAAGAAAATAAGACCAGCAACACTGAAAGGAAAAGAAATCAACAGAGACAAGAGGGAAGGGGGGGGGGGACAAGGAAGGGAAGGGGAAAGTCAAGAAACATATAGCAAGGACTCATGGACAAAACCAAAGGGGAAGAGCTGAGGGAGGGAAGGAGGGAGGGGGCAAGGGAAAGTGATGGGGGGTTGGCAGAGACAAATGTATTTGAAAAAATAAATTAAAATAAAATTTTAAAAAAAAAGAAAGAAAGAACCAATGGTAAAATGGTATAGAGCTCTATGGGCGGGCTGTGGCTTAAAACATTCTCTCTCTTTTCCAGATGTGTTTGAGGTTCTTCTGGGCTCCCCAGCATTGGGGACCTCCTCTACAGCTCCCTGCAAATAATTTTTATTTGCTTGACTTACCAATAATTGAGAGAAATATGTTGAAAAATTTATCAAATATACATTTGCAATATGTGTGTGTGCGTTATATATTTTGAAGCGATTTAGTGTACCAAATCTAGAATTATTAGGGCTTTGTATTTAGTCGAAACTTTTATCATTACGCAGTGATCCTTTTTGCTCTAATAATTCTATGTGTTCTGCAGTCTCTTTTATTTGGACCACCCTGAAGTACTTGTGATAGCCATGGCTGTCATGGCTTTCTTTGGGTTAGATTTTGCTTCTTTTATTTTCTCTTACCTTCAAACTCTCTGTATCCTTATAGTTGAAATATGTTTCCTATAAACAACATATAGCAGGACTTTTTTTATTTCGCATTTTTGTCTTGTGCTTCCTATTTACCTACATTTTTATGTTTTTTTTAACTTTATTGCCTTCTTTTAAATTGACTTTAAATTTCATTTTTCCACTTAACTGAATTGGAAGCTATATACTCTCTGTGTATTCTTTTGTAGTTGTTCTAGAAATTTTACCATGCCTGCTTGTGTGTAGGCTAATACCCCTGACTCAAAGATGTCCATATCCTAATCTTCAGAACTTCTGAAAATGCTACCTTACAGTTAAAAAGGACTTTGGAAATCTAATTGTGTTAAGAATCTTGAGATGAGGAAATTATCCACCTGAGTTATCTAGGTGGGCCCATTTTCATTTACATGAGTCCTCAGAAGAGAGAGATGTAAAAGCAAGAGTCAAAAAAAGGCACTATGATGGCAGAAGGAAGGAGAAGAACTGTTAATATGCTACACTGCTGTCTTTGAAGGTTGGGGATGGGGTCTGAGCCAAGCATGCAGACAGGCTGTAGAAGCTAGAAAAGGCAAGGGAGCAGGTTCTTTTCAGGAGCATTTCTCAGAAATACAGCAGTACTGACCCACTACAGACTCCTTACTTCCAGAACTGTAAGAGAGTAAATTTCTGTTGGTTTAAGCCACTAAGTTTGTGTTAATTTGTTACAGCAGCGATTGGAAACTAATACAAATTTTGTTATCTAAAAGTGGCATGCTGCTGTAACAAATACATAAAAATGTGAAAGTAGCTTTGTAATTGGGCAATGGGAAGAGGTCAGAAGAATGTGAGGTACGTGATAGAAAAATCCTAGATTGCTTTGATCAGACCGTTGGTAGAAACATGCATGTTAAAGGCACTGTTGGTGAGGGAAAAGAAGGAAACAGGGAACATAAAAGAAAGTGGAAAAAAGAGATTCTTGTTACATGGTGGCAGAAAACTTAGCTCAATGGTGTGTCCTTCAGTTGTGTAGAAATCAGATGTGTAAGTGATAAACTCTGATATTTAGCTGAGGAGATTTCCAAGAAAAATGTTAAAGGTTCATTCTGGTTTCTCCTCACTGCTTACAGTAAGATGCAAGAAGAAAAAGATAGCTTGAAAAACTAGTAAAGAAAAAAAATCACTTAGTGATTTAGGAAATTTTAAGCTTATCCAGATTGCAAAAGATGTCAAAATTATGAGGTTCACTGTTACGGGAACATTCCTTGGAGAAAAAAGCCAAGAGTGTGGCTAGGCAACCTTTGGCTAGTGCTTTAACTCCTTAAAATGGGCATCATTATTGCTGTTTTAAATATTTAATATTATTTAGGTTTACTTATATGATTACCAGTCTCTTTGCTCTCCACTCAATCATACATTTCAGACCTTATTTCTGTAGTGGTTTTCCTCCTTTCTGGAGTGTATAGGCATATCTCGTTTCATTAAGCTTCACTTCACTATGCCTCACAGTCATTGAATTTTTTACAAATTGAAGGTAAGACCATCCACCAGGGAAAATATTATAACCCACTGAACACTGAGATAATGGTTAGCATGTTTTTAGCAATAAAACATTTTTAAATTAAAGTATGTATATTATTTTTTAGCAATAATGCTATTGTACACTTAATAAACTACAACATATTGTAAATAAAGTGTCTATATGCACTGGGAAACCAAAAAATTTGTGTGGCTCACTTCAGTGTGATATTCCCTTTATTGCTGTAATTTAGAATTAAACCCACAATATTTTGGAGGTATGCCTGTACATTATTAGAAATTCCTTAAGTGAGGGTCTGTTGGCAGCAAACTCAGTTTCTATTTGAAAATATTTTTACTTCTTCATCATTGTTAAAATTAAATTTTATTAGATATACAATCCCGGGTTTATCTGTGGAATACTGAGGGAACTTATTTGGAATGATTTCCTCCAGCAAAGATTTGTATTTTCTTTTTCTGAGTATGGATGGGGAGGGAGTAGTTGAACATTACAATGTCTCTCAGCCTTTTGAGTATACTTTCTATTGTCCCATGACTCCCATCATTGCTATGAGAAGTTGGCTGTCAGTCTAATTAGTGAATTTAGAAAGCATTCTTTTTCTCTCCAGCAGTTTATAAGATCTAACCTTTATTATTGGTGTTCTGTAGTTTTATTGCAAGATTTCTAGAAATGGAGTTCTTATTGTTAATATTTCTTGATCTAGGTTCTGAGTCTTGGATCTGTTGGCTCATCAGGTCTGAAAAATTCTCAGCTATTATCTCTTGAAATATCTCTTTCCTTTCTTTTAGCACTTCAGTTAGTCTCCTTTTAGACTTCCTTTCTCTATCCTTTAGACTTTGTGTCACTTTTATTTAGGCTTAATCTTCTCATCTCTCTGTGAAAGTCTCTCTTCCAGTTTATTAATTCTCTAATCATCTGTGTCTATTTTGTTGTTTAACCCATTTGTTGAGTTTTTTACTTAAATTACAATGGTTTAATTTATGAAAGTACTGTTCTTTTTTAAAATTGGCCAATCATTGAGAGTCTCTTGGTTAATTTTAAAATTATTATTTTTAAAAACACTTCATATATAATACATTTATATTTTTTAATAACTCCAATATACATGTCCTTGGATGTTTAAATCTATTATTATTTCTGTGGACACTCACTCGTGATGGCTTTTCTCCTAATGTGTGTAGAATTTTTTATAATGAGCCAAAATTTTGTTGACCTTAATCTGTGGCATACAAAGGGGACTCCTTTGGAATTACTTCCTCCATAAAAAATCTGTATTTTCATTTTCTGGGTATGAGTGGGAAGGAAGTAGTTGAGCATTAACAACCTGATACCTTAACAAAAATTTTCAGTAGTTGTCTTAGATTAGTACTTTTTAAAGAAATTATCAAAGAACACTATTATTTCTTCTTTTTTTTCTTCTTTTCTTTTCACCATAGTGGAGACATATTTCCTTATAGACCCCCTTTATTGACAGTGGATATTAGTCTAGTCTACTTTCTCACTATGGATGTAGCCTCCTCAAGAATTTTAGCTTAATAAGAGAGTCTCAGCTTTGGAAAAGGACATGGTATGATCTCCCATTTCCCTGTGGTATATTAATCCTCAGAGCTCTAGGATTCTGCATCCCCACTGCCTGAGTTCAAATTCTAGCCCTACCACTTACTGTTGACCATGAGTATATGGGGGGAATCGTTATCTGTTTGAACTTCTGCCTCTGTCACCAGGAAGCCAGCACCTGTGGTTGAGATGATGTTGCCATTCTAGGCCAAGTGCGATACACACCTCAGTCCTTCTTAGAGTTTTTTTGTTGTTGTTGTTTGTTTGTTTTTAAAGATTTTATATATTTATTGTGAGAGAGAGGGAAAGGAGGGAGAAAGTGAGGGCAAGAAACACGGATCAGTTGCCTCTCACACACCTCAAGCCGGGGACCTGGACCACAACTCTGGCACGTGCCCTGGCTGGGAATCAAACCTGTGACCTTCTGGTTTGCCGGTGGGTGCTCAATCCACTGAGACACACGAGCCCGGGCTCACATCTCAGTTGTTAAACTCAGATGTGATAGGCCTATAGCGTCTTCATTTTCTCCAGGGAGTACTGTTTGCTTTGAGGGCACTTGATGTCGGTTAACTCTCAGGAGTCTTGTCCCCTTCCCCTGGGATCACAGAAGTATGGCAGATGCGCCTATGGAGGTAGGGGCACAGGACCAGGGCCGGTGCTCAGGGGCTTCTTCAGTGCACTCGAGTCAACATGAGACACACGTGAGAAAGCCTAGCCTGACCAGGCCTGGGCCGGCAGCTCCGCGGGCTGTGCTGACCCAGCCACGGCCCTCTCTGCTTGGACCCTGACCTCCTTCCTCCCCCCTCACAGGCTCAGGGACCTTTCCCTGTCTCCTGAGGCAGAACCCCACGCCCTGTCCCCCGAGCCCCAGCACTGCCCGGATGAGGTCTCCCATGGTTCCCCACCGCAGCCAGGTGTGCAGGGGTCAGCCCGGAGCTCCCCCGCCAGGCTGGGCCACTGGGATCTCTGGGGAGCTCAGCGCACGGCCCCACCCTGCAGCTGGCCACGGGGAGCGGCGCGGCCCTTCTCGCTTTCTGGTCCCCTGCCCTGCGCGGGGCTCTGTCACACTCTCCCCACGGCCCTCTTGCCATGGGGCTGTGAGAGGCCGGCGCAGCGCCCCTTCTCCATGACCCGCTGGTATCCTGGGATGTTGGCAAGGGAGCCTTCATAATAAGGGCGCGTGAGGCAGGGAGGGCAGGGCAGTGAAGAGCTGGCGGAATCACGGATGGCAGACGATGGAATGATCCCGAGAGTGGCTGGGATGGAGCCCTGGGGCACGTGGGGGCGGTGGCATCAGAAGGGACAGACAGGAGGAAGGAGGTGTGACAGGACAGCGGCTCTTGGTGGCCTGATGGGGTTCAGGCTTCCTGGGGCATTTGCTTGGCAACAAAGCAGCACATAGGGAAGACAACGGTCGCTGGATTGGGGAGGTGAGTCCACTAGGACTCCAGACCCCCAGGTTCCTCAGTCCCAGTTGTCAAGCTCGTGGACGTTCTAGAAAAATCATCAGTCAAATGTAGGGGGTGGGGGTGTGGATTGGCTCCTTTCTGTGTCAGGTGCCCTGAGCCTGGAGTCTGTGCTCGGTGATTTCCACCATGTCCCGAGAAGTCTCCTTGAGGGTCTTCCCGAGATTCCGAGAGCAGGGGACGTTACTGCATGAGTGACAAGTGACTGCACTGAAGGTTTTCCTCCCTGATTCTGGTCACCGGTCCCTCTCCTGGGCCGAGGGAGGCGGCCAGGGAGGACAGGCCCCGGCCTGGAGCCTGTGCCTGGCTCGCTGTGTCCTGGCACACGGCCCTGGGAGGACTCCAGGCTCTGGCCTCTTGGGCTGCACTCATTGCTGCCCCTGCTGCCCTGGCCCCGCTTGGCCAGGGATGCCCAGGAGCAAACATGTCTGTCCCTGTTCATTCCAGGGGATTCCTGGGCCCAGACATCTCCCGGGCACTCAAGCTCAGGGACTGGCTGAGCCCCTTGACCCTGCCATGGACGGGCTGCTGGGAGAGGGGGGATGTGCCCAGGAAGGAGAGGACACTCCAGAGCAACAGCCACCCCGGCCCTCAGGAAGCCTCCCCAGGCAGGAAGTTAGGAGTCACCCAACCCAGGAGACTCAGGCTATAGAAAGAGGTGCTCTGGCTCTGGCCCAGGCACTGCCTTGGGCAGCCTGCATGAGAGACCTCGGTTTGCTTATCCCTGTAGTGCACAGGGTTGTGCTGCAGACAGGCCCTCCAGGTCGCGCTCTCTAGAATTCTCTGCTTCTGAGGTCACAGAGACACATTCTGAAGGAACAGAGACAGCTCAGATTCTAGAACCCCAACTCGAGTCAGACTCTCATCCTCTGCGTTGGCAGCGAGTCTGGTTCTCTGCCTTGGCAGCGATGAAGAAGCGAATCTCTTTAGCTCCCCTCCCCGGACCACGCTCTCCCACTCCTCCTTCCTCTGCCTCTTCCCTCTCAACTGTCTCCCTGTCCCCCTGCCCTCCACAGACCCCCGCTTCTGGGTATCGGCCTGTCCCTCCCCCTGGCCCCCCACCTCAGCAGACGAGGGCCCCATCTCTCCTCAGCGGGCCCCCTCCTCTCCTGGCCGCCCGCAGGGCCAGCAGCGCCCGCAGGCCCTCTGCCGTCCCCCGCACCCCCTGCCCTGCCCATCCCCCTTCCTCTCCTCTCCTCAGCATTGCCGAAATGGTCTCCCACACTGCTTGTCAGTGTCCTCTCATCCCAAGACCCCCTACTGGTCGTTCTCTGACCGATGGCCCCCTAGGCCCAGGCTGCATCTTCTATCCCCGACCTCCTGCCGGGGCACCACTTCCCACCATCGCCCCTCCCTCAGGCCGTCCTGCACATGGCCCCAGGGGCCAGGAGCCCCCACCACAGGGCACCCCTCAAAGACTCCGGTGTCAGACACCTGCTGTGCGCCGGGACCTGATTGTGGTGGGAAGCGGCTACAGGTAATCCGGGTGGACCCCCAGAAATCCAGAAGCCCCCCATCCGGTGCCCTCTCCACAGTGAGTCCTCAGACATTTGGGTGACATTCTAGCCCATGTCACCTGGCGCATGTCCCTCCTGGGGACCGGCGGAGGAGCGGTGGTGCCCTGTGCCCGGCCCCTACCCCACGCCCCAAACCAGCCTCCCTGGGAGCGAGGGACCAGGGGCCCCTCTGCAGAGCAAAGGCTGTCTGGGCGGGAAGTGGGGCGGGGGCCCTGTGGCAGTGGGAAGAGACTGGAAGCCCTGCCGCGAGGCCCCGGGGCCTGGAGGCTGGGGGAGGTCGAGGACCCCGCTGAGTGTGGGCCTTCTCGCAAAGCCTCCTGGCGAGTGCGGTCTTGGGCGCACACAGGGCGGCAGCTGAGCTCCGCAGCTGAGCGGGCCCCCAGCGTCGCGGGGTCAGGGCCCTGTTCCTGCAGCCCCCCTGCGGGCAGCCGTGGGCCTCCGGGGGTGTGGGAGGCTGTTGCGCCTGGAGGAGAGGGAGAGGGCTGTCTGGAGGGGCCTCCTGGAGGCGTCGGGGGACCCCCACACCATCCTCCACTCCCTTCCCTGCAGGACCGAGGACAGTCAGGGCTCCTCCCGTTTCCCATCCCTGAGAGCAGCAAGAAGAGGCCCAAGAGGCCAGAGGAGGAGGAACCCGCGACTCAACACTTCTGTGGGCCCAGCTGGGCGAAGCGGCTCCAGATCGGAGCGCCAAACTTCGGCAGCCCGTGGCCCTAGGGGGGTGAGTCTTGGGAGCGCCCACTGAGCCTGAGCGTGGGGAGGAGGGCCCCTGAAGACTCCCAAACCACTCAGGCTGCCTGCCCCTCCAAGGGGGCGCGTCCCGGGCTGGCTTTTCTGACCCCGGGCTGCTGCGCTCAGGGTCCAAGATTACGCCTCTTTTTGGGCCCTGTAGCGTTCTCATTTCTGATGACCGCCCTCCGGCGGCGGCGGCCGGTGGGCAGAAGTCCTGCGCTGAAGGCACACCCTGCGACCGGCGCCCCCTGGCCAGGAAGCCCGCCCTTTGCGGGCCAGCGGAGCCAGGCCCCGGCTGCCGGTGGCCCATAGTTGCGAAAAAGATCAAGGGAACGCAGCCTGCCCGGACGCCAGCCTCGAGCTCTGCTTCCGACTGCCAGGAGCAGATGGGCAGCCAGGCAGAGCTTGAGGACCCCCTGCACGAGGCCCTTCCGGAGCGGTCAGCCCCCTTGCTTTCTGTGCACATGCTGGGGGGAGAAAAAGAGAGGGAGGGGTAGGTCCTACCCCGAGTGGTGCCTCTGCGGGGCCCTGCTCCAGGCACAGGCCCAAAGCCCCAGGAGCGACCCGCCCTGCCCGCCGCGCCCAGCTCTCGCTCACACTCCTGCGCCTGACTTCTGGCCCCCAGACTCCTCCAGTCCGATCTCTCTCTCAGCACACACGCGGCCGGTCTCCAAATCAGATACGGGTCGCCTGGGTCCCCTTCGACCACACACGGCTCTGCACCCGCCGTCCCTGCCCGCTCTTGATGGGGCACATGGACGCACTCGGGCCTGTGTTACTGCCAGAGACCCACCTGCTTCGGGGGCGGGGGCGAGAAGCCCTGGCGTGTCCAGCTGAGTGAGGAAGGAGACTGCGCGATGAGTGCCCACGGAGCCTGCCGTGCCAGGGCCCGGCTCCTACCGCCCGGGGGCGCCAGGCAGCCTGCAGGATGCGGCCGGTCCTGGAGGACCGCGGAGGTGGACGGCTTCTGTGAACACCTCCCTGGGCCGCACCCACCCTTTTGGGTTTGGAAACTTTTTCTGGGAATCTTCTGGGGCTCCCTCTGAGACCCCTGCCTTGTCTCCCCGCCCAGCCTCTCAGACAGGCCTGACCAAAGACAGAGCCGTGAAACGTCTACACAAGAAACCAATGGCCCAGCTCCTTGGACCCCTTGTCCCCAAGAGGTCTAGGAGCCTTGTCCCCAAGAGGTCTTCCGCCCCCAGCCCAGGGCAAAGGACAGACTGGGTTCTCGGAGGCTCAGCCCAGGCCCCAGGGCTTCAGGGCAGCGGCGAAACCTGGGCAAGAAGCTTGCGGGGAGGGTTCCTGCTAGGCCGGTCCCCTCGCTCTGTGTCTTGCACACTTGCCCTCTCAAGAGATGCACCCGGCCTGCAAGTGGGGAGGCGGGGAGCCATGTCCTAGCCAACTTTGCTTCCCAAGTGCTACTCGCGGGCGACGTTTTAGGAGCTCTCAAGGGAGACCAGGCCCTTGTGTCATCACTGAGAGCTGTTGCTTTAAAAGAGACCCGAGACCCGGGAGACATGCCGCCGGAGTCCACGTTCCGCTGAACACGGGATCGGACTTGGAGGCTTCCTATCTCCCCACCCAGAAGGAATTGCTGCCATTTCCTGAGGGACGTGAAAAGGACGCAAGGTCGTGAGATGCCACGGGGAGCTCCAGGCTGCCCCAGCGCCAGGAGGGCGGGCGAGGGTGCCAGGGTTCAGGGCCCAGCGCCCGGAGGCCCCTCGGAGCCCTGCTGCTGGGGGTCCCAGACAGGTTCGCTTTTCCCAGAGCTGCTAGACTGCGGCCTCAAGAGTGCGGGCAATCTTCCCTGACTCTCCTCCTCACCCCGGACTCCTGGCAGGGGCTCCAGTCTGCCCCCGCTCTCGCCTTTCCTCCAAGTGAGAGAAAATATCTGTTGAAACCCTTTCACAGAAACGCAGGCAGAGGGCTCTCTATGCCACCCTAGCTCAATCACTCTTTGGTAACCTGGTTAGAGAAAGATAATTTTGATGGTTGTTCTTAATGTTTATTATAATGAATAAACGCTGTTAAGTGTTCTTTTGTAGAGACATTGATTCCGCCAGAAGCCCATCCTGACAGCTTCACCTCCTCAAGTGGTGGCTCAGAGTCCCCGGCTTGAGCTTTGACAGGACCTGCCTGACCATGAGCATGAGAGCGACTAACCGAGCTTTCGAGCATACAAACCCCTTGCTCTGCTTGGTGTGCCTTCTCTCTTCTGTGTGGAGATCCAACACCATCTGCGCTACACAGTCTAGATATTGAGGGATTAGCATTCACGTTCCCCTAGAAAGGGCCTTTGCCACGTGATTGTTTCTTCTGAATGAGCCAAGGCAAGACTTTGCTCAATGGCTTCCATTTTGACCCAGATTCCCCAAAACAGGGAGTTGCTAATTGTCACGTGCTATATTTTTATGTAATGTTAACTCATGAGGCCCAAGGGGAAATCAGGGCCATCTTATTCAAGGAAACCAATTTAAAACTTTGTTAAAGGTGCATTTAATTTGTTCACACATGTTTTAAAATGCATCAATAAACTCAGGAGACCAGGGACACAAAAGGAAGCCTAGGGCAACATGTTTTTGGCCAAGGTGATCCAGCTCCGTTTGGACTCAGGGGTCGCCCTGCCAATCCTCTACGGGGCAGCTGAGAGGAGGCATCCTAAATCGTGATGACTCGCCACTTATCCTCCAGCCAGACCGCCAGTCAGCCCGCGATATTCTCCATCCTTATTTTCTGTGTTGTTGTTTCTTGTGTTTTCTCACGCACATGGCCACTGTCTGTTTTGCCAGCGCAGAGGTGTTTAACTGTGTAGCAATTGCTTTCCCTCAGAGGAATGCCACAGCTGCCACCAGCAGAGCAGCTGAAGACCAGTAGCTGTGGAATATTTTCTGTGTTTTCTATTATAACCATCCTGGTGTGTCGGAAGGGGGCAAAGTACACCCTTTTGGGCCAAAGCCCGAGATGTCCCATCACCTGCTCTAATGGTGCCCTTTGGTCTCATGAGGCCACCTGAACCTCCACTCTCCTGTCAGTCGGATGCGCCTGTGCTGCCTGCGCTGCCTTTACAGCTAAGCTGGCGATCCTGCGATTCACACGTGTAGGAGAGGACTCCTGCTGTACACTCAGCAGGAGGTGGGCTGAGTGTTTGCAAAACAAACAAACGAGAAAACAAGAAAAGTCCAAGTGACCGAGTTTGCGAGCATGTAGCCCCCTCACAATGTACTGTGGGGGTACAGAAAAACAGAGGCGATGTTAACTTGGGGGAGGGGTGTGAAATACTCAAGTCAGGTGACCTTGAGGACCTTTGAAAGCTGCGCTAGGTGTGCGGTGAGGGTGACCTGGCCCAGACCTGGGCACCGAGGCCTCCTGAGGAAACCCCATCCACGGGGGAATCACCCTGCGCGGAGCAGCCCCACCAGGGAAAATTTTCAGCCAAGCACCCGTTGTCTCGGGTCTTAGCACCACAGAGGGCAGACCTTGGGGCCGGGGGGCCTAGTGTCAGAGCCTGAGACCTGGCGGGGGTGAGACTGACCAGTCCCCATATGTGAAAGGCTCTCAGAGAGACGCCAGTTCCTGGGATGGCCAAGAAGCCAATCAGGTTCTCGCACCATCCCTCAGCTTCGAGCCCCCGACAAACTCCTCAAAAACCAAGGCACCGAGCACGGAGTTCACTTGGGGAGGTCCCAGGAAACTTTCCTCATGGCTGGTGTACGATTTTAGCTACAGTTCTTTTTCAGAGTTGGCTGCCAGGCAGACATCAGTAGCATTTCTTCAGTGATCAAGGTTTCCTCTCATGTTGGCCTCTTGCCAGGTAAAGGACCACCAGAGGATGGAAGTAGACGGCCTCCACCTGGTGGGTCAGGGAAGGCAGAGGAGATGAGGGGCCATTGTGGGGGGACCTACCTTCCAGGAGGGATGGCATCCCCATGGCGGGGGGGGGGGGAGGGAGGTAAAGGTGTGTCCTTTGTGCACGTGCGGGCAGCCCTGATCAAAGAACTGTATCCAAAATTTTATTTCAAAAGTCTCCTAGCCACATTTTAATAGTTTGAGGCTTTGGAACAGAAATCCTTCTTTCTCGGCACTGTTAACTGTGGGATTTCTTCCCTACTTGCTGTGCCGAGCATTTGCCAGATGAAATTGTCTACAGAGGCAGGGGGATATTTTTCTCTGAGGTAGGAGCAGAATATTTGGGGGGCACCTGGGCTACCCGGGACCATCACATTTGTCCCCCGCTCCCAGAGTGTCCCAGTTTGGACAGTGCCTTATAACCGTCACTCTCATTACCGTGGATTGTGTTTATTTTCAAAATCGTTGTAGAACTTACCGTTTTGACCAGGCGTACAGTTTCATGACATTGAATATGTCCTCACTGCTATTCCCCAGTCACTACCGTCCGTCCCCTGGACGCTCTTCCTCTTGCAACACGGAAACTCTGTACCCATTAAGCATCAAGGCCCCACCCCGGTGCCAGCTCCTGGCAACCAGCATTCGGCTTTCTGTCTCTGACTGCTCTAGGCATCTCATGGAAGTGTAATCAATCTTACAGCGTCTATCTTATTCTTACTGGCTTATTCCATGTAGCACAATGTTTTTAAGATCGATCCATATCATAGCATGCATCAGTTCCTTCCCTTTCTGGCTGGATGATATTTTATTGTGCATATGTAGAAATTCATGTCTGTGATCCATTCACCTGTAGATGGATACTCTCTCATTCCCACCTGTGCGCCATTGTGAAGATTTGTTGTCTATCTCCTTTCCATTCCTTCCATTTCGAGGGGTCGAATTACTGGATCATATGGTACTTCTACTTTCAATTCTTTGAGGCGCTCCCATGCTGTCTCTATTAGTGACTACACCATTTCGCTTTCCCATCGGAGGAGCATAAGCTTTCCAATTTCTCCACATCCTCGCCAATATGTGCTTTAAGAAATGGTAATAATAATAAGTCATCTTACTGGGTGTGAAGTGGAATCTCACTGTAGTTTTGATGGCATCTCTCTAATGATTATGATGTTGAACACCTTTCCACGTGCTTATTGTCCACTTGTATCTCTTTGGAGAAATGTCCATTCACGTCCTTTGCTCGTTTTTCAATTGGACTGTTTATTTATCTTGGTTTGGGGTTTTTTGTTTGTTTGTTTGTTTGTTTTTGATGTTTTGGAGTTCTCTCAGTGTTCTGGATATTAATCCCCCATCAAATATGTCATGGATTTTATTTTACATGAGTTCAGAACTTTTCTTCCATGTAAAATTTTGAGGTCAACTATCAGAGTCCCCAGATAGGGCTCTTAAATAAATGACTCAGTCTGAATGGTAATCAAATTGTATAAGGAAAAATTTGATACCATCTTAAAGTTTATCTCGTCTACTGTTACAAATTCAAGTACACCAAGCAATTCTTACAAAGTTTGAACTTACAATCAAATAGAATCTCCATTTTCCTGATCAAATTCCTCATTTAAATCTTTACATTATGTGTTGCACCAGTAAAAATATATTGTCTTTAAAGTTTTCTAGCTAAAACATTCTCTCTTTATCTACCAGTTCCCTTTCCGACTTACCTGTTTGGAAGGTCTGTTTTTTATGGCTTTTGTTCTTTTAAACTTTTGAAAACTGTTGTTCAACTATAGTTGTCCCCATTTCCCCCCCATTACTCTCCCCAGCCCTACCCACCTCCTACCTCCCACTTCGACCCTCTCCCTCTCCCCACTGTTTCCTCTGTCCATGGGTCCTTATGCAGGTTCCTTGACTTGACCCTTCCCCTTCTTTCCCCCATTATTCCCCTCTCCCCGGCCCCGGTCACTGCCAGTTAATTCTTTCTCTGCATGTGTCTGGTTCCATTTTGCTCGTTTATCTGTTGTGTTGATTAGGTTCCACTTGCAGGTGAGATCATACGCTATTTCTCTTTCACTGCCTAGCTCATTTCACTTAGCATAATGCTCCCCAGTTCCCTCCATGCTGTCATGAAGGGCAGGAGTTCCTCCTTTATTTCTGCTGTGTAGCATTCCATTGTGTAAATGTAGCACAGTTCGTTGACCCACCCATTTGCTGGTGGGCACTCGGGCTGTTTCCAGCCCTTGGCTAATGTAAATAACGCTGTTACCAACATTGGGCTGCCTAGGTTCTTTTGGTGTTTCAGGATTCCTAGGGTATAATCCCAGCAGTGGAATTGTTGGGTCAAAAGGCAACACCGTTCTTTGTTTTTCTGAGGAGATTCCATACTGTTTTCCACAGTGGCTGCACCAGTCTGCTTTCCCACCAAAAGGGTACTGGGATTGCCGTATCTCCACCACCTCACCAGCACCTGTTGTTTGTTGAATTGTTTGTAACGGCCATTCTGACCGGTGTGAAGTGGTATCTCATTGTGGTTTTAACTTGCATTCCTCTGCTGACTAGTGATGATGAGCGTCTTTTCATATGTCTCTGGGCCCTGTGTATGTCCTCCTCAGAGAAGTGTCTGTTCAGGTTCTTTGCCCATTTTTTTATTCAATTGTTTGTCTTCCAGGCATGGAGTTGTGTGAGTTCTGTCTATGTGTGGGAGATCAAACCCTTTTCCAAGGTATCATTGGCCAATATATTTTCTCATATGGTTGGTTCCCTTTTCATTTTGCTGGTGTTTTCTTTAGCCGTACAGAAGCTTTTTAATTTGATGTAGTCCCATTTGTCCCTAGAGCAAGGGACAGAAAGGAAAGAATACACAAATATTCTTTGTTTATTCTTCTGGTGAAAATAGTGCTGTGTGGAATACCTGAGACTTTCCTGCCTATGTTCTCCACTAGGACTTTTATGGTGTCATGACTTATGTTAAGTCCTTTATTCATCTTGAGTTTATTTTTGTGTATGGTGGAAGTTGGTGGTCGAGTGTAATTTTTTTTGGCATGTAGCTGTCCAGCTCTCCCAACATCATTTGGTGAACAGGCTATTTTTCCTCCATTGTATTCTTCTGCCCCCTTTGTCGAATATTAATTGACCATAGAAACATAGGTTTCTTTCTGGGCTCTCTATTCTGTTCCATTGATCTATGTGTCCATTCTTATGCCAGTACCCAACTGCTCTGATTACGGTGTCCTTGTAATATAGCTTGATACAGGCATTGTGATCCTTCCTACTTTGTTCTTCTTTCTCAGAATTGCTGAGGCTATTCGGGGTCATGGATGATTCCATATACATTTTTGAAATGTTTGTTCTGTATCTGTGTAATATGTCATTGGTTTTTTTAATAGGGATTGCATTGACTCTATAAATTGCTTTGGGTAGTACGGACACTTTGATGATGTTAATTCTTTGAATCCATGAGCATGGTATATGCTTCCATTTATTTGTGTCTTCCTCAATTTCCTTCTTCAGTGTGCTATCGTTTTCTGAGTCCAGGTTTTTTTACCTCCTTGTTGAGATTTATTCTTAGGTACTTTATTTTTTTTCTTGCTATAGCACATGGGATTTTTTCCCCCCTGGTGTCTGGTTCTGAGAGTTGATTGTTGGTGTACAAAAATGCCTTTGATTTCTGAGTGTTGTCTTTGTATCCTGCTGTTTTGCCAAATTCATATTATGTTGAGTAGTTTTTTGGTGGAATCTATAGGGTTTTCGAGGTACACTATCATGTCTGCAAACAGTGACAGCTTCACTTCCTCCTTTCCAATTTGGATGCCTTTTATTTCTCTTTCCTGTCTGATTGCCATGGCTAGAACTTCCACTAGTGTGTCGAATAGAAGTGGTCAAAGCGGACAACCTCGTCTTGTTCCCGACCTTAGTGGGAAGGCTTTCAGTTTTTGCCCGTTGGGTATGATGCTGGCTGTAGGTTTCTCCTACATGGGCTTCATTATGTTGAGGTATGCCCTCCCTACTCCCACTTCGCTGCATGTTTTTACAACACATGGGTGCTGTACCCATTGACCAAATGCTTTTTGTTTATCTATCAATATGATAATGTGATGTTTGTCTTTCCTTTTGTATGTGTGTTGTATTTATTGATTTGCAAGTAATGTACCATCTTTCCATCCCTGTGATGAATCTCACTTGATCACGGTGTAGGACCTTTTTAATGTACTGCTGGATGTGGTTTGCCAATATTTTGTTGAGTAGTTTAGCGTCTGTGTTCATCAGCAACATTGCCCTGTAGTTTTCTTTCTTTGTTTTTTTAAAAGTATATTCTATTGCTTGTGCTATTACAGTATTTTCCTCTACTATATGCCCCTCAGCCCCGCACTCCTCCTCCCATCTGGATCCACCGCCTTAGTTCATGTCCATTCATGTCCATGGGCCATACATATAAATTCTTTGGCTTCTCCATTTCCTATACTGTTCCTAACCTCCCCTGACAACTGTGTAGCTTCTCATTCCCTGTACCTTTTCCCGCATCCCCGCCCCATCCCTGCTGATAACCCTCCATGTGATTTCCATTTCTGTTATTCTGTTCCTGTTCTCGTTGTTTGCTTACTTTGTTTCTGCTTTTGTCTTTTAGGTTTAGTTGCTGAGGGTTGTGAGTTTGTTGTCATTTTACTGTTTCTAGTTTTGATCTTCTTTTCCTTAGATAGGTCCCTCTAACATTTCGTATAATAAGGGTTTGGTGATGATGAACTACCTTAACTTGACTTTACCTGCAAAGCCCTTTGTCTGCCCTTCCATTCTAAACGATAGCTTTGCTGGGTAGAGTAAAGCTGTCAGTTAGGTCCTTGCCTCTCAAATTTTCAATACTTCTTTCCAGGCCCTTTTTTCTGTAAGGTTTCTTTTGAGTAATCAGCTAATAGTCTTGTGGGAACTCCTTTGTGAGTAACTGTCTCCTTTTCTCTTGCTGCTTTTAAGATTCTCTCCTTATCTTTAATCTTGGGTAATGTAACTATGATGTGGCTGGGGGTATGCTTCCTTGGGTCCAGCTTTTGGGGGACTCTCTGAGCTCCCTGGACTTCTTGGAAGGGTATTTCCTTTGCCAGACTGGGGGAGTTCTCTCCTTGTTTGTTCAAATGAGTTTTCAATTTCTTGCTCTTCTTCTTCTCCTTCTGGCTCCCTTATGATTTGGACATTGAAACGCCTAAAGCTGTCCCTGAGGTTCCTAAGCCTCTCCTCATTGTTTTGAATTCTTCTTTCTTCATTCTGTTCTGGCTGAATGTTTATTTCTTCCTTGTGCTCCAAATCATCGATTTGAGTCCTGGTTCCTGCCCTTCACCGTTGAATATTTTTCTTTATTTCACTCTGCATAGCCTTCAGTTTTTCCTCTATTTTTTGACCATGCTGAACCATTTTTGTGAGCACCCTAATTACCAGGGTTTGAACTCTGCATTTGGCAGGTTCTCTTGGACGCTTAGTTCTTTTTTGGGAGTTTTGATCTGCTCTTTCATTTAAGCCATATTTCTTTGTCTCAGCACATCTGTTACATTGTATGGGGGAGAACCTTAGGTATTCACCAGGACTAGGCAACCCACTTGGCTGTATTTTGGCACCGTCTCTGGGGGAGGGGTGCAAGAGGGAACAATGCCACTTTCTTGGCTCTCAACTGGCTTTCAGTCACTTCCCCTGCTACCCACAAGCAAATTGGGCCCTTCTGGTGCTGATTCCCAGGTTGATGGGTTTGTGTACATCCTAGGACCCTGTGAATCTCTCCAACGAACTCTCCAGTGAGGCTCGGAATTTCTCCCGTCACTGCACCCCACACAGGTTTTACAGCCAGAAGTTTTGAGGCTTTCTTTTCCCGTGTTTGAACCCTGGGTTGTGCGGTCTATCTCGCTCTCCTGTTGTTCCTTCCTGTTTATCCACACACAAATGTGGGACTACCCAGTCTGCCAGCCACTGCCTCGCCCACCTGGTCCTCTAGTGGCTGCCTTGCTGCAAGACTCCACCCTTGCTGCCCACCTCCACCCCTCCTATCAGTCCGGATGAATATTTCTTCTTTAACTCCTTGGTTGCCAGACTTCCATACAGTTTGATTTTTCTGGCAGTTCTGGTTGGTTATTTTTTTAAGATTTTATTTTATTTCTTTTCAGAGGAAGGAGTGGAAAAGGGAGGTAGAGAAACATCAATGTGTGGTTGCCTCTCTCACACTCTCCAACTGGAAACCTGGCCTGCAACCCAGGCATGTGCCCTGACTGGGAACTGAACTGGCAACCCTCTTGTTTGCAGGCCAGTGCTCAATCTACTGAGCCGCACCAGCCAGGGAAGGTTGTTTTTTGTTTTTAAATTTGTTGTTGTCCTTTTTTGGTTGTGTGAGGAAGCAAAGTGTATCTACCAATGCCTCTATCTTGGCCGGAAGTCCCAAATTTTCATGCACAATGCTAAACATTGTTTAAAGACATGTAGGCAGCTCACTGAACCAAAGGCAAAAGCATTAAAATTGGTTGCTTCTGGGGAATGAAACCAAGCATAAGAAGTGGTGAATCAGGGAACTATTATTTTTCTTTAAAAACTTTCTGTACTGTTTGGTTTTTAACCAGGTACTACTTGATTTTTTTGCTATGTGTATCTTGATAAGAATTGAAATATTAGTCAATTTTGGACCTGCTGTACTCAAAAGCAGCGTGTAACACATTTGGCCTCATAAGGTTTAGTATAGTCTTTTTAAAAAAATTTTGTGCTCCACATCCTGATTATGAAAGAATTATTTACCCAAAGCTAAATTGACAAACAGAACTTTGAACTTTAACAAGGCAGCTCCAATGGACCTAGACTTGGCTGAAGAGGCTTCTGACTAGTGCCTAAACACAGCCACAAAGGGGCAAAGTAAATCAATTATCTCCATGGTTTTCAAGGAGATCTCTTGATATCAAAACTTCTTTCTTTATACACTTCTCCTCTGATCCTGTGGAGATGAAAATTGACATCCATAGCCATATTCTACCAAAAGAATGGCCAGATCTAAAAAAGGTAATGGTGATTAATTTGCTGAATTATTTTTAGAACTTCTTCAGGGTTTCTCAAGGCCTCTGTCATAGACATATCTCTTCTTTGAGAAATTAGATGTTATGTTTTTCCGATGTAGCAGTGCTTTAAAATTATTTGGTAGCTCTGATTTCCTAGTTTTTAAAAATAACTGTCATATTAATTTAGAAATAACTGATCAAAGAAATAAGTGCTTTCTCAAAATCCTTTTATTAAAGCATTCTTTAAAATTTCTGGACAATTTAAGTCAGGCAATTTTACTTCCACTTAAATCACATATTCAGCTGCTAGGAAGATACATGCCAACTATAGAACTTATAGTTACAGTTTCAAGTAAGAGACTATTAAAAAATGGAATGCAATAGTTTTCCAGGACTTCTAAAACATATCTCCTTTCCCAAATATTTAAAATAAGGTTTAGAAGCACCAAGAGACAACTTGTGGAATTTTTTGTAGTCTATTTTAGTACACTGTCTGAAACTTTTCCTTTTTGATATTCTCTAAGCTATAAATCCTTGTTATGAACCAGAGAGAAGGAACATCAAAAAACCCTGGAGGAAATGACATGTAGCTTTTCCACAATGAGTATCTCTAAAGAGTCTTCTCTGTGTTTCTCAAAGGATAGCAATTTCCTCTTGTCATTAAGAACTTTTGAATGAATAACTATACCTTTGAATAAAACTATTAGAAGATAGGAGACATTAACAAAATTTACAATTGGCTTGAGTTTGTTCAAGTTTAATATCAGGTTTTACCCCATCTCAAGCCTTCTCTAGAACTTGCATACTACTGATAATGTTTCATCTTTTTATTCTAAGTGAAGAAAAATAAATTAACCTAAACTCTAATTAAGTAGTGATTCATTGTGCAAGTAGCTGAGAATATTTTCTTCTCATAGTTGGTAATCTTAAGTGCTTTTATGTTCATGGTATTTTAGGTAAAATGGGTGGTAGACATTGTGGACTGAAAAATACAAATGATGCTGAATCACCTTTGAAAGGCTGTCCTAATGCAGCCAATCACAAAAGCTAACCCTATCAAACTCACTCCTCCCAAAGGAGGCTGGGTGCCTACATAGGAACCTGCTGTTCTGAATGCTGTTGTCCTTGTCAGAGTTTATTAAAGTGCAAACACCACTTTGCAGTTTTAGTGATGGTGGCCCAGAGCAGCCTAAAAAGATGTCTTCTCTGCTAAGGAGAGGAAACTGTGTACCTAATATCTTATGCCACAACCCCACCTCCCATTACTTGTCTCCCACCCCAAAGCCTGACTAGTTTGAGCAGAGAACTGGTTGCCAAGAGCCTGTAATTTTTAAGTGCCCTACCTAATGCAGGGCCCTAAAGGTATTGTTAAAACTGCATAGGTAGCTGAGGTTTGCAGAGCATGGAGAGGTTATAGCCACAAATGGGTGCCCTGGAGACTTGGCAAGAACACGCTCTGCTAGCTCTTTATTCCACCTCCGATCCCTATCTTCCAGGTATTGCCTCAAAGGTGAGGGGAATTATGTTGTATAAACCAGGCATCTATCTAACAGTCTCATGCACTGCAAGCAGATAACTGATACACGATGATGATGATGATGATGATGATGATGATGGTGATGATTGTGATGATAGTAAGAATAATAATCATAGGAATCTCATGAACTGCAGAATACATAAGATTTATATTATTAACCCTGCTGGACATATAAAGTACTGGAGACTCAGAAATGAGCCCAGGATCCCAGAGCTATATGGGACCATGGTGGCCCCTCCCCGGCACCACCACAACACCTGTCTGAGACAGGTCCAGGAGAATATTACTGCTAAAAAGGATGTCCCTGCTCCCTTCTGTCCCCCAGTGCCTCCCTCGACACCGGCCCACTCCTGAACACCCCAGATCCACCTAGGGCTTCACCACAGGGCCATTGGAACCTAGCTTCCAACCTGAAGTTCAAGCAATCAGATCTGTTCTCATTTACATTCAGGCAAGCCAGTGGCAAAACAACTAGTAGAAAACAGTTCTGTTTTCAAATTGGGAAGAGATAAATAAAAATACATTAAATGGTGCTAGGATTCTTCTCCATCTCTCCCCATTCTCAGTCTATTTGGTCAGAATAAATTGAGTGTTAAAGTGACAATAGTTAATGGCAGATTCTTCTGGTGATTATATAGTTCAATAATTACAGCAGATTTTCCTTTGTCTTCCAAATGTTTCTTAGTGGGTAAAATGTTTCAAAACAGCAGCCTCTGATTTTTTCTTACCATTTTTTCAAACTTTGCAATAACAGAATGAAAAGAATAAGCCAGTACTAGTTCTATGTTAGAAGATGAAGCCTGTTTTTTCAAACCTGCCTTTCTCTATTAAACATTAACAGACACACCTCAATAACCTTGACCTCCTTATGCAATGAAGAAACAGAAAAGCAGAATCAACATGCCTGGCTTGATGATTAACTAATGATTACAAAGGACTGGGATTCAAAAAAGCTTTTCATTTTCACTTGCTAATAATGATTTTAGTCAGAGTTATAATTAAGATCTGTGAGGTGAAAAGAAAGCAGATTGAGAGGATACTTGATGCAATTGTTTCTAATGAATGAAGACCCATACGCGCTGTAGTCACAAATAGGAGATTGGTGGCTAAGAAATCATGGTGAAAGTTGTCTCAGGTTGATCCATATGAGATTATTCATAAAAGCAATGATGGTAATAAGGTTTTGACTTTTTCCTTCAGCAAGACTCTACTGACTACCTATTATGTGCACAGTAGTAGGGCTTGCAAAGATTCTTCTAATTTTAAATAGAGTAAAAAATTCTGGTCTTTAGTGAAAAATATATTTACATCTTCTTTTGTTAGCAATAATTTAATTGCACTCATTCACTGTAAGATTTTAGGAGACAAAATCCCAGACATAACTTGACTTTTAAACAACCTCTGTGAGGAACTAGATATTTGGTTTCATTAACCAGGAAATTTATTATTCACCATATGAAAGTGTGAGGTTCCCAAGGCATTAAAAATGTCATTCAGTTCATCAACCTGATTCATATATATCCAATTCAGAAATACACCTCTTGAGTAGAGAACTAAAGTCCCTTGAATTTTTTAATTTGTTTTTTATTTGTCATGCCTATAAATGTCTCTAGGACATTGGTCCTTGTCAGCAAATCGTCTTCAGACGATAAATGCCTCTTGGCATATGTTCTGACCAAAAGTACTTCCTGGGTCATAAATTTCAGACCTCAGGATGGTTCAACTTAGGATGAGAGCTGGAGGACTGAACAGATCCCAGACTTCAAACAGAATTACGTTCACCCAAACAAGTTAGGTCTTTGCAAGGGGCCTAGAGGAAGCACAAAGTGTTCAAATTTTGTGCTTTTCAAGAAAGGGGAGGAAGGAATAGAGTGACAAAGGGCTCCTGACTTCATGACACTCCTTAGTGCCTGACCCTAGGGTGTGCCATATTTACCAGCTAAATATAGAATAGGCTGTCACCACTATGCCACCCCCGCTCCCATCACTGCCTGCCGCCACTACCGTTACCATCACTGATATCACCACTGCCACCAAACTCACTACTCCAACCATCACCACTACCAGCTCACAAACTCCACCATTGCCACTACCACCACCACGGTCCCTACAAAACCACGACCATCACCATCCCCACTGTTGCCACCACCATATCCAGCTCCGCCACCGCCATTCCCCCTGTCACCATCATCATCAATGGTAGCACTGATGAGGTCCTCTCTATAAACCAGGTCTGGAGACAATAGCTTTCTATGAACTATCTCAGTTAATTCCCAGAAAACCTTATAAAACCTCAGAGCCACCGCTGTAGCCTCATGTTACACATAAGGAAACAGTGACTTTGAGATGTGAAGTTACTCCAACAAGGTCAAGTACCTTCTGAGTAGTTTGTCATGTGTGACAAGAGCTCTCTGTTCTTCCTCCCTCTGGCTCACTGACCTTCCCCAGATGGAATACTTTCTAACCTGATAATTTGTGGTTAAAGTTTTGTAGGGAATTAAGAAAAAGTAAGAAAGAGAGTGAGGGAAAAATGAAAGAGATAAAAGGAGGGAAAGAAAAAAAAGAAAACCTTTTCTTTCACAATAAATACATTAAAGTAAGATTTCAATGGCAAATTTCCAGGTTGAGATTTTAAGTTTACTCTGAAGTGCAACTGATGAGGCCACTTCATCCTCCAGCCTACATCTCTGGGCAGCTTTACCCCAAGGAAGCGAGAGGGAAAGCCCAAGGGTATTGAATTCATGAGGGGAGGAGAGTGCTAATGGGAGTGCGTGAGTGGCGGGCGGGGGACGGGGGGGGGGCGGAGGCAGGGGGAGACAGCCAAAGAAGAAACTGGGTTCAGGGAGGAGGAGCTTGGGCCCCTGGTCCACAATTTCCCCTACATGCCCAGCCTATCAAGCCTGGTCTTCTGATGTCACTTGGGGGGAAGCAGGTAGATCTAGAGTTAAGATGATTATTGGATGCTGTGACTCAAGAACCAAACTTATGCTCAGGTAGAAGAAAGCTGGTATAAAATTGACCCAAATCCTAAGAAGTCTGGTGGGACAGACCCTAGTCACAGACACAGAGATACATAAACACCTCCATACTCAGCTCTTCCTTCTCAGTCTGGAGGGGAGAGCGGAGCTAGGAGGGATCTGCCAGACTTGACTTCCTCAAGACACCCTCCCTGTCATGACATAAGAACCAGCCACTGTTAGTTGGTCTCATCCAACTATAACACATAAGAAGTTCTACTGATCTTCAGTTTCCTTAATTTATCATTGATGACTGGAACTGCTGAGGAGATCTGCATATCATTGTCTCCAGCTGCCACCCCTTCCCCTTTTACATCACAATTTGAGAGCCACCACTTTGGAGCATGGAAATGCTGACCACTGGAAATTCCTCTCCAATCTGACCGCAGACTGTCTTTTCACCTTGCCTTCCCTGACACCATTGACCCAAGCTGTAGGTTAGAACCTTCCTCCTGGCTCCCAGAGAATTTGTGCACCATTCAATCACAGCACAACTCACATGCAATTACGGCTTTTCAAATACATGTCCATTCCAGCCGTGCCCTCTCAAGACTGCTCCACACAGGCTGGAACTTTTCTTCACACTTTTATTTTCTCTGCCCTAGTAAGGCCAATCATCAGTGGGACTCTGTGAGGGTTTGAAGAATGAATGAATGAAGAGTGAATGAATGAGTAAACAAAATGAGATTTTAAAACCTATAGTTAATGAGTCACATATACCTGCATTCTTAGGCAGAGGCTTTCAAAATTTTCTATTCATAACCACCAAGGAGAAGTATATTTTAGTTGCAACTTAGTATAACCCATGAAACAAGAGTTTTATGAAATGAATAATTATACATGGGAGGCATTCTAATGTTTTCCTTTCTATTCCTTTACTGCCTAGGCTTCACTTTTCCAAAAAAACAGATTCTGAGATAAAGACTCAAATGCAAATAGTTTATTTCTGACGCGATCTCAGAAAACACTAGTACAGTGGGGAAGTGAGACAGGGAAAGCAAGGCAGCCAAAGGAAGTTCAGTGTGTGTGCCTCACCTCAGTCAGACCTTTGAACTAGTGTGTTCAGTGTATTTATAGACAAACATCCTCAGTGGTGGTGGGTGGCTGCGGAGGAGAGGTGTGACACTGATGTCCTGGTCCTTCTGAACTGCTAGAAGGGTCCGACCAAAGTTGTTTCAGTGGCAAGAGGCTGGTGTGCACAGAAGTGTTAAGAAGCAGGAATATGGGTAGAATACCAACACCATCTGCTACACATACTATTTTGTGTTTTTAGAATATCTGGGTCACTGTCCACTAAATTGATTTCATGGATCACAACCCACAGTTTGAAGGGCAGTGTTCTAATATGGTATTTCCTAAAGAGCAGTCCTTACTGTCTAGGTACTATGGCCCCTGAAATAGCTTAGGTGGTATTGTTTTTAACACAAATATTTTTTAACATAAATCCTCATTTTAAAACTGCAACCTGCTGGAGGAAAAAAGGTAAAACTAGCACTTCTATGATATACTTGAATTTTCTTCTGAATAAATGCATTTAGGGAAAGAAGGTAAAGTGGTTTAAATATAAATATTAAGTGATAACATGGATATGAAGGGAAAATGTGAAGGTGATGCTCGAAAGGATTTGCCCCTTTATCGCAGTCCTATCTGATTTGCTCTCTCAGTCTAACTGTGCTTCTTGTCCTGCAGAAATTTGGCTACGGAGGCTGGGTGCAGCTCCAACACCACAGCAAGGTGAGTTCCCCCCAAACTGTGAGCATGCCTCAGATCCAGTGACATCCTGAACCTGAGACCGTCCTGCAGGCCTCTAGGAGCTCGCGACTCTCCTGCACTCCCATTGACTCTGTAGGAGGCAAGGGAGTATTACTGATGTTTCTCAAAATCATTTAGAAAAATGAGGGTTACTTCAAAGGCATCACTCAGGAAGATAAAATTGGAATTTGAGAAGCCATTAAGAAACTTTTCCTTTTTTTCTCCTCAAACCAATTTTAGCATTTATTGTTCTGCCTTAAGGAAGTGAGCTGACCCTCTCCACAGGTCAGTATTGTATATTACGGCCAACGAAATAAATGGAACAATTTAGGTCTGAGCACAGGCTAGAGAAATTAAACATTGGAGATGGGAAAAGAAGCTACTGGTTGACTTTGGTAAGAGGAAAAAGTGAAAGGAGGCTTGAGAATGAGGTCAAAGTCTAGGGCTGCACAGAGGTCAGACCTGGATTCATTTTCAGGGGTAGCAAATGCCTGTGTGAAGTTTAGAGGGAACCATTCCTGAGCTTCCAGCTGGAACACAGGCATGTCTAAGGCAGGCTTGGAAGGCTTGTGACCTAGGAAGATGCAGTTACCTTGTGCAGGAGTAATACATGCAGTGTGATAAGGTTAGAAGTGCATTTGGACCTGGTGCTGGAAGGCACAGACTTGGGCACTAATATTGGAGAAGGCCTCCTGGAGGAAGTGATGCCCATCCTGAGTCTTGAAGCAGGGGTGTTTAGGCTTGTCCAAGGAATAAAGGAAACAAGTTTCCAGGAAGGCAAGACAGGGAGCAAAGGCATGGGAATATTCATATATATAAACCCAGGACTCAAGCACTTGGCTATGGCTGGGACCAATATTTCTCACAATGTGATATCCAGACCAGCCAGTTCAGCTTCACTTGAGAACTTGGAAGAAATACAGACTCATGGACCTCAACTCAGACCTGCCAAATCAGGAACTCTGAGGATCAGACCAGCAGTCTGTGTTTTGACAAGGCTCCAACTGATTCTGATGCTTACTGAAGGTTGAAAACCACTGGCTATATTCACTCATGCATTGACTGATTTTTTATTAACACCAATTTTGTGCCAGTCTCCCTAGTCTGGATATGAGAAATACACTGGTGAGCAAGACAGACATGCCACCTGCCTTCATTGTACTCAAATTCTAGGGGGAGGCAAACAAACCTGATCACTTTGGAGAATGGAATGAAAAGCGGGAAGATTAATTGAGACTGGCTGCACAGGCAGCTAGTGAAGATTTGGAGGAAAGGAGGGAAAACCTGGGATAGTGACAGTGGCCCAGGGAACAGCAGTCGCAAAGGCCACCATATGAGGAAGAGCTGTGTTCAAGGAAGAGAGAGGAGGGCATTGTGGCTGAGATGTAGTGAAAGGGGCAGATGGTAGGAAATGAGACCAGTGAGGTAGGCAGGGGCCAGATTATGAGGGGACTTGTAGCACATACTAATGAGTCTGGACTTGATTTTGAGTGCAATGGAAAAACTCTTTGGGCGGTCTTAATAGCCTAAAAAGACTACTTCAACTGCAGAGAATGGATAGAGGCAGGCAAAAGTTTGGGAGCTAAGTGGTGGGAAGAAGCTGAAGAGGGGGGCACAAGCCTCATTAGATAGAGCCTTGGAGATTCGGTTTAGGCCATTGAACTTAATGCTGAAAGCAGTGGGGAATCATTACAGAGTATTCAACATCAGAATCTCTCGGCCACTTCATTCTCACCTTCATCACAGAGCACCCGACTAGGTGTCAATTCAGACACTGAGCTGCACCTCTGTCACGAGAAGTGCTTGTTCCAAGCCTGGAGCTAGTGATCGAAGCTTCCTGTAAGTCTCCCCAAGGAAGAGAACAAACAGACTGACTGGAGCTGATGACAAGGCTACTAGGAAGCCCCAGATGCAGGGAAGGGCAGCCTGTGATTTTTTTTTTTTTTTGGCAGCCTGTGTTATTTTTTTAAACTCCACATCCCAGGCTGCAGTCTGTAGCCTTGATAATGGAATTGAATGGCCTTCATTTCATTTTGTTTTCATGTCAAGAGATTGCATAAACTTAACAGCAAATTTCAACAAAAAAGAAAGACAATATTTCCAGTCCCATCTACTACCTACACATTTCCAGCAAAATTGGATACACTGGTAATCGAATAGGAAAAAAACAGTGACACTCTCCTTCCCTTCTCTCAAAAGCAAAACAGAACCAAATCTGTAGTTTTCATAATCACAGTGATCAGGGGTTACAGTCACTGGAAAACAACATGCAAATGTATATAAATATTCAGATTAGGCAAACAGCAATGAGAATATCCAGTATTAGAGGGTTGAAATTTATTTTTATTCTCCTACATTCCTTTGGTGAGCGAATATTTTCTGTCCCCATGTCTGATTTATCTCAGAGATTTCTGTTCCCTGAAAACTCTTTCCAAAACATTTCCCTGGTCTGCCTTACTTGTTCTCTTTCTTAACCTTTGGTTTTTCAATGCTACTCGAATGAATGGAGGGGTATTTGTTTACCACAGTAAAGCCTTGTTCAGAATTGAAAAATGCCATTTGCCTTTGGTTGAATATTTATAAAAGTATAGGTAGCAAGACAGTTTGCATGGCTTCCTCGCAGGAGCTTGTACAGGGGTTGGGGGTAGAATTGAGCCTTGATGGCAAGAATACCTGGGAGCATTTCAAAGGATAGACATAGTTCAAATCCATGGGTCAGCAGCATCTACAAGTATCCACTGAGTGTTTTTTAGGCCCTTGGGACTAGAAGCACACGCACGCACACGTGTGCACACCATTTTCATCACATCATGGAGCATTTCACACACATACTATTCTGTGTAATCTCTGATCATTGTGTTCCTAATATGAAAATGATTTTCCCTTCAGTGGGAGGCAAAGAAGACACCCAAGTGGATAGAGCACACACAAATAACGATGCTAAATTGATAATTTGTGCTAAAATAATCATTTTGTGATAAATGAACAAAAGAGACAATAAATAGCAAGGGAGTTCAGGGAAAGTGAAAAGCTCAAAACCAGGGGCAATTTTATAAGGATGAAGAATCATAGGTTAGTGATCATCTACTCCAGAATCTGAAAATAAGGGTTGCAACCCAAAAGTGAGTCATAATAAGTCAGTTGGTCAGGTAGGACAACCTTAAAAATTAAATAGATTACAAAATATTGTTCATGGTAAGAGTAAATACTGTTTCATGAAACTTTTGTCCCAGTTTCTATCTGTATAAATAGATATATCTGGCTCCCCTGGGTAACAATGGAAACTGTATTTCTACACATGGGGTCACAGCCAAAGTGATTGAAAGCCATTAATTTAGTCCAATGCTGCCATTTCATGCTTTTTTATTCTGAAGGTTAATTTTTCATTACATAAGTATTATCTCAATAAATTATTTTAAAATTTAAGTAACTGCAGATAAAACTACAATTCCCTTGGATCAGCACTCCCCATCTTCAGAACTAATTCCTATTAACAGTGTGGCGGGTATTTACCCAGATTTTTTTCCTATGACTTTACATATATATGTGACTTTATATATATATAGGGTGCCATACATATATATATGTAAAGTCATGTGTGTGTGTGTATATATATCCATATTATATCCATATTTTCTAGCTGCCATATGGATATATATATCCATAGAAACACATAGCATTATTTAATATAGCAATGTACATTTTTTTGCTATATCAACCAGGCTCCAAAGCAAAAATAAGCAGAACAGTTAGATTAGAATACTTTGAAAAGAGTTAGTAAGAATCTATAAAGGTGTAGGCATGTGATGAAGTTCTAAAGATAAGCAGGGGTTAGATCATACAGGGTTTTACAGACCAGGTTAAGGAGCTGGGGTTGTACCTTCAGGGCAGTGGAAATCCATTTAAGAGTTTCATGTGAGGCAGGGGACAGATCTAATTTAGAGTTTTGGGGGGTTTTTAATTTAATTTTTTTTAATTCTAGAGGATGGTTGTCCTTCCACATTTGTTCATTTTTTAAAATATTTTAAATCATTTTTTATTTTTTAATTATAGTTAACATACACTATTATATTAGTTTCAGGATTACCTCTCAGTGATTGAACAGTATATAACTTACTAAGTGACCATCCAGATAAATCTCATACTCATTTGATGCCATACAGTTATTAGAATATTATATCATCTATTATTATTCATAATATCATTAGAATATTATCCCCTATGCTGTACTTTACATCCCTGTGACTATTTTTTAAGTATATTGTGTTGATTATGCTATTACAGCTGTCTCAGTTTATCCCCCTTTGCTCCCCTTTGCCTAGTACACCCCTTCCCTCCAGCAATCCCTACCCCTCAGCTCATGTCCATGGGTCATGCACATCAGATCTTTGGCCTCTCCATTTCCTATACTATTCTTAATATCCCCCTGTCTATTTTGTACCTACCAATTATGCTTCTTAAACGCTGTACCTTTGCCCCCATTCCCTCTACCCCCTACCCACTGATAACCCTCCATGTGATCTCCATTTCTATGATTCTTTTCCTTTTCTAGCTGTTTGTTTAATTTGTTTTTGTTTTTGTTTTTTAGGTCCAGCTGGTGGTAGTTGTTAGTTTGTTGTCATTTTAATGTTCATAGTTTTGATCTTCTTTTCCTTAGAGAAGTCTCTTTAACATTTCTTATAATAATGGCTTGGTGATGATGAATTCCTTGAGCTTTACATTGTCTAGGAAGCATTTTATCTGCCCTTCAGTTTTAAATGATAGCTTTGCTGGATAGAGTAATCTTGGTTGTAGGTCCTTGCTTTTTATCACTTTGAATACTTCTTCCCTGCCAGTTTTCTTCTGAGAAATCAGCTGATAGTCTTACGGGAATTCCTTTGTAGATAACTCTCTGCTTTTCTCCTATTGCTTTTAAGATTTTCTTCTTATCTTTTACCTTTGGCATTCTACTTATGATGTGTCTAGGTTCAGTCTTCTTTGGTTCCAAGTTCTTTGGGACTCTCTGTGCTTCCTGGACTTGTATGTCTATTTCATTTACCAAATTAGGGAAGTTTTCTTTCATTATTTTTTCAAATAAGTTTTCAATTTCTTGCTTTTTCTCTTCTTCTTCTGGCTCCCCTATGATTTAGATGTTGGCACTTTTGGAAATGTCCCAGAGGCTCCTTATTCTCTCCTTGGTTTTTGTTTTGGGTTTTTGTTTTGTTTTGTTTTGTTTTGTTTTAAATTTCTTGTTTCTGCATTCAATTCTGGTTGATTTTTTTTATTTCTTCCTTATATTCCACATGATTGATTTGAACCCTGGCTTCCTCATCTTCACTGTTGGTCCCCTGTGGATTTTTCATTATTTCATTTAGTGTAACCTTCATTTCTTCCCTTATGTTTTTGCTGTGCTCAGTGAGTTCTCTGAGCATCCTGATCACGAGTGTTTTGAGCTCTGCATGTAATAGGTTGGCTATCTCCATTTCACTTACTTCTTTTTCTGGGGTTTTGTTCTGTTCTTTCATTTGGGTCCTATTTCTTTGTCTCCTCAATTCGGCAGCCTCCCTATGTTTGTTTCTGTGTATTAGGTAGAGCTGTTTTGATTCCCTGTCTTAGAGCACCTGTTAAGTTGTATGGGGTGGAAACTTAAGTGTTTGCCAGGGTGGGCAACTTGCTTCACCACTTTGTGGCTCTATATGTGGCAGAGGAAGGGGCAAAGAGGGGACAATGCCGCTGCGAGGCTGCTATAGTCTTGCTTAGCACTCATCCCATTTCTAGTCACTTCACCCTCTTCCCACACGTGACTGGCACCCCACTATCTGCTGCCCTGGTTGTGGTTCCTAGAGTGGGTTCATTTGCATACATTCTAGAACCATGTGGGCCCTTTAAATGGACTCTCTCAAGAGATTGACAGTTTCTCCCACCACTCCAACCCCCACTGATTTTTACAGCCAAAAGTTATGAGGCTTTATTTCCCAGCGCTGGAACCCTAGGCTATGTGGTCTGGCCTGGGGCTGGGATCCCTTGTTCCCAAAGTAACCGTTCCAGTTTTTATCCACCACACATGAATGTGTGTCTGCCAGTCACTGCCTCGCTGTCACTGCCTCGTCATCACACACTGCATCCTATCAGCCCCTGCTCCCTGTCTCCGCCCCTCCTACCCATCTAGATGAATATGGCTTCTTTAAATCCCTAGTTGTCAGACTTCCATACAGTTCAATTTTCTGGCAGTTCTGGGTGCTTTTGTTTTGAGATTAGCTGTGATCCTTCTTATGGTTGTGTAAGGAGGTGAAGCATGTCCACCTACACCTTCATCTTGACCAGAAGTCCCTGTGACTATTCTGTAACAACCATATTGTGATTCTTAATCTCTTCCTCTTTTTCACTCACCTTCTCAAACTTCCTCCCATCTGGCAGTCATCAAAATGTTCTCTGTATCTATGAGTCTGTTTCTTTTCTGTTTGTTCATTTATTCTGTTTTTTAGATTCAGTATTTGGTAGATATATATTTATTAGCATTTTATTACTCATATTTTTTTATCCTTTTTTCTTTTCCTTAAAGAATGCCCTTTAACATTTCATGTAATACTGGTTTGGTGGTGCTGAACTCCTTTAGCCTTTTCTTGTTTGGGAAGCTCTTTATCTGTCCTTTGATTCTAAATGATAGCTTTGCTGGGTGGAATAATCTTGGTTGTAGGCCTCTGCTTTTCATCGCTTTGAATATTTCTTGCCAATGCCTTTTGGCCTGCAACGTTTCTATTGAGAAATCAACTGGAAGTTTTATGGAAGCTCCCTCGTAGGTAACTAACTACTTTTCTCTTGCTGTTTTTAAGATTCTCTTTGTATTTAACCTTTGTCATATTAATTATGATGTGTCTTGATGTGGACCTCTTTGCGTTCATCTTGTTTGGGACTGTCTGTGCTTCCATGACTTGTATGTCTACTTCCTTCACCATGTTAAAGAAGTTTTCCATCATTATTTTTTCAAATAAGTTTTCAATTTCTTGCTCTCTCTCTTCTCCTTCTGGCATCCCCAAAATGCAAATGCTCTATTTTTTCTTTTTGCTGTTCTGATTGGATATTTTTTGCTTCTCTATATTCCAAGTCACTGATCTGATTCTGAGCTTCATCTACTCTACTGCTGATTACTGTTGTAAATTATTCTTCATTTCAGTTAGTGTATCTTTCACTTCTGACCGGGTTTGTGTGTGTGTGTGTGTGTGTGTGTGTGTGTGTGTGTGTGGTTTCCATGTCCCTTCTTATGCTGTTGAGGTTCTCACTAAGTTTATCTACTTTTCCTTTAAGTTCTTTGAGCATCCTTATAATCAGTGCTTTTAACTCTTCATCTAGTAGATTGCTTGACTACATTTTGTTTTGTTCCTTCTCTCGAGTTTTGTTCTGTTCTTTCATTTGTTACATATCTCTTTTTCTTCTCATTTTGTCAGCCTCCCTGTATTTGTTTCTATGTATTCGGTAGAGCTGTTACATCCCTTAGACTTGGTAGAATGGCCTAATATAGTAGGTGTCCTGTAAGGTCCAGTGGCATACCTTTCCCATACACCCATGCTGTGTGCCCCCCACCATGTGGGCTGTGTACACCTTCCTGTCGTAGTTGAGACTTGATTGCTGCTGGCATGTCAATGGAAGGGATTTACTCCCAGGCTGATTGGCTACAAGGACTGGCTGTGACCACCATATAGGATCAGCTATGCCAGGGCCTACCCCAAAGAGCAGGACTTGCTTCAGTGGGGTTCTGGTGCCTTCTGAGTCTGCTCCTAAGTGTTCCACTTGTGGAGGGGGTTGTGTGGTGGTGCCCTGATGTGGTCTGAAGCTATCCACTGGATGCACTGGCTCTGGGGCCTCCTGGGAGGTGTAGGCCAAGGTTAGCTGCCACCTGTGTTCTGCCCAGGGCCACATGGCATGAGCTACAAAGCAGTTTGCAGATGGATGCTACTTGTGCTGGGTTTGGAGGTGCCCAGGAGAGGCCAAGCTGTGCACCAAGCCTGGCTGCCACTAGTGCCAGGCCAGGGGCTACTCAGTGAGAGGTATGGGCATGCTGAGGCCAGGTGCTACTTGTTTGAAAGATTTCAGGAAAGTCTGAAGCCAGTCCACTCATATGAAAAAAGTCACTGGAAACAATTTGGATGGTCCAGAAAATTGGATAGGGCAGAGTCTCAGTGAATCACCATGGTGGGGAGAACAGTCGGTGATAGCCAGGATGATGGAGACTCAGATATGGTGATGGGCTGCTTGCTCTGTTGGAGGAGAGCTCATCAAAGGAACAATGGTCTCTGCCAGCACTTCTGTCTGAGAGAAAGCTGACCCTCCAGCTCTAGCTATGGTGCCAGACAGTTCAATTCCTCCCTGTATATCTCTGGTGCCTTTTGAGTTGTTGCCCCAGCACTAGAGTTCTAGGGAGTGAGTCTGAGTAAGTACCAGTGTGGGCTTTTTAAGACAAACTGCCTGAAACTCCAGCCGCCCTTTGTCTCACTCAGCCACAATCTCTGCTGGTTTTTACAGACAAGAGTTATGGGGACTTCTCTTCCTGGCACTGGAACCCTGGGCTGGGGTGCCTGGTGTGGGCCGGGGACCCCTCACTTCTCAGGGGATACCCCCATAGCTGAGATATGCCTCCTGATTTTTATCTACCACAAGTGGGTGTGTGACTAGTCCCTTTTGTGTCTCTGCCCCTCCTACCAGTCTCAATGTGGCTTCTTTATTATCCTTAGTTGTAGGACTTTTGTTCAGTTAGATTTCAGGCAGCTCTAAATGATGATTGTTCTGTAATTTTGATGTTGTTGTGGGAGGATGAGAGTACCGCATTTACCTATGCCACCATGTTAACCAAAAGCCCTGATTTACGGTTTTAAAAGTGTACTCAGAAAGATTAGGCTGGAGGCTAGCGTAGTCCTTCAGGTGAAAGAGGATGGAACTTGGACCAGGGCTGTAGCAGTGGAGATGGAGGAAAATGAACCATTTAGGATCTGTTTTGGAGGTTGAATTAATTATTTTGGGAAATGGATTGAATGGTAACGTGTCAGGCAGAAGGAAGTAAAAAAAATGATGTCATCTCAAAGGGATGAGAAAGATAATGCAAGCATCAAGGACAGAAGCAACCAAGCCAGGAGGACAGGCAGGTCTGGGAGAGCAAAGGTTGTCCTAGTAGCCCCTCCCATGGAGCTGTCCTTCAGAACCTGGGAATGTGCAAGTAAGAGTGGTAACAGAGGTTGCTTCCTGGTGACAGTGTCTGGGCCATTTCTGACAACTCTGCACCCAAACCCAAGCAACATGATAGCTCGTGTGATCTAGAGGGATAGCCTGAGTGAGCACTGGGGCAAGGGAATGAGAATGGAAATCCTATGTGAAATACTGAGTTTGAAAATACATTTTTAATGATACACGCGGTCCTAGACATTTGAAATACCATCCATATTACAACTTATTCACAGATGGTATTAGAATAGAAATTAAGAATCAGAAGTGTCACAACTTAGGTTCTCTGGGAATCAGGCTCTGAGGCAGAGATTGGGGTACAGGAAGTTTGTCAGGAAATTCTCTTAGCATGGACATGAGTGGAAGGGAAGAAAAGGAAGCAGAATAGAACACAGGGCAAAGTTGAGCTGTAATGTAGTCTAAATGGAGGTCTCAGATGACCCTGCAAGGATCTTGAAAGATAACCTTCATAGTTGTCCCAAGTTGTCCCAGGGTGTCCCAAGAGGGCCAATGCAGAGAAGCCTTTATACCTCCATGTCAACCACTCACTAGAAGTGAAGCAGGACTGTGAGGGAGGTGGCTCTCCTCAGCTGTGGCAGTTTTCTTATCTCCTCACAGGGGCTGATAGCCAAGAGCTGTCTGATAGCAGCACTCCCAGCAGCTGGGAGAATAAGACCTTCATTCCTGAAAGGGAATCTGAATGACACATCACACCATCGTGGGAAGAACCTTAGACATCACTTAATTTATAGTTAGAATCTGAGGTTCTGGGAGGGTAAGTGACATAGAATCCAGGTCTCCTGATGCCAGCAATACCACAGTTTCCACTACACCATGCTGTTATAGCCTAAAAATGTTAGTGGTATATTTGAAGTGGGTTATTGGGGTGATGATCATTGGTTGATGAATTCTTTAATTAAAAACAGAAACTTGGTTTTCTTTTGAAAGTTTCGGGGGAAAACAGAAGTTGTTTTGCGGTTGAAAAAATTTGCCCTGGCTGGTGTGTCTCAGTGGACTGAGTGCTGGCCTGTGAACCAAAGGGTCACTGATTCAATTCTCAGTCAGGACACATGCCTGGGTTGCAGGCCAGGTCCCCAGTTGAGGGCACACGAGAGGCAATTCTTGGCCAATATTAATTTAATTCCAGGACAACATTAAGGCATGAGGATGAAAAGCTGGGTTCTGTTAAATGAACAGATTTCTACTTCATTGAGGATTAAGTAAACACCCCTAAAAATGTTATGGGAAAACCAAGTTCCAAAGCATACAAACAAGGATTAATCTAAGTAAACTCAGGTTAGCTTTTGTTGATGCGCGTTTTCTGCCCCAGGGAGAAGCAAAGATGCTGAAAGATGGGAAGGTTTTCAGGGTGGTCCAAGAGAACTGCTGGGATCCAGAAGTCCGTATTAAAGAAATGGACCAAACAGGTACTTACAAATAAGAAATGTTACCAGTGATTACATCTGATATAAAAGCCATGTCTCTCCCAAAAGTCCATTGGCCACTTTACAGGATTTACATGATGGTCACTTCCAAGCGCCCTTTCTCCGCCTGGCCAGACTGCTCCAGTTTCACTGCGGGGGGTGGGGGGTGGGGGGCGTTGGCGGGAAAATGGGACCTGCCACTGTAATGCTTTTAGTGTGGATTAAAATATTTAAAAACTAGGTATACCCTGTTTTAAAGGAGAATGTTATATCATAAAAAGTGTTATTTTATTATTTTAAAGCTTTGTAAGTTCAAATGTATAGTAGTATTATAAAGTCATTTAAAACAGCAAAAATTAGAATTCACAGAGTAAAGAAGCTAATTTCCTGCTTAGTCAGATTGAGGATCCAATTTCTTTCTATAGTTTGTCTCAGAGCACAGTACACAGAAAGTCCCTGTTGACACATAATGGGTGGAAATGAGAGCAATTAAAAAGGAAGTTAATAGCATACTCTCAGAATAGTCTACAATAAAACCAATTCAGAAATTTGAAAGAAGAGAATTGGGAAATTTTTGTTTCCAAGCTGAATCACTAATGATTTCTAAGAACTGCTTTGCATTCCTTATCTTTTATTTAAAAAGCAAACAAGTCTCCATGATTTAAAAGAATTTTAAAGACTATCCAAAATATGGTATGATGGCCACAGTGTGCTTTCACTTGTTTCTGCCTGGCTGACTGTGCCACCCAAAGATGCAGAGCCTTCTGGACACGCACAGTGCTCACGGGGAGCTCACCACTACAACACTGTCAGGCCTAAATTTTAACATCAGTGGTCTAGACTTAAACCAGAACACAAACAATTCATACCCAGGAATGAAAGAGCAGCTTAGAACTACCACCTTCTTAATCAGAGATAAACGTATAAGAAGTTAAAATAAATACACAGAGAGGGCAGGAGACATTTTATTCTAAAATCTGCACAAAATGTGTTAACCTGTCAGCCCCAAATGGGGAAGTGGTCTCTGGCATTCTAGAATTTGGGCCAGGATACTTTAGGCCAGGAATTGCTTCATGGTTTTTTTAAAATAATTAAACATATATTTACATGGCATTTAAATCGAACTTAGCAGAAGCCTCGAGCACCTCTGCAGACCATTCCACACAACACAGTTTCTGTGCTCCTGTTCTAGAAGTATCTGGAGGTGGGAGGGGAGCTGGAGAAAGAGCAAGCTTCTCAGACCTACAGCAAAGAGCAAAGCTTTGCTCTAAAAGTAAAGCTTGAACAAAGATCCTAACCCCCCTCGCACCCCCTCCCACCCCCCACCCTGATGTTCAAGGAGAAAACTAGTAGAAATGAGACTCAGATGACTGGTGTTGGTTTAAATGAAGGATGTCTCCTTAGGTTTCTGCTGTGCGTTTCATTCACTGGCTGTCTTTGAGAGAATAGTCATGGATATCCTTTGCTGAGCATTTACTTTGTGCCAGACACTCTTTTCAGCACCCAGCACTTATTAACTCACTTAATCCCAGCAACAACTTTAGGAGGGAGCATTTATTATCATGCCCATTTTACAGCTGAAGAAACTGAGGAACAGAGGTTAAACTACTTGCCCAGAATCGTACAGTTTAATTTGTAGGGGTCCGAACCAGAATTTGAACCCCAGCAGTCCGGCCCCAAGGGCTTAACAACTACATCCTACCACCTCTACAAAGATAAGAAAACAAAATGATGAAGGCTGAACACAGAAGATTCCAGCAATCCATGCCATCTTCACAGGGAGGAAAATGTAACTGGCAGCCCCTGAGTCACTTCAGCACAAGAGCCAACACAGAGCTAAGAAAGACCAAAATAATAACTATGAGATAACATACATGTAAGTGTCTCCTAAGTCCTCAACTAGGTTGAGTTCCTGTTGAAGCTTGTTCTAGAACAGACCCAGGAAGGTCGGTGTTGGTGAGAGATCCAGGCCGAGTGAGGACTGGCATGGGAGCTCAGTCCTTTAGCGGACGGAGGCTAAGAGGCCCAAGAGGAACCCTTCGTGGTTTTGCACACCTGCTCACATTTAATCCTCTCTCAGTACCTCTAAGTGGCAGGCATTGTTATACCTGTTGTTACCTATGGGTGCAAGGAGTGTAAGGGGTTTGCTCAGGATCACACAGCTAGTAACAGCAGAGCCAAGATTTTACCTAGGGCTATCTTTCCAGTTCCACCACAAGAGCTTTTCCCAAATCTCCCTCAGGATAAGGATCACCTGGGGTACTGGTTAAAAACTTTTTTCAGGCCCCACTCACTAAATCAGAATTTCCAAAGGAGGGCCTACGAATTTGTTTTTACAATGTTCTGCAACCCTTCAATTTTAATCACTAAATAAGTTTGAGAAACTTTGTGCTATGTCATACTGTTAAAACCCCTATTTTAAAAAAAATATAAATTCTAATTGGATTAGACTTGTTTTTCCCCCTTTTGTTCCCAGAGACCAAAGAGTATGTATCCAAACCAACCAACACACAAATAATACAATTCACTATGCCAATATGAAATATTGTGACAAGGGATGGCCACTGGGATGTAGGGAAGGAACAAGGCTGGATAGGTGCTTCATCACACCACTTTCAAAATGTGTGGCCTTACATCTAATCTATAAAATGGAGAAATGAAATAGAGTAATATAGGTAAAAATATTTACATTAAATGTAAAAGTTTTTACAGTTGAAAATTACCTGTTTGATACCAACCAATGAATGTAAATCATATCTAGTGACAATGTTTAAAAATACTGTCTTATCAAAAGCTGTAGTCTGTCATTTATTGGGTATGTTCAATGAGCCAAGCACTGCTTGGGATGCCGGTGCTATGGCATGGAGAGACAGGCTCATGTAATGTTTACATTCGAGTAGGGGAAGCACAGAATAAACAAGTAAGTATAGAAATGACAGGCTGTAATCATTATTAGGAAAGGAAAGGGAAGGGAAGGGAAGGGAAGGGAAGGGAAGGGAAGGGAAGGGAAGGGAAGGGAAGGGAAGGGAAGGAATAGAAAATGGGATAGAAAATAGTGGGAAAACCTGTCTGAGTAGGTCACATTTGAACTCAGACCTTAGAGTAAAAAGGCACCCATCCTGTGGTGAGCCAAAAGAAAAGCATTTCAGGCATGTAGAACAGCAATGCGAAGGTCCTGGGGCAGAAAGAGGCCTAAAGGACAGTCAGGAAGCCCACAAAGATTATGTGAGCCCTAGGAGAGACTGTATGGAGCCTAGCAGACCGTGTTCAAGTCTGGGTTATATTCTAGTATGATGTGAAGTCCTTGAAGTTTTGAGTAAGGGAATGACTTGATCTAAGTTTTACACATCACTCTGATTTCTGAGTGGAGAACAAACCACAGAAGGACAAGAATGGTGGTAGGAGACCACCATTCAGAGGTCTCCGCAGTGGTCCCCATAGGAGATGCTGGTGGCCTGGATTAGGCAGTGGCAGGGGACGGGGATACATGGGTGGATAAAAAGAACTGGGGTGGAGGTAACAGGCCTTGCTGGTGGGTTGGATGTGGGTATGATGGAAAGGGCAGCCACCCTCGGTTTGGCAGCCTCTCTCCTGATACCCCAGCTCCAAGAGCTTGAAGACAAGAGATTCTAGGAATGCTAAACGTGGCATTCTGGAGCCAAATCCAGGGTCCCATTCTGAACATTCCAGACAGTGGGACCCAGACCCACAAAGGAGCTGAAGTAAAGTGGCTGAGAAATACATTTAGTCATGAATCATCGGAGATGAGAAGCTCTGAAAAAAATTGATGAGATGTCTTGCTTAAATAGAACTTCACAAAAAGGAGAGTGGAAATAACTCTTGACAAAAAGGATCAATTAGTTCTTCATAAATTACTTCATTTTTGTCCAGTCTTTAGCCCTCCTCCTAGCACCAGAGACAGGAATGAGGGAGGCCTGAAACAGAGACCCTGAGAGAAAATGGGCAGGGAGGGGCTGCTATGGAGGAGAGAGCAGGAGGAGGCTGGGGTGGAAAATTCCTGGGCTCCTTGGCCCTGGGAAATGCAAAAGGAGTGTCTGGGTACTCTTCTCATTAGCTTTGCCTTTCTTTGTATCTGTGTCTAGGAGTGACACTGCAAGCCCTTTCCACGGTTCCTGTCATGTTTAGCTACTGGGTGAGTGTGAAACTTCAAACCATCTCCTTGGTGGGCAAAGGCTCATGTCTGGCAAGTAGGTACACGACCCATGTCTTGACATTACCTCCCCTCCCCTCCACTTCTTTCCATTAGAGATCAGCGGGGTCCCTCAGCCTCTCACACTGCAGTGTGCCCTCCCAGGCCTGTCTTCTTAGTCCTGTGCCTGCTCTAGACCCACATGGTCCAGTACAGTAACCAGGACAGACTCACATTGTCTTTCCACTGGACAGCGCAGTTCCACACCCAACCTTCATTTCGATCAGAGCTTACTTGTCTGATGGCTCATCCATGCAGTGCCTTACTCAGTAATTAACAAGCCAATTTATTCTGAGGTGACAATGATTTTGATGTGGAAACAATAATGATGGCCTGATAGGTTGCCTCTCCCCGGGAAATAGATGATTCAAACTAGGATTCCTGGAGTTGGATACTTTTCTCCAAATGATTAAGTCTCTAGTGCTAAAAGTTTCCGGCACAATTGCGAGCCTGTGGAAGGAAAGCTTTGTGCATAGCTGGGGTTGCACTAAGCACCTGCTCGAACTAGTAGTCACTTGCGTTGTGATTTAAGGAGCAATGGAAATACCACCTGCTCACACATACTTTACCCACCTGTACTTGTATTTCCAGTACTAGTGATTTGGTCTTTATTGCTCCTGTGATTAGATTCGTGACTTTAAAAATGCCCTTAAGGCCTCAATATGTCTAAATTTATCAAATTGGGTATCATTCTGACTAGACAACTGGGACTGCAGGAGAATACCAACTTTCCTGGCAGTGGGGTGAAATGTTGAAAGGAAAAAAGATCAATGAAGAAGGAGAAGTTAGGGGAAGAGAAAGCAAACTTCATCTGTATCAGCGTTTTGCTAGGATAACTGTGAGTGTCACTGCCAACAAGAAGGAGAGGGAAGAGAAGAAACAGGGACAGGAGAGGTGTATGGACACCCTCACATCTCAAAATGAGAGTGACAAGGAGGTGCCCTGGTGTCCTCAGGCAGGGGCCAGGCCCCGCCTCCTATATGGGGGAAGGCGGTGCCTAGGTGTACAGGTCTGCAGACTCCTTTCTACAGTGGGTGGGGATGCCAGGCCCAGTAATCATGTCCGTCCCTTCAAATTATAGCCTCAATATTTCTAATTCATCAGCAATACTAGCAGTTTGCTTTGCAATGACTGCAATGATTTTGCAACGATTGGCTTCTGGGTCTTCTGCAGCAAGTGCTTATCTCAGTCTGTCCCTGAGCTTTCTGCATAGACAAGCCCCTGACAGTGACAAGTGATTTAACCTAGGAAAAGTGTTGTTCAGAGTAAATATCAAAGGAAGTAGATTTTGAATGATATGGTTTTCTCCTACCTGTCTCCACCAGGCTAAACCTCAGGACACTTTAGACCTGTGCCAGTTTTTAAACAACGACTTAGCTGCTACCGTAGCGAGGCACCCCAGGAGGTTCGTGGGTCTGGGGACATTGCCCATGCAGGCCCCGGAGCTGGCTGTCAAGGAGATGGAGCGCTGTGTGAAAGAGCTGGGCTTCCCCGGGGTCCAGATCGGCTCCCACATCAACGAGTGGGACCTGAACGTGCAGGAACTCTTCCCTGTCTACGCAGTGAGTGTATGGTGCTCCAGCAGGGAACCTGCAGCGGGGATGGGCCAGGCGCTGGCGGGGGGGAAAACATAAACGCAGCACTTCACTGGGAGGGAGAGAGACAGACAACCGCTGACATTCTGAGATGTAGGAGCAAATCTGGAAAGAGCTCCCCAAGAAGAGTGGGCCATTCCTCTAGAAGAGGGGTGAGGGGAAATGCTTCCTAGGCCAGTCCTGACTTAACTCATGAAATCTCTTTTCTTTCTATCCACCATGTTCTCCTTTTTATCTCTCATTTGGAAGCCAAAATGTTACCCTTATCACAGCAACTGTGCAAAAGAAACATATTAATGATATTAAAAACAAAAGTTATTTACTTTTGCTTTGGGAAAAAAATACTTTTCTTTTCCAAAATAATAAAATAATTTTGAAGAAGTTGTGGGAAATACAGGAAACTGTAAAAAGAAAAACATAGTCCATAATCCAAAGTAACCTATAATTCCACCACCCAAAGATAAATAACTACTACTGTAGTATATCTCATTTGCTTTTTACTTGCACATATCTATATTTATTTATTTATATCTATATTCCACTATATGTGAGATTTTTGTATCCTAATTGAGAATTTCCACCCTAAATAAAAAGTCTCTTAATGCATGATTTTTTAATAACTGCATAACATTCCAATATATGCATATTTTTTATTTATTTAATCATTCCTCAGCTAAGATACTTTTTAAGCCATATACAGGGTCTGGCACAAATAACGTCCCCTTTTTATTACACAATCTTTTATTACAAACTCATAAGCATTTAATTCTGTAACATAACGATATCACACTCAAGCACAATATATGATGTTTTAGGTGAAATGTTCAAACTGCTGTCTTTGATAATAATAAATAATAAATCAATAATAAAGCCACACTTCAGCAGGCATTACTTCTGCCAGACCCTATATTTTGAAAATATATGATAAAACTACTTAGCAAAAAATGATGCCATCAAAATGTTAGCATTTGATGAAACTAGATGGTGAGTTTATATGCATCATACTGTTGTCTAAACTTTCAATATCTAAAATATTGTATAAATAAATATATTTCCAAAAACTCAGTACCATGTATTTCTGAAGTATCCAACTGAGGTGTCCACAGTTCCACGGTCCCCTCCATTAGTCTTCCTCTACCTCCCGCTCTTTCTGCAACTAAATCTGCTTTCCTTAGTACCAGGATTCAAGATGCATAATTCTATATTCAATAGCATTTTTTAATTGTTTACTTTCCTCCTAGAATTATGATACTATTGTTTTCTATTATTTTTCAATGTAAATGCAAAATCTTCAATAATGAATTGAATAGATGATGGTGGACTCACCAGGCACTATAATCACTGATATTTATTCATTTATTATCATCTGTTGAGCTCTGACTACATGGAAAAAAATTGCCATTTTTGTATCTATGAACACTGCCCACCGGTTAGGGAACTGCAACAGCCTCCTACTGTCCTGAAAGATTTAATGTTCCTCTAAATATTGAACTCCCCAAAGCTTATTGGCTGCAGTGACTGAGCTGATGCAGTGAACGAATGTTTTCTAGAAACTTTAATGAGCTTTGAAAGAAGATTTATTTACTTGTTCATCCAAGCTTTTTCAGCACAGTGTGAGCAAACCTTCAGCTGCAAATCATTTTATAATTCACTCGAATTTGGTTTATGAATTACTAAAGGGCTCAGAAAGCAACAGCAGCTGATTGGGGTCCAGATGGATAGTATCTTCATTTGTGTGCCTTGCTTGGCCCATCCATCATTCTAGCTAGGCTGTTTGGGGGCTGGCGATCTCTGAGGGGATTCAGGAGAGCAGCCTGGCCCCAGCTGACTTCCAGGGTCCCGGGGCTGACGGCACATTTGTTTGGATAGCAAGACTTGCCAGCCTCACTACTCTGTAACTTGCGTCAATAACATGGGCTGAAACAAATAAGAGGGGTTACCATGGGCCAAGTTGTCTTTGTCATTTTAAGGTCAGCCTGGAGCTCCAGAGCATCTGACTGTCCCCCTTATTTCCTAGACCTCCCTTCTTAATGAGTGAACCCAAAAAATACACATTCATGTCAGTTTTCAGGCACAAAAAGGACTTGTTCTAAGTAGAAGGCAGACAGGATGGTAGTGGCAGACTACCTGCCTCTACCATTTATCAGCCTCAAGACCTGAGAAAACTACTTAGCCTCTAACTGCCTTTGCTTGCTTCTCTGTAAGATGGGAGTAATACAAGTGCTCATTTCATAAAGAATTAAACTAATAATTGTACAAGTCTTATAACAGCTTTGGCACACAGTAATTTCTCAGTTAATATGAATTGTGATTTTGAGAGTATAAATGACTTCAGTTTGTGTTCTCTACAATACTTCACATACAGAAGGTGACCAAAAATATTTGTTAATTTGAATTGAATAGAAATAAACCATCATAGGCTATAGAATCAAGTTTTGTATAAATAAGGAGTCAAATCCCATTGAGCTATTGTGATCAAGTGTCTTTGTCAAGCCTAAACTACCCCAAGAAGCTGATATTCTCATTCTAGCCTGCATTCATTATCAGATTTATATCAAAAGGTTCATATTTCTTCTATTCCTCAGGACCTATTGAATTAGAAGTCCTTTCTCCAATCTACCCCCTGCCTGCCACTTCCAGAATCCCCTGTTGTCTCAGAATTGCTTCTCCATTTTAAAAATGCTATGTACAGAAGTCACATTGTATCACACTAGTTAGCCCACATATTAATATGTAAAGATAGGAGGAGTCATCTCAGCACCCCAATATATTTGGAAAAGAAATGTGCTAAGAAAAATCTGTTTTGAACCTTGATAAGCACTAATACTTCATGCCTATTGAGGGAACATTTTTAAAGTAAGCATTTTGTTGAATAAAGATCATCCATCCAGATGATATTACCATTTCCCAGGAGGCCCTGGAACAGGTTTGCCTAATGGGCTTCATTTCAGTACATGCCTGACTGAAGCATTGGGAGCTCTTTCCTTTCTAAAATCATTTCATTCACACCAGACTATTTAGGGACTCAGCTGAGCTCCTGAGGCTTTGTGGGAGCCTGCAGACCCCAGTAATTCCAACCCAGAATCAGGCTATGGGTGACCAGAAGGCTTCAGCTGGGCCAGCCCACTCCAGTTCAGCCCTGAATCCCTGACTCCCAGTGCATCATTTCCTCACTTTCCACATCCTCAGGCTTCCAGGTAGAAGAACGAAGGGAGGGAACACTCCAGTCCTGACTCCAAAGATACAATCTGAGCAGTCTTTCCAAAAGAGTAGACCAAGAAGGAACCAGCAGGGGAAATTTCCCCAGCATTTGAGGTACAAGATCAGTCCTTACACATTTTGCTCTCAGCCAAAACACTTGAATGATGGATGTTTCCTGTGACTTGTTTTGCCAAACAATATATTAAATTCATCAACCTCAAGGGTAAATCCACAATCCCTTTGTTAAATCTAAGTGTCCTTTTTATTTTCCAAGAAGGAGCAAAGTTCATCAATGACTCTTTTATAAAGATCAGGAAACAACTTCAAAAATATTTTGGTTTATGTATTCAGATCAGTATAGAGAAAAGCAATTTCCATAAAATAGTATCCTGTATCTGCTGGCTCACCTAAATAACCCTCTCTCTCATCCCTTCTTTGAAGGCAGCTGAAAAGCTGAACTGTTCCCTATTCGTGCACCCCTGGGACATGCAAATGGATGGACGGATGGCGAAATACTGGCTCCCTTGGCTTGTAGGTTTGTGTCAGCTTGGAAGTCTAAAAAAAAGGATCTAATCTTTTTTATTTTTTCCAAATCTATGGAACACTATTAAATCAAAGAGAGAAAGTAAGACTTATTAACAGGATGCTGTATATACTACCTCATTTAATTTTAATCGTATCCACAAAAAACTCTATGTGGTTGACATTAAAATAACCATTTATAAATTGGGAAACTGATTCTCAGAGTGGTTAGGAAAGTTTCCCAAGACACAGAGTTCATACGTGAGAATGGAATTTACCCAGATCAATCTGATTCCAAAACCACCTCACTACAAAGACTCCCAAAAATAAGTAACCGTGCCTGGCAAATGGAACTTTTTAGAAGCCAATAATAGCATCAGTGCTTACAAATGAGAACTCTGGAATTAGGAGTGGAAGGTCTCCTTACACCACCCAAGGAGGCCCTACCTTATATAAGCCTTTTGCCTCCTGCTCTAATCATTCCTGATTTCACATGAGGGAAAGGGAAAGAGGAGAGACCTCCATCTGGCTATCCAATTCCTCATTATCATCCCTGATAAGAAAAAGAAATGAAGACAGATTTAAAATTCTAGGGCCAAAAGTAAAAACTGCAGCTCATCTACAAACCCAAGGAAAAGTGGTCCCAAATGAATAGCATTAGATTTTTCATGCTATTTTTCTTCTCAGCCCATCAATACAAGTAATTATGAAGTAATCACTATAAAGAATTAAATGGAGCACTATATTGAAAATAAAAAAACCTGAATTTCATTTTCAGCTAGTCTACTTTTTTGTATAATCTGTGGCAAGTCTCTTCACCTCCTTGGGCCCCCATTATTCATCTGTAAAATGAGAGAGCTGGTTTAGATTCTCTTTCCGCTCTGATATTTTATGCTCCCAGCACTGCTTTTGGAGACAGGGTATTTAGCAAGGTAGCTTCCTACCCATTCTCCACCACATTTTGAGTGACAATTCATAGAACGAGAACCTAAGAAGCCCCAATGCTTTCCAGCTTCAAATACAATCTCATCCCAATTCACACAACACTTATGGTCCATGTGCCGCTATGTCTTCTGGGACCAGAAGGCAGTAGAACTTTCCTCTTTGTCAGTCACTCTTGCTAGTCTTATGCAAGTGTGAAAGTCCACAAACTTATTTACAGTGCAACTTCCTAAATGAAAAACAGAAGAGAGTATTTGCATAAAGGGTCATTCATCATTTGTTTATGCAGCACATATATATTGATCTTCTCCAGAATATCAGACCCTATCCTAGGCACCAAAGATAAAAACATGGACAAAACTTCTGCCCTCCTGAAGCTTATGTACTGGTTAGAGGTAAAAGGCAATATGTGAATACACAGATCATAAACAAACAAACAAACAGGCTAATTTCAGAATTCTATTCTGGATGCAAAGGTGGTCAATAGTGGATTAGAGGATTCCCAGCAGGGCAGGGCCATAATCAATTAACACTGTAAATATCCTACTTTCGCTCCTGTATGGAGAATGGATTGTGGTGTTATGGTCCAAGTAATTAATAGAAAGCAGAATCGCAGGACCAAAAGCAAGTGATGCTGTTCATCTCCCTTCCTTCAGGAAGCTTTATCCACTCCCAGATGGACATGGATCCATCATGCTTCCAGAATTCCCAAGAGGCCAGGGAGCAAAGGGCATCCCTGTCCATGGAGCAATGTGGCATGATGAACATCTGTTAAAGCCCCATTAGGCAAGTCAAAGAATCAGGCTTCTTCAGAAGATGCAAGGCTCAGCTATGGAGCCCCCAGAGATTTCTTAATCACAGTCTGAAAAGCAATCATCTTTTTACTGAACAGAAAGTGGGATTCAGCTGCCCACTGCCACCACCCATTGGCACATTCCAAAGACAAAGATTGGTGGGAAGGAAAGAGATCTTTATTAAACTTTGTACAGTTTGAGACGCCAATCTCTTCCACAAAACCCAGACAAAGCCCATCTGTTCCCAAAAAGACTGAAACCCAAAACCATGTCCAGAAATCCCGCTCCGTCCTTATGTGGCCTTTGGAGCCGGAGGCTGCTAAGCAGATGGCTCTCTAGCTTCAGGCTCCCTCCGTGGGGTCCACGTGCGAGGCCAACACTGCCATCCGCCATCACCACACAGCTTCCAAAACCAGCCAGTCCTGCAAGGGCTCCAGCCTGCACATGTGTGGTAGTGGGTCCTAGAGAGAAGAGAGTTTCTCCCTTCCCTTGGTTTAAATATCCTGACCCAAAATTCTGTGCACTCCAGAAGGGTTCGGCTCCCGCAGCCAATCCCATCCTTTTCCCAGGCTAGACTGACAGGACAGCACCTCCCCAAGCGGCCATGTTGACCTTTACAGTACACAGGTGGCCTCTGGTAGGAGGACTTTTCCCTTTGTCAATCACTCTTGCTAGCCTCACGGGTACTCTGTGCTGGGCCTCCTGCGTGTCTTTGCCTGGATGTGGGGAAATCTGTCCTCAAGTACAGCAGTATGGTTTCACTTGGGCTGCCTCAGGCATTTCCTGTGGCTCCTCTCTCACTCAGAGCAACAGCCACTACCAATCTGAAAAAGTAACCCAGACTGACTCCATGGAAGTAAAGGCATCAGGCATGAAAGAGCTACCTCTAGGATCACAAAGCACTTGAAATAATTCATTTTAATTCAGTTATTTTCAACTTTAGCTCTAAGAAGCAGCAAAAGTTTGGAAGTAATAGTATTAGTCAATACTCATTGAGCACTTACTAAGTGGCAAGAGCTAACCATTATTATCTCCATCTTATAGATGAGGAAGCTGAGGCACAGGGAGGCAACTAGTATTTGTTGAACACCTTCAATGTGAGCTTCTGGCCAAGAACTTCCCCCACATTATTATTTGCAGGGCTCCTCAATAACCTTGCAAGATGGGCGAGACTGTCCCCATCTCACAGGTGAAAAAGCACAGGCTCAGGGGTTTTAAATAATTTGTCAAAGTCAGGAAAGCAAAAAATTGGAGGAGTTAGGGTATAGCCCAGACTCATTGTACTCTCTTTCCCCACTGCATCCAAAACTGAAGCTGCATGAATAAGGACAAAAGCTAGATCCTCTGGCTGCTTGATTATTCTAGCCATGAGATGAATGACTCTACCTGCACGCGGCAAACAGGAAGCATCCAATGGTTCTGCCTGCCAAGGTAACAGCATGTAGATAACCAAGCCATGCTGGAGCACAGGGCCCTCTGTTTCTTAGCACTGACAATTGTAGCAAGCCGCTATTCCCCAGCCATGAGCATCACTGGACTTCTTGCTAGATGTGACAAGCCTTGTGACTCTTTCCTCTTTCAGGAATGCCAGCAGAGACCACCACAGCCATTTGCTCCATGATCATGGGTGGAGTGTTTGAGAAGTTTCCTAAACTGAAAGTGTGCTTTGCACACGGAGGTAAGACCCCACCTGAACTGGTCAGCTCAGCTGCCATAACAAAATATCACTGATTGGTGGCTTAAACAACAGGAATTAATGTTTTCACAGATCTAGAGTTCCGAGATCAAAGTGCAGGCAGGGTTGGTTTCTACTGAGGCCTCCGTTCCTGGATTGTTAGAAGGCCATCTTCTCACCGTGTCCTCACATGGTCTTTACTTTGTGCCTGCACAGAGAGGGAGGGCGGGGGAGAGAGAGAGGAATGAGAGAGAGAGAGAAAACGAGAGACAGAGAATGAGAAGGAGAGAGCACTCTGTTGTTTCTTCCTCTTTTTATGAGGACACCGGTCCTATCAGATTAGGGTACTACTTTATGATCTCATTTAATCTTAATTATTTCCTTAAAGGACCTCCCTATCTCCAAGTACAGTCACATTGGGGGTTAGGGCTTCAACATATGAATTTTGGAGGGACACAATTTAGTCTGTAACATTCTTTCAGTAATTTTCTAGTCACAAAGTACATGATGGTTCAGGGACCAAATTCCATTTTTGCAGACAAGTTTAATTTTGTTGGCACAGTTTTTGCTTTATTTTTCATTTAAATCTCTCTTGTTTGACTACAAACTCTCCAGTGTTCAGTAATCCCTACCATTCATCATTGTTTACAAGCAGACCTATCTCATTCATTTACATTTCCTGCTTGAATTTGTGACTCCTAGACATCCACACACACAAACGCTACATGCAGCTCTCTAATCTGCTTTTCCCTCTCACCAGCATAGAGACATCTTTCCATGTTAATAAGTACAAGAGCATCATCATTTTTGATGATTACATGCGTGGCAATACATTTTATAGATATGTCATCATAGGTTACTTCAGTATTTTGTTATAACCACAATACATTTGAAAAACTTTGACCACATATCTTACATACTTGTCCTCTCTCTAGAATAAATTCTTTAAATCTGAATTTCTAGATGAATTCATGTTGTTTCTTCTGGGTCACCTCTCAGGATTTGGAACCCAGCAGGTTCTTTGCTACCGTTAACCAGCTGGGGTATAGTAACTTCTCTTTGCATACAGCATGAGAATTAAAAGGAATCCTTTTCAATGGGAGGATGCCTCTCAGTAAGGAATTTTACTTTCAGGTGGAGCCTTCCCCTTTACAATAGGAAGGATCTCCCATGGATTCAGCATGCGCCCAGATCTGTGTGCCCAGGACAATCCAATCAATCCAAAGAAATACCTCGGTTCCTTTTACACAGACTCTTTGGTTCATGATCCTCTGGCCCTCAAGCTGTTAACAGATGTCATAGGAAAGGTAAGCCGGGTCTGCCATTTGGATGGCTTATAGACAGCAGAGTGCAGGATCGACAACCAGTTACTTGAATTCTGTCCAAAAAAGGGATGGAAGAAAAGGCAATTGAAGAAAGAACAGGGACAGTGAGGTTTTTGAAACTGAAGGGCAACCAAGTCCAGGGCTTGTACTGCCTGTCATCACTCAGCCAAAAAGCAGAGACAGGCATTGGATTATAATTGCTCTTTTATTAATATCAGAGGCCAGCAACCTGAGAAGGTGGCAGGTTAAACCCTAACATCCACCTTACCTTGAGCTTTCAGAAGCAAGTTTATATAGGGGGAACATCAGAGTTTGGGAGGGGGAAATTTCTAGGGGGAGCACAGACATGCTGTTTCTCTTAGGAGTAAGGGAAGCGGGGGCGGGGGGGGGGGCGGGCGTGAAAGGGGGGTCCCAGCAGCTTCTTCCCTAGCTGGCTCCCTTTGTTCTGGTGGTATCTCTCCGTTTGCATTAGAATGCTTCTCTTCCCCCAACACATTTGGTTTATGGTTAGGGAGGTTATGTATTCTCCAGTTAGGGAGGAGAAGAATAAACCCTTCATACTCAAATGCTCTTGATTAGGGGAGACAAAATCTTCTGATTCACTAGGTGGCTCTAAGTTGCTCAAACTGTTGGCCTTGTTTAATTTTGTCTCGGTTTCCCCGTTCCATTTGCCCAGGAATTTTCCTAGCTTCTTACTATCCTGTTTCAATTTGGGATTAGTTTGCACAAGGGATCATATGCAGAACATCCTTCACCACAGAGTGTGTGTCACCAAGGAACCATTATATATGCCAGGGAAATCCCAGATAATCCACATGACTGGGGAGTTTCCCAGATCAGCTCTTCTTCCTTAAGGTCATCTCTGTACCCACCCAAAATGACACATTGTGATATAGTAAGCAGAAAAGAGCCACCAGTTTTGAGGTCAAATAGACCTGGGTTAAAATCCTGGCTCTCCCTCTTACTGACAGGGTAAGTCATGAACTCAAATATCCTCATACACTAAGTAAAGAAAATGGGAACATTAAAGAGGAGGGAAATGGACCACCTGAAATTTCTTTCTGAAATAACATGGCCTTCACTTTGAAGATGATTATCTCATTTGGCAAAAAGGACCATCATAGTAGTACTCTAAAGCTCACAAGCAAAAAAATCTTTCGTCTCTTGTGGTCTGCAAGCAGTCTCTCTGTTGACAACATCTCCATCTTTAAGTATGTTTTGAAAATGCTAACTCATCAAGTTAAGACAATTTTAGATGAAAGGCCAGTCTGATTAATGAAAAGTCTGAAATATTTAGTATTTTATTTGTTTTATCACCAACATGTATCTACGAAGGTTTTCCAGATTTTCCTAAGGGAAAAAAAATATTTGGGGTTTTCTAACAGAAAAGGAACATACTTAAAGATGTGCAATATGATACTTGGATTGAGAGTAGACTCAAAGCCATTAAAATTATGTTTAGCAGAAAAATAGATCCATCATTTGAAAGGTACAAGTGGTGTTTTAGCTCTAAAATGGAGACTTCATTTCACTCTAAAGCTGACTGCCTCTTTGGCTGAAGAAACTCGCTAGAACATAAAGGTTAAACATTCTGGCTTGCTAACGAGTTATGTGGCTGAGATGCATTTCTGAGCCTTCCAGCTTTTGTGTTGCCCCTGACAAAATGGGTGCTTAGCAGCTGGTTGTGACTGTTAATTGTTTTTGGTTTAGACAGAGAAATTAGGGGCAGGTATGTAGGCAGGAAACGTCAAAGAGGAGAAGCTGAAAGAGTCTGTGAGCTCTGGACTTTGAGCAATGGAAAAAGGGAAGTGGGAAAGCGGTGTGGAATTTGGGAAAGGGTCGTTCTTATTACCTCCCATCAAGCTTAGTACTCCCTGGTTTTCTTGGAAATGGCAAAATCAGGTAAAAACACCCTTGGCAAATATAACACCAACCTTATGAGGGACACCATCAACAGTGAAGGACACTGTCAGCATGAGGGATACGTCCAACAACATTCAGGGCAATGTATATTGGCTGGGGCAGAGTGGAAGTGGAAGACAGGGCGAAAGTTTTATGGATAGACTAGGTAATGAGCACACGTGAGACCCTTTTTAGGACCCACAGATGAACTCCAGGGTCACTTTGCAAAGTTAGTGGTGCTGAGATCTTGCATTCCAACTGTGAGGATTTGACCCATTATAATTTGGGCATCCAAAGTAAATGTGATCCCATTTTATGTGACCTCACAAGCTGGTGAATGCAGGACATTTAAGCAGTATATATTAATAATTTAAGATTCTCTTTAAAATATTAATGCTTCCTCATTCTAGTTATAATCACATCAACAAATTCAAAAACCATCCCCAAACCAAAATGGCTAAAGAAAGTCCTAGCATGATAGCTGGGCTAGAGAGCAACTCTCTAGATTACATGGAGAAGACAGATTGCTGTGGAGGGCAGAGGTTTCCAGGATGGAAGAAAAGGAACTGGTGGAATATCTGATGTGTTTGAGAAGTTGAAACAATGATTGCCAGGCATTAAACTATCTGTTGATGCATTAGGGACAAACAAGCAGTACATGCACTGAAAATTAAGCAAATGAAAGGAAAGGAAACAACTAACCCCAAGAAAACAAACATCCATATCACAGCAGATAATCATCGTACATAATCGGCTCTGAACAATATTTACAGTCATAATAGTGTAAACACTGAGTACTGTTTTAACTGAAAATTCTAATTCTACTGAGAAAATGAAGAAAAGAAGTTGGGGTAAGAAACTCTCATTGATCATAATAGAAAGTCAGTAAATACTCTCTAAAGTTAATAAATCAAGAAACAATAATATATGCTTATTATCTGAAATTATGAGGGTACTTATCAAAAGATGCAAGTCATGGAGGTAAAAGTGGCTGCCTTGGTGGACAAGAGTTGGGAAAGTGGGCACAGGATTGCTTTTCATAAGAAAGATATTAGTGATATATAATTAATTATGTATGGGAATTACTTTGATAAATCAAAATTTTAAATAATACCGTAAGAATAAATAGTCATACGTCATATATAAACCAAAACCACTTACTGACACCTACTATTTCTAAAACACTGTACTAAACAGAGAACTTAAATTATGTAATCTCTAAGCTTCTTTCCATCTCTAATTTTATTTTTAATCTATTCATTTTTTAAGATAGATGCTAAAAATACTGGTTATGTGTTATCAGTCTATCACTGTGAAAATTATGAAAAAAGGGAAAACCTTATTGCCTCCCTACAAAAACATGATCATAGAAAATTCCCTTTATATAGTCAGGTGGATAGATTTTTGAGAGGTTGGTCATTCCCCATTATGATTATATCATAGTTTTGGCTATATCCACTGGTAATCTATTACTGAATAAGTACTTAACACCAATTCGGTGACTTAAAATAATAATAAACACTCATTACTTGTCATAGCTTTTGTCTGTCAGGAATTTGGGAACAGCTAGCTGTCGTAGGACGTCCCATGATGTTACAGGCAAGCTGTCAGTCAGGGCTGCATTTTCCTGAAGGCTGAAAGATTTATTTCCCAAGTGCTTTTTACACATGGCTCACACACTGATGCTGGATTTTGGCAGGAGGACTCAGTTTCTCCCAAGATGGTGGTGTTTCTGCTAATACAAATACTTTAACAACTTTGCAGGTCTCTTAGGAATCTTACCAGATTTCATACCATTAGGCAAAAAACTTACCCATAAATCTCTGAGAAAGCCCTTCTCTACCTTTGATTCCTTGGAAGGCTTCTGAGGGACAATACCTGTAAGCTACCAAGAAGCCCTTATTGTGTGATAGAATGATTCTTTAAGGCACTGCTTTAAACCTTTTGAGGTCATTACAAAGACATTATAGTTACATGTTGATTTTATTTTTAGACTATTTTGTTCTGATTGTGTCCTGGATTTAATCTTTGCCAGAAAGCCAGCTCCACTTTTTGCATCGTTTCCCATTGAAAGAGCTGGGAATTTTTAAACCCAACAATTCCTGACTCCTTTATACTGAAAAGTTCTTCCTTTAAAGCACCCCTCTTGCATGTTACATAAGCAGCAAGTAGCTGACAGAACTGGTAATTTTTTTTGCCACTATATAGAAAAGATCTCCTTTCCTCTAGTTTCCAATAACATTTTTCTCATTTTCCATCAAGTTCTACTTATATCATTTACACAGTCTATCAAGCTTATAATAAGTCTTTCCAAGGATCTTTAGTCTTTCCCTATTCTCAAGGCTCTTCCACCTTCCTCCCACTGATAAGTTCCAAATTCACTCCCACGTTTTTATGTTTTTGAAATGGCAACACTCCACTTCCAAGTACCAAGATCTGTATTATTTATTTATTGCTGCATAATAAATTAATCTAAAAGTTAGTGGTTTAAAATGACAATGAAAACTTATTATTTAATTCATTCTTGCTGAATCAGGAATTCAGGAATCCCATGGCTGGGCAATTCTGGTTCAGGGTTTCTCATAAGATTTAATGAGATGACTGCAGCCCACCAATGTCTGTCTGTCTGGCTGGCTGGCTGGCTGCTATCTAACTATGTTTCATTGTTTAATTTAATTTTTTTTGCACACTACTTATGCTAACCTAACCCCAAACTCTCCACCAATTTTTTAACTCCCCTTGGTATATTCAAACATACTGTGTGCCATATTCTATTAATGCCGTCGTCTTGAAGAGATATAAATACCTTCAGGAGTCTTCTGACTTGCTCCAGTCTGGACTGGGTTGCTATTTAGGGAGATGTCATCTTGAAATCTCCCTTTGCTCACACACATTCATTCTCTCTCTCTCTCTCTCTCTCTCTCTCATACACACACACACACACACTGAACTCACACTGATATATAATAAGGGACTTGTATCCAAATATATAAAGAATTCTTACAATTCAATAATAAAAAGACATATAACCCAACTAAATTGGGCAAAGGAAAATAAACATTTTTTCAAGGAAGATACATAAATGATCAACAAACACCTGAAAAGATCCTCAACATCACTGGTCATTAGGGAAGTGCAAATCAAAACTACAATGAGGTACCAATTCACACTCACTAGGATGACTTTAATTTTTTAAAAAGTGGAAAATGTTGACAAGGATGTGAAGAAATTGAATTCTTGCACATTGCTACTTGAAATATAAAATGGTGCAGCCACTGTAGAATCCAGTTTGGCGAGTCTACAAAAAGTTAACTATTGAATTAGCATATGTCCCAATAACACCACTCCAAGGTATATAACCAAAAGAGTTGAAAACAAGTATTCAGACAAATGCTTGTACACAAATGTTTATAATAGCATTGTTTGCAATAATCAAAAGGTAGAAACAACCCAAATTTTCATCAACAGATGAATTAATAGGCAAAATGTGCTATACCCATACAGGGGATATCATAATCAGCCATAAAAAGAAATGAAACATTGATCCATGCTCCAAGTGAGTAAATCTTGAAAACAGGCAAGTGAAAGAAGTCAGACACATAGGTCACACATTGTGTGATGCTATTTATACGAAATATCCAATATAGGCAAATCCACAGAAACAGAAAGCAGAAAAGTGGTTGTCGGGGGCTGGGGGTGGCATGAGGCAAATGGGCAGTAGGAGGAGGCAATGGGGAGTGAGTGCTTAGTGTGCATGAGGTCTTCTTTGTAGGTGTGAAAATGTTGTAGGACTAGATAGAGGTTGCACAACATTACGAATGTACTAAATGACATCAAACTATATACTTTTAAAATGATTAATTTTAACATGGACAATTTTAATAGTGTGGTGATTGCAAGCAGGGAGGGTGGTGGGTAGAAGTGAAAAAGGGTATAAGGGGGATGAATGGTAATGGAAAAAATACCAAAAAATTAATTTAAAAAGGAAAAAGAAAATGTTTAATTTGATGTGAATGCAACCTCATTTTTTTTAGGTGAAGAGGCCTCTCTCTTCAAGTTAGACTTTCAACCCCTCCAACTAATATATCTATTCATATGTTCTTTTCTTTATTTTGAAAGAGAAATCAGAAATTCCTGTTCTGCAAAATAGAAAGTATTTTTTATCTCACAGTAAAAGAAATGGTTCACTTTTAGAAGTAACAATGTCATTTTAGGCATTTTTTTAAATGCCTAAATTTTTACAAAAGGCTTAAATGTGATCTTGTCTTGGACATTTGATCTGTGCGTTAAAAGATGAATCTAAGCTGGAGATCAGTCAGCCCCAAAGGCTAAAGCTTCTTCACCCCTTTTCCATGCCTTCTTTTTTTTCTTTTTTATCCTCACCTGAGGATATTCTTTTTCATTGCTTTTAGAGAGAGAAAGGGAAAGAGAGAAAGACAAACAATGAAAGAGGGATATATCGATTGGTTGCCTCCCAATTGGGGATTGAACTCACAACCTAGGTGTGTGCTCTGATGGGAATCCAACCTGCAACCTTTCCATGTATGGGATGATGCTCCAATAAACCAAGCCACATCAGCCAGGGCTCTATGCTTTGTTCAACATTCAGCATTGCTCTACTCAGGGGTTCTAAAATGTTAGGATGACCTGGAAGCAATTAAAAAATTTTCATCACCAAAGAAAGATTTTATTATGTATTAGGCAGTGGGGCATATCATATGTATTAGGAATGTTTCCATCTGACTTAAAATTTAAATGTATTTAAATACTTCTGTCTGTACCAACCCCTTCTACCTGTATTTCAGTTAAATGATGTTTTCCTGTGTACTGTTGTTCTCAAGAGAGTGAAACCCTTTTTGATGCCTGTAAGCTTCCTGAGAACAAGAGCATAACTTACTACCTTTTCAAGAAGTGGTGATAAATGACAGAGAGGTCAAGTCCTGGCTTTACCATTTGTTAACTGGGTGACCTTAAATATCAAATTACTTACCTTCTCAGCCTGTTTCCTCAATTGTAAAATGGAGATAATAACCAGATAAAGTTGATGTGAGGAGCTGTATTACACTATGCCAAAGGACTACACAAATGTCAGTGGTTTATATTATCCAGTGCTTTACAGATAGTAGGTGTAAGTTAATGTTTAATTCAGTTGTGTAATGGTCTTGTGGATATAAGGCTAATCTTTGCATTGATTCAGTTAAATCTGGCACTTTCTTTAGAAAAGTATGTCTCAGGGAACAAACTGAATCCTTGGTATACTAGAATGTTTGCATGGTAAGCTATGTTATAACAGAGTTATGTTGTATTTACTGCAAATGCTGCTAACAAAATATGCTAATAAGCTAGTTAATTGTTCCTTTTCCAGAAGAGAAATGAATTGCCTACATATTTTGAATTTATTTAGTAAGCCTCATCTTTCAGTGTTCACAGCATTCCATGCAAATGTAAAAGAGTTAATGTATCCCAGCAGGTGAGTAGTTTATTTCTCTTCCCTGGCAGGAATATTAATCACAATTATGGTCAGCTCAGTAAGTCTTTGGCCTCACAGGATATGTGTGCTGCTAACTTCAGGAAGATAAATATATGTTGGGCAGACTGTTGGTGCTGAGAAATCAGTCAGGATCATTCCCTGCTTTACTGCCTAACAAAGAAACCCAGTGTCTGTCTAGAAGGTATAATTTCAGGATCCCAGAAGAGCAAGGCATGGTACCCAAAATGCCCACCATTAGAATTATTCTTTCATATTTAATAGTCTTTAGAAAGGTCCTACTAAAATGTAGATGTTGTCAAGTATTACTTTAGGGCAGATATTCTTAAAAATTTGTTCATGATTGATTCCAAGGGAATAAACTCTTAAATCACAGACAGGAAGACAAAAGAAAGTTCCAGCTTTTAGGAGGTCAGGATCAAGCATGTAATTTGGGACCTGAGATGTCACAAGAGTCAGGTATCCCAGGGAGCTTGGATCCATAGGAAACATGCAGCAGTCTTCCAAGGCCATGTTAACTATGCCTCCTTAAGGATTCTGCATGTAATCCATTTAAAACATAATTAATTTGCAGTTGTGAGATAACAAGTAATAGAAATAGCAATACAAAAAGTATTTTTAACTTGAAATACTTTCAAGAAGTATTTATTAAGCATCAATCAAGTAGAGACTGATACTAGGCAACTGGAGTATGAGACCTTCATCCTAAAGGACCATACAACTCTTAAGGAATCTCTTCTCCCCACCTTTTCCTTGCTATCTCTTCTCCCTCTGAACAAGCAAAGCAATTAACAAGAACTTCATTTCCAGTTCCAGTTCTTTCATGCCGAATTTCCTCTCCCTTATGAAATTACTAGCAAATTAAAAATGGTCTAAAGTTTACCAGAGATATAAGTAAAAGGTGTACAGACAACACTGGCTGGTGTGTCTCAGTGGATTGAGTGCCCACCTTCAAACTCAAAGGTCACAGGTTCGATCCCCAGTCAGGGCACACGCCTGGGTTGCAGGCCAGGTCCCCAGCTGGGGGCGTGGAAGAGGCAACCACGCATTAATGTTTCTCTCCCTCTCTTTCACCCTCCCTTCCCCTGTCTCTAAAAATAAATAAATAAAATCTTTATTTAAAAAAAAAGGTGTACAGGTATAAGTGTTTGAAAAACCAGATCGTTACAAAAGGATACTTGACTTCCTATAGAGGGGAGTTGTGATCAATAGCTACAAATAATAATTAAATGCTGCCAAACCATAAATTCTGTGTTCTGCAACAGGCATCCAAAATCAAGTTATGAAGGAGAGCAGGGAAGTATCTTAACCAGGAAGGATGAATTGCTGGTAGTGTTTTTCATTTCTGTTTTACAGTCATTTGCTTTCTCCACATTAAACCAGAACAGACCCCACCCCCTTCCTTAAAATGTATTTAAATCCTAGAAGGCCATAATACTGGGAATGGAAAGATTCTGAACTAGAGAGAAAAATTAATTTCTAGATTTCAATTTCATGGTAACATAAGTGACAAATGTAATATAAGCATGGGACTTTAAAAATTATGTTATATTTTGGAATTGTAAGCAGCTTTAGCAAGAGGAGTGGAAATATGGACAGATGAACCGCCAGTGAATACTAAGCAGGCAGTTCAGAGCGAGATCAGCTGTTGGCACAGATGTGAGTAGACATAGCTTTGGGTCTTTAGGGCTTCTGTCAGCAGGTGTAGTTGCTCAGTTTTATGCAGTAATGAATATAAGAATCTAGATATACTTGTTAGACTATCATGTGGCCTTTCTCTAAATTTTATTAGGTACTGTACTGTGTTATTTCATGTTAATGTATTCATAAGACCTAGGAAAATATTTTTTGGTAGAAATCAAAGTATCACATCCTCACAACAGTTCAAATTTAAAGTACTTAAAATACATTTAATTTCAGGCCTAGTAATATTCAGACCACCCTCTTTCATACAATCAAGCATTTATTCCTTCAATATACACATTTATTAACTAACTCTCATATTGATTATAAGTGTATGTCAGAGTTTTATCTCCAACTTGTTTTAAAGGAAGAGGCTTTCTCAAAAGTCCATTTTAAAGGTTCTATCTTGGCAGAAATGTTTTATAGCAGATAAAATGGTTAGGTAGTTCTGTTAGACTGAAAAAATAAAGGAGGAGGAGGAGAGGGGAAGAAGAATTATATCTAGGCAGAGCAGCTAGTCATATCAGACCACAAAGTTCTGCTCCAACTCAGGTTTGGGACAACTTTCCCCCTTTCTCAAATATTAATTTACCATACAGACATGGGTTTATTTCTGGGCTCTCTACTCCATTCCATTGATCTATATGCCTGTTTTTATGCCAGGACCAGGCTGTTTTCATTACCGTGGCCTTGTAATATAGTTTGATGTCAGGTATTGTGATCCCTCCTACTTTATTCTTCTGTATCAAAATTGCTCAGGCTATCAGGGTCGTTTATGGTTCCATATAAATTATTGAAATATTTGTTCTATATCTGTGAAATATGTCATTGGTATTTTAATAGGATTTGCATTGAATTTATAAATTGCTTTGGGTAGTATGGACATTTTGATGATGTTAATTATTCCAAGCCATGAACACGGTACATGCTTCCATTTATTTGTGTCTTCCTTAATTTTTTTCTTCAGTGTTGTGTAGTTTCCTGAGTACAGGTATTTTACCTCCTTGTTTAAGTTTATTCCTAGGTACTTCATTTTCCTTGATGCTATAGCAAATGGGATTTTTTCCTGATTTCTGATTCTGACATTTCATTGTTGGTGTATAAAAATGCCTTCAATTTCTGAGTATTGACTCTGTACCCGCTGTTTTGCCAAATTCACTTATTAGGTTGAGTAGTTTTTTTGGTGGAGTCTATAGGGTTTTCTATGTACACTATCATGTCATCTGCAAACAATGACAGTTTTACTTCCTCCTTTACAATTTGGATGTCTTTTATTTCTTTTTCTTGTCTGATCACTGTGGCTAGGACTTCCAACACTATATTGAATAGAAGTGGTGAAAGCTACAATGTTGTCTTGTTCCCAATCTTAGTGGGAAAGCTTTTAGTTTTTGCCCATTGAATATAATACTGGCTGTAGGTTTGTCATATATGGCCTTTATTATGTTGAGGTACGCCCTCTTTTTCCCACTTTGCTGAGTGTTTTTATCATAAATGGATGCTGTACCCTATCAAATCCTTTTTCTTCATCTATTGATATGATCGTGTAATTTTTGTCTTTCCTTTTGTTTATGTGATGTATTATGTTTATTGATTCATGAATATTGAGCCATCCTTGCATCCCTGGGATGAATCCCATAAGATCATGGTAGATGATCTTTTTAATGTATTGCTGGATGCAGTTTGCCAATATTTTGTTGAGGATGTTAGCATCTATGTTCATCAGCGATATTGACCTGTAGTTTTCTTTCTTTGTTGTGTTTTTATCTGGTTTTGGGATTAGGATGATGCTGGCCTCATAAAAAGAGTTTGGGAGTCTTCCCTCTTCTTGGTTTTTTTGAACTAGTCTGAGAAGGACAGGGGTTAGCTCTTCTTTACATGTTTTCTAAAATTCTCCTGTGAAACTGTCTGGTGAAGGGCTTTTGTGTGCCGGGAGTTTTTTGATTATTGCTTCAATTTCACTAGCTGTTATTGGTCTGTTCAGGCTTTCTGCTTCTTCTTCATTCAGTATTGGAAGGTTATATTTTTCTAGAAATTTGTCCATTTCACGCAGGTTTTCAAATTTCTTGGCATATAATTGTTCATAGTAATTTCCTACAATCCTTTGTATATTTGTGGTATTGGCCATAATATCTCCTCTTTCATTTCAGATAATATTTATTTGGGTCCTCTTCTTTTTTTTCTTGATGAGTCTGCTCAGAGGGTTGTCAATTTTGTTTATCTTTTCAAAGAACCAGCTCCTGGATTTGTTGATCATTTGAAGTGTTCTTTTAGTCTCTAGGTCATTCAGTTCTACTCTGATCTTGATTATTTATTCCTTCTACTCGCTCTGTGCTTTATTTGTTGTTGTTTCTCCAGTTTTTAAAAATTTAGAATTAGGTTGTTTATTTAAAATGTTTCTATCTTTTTTAGGTAGGCCTGTATTGCTATGAACTTCCGTCTCAGGACTGCATTTGCTGTGTCCCAGAGGTGTTCGACTGTTGTGTGTTAGTTTTCATTTGTTTCCAGAAACTTTTTGATTTCTTCTTTGATCTCATTATTGACCCATTCATTATTTAATAGTGTACTATTCAGTCTCCATGAGCTTGAATGTTTTTGAGTTTTTTCTCTGAGGTTGATTTCTAGCTTCAGGCACTTGTGGTCTGAGAAAATGCTTGTTATGATTTCAATTGTCTTGAATTTGTTGAGGCTTGTTTTCTGCACTATCATGTGGTCTATGTTTGAAAATGTTCCATGTGCATTTGAAAGGAATGTATATTATGCTTCTTTGAGATGAAAGGTTCTACATTATTAGTTAAATCCATTTGATATAATGTGTTGTTCAGTTCTGCAATATCCTTGTTGATATTTTGTTTGGAAGATCTGTCCATTGTTGACAGTAGGGTGTTAAAATCCCCTACTATCAGTGTGCTGCTGTCTATATCTTTCTTTATATTTGGGTGCTCCTATGTTGGTTGCATATAAGTTTACAATGTTAATGTTTTCTTGATGGATTCTTCCTTTGAGTATTATGAAGTGTCCTTCTTGGTCTCTTTTTATGGCCTTTGTTTTGAAATCTATTTTGTCTATGGCAGCCAGCTTTTTTTTTTTCCTGTCCATTTACTTGGAATATTTTTTTTTCCATCCCTTTACATTCAGTCTTTGTAGGTCCTCTGTTCTGAGGTGTGTCTCTTGTAGGCAGCATATGTGCAGGTAATGTTTTCTTATCCATTCAGCTATCCTATTTGTCTTGATTGGAGCATTTAAACCATTTACAATTAAAGTTATTATTGATAGATACTCATTCATTTTTTCTCTTTGTACCTGTGTTCCTCTCTTTATCACTCTTTTTCTTCATCTTCTTAAAGTAGCCCCTTTAGCATATCTTGCAGTGCTGGTTTGGTGGAGGTGTATTCTTTTAACTTCTTTTGTTGGGGAAACTCCTTATTTCACCTTCCCTTTTAATTGAGAGCCTTGCTGGGTAGAGCAGTCGTGGTTGCAGGCTTTTGCTTTTCATGACTTGGAATATTTCTTGCCATTCCCTTCTGGCTTGTAGTGTTTCTGTTGAGAAGTCAGCTGCTAGATGTATTGGAGCTCCTTTGTATGTTACTTCCTGTTTCTCTCTTGCTGCCTTTAGGATTCTCTGTTTGTCTTTGATATATGCCATTTTAAATATGATGTGTCTTGCAGTGGGCCTCATTGAGTTCCTCTTGAATGGGACTCTGTGTGTTTCCTGGACTTGTGTGACTTTTTATCTCCTCAAATGAGGGAAGTTTTCCATAATTACTTTTTCAAAGAGGTTCTCTATCCCTTCCTCATCCTCTTCTCATTCAGGCATCTCTATTATATGGATATTATTACGTTTCAGGTTGTCCTGCATTTTCCTAAATGCCTCTTCATTCTTTTTCAGTCTTTTTTCATTTTCTTGCTCTTTCTGGGAACTTTTTTATACCTTGTCCTCTAACTCACTGATTCGATCCTCGGTTTCATCTAGCCTGCTTTTGATTCCTTCTACTGTGTTCTTCAATTCAGAAATTGTATTCTTCATTTTCTCTTGCCTCTTATTGAAAGTTTCTATGTCCTTTTTCATGTTGATATAGTTTTCAGTAAGTTCCTCATAGTTTCCCTGTAGTTTTTTGAAATTCTCTCTGAGCTTACTGAGCTTTTTGAGCTTCCTTGGAACCATTGTTTTGAACTCAATATCTGATAGTTTACTTGCCTCTATTTCATTTAGTTCTCTTTCTGGGGATTCCTCCTTTCCCTTCAATTGGGGAGGTGTTTCTTTGTCTTCCGATTATTTATGAGACTCTTCTTTTTTGCTTCTGCTTCTTAAATTGATCTGTCCTGACTTCCTGACTTTGTGGTGTGAAACTTCTATGGTAGGGACCTGTGAGATTTGGTGGTGCAGTCTCCTTGATCTCTTGAAAAGGAGATCTCTCTTGCTGCTCTTTGGATGCATTTTATGCCATTTATATTGGCTCTCTGGAAATAATTTGTTGTTGATTGTTGTTTGATCATTCTTTGGTGGGTCTTTCCCTCCAGTTGGTTTACTGAGGGTCACTCTGCCCACCACACCTTGTGTGTTTTCATGCAGGTGCTGCCAGAACAAAACCACAAAGCCCAGGAAACAAACCCACATCTGCAAAATAACTCCCCCCTGCAATCCCACTATCAACAGCAAATGAACCAGTATTAATAAAGTTGTAAAGAGATTAAGAGTATTATAAGAAAGGAGAAAAATAAAGTATTAGTATAAAATCTAATGACTTAATATGCACAAACTTGATGGACCTAAAATGAACGTTAAGAGGCCATGTAGTAAAGAAAATACTGCAAATCATGGAGAAGGCCACAGTGGATTTCGTCTTGGTAGCCTCTAGTATTTACCATTTTCTTTCTGACTCTGCCTCTGATGATGTCAGATGTTGACCCTGTCTGACCTTAGATAGTCTATTCAAGACTTCCAGGAATCTACTGTCTGTGGCTGTCTCCTTCAGTTGTTAATCTAGTCACTCTGCACTCAGCAATCAGGCTTAGGCACCACAGGGCAGGGCAAAGTCCCTCTTGTGGGTGGGGCTATTCTTTCCTCTCATGCTGCTGAAGCTCAGGGGAGTGGTCTGCCTGAGCAAGGCAGTTGCTGCCACATGGGGTTCACTCTACACCGGGATCCCGCTGGCTACTCTCTCATTTCTCTCTGCCAAGTCTCCATCTCTAGTCTCTCAAGTGTCTCTAGTCCACTCTGCTCCCCCTTTAGCCATGGATCTACTATCTGTGGCTGCCACTCTGTACTCAGCAGTCAGGCTTAAGCACCACAGGGCCAGGGCAGAGTGCCTCCGGGGGGCGGAGCTATCATTTCCTCTTAGGCTGCTGCTGCTCAGGGGTGTGGACTGCCTGAGCAAGATGGCTACTGCCATATGGGAGATGAGTCAGCATTGGGATTCCGCAGGCTATTCCCTCAGTTCTCTCCCCAAACTTCCATCCCCAGTCTCTCCCCAAGAGTCTCTATCCCACTCTGCCCCCACCTTTGCTGAAGCCCAGGGTAACTGGCTGCAAATGAAAATTTATGCGTTGGCCCTTTAAACAGCTCTTTGCATCTCTAGTCGTCTGTGTCTGGCAGAGAGCAACCCTGCCGCTTTTTGCAGCTGGCTGTTATCTGTGTACTTTTTGGGGTGTGGCCTGTAGGCTGGGGATCCCCACTTATGGTTTAAACCCCACTCTTCTCAGGGGAATCCAACTGGCCACTTAAATATCCCTGGCGCTGCTGCCCGTTGGTGCCCAGCCAACCTTCTCAAGTCTCCACCATACTCCTTACCAGTCAGGTTGTGCTAAAGCTGATTTTTCTGTCTATCTGAGGTTGTAAGGCTCTGGTTATTGTCAGTTGTTTGTTCCAGGTGATTTCTCCACAATTTACTTGTAACTCCAGATTGGTCCTGGGAGGAGGTCAGTGTGACTTCCATTCACTCCTCTGTCATCTTGCCCCTCTCAGTAATCATCTTTTCAATATACTGAAGTGGGACAACTTGATATCTACATGGAAAAATAAAAGTTGGACCCCTTCTTTACACCATTCACAAAAATTAACTCAATATGGATCAAGACCTAATTGGAAGAGCTAAAACTACAAACTCTTAGGAAACATAGTTGTAAATCATTGTGACCTTTAATTAGGCAGTAATTTCTTAGATATCACACCAAAGCCACAAGCAACCAAAGGAAAAAACAGATAAATTTGACTTCATCAAAATTAAATATTTTTGTACTTAAAAAGACAAAACCAATAAAGTGGAAGGACAACTCACAGAATAAAGAAAATGTTTGTAAATCAAATATCTGATAAGTCTCTAGTATTCAGAAAATGTAAACTTTAACAACTAACTATAACAAGAAACCCTATATGGGCTTAAATAAACACAGAAATATGAATAGATATTTCTCCAAAGACATAGAAATGACCAATGAGCACATCAACAGATGTTCAACCTAATTAGTTAGTAGAGAAATGCAAATCAAAAGTACAATGAATTATCATTTTATACCCACTATGATGGCTATAATAAAAAAGATGGACAACAAAAAGTGTGGTAAGGATTCTGAGAAATTAGAACCCTCATTATTGCTGGTGGGAATGTAGAATCTGCAGCCACTGTGAAAAATAATTCCTCCAAATGTGAAACATGAGTTTACCATGTGATACAGCAATTCCACTGCTAGATATATAAGTAGGATACATGAACATAAGTTCACACAAAATCTTGTGCACAAATTTTCAGAGTAGCATTATCATAATAGCCAAAAAGTAGATAGAAAGAACCTAAATGTCCATTTGTGTTAGCTATACTTTGAAACATTATTCAGCCTGAATGAAAGAAGGTAACATATTACATTTCATACATTTCATTTTTATGAAATGTCCAGAATAGGCAATTCTATACACACAGTAGACAAATAAGTGCTTTCCAGGGCCTGGAGGGAGGAGGTAATGGGGATTGCCTGCTAATGGGAATGGGCTAACTTTGGGAGTGATAAAAATATTCTGGAATTAGACAGTGGGAATGATTACAAAAAAATAATGAATATACTAAAGCCCACTGAATTGTACACTTTAAAAAGGTGAATTTTATAGTATGTGATATATACCTCAAAAAAGAAGTGGGCTGCACCCCCAAATCCTAGTCTTCTTTCCTGGAGACAAATAATGTTATTTATTCTTTGGTCTCATTCCTAAAATAGACTGTATGCATAGAAACATGTATTCATATATCTATAGGTCTCTTGTTAAAAACAGAAATATCATCATAGCAGACACGTTGTCCTAGACATTTTTCCTCTCTTTACAATGAAACTTCAATAACATTCCTCTTTACAATATAACTTGGTTATTATTCTATTTCACCATATGTAAATATTCCTGATTCCCTTGGGGTTTTGGATTTGCTATAATTTAGTTTACTAGTATTCTGCTGCTACAAATAATGTTATTATTAATTTTCTTTATAGATTTCTATTACATGCATACTAGTAGAATATCTTTCTAGAAGTTAAATTTCTGGTTGAAAATGTGTTTTTTATATTTTATTTTGATAAACTGTCATTATTGATTTATTGTCCTTTTTACTATATTATAAATCCCTGAGGACATGGGCCATTTCTCTTTTGTTGACCAGGGTAATCTAGATTACAGAACATTGCCTGACATACTGCTTTATATACTGCTGTAGATGGTCAAGCCCACTTGCTTTGACAGACAGAGTGTCAGATGGAAATTTGAAGCTACATCATTCAAAAAACAGACAACGATCCAATTTATAGAGATAGGAATTGTCTGGGGGTTGTTTTCTTTTCATCCAATTGTTTTATTGGTTTTTTTAAAAAATTTTCCTTTCAACTCTAGTATATTTTCAAAAATTGTGGGATCAATTGCAATGTATCATTCTAAGAAATACAAAATCCTTAATTTCATCTGAAGACATCAGCATGTTTTATTAAATAAATGCCTGCTTCTTATATTTGAATGGTATTTCAGTTACTGAAAAAAAAAAAAGAGGTTGGGGAAAGATGGGGGTTGATTTGCAACTCTAGAAGACCTCACAGTGACACCTGCTGGAGAAAATATCAAAATAAGTTTTGAATCCATTAAATTATTAAAATTTTAGACCAGTGTTTCTATTAATCAGGGAGAAATTTGATATCTTACCATATAGTGCTTGTGGTAATTAAATATAGTTACAGGAGGTTCTCTGATATCCTAAAAATTATAGATAAAAATATATTTCCTTTTTTCAGGATAAAGTCATCTTGGGGACTGATTACCCCTTTCCACTAGGTGAGCTAGAACCTGGAAAATTGATAGAATCCATGGAAGAATTTGATGCAGAAACAAAGGTATATGCCTTTTACTTCATGGATTTCTTCCTGTTTTCCTGCTCTAATCGTGTTTGGTTTCAGAGCACTCATGTGTGATAACAAAGAACAAGGGAATCATTACATTGAACAGTCCTAGAATTGTTACTAGATCACCAGAAATAGTTGAACTAGTAAAGGGCAAAAAAATGTTAAGCTGAAAGTCACCCTAGTACAACTAAATTCATGAAGGCAAGGAAGAAAACTGCCAAGAAACATATCATAGTAATATATTTATGTTTACATGTTAGATGAATAAGAAAAATGTCTAAATTTTTCATTTAACATGTCTTTCAAATCTACTGATCTCAAAAATTGTAATCATTCTAGTAATTTGAATATTGATACTAAAGTCTTGACTAACAAGGACCCAAGGACCTCAAATAACTAGATAAATAACTAGATTTTTTTCTTTTGGCATTTGACTTTTAGGGTGTGTAAATGTGTCATAATGCTGCCACTGCCTGTTCTACCCCTTAGGCTCCTGAACCAAGAAGAGTTAAAATGAGATAATGAGATGCACTGTCCTCAGATTCCCTCTCCCTTGCCAAACCTTTCCCATCCCACACCCACCTCCCAACAAAACAAGTTCTTCCTGAGGGCTTCATCACCAATCATTATCAGGGGTCAAGGATGGCCACAGGAAAAAGAAATGAGGATATATAAACTCTTAACAAATCTTACAAAAGTCTTAGTCATAATACTTTTATATAATTCTTGGCTTTCTTCTAAACTAGAATCCAAAGGTTCCCTTGGTCTCTAATTCTCTGATATAATCATTAAGGATTAAGCTCATCAAATCTTTTCAGTAGGCTTGAAGTACATGATGCCAAGAAAAATCCATTATGATGTTTACTGGTTGCAAGTTATTAGATGGGAAACCTCAAGACTGCTTTATACAGGAAGTTTCCCCTTTGGCACTTACCCACCTTAAGGCACTTAAAGTCTTGAATCGTTAAATATTTTCTTATTAAAGTAGGAAGGCATAATAAAATCTTTTATTTTTTTTTACAACAGAGGTTGAAAATAAGAAACTTTCTATGAAATTAATATAAATTAAACTGAAACCAGACCTCCCCAAGCATCCTAATTAAGGGTTCAATAGAATAATAATTACCTTATGTCTTTTATCATTTAATTTTATGTGCTATCACGTTCAAATTTTAAAATAACTTGTATAAAATTTTATACTGTCACAAATTAAAAATGACATTTTATTACAGACATTGCAACACTGTAATAAAAGACTGAAAACAATCTACAGGGGAATAGTTACATAAGTAATAATATATACATACAATGGAATCTATACAGCCATAAGAACACTATAAATCAATTTCCAAGATATACTAAGTTTAAAAAACAAGGTGCCAAACAACCTGTATATTTCCATTTGTGTATAGTATTTATCTAATTGTGGGAAAAGACTATCTATATACCTAAATATAAGTATTTGCCTATATGTGCATGAAATATCTCTGGAATAACAGACAAAAAACTGATGGCTGCACAGCTCTGTGAATATACTACATATCATTAAATTATACACTTTAAAGAGTAAATTGTGTGGTAAGTGAACTATATCTCAATAAAACTGTTTCAAAGTAAATAAATAAAAACAGATTCTATTACATAAAAAAAGATTGCTACCTCTAGGAAGATAGCATCCATTTTATAATTTTGAATTTTGAGCTCTGAAGTGATCATGATATATAGATATACATTAATGGTATGGATGTTACACAACCCCATACATGTTTCCTTCCATCCTCAGCTAAATGCCTGACCTTTGCATACTGGACATATATCAATTAGGGTATCACAAAGTTACCTCTCAAATCACAGGAGTTCTTTCTGTGGAATTGATCTAGTTTATAGGTGGGGAGAAGGTAAAAATAAATTGGCAGTCCTTTTCTCATGTGAAATAGATAAGTGTACATATTTGTACAATATTCTGAAACTCTTCATCTGTATCATTTTTCTTTCCCTGAAAGAGTTTACCTTGTTGCAGGTGGTGGAGGGGAGGGCATGCAAAAAAACAATACCTGTGCCTAGAAGCTGGGGGGCGGGTTCATGACTTGAGTACTTTTGCTAGCTCTCTTATCCCACAGTCCTAAACTGTACTTTTTCTGTTTTGCCTCCAGTGAGTCCTTAAAATCCAATGGAGAGTCCTGTAGAAGTTTTAAAGAGTATTTTCCTAAGAGGACTCTCAACCTTATAATTCCTATCCTCCTACTACCAAGTTTCAAACATAGATTTCAAATAGTGGGGCAAAAAGTAGGTCAAGATGGGTATGGTAAGAGAGTCATTGTTTAACCTGCTAATATTTTTCTCTCACATTGGGGAACTGATTTTTTAAAAACCTTATAAAGGCACTCAATAAAGTACTTAAAAACAACCATTAAGTAATGCACTAAAATAAAGCCTTTTCTTTTCTTTTTCAGGATAAACTCAAAGCTGGCAATGCCCTAGCATTTTTGGGTCTTGAGAGAAAACTATTTGAATGACTGAATTTACTACAAAGGCAATCTTTCAAAATCTTTTCTGTTGTTAAATATGTATCACACATGCATACTAAAATCCTATTTTAAACTCTTTTACCCAGAAATAGAATATCCTTGAGTGTCCTAAATTATTCATAACAAAAATGACTCACATGTGTTTTCACTGTGAAATGCAGTACATGATTTCACATGCAAACCAAAAATGATTCTCCCAGCACTTTAAAAATTAATCACAGATTCCACTTATAGGTGAGATCATATGGTATTTGTCCTTCACTGCCTGGCTTATTTCACTTAGCATAATGCTTTCCAGATCTACCCATGCTGTTGCCAAGGGTAGAAGCACCTTCTTTGTTTCTGCTGCATAATATTCCATTGTGTAAATGTACCATAATTTTCTGACTGTACTAGAACAATTTTAAAAATTAATGGCAGAAATAAAACATAAAATGTCATTAATGCTTTATATGGAGAAAGACCAAAACCAGATTCATCCTAGAGGGCTCAAATAGGTTCTCACTTTGTGCAATTACATGTGCCTAGAGACCAAATAGCCCATTTTTATTCACTTTAAACACCTTCCACTGGCCCAGAACTGGGTTGGGAGTGCTTTAGATTTCAAAAATAAATGTGCATATTTCATAACCTGTAGGAGCTCATAATCCTAGTAAGGAGGCAAAAGTTCATGCAATAATTACTAACCAATGAAACATGACTGTCACAGAAGTTTCAGTATAATTCAGTCATCTGGACTTGAGCTTTTGTGAAAATCTGCACGGAAGTTGGAACTTGGGCTGACTAGAAGGATGGATAAGGTTTGTTTAGAGTTGAAGATGGTAAATAGATAGGAAGGCAAAAGTATGGGAACAGAGGTTTCATACTGAATGAGAATTTATCTATTCTGAAGAAAAGTTCCAGTCTACTACTTACTTTTACCAGACCCTATATTAATGACAAATACTGAGCAGAGTGTGTAAAGCAAGCTGTGGAGATTGAGAGCAGGACAATACCAGGGTAGCCTTGCTATACTCACTTCATTTATGGTCCTGCCTGAGCTGCTGCAAATAAACTTAGTCCTGTGAGGGGTGATTTAATATCTGTGGTTCATGTACCTCTGGCTGAATTCCAAAACAAATATAATTTTTCAAAATTACCTTCTTGCTTTAATACTTCTCTTCCCTCCCATTAGCCCAGAAAAATCAAGGATTGAGTATTGGCATGTAATTTATGCTAATTTTTATTAAATTATGTCCATCCCATTATTTTCACATTATTTAGTTCATTACTCCATCTCTTTCTTGGTCCTCCTACTGCTTTCTAGAACTTTACCCACCCACCAGTCTACTTATTACTCCAAAATGCCTACAAAATGAAAAAGTTGAACAAAACAGCAATATAAAGCATATGCTATTTTTTCCTTCCCTATTATTTGGGGGGAAATGTCCATTCCTTCTCAAACATTCTATATTTGACCACTTTTTAACATAGTATTTAATAAACTGTTTTATTATGAAAAATAACCTGATCACTTTAGTTAATATCATAGATAGATGACAAATAGATAGATAATGGGTATATTCATATTCATATTCACAGAGTATTTATGTGACATGCCAGAGCTGTAGCACTGTTCCAGGTTACTTGGGATATAGAAGTAAATAAAAAGGATAAAAGTCCTTCTTTGATGAAACCTGTAGTCTGGAGGCTAAGAAACATAAATAAACGAGAGAGGGAGGAAAAAGAAAAAAGAAATGGAGAGGAGGGAACAAAGAATAAAGGAAGAAAATTTTTCTTATACTGATAAATACGATGAAGAAATTAAAAGAGAGAAATGTATAGAGAGTAACTCAGGGGAGGGTGGGAAATAAGACATTAAATTGTTGGACCAGAGAAAGCCTCTTTAAAGAAGACTTTAACTTAAGACTTAAATGATTGAACAGTAATAGTTAGAAAGCTCTTCTCTACACCCATATTAAAGAGGAATGTACTCATCTTTTCTTCTAGTGCCTGCATAGTTTCATTGTCTTATAGTTAAATCTTTGATCAATGTTGGAATTATCATTATGTATGATGGAAGAATCAATACAATTTCATTGCAGCATTAATTTTTATTGCAAAATACTGAAAATTATATACATTGTTCAAATGTAGGAGACTAAACAAACTGTAGTACATATAGGCACACATGTGGACAGATACCTGGAAGTCAACCTTGATTTCTTTCTTTCCTGTCCTTCCTCTTCCTTACATTCAATCCATCATCAAGTGCTGTTGGTTCTGTGTAAGACATCTCATGTCCCCACTCTACTACTCTTGCCCAAGTCACCATGATTTCTTGTCTCACCTCCTTACTACTAATCTTGACCCCTTAAATAATTCTTGACACAGCTGCTATGTTTTTTCTTAACTTTTTTATTTTTAAAAAGATTTTATTTATTTTTTTTTAGAGGTGGGGGGAGAGAGGGAGAGAAACATCAACATGAGATACATTGATTGGTTGCTTTTCATATATGCCCTGACCAGGGGATGAAACCACAACCCAGACATGTGCCCTGACCAGAATCGAACTAGCAACCTTTTGCTTTGTGGAATGATGCCCAGCTAACTGAGCCATACCAGTCAGGGCTAGTTTCTCCTTTAAAGAAAAACAACAAAAAACATAACTCAGAGCATATCACAGACTTATATTTAAAAATCCAATGGCTTCCTATAAAAGTTATAAAAATCTAAACTCTAGACCATGAGCTACTTATCTGGCCAACTTTACATCATCATCTCCTACCTCTTTCCCCCTTGCTCACAAACTGCTACAAACTCTTTCCTGTGTCAAATCAGTAAGGAAACATCAGCTTTAAACAACATATTACACCAGCTGGACTTAACAGGTATATACAGAATATTTGATCCAAACACAACAGAATACACATTCTTCTCAAGTGCACATGGAACATTTTCCAGGAAAGGTTACATGTTATGCCACAAAACTAGTCTTAATAAATTTAATAAGATTTAAAACAGATCACACATCTTTTCCAAACAAAATAGTATGAAACTAGAAATCAATTACAAGAAGAAAACTGGAAAATTCACATGTATGTGGATATTAAACAACATACTACTGAACAACCAATAGGTCAAAGGAGAAAAAAATAAAGATAAAAAAAATACAGTTATACCTCAGTACTTGTTGGTTTCAGAACTTGTCAAACCCTGTACTTGTCACATTTTGACAAGAAAAAAGTGTTTCAGCACTAACCACTTACTTGGGACTTGTTGCACTTGTAAGAAATTGTATGAGTCACAAAGCTACCCCACAAGAGAAAATGCTTTATCATTCAGTACTCGTTGCTTTGGGCACGCATCATGAGTATTGGAACAAATTAACAAGTACTGGGGACCACTCTACTTTGAGACAAAGGAAAATGGAAATACAACATACTGAAACTTATAGGGTGCAGCAAAAGCAGTTCTAAGAGGGCAGTTCATTATGATAAATGCCTGCATTAACAAACAAGAAAAATCTCAAAACAACCTAACTTAACATATCAAGGAATTATAAAAGGAACAAATGAAGCCTGAAGTTAGTAGAAGGGAGGAAATAACAAAGACTGGAGTAGAAATAAAAAGACAATTGAAAACAGCTGGGTACCAGACTGATCACTTTGTAAGTTATATAAATGTCTAATCACTATGTTGTACACCTGAAACTAATATAATATTGTATGTCAACTATTATTAAAAATAAAAATTCTTTTTAAAAAAGACAATAAAAAACAATCTCCAGATTCTGGAGATTATTATGCTAAGTGAATTAAGCCAGCCAAAGAAAAACAAATATCACATGATCTCACTTATATGTGGAACCTAATGAATAAAATAATAAGCAAAATGGAAACAGAGGCATGGATACATGGAACAGATTGACAGCTGTCAGAGGGGAGGTTGGAGGAGAGGACTGCATGAAAAAAAGTGAAGGGATGAGCCAAAGAACATATGTGCATAACTCATAGACACAGACAACAATGTGGTGATGGCCAGAGGGAAGAGGGGCAGAACAAGGTGGAGGTGTGCAAAGCAGGGGTGGTGAGGATGGGGAGACAATGGAAACATCTGTAATAGCATCAACAATTATTAAAAAAGACAATAAAAAAATCAATGAAACTCTGACTTTTCTGTGCTTATAATTCTTAGGACATTTATCCTCTGAGATGTAGTTAATGGTATTAAATTTATCCATACTTTAGACGTATTTATTCATGCAGCTGAGTAGATTTATTACCATTTATCATGATGAGGAACACTATGGGATAAACAGGCTTGGGAGGGAAGAGAATCAATAGTTCTGTTGTTGGACTTATATTTCAGATGTCTTTTGGATATTTAAGTAGCAATGTCTAGTAAAGCAATTGGGTCTGCTAGTCTGTCTGGGGAGTTCAGGAGAGAGGTTGGGAAAGGTCATCAGTATATAGAAGGTATTTAAAGAACTAAGACTGGGAGAAATCACCTGGATAAAGTAAAGGAGACAACCAAAAGAACCCAGGACTAATTTCTGGGATTTGCCAAAATTTGGAGGTCAGATGCAGGAGCCAGCATTGATCACTGAGTAGTAGTCAGTGAAATAGGAGGAAAACAGAGATGTGGTATTCTGAAATCAAGAGAAGATAATGTTTCAAGAAGTCCTCATAGCTTTAGGCGTTAAAAAAAAAAAGCTATAATACTATGGTACTTTATAAAATCATATGCCCAAATGTAACTCAATCTCTTTATCCCAAAAGTTAGTTCTACTTCCTAGAGTACTAACTCTCATTAATGGCATCACCCAGCCACCTAAATCCTCTCCTTCACCCATATCAAATCTATCATAAACCCAATAAATTCTACCACTTTTAGTATCTTTTAATTCTTACCTATTCTTTCTTCCTTATGGCTTCTAAATAAATTCAGGTCCTCGTCTCTCATTAAGAGTATTGAAATAATCTCTTATTTATACCCCTGTCTGAGCTTAGTTTGGTATACTCCATCTTCCACCCTGGTGACAGAGGAAAATTTACAAAGTACATATCTGATCATATCACTCTCCCTCTCAAAATTCCTCATGACTTAAAGTGGTGGTTTCTAGGTTTGGAAAGTTAATAGATCAATATATCCCTTTTAAAAGTTGTAGCTATATGTCTAACAGAGAACACCTCTCATTTTAAATTGCAATTGTTATCTTCCCACCAGACTGGGACTTCCAGGGACTTCCTTGAGAGCAGGAACTATGCCTTCATTCATTTATTCACATGATTCAACAGTACATACTGAGTGCTTGTTACATACCAAGAACCATGCTAGGTGCTGGGATAATGTAAGTAAAAATAAACATGGTCCCTGCTCTCAATGGTGCTTATAATCTAGTTAGGGAGACAGGTATTAAATAAAAAACAAATCAATATAAAATTGCTACCAAGACAAGAGCTATGAAGGAGTACACAGTGTGTAGAGAGCTTATAATAAGGCATTTGGCATAGTCAGACAACAGTGTGACTTTCAGAAGAGAATGTGACTTTCAGAGTTGGAGACTTTCCAGAAGAAACATTGCTTAAACTGGGATTTTAAAAAGAGCAGACAAGAGCTAAGAGAAGACAGAGAAGAGTGTTAGATGGAGAGAATAGCATAAATAACACCCTTATGGCAGGAGAGAACATGGTAAGAAATAAGACCACTGAGGCTAGAGGTAATAAAGCAAGATGTTCTTGGTATAAAGTGGCAAGATTACGTGAGGTCATAAGTCAATTGAGGAATTTATCTATCAAAAAGCAACGAGGTTTTTAAGTTAGGGGTGACATAACTAGAGTTGAATTTTGAAAAGACTCCTCGGGCCCTAACACAACACTGCTTATAACCAGATTCTTGAAAATGACTCTCAGGAAAATGACTTTTTGTCTTTCCTCTCCTTTGTTATCTAGTGTAAGTACTCCAAAATAAACCTCTCTCAAAAAAATTGCAGCACCGTCAGATTCCGAAGAACCACCATTCATAGCCATTCAAGCATTTCTCTTCTTTTATGCTACCCTTACTCATCTTTTCGACCTCTCTTAAAAAGGAAGCCAGTTCTGACTCAACTCAATTTATATTTCCCAACCAAAAAACTTGAAACCTATATTCAAGCAATTGTGTAAGATTAGCTTAATGAATTTAACTTAAAAGAGACAATTCAGACTTTTTTTCCAGTCAAAATTGAACAAAAGTATATTGAAGTTTCTATTTATGAATATAAAACACTGCTCACAACCCAATAAAAAAATGTATGGTTCATTTTTGAAAAGTCAATACATAAACAAATTAGAAGAGTTCAAAAAGATCCAATTCAACCTATGTGTCTCAGAAGGAACCAATTTTACCTGTTTGTGTATTCTTGCAAAGATGCTCTATGATTATAAGTACTTACATGTACAAATTCCTTTGTTTCTTTTACTGAAACAGTAGCATCTTGTCTTTTTTTTTCCTAAATAGTTTGGGGGTCATACCACATATAAGCTGCCTTTTTCTTTTTTGTGTCTGTGTCTATTTTATTTATTTTTTTAATTTTCAATTACAGTTGACATTCAATATTATTTTGTATTAGTTTCAGGTGTATAGCATAGTGTACTTTACAAAGTGTTCTCCCCGGTATTTCAAGTATCCACCTGACACCATACATAGTTATAACAATACTATTGAATCTATTCCTTATGCTGTACTTTACATCCCCTTGAGTATTTCATAACTACCAATTAGTGTTTCTTAATCCCTTCTTCTTTTTCACACAGCCCCCAAACCATCCTGGCATCTGGCAACCATCAATTTGTTCTCTGTATCTGAGTATGTCTCTGTTTTATTTGAGTAATAGTCTACAAATTGATAACTTAACTTTGAACACATCCAAAGTCCTACATTTTTACCTCTCTCCCCCACATTTTATATTTTTCAGGTCACAATTTATATGTTTTTATTTTGTATATCCATTAACAGATTATTGTAGTTATAGTTATTTTAATACTTTTGTCTTTTAACCTTCATACTCACTTTATGTGATCAACCTAGCACCTTTACATTAGATTATTCTGACTTATACTACATATTTATCTTTACCTGTGAGGTTACACTTCCGTATGTTTTTCTGTTACTAATTGGAGCTCTTTCTCTTCAGCTTTAAAAAGTCCCTTTAACACATCTCATGAGGCCAGTCTAGTGGTGATGAACTTTTAGCTTTTGCTTGTTTTCAAACTTCCATCTCTCCTTCACTTCTGAAGGACTGCCAGGTAGAGTTTTCTCCATCCGGAGTATTTTTTTTTCTTTCAGCACTTTGATGACTTCTTTTTAATAGCTGATAAGTATTCCATTGCATAGATGTATAATAACCATAAACAATCACACTCAGTCTTTTGCAATTATAAACAGTTGAGAATACCCTTATGACATGAAATATTTTCATATATTCATTTGCCATCTGTATATCTTCTGTCTGTTCACCTCTTTTGCCCATATTCAAAATATATTCTTTGTTTTCTTATTGTTGAGTTTTATGAGTTCTTTGTACATTTTGGATACAAGCTCTTTATCAGAAACGTATTTTGTAAAGATTTTCTCCTTGTACTTTCACTCTCTTAACAGTGTCTTTTGCAGACCAGAGGTCTTTAGTTTTAATGAAGTCCAACTTTTTCTTTCATGGATGATGTTTTGGCTGTTTTATGTAAAAACTCATTCCTAACACAAGATCACCTAGATTTTCTTCAATGTTTTCTTCTGGAAATTTCATATAGAGATAATTATTGTGAAAGATAACATCTGTGTTTAGATTCTTTTCTTTTTTTGCATATGAATGTCCAGTTGTTCTAGCACCATTTGTTGAAAATATTGTCTTCTCTGAATTGAATTGCCTTTGATCCTTTGTCAAAAATCAGTATAGTATATTTGTGTGGTTCTATTTCTGGGATCTCTACCCTGGTCCATTGATTCATGTATCTTGTCTTTCACCGATACATGCTATCTCCATTACTTTAGCTTTAAGGTTGGATAGTCCAACTTTTTCTTCGGTATTATGTTGGCTATTCTGGGTCTTTTGTCTTCCCATGTAAATATAGAATCGATTTGTTGCTACCAATAAAATAACTTGTTAAAATTTTTATTGGGATTACATTAATGTATAGATCAAGTTGGAAAAAACTGACATCTAATGATACTGTCTTCTAACCCATGAACCAGAATAGCCCTCCATTTATATCTTCTTTCATTTCCCTAATTAGAATTTTGTAGTTTTCACAAAACATTTAAGGAAGAGCTAAACCCTATCCTTCTCAGAGTATTCCAAAAAATCCAAGAAAGGGAAGACTCCCAAACTCTTTTTATGAGGCCAACATCACCCTAATCCCAAAGTCAGATAAAGATACAACAGAGAAAGAAAACTACAGGCCAAGATCATTGATGAGCACAGATGCTAAAATCCTCAACAAAATATTGGCAAATCGCATCCAGCCATACATTAAAAAGATCATCCACCATGATCAAGTGGGATTCATCCCAGGGATGCAAGGATGGTTCAATATTCACAAATCAATAAATGTAATATATCACATAAACAAAAGGAAAGACAAAAACCACATAATCATATCAATAGATGTAGAAAAAGCATTTAATAGGGTACAGCACCCATTTATGATAAAAACACTCAGAAAAATGGGAATAAAGGGGGCATACCTCAACATAATAAAGGCCATATATAAAAAACCTACAGCCAACATCATACTCAATGGGCAAAAACTAAAAGCTTTCCCACTAAGATTGGGAACAAGACAAGGATGTACACTTTAACCAATTCTATTCAACATAGTATTGGAAGTCCTAGCCACAGCGGTCAGACAAGAAAAAGAAGTAAAAGGCATCCAAATTGGAAAGGAGGAATAAAACTAACATTTTTTAGAAATGACATAATAGTGTACATAGAAAACCCAGTAAACTCGACCAAAAAAACTCCTCGATCTAATAAGTGAATTGGGCAAAACAGCAGGATATGAAGTCAATGTTCAGAAATTGAAGGCATTTTTGTACACCAACAATGAAATATCAGAAGCAGAAATCAGGAAAAAAATCCCTCTTGCTATAGCAACCAGAAAAATAAAGTACCTAGGAATCAATTTAACCAAGGAGGTAAAAGACTTGTACACAGAAAACTATACAACACTGAAGTAAGAAATTAAGGAAAACACAAATAAATGGAAGCATATACCATGTTCATGGATTCAAAGAATTAACATCATCAAAGTGTCCATACTACCCAAAGCAATTTATAGAGTCAATGCAATCCCTATTAAAATACCAATGATGTATTTCACAGACATAGAACAGACATTTCAAAAATTTATATGGCACCATAAATGACTTTGAATAGCTGCAGCAACTTTGAGAAAGAAAAACAAAGCAGCAGGGACTACAATACCAGACATAAAACTACATTACAAGGCCACTGTAATCAAAACAATCTGGTACTGGCATAAGAACAGACACATAGATCAGTGGAACAGAACTGAAAGCCCAGAAATAAACCCATGTCTCTATGGTCAATTAATATTTGACAAAGGGGGCAGAAGCATAAATTGGAGTAAAAGTAGCCTCTTCAATGAATGGTGTTGGGAGAGCTGGACAGCTACAAGCAAAAAACTGAAATTCGACCACCAACTTACACCATACACAAAAATAAACTCAAGATGGATAAAAGACTTAAATATTAGTTGTGACACCATAAAAGTCCTAGAGGAGTGCATAGGGAGGAAACTCAGATAACCCACGCAGCAACATTTTCACCGATATGTCCCCCTAAAGCAAGGGACATAAAGGAAATAATAAACAATTGGGACCTCAACAAAATAAGAAGCTTCTGCACGGCTAAAGAAAACATCAGCAAAATCAAAAGGGAACCAACTATATGGGAAAATATATTTGCCAATGATACATCAGATAGAGGTTTGAGCTCAAAAATACACAAAGAACTCACATGACTCCACTCCAAGAAGACAAACAATCCAATTAAAAAATGGGCGAAGGACCTAAACAGACACTTCTCCGAGGAGGACACACACAAGGCCCAGAGACATATGAAAGGATGTTCAGCAGCACTAGCCATCAGCGAAATGCAAATTAAAACCACAATGAGATACTACTTCACATCAGTCAGAATGGCCATCATAAGCAGATCAATAAACAACTGGTGCTGGCAAAGATGTGGAGAAAAGGGAATCCTAGCACACTATTAGTGGGAATGCAGACTTGTGCAGCCACTGTGGAAAACAGTTTGGAATTTCCTCAGAAAGCTAAAAATGGAACCACCTTTTGACCCAGCCATTCCACTGCTGGGATTATACCCCAAGAATCCCAAAACACCAACTCAAAAGAATCTATGCATCCCAATGTTCATAACTATGGTACATTTACACAATGGAACACTACACAGCAGATAGAAAGAGCAAGCTACTACTACCCTCAATGACAGCATGGATGGAATAGGAAAGCATTATGCTAAGTGAAATAAGCCAGGGGGCGAAAGACAAATACCATATGATCTCACCTATAAGTGGAACCTAATCAACAAAACAAAGAAGCAAGGAAAATATAACCAGCAACATTGAAAGAAAAAAGAAACCAACAGAATCAAGAGTGAAGGGGGTGGGGCATGGCAGGAAAAGGGAAGGGAAGGGTCAAGGAACCTGTATAAAGGACCCATGGACAAAGCCAAAGTGGGGAAGGATTGAGGGTCTGAGGTGTGGGTGGGTGGGGCAGGGGAACGTAGTGGTAGGAAAATGGAGACAAATGTATTTGAACAATAAAAAAAAAAATTAAGAAATAAAAATAAAAAGAATTTTGTAGTTTTCTACATATAGATCCTGTACATATGTTAGATTCATACCTAAGTATTACTTTTTGTAAATGATGTTTTTTTAAATTTCAAATTTCAATTGCATGGTTTGTACATATTGACTCTTGTATATAAATTTTATAGTTTATAATCTTGCTATAATCACTGATTAGTTACAGCTTTTTTTACACTTTGAGATTTTCTACATAAACAATTGTCATCTGTGAACAAAGTGAGTTTTATTTTTTCCTTCCCAAGCTGTTTACCTTTCTTTTTCTTTTTATTTTATTAACTAGGACTTCAAATACAATGTTGAAAGGACTTGGGAGAGGAGATATCCTTAATTTAGAAAAGTTTCTAGTTTATCTCCAGTAAGTATAATGCTAACTGCAGGGTTCTTACAAATGCTTTCATCAAGTTGAGGAAGTTCCCTTCTATTCCTAATTTGTTTAAAGCTTTTATCATGATGAATATTGGAGTTGGTATTTTATGAACTTCGCTTTAAATCATTCCTGGAACTTCTAGGCAGCCTAAGATGTGAGGCCAGCAAGGTAGGTAAGAAATAGACTTACTTTGACAACTATTCATGATAACTGCCTACTGCAACCATATCAATAGCTGGATACTGTAATGTGGTGGGGACAGAGAGCCAACATCCAGCTGTATGCTGGGAGCCCCCAAACGATGACAGAAGCCTGGAGATTTAATCAGGAACTCAGTTAAAAATAATGCGTTGCCCTTTAGATGTCTGACTATACTCGGCAATGTTAAAATTTTAAATTTAGAAATTGTCATACACACTAGGCATTGGCTCAGAGCCACAGACCTACCCATGCCCACAGTGGAGCTCTGCGGTATTTTCTTACATGAACTTGAGAAGTTAATCAACAGATGTGTGCGTTGTTACTGTATTGAATACTAAAACAAAAAAATTTACGCAGTCTCTCTTGTACTATCTACTTCTTCTAAACTCTTTTTAAAAAAAATCATAGGGGGTTTAAAAACACTTGACATGGACTCGAAACCTATTCTAGAAAGTCAGCTGCTCTAGTTCCTAACTGCATAACCTTTGTCAAGCAATTAACAAAAAACCAACCAACTGCCTTCGTGGCTGTGGGACTCAAACAAGATAACGTTGGAATAACACTCAAGTGCGACACACACGTGGAGCGTTCTCTCTTATGTCCTGTTTCCCAAATAGGTCCTTTCCAAAGCCACCGGTTGGACAGAGGCTGTCCTGCACATGGGAGTCGAGAGCCTACGAGATTGCGCGAACCAGCGTTAGAGAAAAGTGGAGGCTGTAGCGGGTCGTTGCGCAGGAAGATTTTTCTCCTTTTAAAGCGCCACCACAGTCCAGACTGAAAAACCGATCGCATCTTAGAGTGCACCGATGGACTGCCCGCCTACCTCTCTCGCCACCCTACCCTAAACCAACCTCTTCCTTCCTCTCCTCCCCGCCCCTTTGCCTCGCCAATCCTACATCCGGAATGCACCGCGCCGACCTTTTCCTTCCGCCGACCCCCACCTTTGGACGCTTCCAAATGACAAGCGGCGCGGAGCATTATGGGCCCGTAGCGAAAGCGAGGCGGGAGCAGAAAAAAAGAAAGCAAAAGACTAGGGAGAGCCAGTAGGGCGGCCTCCGCGCACGCGCACGGCGGCAGCGGGTGTTGAAAAGAGGCGGTGCGTGGTCTACGGCGAGCGGAGTGGGGCGGGGTCGCGCGGCCTTGGCGGGGAGTCCGCGAGCCGGCAGGGGAGGGGGGGTGGGTTAGGGAGCGGGCGGAGGAGGAAGTGTCATGGCGTCGGGCCGTGGAGCTTCTTCTCGCTGGTTCTTTACTCGGGAGCAGCTGGAGAACACGCCGAGCCGCCGCTGCGGAGTGGAGGCGGATAAAGAGCTCTCGTACCGCCAGCAGGCGGCTAACCTTATCCAGGAAATGGGACAGCGTCTCAACGTGTATCCTTTCCTGTTCTTGGCCCTCCGCTGCTCACGCCCTATCCCCCTCACTACTCGCCCTGTCTCCGGGCCTGGCGCCCCGCGAACATGGCGTCGCTGCCTTTGGTGGGCCTCGGCCGCGCCGTAAAGGAAGGCAGGCTCGGGCTCAGAAGGCCGCGAGCGGCCAGCAAAGATGGGGCGAAAGAGAGGATTCCGGGAATGGGGTTTGGGAGGCTGCGTTGTGTAACCTGTTCGGGGCCGCGCGTGGTGGCGGGGTATGGGAGTGCCGCGGAAGGGAGACGGAAATCAGAGGGATAATCGCAGAAAAGAGGCGGCAGCTTGGACTTCTCCGGGAAGGGGTTGAGAGGTAGGAAGGGTAGCGTTGCTGAAAGACCTCTTAACTGTTCGCACCCTTTCGCCGCGCTCCTCGCCTTTTTGATGGCGGTTCTCCTGTACCTTGGGAGCTCACTGGAGGTCTTTATGTTCTTAGGGTGATTTTGTATAAATGTGAGCGCGCGTTTCAACTGTTTGATTTTTGAGTTTGTCAGTCGTAGCTACTGATAAATCCTAACTGGGCTTGCTTAATACTAATAATAGAACGAAGTGCTCAGAGTTGTTATTACTATTCATTTGGCGTCGAGCCTCCAGCACCCCGCGGGGTTTCATTATTTTAACGAGTTTTGGTTTGTTTTTGTGTGAAAGGAATTTTCCATTAGAATTACTTTGGAAATAAGTTTTTTTTTTCCTCAGATATTTCCTAAATGTTACGTTTCAGCTCTCAGCTTACAATAAACACTGCGATTGTTTATATGCACAGGTTTTATATGTACCATTCTTTCACCAAATTCAATAGAAACGTAAGTACTATTTTATTGTCTGATTTTACTACAACCAAATTTTAAGCAAGTCGATACGCAGGAAAAATATTGGTTATGGATATAACTTTTGGATTTAGTTTTCTAATTTAACAGTGAAGGTAAATCTCGTGATGAACCTTTGGCTTCAATTGGCTGAATGTCTGGATTTTTAAAAAATTTGCGATTACAAGTTGCCAGACACTGTTAGGCTCTGCCAGGTCCTTTGAACTAAAAGATAAATACGAAGCATTTCTTTACTTAAAGGATTATTAAATTGGTATTCACTTAAATTTTATACTTAAAATTTCAGTAATTTCATATAGTAATGTACAGTGTAGTTTGGGCAAGGCTAGTCATTCTGTTGTACATCTGAATTGTATTGGACTCGTTTTAAATATTGTGACTAGGGCTTAATTGTAACATTAGTTTGAAACGATCTTTTGAAAGAATCAAATGCTTACCAGAAATATTTCATTTGTTAACAATAATTCGTTAAGATGTTAAACGTTCCTGTTTATCACACATTAGCGTTAGTTGTTTACTTAAATTTTTGGTGATTCAAACGTCAGATCTTGCTTCAGACATTATGGGGCAGGGGGCGAGGTGTGTAATTGTGAAGTAAAACTTACCCTCCAATACTAAGGCTGATTTTGAACATAAACTATAAATCTTAGCAAATTTAGTAATGGCGTTTAGTTGAAATTTTTAAGATATGAAAGGTGTGAAGTTTGTGTCTGTTCTTTTCAGAGTAAGATAGTGTGTTGCATCTGTTAACAAAGAAAGTTGTGTATTGTTTAGAAATATTTAACCCTACCTTAATTCTCACTCTATTTTTTTTGGTTTTTTATCACAGCTATTTTTAAAATGCTATTCCAAAAGGTGTGTGTAGAAAAATGGACCAGGGAAGACTATGCTATTTGTGGACTGTTATTAGGACTTTTTTGCTAAGGAAACAGTCTTTGAAAGGTCCTGAATTTTTTTTTAATTTAAAAGGGAAAGCTTCATAATTTAGGTTGATTCCTGTTTTAGTATCTTCTGATCATAAATCTGACTTGGTTTATTAGATGGGCATATAGGTTTATCATGAACAGTATATTTTTGTGTACATTTTGGTCCTTTGCATTCTTTGTTGCTTCTATTCTTCCTTAAATTTGCATGATTCTTGATCTCCTTCCATTTTCCTAGTATTTATTGTGCAGAGAACTTAGATCAATGATGATGTGTTATGAAAGAGAGAGGAAGCATTTTTTGATAGTAACATTTAGATTGAGAGAATTGAATTTTTATTGGCCTCAATGGCAGTAGTGAACTAATGAATACTAATTAATATAAATGTGGCTTTCCTTAAGTAGTCCTGGAAAATGCTGGTAGAAATCAAAAGTCAAAATAGGTCTGGAAGTTCTTTATGTGGCTACAGATGTCCCATTTGCTAAATCAGGCTTACTTTTCTACTTCCAAGAAATGATCTCTCCACAAGATACACTTCTCATTTTGAATCCTCCCTCTTTCATAATTTGTCTTTATGGTCTGGTTGGTGTGCTTTAAAACAACTATCTTGCTTACAGCTAAAATTCACAGCTTTAGTACTAGTGAACTCCAGGTCACTTGAAGTCTAACTTTCACTATTTTATTTAAATGCCATTGTTCAATAAAAAGCTAGAGTATTAATTTTTATTACCCTTCTTAGTGTCTTATATGTATATGGCAGTAAACTTCAGCCTTTTACATTGACTTCTTATTAGCAGCATAATTGAAATCCGGTATGTATTTATGTTTTAAAAAGTAACTACCATTGATATCTAATTGTTTTTACTTTTGTTATTAAGTCAAAAGTGCTTTTAACGTTTGTGTTGGTGTTCTTACATCAGTTGTACAGCTTCACTCTTGTATCATTTTTCCCTATTCTTTTAGGGTGAAGGGGATGGTCTCAAATTGAATGTGTCACTTTTAAATTCATACTCCCCCACATCATTGGGGAAAAATATTTCATAGGGTTATAATGAAATGGAATAATAAACTTACAAAAGGCATGAGTCCTCACAGCGTAAACTGAACATCATTCAGTAAATTAAACCCTAACAAGTTTAAATTTTAAGAGATTGGTGACAAACTCTATCTAGTTTTAAAATAATTATGCATTAATTACATCAAAATACTTTTTTACTATTTTTGTGGCTTCATTTTTGCCACATTGACAAATTTTAAAGATAAAGAATTCTGTAAAACTCAAGTACTATTGTATTGAAGAATAAAATCAGTTTCAACATGTTTTGTGACCCAGAAACTCTTGTCATTGTTTCATTGTCATTTTGTTTCAGAGAGTTGGATCACTATCAGCAGTAAATGACTTTTGTGTGTAACCTAGTTAGAGCCAAGGGTATGTAAACCTACCCTTTGCTCACTGGATGCAGTGGGGTTTATGTAATTGGGATTAGTAATTAAAGAATGGCTCTGCTGGATCAAGCTCAATATAAATCTAGTAAAGTATAAAAGTCCTGGAGCCAACAGTGCCTCCAAGGTGTATATTGTGGGAGAGCATCCTGCCCAAGATCAAACTTAGAATAGATACTGACCCAGCTTCTCTTTAATTTGGTTAGGCAGCTCTGCTCATTTATTTGGTTAGACAAGTTTATGGTGCATTTGTTTTTTGTATTCCAAGTCTAATATTAGAGTTTTCTTAAGATCAGGTTGTAAAGAACGTGCTCTTTTCTGAGTATTTTGTTGGTCATGGTCTGTTGTCACAGCACCTCTACTTCCCTTAGTTCCTTTGCCTCTTTGGAGCTGCAGCAGTCAGAACTGTGCATAATATGCAAACTTAAGTGTGCTGTAATTCCGTTTAAGGTCCCAAGAGTACCTCGTTGGTTAAGGACAGTATTCAAGACTAATGATTTTAAGGAATGACTAAAATGACTTCTAAGAATGAATGTCTCATATCTGAGTTTGTTTTTATACATCTAAGTTTGATTGGTCAGCTGCTATACATAAGCAAGCTTGTATTTGCTTATGCTAACATTAGATTACCACTTTTTGCTTACAATATTAATATAATCTTTTCTCATTTGACTTGGCTCTTCACTAGTAGATATCATTTGAAAATTGGAGGTTTCTTATCTATCTAGAAAAGTGCTCATTATCTCTGTTCTTTGATAATATCGCAGTCTCTCAAAAAACTTTTTAACTGATTTTAGAGATAGAGGGCGGGGAGAGAGGGGTGAGAGATAAACTTGGATTTGTTGTTTCACTTAGTTTTGCATTCTTTGGTTGATTGTTGTATGTGCCCTGACTGGGGATCAAAACCTTTTATAAAAGTAAATTTTATCCACTTTACGCCGTGTTTATTTATAATCAGGTTACTCATAAAACTGTCATACATGATTGCATTTTGTGAAAGAAGACATTCGGGGGAAATTGGTTAGTCACAGGGTCTTGTTTTACGTTTTTATTGTGAAAGCTCTAATTTTTCTCAAACATAGCAATGTAGGTAAAAAATGTAAAACCACCACCTCCAGTCCCAACACACACATTCAGACTACAAACTAGAAGGTAAGTTCTGTAAAGGGTAGGGGCTTTTTGTTATCTTTCTCTTGAGCTTTGCTTACTTCTATTACCAGTACCTCTTATAGAGCAGATATTCAGCAACTATTTATCAATAGGATGGATCAAATCTTGCTCCTTATAGCTTTATTGAATGAGTCCTTATATTTTCCTCTATGTATGTCCTCCCCACAGACACAATTTTTTTTAATTGAAAACAATTATAGGCATATAGTAAATGAAAACGATACAAAAAGAGATATGATAAACTTCCCTCTAATCCACATGTTTAAACCTCCTACCCTACAGCATATGCTGTCAGAGTATTTGTGTGCCCTTTCAGAAATACATTTTGCTTGTTCAGGCATATATATTCTCATACATACATATATACATACATACATACGTTATTTTTCACTGGATTAATTTTGAGTGCTTGGTTCAATATTTATTTTTTCAGCACAGAACCACGCGTGCACGGCCCCCCCTCCAACACACAGACAATTCTTAGCTCTAGCACACAGCAGTGTACAGAATTGAACTCATCCTAGTTAGGATTAGGTGTGGCTACTTCTGGTGAAGTAATTTTTAAAATGGCACAAGGGATGGTATATTTAGATTGACCCAGTGGATCTCAGCTGGGGGCAGTTTAGCCCATTGAAGGGACATTTGACAGTGTCCAGAAACGTTTTTGGTTTTTACATTGGTGCGAAGGTGCTAGTGGCATCTCATAGATAGAAGCCAAATGCAGCCAAATACCCCGTAGTGCACAGGACAGAGCTGCATAAAAAAAGTTACCGGGTCCAAAATGTCAGTAGGGGTGAAGTTGAGAAAACAAACCCTTCATTAACCTACATTAAAAAGTTGAGTGGAGATTAAAACTATATTATTTTTCACTAAATTAATTTTGAGTGCTTGGTAAATTTCATCAATGTGGTAAGAAATTGCCTATTCATATGTAATTCCTCAAGGACCCTAAGAACAAAGATCACATTTGTAATTTTTTTAAATTAAGGGTTTTAGAGAAACATTTTGAAATTTAAAGTTTAAATTTAGTTTGTTAATAAATGTTGCCTTCCTGTGATACTGTGTTTCTTAGCTTCTTAAGTTTGTTATTAATTTGACACCATATTAATAAATACTTATAATTTGTTTTCTAATTTTGTTTATGGTCTTCTAATTTTAAATATGTTCTAATTTTGTTAAGTTTGTTAAACAAATCTACTAGTCTTTAATTTTGCTTTTCATTACCTTCATGCTTATCTGGAGATAAGTGTCACTTTATTTACTGATGCCATGGAAACAATTCTTGGGTTTGTTTGTTTGTTTGTTTGTTCTTCCTGCTTAGGTTTACTTTGGTATGTGGTACCTAAACAGTTATTTGAAGTTGATGTACTCTTTCTTAATTCAGATAAGGCAGGTAATTATAAGCAAAATACTTTGTCTAAATTCACACACCACCAGAGTGACAAAAGCAAAAATCACAAGCAGATCTATACTCTATAGCTCATGCAGTTATCGCTATGTCTACCTCAAGTATCTATGTGTAGAAATCTCTTCATTGCCCTGAAATTTCTCAATGAAAGCAGTATATGTTTAGCTTTTACATTGTGCCACTTATTATTAACTACCCACATCAGAATTATCAGAGTGCTCATTAAAAATACGCTTTAGTGAACTGTGCTTTAGGCCTGTGTAATCAGAGTATTTGTGGTACCTGGGGTTCTTGACCTTAACAGGCTTCCCAAGTGACATGGCTTCTCAGCTTGGAGAACTTTGGTCTAAATTTTGCTTTTTTCCCCTGTGTGTCTCATAATCCATTGTTAATGTTCTTGTATTGTGAAATCTGAGTGATTGTTTATATTAAACTCCCTTCTACTTCTGCCTTTTAATTTAATAAAACAATTAGTCAAAGAATAATCTTATGTTCAAAATCCATTAATACTACTGGGAAATACTGCAGTTGCTATCCAGTAGAACTTTCTGCAATACTGAAAGTATTCTGTATCTTTCCTGTTCAGAACAGTAGATACTAACCAAAAATACGATTCTTGGATTATAAATTTGAGATTATTAGACTAAATTCTTTTTTAACTATAAATTGCATGGATGAAAATTTAAGATCCCACTATGTAAGCAGGTACTTTACTTATCTCAGCTAAAGTATTACCCTCCTTAGAAAACAGATGCAGTTACTAAGTGAGTTGTCCAAAATCTAAGCAGCCATTGTGTGATTGGCATTTAAACTCAGATCTGTTGCCTGATCTGTAGTTTTCTCACTTTTGTCCTTCCCTAATATGTGAAGAAATAGGACGCACTAATAATTTGATGCCAGTGATTTCTGAGGAAATGAGTAGATGAGGAAATGAGTAGACAGTTAAATGAAAATACTCTCAGATTCTGATTTGCTTACCTCATTTGACAAAGTCCAGTGAAGTTCTTTGAAAATTAGGCCCCTAATTTCTCTTTCAGCCATGTATCAATCTTAGCATTTATGCTGTGTGCCTCTCCCTCTCCCACTTTTTTTCCCTATATGGTGCTTTCTCTTTTTCATGTGACCATTGTCTGTCAGGTTTTATGACTCAGCCAAAATTACAACTCTTCGTAAAGCATTCCCCAGATAAGCCCCCTCTTTGACATCTAAATTTTTCTCTCTCATCCTTTGGGTCCTATTCATATCCTATTGTATTCCATCTATTTGTTGTCCTTTGTATAGTGCTGTGGCAAAATCATGCTTGTATCAGGTGAAATGCTTATTATTATTAAATATAATACAAACATATAAAATCTCCAAATGTATAGTTTAGTGAGGTATAAGGCAAACAACCTTGTAAATACCACTAAATTCAAGAAACTGCTAATTACACCAGAAGTACCTCCATGTGCTCTGCTCTATCAACTGCTTCCCTCCACAAAGTAACCAGTATCCTTATGTTATAGTAATTAACTTTTTCAGTTCATTTATAGTTTAACCACCCAATTCTGAGTTCCTAAATACCGCAGTTTAATTTTGCCTGTTATTTAAAATTCGATAGGTCTTTTAAGTATTTCAGTATATAAGTTTCTCCTCTATCCCTAAATTTTACCTGTTGAAAGACCTAGGGCATTAGACCTGAAGCGTTTCCAACTATCTGGAACCTATTCATTGCATACTCTTTGTGCAGTTTATCATGTTCCTTTGTTCTTGTATTCCCTGCATATTGCCAACTGGATCCTGAAATTTGATCAGATTCCTCTTAGATCCCTTTGGCAAAAGTACAGGTGGTGGTATATTCTTTCATCAGGAGCTACCTAATATCTGGTTGTCTCTTTTTGTGGTGCTACCAGCTGTTGATATTCAATGCCTAGATCCTTTTATTTATTATGATACTGTAACTCTATTGTTTCTTAATCATTTATTAATTGGAGTATTTTTATAATGAAATGCTGTGATTCATATACTATTTGGACACCCAGTGGTACAGTTCATATTGGAAAGGCAGGATAAATACTTATTTCTTGCTCTGTATTTTTGACCTTCGTTGAGGTATAATTCACATGCCATATATTACTATTAAAAGTATACAGTTGAATTTTTTTTAGTTTACTCACAGAGTTGTGCGTCAGTTTTAGAAGTTTTCATTACCCAAAGAAGAAACCCCATGCCCTTTGTTCCTCTTTTCCAGTCTTCCCGCCAGCCTTTTCTGGACATTTCTTAAAAATGGAATCATACAATATGTTGTCCTTTCTGACTGGCCTCTTTCCCTTAGTGCACATTTTCAAGATTTGCTTATATTATAGTATATATCAGTAGTTCGTTTATTTTTCTTGATTAACTACCATTATACCACATTTTATATACAGTTATCAGTTGATACATTTGGGTTGTTTCCACTTTTTGGCTGTTAATATTGTTGCTATGAACATTTATGTATGTGTGTACATGTTTAAATTTCTCTTGGGGAGAAATTGCTGGACCATATGGTAACTCTACCCTGGTAATCTTGAATAGTTTTTTCACTATAGCAAGATATTCCAGGCTCATCTTCTACATTTTCTGCTCCACAGCTGGAATGGCCATTTCTTTATGAAACTTGCTTTCTTAGTAGCAAGTGGTATTTCAAGATTCCAACTTGGACACTAGGGTTACTTATTGTTACTATGTTGGTCTTGTTTCTGGGTATCTAAATGAGCTGTGAGGAAATACATAGTTTATTAAATATATATTCACTGTGCACATCAATATATAAAATTATTTGTTTACACATTAAATAGTGAGATACATTAACTGGGCTTATATATTTATTTTGACTATATACTTAAAATACCTCAGGAATTCATTCTGACTCAAGACAATATTTTTTAGTTAACCTCTTGTATTACATCTCTATGATCTTTATTTCACACCAAAATTCTTAGTTAAGTCTCAGAATAACATACTAGTATGACCACCAATATGTTTGCTGAGAACAGTTAAATGTTTTTGCTTTGCTCTTGTTTTTCACTCAATTTTTACGTGCAGAAAAATGAAACTAGATCACCTTCTTACACCACACACAAAAATAGATTCAAAATGGATTAAATACTCTTACTCACTTTTATGAGAGATTAGTTTTCCTGAACTTTAAGTAGCTGTGCTTCTGACTTCACTGAGCTTCCTTTTCTGTTATCTTCTGTAATATTCAGAAATGTAGCAGCTTGCTTCCTATGGTTTCCTGTCTGTGTTTCCCTACCTCAGTTTTATCTTCTCTTTGCCTTTTCTCTGTCCTGACAATTTTACTTTTATTCCTGGACATTCTCTTCAATGTAGAGTCCTGGAAGAGGGTCTTGGGAGATGAATTTCAAAAGTTCATAGAAGTTAGCTTCAACACTTTAAGCCTTATCTAGGCCTCTTTGATTCACTACTTTCTGGAGCTGAAAAAATTCCTTCCTGGTTTAGCTGCTATGCTCAAACTGTCCCACCGTGATTTCCAGTGAATGTTGGTTGGCTACTTTGAGGTTGTTATATAATCACGTGCCCTATTACTTTCACGTGTCCAGCACATGCCCTATTTTCTTTGCTGCTTGTTGCATAGGTGCTGATGCTGTGTAGGTATTGTGGTTACACAGTAGCATGTTTTGTCCTTACCCATTTGTATTTCAGATTTCCTAAGAATGCCTCTTCAAGTGATTTGGTTATAAATATCCATGGGGTTTTGGTTTCCTATCTTGCTACTCTGGTTTTCTGTGGGGATTTGGGTATCAACCTGCCACTGTCTTCTCAGAATTCCTCAGGTAAGACATTAAAAGCTTACTCTTATCAGTAAGAAAATAAACCACAGGTAGTAGGTAATCTATTCATGTGCGTGTATAGGACAGTGACAGTGCCAGGCCTAACAAGAAAATCCTAGCTGGAAGGACAGCTGGTTTAATGAAACCAAGGTGCCCCCAAGCCAAAAAGAGCTGCCGAGACTTGGTTCATTTGGTGAAGTTCAGTGGTGAAATATCTATTCTCATCACTTCCATTGAGGTTTTTATGAGCTGTGCTAAAATAACATTGAGTGTTATATTGGCAATAAAAATGTAATTTGAGTTGAGCAGACAATAGTTACATATTAAAGCATATAGTAGTTGTTAAATTCTGAATCAGACAGTGCTTGCTCAGTTTATTAATTTAACATTATTTAACCTTGAGGTCATGCTGGTAAAGGAGGAGGGTATATTTGGGCTAATGATTTAGAATTTCATATGGGAAAATCTTGAAAAGTGTACCATACATTCTTTGTTCTGAAAAATTAAAAAATTTTAAATTTCAAAAATCTTACGATGGCTACTGGGAAGAGAGTGCTATAACAGCCTGTATGGTGAAGTTTTCAGATGGTATGGATATTTCAGGTAGCAAATAGTGTTCTTTTCCTGCCAGAACTTAACTAGGCAAAGATACAGTGGCAGTCATAGAACTCTTGACTGATCAGATAAATATTCAGATTGTACGCTATGGTTAACTTGTCAGTGACCCACTGGTATAAGATATTAATTTAGGAAATAGAAAAAAGAAGCAGCTATAGTTAAAAAGAGTCAAATATAGTTTATGCAGTAAAAAGTTGCTAGCCCTGGGATTTAGCAACTATAAAATGAAAATGAAAAGTTTAAGCTACTATTTCAAGATGGCCATGTGAGCTTACACAGTTTTTTCTTTAAAACTTAAAAATGAAATTTTTTAAAAAGGCAGTAAATTTATAACAACATAATGAGAATAGAGCCATCAGGAAATAAGATAGTTTACTAAGTGTTTTGAATTTGAGGTGAATGGTACAATAATATCAGGTGGGATACAATCTACCACTTAAATATGCCCAAAGCATGGTAATGGAGGGAGAAAAAGTCCAAAGATTCTGGGCTTGGAATATGCAAGTGTGATGAAAGGCAGAAGAGAGAGACCGGGCTGAAAACAGGATAATTAAATATCAATGTAGCAGGAAATCAGGTGTTAATTTACGTATATTAAGTTCATTTGTAAAGTTGCTTTAGGCAAGTTACTTAGTTTAAGAAATGTAGTATTTCGCAGAATGAGAATGACATGAAATTTAAGCATCCAGTCCGCAGAACCACGTCTGAAATGACTTCTCACTACAAAGCTCAGTCTTGTAGTGCCACTGCTGGGCATTGGACTCCGTGGCTGCACTGTTAACTAGTGCTGGCGAAGGTTGGTGATGACTGTGAGAATGAACCTTCCACTTTCTGGTTCCTTTCCGTAAATCACTACAGGATCAAAACTCCAGGATGGTGCACTGATGAGCTGAACCTACTTCCATGTGCCTGCCTTAACTGCAAGGTTACAGAGAAAATAGTGTCTGTTTTGGGGGTTTTTTGGTGGTTTTGTTTCTTTAAGAGATGAGTAATATCTGCTACCAGTTTTTTTTTTATTGAGCTCAGATATTTATCAAGCAGAAGACGTAAAGTTAAAACATTGAGAAACAACTAGTAAAAGTGAGGAAGAGGTAAAAGGAAGAGGTAAAAGAGGGAAGAGGTAGCCTATAGATAATATTTATGTGTTAGAGATAATTTTATGTAACTATAAGTTACATAATTTTACATAAGTTAACATGCATATTTAATCAGAAGAACTAAAACTTGAAACAGACGATGACTGGTTTGGCTCTTAGTGTAGGATGAAGAGAATAGGGGATGAAAAGATGGCTTTCCATTATTTATAAGTTCTTTCCTACCTGACTTTGTCACATCCATGTATTTGATAAATTTAATTAAAAGGAATGTATTTGATCAGAGAATTTTAAAGTTACACAAAATTAAGGGAGATTGGACTAAAAGTGTGTGTGTTTCCACAGCTATAACCCCAGGATTCCATGAAGCTATGGTATCATGATTCCAAATCGCATTGATTTACTCTGTGGGAGTTTCTGGAAGCCCCATCTTCTTATCTAACCTTAGTCATCAAAGAAATGAAAAATCAAAACCACAGTGTAACACTTCACACCACTAATATGGCTATAATCATGTAGTCAGATAATAAAAGTGAGGGATGTGGAGAAATGGAACCCTCACAAACTGTTGTTGAAAATAAAAAGTAATGCAGATACTTTGGAAAACAGTCTAGCAGCCCTTCAAATTATTAAATATAGTTAACCTGTGACCTAGCAGTTGCATTCCTAAGTATATATTCAACAGAAATAAAAACGTAGGTCTGCATAAAAATACATATAGGAATATTTATAGCAGCATTGTACATAATGGTGCAAAAATGAAAAACCCAAGTGCCCAGCAACTGAAGAACAGAAAAACAACTTGTATCAGTCACAGAAGGACAAATACCGTGCCTGATACCTCTTATATCAAATATCTAAAGTAGTCCACTCTTAGAAGTAGAAAATAGAATGGTGGTTTTCAGAGACTAGGGGAAAGAACATGAATCATTGCTCACGCAAGATGAAAAACTTCTAAAGATCTGCTTTATAATAATGTGCATATAGTCAACAATACTCTACCATATGCTTACGTTTCTTACCATAAGAAAAACAAATGTTAATGGAAATATGAAATTTTTTTTACAGAGATAAACTTGAATAGCCACAAAAGAAAAACACCCCACAATTTGTTGTATGTACATACAACTGAATATTTTTAAGCCATAAAAAACAATAAAATGTTGATATGTGCTATAATATAGATGACCTTGAAAGCATTATGTGAAGTGAAAGAAGTCAGTCACAAAAAACCTACATACTGCGTAATTCCTTTTATATAAAATGGCTAGAACAGTCAAATCTTTAGATGGCTGGTTAGGACTTGGAGGGATAGTATGGAGGTTGATATATCTAAATGGTATGGGGTTTCTTTTTTGAGGTAATGAAAATATTCTAAAATTGACAGTGGTAATAGTTGCACAAATATGTGCATACTAGAAACGTTAGAAACTATTGAATTACACACTTTAAGTAGATGAATTGTGTAGTAGTGTCACCTAACCAGCAGTGGTGGTCTGAAGACATAGGTTCTTGACCTCTCGAAAGAAAGATTCCAGACTTGAGACACAGGTAGAAAAGCAGTCAGAAGTTTATTGGCAAAAGGAAAGTACACCTGGAAGGTTTTCAAGCAGGCAATTCAGACCAAACTGAGTGCCGCCTGCAGTTACAAACTTAGGGTTTTTATGCTCCCTTGAACTTCCCCTGCCGACTTCATGGCTTCCCCCCACCACTCCCCCCTGCCAGTTTGTTCTTGCACATGCATGCACACATCTGTTCCAGTAGTGAGCTGTCTGAGTGCTGTTCACAATTGAGGTCATACACGTGCTCCTCCTTATGGGTGTATAACTGCCCTAGGCCAAATCTGGAGCAGCCAGCTGTCTAGTTATCTGCTAATTGTTATGTTTAAGGTTGATATTTCCACTTCACACTGGTCCTCTCATTTATGCTTAGGGATTGATATATTTTCGATTCCCTCTCTGTCCCCTCACTCAGTTCATGCCTAGCTAAGGTACCTACTGTAAGTATGTGAATTTTATTTTGATAAAACTTACTAATAATTTTTAAAAATAATTAAAAAGATAAGAAAACACAAAAGGTTTTTATAGCAGGTTATATGAAATGCTGGGTTGACCAAAAAGTTCGTTAAGTTTTTTTCCACATGATGGCTCTGGTAGTATTCAGTTATCTTTAACTTCATTTGAAACTATTTTGTTTGTATTGTGACAGTTGTCATATTAACATGCATTTAAAAAAAAATCAAAATTGGTGAATTTTTGTGCAGCCATTTTAATACTGAAGATGAAAGAAGGTAGCAGCCTTTTTGGCATATTATGCTCTTTTCAGGAAAGATAAAACAGTTGAAATGCAAAAAAATTTGTGCAGTGTATGGAGAAGATGCTGTGACAATTGAACATGTCAAAAGTGGTTTGCAAAGTTCTTGGTACGATTGAGATTTTGTCCAAATAATTCTTTGCTGTGGGGCCGTCATAGGCATTGGAAATTGTTTAGCAGCTCCCCTGGCCTCTACCCACCAGAAGCAAATAGTGGGAGATAGCCTACATACTCAAAATATCCAAATCAGTAGTATTGGTGAAAATGAAAAATGTCTTTTATTTTATTTTATGGAAAACTCTTAAACAAACTCTCTGGCCAGTACGATACTTCATGGAAAGGGAGATCAACTAGCAGTCCTGGCACAGGGAAAAGAAAGTTGAATTTACATAGACAAGGAAAAAGCAATCTAAGAACTAATTATGAAATTTATTAGCGATTTTTACTCAAATTGCTTGTGGTAAAGTCTGTAGATGTAGCCATTGAAGCCTTAGAATAAACCAGTTTTAAAGTGTCTACTATTGCCCAGGGGTCCTTGTTAAAAGATGTGACTCCCTGGAAGAGTAGGGAACCTGCAGTTTTTTCCTCCAAAAACGAGTGCAACTCTAGAAGCAATAAAAATATAAAAACATTGTTTCCTCCATTGAGTGAACTCATACTCAAGTTCATTTAAAAAAAAAAAAAGACCAAGATTGTCCAGCGGTGGGGAAAGTAATACTGGGGGATTATTCTTATAAAATACTGAGATATATTACAAAGTTGGAGCCAATGAAAGTTGTGTTTTTTTACAAAAATGTATCTTTGTTGTGTTTCAATGTTTTTGCATTGTGTCGATACTTAGTCACACTTAATCATGTTAAATGTAAACTAAACACAGAATCTTCGACTGGTGTGCCTCAGTTGGTTGGGTGTCATCCTGCAAAGGGAGAGGTCGCTGGTTCAATTACATGCCTAGATTGTGGTTCGGTCCTCGGTTGGGGCATGCACGAGAGGCGAGTGATCAATGTTTCTTTCCCTCTCTTTCTCCCTCCCTTTCCCTTTCTTTTTTCCCTCTCTTTAAAAAATGCATTTTTTTAATTAAACACAAAAAAATTATAAACAAGTCAACAAAACTTCTGGAAAATAACCCCAAGCAGTAAATACTTACCAAAAATGCACACTGGGATGATGAAACTGTCTTAAGTGACTTTACTCTGAAAATTGTTGACATCAGCCAAATGTAAATGTTCAAAGAAGTAATAAAGGGCAGAGTGATATGGAGTATAAACAAACAAACAGTTATCCTCAGTCACTTTTGGAGTTGCTATACTGAGTTTTAGTCACTACAATACACTATCATTTAAATGTACTTAATTAGGTATAAGTATTTCTAGGAAAATAAGGATGATTTTTTAGGAATAATTCACTTGAAGTTAAATTCTGTTAAACAAGGAGGATGATCTATCTGGGGTAGTTTATTGATAGACATAAAATAATGTCATATTTTTTATTGATTTTTTTAATTGAATCTAAAAAGAATCGTAGGTTTTCCAAAAGCTTTAAGATTATTTTGCAGCATGGCTATTTGCTTAATTATGGAGATATTGACTGATGGAGTATGTTGAATATATATTACACAAGTCTTTCATAAAGTCTTTTTGAAGCAGATTTTTATTTTTCAATATTAGATGATTGTAAAATATTCAAATAATTCAAAGCTTTTCCATGCATGCACACACACATACATGTATCTGTTAGTCTTGATAGTTCAAATGCTTCTATGATGGCTTTAGCCCATTTGTCCCAGAACTAAGGCCGCATTTTGTACAATATGATAATGTATTCTAAACTGAGTTTGGTCTCTGAGTGTTTACATCGGCTAAGGCACAGGAAAGTCATTGTATATTTGTAATTTGTAAATTGACTTTGAAGCCAGTTAGAATAGGAATTCTGAAAATGTTTTTTAGTACATAAATAGTGTAAAGTGGTGTTTTTAAAGTGACTAAATTAAATCCCTGTACATTCTACTTTAAATATGTACATACTCTAAGGAATGGGGGAAGTGATGGGAACCTTCTTACTACCCTACTATATTTGGGGATATATTAAGTATTCCTTGTATGATGATATTTAAGGAAATACATGCATTGTGAAGTTCTTCTCTAAATTATTTGTGTCTGATACAGAAAAGAAATAATGACTGTAGAAGTTCGCCTACTTGTTCAGAGTTAAAATTTTTTTTTAAGTTAACGTCTTTTATGGCTTGTACTTAGTGACAGTGTGCTATATGCTTAGAAGACAATAGTTACTCCACAAACATTGAGTGCGTATTATGTGACAGGTGGTATGCAACGGTGGTACTTATTTTCTTATAAATAAATTAGACAGTGCTTTCCCTAAGGAACTTATTCTAGTGGGAGAGCAAAAAGAAACATGTCTATCTAATATGGGAATGACAGGAACATAAATCAGTTAAAGCCATTTTGTGATGCCTGTGACCATTTAATACATTTAAATTTGTTTTTATATAATTTCAATGAATTTTATATTCAGAATGCCAACTATGGGTTTAAACCTCTGCCTGAACATGCACGCACGCACACATAACCACTGACTAGAAGTGTTTAATTTCCTCTGTTTACTCTGTTAATGTGGTTACTAGAAAAATCATAATTACATTGTATTTCTATTTGACAGTGCTTGTTTGGGCTATAAACTCATAGAAGTAATACCTGTTAACTAATGGGAAGTATAGACATCTGTATCAATAAAGTGGAATGCACATCAGAATGTGTTCTATAGGGAAGTGTGCACATTCAAACTGATTTTAAATTCAGGACTCAGAAGTTGAAAAAGTAAAAATGATGATTCTTTTCTTACCAAGAATATTAAGATCATAAAAACTGAAATAGTTCTGTTCTTGAAAAAAAATAGCTGAGAGAACAGGAAAAGTAAGTTCTGAGGACTTTGGGGCAGCCTTTAAATGGTGCATTGCTTCAGAGAAGATGCCAGATTTTTACAAGTTCCCCACATCCTAAGATGTTTTAGATAGTTTGTATTTCTCTAATGCAGTGATTGGTGTTTGAACGCCTAATAGGATTACGCTATTTGAATTAATGATATGGCTTATTTATGTATACTTAAACATAGTTCATATTATTTTTGTTAACCAAACAAGTTAACTGTTTCATGAAATAATCGCATAATTTAAACTACAGAGTGAATCATTGTTTAAGAAGTGGATATATACCTTCTGAAAATGAACCTAATTCTACTTCTAAATTAACAAATGTGGGATGAATTTATATATGGTTACATATTTAACAGTATTAGTTGTGCTGTGATGAGGCTTTTGGTTTCCTTGAAATTTCTTTTGCTAATTGTGTACACAAAAAGAGGTATCTTTAACATTAGCTTCTTTTTTTAAACATCTATTGAGATATATTCTCAATACATATTGATTTTGTAGATGAGTCAATATGTATTCTCTATGTAGATGAATTTATGTATGTGAATTTTATGTATGTGAATTAACATGTATATTTTATGTATGTAAGTTCACATACATAAAATTCATCTACATAGAATGTATAAATCTGTGGATATATTTACAGAGTTGTTGAGGCACCATCACAGTCCTAAGTTTATAATATTTTCGTCCCCAAAGAGTAGTCCTGTATTAATTAGCAATTCACATGTTTTTTTCCCTCCTCTCACCCCTGGAATACCATTCTCTGTTTCTGTAGCTTTACATATTCTGGACATTGCATATAACTGGAATTATGCAACATGGTCTTAGTATAATATTTCCAAAATATCCATCTGTGGTGTAGCACGTATCAGTTCTTCTTTCCTGTTTTAGTGCTAAGTAACATTCTATACTTCATGTGCACATACCTCATTTTATTTATCCATATACCAGTTGATGAACATTGAGATTGTTTCTGTTTGGGGGCTGTTGTGAATAATGCTACTGTGAACATTTGTGTACACGTTTTTGTATAGGCATATGTTTTCATTTCTCTTAAGTATATATCTGGGAGCGGAGTTGCTGGCTTGTTTGGACACTCTAGACCTCAATAATCTTGGAGAACTTTCTTTTTATCCTCACTCAAGCACATGCTTACTGATTTTAGAGAGAGGGGAAGGGAGGGAGAAAGGGCGAGAGAAATGTCGATTGGTTGTCTCTTGGCATGTACCCTCAACAGGAATTGAACCTGCAACCTTTTCGGTTTATAGGACAATGCTCCAACCAGCTGAACCACACCAGCCTGGGCTTGGAGGGCTTTAAAAAAATTTTTGAAAACTGCCAAACTGTTTTCCAAAGTAGTCACACTATTTTACCATCCTACGAGCAATGTCTAAGGATTCCAGTTTCTCTACCGCTATGTTGACACTTGGTATTGCCCCCCCCCCTTTTTTTTTTAATTAAAGCAATCTTATTTTGGTCATTTTGTTTCTGGGGAGTCCCTAGTTAGGTCACTCCCCCTCCTCAGTTCTTGTCTGACTTGCAACAGATAAATTCAGATGAGGGACAACACATATAGTGGAAATGAGATAGTAAGTTTATTTATGAAATACACTTGAGCACGAAGCCACAAGTGGGCACCCAGCTAGTCTGAGTACCCTGAGTATTGGGATTTTAAGGGTTTAATGCTTGTAGCCAGCTTCTAGGGTCCCTCTCTGGACCTGGGGATTAATATACAGTTTCAAAGACTTTCTTTCCCAGATAGTGGAGATGAGACAGAATTTCAAGGGGTCCCCTCCTGCGCTATCATGGTTTTTTCTTGAGCACCTGGCAGTCTTACTGACCAGGCTCAGGACTGCTGAATTAATCAGTGAGACATGTCTCCCTTCCCCTTCTCTGCCTTGGTTTGCTATCTGTCCTTCCTAACAATTCTAGTAAATGTAAAGTATCTCATTGTAGTTTTGATTTGTATTTCCATAGTGACTAATGGGATTGAGCAGCTTTTCATGTGTTTATTGCCCATTTGTGTATCTTTAAAGAAATATCTGCTCATATCATTTCCCCATTTTTAAAACTTTTTATTATTAAGTTATAAAAGTCCTTTTTCACTTTCCTAATGGTATCATTTGTGGCATATGTATGTCATTTATTCATAGTTTTCTTCTGCCACTTGTGCATTGTTATAACCTAAGAAAGCATTGTTAATAGTTCTGTAGTTTTAGTTCTCACATGCAGGCCTCTGATCCATTTTGAGTTTTTGTTCATGGTGTAAAGACTTCAGCTTTTTTGCATGTGGAAGTACAGTTGTCTTAGCACTGTTTGTTAAAAAGACTGTTCTTCTCCTCATTGAATTATATTGGTACCCTTGCTGAAAAATCAGTTGAACATAAATGTATTTATTTTGGTCTCTCTATTCCGTGATCTATATGTCTTTCCTTATGCCAATACTACATAGTCTTGTTTTTTCAAATAATTTTTCATTTTTCAATTACAGGTGACATACAATATTATTTTAGTTTCAGGTGTACAACTTAATTATGAGACATTTATATAACATACAAAGTGATCACCCCAATAAGCATAGTATTCATCTGACACTATATAGTTATTACAATATTGTTGAGTATATTACCTATGCTGTACTTTACATCCCCGTGGCTGTTTTTATAATTGACAGTTTATTCAGCCTAATGCCTTCATCTTTTCCACCCATCCTCCCAAATCCCATGCCATCTGGCAACTGTTAGAATGTTCTCTGTATCTTGGAGTCTCTTTCTGTTCTGCTTGTTCTTTATTTTGTTTTTTAGATTCGAGATATAAGTAAAATCATATAGTATTCAATATTTGTCTTTTTCTGTCTGACTTATTTCATTTAGCATAATGCCCCCTAGGTCTATCCATTTTATCACAAATGGCAAGGTTTTGTTGTTTATTTTGTTTAATGGCTGGGCATTGTATGTATGTACTACATCTTCTTTATCCATTTGTTCATCAGTGGACACTTAGGTATCTTCTCGGCTATTGTAAGTAATGCTGCAATGAATATAGGGATTCATATGTTTTTTTGAATTAGTGTGTGGGGTTTCTTCAGATAAATACCTAGAAGTAGAAGCGTCTCCTGTTGTAGTTTTTGCTTTAAAGTCTATTTTGTCTGATGTAAATATTGTGACAGCTTTTTTTTTTTCATTTCCATTTGCATAAAGTATTATTCCATCCCTTTACTTTCAGTCTGTGTGTCTTTTGATCTGAAGTGGCTCTCTGTGGGCAGCACATGTATGGGACTTTCTTACTTATTCAGCCACCCTATATCTTTTGATTGAAGTATTCATTTAAAGTAATTATTGATAGGTATGTAGTTATTTCCATTTATTATTCATATTTCTGATCTTTTTTTCTTTTTCATCTTAAAGAAGTACCTTTAACATTTCTTGTAATACTGGTTTGGTGGTGCTGCACTCCTTTAGCACTTTCTTATCTGGGAGGCACTTTACCTGTCCTTCAATTCTAAATGATAGCCTTGCTAGGTGGAGTAATCTTTGTTGTAGGTCCTTGCTTTTCATCACTTTGAAAAATTTTATCAGTCCTTTCTGGCCTGTATTGTTTCAGTTGACAGTCTCATGGGGAGCTCCCTTATAAGTCACTTTTTTTTCTTGCTACTTTTAAAATTCTTTGTCTTTAGCCTTTGGCATTCTAATTATGATATGCATTGGTGTGGGCCTCTCTCAGTTCATCTTGTTTGGGATTCTCCACACTTCCTGGATTTAAATCTATTTCTTTCAACATGTTGCAGAACTTCCTCAATAGGTTTTCAATTCCTTGCCCTCTCTCTTTTGGTACCCCTCTGATGTGAATGTTTTCGGTACGCTTCTTGTTGTCCCAAATGCTCCTTAAACTATCCTCATTTGTTTGGATTTTTTTGCTTTTTGCTCTTCTGATGGTGGTTTTTCACTACCTTGCCTTGGAAATCACTGATTCGGTCCTCTGCTTCATTTACTCTACTGTTGACTCCCTCTAATGTATTCTTCATTAAGTTATTCTTCACATACGACTGGTTCCTTTTAATGTTTCCTATCTCCATTTTTATGTTTCCTGTCTCTTTGTTAAAAGTTCTCACTGAGTTGATTTACCCTACCCCTAAGGTCATTGAGCGTCCTTAAAACCAGTGTTTTGAACTCTACATCTGGTAGATTTTGTTTGGTTCTTTTTGTAGAATTTTGTCCTGTTCTTTCAGTTGGGACATGTTTCTTTGTCTCCTCATTTTGGTGGTCTCCCTGTGTTTGCTTCTGTGTTTTAGGTAGAGCTGCTACATCTCTTGGTCTTGGTAGAGTGCCCTTACATAGTCGGTGTATTGTAGGATCCAGTTGCATAGTGTCTCTGGTCACCTGAACCAGGTGCTCCAGGAGTGTCCCTTGTGTGGATTCTAAGGTATCCTGTTGTAGTTGAGACTTGATTGCTGTTGACACATCAATGGGAGGAATTGACCCTCAGGCTGATAGGTGTGAATGCTGGCTGAGACTACAGGGAAGAAGCTGTAGAACAGGATTCGCTGTAGTGGGGCAGTGGTGCCTGCTCTTTGTGTGTGTCATTTGTGGAGGTGGTTGAATGGCACTCTGGTGCAGTGCCACACAGTCTTGATTACTGTAACTTTGTAGTAAAATTTGAATTCAGGAAGTATGAGTCTTCCACCTTTGTTCTTCAGTAAAACAGAAGCTGGGATTTTGGCAACATTCTGTGAATCTTTAGATCAATTTGGGGAACACTGCCATCTTCACAATACTAAGTTGTCTATAATATTAGTTCTTATTTGTTTAGCCATATGAATGAAAGTGGACTTTTTAAGATTTATGTAGAATATTTGAGTACCTATGCAATGTTAATGTTCTTGTTTAACAGTACTGCATGACTTTGGGAGATGGTAGGAGCCAAATATGTAAGGGAGAATAGAGACTTAACTATGAATACTAAATGTACTTTATAATTGTTATCTTTATTTTTGTAACAAATTCCAGAGGTGAGGTATTCTTCAAAAAATTTTAAAATGCCAGACAGTATAAAACGTATTTAATATATTTAAATGTAATTATGGAAATCAAGACTTACTTTCTTAATGAGGACCGCTTTTCAGCAATATGGGATACTACTGTTTTTTAGTCTATTAAGCCAGCTCTTTTTTAAATGTAATTAGATGTCCTAAATAACATCCAGCCTGAAGATATTTTTTTTTTAACTCTCAAGATAAATCATCATATATTGAGAGTATTACATTCATACATAATTATATGAATAGAAAAAAATAACCTCGGACCAGATTGCTTCACAGGTAAATTTTACCAGACATTCCAAGAAGTAACACCTTTCTTTCTCAAACTATTTCAAAAAATTTAGGAGGAGGGAAGACTCCCAAGCTCATTTTACAAGGCCAGCGTTATTCCAGTTCCAAAACCATATAGACATCACAAAGAAAGAAAATTATAGGCCAGTGTCTCTGATGAACATGGACACTATAATCCTCAACAAAATATTAGCAAACCAAATATAGCAGTACATAAAAAAGATCATACACCATGATCAAATGGGATTTATTCCAGGAATACAAGGTTGGTACATCATTTGCAAACCAATAAATGTGATACACCACATAAACAGAATGAAGGATAAAAGCCACATGATCCTATCAATAGATGCAGAAAAAGCATTTGATAAAATCCAACACTGACGTATGATAAAAACTCTCAGTGAAATGGGAATAAAAGGAACATACATAAGCATAATAAGGCCATATATGAGAAACTCACTGCCAGCATCATACTCAATGGGCAAAAACAGCAAGCATTCCCCTTAAGATCAGAACAAGACAGGGATGTCTGTTTTTACCTCTCTTATTCAATATAGTACTGGAAGTCCTAGCACAGGAATCAGACAAGAAGAAATAAAAGGCATCCATATTGTAAAGGAAGAAGTAAAACTGTAATTAATTGCAGATGACATGACACTCTACATAAAGAACCCCAAAGAGCCACCAAGAAACTTAGAACTGATAAATGAATTCAGCAAAGTGGCAAGATAACAAAATTAATATTCAGAAATCAGTTGCATTTTTATATGCTAATAATGACTTAGCAGAAAGGGAAATTAAGAAAACAGTCCCATTCAAAATTGCTAGAAGAATAATAAAATACCTAGGAATAAACTTAACCAAGATGTAAAAGACCTGTACTCAGAAAATTATAAGATACTGAAGAAATTGAAGAAGCTACAAATTAGTGGAAGCACATACGATGTTCATGGATAGGAATAATTGACATCATTAAAATGTCCATATTTCCCAAAGCAATTTATAAATTCAGTGCAGTTCCTATCAAGATTCCAATAATGTATGCCACAGAACTGTGTTTTGATACACTGTTCAATATATTAAAAATTTGTATGGAACCACAAAAGGCCCCACATAGAAACACCAATCCTGAGAAAGAAGAACAAAGTTGGAGGAATCATGCTTTGTAATACCAAACTATAAGGCCATAGTAATCAAAACAGCACGGTACTGGCATAAAAACTGACAGATCAATGGAACAAAATAGAGAGCCCAGAAATAAACCCACACCTTTATAGTCAGTTAATATTCAACAGGGGAAGCAAGCACATACAATGGGCTAAAGATAATTTATTCAGTAAATGGTGTCAGAGAAATTGGACAGGTACATGCAGAAAAACGAAACTAGACCACCTTTTTACTTCACACACAAAAATAAATTCAAAATGGATTAAAGACTTTAATGTCAGACCTGAAACTGTAAATATTGTAGAAGAAAACAGGCAGCAAAATCTCGGACATTGCTTGTAGCAATGTTTTATCAGGTGTATCTCCCCAGGAAGGAAAAAAACAAAAGAAAAAATAAGCAAATGGAACTACATGAAACTAAAAGGTTTTTGCACATCAAAGGAAATCATCTACAAAATAAAAAGTCATCCACAGAATAGGAGGACATACTCACTGATACATCTGATAAAGGGTTAGTATCCAAAATTTATAAAGAACTTACAAAACTCAACACCAAAAAAACAAACAGTCCAATTAAAAAATGGGCAGAGGACCTAAATAGGTACCTCTTTTCCAAAGAGGACATACAGATGGCCAGTAGACATATGAAAGAATGCTAATGTCACTAATCATCAGAGAAATGGAGATTACAACCACAGTGAGATACCACCTCTTACCTGTCAGAGTGGCTATCATCAATAAATCAACAAACAACTGCTAGCATGGACAGGGAGAAAGGGGAACCCCTTTGGACTGTTGGTAGGAATGCAGATTGGTGCAGCCACCGTGGAAAGCAGTATAGCGATACCTCAAAAAATTAAAAATGGTTCTGCCTTTTGACCCAACAGTCCCACTTTTGGGAATATACCTGAACAAACACAAAACTCTTAATTCCAAAAAATACAAGCACTGCTATGTTTATTGCTATGTTATTTACAGTTGCCTAGATATGGAAGCAGCCCAAGTGTCTATCAGTAAATGAGTGGATAAAACAGCCATGGGCCATTTACACAACAGAATACTACTCAGCCATTAAAAAAAAAAAAAAAAAAATTTTTACCCTTTGCAACAGTATGCATGGACCTGGAGAACATTATGCTAAGCGATATAAGCCAGTCAGAGAAAGACAAATACCATGTGATTTCACTCATATGTGGGCTGTAATGAACAAACCGAACTAACAAGCAAAGTAGTGACAGACTGAGAAGAGAGCAGGATGATAGCTATTGGGGGAGTAGGTTAGGAGGTGTAGGGATCAAAAAAAAAAAAGGATTCAGGTACATGGACGACAGGGTGAACAGGGTGGTGATTGCAGGCTGTGGAGGACATAAAGGGGATAAATGGTCATGCAAAAATACAAAAAATAATAAAATCTGCAGCACACCAAAAACTATATACTTTTGTTAATCCAACAAAAGAATAGGGGGAAAATAACTAAAATAACAGACTGAGTTAATGACGTTTTCTGTAATGAAATACCAGTCTTTTCAAGTGTGGCAAAATTAAGGATTTAAACCACTTTTTAAAATTATCCTGGAATTTTGCTTTAATTTGCTTGTGCTTGGTGATCTTTTTTATCAACAAATGGTCATTTTGACCTATTCCATTTTCATCTCTATTATGGTGTGGGCTTATCTCCCTTACCTCCATTGTTTTTACTTATACCTAAGTTTCTCCTTTACCTTCTTCTATTCTGGGAGCTGCTTTTTATGATTTTTTGCTCAAGTTACACCATTGCCACTTTTCCTTAACTATAGGCATAGGCAAAGTGACTACCAAATTTTGAACTGTGATATATATTAATGAAGTCCCTTTTAAAGCATAGAAATAATTATCCTAGTCTTAGTCAGAGGAGGAGATGGGGGTTGGGGAAGTTAAGGCAAAGGGAACAATGGTTTCACTGCCCTGTAGGAACTAGAGGTGTAACATTAGAACAGTTTAGGAGCTTGGTGATACTGAATTACTAATTAGAAAGCAGTCTTAGTAGTCTTGTCTTTGCTTCTTTTAGGGTTCTTTAGGATTAGGAGATTTAAACTTGAGTAATAAAACAGCTATGGGTAGTTTTTAAATACAAATATACACACAAAATAATGTGCATAAAATTAATTACTAAAAGAATAAAGACTATATAACAGCCATTTCAGTGACTTAGAAATTACTGAGGCTTTTCATTGATTCAGATTGACCTTTCCTCCAACTATCACAGTTGAAGCCAGCAATGGAGGGTGAAGAATGTCAGCAGTGAGGACATCATCATGAGCAGAAAGTGGACCAGTGGCCAAAAATGGGCAGGAGGAGGGCGTCAGATCAGAGGTAGGAAAGAACAGAAGAAGAGAAGGGAGTGAAAACTAGTGGAGGAAGAAAGGATTGTGGGTATAACCGTTGAAGCAATGCCCAGGTATCATAATATCAGTGTTTGAACATGTTCAGTTAGGACCAAGAACCTATAAAGAATTGGGTTTAACTGTGGAAGAAAAGTGAGCAAGAAAGAAGGAAATTCTTTAAAAGTATGTTAAATTACAGTTGAAATTTAAGATCAACAATAAAATTTTCATTTTTCAACATAGTGGTAATATTTCAACATAGAGTCATATTTCTGTGGGGCACTATTCTAAGTGCTTTACGTATATTGACTCACTTAATCCTCACCGCAGCTTTATAGCAGATACTGTTTCTCCCATTTTACAGATGCAGAAACTGAAGCACAAAGTGAATAAGTAATTCGCCTAGGGCTAGTCAGATTACACTGAGGCAGTGTGACTACTGTGCTACAGCTGACTTCATCACCTCTTCCTCCCCACTCCATAATTTGTATGGTATATTTCTGTAGAAATCTGTCTTGTTTTGAGAATGTAATAGTATCTCCTTGAAATAGTTGTACATCTGCCAGAGTAACAAACTCTGGACTATTGAAGAGTCATTTTTTTCTTCCCCTTAGTTATTGTAATTGGAGAAAGTTTTTCAAACTAGGGACCAGAACACAAAGATGGATAGTGCAAGGTCCCTGTCCCCAGTGAACTGAATCTCAGTTTGTAATGGTTTGGTCCCTTGAACCAACTGAGTATGTATTCCAGTATTGGTGTGGATTCTTTGACTTTCAGCCAAGTTTCCATGTGTTAATGAATGTTAGTTACCTCCAGAGCCACAAACCTGCTAGTAACGTTGCCAATGCTTAAAACTTTCGGAATTTTTTTTTCCTTTTAATAAGCCACACAACAAAATCAGCTTTCCATACAAAAAGCAGTAGTTCCTAGTTTGATTTACCCTCCTTAGTCATCCTTAAAATTAGTCTCACGTGGAAATATTCACAAGGTATTTATCTAAAAAGGTATTTTGTTCTGTTTCATTTTGTTTTTACAGCCCTGATGGAGTAAAATGTTTACAGGCTGTAGAGGAGGAAATGTGAATGGAGTTAGTGGATTTCACCAGGAACTTTGGAAGAATGTTTGGGTATTAATTAGTTACACTGGAGGAGGATGAGAATTGAGCCGCATTTAGAGGGAACAGAAAGACTTCTGTGAGGAGTGTGGGTAAATACACAGGAATCTATCCTGAAGAGCATTGCTTAGCTCCCTGAATACTTAATTTTTTTAATTATATGTAAAATTTGAGAATCATTCACTAGTACACATACTTTGTTTATATTGAGACTCTCTTCCAAGGGGAAAGCTGTGGGTTTTGAAAATACCTTTTGATATTGAGGCTTGCAAAAAGTCTGAAGAGGATGGACCTATGACTGGAAATCCTAAAAGACTTTACCAAGAAAAACTCATTGGAGACTTTTAGAAGTGCCTTTTAGCAAGGAAGAGAAATTCTCGTTCATCTGGCAGTTAGGAAAGAAGTTTAAATATTAAGTTCATTCTAATTTGACTTTTGATTTGTTCCTCTATTGCTTGGCTTCTTGATAAATAGTTGTAGCATTTGAAGGCTAGTTTAGCCATTCCCCTCACAGACATAAATAAAATAATAAATGAGAGGTTGTGGGAAACCGAGTGTCTGTGTTTTATTGAGTGTTTCTTGCATTTCTTGTGGTATTGGCTCTTAGATTTTTATTGTGGTGTTTGGAATACTTTGAATTTAGTATCAGTGCCTTTATGTTTAGATTATCATTCATTCAGATACATTGAACAGCAGCTGCATAATGCTAGATAATGGGAACCTGAATGAATAATTCAGTCTCTGTTCAAGCTGCTTCTAGAAGACAGACAAGACTAATAAAACATAAGTTAGAATACAGTATAAGTAAAATGATAGAGGTATGCACAATATTTTATTGAATGAAGAAGGGCACTTCATTGTAACTCAGACATTTTACCTTGGAACGAGATGACCTTTTGAGTTAAGCCTTAAAATAGAAAAGGAATTACTCAAATTAGGTAGCAGTGGTAGGAAATTTTAAGTATAGGGAAAATATAACAAGTAATTGTTCTGTCTTAGTTATACTTTCTACATCTCAAACACTACAACCCCTACTGCCCCACCCTCACCCTGGGTGACTACCTTTTAACTATTCCAAGAATATTAACTATCTTGATGTTGCTTAATTAAATCTGTTTTAAAGAATACTACCAGTTTATTCCAAATCTATGAAAACTAAGAATACATTGCTTTTTTTTTTTTTTTTTTTTAGCATTTTCATTTTTTAAAGTTATTTTGTTGTAATTTTAACTTTTAAAGATGGAAATAAGTTGAAATTATTCAGGCCTTTCAAAATAACATTATTTCTGGTTGTTTGGAGCCAAACTTTTAGGTCTGTTTTACAAGATTTACACATCAGGAAGAGAACTTCTAGTCACTTTTACTCATTTAGTCATCTGCAAGTGCTTTTGGAATAGAGAAGTTCCCTTTCAGATCCAAAGTCCAACAATTAAATTTCATCTCCACAGTGATATTTTAAGTTGTTTGAAAAGCAACCAAAGGGTCCACCTTCCCTGTATCAGAAGTTTTCCCTTTTGTTACCCACCCAAATCACATAGCATGATTGATGTCCCTCTCTCTCCCTCCCTCTTTTGACATTTTTTCTATATAGTGGTTGATGACCCCCAAGATAACGTGAGACTCAAATGTTTATCTCTTGAAAAATAAAGTATCTGAATCTTAACATGTAGAAACTATCTTTCCATGAGGTGTTTCTTAAATTTATTGGGGTAACATTGGTTAATAACTATGTAAGTTTCAGGTGTACAGCTTTATAATACATTAATATACTCCATTGTTTGCTCATCACCCAAAGTCTAGTCTCCTTCCGTCACCATGAGATATCCTAAAATGTTATGTGGGTTTAAAGTATGCCCAATTTCTGAGTCAGGAGTTAATTTGGTTTGTTAAATATTTGGCATTAAATATTTGTGCAAAATAGATGTTTCTATGTCTTAGTCAATGTCTTTGTTAGTGCTATGTTCTTACACTTTTAGCCTAAGAATAGAACTCGCTAAAGCCTAAAAAATTGCTAATTTTTTGATCTCCAATTGTCATTGTTCTTATTCTGTTGATTTATCTTACATGTTTATTCTCTGTTATGCTACTTTTAATATTAGTAAAGTAATAGAGGTTTTAGGTAGCAGTTTCATGTGCAGAATCCTCATTTTGCCTTGTACATCCTTTTTCTGTCTTTAAACAAAATTGAAGCTTTTAGCCACACAGTGAATAATTGATTAATTTAATAAAACCCTAAAAAATGGTGACTGCCCCAAGAAGGAAAATCTGGATATACTTGACCCTCTTTTCATCTTTTTTTAAAGCTATGGTTTCATTCCTTGTCTTGAGGGGTTTTCCTCCCTTTTCCTTTACAGTGTGCATTAATACTATTTAAACTTTCTCTTAGGTAAAGTATAAATCTTTTTCCTTTTTGCCTGTCCTGTAGTCTTCTACTTGCAAAACAAGTAAAACGGATTTTGTAGACTAGGGTAACTAGTACTATTTAATGAATAACTTCATTAATATTCTTAATATCAGTCTTTTCATAGCCCAACTAGCAATTCATACTTTTAATATTGCATTTTCGTTGCATGCCCCTCCCCTTTTTTAGAAAGTAGGTTTCTCTAAAATTTTTTGGTTTTAAATCACCAACTTTTTATCTTTTCTGCAGATAATAGCACCTACTGCATTATTTTTGGCTGCAAAAGTGGAAGAACAGGCTCGAAAACTTGAACATGTTATCAAAGTAGCACATGCTTGTCTTCATCCCCTAGAGCCACTGCTGGATACTAAGTGCGATGTACGTAAAAATTGGAGTTTTTAGTTTTTCTTCATAAATGTGAAGCCTTTTCATTATTTAGACCTAATAAAAATATAATTTAATTAGTGTTGCCTTCCAAATGCTGCTTATTTGAGATAACTTTTACCACTTAGGAACGTAATGCCTGGAAGCAGTCTGACAGAAACATATTTCATGTATGTTCATGAATTATAATGTCATCCTGAATCATGTAAGGTACTTTTTAGGTGTTTCACCTTTTGTTGTTTATCTTCACAGCAAACTGTGATACACGTAGAGAGTAAATCATATCACCTTCATTGTTTGGGTGTATTCAAGACCACAGATAAATAACTCTCAATTGGCAGCAAATGAAGGAATAGGAAAACCTCTGGATTTGCCTCCAGACCAGTAATTAATCTCTTTACAGAACTGTTCCTTTATTTAATCACATATACTACTACTCTCTCTGATACATAGATACATTTTACCAATCTTTTTTTTTTTTTTTTTTTTTTTTTTTTTAAGATTTTTATGTACTTTTAGAAAGAGAGAAAGGGAGGGAGAAAGAGAGGGAGAGAAACATCAACATATGGTTGCCTCTTCTGCACCCCACACCGGGGACCTGGCCCTGCAACCCAGGCATGTGCCCTGATGGGGAATTGAACCATCAGCTCTTTCCTTTGCAGTCCAACACTCAGTTGACCGAGCACATCAGCCTGGGCATTACCATGCTTTCCTAAGCAACGTTTTTATTTAATTTTAAGATTTATTTATTGATTGATGGGGGGGGGCATAGAAACATCTATCTGTTGCCCCACACACCTCCAACCGGGCACCTGACCTGCAACCCAGGCATGTGCCCTTTGAGAATTGAACCAGCGACCTTTCAGTTTGTGGGTTGACACCTAGTCCACTGAGCCATACCAGTCAGGGCTCATAAGTGTCATTTAAAAAATTTTTTTTTAATTTTCCTAAAGAGTAATAATCCTAGTTTCCAAACAACTTTTCATCATCAACATTTGAATAGACCTTGTGTGAAAGCACCATTTGAAAATGTTCTGATATCTTAAAACAAACCAGAATTCTAAGCCTTTAAAATCATTTTTCTAACACTTACTGTAGGTAGATTACTTTATCAGGAACTTTTAACTACTGAATGACTACCAGATTATATTAATTCAGTTTGGTTTGAATCAGATTTAAGGTCCAGATTAAGTAAGTGTATCTCATTATTTACAGGTTTTATCCAAGATGTTGGCTTTAAGGAAGCAAAATATTAATGTAGCCATTTGAAAATAGAGAATGTGTGATTATTCAAAAATAACTATTTCAAATTAGTAATGTCTACTGATTTTACAAATTTAGAATTATTTCTTGTGACTGCTTAGGATATTATTTAAATAATAGAAATACATGTTTTAAAAATCAGCTCAGTGACCTCTTCAGAATGTGATATAAATCAAATTAAAGGTGCCTTCACTTTCTGGGTTTAGCAACATGTTTTGTACATAAATATTTATATATGATACGTTGTTATCATCTTAATCAATTGTCATGATCTAAGAATGAGATGTTGGAAAAGTTTTCATACCCCTTATTTCCAGAGTAAATGCAGTAGAGGAATAATTTATTGAAGTTGAGGGAGAAGGCCCTCTATTTATGTCCCTGTGGACGCCCATGTTTCGATATTTTGTACCAGCAATTTTTTCTTTAAACCTAGAGATTATAGGACTTGTTTTGATTTTACTGTCTTTCCTTTTTTTTTTTTTTTTAAGACTTTATTTATTTATTTTTAGACAGGGGAAGGGAGGGAGAAAGAGTGGGAGGGAAACATCATGTTGATATTGAATAGAAGTGGTAATTACAGCTTATCATGACAGATTCCTTTTATTATGGAAGTGGTTGCCTCTTGCATTTCCACTACTGGGGACCTGACCCGCAACCCAGCTGTGTGCCCTGACTGGGAATTGAACCAGTGACCCTTTGGTTCATGGGCTGGCGCTCAATCCACTGAGCCACACCAGCTAGGATTATTTTGACTTTTTTGAAGAAAGGAAGTTAATTCTAAAAATAATTCATTCAGTTTACTGTGACTGTCAAGGAATTACCACATGAATTATCCTAGATTAAGTTGATGAGCCTTTGCTTTAAGAAAGTGGGTTCGAATTTGGTGTTTGTACTTGGGTTGGTAGTTCCTGTCCTTAATGTGTTGAAACACTAATAATACCTCAGTAAAGTTTTACATGATAGATTGAAGAGCTCTTTTATTCCAATTAACCCACCCCCTTTCATATTATCATTATTGTTAGGTTGGGGTTTTTTTGGTTTTTGTTTATATTTCCTACACTAGAAGTAATTTAATTTCAACTTATCATAGAGTATAGGTTTCCTCTATCATCCTCAGTTTATTTCATTCATATTTTTAAACTACTCTAGTTCTTTTGTAATCAGTGTGTAATTCTCATGAGATTTAACGGTTGCTTAGTGTAGTAGTGTTGTGTTTATGTTAAGCATTTTAATACTATTATTTTTTCATGGCAGGCTTATCTTCAGCAAACTCAAGAACTGGTTTTACTTGAAACCATAATGCTACAAACCCTAGGTATGTACTTACATCGTATATTTTTGTGTGTGTTCTTCAATGCAGTACAGTAAATCCTTACTTAACCATCATTGATTGGTTTTACAATTTTAAGTGAAACAACTTTTCACAAAACCAGTTTGCCAGAGGCTAATTGATAAAAATGTGCAAGTTCCTATGGTATAGCAAAATGATGTTAAACGAAATGACATTATTCAGGGACCTGCTATGTGTGGAAAAAAGGAAGAATTTCTAGAGTAATTTTACCTTTGGGGAAAGTTTTATTTTGAAACAAAATTAGGGACCAGAATATTATAAGGAAACCATTTTTTGAAATTTAATTTCACTTGGCATAATCAGGCTTCAATGTGATTTCTGTTTTCAGATAGTTAAGATACTGTGCTTCATTCTGGCTTTGCATTGGAGAATAAAATATTCCTTTCAGGCTGTTGCATATGATTGTAATGTACACAAACACATATGGCAGTTCTTGTGCTTCTAGAGTTTATAGTCAGTATTTAATGATACCATTTTTAATATGACATAATAGTTAAATGTTGAAATTTTTTTTTGTATCTTTTTTAAAAATGATTTTACTTATTTATTTTTAGACAGAGGGATAGAGAGGGAGAGGGAGAGAAACATCAATGTGTGGTTGCCTCTCTTGCACCCCCTGCTGGGATCTGGCCCGCAACCTAGGGATGTTCCCTGATAGGGAATTGAACTGGCAACCCTTTGGTTCACAGGCCAGCACTCAGTCCACTGAGCACCATCAGCCAGGAGTAAATGTTGAACATTCTTATCCAAAAGTTATGTTGTCTGCAAAGGTTGTGCAACTTAAGTGATCTCTAAAGACCATTCATAACTTTTACTTCACTGATGAGGAGATTGAGGCTTAAAACAATTTTGACTTGTATAAAGTCATATATTCTAGAAGAACATTGGCTTTACGTAGATCTTGTTTAAACCTGTAGGCCTCTGACTTGCCTTGTAAACTTAGACAAAGTTCCCCTATTTACCTTTCATACCTCTTTGCCATATATGGGAGGTGGTATTTGAAGGTGGAAGATGGTATATTTTAAAAATTGCCACATACTGTGTATGTCATAATCATTTTTTATGGTTGTTATTTATTACTCCATTCCCAAATGTTAAATAGAAGTGGTAATTACAGCTTATCATGACAGATTCTTTTTATTATGGAAGTGGTTTGTTTGAAATATATCACTTGTTTAAAGTTTTTATAGTAAAAAAAGATACAAAAATAAAAGTGAGAGTCTTCTCATTCCCTCCAAATCTAGTAAAGTACATGTTATTGTTTATTATATAAAATTACATAAATATAAAACTTTATAAGTACTTATATAGTAAAAGTTGAAAAAGAAAATTATTTAAAGTAATGTAAAGTTATTTTATTTGAAATCATGTGTCATTTGTATTGTTTATTACAGATACTTAAGTACAGAATGAATGGCATTTTAAGGGGAATATTAGAATTCATAAGAGAAACCTCTTTGGTTTTCATTAAAGTATGATTTTTGTAGGTTTAATTACAGCAAAAATATAATAGACCATACAATAACTGTATAAGTCCAGATTACCTGTTTATTAGGATGTTATTCACTTAATACTTCTGAAGGCATTAGATGTGACCTTCACTTTAAAAAAATAAAAAGGAAAAGCCCTGCCCTACCTAAGGGTAGATTGAACATTGAAAACTTTCCAAAATTTTTAACTTTGGTTTGAAAAACAGCGATTTAATGAATCATGAGGCCTAGAAAGTTTGCTTACCTTAACAGTTTTGTTATTAATGAAATATAAGCCACCTGGCTGAAACCCTTTGATCGAAGGCATACTAAGAAAGAGCACTGTCATATTTAAGAGTTCATTTCTTACACTGTAGCCCAAAGGTTCTTTTCACATCTCCTGAAAGAATTGAAATACACTTAAGAACCCCCAAAAATTCAATAAAGGGCTGGGGGGAGCAATATGTTACTCCCTGCTTGAACTGTGGGGCAAGCTTGATTGTATTTGTCATGATTTCAGTTTGTTTTTAACATGAAGATAATCTCAAACTAATTGTAATTCATAATTTCGAGTGACTATTACCCCCGATCTATAAATAACTTTTTTCATTATTAGAACATTGTTTTTAAGAAGAAAAGATTTCTTACCTGAGGTATAATGATTGTGTCAGTGATGAGAAGCATTGTCTTTAGGTATTTTTAATAGTGAAAAATATATTATACATTTATGGTTGTGTGGTGAATGGCATTCTCAGGCAAGTATTGTAGTGGTAAGTGATTGGGGAAAAAAGTGCTTTTCATTTCAGGTTTTGAGATCACCATTGAGCACCCACACACAGATGTGGTGAAATGTACCCAGTTAGTAAGAGGTAAGTGATCTTTGGAACTTTTTAATTTAGTACAGTAGTAATGATTTTTATAGCCTATAATTGATTTGGATATTGTTTTGTTCTTATAGCCTTTTCTTGAATTTTATTAAAATGGGGAAAACGGCATTTTGAAGCATTACTTTTTAGTGTTCTATATCCACCTACTCATATACTGTTTTGTGGTTCTACCAGTTAGCTTCCTTTACACCTCCATGAGAGTCTCATTTCACTGACAAATTGGAGGGCTTCCAGATATTAGGACTGTAGACCTCCCCATTAAGCTATGCCTGTCCTATTTCAGCTAATATTTAAGATGTAAGCCATTAACACATGGGTGTATAAAATAGTATTAATTTTTGATTTATGTCAAACTTTGTTGACTTCTTGAAAAGATTACAGTATAAGAATTCAGAGGTCAACTGGAAGTTTTTTCTATAAACAATTGCCTTAGCAGATTTGTCATTTTTGGAAATGTTTTGCCATTGTTCATTTGAACAAACTGATTTAATAACATTTTTCACAGTTCTTTTAGCATTACCAAAAATGGTTTCTCTTTTGTGTATAATGAGGAAATAATTATATAATACAATACATAAAGGCTGTTAAACCTTTTATAAACAGGAGTAGGAAGCATTTATTTTTTTACTTATTTATTTTGCTTTACTGCTTATAAAAGCATGTGATATACATGTTTCTACTCTTATTAATGAATCCTATATAGCTGTTGTATTCCTAGACATATTTTTACACATTTGCATGTTTTTTATACTACTACTTCAACTTTCCTCTTTCCCATTGGAAGTGTTAAGTACTAATAACAACCACTCAGAATCTTAGTGTTCCTTTTCTGTTATTTCCTTTTTGACAATTGAATTTTGACGCTTCGTCCTTTTACCACCAGACTTTTTTAGGATTATTCTAAACAAAATCTGTAAGATTTATGAAGGCCTTGTTTTGTTTTTTAGTGTTTTTATCTAAATATTCTCACATTTTATTCATTCTAAATTGAATTCACTTTATATACCTAGGTAGGATTTTATTATGCTATGACTACATGAGAGAGAGAGGGAAAGAGATAAAAAAAAAGTTCCTATCTGACACCACAATGTTTTTAAGAAGTGAACCTCTAAAAATGCCATTTATATTTTTTTGATCTTAATAACACATCATCATTTATAAACGAACATAATTATTGTTCCTGTTCTTTGTGTGAGAATATAGAATATTCTCATCCCCAGTATAACAGTATAGTATAGATTTGTATAGATAACTAATGGAGATGTTGAATTAAGAATAAAAAAGCTGAGTAGTAGTTCTCTTCCTGAAAACTCGAAAGGGTAAATTGTTTCATCAGAATGGAAAGCCATATAGTTTGTTTTAAATTGAGCCTAATGAAGGAAGATATTAATATAGGTTAAAATAATAGTTTATAGAAATTGAAACTGGATTTTCAGCTTAGTATTACTGTGAAGTTTTAGTCAGCTTTTTAAAAATTCTTTGTCAAAGTTTAATTTTTGTACATGTTCTCCAATATCTAAAGAAGCTAGAGACATAAAGAACATTCATTTGGAAAATTGAATAGTAGATTTGAAATCATTTACAAAAATACAAATTTGATATATCACCCAAAGCAAAATATTTAAATATGATTTTTTTGTTAATGTTCAAAATGTACTGATTCTTAAATTTTAGTACAAATCTTACATATGTTTAACCTTTTTTTGTCTGACTAATATTTCAAGTAACTGTGGTTTGTGTCTCTAAGAAATGTTCTTTTATGTTTGGTGTCTTTTTTTTCTTTGCTCTGTTAACAATTTTCAGCTAACAAAAGAACATTTTCCCTACATTCTTCTTCTGTTGTCAGTGATAGGTTATTGAATTTAGATATATTCTGAGGTGAAAACTGCTATGGCAGTTTAAAATTTCTTCTCTACGTATTTTGAGTCTTTTGTGAGGGGGATAAATGGTTTGGCTTCTTTAAAGTTCTTAAGCTTCCTGTACTTAACACCCCCCTCCTCTCCCTCGCCCCCCGCCCCCGCCCCCAGTGCCATGAGAAAATTGGTATTATGCTACTTTGCTGCAGAATTGGCTAATGTCATTTTACAGGGACCTTTCACTTTTGTGATTCTCCTTCCTTCCCTACCAGGAAAGAATGCAATACTTAAGTCACACTGCCTCCAAGACATCCGATGCTTTGAGACTCTTCCTTAGCACAACTCTGTTAAGCCCAGATCCCTTTTAGTAAAGATTCACATGGGGTAGCAGGGGTTACAGTTGCTGCAAATTAAAGTAGAAGGGGACAAGGATTTTTAGGCCTTTTAAAAAGGGGTGAGTTTAGGGGAACTGATCCTAGTTGCAGCAGAGGAGAAAGGTATGTCAGTGATTATGAATGTAATTGGGGGGAGGGCAAAAGAGGTGAGCTATTGCAGTGGCATCCCTGTTGGGAAGATTAAGAAGCAGAAGGGGGGATACTTTTTAGTTTCAGTGTCTTAATTTCAGTTTTTTTCTTTTGGGGACCTATGTTGAAGCATCCTGATTCCCTCTAGAGTACTCGTTTCATATCTAAAGTTGTCATTAACTGGATTCTGTAATTTTTAAAGTATAATACAGTGGAGTTTTCTATATCTATGTCCTTAAAATGTTTCTAGGCTTATGCTCTGTTGATGGTTACTAGCATGATGAAAAACTGAGCAGTTGTGCTCTCTGCATTTGTGGGTTGGGGGTTTGTTTTATTTTGTTTTGAGGGAGGTACTTAAGCCAATTTAAATATGACTGAGGATTAAGTCTGGCAGGCAACTCTTTGTATTTTGTATTAGACTTCAAAATCTTTTCTTCTTCTTCTTCTTCTTTTTTTTTTTAAATCCAGGAGAATGCTTTATTGCAACTTTTAGCTGACTAGATGCTTAACTTAGTAACAAGTTTAGCCCTTGTAACTGGCTAGCTAAAAGCAAATCGGCTTGTTTCTCAGATCTTTGGGGGATAGCAAGAAACATTTGAGTGAATGTTGTTGAAGATTTTCAGTAGTATAGAAAATGATGGCGCTCTTGTGATATTTGTAAGTAGTAAGTAAAATTTACTTTTTGTGTACACATCTTTGAAGTTTTTGTTGTGTTGAGAACTTTTTGATGGCAGCATGTTAAAGCTGATAGTATTGTTTTCTTCTTTTTTTTTTCTTACAGCAAGCAAGGATTTGGCACAGACATCCTATTTCATGGCTACCAACAGGTTGTTATCCTGATCCTCTTTGTTGCACTGTTGTAGCACACTATAGCTTCCTTTAATGCAGGGCCCCCTCAATGTGTCTCTTACCCTTGTTGCAACAGGAGACTGGACCATCTACTGTGGTGGTACCTTCCTGTGTGCTTTGCGGTGTATTGTACAAGGGACTTTGGGCACAGAGGGGTTAAATGCACAATGTGAAGTGTAGTGGTGCTTTTTGATGACATATTCTCGATTTGTGAGTGCATAAGTCTAAAATTGGTAGCCTGAATAGCAGCTAAAGATTACAGAGAGATAAACTTAACGTAGAAATTCGAGCAACTTGGTAAGTATAAAACTATTTCTAGTTTATAATTATAGTTAAATGACAATTTTTAAAATTCACATTGATCCAATCTTTAATTATTAAAGTTTTTTAATAAATAAAATTTATATAACTTGGATTTTTTCCCCCAGATAATATCCACTAGTAGTGTATTAGAAGTAGTCAACTCCTATCAGTGCCTGGATTTGCATAAGTATAGTTTTTACTTAAAGAAAAAACTTCTCAGTTTATATAAATAAAAAATGGTATGGGTTGAACATTTTTATCCATTCTGAAACTGAAGTAGTAGAATATGTTTTAGTTTTATTTATTGATTTTTAGATGGAGGGGAAGGGGGGAAGAGAGAAACACTAATTTGTTGTTCTACTTACTTATTCATTCATTGGTTGGTTGATTCTTGTTTGTTCCCTGACTGGGAATTGAACCCATAATCTTGGGGCCGACACACTAACGCAACTGAGCTACCCGGCCAGGAAAGAATAGTTTTTAAAAGCCTTTAATATCTATATAAAATTCTGTTCTGTATTGATTATATTAATGATTTAAATTTGTTTTTTTAAATGGGTCATTGTGGGGACCGAACCAGCTTTGTGTAGTCCTTAATTTATTGTGACACTTATGTTTTATTTAAAACTTTGGATTGGCAAGTGTCAGTGTATTTTCTTAGATATATGTTGGGATTTAACCTTTATCCTGAGAATTCCAAACAACCACCACCAAAAAAAAAAACCCACTTAAATTTAAAACTTTGGTTAGAAAAGCCTATTTGTGACATGTTATATGCCCGTTATAGTGGAAAGAGAAAGGTAGTATGTTTTTAGTATATAGCAACATTGGGCCTTGAAGCTGTTGTGCAAAAGGTAAGTTTTCTCTGTGGCTTTATTGAAAAGAAGACAGCGGTTAACATAGATAAGTGTTAAAATCTCTTTAACTTACCTGAGACTTTTGTTTATTAAGCCACATCAAATGGTAAAATTCCTTATTATAATGCAATGTTGAAATTTGTCACTTTTACAAAAAGTTGGGTTTTTTTCCTTTATTTTTTTAATCTTGGTATTACAAAATAAAAAAGTTTAAGGTGTTGTATATGGTGACTATTGGAAATAGAATCTTCCTCTCCTTTTATAAAGATATAAAAATACTTTGAATTTAGATGTAAAAGCAAAATTTAGAAATATTAATATATTAGTATTAATAAAATATTAATATAATACTCTGGAGAATAAGTATGGGGAATGTTTATATAGGTTTTTTTGGTACTAGAGTTTTATAATTATAGCGTTTAGCTTTTAATTTAATAAGATTTTGTACTCTAGACTTATAGAAGAAGACCTTTGTGATTCTGTTTTTGCTCTAATCTTACTGGCAAATTTTTTTCTTTGTTTTACATATTTGAATTTCTATGGCTCTTCCTTTCAACCTGCATCACAACAGCCTACATCTTACCACCTTCTGTCTTCAGTACAAACCAACAGTGATAGCGTGTGTATGCATTCATTTGGCTTGCAAATGGTCCAATTGGGAGATTCCTGTGTCAACTGATGGAAAACATTGGTGGGAATATGTGGATCCTACGGTTACTTTAGAGTTACTAGATGGTAAGTAGAGAAAATAAGTATTTTTTACATTAAAAAAATTTTTTTTTAAATGGAAAAATTCTGTGTACTTCTGCATAGATTTGAAAACTAGTGAATCCCATATACTCATGCCCAACTGAGCAGTTACCCATTCTGGCCAATTCAGCATCCTTCCTCTGTTGTAGTTATTTTAATGCTAATCCTAGGTATCATTTCATCTACTAATATTTCAGTTTGTATTTCAAATGTAGACTTTAAAAACATTAACTATAATTCTGTTTTAACAATTTGGTAAGAGATTTTAAAGTATTGTTACATGATCGAATGAACAGGATGAAAATAAGGATTCATGAGCCTGAAGAAAAATAAATTGAACATACAAGGTCAGTCTGGAAAGGGTCTGGTCATTGTTAATATAATGAGAATGGTTTGCTTGTCATCGATGTAACCGGACAGCCAAGGAAAGTAGACTGGTATGTGTATACATGAACAATGACAACTTCACTGAAATAGTCAGTGGAGGCAGTAGACGCCATTGAGTGAGCATGTGTGCTATGTGTCCATCACATTCAAAGTGAGCAAGTAGAGCAACAAATCTGCATCAGATTTTGCATTAAGCTTGAATATTTCTCCATGGAAACTATTTGGATAATTCAGAAGGCCACAGCTATGGGTAACTGGTGATTGGCAGCTTCTTCACAACAATGTGCCCACTCATGTATCAAGTCTCGTGCAGGGGTTTTTGGTGAAACATCAGATCACCAGGTGACGCCCCCAACCCCCAATTTGGCACCGTGAGACTTCAGGATTTTCCCAAAACTAAAGTCATCTCTGCAAGAGAAGAGATTTCAGACCATCGATCAGATTCAGGAAAATATGACAGAGCAGCTGATAGCAATTGGGAGAACTGTGTGAGGTCCCAAGGTGCCTACTTCGAGTGGAACCAAGGCATCATTGTCCTATATACTGCGTTTCTTGTATCTTCTTCAATAAATGTTTTTCATACCACATGGCTGGATACCTTCGGGACAGAGCGCGCGCACACTCACCCATCCCCAGTGTCCAAGAGTGGCCGGACTTTTTCCAGACAGACCTTGTATGTGGTGCTAAAATAAAGCTCACCAAAAAAAGTAAATTGCCTTTTATCCTGCTGTAAATTTATGCATAAAATTGTTACCATTTTTTGTTGTTGACACAACAGGGGTCACCCAAAAATCCCCTGCTTCCATTCTGAAAAGGTTCAAGCTCATTATTCATTTGGAAAGTCATTGAATAGGTATTATGGACACTTAACATATTGAACATTTCTCTGTACTATGTAGCAGCCTTTTCTGTTTTGATCCCCCCCCAAAATTAACAAACTTGAATGTTCAAGTTTAAGATGTATCTAAATTTTAGCATGGTGCCTGAAACATCAGTGTATATTGAAATAATTCATTTAAAAGTCTGTTTCCAAAGCATTTGCTTGTACTTGGCAATCTCAGTTTTTTGTTTTTATTATGTGGGGCTTTTTATGAGTAATAACAAACCCTCGTGTTTTTTTATAAATAGAAATTTTTTTTGTATATTGGCTTTAAGAAGAGGAGCCTCTATTTTAAGTATACTGTGATTTTTATGCATGTAGCTAATTACTTATATTAGCAGTGATTATTTGACAGATTCTTTTGTTCCTCCACTGTGAAAGTTAAGAATAGAATACTTAAGAAAGGAAAACCAAAGCTTACATTTTGTGCTTTGCTGAATACAAAATTTGGGATCGGAATTTATATGTGCATTTTAATCTTTGACAGCCAAGCTATTAAAGAAATTGAGTCAGTTTCTTACTAGTGTTGGACCCAAAAGTATTATGTATATGCTAGATTTATTAGTGTCCAAGTAGAAAAAGACGCTGTGTTTTTCAAATGAGGAAGTAAATAGTAGTTTGGACATTAGACTTTTTTCATCCAAACTGTCAAAAAGCTTGTGAGACTTTCACAGGAATTACCATATTTTGCCATGTATGATGTTCACTTTTTTGTCCAAATTTTTGAGGGAAAATGAAGATGTGCATTATACATGGGTAGTACTAATTCCGTATTTATATAAATGTTTTTAATTCTTTCATTTATGCTTATGCATTAAAAGGTGAACTCTAGAAAGCAATAATGATATCCATATGCAAAATAATGCCCCAGAATAACATAATTGGTTTTGTTGAATTTACAACAAACTTGAAACAGAAGCAGTTTCGGCCAGTGGTACAACAAAATAAAACGAAGAGCATTGTTATTGACCACGTAAGATAGATGATGCTGATGGTTACCACCTGATAAGATAAGAGTAAACAGCGCGACGTTTGACATTTCTCTTCGTACACTTTACATGGGAGAAATTACTAGAAAATACCTTGGAAAATGTTGAAATGGTTTTTGTACTCTGCAAGCTTTAAGCTAAAAGTTGTTATATGTGCTAAAAAGCATAGCAACAACAGAGCTGCCGATAGACACTTTGGACTTCCTCCCACAGAGAGTGTCATCAGATTGTGGAGGCAACGGAAAGAAAAGCTTCTTCAGATGCCAAGGTAGAAGAAGGCAATACAGGAGAAACTCCTACAGTAGCTGGAGGTGGAGCAGGACGCGAAGACCTGGATTCTGGATCAGCATCCAACTGGGATCTCTGTTTCAACCAAGATAATGCAAGAAGAAGGTAAAAGCAGTGCATGAGAAAAAACAGTGATGATGTCTCAGGGACACCTACATACCATCCAATAGAATTGTGGGTATCAAAGGAGCAAAGACCATGGCTGTTAAACTAGTGGTCATGAAAAAACACATTTCACTGTTCTAGCTTGTTGTGCAGATGGGGCAAAGCTTCGACTTAATGATCATCTTTAGAAGAAAAATGTTTCCAGAAGAAAAGATTCCAAGTGGAGTTATTGTCCATATGCATGTATAAGGATGGATGAATGAAGAAGGCATGAAAATATGGTTTAACTAAGCTGGTCACAAAAGCCTAGAGGATTACTTAAAAAAACAGCTTTGCTTGTTTTAGATCACTTCAAAGCCCATGCTACGCAAAGTGCAAAAACAATTGCAACAGACTTGAAAACCCAACTTGCTGTGATACTTGGTGGCCTAACCAGCCAACTGTAACCACTGGATGTGTCAGTAAACAAGCCCTTGAAGGCCCCAATGAAGAAAGAGTGGATGTCCTGGATGCCGTAGATGCAGTCAGCTGGTAACGCTGTAACGCCTACAGGCAGTATCAAGAAAGCATCCACCGCCCAGGTTTGTGATACGATTCTAAGATTGTGGAACAGTGTCAAGAAGGAAGTGGTTGTGAAATCGTTTAAAAAATGTGGCACCAGAAATGCTATGTAAGGAACTGAGGATGATGAATTTTACTGGGATGAGGAAAATGACTCTTTAGAAGACACCGGTAATGTAGAAGTTGAAGAAGATGATAACTTCTGGCATTGACAGTGATGTTAGGGGTTCTTGGCGTTCTGTGATGCATAAATGTTGTAAGTTTGTTACCACTACATAAAATTTCTTGTACCATAACAAGTTCAAAAATAAATGCTAAAACTCTTTCATAATACAAAAAACAAATATAAATATAAATAAAAATTGAATTAAAAAATCAAAATGAAAGATTCCCCCCCCCGCCCCCCCCCCGAAAGGGCCAAAAACGTCGGTGCCTATTATACACAGCAAAGTATGGTAGTTGTCACAGCTTCTGAACTTACAGCATTGCCAAGACTGGTATTAAAATTTGTCTTGAGAGTTGCCAATAACTTTATTAAGAACATTATTTTGGGGTATAAAATTATAATAAATTGATCATAAGCATACCACTTTGGACAAGTGAGTCATCTAATTTTAATCCTAAATTTAAGGGGAAAAAATTGACCTAAAAATATGACCAGGACAGTTTACTAATACATAAAATAGTGTTGATTGCTAGGAAGCTATGTGGTAGGTGTAGGAGTTTTTTCATTTAAGTTCAAAATAATTATAAAGTTAAAAATATTCCAAAATAGTACAGAGATTGTATATACATTTTACTCAGTTTCTCTAGTGTTAACATTTTATATAATAATAGATATTATCAAAACCAGGAAATTAAGATTGGTATAATAATATTTACTAAGCTACAAATTTATTCTCCAGTTTTTCTGTTTTAGGATCCCACAATTCATTTGGTTGGTATGCCCCTTTATTGTCTTCCAACATATGACAGTTTTTCAACCTTTCTTTTTTTTTTCCCCCCTATAACCATTGAAGGATAATGGTCAGTTATTTTATAGAATGTTCCTCATTTGGAATTTATTTGATGTTTTCTCATTAGATTGAGTCTACGCAGTTTTGGCAAAGTACCACAGAAATGGGTTGTGTCTTGCTCTGCATCATATTAGGGGGTACATCATTTTGATATGTCTTATTGCTAGTAATGAAAACCATGATGACTAATTAAGGTCATATTGTAAAGTTAATGTTTTTCTCTTTGCAATTAATATTTTGTGGAAGGTATGTTGACATTATATAAATACCCGTTTTTTCCCCTCAAACTTTTGCTCACTAATTTTAAATCTCTTGATGGATCTTGCCTGCAATGGTTATTACTATTGTTTTTGCTTAATGGAGGTTTCTATTTGGGGGGAGTATATTTTTAATGCTACTAAATTTTCGAGATTGAGTACGTACATAAAATTGGGATGGCGGAGTGATTTTCTACTTTAAAAATACTAGTTCAGAGATGTGTCTACTTCTGTGTATGCTGAAAGTTGAATAGAAGGGTGATAGTGCAGTAAATGAATTCTTGAAATCCCTTTTTAATATTGCCCACTTGAGAGAAATTGAAATCCTAAAGGAACCTTCTAAGTTACAAATTTAAATTTTATTTTTAGAGCTAACACATGAGTTTCTACAGATATTGGAGAAAACGCCTAGTAGGTTGAAGAGGATTCGAAACTGGAGGGTAAGAATTGGCAGGGTTTACTAAATTATCAGTTTGTTATTTATCTAACAATTACATAGCTAACCAGTTTGAATTTCTCTGGTTAAGTATTCTTATTTCCAATATTCCTAAATAATTATAATGTATCATAAGCTATAGTACATGCACACATGGTTTGTTCAACTACTGTGTCCAGTGGACTTTGCTAAGTATTTTATAAATTTTGTATAGATCTCACAATGATGGAAATACTCTTCTCATTTTACAAATGGAGAAGTTGAAGCCTAGACAAGTTACTTGCTCAGATGGCTAGGCTAGGATTTAACCTGTATAGAATTCCAAAATCAGTGTTTTCAACATTTTATGTAGCCTTCTTTTATGCCTATCAATACAGAATTTTTATGAACAAAGAAATGTGTATTAAATTCCTTCGCTGTCATTGCTTCTTTTGTGTTTTATTTAAATAGGCTAATCAGGCGGCTAAGAAACCAAAAGTAGATGGACAAGTATCAGAAACACCACTTCTTGGTTCATCTTTGGTCCAGAATTCGATTTTAGTAGATACTGTTAGTGGTGTGCCTGCAAACCCAAGTTTTCAGAAACCATCTACATCAGCATTCCCTGCACCAGTACCTCTTAATTCAGGAAATATTTCTGTTCAAGACAGCCATACATCTGATAATTTGTCAGTGCTAGCAACAGGAATGCCAAGTACCTCATACAGTTTGTCATCGCACCAGGAATGGCCTCAGCATCAAGAATCAGCAAGGACAGAACAGATGTATTCACAGAAACAGGAGACCTCTTTGTCTGGTAGCCAGTACAACATCAACTTCCAGCAGGGACCTTCTGTATCACTGCATTCAGGATTACATCACAGACCTGACAAAATATCTGATCATTCTTCTATTAAGCAAGAATATACTCATAAAGCAGGGAGCAGTAAGCACCATGGACCAATTTCTGCTACTCCTGGAGTTATTCCTCAGAAAATGTCTTTAGATAAATATAGAGAGAAACGTAAGCTAGAAACACTTGATCTGGATGTCAGGGATCATTATATAGCTGCCCAGGTAGAACAGCAACATAAACACGTGCAGTCACAGGCAACCAGCAGCAGTTCTGTAACTTCTCCCATTAAAATGAAAATCCCCATCACAAATGCAGAAAAACCTGAAAAATACATGTCAGATAAGAAGGAAAAAAGCGGATCACTGAAACTACGGATTCCATTGCCACCCACTGATAAAAGTGCCAGTAAAGAAGAACTGAAAATGAAAATAAAAGTTTCTTCCTCAGAAAAACACAGCTCTTCTGACGAAGGCAGTGGGAAGAGCAAGCATTCCAGCCCACATATTAGCAGAGACCACAAAGAGAAGCACAAGGAACATCCCTCAAACCGCCACCACCCCAGCAGTCACAAGCATTCTCACTCGCATAGTGGCAGCGGCAGTGGTGGCAGTAAACACAGTGCTGATGGGATACCACCCACTGTGCTGAGGAGTCCTGTTGGCCTGAGCAGTGATGGCATTTCCTCTAGTTCCAGCTCTTCAAGGAAGAAGCTGCATATCAATGATGCCTCTCACAACCATCACTCCAAAATGAGCAAAGGTTCCAAAAGTTCAGGTAGTTCATCTAGTTCTTCCTCCTCTGTTAAGCAGTATATATCCTCTCACAACTCTGTTTTTAACCATCCCTTACCCCCTCCTCCCCCTGTCACATACCAGGTGGGCTACGGACATCTCAGCACCCTCGTGAAACTGGACAAGAAGCCAGTGGAGACCAACGGTCCTGATGTCAATCACGAGTACAGTACAAACAGCCAGCATATGGACTACAAAGACACATACGACATGCTGGACTCGCTGTTAAGTGCCCAAGGAATGAACATGTAATCATTTGTTTAGGTCAATTTTTCCTTTACTTTTTTAATTTAAAAATTGTTAGAATGGAATCCTTCTGATGTAGCAGTGGTAACACCTGCTATTGCTGCCACTGTTTCAATATTTGTAAGTGCTGCTTTATTCTTCATTCTGAAAAGAAGAGATTATAGTAAACAAGTCTTTATCTCCACATATGATAGTGTTATAAATACTGTAAAAGCATGGAAGGTGCAAAACTCAGTATTTCTACAATTGCAGCTAAGAACATTTAAGATGAATGGCTGGCTGCTTCTAGGAATATAAGATGCCTCAAGCATTTGTTATTTATAATTTGAATACTGTAGCTATATTTTTTTTTGTTGTTGCTTGGCTTTTGAATGAGTGTAAATTGTTTTCTTTTGTGTATTTATACTCGTATGTATGATTTGCATGTTTCAATGTTAAAGGGATAAAACAGTATACTGAAAACTGTTTACAAGAAAGTGGAGAAAAATGTACATACATTTTTGTATGTTTAGATATTACCATAAATACTCAGGATTGGAGCTGCTTGTAAGTATAACAATATACAGATTAACTTTATTTTATCTTGTCAGAGTCCATCACTAATCTAACACAAAGGTGGCACTTTTTCATGTTAACCTTAAACTCTAGGCCTTACTGGAAGCCTCTGAAGGGGGACACTTCACTACCAGACGGTTATGCAGTGCCACACGTTGTCATTTACACTGTGAGGCACTGAACTTTTGCCTTCAGAGGTTTGGACCAGATTGGCTGCTGAAATAGCCCCTAATTTTCTGAAGGCTTGAAGAGGAAAAAAATAAAGTTTACATACTCTTGATGTGAAGTGCAGTTAAATGTTTGTTTGTTGCAGTACTATAACACAGAGCTGTTAATAATGGTTATGTAGATTACTGTGATTTGAAAACTAAATTCACAAAATTTACATAGTGACACATTAGTAAGTTTTTTTTCTTAAATAAAGAACTTCAACACTACGTAATTTAACAGTAAACAGGAATCGCATTTCCTTTAGCATTCAGGATGACACCGTACTCTTAAACATACTCCTCCCCTGAAGTGTGTTTGTGTGTGATGCCATATTTGTTTTTCAGGTAAATGCAGTCTTCCTTATAGAAATAAAATTAAACCTATTGTTCTTTCAGTTTTTTTATAGCATAACAATAAATAAAGAGAAAAGATCACTGACTGTGCATTGTACCTGTATTTATAGCTTATCAGGAACCTCTGAGGGGGAGAAATAAAAAGGTCAGCCTCCAGGTAAACAGCTAGTGGAGGTTTTACCTTTGTTTGCACATCTCAGCATATTCCTGTTGAGGTCAAATTGGCACAGTCATCTGACATCTGAATAAACGATAGACATTAACTTGTTTAAAATTTGTCTTAAACACCAGTAATAGACTTCGGTTTAGCAGCGAGTCATGTATTCTGTGGTAAATTTTTGAGCTGTTGAGTATCTTTGAGATGGGTTGAATTCAACTTCTGTTGAACTGAAAGCTGTCTTAACTTTTCCTCTATGTATATGAATTATTATTGTTAAAAAAGCCACTGATATGTGCACAATTGTAATTTTACTCGAGTATGTTGCAGTTGTAAATATTAGAGTTTAATCTTGTGCTCTACTTTTATTTAGCAGTTACCTACTTTGCAAGTAGCTTTATAATTTTTTAAAGACAGTTGTTCGTTATTTTGTCAACGTTATTTGAATTTAGGATACTAGGAGCCTCTTTCTAGGGACTTTGCCTAGCTAGCATGTCCTGACATTTGTTCTTGTCTTGCATAACTTTAGTAATCTTTGTCATTATGTGTAACTTTATTGTTCTGTATGGCATATTATTGTATCCACAAACATGATAATTTCGATACAGTTATACTTTGACAGTGGTACCTAATCCAAGAACTAGTATAGATAGAATTAAGCTGAGGGCAAAATGAGGGAGGGAAGGGGTTTTTTCTTGGTAATTTAGATGTGAAACCTCTAAGGAGCTATCATGTGAAACTACATAGGGTGGTTGTGCTACTGTATACTTAGGGATGATAATACCAGGAATTTTAATAAGATTTTGTAAAGAATATCCAGAAAATTAGTGAACTTATTTTCCGTATGACAGAAAAAAAATGTGAATATTTAAGGTCTGTGACTATACTTAAACTTTCACAAAGAATTTGCAGAATTGTTTTGAGATGTGGGAATAAAGGTAATTTTGTTGAATCTTTATTGGTGCTAATGATGGACAGTTAAAAAGGTAGCTAGTGTATATTGTTATGGGTCAGTACTTATTAGTACTTCCAGAATTGAATTTGAAATGCTATGTATTCACTTTTCACTCTGTAAATGTAAATCTTTACAATGACTTTATTTATTAAAGGGCAGCCAGTTGTAATTTTTACAGGATTGTGTGAGCTATTCAAACTCTTTAACCTCTGAACAGGATATTAGCTTCCAAAACCACAATGGGGATAAATATGAAAATCATTTTAAGTTTTCATTCCATTCAGTGAAAATCCTTAAAATTCATATTACCATGAATTTGCTTTAGCCATCTCATTTGCATAAACAGTTCATCAGCCTGGTCCCAATAGGCTCAACCAAAGAAAAAGACTCCAGTGAATGGACATTATTACTGAGTCTTCTTGTAAGTAGCCATAAATAAACCAAAATAGTATCAAATTTAGGTATGAAATTTCACATGTGCAAAGTACTGTTAAGGTGAAACATTTTTGATGAGATTTTTAAAATATTTGAAATATTAAAAAGCATTATCTTTAAACAGCCTATAAAAGAGTGATTCATTTTTTAGTTGTGTTTTCCCTAGATCACAGATGTTACCTTTATTCAGAAGCACATTGCATACAAGTCTTTACTTCTACCTCTTTCAACTAATTTTCCAATATTGAGCTGTGCCCCCTAAATACTTGCCTTAGCTACTTTAAAATACAGTATTTTCAGAACCAAAGCAAAGGAGTATCTTCACGAAATATTCTTGGAGGCCTGCTTTACAAATCTGGTGGTAATATTCTTTATTGGTAAGGCCTTGAAAAATTCCTTGTTCCTTTTTCTTGTTTCACCGGAGGTTCATTTCTTACTGCAGGTATTTAAATATTGAAAGTTATGTAGTCACCCCTAGGTTTACCTTTGAATGTATTTACAGGTGCATCTGGCTCTTCCTGTGAGTATGCAGTTCATTCTGGTGAGAGTTCTTGAGAGTGAAAGAATATTTCTACCATGATAGCTCGTTTCATGCCTAGTTTCATGAGCGGTGCTTATGTTATTTTGTACTAATAATTATGTAGTGTTAAAAACCTTCAAGGCTGAAAGTTTTTCTGAAAGAAAGGGCCACCCAGACTAAGGTCCAGGTCCTGGGACGTAAGGTCTAAACCCCCAGCAGCAGGCTGGATGGAGAAGACACACATGCCACCATCTTGGGGTTGACGGGGCTCTTTTTATACTTTGAAGAAGAAGCGGGCAGGTTACAAGAGAATTTACATTGGCTCTAGATAAAAGGGGCTGGAACAGGTTAATCAGGACAGTTCTAGGATAGGCTTTTGCATTGGTTGTGGGCAACAGTCTGGAATATTCATGTGTGAAGTGTGTGAGGCATCATCTGGTAATGGCTGTTCTCTCTAGACAATCACAGGAATTGCTACCTGGAGTTTAATTCTAAGGTTCAACTTTCATTCAGGAATGTGAACAGCCTTTTCTTGGTTTCAGCCCTAGGCTCTGTGAACTAATTTTTATTTCCTGTCTCTCCCACCCTCTGGTGTGCTGTTTCTCTTGTCAGTAGTATACCTTAATTTTTGGCCTGTCTATGCCCTTAGAACTAAAGAAATGACTAGTTGAGGTCCACTTTAGATAACCAAATTAATTTTTTTTTTTTTTTTTTTTTTTGCCTAGCCTTAAAAGCATTTAAAGCACGTATTTTGGTTATGTTTGATATTTTAAATTGTTGATTTTTTCCCCCTTAACCAACCATAGAAATAAATCACTGCTTATGTGTGAATGAATGTTGTGAATTCTTTAGGTACCCTTGGTTTATTAGATACAGGTTTTGTATTTACTAAGGAAATAGAAGGATTTTTTTAAACATGGTTTTTCTTACCTGTAAAGGAAGATGGTTCTATTCTCCAAATACCTCCCCATTCCCAAATTTTTATCTAAACAGAAAATGTTTCTCACCTAGTACCATGCTTAAATTGCTGAATAATTTATAAGATATCTTACTATCTTGTGTGCTCATTTGCTTATAAGGGGCTGATTTAGACAGGGGCTTTTACATTAGAAAAGCAGCATGTTCTGTCCCTGGCTGCCTAGGGTGCCAAATTAGTTACTATACAAATGTGTTGATTTGAAAATTCAAAATTCAGCTATGTTAGTATCTGAAATTTGATTGCTATAAGCTGACATTTAAACTCAGAAGTTTGCGTGTTTTGTAAGAGAAAAGTTTGCCTCAAACATCTTTACAGCCAGTGGGTCCAGGGTGCTCAAATTGTTCTGACGCCATGTATCCATTTTCCACAATGTAGAGTTGGGCACAGCTGGCTTTTGCACCTGTGACTCTTTATCCTGTGTAATTTACCAGTATCTGTTCTCCCTGACAGGTTCTTGAAGTAGATTGGTAAACAAGATACTTTAAAGATGGTGTGGCTAGGACTAATTTTGTTCTTATAAAGGTGACTTAACTGTTCACTGTGACCAGTTAGTCTCAAAAGTAAATTCTGAAGGCTGTGTAATTCCCTTCCAAGTTTGGGGGGAAACCTCACTTAAAACTTGTTTATTTGTTGGTTTAATTTGATTTACCTATTGTTAATGAGTACATTCTGATTTTTTTTAAAGTGTGTTTTTCAAGCAGTTTCACTTGGTTTGAAAAACTTCGCTTGTACTCATTATGTTAACAATGACTGGGATTTCATTTTCTAAATGTTCTCAAATCCCCCAAGGACTATTGAATAGGATGTTTGCTGATAGAAAATCCAAAACAGGAATATGTATATGGCATGAATTCAGTTAGTCATTGAATTTCAGCTCGGTATCTATTACAAGGAACTAATAAAATTTGTATATTAACAATGTAAATCCAAGGCTCTAACATGTCTTGTTAATGTGAATCAGATAGAATTTACAGTCCCTGGGAAATGTGGGAAATAAGGTTTCTAATATAAGTCACTCTGAGTAATTTCAGATACATTCAAGGAGTGTGGCCTCAGGGATCAGACTGTCCGCTTTCCAGTCTTGGCCCCACCACTTTCTTCCCTGGAGAATCTTGGGAACAGTACCTGTCCCAGGGTGTGAGGTTTAAGGCTTGGGTACTGGGCAAGGGCTAAAAACAAATGAGCCCTGGCCAGTGCGCCCAGTTGAAGCATCATTTCATAAACCAAAAGGTTGAGGGTTCACTCCCAGTCAGTTGAAGTTGATAGTGACCAGACAGACATTTAGAACAATCAAGGATATACCACATGGGAAATAAATGACATATTCAAAGTATCCAATAAAGTTATTGATGGATATGTGTCTTTTACAGAAAAAACTATCGGACTTTTCGGCCAACCCATAGCCATTCTCCACTGTTTGCTATTTCAGCTTTTCACACTGTGATGCCGATATACAAACTTGTTAACCTTGTTGAGTAAAAATGAAAATGTAGACTACCAACACCGGGTGCTTTCAAATTGATATCACCTGGCAAGCCTTTATAAATGCAAGTTTGTACATTATGTAGCTGCTTTAAATTGAACTAATACGAGTGCAGCAAGTATGAGGAATATTTGACCAATAGGTGAGGGAGGCTTTTGACTGCTCATTGAGCAGATAAAGAGTTTTATTTTGTGCTTGTTTTAATCTCTCAGAGCTACTGATTACACTATGGAAGGCACAGGACTGTTGTGGTCCTGCAGGAGAGACTGGATGAAGCAAGTAAGTCGAATACAGTATTCCCCAGTCCCCTGTTTGAAAGCTCACTCTTCCACTATGGCAACTCGTAATTCAGCCACTGAGAAATGGCAACAGTGTAAGGGCTTAAGTAGTTTCAAGTTAAGGGAAATGCAGTAGAGTTGGATCTGCTTTCAGATGTTTTTTCAGGAAGTTAAGTTTCCTTTGGTTGAATGAGGGGCCCAGAGCGTACAGGAAGATTGAGCACATGATGAAATGCACCTCTGAAACTTGGTGCGTTGTACTGGGTGAAAGAGGTGATCATAGAGGGAAGGTAATGCTGCTAAGTGAAAAGTGAACATCTTTTCACACCAGTAATAGTAAAAATCACTAACAGGACTGGTGAATTTATCAGCATCTCAGTGAAGTTTGAGTAAAATTTAACTATGTAACTGATATTACTTATAAACTACAAACCTGGGAGGTAGCAGGGAAAGTGCTCTGAAGTCATGAATTGGGGTGGCAATCCCAGCTCCCACCTACCAGCTGGGGAGCCTTGAGAAAATTATCTCTCAGACCTGCTCATCATTACTACCTACCAGTCCAAACAGCAAACAGAATTAAATGTGCATTTTCCTAGTAAGAATCCCCACTTCTCTGCACTCTACTCTCCTTCCATATCCTTTTCCTACTAAGGAAGCTGTAAGGGATCAAGTACCTGGGCTTTGATAAGAGCAGAATTCCAATCTGTTAGGACTTCAACACACTGGCCAGCAAAACAACTATCTTAGGACCAAGCCTTGCCTATTGGAACTTTAATGTTTTGAAGGTTCTGTTTAATATTCTAAAACTGTTCAGAGTTCCATGTCAAAAGAGGAATCAGTTAACACCAAAGCTTGTGTCCATTACTGTGATTTGCATACATAAAATAAACATCTTCCTGCCCTTTCCCCATAAGGTTTCATAGGCTAGAATGTAAATAATTGCTCCAAAGTAAGATAATACCATTCAGATTTTAAAGAATACTAAAGATCCGAACTAAGTTTCTTTTTAAGCCCTACTTTAACAAAATCTTTCAGGTTCTGTTGATATACAAGCACAGGCGTAACTCACAGATATTGTAGGTGTGGTTCCAAAGCACTGCAATAAAGTGAGTCCTCATATTTGCTGCTGGAGGGTCTTGCCTTCAATTTGTAAAAAAAAAAAAAAAGTGCAATAAAGCAAAATGCAATAAAAATGTACGTCTGAAGGCAAAATAAGGGACACGTTCCTTAAATTCCTGTCAAATAGGAGAACTGTACAAATTAGAGTAAAAGAAGGAAGATGTGTCCACAAAGACCCATCTAACAGTTTGACAAAAGTAAAACTTGTTTTACTTCAGCTGGACTGCATTTCACATTTGTATCTCAAAAACTTGAAGCAGGCAGCTTGATTTTAACAAAATCTGACTTCTGGTGTTAGAATACACCTGAAGTTGTAGCTGTACCATATTGAAATGATAGCAGCCAGTTTTTAAAAGTGTAGCTATAACTAAACACAATAGGTCTCAATGAGTTTAGTAGATGGGTGGTTGATAGCTATAGAAACCTTATAAAATACGCTTAGTCCACCAACTTAAGGGCTTGTAATAATTTTGACAACTTGGTCTGTATTCATTTTTGTGATATTTACCATTTTGGGGAAATGAAGGTGAAGAAGGACCTAAGTGGGGATGTCCTTCATTCAAATGAAAGCCAAGTTTCCTGTAAAGTTTATATATGCTGACTCACTCTCCGCCTACGCAACCTGGCTTTATCCCACCAGCTGGCTTAGGTTTAGCAAGTTCTAGATGTGGCAATGATCCAAATCACTCTGCAAACAAGTGAAGATCTGGAGCCATACTGTATAAATTACAGGGAAAGCAGCCTGAGGTTTATGAAGCCACCTTGAATAACCCAGCTTCTTGTCAGTGGAGTCTTCAGAGGAGTTTGGAGACCCTCTGATAATGAAACACCAAGGCCCTTAGCTCTTCCTGTTAACCTTGAAGCTCCTTTAAACTGCAAGGTTAAGATCGCTGCCAAAATAAACAGAATCTAGTGTTTCTCTACTTTTAACTTTTCACCTTCCTCAAGTCTCTTGTAAAAATGAAATGTGTCTTTACCCACCAAGCAGTTAAATACAATTTTCTCATTTTTACAATTTATTTTAAACTAATGACATTAAAATTGACAGGAGAAGAAAAAAAATGTTGCATAAGCAATAGAGGTTATAGTTCCTGGATAGTCAAAACTATAAACACTGGGATAGGTTTTTTGGTTATTGTTTAAGAAAATTTTCTCATATACATAAGTAATTATGCCTGAAGCTTTAAGAGACTAATATGTAACTTTTCAGTTAGTGACACTGTAGGATCTGGTTAAATTGGGTTAGATTGACATTCCAGTGGGAAAACAAAGGTCCTTCAACCATCATTCCCACAATGAAGCAATAACAGATTATCTATAATGGAACTGGAAAGTCTTGGTGTATATTCAGAGACTTCTCTTCAAGAAAGAGTGCTTCAGGAGCTGAATAGCAGAAGGTCGCTCGTGCTGGTCCCTAAGAAGGGAAAGAACATTAGAAGCAACACCCAAAAATGTGCATACCAATTAGGTCTACTTGACTCAAAATGCCAACTTTAAGATGAAAGTACAATCTCTGCCAGTCAAACAGATGGATTGAGTCCAGCTCTAGTCTTCAGCTGTGTGATCTTAGGCAAGTGACTCAAAGTTTCCTCTCATCAGCAAAATGGGAATAACAGTAATACCTAACTCATTGGGAGAATTAAATAATGTATGTACAGCTTTTAAACAGTGTCTGGCATATAGTAATTGTTAAAAAAAAATAGTAATGATTATGATTAAAAAGTAAGCCCTATTTTTCACATTGGGGTTATGTTCAGTTTGGGTATAATTTATACACAAGTAAAATTATAATTTTTTAGAAAGCTTAATGCACTTCTAATTACCAATAAATTTACTTTTAAAATTTTGAGGCATTGAAATTCACAATTGAAAAACCATTAAAAGGACATTTAAGTATGCTTTGGTGATTAATTGAAATAATCCTATTTGGGGCACTCCTGGAAAAGCACAAAGTAAAAGGAGAAGTTGCACAATTACAATAGTACAATTGTGCTTTTGGTTTTTTTTCCCCACAAGAAATCAAAATGTTTTTGCCAATGAACCAGTCAATAGTTATCTGCAATAACCTATTCCAAAAGCACTCTTTTGGTTAAATTGGCATCTTTGCATAAGTTTTGAAGCAAATAACCACCAAGAATAGCCCAGGTGAAAATGGAAATAAAATACTTTGGGGAAAAAAGTGATGATAAACCATTTACAAATGAAAATCTCTCCCCTTCTGGAGGCTCTTTCTCTTGCTTTCAAAATATGTGGAAATCTCTCTTCTCCAAAAAATCCTTACCTTAATCTGGCTACCATTTCTAGTTGCCATCTTACTTCCTCTATTCCTGCCAAATTTTCATACTATGACCAAAAGCAGTGACTTTTTCAACAGTCATTATCTTAAATTCTTAACCTTTAGCCCACTCCTCTCTACATAGAAATTGCCCTGTCAAAACTAACCATGATGTCCTGACTGATGTGGCTCAGTTAGCTGGGTGTCATTCCACAGAACGAAAGGTCACCAGTTCAATTCCTGATCAGGGCATATGCCTGGATTGTGGATCCATGCACCCGTCAGGGCACATAGAAAAGGCAACCAATCAATGTTTCTCACATCGATGTTTGCCTCCCTCTTTTTCTCCCTTCCTTTCTCTCTCAAAATAACAAATCTTTTTTTAAAAAACCCAAAACTAACCATGACTTTCTCATTCCCAAGTTTAATGAACTCATTCTCCTTGTCATCTCTGTAGCATTTGAAGTATTCATTACCCTCTCTTTCCTGAAGTGATCTCTGCTTAGGAGAAACTGTTCTCTTGGTTCTTCATCTGTCTTGGAGCAATTCCCTTGCCTCCCTCTTTCTCTCTTCCCTCTTTTCCTTTTTACCAGTTGTGTGCTAGACTCAACACTATATACATATTGTTATCTTCTCCCATTTTCATAATCATAATCTGCAGCCTCTAGTTTTTTTTTCCATGACTATAGCTACCAGCCTTATGATTCTGAAATATGTGCCTCTGATCTTAATTGTTTTCCTGAGCTCCGATTCCATAGCATCAAATGCTTCATTGGATGAAAGGACCCTCAGCAACTTCCTCCTCTATTTCTCTTTCACAACTTTTTGTTACAATTTCGTCCATTATCCAGACTGAAAACCATGAAATCTTATCATCCTCCATCACCAAGTTCTGATTCATCTCCCTGAAATGTCCTGAAATCCTCTTTACAGTATTTTAAGTCCTCAAGCAGCCTATACTGGAGGACTTAAAAAGTAAATGTCTCTGACCTACCTTCCCAAATACTTTCCTTCATGGCACCCCTACCCCAATTCTTCTGCAGTCCCCCAACGCTCACTGCCTATTGCAACAAAGCTGAACTCCAAGGCCTCACTTTCCAGAGCTTTCAGCCTGCTCATAGGAATATCCCCGCCCATGCTTGCTTCTTACTGCTCCCTGAAATTAACCTCTGTTCTGTCCAGTCCTTGTGCTCATCCCTACTTCCAAATCTTTGAGGTGCCTTACCCCTTTATTTCTGACTATCCACACTCCAAGGAGTGCTCTCATAGACATCAGGCTCCAGAGTACTTAGGGTTTTGCCTTAGAATTTCAGGAGATAATTACAGGTTTGTGTATGACACAAATTAGGTAAGGTGGGTTAGTATTCTCCCTAACAGTCACTGACCAAGGAGCCCTAATTATGTGCCTCACACTATGCTAAGCAATTTGCATACACCATTTCACTTAACCTTCACAACAACCCTACTCATTATTAGTGGCATGATTTGCGTGTTGCTTAGTTTATAGAACAACAGTTCCAAAGGAGAGCCATAGAAAACACTTTCTCTTTACATCTGTGTGTGCGCGTGCACGCACACACATGCTCACATATGTGAGTAATGACAACGTGAAAGAAAATGAGAATGGCAAGTAGTTTCTGTGGCTCAATCATAGATAATTATTCAATTCAGAACAAACAACTACTGTAGTTTTAAGAGCTAAGACCAGTCTCCAAAACTGGTACCGGTCCATATGATGTTCTTAACACCTTTATGTCCCAGTTGTGATTTTGGGAGGGAGGAAGGGGCAGCTCTCCATCTGGGGCTTTGCACACAAAATCGATGCTGGAACACCTGCGGTGTCTCTGCACCTAGGGATGCCCAGGATTGTACCCCGGGGGTAAGTGTTCCCGACCTGACCTCCATGATTTCCTGAAAACTATCAGGGCGGTTGGATATATGTGTGCTGGGAGAGGGAGATCTGTGTATCTTGAGATTCATTAAGAAAGACATAATGACCCCTCTGGGAGTTGGCGGTTGCCATATATGCTTGCTGAAAGCTGGGGCGCTGGAACTTTTCATCTAGGAATAAGAAAGCACGTTTCATTGAAAGGCAGGAAATAGTGTTTGGCTGGGTCCCAAGTCTTCCTCGTTCTGTACATGCATCTAATTGTTGTGCCTCATCAGGCTGTTCAGCATCATCCTGGAGGCCAGGTGAGTAGGCTCCAGAACCCCCATCCCTCCCCCAACCTTACACACACATTTCAACCCGAATCATCTCTCCACTTTTATGTTTCATTCTTTGAATTAAGATTTTGTATGAGCAGAGAGTGTCTGGCTAAGAAAAGTTTGAAAACCATGCAAGTGGGTAAACGCCAAGGTCCCTTAGAGTTCTAACCTTTTACCCAGAATTTTATTCCATAGATACTAGGGGGCATCAGAACAGGAGACAGACAACTTATTGGGGATTTTCTGCTTTCCCAAATAATCCCCAGCTTGAGGCTTAACATGCTCTAGTTAGAGAGACCTGTTCCTCTGGCTATATGAATGAACTTTTCACATTCTTTTCTGAGGGCTGGTTTTAGGAAGGGAATGAGAACACTGGTTCCTGAAAGGAAGCGGAAATCTAAGCACAAGTGCTGTCATTTCACCTTGGCCCGTCCCTGAAAAGATGTCCCATTGATAAGTAAGTATGTAGATCTTTAGCAATTTTTGCACACCTGTTGACTTGGGGAAGAATTGTTAGGACCTGATAAGACATTTAATTGTGGCACTTTCTACTTGAAGCATTACCCCCCACACCCTGATAAAAGGCACACGATCACCCAAAACAGCTAGTTATAATTCCTTTCAGTGCAAAATCACTCCTTACTTGACTTCATAATGGGAGTCAGTGTCTGAAAGGGCCATAAATTGCAGGGGAAATGTCAGCTGCTTGAAATCTCTGGGAATCTGTCTTCCTCCTTCTGCTTCAAGTTGCTTACCTGGTTAGGCAGGCACGCACGAAGTCGGCCGCGCTTTCTGAGAAGTGCTCGGGTAAGGGAGGCATCAGGCCTCTGTGAGCTCCGATGTAGAACATGGCTGCCATCCTGCCCATGGAAGCCAATGGAGGCTTCCCTGTGGCCATCTCAAACACAGTGCAGCCGACGCTCCAGATGTCCGACTTCCTCCCATAGCCAGACTCATTGATGACTTCTGGGGCCATCCAATACGGTGTCCCATGCATGGACTTAAGCATGTCACTGTGGGTGCCATTTAAGCCAGCCCAGGCCAAACGCCTGGCACAGCCAAAGTCGATCAGCTTTATTATTCCAGTAGGCATGAGCATAACATTATTTCCTTTGATATCTCGATGCACCACACAGTTCTCATGGAGATAAGCAACGCCTTGCAGAATTTGTTTTGTATATTTACAGAACACCATCTCAGGCAAGGGCCCAAAACGGTTTATAATACTAGAGATTGAGCCACCAGGAACAAACTCCATGAAAATGCTTACAATGTTCTCTTCCAAGCTTGTGCCCAGATAAGCCACAATGTTGACATGTTTCAGTGCTTTGAGCAAATCTACTTCTTCCTGCAGCTTCTGGTATTCTTTTTCAGTAGCTAATTTATCAGAGGTATCCAGAACCACCTGTTTTACAGCTATTAGCTCTCCTTGGCTAGTTAGGCCACAATACACCTAGAAGCAAATCAACACCTTATGATTAAATATAATCCAATGTTTCAGTGGAACCAAGATGGGGTGGAGCAGCATGGTGTATAGATACAATAATGACTTGGAGTCAAATGGCCTGGATGGGTTAGAATCCTGGCTTTCTCTACTCCCCAGCTGCATAACTTCTTGTCTATAAAGCTGAGGTAATAATACTTAACTTACAGATATCTATGATGACTACAGAGATTGTGGTTTGGGAAAGCTCCTCATGCAATAAATAAAATAGGGATATTTTAGTGCTAAAGCTCTGAGGAGAGAGAGGAAGGCAGGTCCTGAGAAAATTCAGCAGTCATCTTGGTCACATGATTTCAGTGGTTTCCTCCTTCCTGCCTTTTCACTGATCCCAAGTCTCCAGCTAGAAACATAACATGCTTTATCTGGAGGTCCATCTTTTCTTTGCCAATCTATGTAAATACTGTCTATAAAGTACTAGGACTTCAAGTAATCTTTTTCACAATTCACAAAATGTAAGGAATGTCTTGTTTTTGCCTCTCAGCAATGATTCTCCCCACTTCTGGTAACATATTCGGGGCAGCTGAACAAAGAGACTTCTTTCCCACTGGACTTGAACGTAGGAAAAAGAGAGGCTAGAAATGCAGTGGCCACTGTACCACCACATGGAGCCTGACAATGAGAGCTGGAAGGAGGGATTAGAGAGGCCGGCTCCTGATGGCACTGTTTCACCCCTAAAACCACCTGTGCCCAGAGCCACACCGACTCCAGATCCTTCAGTTATGTAAAGCAATGAACCTATTTTTCCTTAGGCCATTTTGGGCTGGGTTTCCTGCTACTTGCACCTGAAATGATTCTAAACAAAAGAGTATGATGGGGGGGTTGTGAGGGGAGAACTCAATTGGAATATTAAAGAAGAAGGAGAGGGCAAGGAGGAGTGGGGATTTTTGGTTTCATCTTGTTTCCCATTCAACTTACTGTGCCGTAGGCTCCCTTCCCAAGGATCTCACCCCTGGTCCACAGGATAGGTTCTTCATGCTTTAAACTAGTTTCGGAAAGGATCATTCCATTGATAAATTTCTCCTCGTCATATATTCTGAACCCATTGCTATGTCTCTGGAAGAATGAGACAAAAATAAAAGTCACCATTAAACTCTGAGTCTTTGGGATAGAGAGAAGAGTTAGAGAGTAGAGTCAGGGTTCCTTTTTCCTAAGTTTAGATCAACAAACTAGAGAAAGCCAAATATGCATCCCTAACCATCACATAGGATGCCCCTTCTAGGTAGCCTGCCTACAGCTTCCCTGTGCCAACAGCCTCCAATCAGGTCATAACTGAAGCTTTCCCCTTTTTCCACTAAAAAACTTTCCCACTTCTCTGCCTGCCTTTGAGTTGCTGCCAAATGCAAGTGATGGTGGCTAACTCCTTTGCTATAGTGAGCTCTAAGTAGCCTTATTTCCACTGCACATACACACTCAAACATGCACATACTTACCTAAGCACACATGTATACATTTACATAGAATGCATACATTAACACACAAACATACACACAAGTAAGAGACTCTCTGCCATGCACACACACAGCCATAACAAGCAAGTCTAGTGGTCAAGACAAGGTGCAACAGACTGAACATCCATGGCCCTGTAGACCCTTGATACTCAAAGGAGAATCTGCAGAGCAGTTATATCAACATTACCTGGGAGCAGCTTGTTAAACATGCAGAATCTCAGGCCCCAGACATACTGAATAAGTGTTTACATCTTAACATGATCCCCAAGAGATTTGCATTCATAATAAACTGTAAGAGAACCTGCCCTACAAAGGAGAAAACAAGTATATCTTTGTAGAATTTAGACCATGTTTCCCCATTGGTTGATCATGACCACAAATGCTTCATTCTGATCTCCTGCACTAGGTTTTAAAAATAAGCGATCATGCAGATGCAGAAGCATGGTGGAAGCCCTTTGGGAATATGACATAATATATGGTCACCTTCCTCACAAATAGGCATGTGTGCCTCCAAAGGGCCATTTGGTTTTCCCACCCCGGCCCCCCATCCTCTTGTTTCTCTGTCCAAACTGAAATTTAAGGACTGCTTGGAAAAAAAAAAAAAAAGGCCACAAAAGTTCAGTATTTTACTTCATGGTCGCAAGGTGGGGTTACAAGCGATTAGATTTACTAGCTTATTAGCTTTTCTTCAGTTTGAAGAAGCAGAGTGGAAAGCCCACCTCACACACAGGCAGACACATACCCCCATGTCCCACCTCAGCCTGAAGGCCTCTGTGAATCACTATCTACCTCCCCGCAGAGACCAAGATCACAATGGAAGTAGAGCTGGCCTTTTAGGTAGAGGGATATCTCCACTGTGATTAAGTAATTAAAGGTGCGAGGCTGGAATCAGAATGCCTGGCCACCACTCACTGACTGGATGATCTAAACTTCAACCTCTTCATTTGCGACATGGGGGCTTGCTAGTACCTTTAGTATATGTCTCATGGAGCTGTTATGAAGCATACAAAGCAGACAATATGATGCATCTCACTTATATGTGGTAAGTTCTTAGTAAACCTAGTCATGGTATAATTATTTACCAAGTGTATTCTTTTGATCAACTATTTAAGACAATTATTCCTGATCCTGTTATAGTGTGATATAACCTGAGTTAATGCTCAATACAGTTCAGCTAAACCAACTGTATCCATCCCTAAAATTTGAGAACAGGGGACTCATGTACTTCCGTGAGAACTAAAACTAGCAAAACTCAACTATCTGTTGATTTTTTTTCTCCCTACTCCCATGACAAACAGGTATAAAAAAATTTTCAAGATTATTGTTTATGCTTCCTTGAGAGCAATGGCTGTCTTGTATCCCATTGTGTCTCTAGTTCCTAGCCCGCTGCCGTAAACACAGTAGCCATCACCAAGATTTTTGTGGTAAAATAGATGGTGAACCACTTCTTTCTACTCACACACCAGAGCAATGTTTTACTCATAATTACCTTGCTGCTGATATTTTTCTTCTTTAAAAGATTTTACTTATGTACTTTTAGAGATAGGGAAAAGGAGGGAGAAAGAGAGGGAGAAAAACATTAATCTGTTGCTTCTCACATGCCCCCAACTGGGGAAATGGCCTGCAACCCAGGTACATGCCCTGACTGGGAACCAAACCTGCGGCCCCTTGCTTTTCAGAATGATGCCCAACCAATGGAGCCATAGCGGTCGGGTCATCACTGCTGATGTTTGTAGATTGAAATTTCATCACTATATAAAATACTCATCTATTTAAATAAGTAGTTTTGCTCTATTAACATACCCCCAATTTTTCCACTGCAGTCAGGCTAGCTAATTTCCAGAAGTAAAACAGCATAATGAAAACATTTGAGCCTAAGAGCCAGGAGTCCTGGATTCCAAACTTGCAACCAAACAATGGGACCTGGACGAAAGTATTTCATTGTTTAGGATTTCTGATTCCTCATTTGAAAACTAAGGGTTTGAGCCAGATTGTCTCTGGGGTCCTTTCCCACCGCAATTAAATCACTGATTCTAATTATACCAACCTGTATTTTGGCATTTGTTGTCTCTCCACCCAACTCTTGTGTGGTATTTCTTCTCCAACTGAAGACAAGATTTAGGTTTTCAGGATCTGTTTCATTTGCCATTATCTGGTAAGAATTATCTTTCTCATCAAGAGCTAATAGTTCTGCAGCTAGGCAACCTAATAGTTCATCTGTCAATTCCTCATTCTTTATAGAGTCTAGAATATCTTGGGAAATTGAATTTGCATCACTTAAAGTTTTTCCAAACATTTGATGTGTAATTGATTTATTAGCTAAACTATCACGCTCCATAGAATATGCCCAATGTTGGTATGTTTGTCTCTCTTGGAAAGAGAAATTCACAAGTGTCTTAGACTTATCTATCAAGCTATCAAACTCTATATCATTCGTTAAAATTTGGTTGGCATTTATTTTACCAAGAGATGCTGTATTCTGCTTTTCTTGCGGTACATGCTTGTTGAAACTCTTCTCACTGGGCACTGCCCTGCTGTCTTCCGAAAGGAAAAATGGGGTCTGGTGATATAGCTCTTCAAGTTCATGCAGATCTCTGAGGCTTGTGGCAAGTATTTGATTGTTAGAAATGTCTCCTTCATCAGCAGACTCGTCCATAGAGATTTCTTCAACAATGGACAAATCTGAGACAGGAAGGAATTCGTTCTGTTTAACAGACTGCTCATGAGTCTGAGCAAAGTTCATGGGCTGAGCTTCGTCTTTGGAAGATAGAAAGTCTTTTCCTGAAGACTTCATCTGCCTCTCTGATTCTGATATGCCGGCACCATTTTCAATCAATTGTAGGTTGCTACCTACAGCTTTGCAACCTTTTTCTTTGGAAATTAAACTTTTGTGCTTGTGTTTAATTCCATGTAAAGGCTTGAGGGGTTTAACATGTGGTCTCTTCTGAGAAAGTCTTGTTCTGCTATTGCTGCTCCTCTCACTGTGTGAGGGTTGACATTTACTGGTGATACATCTGCCTGATGGAGCTGAGCATGTCCCTCGGTAATATCTGCTTTCATGACATTCGGTCTCTCTCACGTGACGGTAAACAGGGGTCCCAAACATTTCATAGATTCCAGGTCCATTAGCAGTTGAATTGATTTCTTTGAACATATCACTATAGTTAAGATCTAGGTAATTTAGTCTTGGCTCTGTTGGTTGAACCAGGAGAGGAACTGAAGAATTTTTTACTCCTGGGTTTTTACAGATGCAGGGAAATGATTGCTTTTTAGGTTTCAGAGTCTGGTAAGTTGCTTGCTTCTTTTCTATCTGTGGCATTCTCCTTTGAAACTTGGGTGATTGTTGAGGTCTGGGGTCAATAAGCCCCAAAGAAGGGAAAACTTGAGTTTTAATGCTGGCTTTATGCGTGGTAGGCTTAATGGAACTTTTGACGGAAATCATGAAATTCTGAGGTGCCCTGTTACTGGTCTTAGTTTTTGAATCCGACTTATTTCTGTGGGTTTTCATCTTATGCTTTTCATTTTCTTTGTGTGCAAGTATGTTGAAGCTATTGTTGTTATGAAGGATGCTCTTTCTCTTTCGGAGGCGTGGTTTGGCTATTGTAGGTTCCTTGGGAGTCTCATCTCCAGGGAAAGGGACGTGGGTAAGAGGCATTGTCCCATTCATTTCTGGTTTGGTTGCCTCTGCTATTGATATTTTTATATTTGTCTCCATGTTATGACCTGGGAGCTTTTCAGTGGGGCCGTCAGGAATAACATTGGACAAACTTTTAAGAACAGTAAACTCTTCCAAAATCTGATTTGGCTCAATTACTTCACCTTTATGCACTGAAGCACTTTTTGAATCATCTTTATCATTTCTAACCTCTTTATCCTTGCATAGAGTTATTTCTGAATGCTGGGCTTCTTGGAATTTGATTGGCATGGTACATTCAACATCTGAATTTTGTTCATAGTTTCTGGCTACAGAGGCCTCTACCTTTCCTGATGAGAGAGATTGAAAGTTCTCTTCTGCTTTTCTCATGTCATTATCAAGGCAGTCGATATCCACCTCCCTATCTGCAGGAAAATTGCCTTCCTTAAAATTCTCAGAGGACATCCAAGAGTGCCTTTTTTCAAAGTGAGAGGTTTGAATTTTGTCACATCCAACTGTTTCCTTAGATGTCCTTTTCTCCTCCATCTCCAGGGGTTGTCTGTGATGGTTAGCCTTCTGAAAAGAGCACATGTTTCTGGACCAGATAGAGCAATCAGAGGACCTGAGAGTTTGATACATAAACACCTTAAACGAGGCTTCCAGTTGTTTGTTTGATGGTCTAAACTCATCAGATCGACTAACAGGCTCTGAGAACTTAGGTACAGAAGATACAAGACTTGGAATATTTCTTCCTCTCTCTTTTTGATCCTCATGATTTGGGGGGATAGTAAAAAAAACAGGTCTCATGGGCAAGAGTGATAATGGTGGTAGAGGAAACTAAAAGAAAAGAGAGAAAAAGCTAATGAATACAGAAACATATATGCATATCATGTTAACTGGTTTAAAGTAATCTGAAGAGAATCTAAGATTCTCTTTATGAAGGCCCTATACTTAGGAAGTACAAAGCTGTCCTGGAGATCACAATTTTAAAAGCTAAAAGCTCATTCTCAGTGTTCTTTAGAACCAAGGTAAAATAATACTTTTAGAAACCAAAATTATCATAGAGAATCATGCTTATATATTTAAAAGAAAGACCCTATAAGATGAGACATTTTATTTCTCTTCTCTTTTTATTTTCCAAAGAATTGATATAAGATTTTTAAAAAATATCTTTTCTTATTTATTGATGTAAGAGAGAGACAGAGAGAGAGAGAAGATTGAGAGAGAGAGAGGGAGAAAGAGAGAGACATCGATTTGTCGTTCCATTTATTTATACATTCATCGGTTGCTTCTTGTTTGTGCCTTGACCGAGGCTCAAACCCACAAAACACTCTAACCAATTTAGCCACCCAGCCAGGGGCAATCTAAGATTTTTTAAATTTCCACTTAGAACAGCTTAAAATTGCTGTTTACATGTATTTTAACAATGAGTTACAGACTAACTGATAATTTGTATCCAGAATACAACTAGTCCTCATTGTTTTGCTGAATTGTTTTGTTGGAAGTAGCTTTTAAATGTGCCATACTATACACTTGAAAATTAACAACCCTGATGGTTTATAATTCTCCTTTGCCCTCCAATTCGTTTCAGACTAAACTAGTTTTTTATTATTATCAACCTCTAGAGGTCAGTAAAACCCAGTGTATAATATTCAGCTTTCAGGTTGCTTTAAACTAACTTTATGTTTCTTTTCCTTGAGACCTTTGCCTTGGTATACAGATTTAATACCTAATTAGAATATTCATGGGCTGGCTCTTGAGTGGTAATTGATAGCTCCATGTTTTATTTTCATTTTATTGTCAACTGTGTGTAAGAAAAGAGGCAAAGGAAAGGAACCCGACATCAGAAACTTAAACATCACAATCGGATGAGATGCAGTGTTATCCCCCAGTTTTATTCCCTAGATGATTTTCTCTCATCTCTTAAAAGTAACAGGAAATAAAAACAGATTCTCCACATGCTTAAACATTTCCCCAAGAGCAGCCCTTTTTTAGGACAGTAAACCCCTTTTACAACAATAAGCATACCTATGCATTTTCCGAAAGGCTCTTGGATACAGAGGAGCTGGACAGTTGGGAGAATTGCAAGGCTCTTTCCAAATGCTTTACTTATAATTTAGACAACTAAAAAAAAATCTTTCTGTCACTGGAAAAAAAAATGACCTAATTTCTAATAAAAGACAAATTTAAATATGTCTAAGGAAGCTACTCACCTTGTTATGCAGAGAACAGGAAACATACTCCAGAAGAAATATATATATGGCAGGGTATAGTTTCCCCAGAAATTATTTGCTACTCAATAAACTATATGTGAATTGTTGTTTTTCCAAGAAATAATTGAGGATTCCGGTTCTGAGTTCTTTGATAGAGTTTGTCTCTAACAACAAAAGTTCTTTGGTGTTAATCCTTAAGTCAATAATGTTAAAACTAATCTTACCTCAATTCTTCGGCTACTGTACTTCGTATCAGAGGTAGAAAACTCTATAACAAGAAAAAATAATGAAAATTAGATATTCTTAGTCGTTGAGTGAACACAGTCTGCCTTACACCAGAGTTTGATGATAGAGTAGTCTTGGTGCTGAGGTTTGAAAAAGTCAAAATTAAGAGTTATTCCAGGTGTAATCCAGTAGAGGTTGGTATGATTACACAAAACCTTAGGCTACTTCTGCTAAAGGAGGTTGTTGTTTTATATATAATATTATTTCTCATATACATGTAGGTTATATTTATGTCTTTTTTATATATATGTACATGTACATACACATATATATAAAACATGTGTTTGTGTGTATATGTATATATATTTATATTTACATTCTGGCAGGAAACACGAGATCTCTGGAACAGAGAATAGAGTATTACACAGCATCACAACACCAGTTCTTGACGCCCCAATTTCAGGGCAGTGCACTGAGAGCCAGATGTTTGCCTGGACACATAGTGGGGTAGCACCACAGGAATCATGAGACTTAGAGCTTATATAAAGTGTTTGGCACTTCGATCCAATGTTTTCCTCCCAAGAAAGAGAGATCTTTACTATGTTTCCTGTTCTCTGCATAATGAGGTGAGTAAGCAAATGTTTCCAGGAGAAAGAAAAAAATGTGTCTCTGGGTTTTATTACCCTAGAACATAAGCAAACAGCTCCCGAGGAAATAAGCCTCTGAATCTCTCTGCAACAGGACACTATCTCTAATTTCTAAGATATTTTTATCATTCAATCATCTTTTAACCTAGTTTCTTAGTGCTTTTTTGCTCAGAAAATCTGGATTCTGCAGAAATGTGAGAATATTCATGTATAATTGTCTCCCAACAGTTATCTGAACTCAAACTTGGAATACACCACAAATGCTGAAGGGAAGGTGTGTGGGAAGGGGAAATGAATGTACTAGTTAGTACAAAACCTAGTTTTTGTCCTCTTACCAAAAAGTAAGAATAGTCCCCAAAACCCCATGCACCGCCCTAGCTTGACGCTGAAACCAAAAGTGCCAATGTGTCCAGAGTCAAAGCAGGTCACATAAATGGATGAAGTGGGACAGGTGAGGACAGTGGTGAATGGAAATCATGAGCCTCAACTAAAGGGAGATCCATTACCAAGTTCTGATTGAGGCTGTCCATTCCAGATGGGTAATCCATTGCTGCTAGGCCTCCCTACTGTCAAGAGAAGATAGAAAGCTGGAGACTTTATGTGAAATCTCCCTACCATCAATTTCATTTAGAGACAGTCCTTTCTAAGACGTAACACAGGTAAAGGAGCCTTTCTCAGGTGAAAGATGGTCACCCGAAATGAGGATCCCAAATGGAGGGGCAAAGGTCTTTCTATTAGCCACAGCTGGCCAAGGCATCTGCTCCCAACTCTTTATGCACTTATTCAACAAATACTGAGTGCCTACTGAGTGGCCAACACTGTTCCAGAAGATGGCAGTATAGCTGTGAACAACAAAGACAAAATCCTTGCCCTCACAGAGGTGATATTCTAGAGACTGAGATTTCCTTTCGAAAAGATCCTACCAGTGAATGCCAGAAATACAAACGAATATTATTTAGAGGTGGGTGTATATGGATAACTTCCTGAGTTTTTTTTTAATTTGCAAATATTATTATAAATATTTGGATAAATAGTATCCAGTGTTGGAAAGAAATGACATGTGGCAGAAAGGCACTCAAACATTTCTGATGAGATGCAGATATAAGATCTTTCTGGTAGGTAATTTGAAAGCCTTTAAAAATGTATATAGAATTCCAGTTAAAAGATTGAACGTACAACTTTTCTCCACTCTCTTCACAAACCTCACTAAAATGACAGTAAAGGAATTCAAAAAGGTGTGAGTAAGAACAGCAAAAACCCAGAGGATAAAGCAGCAGATGAGCAACACCAACAAACTTTTGGGCAATGAAAACCATATGCGTGAATAATAATTGATTAGCTGCCAGCTTTCTCTACTCTGCTCAATGTCTGCAGAGGGGAGAACTCAACGAGAAATAAGGGCAAGGATCAGGAAATGAAGACACCAGGTACTTCTGAAGGTGAGAATACAGCTGAGGCTAAAACAGAGATGCTTCTAAGTCTGTGGAAGGAGGAAGTTCCAGATTCCCTGACCTGCCCCGCTAGTCAGGACTTGCTCTTCCCTGTTCCTGGCTGAGGGCTGGAAGTTTACCCTCTGGAGAGCTTGAAACAAAGATGCTAAGGACCTAGGTGCAGCTGAGAGCAGAAATACAGTGAAAATAAGAGGATTCAATGAAAAAGTGCACACTGCCCTGTGAAGCCCTAGACTTACAGCCTGTAGACAGGAGCCTGGGTAACCTCTTTCTAGGGAAACCCACTGAGAGAAAAGCCTCGCTTTGCACACCTGGGAACCCCTCACCCAAGCGTCCAGCAAGCCCCTGAAGTGCTCTGTACTTTTTCGTGCTGCCCTCTTAAATACAAATATGTAGAGAGCCAAGGATCAACTGATATGTGAAAAAAAAGCCTCTAATGTGAAAATACAGAGACTAAAACAAACGGAAAGAAAGTAAAGAGCTCAGAAGAAATAGAAACAATGAAAAGCTATCATTAATGCACCATTCTTGGGAAGCTACTGGAAAATGTACCCACTAAAATGAGAGACTAAATCAAGGAAGAGGAAGCTGAGTATCCAGTACACAGGGTCCAATGCAGCAGGGAGGCCAAGGGAATTTTCAAGATGATGGTGAGGGAATCCCAGGCAGAGCTGGTCAGTGGGTCCAAAGCAAGCAACACAGAATGAAATAAGAGGGCAGAAGATTCCAGGAGCAATGTCTCCAAAGACAAAACTAACCAACAGATTATCTGATGTGCAGCTGCACTTTACAGGTGTCAGACTGGATGGGGATGGATTAGGGAGGGTACAGAAAGGAAGCGAATACTGAAAGGAAGCTCTTCTTAACACTGTGGTAAACACAATGTCTCAGGAGAGAGAAAATGTAATCATAGCACACAAATGAGCTCAGATGTAAATATTTTACCAAGTCATAATAATAAACACACTGAACATTGATTTCTTTTAAACACAAAGATTGAGAAGATTAGGGATTGCCCACGTGTGAGGAGACTAATGTAAAAGTGTTAAATTCTAATAGAGAAGGTCTAAATTGAATAATTAAGCAACATCTTCATAAACACGTTATTTAGGAATATGGAAGGACATTCTAGAAGAAATGGTCTTGGAATACTACTTGTACTTATTTATTTTTTATATTTGCTCATCCATCTTTCCTGAATTTTATAAAAGATTTTATTTGTTTACTTTTTTTAGAGACAGGAGGAGGGAGGAAGAACGAGAGGGAACAAAACATCAATGTGTGAGAGAAACATCCATCAGTTGCCTCCTGCATGTCCCCACCTGAGGACCTGGCCCATGACCCAGGCACGTCCCGTAACTGGGAATCGAACTGGAAGCCTTTCCATTTGTGGTAATATGCCCAACCCACAGAGCCACACCAGTGAGGGCCTGAATTTTTCTTAATCAATATATATTGATTGTCTAACTTTTTAAAAAGTGCATTTAAACAAGTTTTTCAAAGGGTAGGTGGCCAATACTGGCCTGGGAAACCCCAGGTGGCATTTTCAAATAAGATCGCGGCACCTATAGATCAGCTTCCATTACAGAACACTGATCTAACCATGTTTATTCTTGTCTGGGTGTACATAGTTACTTTTTTTTCATCTTTGAGACTTTCTGTAGTTTGTCTAGGAGAAGAGGGTGTTTCCATGACGTCCATTTCAGTCCCTCCATCCACACTCCCACCAGTTTATACCTGCACCAACTGTCCCTCCTTTTCTCCCAGGGGTGTCCAACCTTTTGGCATCTCTGCACAACACTGCAAGAAGAGTTATTTTGGGCCACACATTAAATACATTGTAACACGTAATCACACACACACAAATCTCATAATGTTTTAAGGACACTTACGATTTTGTGTTGGGCCGCATTCACAGCCATCCTGGGCCACATGCGGCCTCGGGCTGCAGGGTGGGCGCCCTGTAACCATCTCCACTACAACACTAATTATGTTTATCCTTTTCTTCACTCATAACTAGAGAGGAACTCAGATGGAAGGTGTGAACTCTGAAAGCGGATGGAATGCTGCTTAAGCACATTGGCTTCAGAGACAGGTGGTCCAGGTCTGAATCCAACATCTATAATTCACTAGTGAAGTAACCCGGGTACACGCAGCTTTCTTGGGGCTGTTTCCTCATTCCTAAAACAAGTCTTCTATATATTACCTCTATCAGTGGATATTTATGCCTTGCAATAGTAGACACTTAATAAGTGGTTGTTGTTCTTTTTAATTCAATGCACAGTTTTTAATAGTTAAAACTGTTAACTGTTAACAGGTCTGGTGCTAGGTGCTTGATGGTGCAATGATTTTTGCCTTTGCAATCTGGGAAAGGCAGACATATAAACAGTGACAATTCTGCATGATGCGTGTTCTGTTGCAGGATTCTATGGGAGCTGAAAGGAATGGTGACTTATCCAATATTTAGGAAGTTCAGGAAGACCTTCGAGAGGAAGTAGTATCTCAGGTGACATATGAAGAATGGCATAGTGTACTAGCAGAAAAACAACAGTATGTGCAAATATTTACATATTTGTTCTGGGAAAGGAAGGCATTTAGTAGTGCTATTTTTCATACTTCTGTGGAAGAGCGGCAAGTTAGGAAGCTGAAGAGAGGCTGCTGAGAGCTGGAGCTACCTTTGCTGATTTTGCGGAACAAGACTCTGGGTCTACTTCGCAGTCCAGACCCGATGTTAACACCCTTGCTTGCAACCTACCCAAACACTGCTTCAACATTATGATAACTGAAATAAGCCAGACACAAAAGGACAAACATTGTATGACCCCACTTACATGAAGTCCCTAGAATAGACGGATTCATAGTGACCAAAAGTGAATGGCTACTAAGGGTCACAGGGGAGAAGAGAATGGGAGCTACAGTTCAATCGGTAGCGAGCACCAGTTTTGCAAGATGAAAAAAGTCTGGGAATGGATGGTGGTGATGGTTGCACAACAGTGTGAATGTACTTAATGCTGCTAAACTGTACATGTGAAACAGTTAAAATAGTAACTTTTAAGTTATATACATTTTACCACAATAAAAATGTTAAATTATAATAAAATACTGTTTTAAATTTTACTTAAGCTCTACTCATTCCCCTAAATCTTACTATTTTATTTTCTCCTTTATTTGATGAGATACCTCACAGTTCCCATGCCGAACGATCTCCCTCATTGCAATAAGCCAATAAATGTAACACTTTGGACTACGCATTTGTCCCAGGTGGTTGGCCAGCTTGTTGAGGACAGTGGTGAGCAAATATCAAACACAGCATCGCCCTGAAGGGAAATGCTGGCACCCGGGCTGCTAGCTAGTCCATCTGTAGTAGGCTGGAGAAAGCGGCAAACTCAAATCTTGCAGGAAAGCATCCTCAGTGAGAGCCCCAAGATTCCCACAGATAAAGATCAATAAATATGAGTTCACAGTAAATATTTTCAAACATTCAAGAAAAAGATAGATAGCCATGGCTGGGTGCCTCCGTATGTTGGAGTGTTGTTCTGTACACCAAATGTTGCTGATTTGATCTCTGGTTGGGGTTCACGTGGGAGGCAAATGGGATGTTTCTCTCTCTCTCTCTGTCTCTCTCTGTCTCCCTCCCACTCTCCAAAATTCAATAACATATCCTTGGGTGATGATTTAAAAAAAGATGAACAAACATTTGTTAAATAAAGAATAAAAGAATCACTGTAATTACCGTATTTTGCCATGTATAATGCCCACCCGTGTTTTTGTGTGCATTGTACATGGGACTATTAAACCTATTATCATATCCATGTTATGTAATCATTATAGCCATGTATAATGTGCATCCTTATTTTCCCTCAAAAATTTGGGCAAAAAAAGTGTGCATTATACATGGCAAAATACTGTAATGGACTCACCTTCAGGTTTTCTTTGCTGGCCTTTCAGAAAGGGAGGAACACCTTCCCTGCTTACAGATTTGGAGATGCTGGATTCTAAGCAAGGTCTTGGCAACAAGGAGCCCAAGCTCTCGTCGCAGAGCTCCCTGGAGCTTTCCTCTTTCTTCAGGAGTGAAGGCTGTGTGGCTGGCACCTTTGTTCTAAAGTCCATTGTTTCAATTTCATTTGGAAGAGAAACAGAATCTGCTTGTGCCCATTCTTGATGCACTGAAGTTATCTGACTAAAAGAGGAAGGACATGGCTTGATTTAAAACTCAGTCCCCAAGTCTTCTGGATCTCTGATTCTCAGTGCAGCCTGGCATCACAGGAAAGTTGGGAAAACTATTTCCAAATGGTGCTGCTGTGTAGGAGGCTGTATTCCTGAGAGGATAAGACGTCTCCCCGTTCCAACTTGCTCCCTACACTGTCTGCTCCCTGCACCCCACACTTTAGTTTTCCCAGTCCTTATGTTGAGCAGAGGGGCCAAGGGCACCCTTCTACTTCTCTAAAGCTGTTAACCAGCCGAATGCTTCTCAAACTATCTTTGTTGAAGAATCAGTTTTTAAATTTTCCAGTCCACTATGGACTAATACTTTCCAAAAAGTAATAAAAGTAAATTGCCATAAAAATGAAATGAAAATCAAAACCAAAAATAAACCCCAATCTTTTTCATGACCAGATTCATGAACATAACATTACTTTGCCAAATGCTATACAATTTTAAATGTTTAAATTTTCAAGTTTATACTGACTTTATCATGGACTGGTAGAGAAGGACCACAGAAGTGCACTTTAAGAAGATCTGCTGCAGGGAAAGCAAACTCTGGCCTCCTGTCTGCCTTTCCAGTTTCATTGTGACACAGCCACACACCCATTTGTTTGCAAACAGTCCATGACTGCAGTTGAGATACAATTGCAGAGATGAAGCATGGCCACAGAAATCGTATGGCCTGCAAATATTTATCTGGGCCCTACCACAATAATGGCTCTTGCTTGCAGGTGATTTTTTTCTTCTTTTTGGTTGGCTTGCTAAAAAGGTACATTGCCACACAAGTACCATTACTTAAATTCCAATCTAACACTTCAAAGAATACTACTTACTTGTTTTCTTTTATATCTTCTTGGCTTGTTTCCTGGGGGTGATGTACATCTTTTGGAAAGGTAACAATATTCTTTACACCTACAGAAGCACATGACAACAGTAGGAAAAAGAAGAAAGTAATGATTTCCAGTGGTAACCAAAGGAAGTGTTTTATTTTTGGTTATTTGGCATTCTTAGTGATTACAGAATGGAATTAACCAGGAAGTTTAGCCATCTTTGTATCCTTTCTGTTCAGCATATGATAGGCCTTAAATAAATGCTTGCTTGAAGAGCAAAAAAAAAAAAAAAGTATAACAAAATTTTCCACATGTAAAATAAATTTTTGTTGTGAGCAATGCTGTCCCTGTGATAGAAAAAACAAGTCTCCCTTCTCCAAACTGTAACTGATGACACCTACTTCAGAGGACTGCTGTGAGCATTAAATGAGATAATTTATGTATTTCCATGGAACTTGCTCATATTTGTAATTTCGGTGATCTTTGGTCTGATTCCATAGAATGATTCCCAGTATAACCCTTAAAATAAAAAGTTCCAATTTGTAGAATTGATACTTGCTTACGATACCATGTTAAACAAAGAGGCCTTAAAAAACTACTGTGAGCCCTTCATTTTAGAAAAGAAGAAACTGACACCCATGAAGTTGTGTGACATGATCAGGGCCACTCTAGTACTAGAAAGGAAGATGGGTGTCTTTCATAACATTTTTGCAATCATCCTAGAGTGCAAAAGCCTAGATGATATGTTAGGAGTAAGAAAAACACACAGCATCCATTCCTAACAATGGTCAGTGAAAAGGACGTTCTATATAAAGGCAAGACACAGTTAGTACTTTGCTGTGGAACTTAGAAAACTGTGCAGAGTGTATCCACAAGAACATGTTCTTAAGAATGACTGTATTTTTACAATTATTGAGGACTAATAAATCCAGAAGATTTTAAAGCAAATTTAGTGTGTTCAAAAGTCTGTTAATTGGTTGATTTCTTTTACACACCAGAGAACAAAGATACAATAAGTAGGTATAAGAAATACCTGCTTTTTATGAAATTGTGAAAAGCGAATGGGCTCTCTTATTGTTGACCCTAAATGGGAAAAGAAATTGTAAAATGTGCTGACTCTGAAATCAGGTGGGAACATATAAATGTGTTCCCTTCTGTCTCTCGAATACTGTGAGTGATTGTGGGAGCCTCAGAACCTACCCAGTGGGCCAGGAAAGATGATGCATTGTCGTATGCCAAAAAAAAAACCCATTTGCACCTGAGTGCATCTTTCCACATAAGAAGGTATAACTTAACCCCGCCAGAAAATGTTGCAGCAGAAAAACTAAAAGACAACATTTAAGCATAAGCAGAAACATAATTTCTTCACAAAAGTGGTAACAATGACATTCATAAAGCCTAAAAATGATTAATTTATAATGTAAAGGCCATTATTAAAATGAAAACGAAAATGGACTAAGCTTAATTCATTCATTAAAGAAAAATTATTTTGTCCTGAAAAGTCTCACTTTGCTGTGTTTTCTACTTGTTCTTAAGTTGATGGGCATCAAGGTTCAAAATACTTTGATAACCTCTCCACGTTTTGATAATTTCTTAAATCATAAATCTCAACAAAGGATTTTCAAAAACTACATTTTTCCAGCCTCCTTTGCCACTCCAGTTCAGAAAAATAACTTGAGAGGCGGGTTCACATGATTTACATGGAAAATGATCAGGCGCAGCCTTCCTTTTTGCTGAGAGCCCAGGCTGACGTGGAAGCGGTTCCCTGGCTGGGGCAGAGGCAGCATGACTGGGGCCAGTAGCAGCCACTTTCGAGATGTAGTTGTGAGAATTCTTTCTGAAAATCCAGCCTACAGTTTGTTCTTCTCCTTTGGCTTTTCAATGTTCTATAAACTTTCTAACATCTTTTCAAAGCTTCCTTTTTAACACAGCTAGAGCAGAATCTATTATTCGCAACTAACAGCCTTGATGTCTAAACACTATAGTATTAAAAAAAAATTTAAGTCCACTAATTTCAGGAAATAGATTCTTATTCACTCATGAAAAGAGCAGTTTTACACATTTAATTTCCAGTCTACAAGGTTTGTATCTGTTATGTTCTGGGAAAATAGCTGATTGAGGAATAAAAGATTTTTATACTAAGGAAAAAGAGGAGGGTCTTGTGTTTTTTGTTGATGTTATTGTTTGGTTGTTTGGGGTTTTTCTTGGCGTCTAAAAATTGTATTTTACACATCTGTAAAAGCCTATATTGAAGCAAATGCATTGTACAGGAACACTGAGTTGTTAAAGCCTATGGGAGTGATCCAAACATGCAGATTACATATATATTTTAGTGATGATCTCTTTAATACAATACTACAATGGACAAACAATCTCTTGGAAGGTGCTTGAAACACAGCTGGTTTTCTGAGAACTTGGCTTTGAGTCTTTGAAAGTCAAAGGCCAATCCAAAAGACTGTTTGGAAAGGGAGCAGGATTTTTTTTTTTTTAATTTTAATTAGGTCTTTCAGGGTTCGTGGCTTAATAAGAATTTCAAATGTTACTAAATTATTCTAGGCCTTCAACCTGGGCAGAGATTGAGTGAGATGGAGAAGGCTTCCCAGCAGAGGGCAGCATCGCACAAGGGGCCAGAGGAGGCGCGGCTTAACTAGCACCGCGGCACCCAGGGAGGGTCACAGACCTGAGAGGAAAAAAGACATCCATGAGCGCAGCTTCCCTGGCGTGTAAGAAATGGAAGTCAGAAAATTGCACAGTATGAATAAACATTTAATTTAAGAAGTTTATAGGCAAACGTGATAGACAAATGTAATACTATGATGAGTATTTTCTGAAGTGAAAATTTGCAAATGCCTTGTGGTCTGTTAAATACAAGGACACTTAAAGATATGACAGGGTGACATATTTGGAATGAGTCATCGTTCTCGAAAATTCCAGACTTATGGCCCCTTAGGATAAAAGATTGAGACTTGGAGCTTTAGTGCCTTGTTCAGTCCCCCATCTTCTCAGCAGCTCCAGGACAGCAGCTGACGGACAAATGCCTGGTTCTGAAAGGAACAGATCCCTGTTGCTGATGGAAAAGTCTATGAGGAAAGAAATGGTGGGGGCAGGGGGGCAGGGAGAGGTATTATCAAACAAAAAGGAAAGGGGCATAAAATGACTGGGTGAGATGAAATGGGGTAGGATAGAGAGGAGGGACACCAAAGGGATGTCCATTTTGGCAGAGCAAGTTGACAAGACTCACTAATTTGGATGTGGACCAAAGGATAGAATTATGAATGTTTTTCTATTCCCTTTGTGCTTTTCTGTGTTTTCAAAGTTCTTCACTGAGTGCTTCTGAAATATGGGAGAAATCCAAATAATTCACATTATCTTCCATGTTATCTTTGTAAACACCTCAAGGACAGAAGCTGAGATACCTTCTGTCCTGCGTTGCCAATCTTGTGTGTCGCCACCTGGATCTCCTCCTTCATTAACCAATATCGAATGACTGCAGTCATCATCTTGGTCAAACTCCTGAAATGTCATAAAGTAAGAATTCAGTTATTCAATGCGCTATTTTTTCTTTTTTTTTTTGGCAGAGTGAATGTTGCCTTTTCTAGGCTGAAGTTCCACGCTGTGGGCTCCTTTTAAATTGGATGAAGTATTTAGGCCTAAGATAATAGGAAAGTATCTACCCTCAGAACACCAGGGACAGACAGACATAGATGTGATTAATTGCATAATCAAAAATGAAGATCAAAGTTGAAATCACATAGACACATAGAAATTCAATATTTTATAATTTATCATGTCAGCATCCAGATTCCAAACTGCCACAAATTTCATCTGGGTGGGTAAATGGAAAGAATCCTTTGACCACAGTTACAGTGAACAACCCCAAAGGAACATGATCTTTCCAAATGCCTCCCTGGGGCGTCATTTACAAATGCTGAGGGTAGAAATCCCTTCCTCATAGAACAGCTACAGATAGGGCCCTAGACTGAGAGGAGGCAGCAAAGGTGATTAAAGTTTCACTGCCAGCTTTCTGAGCAAATCACAGCATGCAACCTCTCAAACTTCCATTTCATCCTCTAGAAAATAATCATTATGCTGAAAAACATGCTTGAAAACCAACTTGATTTACAAAAAGTTCTCTAAACTCTCTAAAGAAAAGATGTTTTTTATTGGAATTCATTGTTGTTGACAGTTTCCTGCATTAGAAGTTGTTGCTGGTGATTTTTCCCTTTTCAATGTCTAGAACAGTGACAGATGCCATAGTAGTTACAATATCCCATCACATGCTGGATATTACAGTTAGCTCTGGGTGGCCACCTATTTAAGGAAACTATTGGATGAAAAGTCTTTGTCCTAAATACAGATGCCTGTTGGACAAGCAGGCAGTCTATCACAAAGCCTCTGCCATTCATTACTTACCAAGGGAGCATGGGAATCTTTTTTTTCTACTTTGTTCATTGTAATTGTTATAAAAAATCATGAAAATGAAACCACCATTTATACTGCTATTAACAATATTTTAGGTATTCAATCATAATAATTTAGTTGTCAACCTTATTTTCATGCAGGAAGTCATGCTTTTAAAGTACTTTCTACTTTCTGCAAAAGTTAAGTGCCCTATACTGACCATCCTGGTTGTCAATGGCAGGGGTAACCTGGACTGGTTCACCCTGATCCTAGACTGCTGTCAATTTTACTGGTCATCCTTCTCTGCATTTTAAAAATTCTACCACCATTTGGCAAATTTCTTTCCCCTCCAATCAAATTACAAAGAGAAGCCCTCTTTTTAGCATATATGGACATACATAATAGCCTTTTTCAAAAAGCAGAAGAAAAATCATCTATAATTCTACAAATAAAAAACACTGTTAACAACTGTCATTAACATTAGTAAAAATTGTTAACAATTATATTTCCTCTTTCTTTTTCCTAATAATTAAAAAATGTACTTGCATCATATAATTTTATATCTTAAGATAAGCATGAATTACACAGCAATTTATTAAACAAATGTCATTTTAATGGAATTTTAAATTTCCCTCAACAAATATCTATCAGCCCCAAGAGTCTTATAAAATAAGCCCTATAATGCATATTAGGCAGTTTTTAATTCTTCATTATTACACATAGGTACTGCATTATTTCTTTAGAGTTGATTCTTAGGTATGCAATTATTGATCCAAAGAGTGTAAAAATTTTTAAGGTGTTTTTTTCACACACACTGTTTCAATGGTAAAGTTTACACTTCTACTCCACTGGCTGTGCATGAGTGTGTTTCATTCCATTTTCTTCTTGATCAATTGTCACTTTTCATTTGTAGTAATATATTAATAACATACAGAATTGGTTATCTTATTGTTGTTTGAATGTGCATACTTTGATTAGTAGGAAAGTTGGAGATAGTTTCAGATGCTTATTGACCATTATGAAAAGTTAGAAGATGCATAATGTGAGCATACCTATCTATGAAATCCATAACGATGACTAACATTTACATACAAAATGCCAGACACTTTTCTATGCACCCTACATAAATTAACTAATTAACCCTCACAACAATTCTAAAGGCAGAAACTATTTTCTTCTTTTTACAATAAGACCCAGAGAAGTTAAGTTACTTACCCAAAGTCACATAGCTAGGCAGTGGTAGAATCACTACTCATACCCAGACTCTGAAGTCTGGGTCCAGACCCTTTAACAACTCTCCTTTCTTGCTACCATGAGAAGTTCAAAATAAAGAATCTCAACAAAACCAGAAAAAAAAACAATGAGCAAAACTAAAAAAAAAGATACTCAAACCTAATTTATAAGTTTTGCACAGGAAAAAAAATGTGTGTTAACTACAAATACCTGAAAAAAATATCTTTTAAGAATAAACTGAAAGCTATAAGCATCACAAACAAAAAGGATGTAGGGAATGATATCTACTTTGAAGGTTGTCATGAAATGAAGACTCATACAAAAACACCTTAGAATTTTCTAATTCCTTTTAGAATACTAAATATGAAAGCCTTTAAGATGTGCTTAGGTGTCACAAGGAAGAAAATTGAAATAATGACACTCAATTGTGAGTGAAGAAGAAAAAAAATATTAGAATAGCACATCCCAAACACAAATGATTTTCATAAACCAATGACAGTAGAACAGCATTCTCATCTACAAACAACAGAATACTAAACATACAGAAGAGAAAAAGATATAGAAATCATACATAATTACAGACAGTTAAGATGGAGGTAAAGGTAAACATGACTCGCCCCCTCATACAACCACAGCAAAAATGACAACTAAACTACAAAACAACTATCATTCAGAATCATCAGAAAATTGAGCTGTCTGGGAATCTGACAACCAAAAAATTAAAGAAGTTGCATTCATGCAGATGGGTAGGACAAGCAGAGGTGCAGAGACAGAGAGGTGCAGAGATACGTAGACACAGAATGGGCAGTCCCACACTGAAGTGTGGAGGATAAAAATTGAGAGGGGGACCTCAGGAGTGGGAAAGCCCATCCCCACATCAGACCACCCAACCCAGTGCAAAGCAGATAAGTCCCTATGACTTCTGGCTGTAAATACAAGTAGGGTTGGGGTGGTGGAAAAAATGGCAGGATTCTCAAGAGTCTCTCTTAAAAGTCCAGCAACAGAATTATGACTTGCAAACTCACTTTACCAGGGCTCCAGTGCTGGGGCAGCCGCTAGAAAGGCACCAGGAGCATATGGGGAGAAACTGAAGTGCCTGGCATCAGGGCAATTACCAGGGAACATCTTTCTTCCAGACACAACTCCAGAGGCCAGGCAGTGGCATTGTCCCCTTTCTGAGTCCACCCCCACACGGAGCTACAGGGTGGCAACACCACATCAAAGATTCCATCCACCTTGTATACATGGGTTGCCCCACCCTGGCGATTACCTAAGGCTCCACCCCACCCAACTTACAAGTGTGCTTTTCTACAATAGGCCACACTACTAAAACAGGGATTCAAAACAGCTCTACCTAATAGACAGAAACAAACACAGGGAGGCTGCCAAAATGAGGAGATAAAGAAACATGGCCCAAATGAAAGAAAAGAACAAAACTCCAGAAAACAAGTAGACAAAATGGAGATAAACAATATATCAGATGCAGAGTTCAAAACACTGGCTATTAGGATGCACAAGGAACTCATTGGGTACTTCAACAGCATAAAAAGACCCAGGAGGAAATGAAAGTTACACTAAGTGAAATAGAGAAAAATTTATAGGGAATCAACAGTGAAGGGGATGAAGCCAAGAATAAAATCAATGATTTGGAACATAAGGAAGAAAAAAAATATTTAATCTGAACAGCAAGAAGAAAAAAGAATCCAAAAAGACAAGGATAGGCTAAAAAGCCCCTGAGACAGCCTCAACATTTGAACCATAAAGGTGCCAGAAGGAGAAGAGAAAGAGCAAAAATTGAAAACTTATTTGAAAAAATAATGAAAGAAAACTTCCCTAATTTGGTGAAGGAAATAGACATACAAGTCCAGGAAGCACAGAGTCCCACACAAGTTAGATCCAAAGAGGACCACACCAAGACACATCACAATTAAAATGCCAAAGAAGGCATTTAAAGATAAATAGAGAATCTTAAAAGCAAAAAGAGAAAAGCAGTTAGTTAGTTACCTACAGGGGAGTTCCCATAAAACTGTCAGCTAAATTCTCAAAAGAAACTTTAAAGGCTAGAAGGGATTGGCAGGAAGTATTTAAAGTGATGAAAAGCAAGAACCTACAACCTAGATTACTCTATCCAGCAAAGAATTCACAACTGTCAACAATTGAATCTAAAAACAAACTAAGCAAACAAGCAGAACAGAAACAGAATTGTAGATACAGAGATCATTTGGAGGGTTAACAGCTGGGAGGGGGAAGGGTGAGAATGGGGGAAAAGGTGCAGGGGTTAAGAAGTACAAATTGGTAGGTACAAAATAGACAGGAACATGTTAACAACAGTATAGGAAATGGAGTAGCCAAAGAACTTATATGCATCACTCATGGACATGAACTAAGGGGGGGATTGCCAGTGGGAATAGGGATACCAGGTCAAGGAGTGCAAAGGGGGAAAATTGGGACAACTGTAATAACATGATCAATAAAATATATTTTAAAAAATGAATAAGGCTATTGTCAACATTACCAAAAAATCATACATAATTAAATTTGGAAAGTAGAGTCTTATTAGATGAAAAAGGATTGAGAAAGTCTAAAAAGAGCCTCTAGGAACAGTCCCATAAGCAAGGCATCTGCTTATATTTGTCACCTATAAAAGCTTATTGCAGACAACCAAAAAGAAAAACCAGCTTTCATTCAAAGAGAAGTGAAGGATTACCTTTGGTTTTGCGATTTAAACTCTAGAGAAAGCACTAGGGAAGAAAAGGCAAGTTCAACAGTGAAAGAGTATTTCTCTCTCAGATTTGAGTTCAAAATTACTTCAAACATAATGAGAAAATGCAATAAAAATTTAAAGTTGCACAAAAACTGCATTAATATAAAAGGAAACATTTTTGCTTTTTCAAGAGAAGATGGTCTAAATATACCATAAAAAATTAAAAGTAAATGTGCTTTATCAATTTCTAATTCATGACACTCAATTTAAATATTGGTCTCTAGATATTTTATTTCAGTTACTATGTTATATTAGTAACTCAAACCAATACAACCTTCATTGTTGTGAAAAAATCCACTACACATCAGGGTTCCTCAGGCTCAGCACTATTGACATTTTTGGCTGGATAGTTCTTTGCTGTGAGGCCAGCCCTGTGTGTTGGAGGATGTTTAGCAATATTCCTGACCTCTACCCATTATATGCCAGTAGCTTCTCAGCCCCAGATGTGACATCAAAAAATGTTCCCAAACATTGCCAAATGCCCCTGGGCAGCCAAATCACCCCTTCTTACACTGAAGGAACTTAAAAAGTATGCTAACCTGTTTAGAACATTTATAAATGCAGAAAAATAAACTATTCATATTGTATTAAAAATAAAAGTTTCCATTCTACCTCATCCCATCCCATGCTGCAGAGGAGTCCTATTTGTACTTAAGTATTTGAATTAATTTTAATCAGTACAAACAAATTCATCTCATTCTTTTATTTACATCAAATTTTATTTCTCGTTCTATTCTAGAAGAACTGTACTTTTTACAACCCTTTAACCATCACCCCAATCTCTGCAACCAAGTTCCCTCCTCTTCCAGCCCAGCCTCAGTTAGTGGTTCCAATGCATATCAATTCCTGTGCATTTACTTACATAACAACATCCTCATGCACAATATGTGGTATGGTTCTGGGGTTTTCAAATAACATCACACTATACACATAAATTTAACCATGGCATAGTTTTCTATAGTATGGATATACTATAGTGGGTTTTTCTTAGCTCATTTTAATTTTATCAAGCTTGACATTTTTCAAAAGTCATATAATGGTAAGAGACTCATAGCAAAAGGGTCATCAGTTTCCTTTCCCTCTAAGGCAACCACTTCCAGTCTTTTAATTCCTTATTTAGGTATTTTCTTCCATATCTCTATAAAAACATATTTATTCTGCTATCTCTTAAGAAATAAAAAATGAGGCATTATCTACTGACTTATTATTATTGTACTTGACAATTCAATATTTTTATACCCCACCTTCACCTTCCCAATAAATTCACCATCATTTTATGTTAAGTCAATAGTCATAGTTCAAATTAAGATTACGTGGGTATTATACTACATAATAGGACAATATAGTATGGTACGATTACACTTTTTTCCTGTATAACTTTTTTCTGCACAAAACCCTGTTTTTATTTTTAATTATTTTTATTTCTAATTTCTAATCATTTTCTTATTTTTTTAATGCATAAGTCTTCCAACTTCCAATGGTCTCTTCATTTGGTCAAGTATATCAGATCCATTTCCATCCTGTAAATCTCAATTTTCTGCCCTTTTACCCAATTATCTGACTATATGAAGCCCTAGGACTTGACTTTTCCATTATACCAGTGATTCCCTCCTCTTTCTTATTTCCCTGAATCACAGATCCAATTTTTCCCTCCATGTTTATTTATTCCCTTAATTTAATAGAGCACATAGTAGCTTCCTTTAGAAGTTCATGGGAAGTAAAGTGTTTGAGAATTTATGTGTCTGAAAATGTCTTTACTCAACTCTAATATTTGATTTATATTTGTCTGGATATAGAATCCTAGGTTGAAAACTATATTCTTTTCTCAGATATTTGAAAACATACTCTTCTCTTTTCTATTATTTTAAGTGCAACATACATTCAGAAAAGTGCACACGTTAATTAATATATAGATTAATGATATTTTAACAAACTGAACACACTCTGTAACTACGACCCAAATCAAGTAAAAACATTCTTAGGCATAATGTAAAAATTAAGATCCAAAAAATGGGTAAATTAGTTTTCATCAAAATTAAAAACTTATGTTCCACTGAAGACCTCCTAAAAGGGTAAAAAGGCAGGGGGTGTTTCCAGTCAAGATGGCAGCATAGATAAATGTGGTACTCTCATCTTTATACAACCACAGCAAAATTACAACTAACCTACAGAACAACTACCATTCAGAAACACCTGAAATCTGGCTGAACAGAGGTCCTCTAACTAAAGATATAAAGAAGCCACACCAAGACTGAGCAGACATGAAACAGGCTCCATCCTCGCTCAGAAGTAGGCTCAGTGTATCCATCCACTCACGTGTGGTGGATAAAAATCAGGAGGGATATCTCATCTGCAGAGGTTCCTCCCTAAAAGTGAGAGGTCCCAGCCCTCCACCAGGCCCGCCAGCCCAGGGTTCTAGTGCTGAGAAGTCTCCATAACTTCTGGCTATAAAATCTAGGAGGGATTGAGGCTGAGTGAGATGGAGGGCTTCTGGAGCCCTAGGCATTCCTCTTAAAGGGCCTGTGCATGGACTTATTCAGACTCACTAGCTCTGAACCCCAGCTCTGAGGCAGCAGCTCAAAACGCATCAGAGACACATGGAGAGAAAATAAAATGTCTGGCTTTAAGGAAGCTCTAGGAGCTCAGTGAGAATTACAAATAACTACAGGGAAGCCACAAGGAACTTACTGCAAACTATGTCAGCATGAAAAAGGACATAGAAACTATCAACCAGGGCCAGGAGGAAATGAAGAATACAATTTCTGAATTGAAGAACACAGTAGAAGGAATCAAAAGCAGGCTAAATGAAGCAGATGATTGAATCAGTGAGCTGGAGGATAAGGTAGAAAAAAATTTCCAGAAAGAGCAAGTAAAGGAAAAAAGACTCAAAAATAACAAAGAGGAGTTAAGGAAACTGCAGAACAACATGAAATGTAATAATATCCATATAATAGTGATACCAGAAGGAGAAGAGGAGCAAGGAATAGAAAACCTGTTTGAAAAAGTAATTATGGAAAACTTCCTCATTTGAGGAGAATAAAAATAACACAAGTCCAGGAAGCCCAGAGGGTCCCAATCAAGATGAACCCAAAGAGGCCCACTCCAAGACACATGATAATTAGTATGGCAAAATTTAAAGCCAAAGAGAGAATCTTAAAAGCAGCAAGGGACAAACAGGAAGTAACATACAAGGGAGCTCCAATAAGGCTAGCAGCTGATTTCTCAACAGAAACACTATAAGCCAGAAGGGAATGGCAAGAAATATTCTAAGTAATGAAGAGCAAAGGCCTGCAACCAAGACTACTCTACCTAGCAAAGCTCTCATTTAAAATGAAAGGTGAAATAAGAAGTTTTCCAAGCAAAAGAAGGCTAAAGAAATACACCTTCACCAAACCAGCATTGTGAGACATGCTAAAGGGACTGTTTTAAGAAGAAGAAGAAACCGAGCAAGAAAGAGAGGAACACAGGTACAAAGGAGGTAAAATGACAATGAATAAAGTACCTATCAATAACTTTAAAGGTAAATAGATTAAATGCTCCAACAAAAGATAGAGGGTAGCTGAATGGATAAGAAAACGTGACCCACACATATGCTGCCTACAAGAGACCCACTTCAGAACAAAGGACCTACACAGACTGAAAGTGAAGGGTTGGAAAAAAAATATTTCAAGCAAGAGACAGTAATACTGATATAAGACAAAATAGACTTCAAAAATATATAAGGAAAATCTTGGAGGACTTCAAGAAAGATATAGACATCAACACACTGATAGTAGAAGATTTTAACACCCCACTGTCAACTATAAATAGATCTTCCAAACAAAATATCAATAAGGATATTGTGGCACTGAATGACGCACTAGATAAAAGGGACTTAACTGATATATATAGAACCTTTCATCCCAAAGAAGCAAAATACACATTCTTTTCAAATGTACATGGAACATTTTCAAAGACAGACCACATTATAAGGCACATAACAAGCTTCGACAAATTCAAGAAAATTGAAATCATAGCAAGCATTTTCTCAGACCACAAGGGCTTGAAACTAGAAACCAACCTCAAGGGAAAAACTCAAAAACACTCAAATTCACGGAGACTGAATAACATGATATTAAACAATGAATGTGTTAATAATGAGATCAAGGAAGAATTCAAAAAGTTTCTGGAAACAAATGAAAATGAACACACCACAACCCAAGACCTATGCATGGGATACAGCAAAGACAGTCCTGAGAGAGAAGCTCATAGAAATACAGGCCTGCATAGAAAAGGTAAAAACATTTCAAATAAACACTCTAACCCTCCATCTACAAGAACTGGAGGAACAACAAAAAACTAAACCCAGAGTGAGTAGCAGGAAGGAAATAATCAAAGTTAAAGCAGAATTAAATGACACAGAGACTAAAAGAATGATTCAACAGATCAATAAATCCAGGAGGTGATTCTTTGAAAAAAATAATAAAAAAATTGACAAGTTTTTAATCAGATTCAACAAGAAAAAAATAGAGAAGACCCAAATAAATAAAATCAGAAGTGAAAGTAGGGAAATTACAATTAATACCACAGAAATACAATGGATTGTAAGAAATTGCAATGAACAACTATACTCCAAGAAATTTGAAAACCTGGATGAAATGGACAAATTCCTAGAAACACATAATCTTTCAAACTTGAATCAAGAAGAAGTAGAAAGCCTCAACAGACTGATGACAGCTAGTGAAATTTAAGCAGTAATTTAAAAAATCCTGGCACAATCACTTGAATCTGTGTCCATCATCACGTGGCCTCTCTCCTACAAAGTCCCTTGTGATTACATTGGAACCACCTGGATAATCCAGGCTAACCTCCCATCTCAAAATTCTTAATCACATCTGCAAAGTCCCTTTTGCCATACAAGGTAATAGTCACAGCTTCCAGGAAATAGGATATGGATATCTGTAGAGGGGAGAGGAGGAGAGAAGAGAGGGAGGACAGCATTAAGTTTACAACTGGCGAATTGGGGAAAAAAATAAAGATTCATTATAAATATTGGATCCAGAAGTTGAAAAAGGAAAATGGCTTTCTCCATTACATGCTCTACTTCCAACGCTCATGTGTCCAAATGTTTAGGTTTTTTCCTACAGCAACTCAGTTCTCTGATGGACACTGACTGCATCTTCTACAATTCAAATAAATTCTGACATTGTTTACCTTTAGTTAACATCAGTTCTCACAGGTTAAGGGCTCAGTCTCACAAGGCTGCCCCTCACTTCACACACCAATCACAAGTGGTGGGTCCCCAGGTTACCCATATATTAAAAAAAAGAAAAAGAAAAAGGGGAAAACAAAAACAAAAACTCCCAGCACAGAAAAGCCTTGGACTGGACAGTTTCACAGGAAATTTTATAAAACATTTAAGGAAGAGCTAAGCCCTATCCTTCTCAGAGCATTTCAAAAAATCCAGGAAGAGGGAAGTCCCCCAAACTCTTTTTATGAGGCCAGCATCATCCTAATCCAAAAACCAGATAAAAACACAACAAAGAAAGAAAACTACAGATAAATATCACTGATGGACATAGATGCTAAAATCCTCAACAAAATATTGGCAAATCACATCCAGCAATATATTTAAAAAATTATACATGATAATCAAGTGGGATTCATCCTAGGGATGCAAGGATGGTTCAATATTTGCAAATCAATAAATGTAATACATCACATAAACAAAAGGAAAGACAAAAACCACATGATCATATCATAGATGTATAAAAGTATTTGATAAGGTACAGAACCCACTTATTATAAAAACATGTAGCAAATGGGAGTTGGGGGAGCATACCTCAATATAATAAAGGCCATATAGGAGAAACCTACAGCCAACATCACACTCAATGGGCAAGAACTAAAAGCTTTCCCACTAAGATTGGGAACAAGACAAGGTTGTCCACTTTCACTACTTCTGTTCAACATAGTATTGGAAGTCCTAGCCACAGCAATCAGACAAGAAAAAGAAATAAAAGGCATCCAAACTGGGAGGGAGGAAGTAAAATTGTCATTGTTTGCAGATGACACGATAGAGTACAAGAGTACATAAAAAACCCTATAGACTCCACCAAAAAACTACTCAACCTAATAAGTGAATTTGGCAAAAGAGCGGGATATAAAGTAGATATTCAGAAATCAAAGGCATTTTTGTACCCAACAATCAACTATCAGAAACAGAATCCAGGAGAAAAATCTCATTTGCTATAGCAACCAGAAAAATAAAGTATCTAGGAATAAACTTAACCAAGGAGGCAAAAGACCTGCACTCAGAAAACTACACAACACTGAAGAAAGAAATTAAGAAAGACACAAATAAATGGAAGTATATACCATGTTCATGGATTGGAAGAATTAACATCATCAAAGTGTCCGTACTACCCAAAGCAATTTATAGAATTAATGAAATCCCTATTAAAATAACAATGACATATTTCACATGTACAGAAAAAAATTTCAAAAATTTATATGGAATCATACATGATCCTGAATAGCCTCAGCAATTTTGAGGAAGAAGAACAAAGTAGGAGTGGTCACAATACCTGATATCAAACTGTATTACAAGTCCACTGTAATCAAAACTGTCTAGTACTGGCATAAGAACAGACACACAGATCAATGGAACAGAATAGACAGTCCAGAAATAAACCCAAGTCTCTATGGTCAATTAATATTCAACAAAGGGGGAAGCGACATAAAATGGAATAAAAATAGCCTCTTCAACAAATGGTGTTAGTAGATCTGGACACCCACATGCAAAAAAGTGAAACTTGACCACCGACTTATAAGATACACAAAAATAAACTCAAGAAGGATAAAAGCCTTAAATATAAGCCATGATACCATAAAAGTCTTAGAGGAGAACATAGGCAAGAAAATTTCAGATATTCAACACAGCAATATTTTTACCAATATATCCCCTACAACAAGGGATATAAAGGAAAGAATAAACAAATGGGACTACATCAAATTAAAACGCTTCTGCACTGCTAAAGAAAACATCAGCAAAATGAAAAGGAAACCAACCATATAGGTAAACATATTGGCCAGTGACAAGTCAGACAAGGGTTTTATCTCCAAAATATAGAAAGAACTCACAAGACCCCGCACCAGTCAGAATGGCTATCATTAACAAATCAGCAAACAACAAGTGCTGGTGAGGTCATGGAGAAAAGGGAGCCCGAATACCCTGCTGGCAGGAATGCAGACTGCTGCAGCCATTGTGGAAAACAGTATGGAGTTTCTTCAAAAAACTAAAAATGGAACTGCCTTTTGATATGGCAATTCCACTGCTGGGATTATACTCTAAAAATCCCAAATCACCAATTCAAAAAGACATGCACCCCAGTGTTCATATAGCAGCATTATTTACAATAGCTAAGTGCTGGAAACAGCCTAAGTGCCCATTAGTAAATGAGTGGGTCAAAAAACTATGGGACATTTATATAATGGAATCCTATACAGCAGAAAGAAAGAAGGAAATCCTGTCTTCCATGGATGGGACTGGAGAGTATTATGCTAAGTGAAATACATGATCTCACCTATAAGTGGAGCCTAATCAACAAAACTAGTGAGCAAAATAGAACCAGAGATGTGGGAGTAAAGAATTAACTGACAGTGACCAGAGGGGAGGGGGAGATATTGGGAGAAAGGAGGTGAAGGGTCAAGTCAAGGAACATGTATAAAGGACCCATGGACAAAGACATCATGGGGGTGGGAGGATTTAATGTGGGTAGTTGGGGGTGGGTATGGCAAAGGAGTGTAATGCAGGGGAAATTGGGAAAACTGTAACTGAACAGCAATAAAAAATAATAATTAGGGGGAAAAAATGAAATCCTGCCATCTGCGATGGCATGGTTGAACCCAGAATGTATGGTGCAAAGCAAAATAATATTGTTAAACAGAGAAAAACAAATACCATATGATTTCACTTATATGTAAAATCCAAAAAACAAAATAAAAAAACAGGCAGGCCTGAAACAGGATCATAGATACAGAGAATATTTTGATGGTTGGGAGATGGGGACCCATAGGGGAGATGATGAAAAAGGTGGAGAGATTAAAATGTGTAAATTGCAAGTTATAAAAGTAGTCACAGGATTGTAAAGTACAGCATAGGGAATATAGTCAATTATATTGTAATAACTATATATGGTGTCTGATGGGTACTATGGTATATAGAGTGATCACTTCATAAGTTAAATGTCTAATCACTGGTTGTACACCTGAGACTAATACAATATTGTATACCAAATATAATTGAAAAATAAGCATTATTTTATAACAAGGGTGAAGAAAGCAAGCCAAGTTTTTCTTACTGAAGAGCAAAAAAAATTTGTAAATTATACATCCAAGATAAAAAGAATTCTCTAAACCCAACAATAAGAAAATGAATGATTCAATTAGAAAATAAACAAGACTTAAACAGATGATTAATGCTGATGGTATATAAACACATGAAAAATATTCAGCATTGGTCATTAGGGAAATACAAATTAAAACCACAATGAGATATCACGACACAATTATCAGAATGGTTAAAATTTTTAAAAAAATACCGAATGTTGACAAGGTGGATCTCCCATTTATTGCTGGTGGGAATATAAAATAGTAGAGTCACTCTAGAAAATATTTTGGCTTTTTTAAAAAAAAAAGTTAGACATACATTTACCATACATATGACCTAGTAATTGGACTCCTGGGCACGTATCCCAGAGAAATGAAAACATATGTATGCATAAAAATTTGTACACAAATGTTTGTAGTAGTCTTATTTTTAAGAGCCCTAAACTGGAAACACACTAAATGTTTTTCAATGGTGAATGGCTAAATGAACTGGGATATCAGTATCGTAGAATACTACTTAGTGATCCAAACAAACTATCGACACACATGCCTTGGATCTATCTCAAGAGCATTATGCTGAATAGAAAAAGCAAATCTCACACACTTACATGTATGACAATTCCATTTGTATGACATTTTCCAAATGATAAAAATTATAGAGATGGAGAACAGATCGGTAGTTGCCAGGGGTTAGGGAAGGGAGTTGTGTTACAGTTATAAAGATGGTAGTAGGAGGGGATTACTTTGTGCTGACAAAACAGTTTTGTATCCTGATTGTGGTGATTTGGGGGATAAAATGTCATAGAACTCTGCACACAGACACACACAAGCAGAAAAAAAAAGAGAAAGAGAAAGGCATGTGTGCAAAGACTAGGGAAATCCAAATGACATCTATGGTCTAGTATTGTGTCAATGTCAATGTTCTAGTTTGCCTAATGTACTATCTTTACAATAATAGGTCACGTTGGGGGAAGCTGATGAAAGATACAAAGGACCTCTACGTGTAAGTTCTCATGAATCTATAATTATTTTAAAATAAAAGGTTTAGGAAACAATTTAAAAAAAATTTCTTTTTTGTTATGGGATGATTTTTGATAGGCAAAAGTGACTGAAATATGTTTACTCTACCATCTCCAAAACTCCTTATTGTTTATAAATATTATAGTCTATACCTCATTAACTTTTAAAAATAAACAATTTTGTAGCCATATTTTTCTAATCAGTAAAATATTGGGTAGTAATATTTGTAACTGTTTGGACTATGTTAATTTTATAAAGATTCAAAAGGTACAAATAAGGACACAGTGTAAAGTCCATCTGTACTTCTTTCCTTGTAGACCACCACTGTTACCAGTTTGTTGTGTGTCATTACCATAGTTTTCTATGGATCACAATCTTTGTTACTAGTACTGCTACTGTACTATGAGGGATTTTTTTGTGGAGTCATTCATCACAGACAGGAGGTGACTGATTACTAAGGACAAAGGAGGCATCTCTTTTGTGGTACCCTGTGATGAATTTGACATGCTCAGATTCATGATCTTCTCCTTTTCCATGTTAACATCCATAAAAACAAGCTACACTTTTTAAATTTAGTATGGCTGCAACAATATTTTGTGCTATTAGATGCACACATATACACCCACTACATAAGACTGAGAGTTGACTAGCTAATTTCTGTTCCACAATTAAACTCAAAGAAGAATGTCATATTTTTTGTGCTTTAAATTTCTTTATGATTATATTAAAATATAACCATAGTATATAATTGTTATAAAATATTTAAGCAACACAAATGAAGCAATAGATGGAGTAGGTTATCCATTTTTTGTTGGTTTCTTTAGAGAGAGCACCTTACCTCACTGCTGCTGACGCTTTGCAAGAGTATATTTTGGTTTTTAGTAACTGTCACATCAGTTGGAGAAGAGATTGTATCATGACCAATGTCACACAATGATTCAGCATGTCTTTCTGCCAAAAGAAACATGATGACATGTTTTGATAAGACTCATCTCCAGCAATTTCACAGGAAGATCTAGTTCTTCATTTTAAAATAAGTTCTATTTTGTCAAAGATTTTCCTGAAATAGTGGTCTGGGATCTTCATGAAGCTGCAGGGGATAATTTTCACGGAAAGAGATGTGAGAAAAGTGAATCCACAGAATGAATGGGTTTTTGTTTTTAAATTAGGCAAAGTTGCTAAGCGAAACCCCTAACAATGGGCTGGAAATTGCATTTGCTTTTTAGTTGCCAAAGGTAAAAACATTCAGCTACTGTGAGCACACATTCTGTCTAGCACTGAAGCCACATTAAATTGACAAAGTTTGAACAACCAACAGTGAATTCCCAGTTTGTTCCTGAGGATACTGTTTTCATATTCATCCCCTTCCTGCTAGCTTAACATTTCTTCAAATAAGCATGGGCTTTTGGATGAAAACCTCTTCCTCTTCCAATGGCCATTCCATTTATCTTGTAACTGAAACAAAATTGAACAAGTGATCTATACTTAGACCCTCTATTTCTTCACCATATTTTTCTTCTTTACTCTTTGTAGTCTATCTTCTGCCTCTATCTGGCCATTGAAACTTCCCACTTCCTTACCACATCTGCTTTGTATCCTCTCTTCTAATCTGGTGTTTCCATTTACTCCTGTTGCAATTCTCTCCCAATTTTCCTCCTCCCTCTCTAACTCCACTGAGACCCTATGTGCACACCACTCTCTGACTGTGGGTGTACCTCCTTGGCTCAGTTTCCTGCAATTTCCTCACCATTTTCAGTCCTTCAGTGATCTTATTCACTCTCAGGTCCTCACAATCTTCTTTGTGTAGAGAACTCCCAGACTAACATATCAACCTGTCCTTTCCTGGAAACTCTGTCCTACAGAAAATTGTTACTTCAAAGTGCAGAGGTTCCATCAATCCATTGTTTAAGAACTCGTTGTCTTCAATATCCTCACCAAACTAGTGTTCTTTTAGTTTATTGATTGTCTTTCCATCTCCCCTCATCCCAGGGCTGAAACTTCAGAATCATGTTTGAAGCAACCCTTTCTCAAGTTTTGTCTTTGTGTCTCCTCTATCAGCTTTACATCAAGTTCTGTGAATTCCTCTTTCATAATATCTACTAAACTGACCACATCCAGCACCTCTCAAACCCACTACCACACCTTGTCCAAGGACTCTTTTCCTGGTTCTTATCACCACACATGGACAGTTCTATATTTTCTTAATCGAACTCCCTGCCATGAGCCTCTTTCTTTGAATCCATCCTACACAATAAAAACAGGTTAATTTTCCTAAAATATGGGTTTCATCATTCTCTGGTTCAGAATTCTTCAGTTATCCTATTTTATAGAAAAAAAAATCCTCAGCTTTACATTTAATGGGTCCTCAATAGAGCCAGTTTCTTTAGGTATCTGATGTTATGTGTTTCTTTCTCCTGGCATGAACTTTTGGTTCTAGTCTCCTGTTTGGCCCTAGGATAACCACGTTTTCTTACGGCATGGAGCCTCTGCTTCACAAATTCAAATCTTATCATTTTCAAGGACCAAAGTCTCATGGAGGGGGTCTCACCTCCTCCATGAAATCTTTTTTAGGTATACATTGTTTCCTGCCCAGAAGCTTCAAATAAAAAGCCAATCAAGCAATAAAGTCAATCAGGTTTCACAAAGTCACATGTTGCTCAGTGGCATTATTTTTCATTATGCCTTTTGCTGTGGCTGTCACTATGTCTTTGCTCAGACTCTCTCTCCCAACTATATCAAAACTTCCCTCTTTTTTTCTTCCTACCATACCTTATCCAGCATTCAAGAACCACGATAAGTTCCTTTTCCCCTTTCAAGTTCCTAAGTTCTTTCTCCTCTGACTTATGTGATGTATCCCTGACCATACTCAACACTTTCAAAAGTTTGGACCACATCTTAGAATTCTTTGCATTCCTCAGAGAACCTAGCCATGGCCTTTCAGACAGTGCTCAAGAAATAGTTGTTGGCTAGATTTCTTTAAGTGGATCCATCAAATACATGTAGAAAAAGAGAGATTTCTATAAGGCTCTCATAGTTGGGAAAATCTGAGAGTGGAATATAAATATTTACCTGGTTTTGGCATAGAATTCATTAGAATGTCCAATAACTGCTGTTTCTTAAGACTCTTTATTTGTGACACATAATGTATTGCTGATTTTCCACTAAAATCACAGAGTTTAGGATCTCTAAGGGGAATAGAATCAACATCAAAGATTATTTAGTTAAATCTGTTGAAAAAGAAAATGAACATGGAAGGAAAAACATTGACATCAAGTAAATAAAAGTAATCTTATAAGTTTGGGTATAATGACTTCAAAATATGTGGGAAAGTGGCAATTCTTCAAGATGTTTAAATAAAAAGAATATGCTATATATCTTATTCCCACTCCCATTCTAAAAACATCTTAATATTTGCAGAAAAATTTTTGTACTGATGTGTAAATTAAACAAAGATAAAAATGTCTTGATAAAGCATTAATTTATCATTCCAAAGAGTTGACTTCATTCTTTTCCTTTCCAATGTTTTAGCTAACTGCTTACTTCTTCGATATATCTTTTTTCCTAATGCTAACACCAAATTCTTTTATCATTCAAAATAGTATAACAGCATAGAATTTCTCTTTAAAATTAAGCTTATTTCATAGGCTCTTGGTTGAGTGGGGTGATCTTGTCATAAAATCCCTCTCTACATGGTCTTTACACTTCCCTTTGCTTTGCCTTGTGGTTATTAAACCCAACTGGCTGATCTTAGGCCTCCTTGAAACAGTACTAATATCCTCTCTACCCTCTACTGAATCCTAGGATTAGACATCAGCTCAGAAAGACTCAGAGGGTAAATGATGAGAATCCTATCAACAGGTTATGGTGAGGCAAACAACAATAAAACTTCCTAGTCATGCTCTGGACAAGGAGAGAGTTGATTATGGCCTCTGACCTAACACTTTTGAATGTGAATCTATTGTTATGGGTCTGGCAGCAATATTCTGTTAAGGCCTTTTCTCTACCAAAGGTCATGACTCAAAAGAAATCACATAAAGCATAAAATCAAGGATCAGGAGACTGCCACTACCTTGATAAGTGGCTTTAAGCAAGTCACTCAACTTGTTGAGTCCTCAGTTTGCTCATCTGTCCATGATAACGTTTCTCCACGTGGCATCCTTTGGTGTCCTGTATTCTGGACCCAACTCCAGGACTGCTGAACACCATGCCTAGAGTGGTATCCAGTAACCTCGGTTTTTAACGATATCCTCAGCCGTTTCTCAACACTAAATTCTGAGGTAGCTTCAAATGTCCATCTTCAACCCCTTATACTATCCAATACTTTAAAAATAGCTCACATTCTAGATTATACTTTTCTTTCTGAAGCTCATTTTTCCTTATTTTTATTTTTTGGCAAAACAAAATGCATACAAAAGAGCTTGAGCCATCTGTTCTTATTCGATGACAAGATAACTAGGTAACAAGCAGCATTAGGAAAGTGCAATTATAACCTAAGAGGTTGGTTGTTAACATTCTGGATTTTTTTTTAGTTAAATGTTTACTTGCCCCCTCCTGAAAGAGCATGTTGGCATGCAGTAATTTTTAGATAACTCCAAATAATTACTTTGATAATAGACAATGCTTTCCAAAATAAGCAGTAACATCTTGGGGGTAGGGAGCTACATGCTAAAGAATCTGACATTCCCAGTGACTACCAAAAGAATAACTACTTAAACCAATAAAACAAAGGACCAATGTAATAAGAATAAGAGCAACATCTAATATCTGTATATCACTGCAACTGCGAACACTCGTGTGCAATTAGTATATATAATTCAAAAAATCTAAGTGACCTTTGTAAATAAGATTGGTATATGTGCACTTCCACTGGTATTGCCTGGCCACTCATACTCACGCGTGATGTCTAAGGAGCTCAGACAGAACCTCTGCAGGTCTGTAGGCTGTTAACATTTCAAGGCTCTCAAACAGGTCCACATCTCTCACAGCCAGCATCAGAGGAGTCGAGCCATGTTGGTTTGGGAAATTTACATCCAGGAACTCTTCAGATGTCTTTAAAAACATGAAACTTTATTTTCGTTATGTTTTTCTGAATGTCTGTTTACCCTATTCCTTGCATTTCATTGGTTGGCCAAATTCTTATTTTAACTTCAATACATTCTTTTTCAATATGTATATTGAGAAGAAGCTGATGGATTGAAAGAACACAGACCTAAGACACTGACAGAACTGGGTTTGAATTTTAGCTTTTTAAGTTGGTTATTTAATCTTCCTTGATAGAGTTACATCAAGGACACTTTGTTAAAATGTGATTAAATCACCCTGATAAAATAAGGGATACCACCAATTAAACAATGAGTAATTTTCATTTGGAACATAATTATAAAATGATATTTATCTAAAATTCAAACTTAACTGAGCATTCTGTATTTTTATTTGCAAAATCTGGCAACCCTACTCACTGGCCTTCAGAGTCCTCAGCTGTAAAGTGAGAATAATAGTGTACTCCCTGCAGGGTTGCTTTGATGATTGGAGAGCAGAGTGTCTGACACATGCTCAATAAACATTTGTGGAATGAATGACTGACTTACAATAATGGGGCCATTCACTTAACTGTATTTATATAATCAATGGTGGATATATAAATGTTGGGTGTTTTAATGTTTTAAAGTAATCAAATTTTAAATTTGGATAATTCAAAACTGAAAAGCTCCTGAAAGGCCAAATTATCCAAATTGTTCATTTCATAGACCAAAGTAACTCACTAATTTTCATCTCTGTTTCACTTTATGCCCCGTTAACATAGTCAGTGTTTCTACCTCAGTTTCTCCAGGGACAAACTACAGATAATGATATTACCTCAGAGGGGTGCTGTGGGAATTAATTAGTTAGCATTTTTTTCAGTCTCTGAAAAGAAACCACCTCTTATATTAATGTTTATTATTTAGAACCAACATGAAAGTTTTGAGCTGAATATAGTCTTTCAATAGCACATTAATTCCAGCATTTGTTGATTAAGCTCCGGATTCAGTGATGGATACGAGTGTTTTAAAACTTGGCCACCAATCTTTAGGGACGAAAAATGTTGTTACAAAAATAGACATTGGATGACAATGCTTACAAATACCATTAAAATAAAATGTACTGTCTTTCAAAAAAATTCTAAGCTCGAATTCATGAAATATCGTAATTTTAGACTATCATTTAATACAACAAAAAATGTAGAGTCCTTTGGATATTGTATATTTTCTTGAACTCTAGGTGACTAGAATACCATTCTCTTTTTTTTTCTCTTTTTCTTTACCTATTTGCATCTGTACCATAAGGCAATGAAAGAAACTGTTTCCTAGCAGCAATTGATTTCCTTTCGGATAGAAGGTCATGTGACCTGACAGAATCTCAACGTAAATGCCAAGAGTAGACAAGGGCTACCAACAATTAATGTCCTTGGTTATATATATATGGTTTTGCAAGTTACACTGGAAAAGGGTATCTATGGGTAGAAAATCTAAACAAGAAGATCAATACCCTAAGAAGAAAGCATTTTAAAAATGTATCTTCTTAATTCCTTTAGTCACAACTAAATATTTTGCAAAGCATAAGCTCTCTGGTTCCCTTTTCAGGATAAAGATAATAACAGCAACTAGTCCAAAGGGATCTAAACAGCAATTGTACAAATGGCAAAGATGTCAAGGGAATGCTTCTGAGCAAGCTGACGGTAGCTCTCTAGGGGCATCACAGGAGCACACCATTTCCCAAGGGTGCCGCGTGACTTCTAACATCCAACAGGAGAAAGATGGAAATAGGCTGCTGCTTTGTTCTTTTATCGTCTTGTGTTTCACTCCAGTGTCCTATTTGATCATATTTCTTTGGCATATTCCTGCCTGAAACTTCCTGGGACTGCATTTTAAGACAGCTTATTTTTCTTTAAAAGGAGTCATATGTAGTCTGTGCCCTTACCATCAAACCACCCACCCAAAGGCAGAAGCAAACATCAATTTGACTGACCAACAATTGTTGAAGCTGTTCAAGATCACCTTGCCATGAACTGTGTAGAAGCTGCATTTGGGGAGTCTGGATTGCATTGGTGGTCAGGAGTTGTCTTTGGACATCACAATTAGCCACATGGACCGCAGTTTGATTGTTGTAATTGCAAAGGGTGATATCTGCTCCCTGTTCCAGAAGAAACCCAACAACCTGAAACACCACAACATTCATACTTAGCATTTTTGAGTACCAATAGCGTCTTCAGGACTGAGTAGAAAACTTACTTAGAGGTGGCTTTGATTCATGATTTAAGAAAGGAGGATAAGAGAGGCACAAAAATGAAGAATTGATTTGGAAGCAGGTGATTGCTATTTGCCTTTCTTAAATTTGGGAAACAAAAATCTCCATGATGTGAGTGGTTTGAGGAGACTATAGTTTTGGGGTTTTTTTAAACTAGAAGTCTTGAGTATTTTATGTTAAACCCACATGAGATATTCAAGTCCTATTAGTATCATCTGTAGTTTAAAATATCAAACCCAAAAATTCAGGGTTATAGATTATTTAATGTTACAGATGTTTCTAGGGAAAGAATAAATTCTATTCAAAATGGTGAAGGTATACTTTATTTAACAAATATGGGCTGAGTGACTACTATGTTTGTCAAGAATTGTTCTTGGTGCTCAGACCCCAACAATAAACAAGATAGATGACCAGACTTTAAGGCATTTACAATCTAGTGAGGAACAGACATGGATCAAAAGGCAATTGCAACACAGTGTGATATATGCAATGATAGGATAAATATAAGGAGCTGAGGGGTACACTTAGAAGAAATCAATAGCTGTCTTACAGGGGCTGGGAAGATTTCCTGGAGAAAGTGATGTATAAGTTGAGAACTGCAGGATCAGGCTTAGTCAACTAGGCAAAGACTGCTGGGAAAGATTGTTCAGGCAAATGAGGCAGTGTGAACATAGTAATGTGAATGCTGTGGACAGAACTAAGTTTCCCAAAAATCCATATGTTGAAGCCCTAACCTACAATGTAAATGTATTTGGACAGAGGGCTTCTAGGAAGTAATTAAAGTTAAATAAGACTATAAGGATAGGGCCCTGATCTGATAGGATTAATGAAGAAGAGACATCTTCCTCCTCCTCCTCCTCCTCTTCTTCATCTTCTCTCTCTTTCTCCCTCTCCCTCCTTCTGCCAAGCAAGGACACAGAGATAAGTTGGCCATCTGCAAACCAGGAGCAGAGCTCTTACCAGAGACTGAATCAGACAGAATCTTGATTTTAGACTTCCTAGCCTCTAGAAACATCAAGAAATAAATTTCCGTTGTTTGAGACATCCAGACTATGGTATGTTTGTTATGGAAGCCCAAAGTAATACAGTGGACAAGAGGACAAATACCATTCAAAGCTCTGGAAGGGGTTATGCATGGGCTGGAGCTCTGGATGGGGGAAGGAAGAGTAGGGAATGTGATGAAGTCGTCAGCAGCTAAATTGAAAGGCCTTACCAACTCCTTTTAGGAATTATGGTTATAGTCTTCAGGAAAATGAGGAACAAGTGAAGAATTTTAAGCAGGGAGATGTGGCAAGAGGTGGGGCTTGAGGGAAGCCCTGGGGGGAAAATGGAGACAACTGTACTTGAACAACAATTTTTAAAAATCACTCCAGCTGCTGAAATAGATTGATGTGGGGAAGAGTGGGAGTTGGGAAACTAATGAGATCCTGGAGATATGATGATGACTGAATAAGGGAAGTGGCAGTGGAAATGGATGTCTGAAGGTATAACCCAGGAACATTTAAGAGGCAGAGTTGATTAAATGTGGGAGCTGAGGGTGATCAAGGATAACTCCCAGGTATCTGATTCCAGTCCACTTTTGTCTATATTCCCTACTGCCACTGCATACCAGGCCATCACAATCTCTTGCCTGAATCAATGCAGCAGTCTTCTAATAATTCTCTCATTTTCAGATGCTTTTGCATGAAACTCATTACAATACCTAGAATCAACACAGTCAGATGACAGTATGCATTGGCAAGGATGTGGAGACACTGGAACCATTATATGCCGCTGTAAATGGTGCAGCCACTTTGGAAAACAGTCTGGCAGTTCCTCAAATGACTAAACATAGAGATATCATATGAGCCAGAAATTCCACTCCCAGGAATGTTAGGAGTAGAATGAAAGAGAAATGAAAATATGACCATGCCAACACTCGTACAAAAATGTTTATAGCAGCATTATTCATAGTAACCAAAACATGAAAACAACCCAAATTTCCATCAATGGACAGATGGATTAATAAAATGTGGTATATTCATATAATGGAATATTTTTCAGCTATAAAAAAGGAATGAAGTACTGAGACATGCTACAACATGGATGAACCTTGAAAACAGTATGCTAAGTGAAAGAAGTCAGCCACAAAGACCACATACTGTATAATTCCATTCATATGAAAGTCCAGATAAGAAAATCTATAGAGACAGAAAGTAGATAGTGGTTGCTTAGGGCTAGGGCAGAGAGAGGAAGGAATAATAAGGAGTACTGGCTGAAGGTTATTTGGTTTCTTTTTTGTTCACTTTTTTTGGTGGGTGAGGTGGTGAGGGGTTATTTTGGGGGTTGTGAAATGTTTTAAAAATGACTGTGGTGATGCTTGCACACCCATGTCAATATACTAAAAACCACTGAATTCCATATTTTAAATGGCTGAATTGTATGGTATATTAATAATATCTCAAAAAAGCTGTTCTTGAAAAATTTTTTGCATGACTTTGCCACCCTGCATGACCTGGACCCTGCCTTTCCAGCTTCCTCTTGTGCCACTCTTCCCCCTCCCTCTGCAAGCTCTAGTGACCTTTTCATACCTTGAATATGCAAGTTTTTCCTAACCAAGAGCCTTTGTCTCTGCTATTCCCTCTGCCCCAACTGCTCTTCAGATATCATCCTTTGACATTACTTTAGTCTTAGCATAAATGTAACCACACAGTGAGAACTTTTCTTGACCACCTTAGCAAAAAAAGATTCACTCTGTTGGTTACTTCAAAGCAGTAACAGCAATTTGTAATGTAATTAAATTCTTTCTGTTTTCTTGTTTACTGTGTTTCACCTTTATTAGAATGCAAGCTCACAAGGGCAAGAGACCTTATCACATGAATAAATATTTTATGAATGAGTAAATGATTTAAGATAAATAAATGGCGATGCTGTTTAATGAGATGAGGAACATTGATGCTGGTATTCCTCAGAAGGATAACACTGGGGAAGAAAAATGAAGATAATTTGAACATGCTGTCTTTGAGGTGTTTGTTACATATAAGTGGAGAGACACAGTTGGAAGCTCACAGAGATGTGGGCTGAGTTTCAGAATTAGGAGCCATCTCCATATTATTGAAGAAAACCAATATTTAATGGATGAGAAGAAAGACTCCATACATGAGGCTGGGAAGATGTTGCCAAGGAGCCAGGAGGAAAAAGCCAAAAGGAAGATAATAGAAGTAAGCTTTTCAAGAAAAATTGGTGTCCAATGCCGCTAAGAACTGCAAGTAACCAGAGACATTATAGGTCATGTTGGCAAGGAAAAGTGGAGGCAGTGAAGATTGGCCAGTAGAACATTCTTCAGAAAGGCTGTTGAAAGACAATTCCCCAGGAACTCCAGAAATTTGGTTTATGAGCAGAGGCACTGACTGCCTTTGTTCTAGACTATGTTTTTAAAGATGGTTGTATAGTGAACAACCTTGGAAAATAGAGATAATGTCTCCTTCTGGAGCATTGGGAAGACTTGCTTACTGGCTGTTATAAAAGACTCAGGTTTCCTAAATTCAGGGTTCTCTCCTACAATCCAATCCACTATGCATGTGGGTATCACCTCTTCATATTGTCCTGTGAAAACTGGGGTTCAGGGAACTGAAGTCAGTGCTGGCTGTTACTATCACAAATAATAAACTGTCATTTTTCTCTGACCCAGGAGTCTTGTGTCTTCTTCCAGATTCTAATCTGTGGCAGGCTAAATTACAGTTTGCATAAAAGGAAAAATCTCAGATGCTTCATAGTTGATAACTTTTGCAAAAGATGAGATGATGAGAGAAACAGGAATGATAGAGGAAGAATGAGGGCTTCATTGGCTAATTAATGGGATTTAAGGAAAGTTCATGGGAAATGGTAGCAAATATGTTAACCAAATTGCATGGTAAATTGGACAATAAATAAACCTCTACTTTATTTGCTATACATGACTATTTAAGGAACTAGACAGAAAAGTTGTTATAGGCTGTGCGTTAGGAAGTAAGTTCAAAACAGCTGTCTCCTGGCTTTTGGTGATTCTTCTGCAGGCTGTATCTTCCTCACCAACCTGGCAGTCAGCCTCAAATTCATGCCATTGTAGCAAATAATGCCAAGATTGTCTTGGGTGGGTGAAAAATTCTACTTTATTTCTAACAACAGTTACAGAGATTCGTATCTTCACTAAAGTTGGCAGCAGGAAAATTCGTGACTGAAATGGTAAAAAAAAAAAGGCAAACTTTGAACTTTGGCTGGTTCATTTAGAATATGGATGGTAAGATACATAATTCTTGTTAAGGAGAAATGATAATAGTTATTTTTCAGCTCAGCCCTTCCTGCTGACAACCTTAGATCCAGTTAATGGGGAAGGTATTCAGAATTTTTTTTGCAGTGGGTTTTAGCTACTTTAAGGGAGCATGACTTTCTTGGGAGATTTTCTTGAAACAGACAAATTCACATGGTAAACTACAGATGAGGCATTAACTAGTGTTCAGGTTCTTACTGGTCTGGGTACAGTGTTGAGGAAGGTGACTCATTGAAGAAAGAGAAATGGACACAAATAAATCTAGACAAAATCTTATGATTAGCCTCACTGACCCGGAAAACTCCCTTAGGTCTTATGTTAAAATCAGGTGAAAATTCAAGAGATGTTATCATAACAATAATAACAAATGATTCATATTAATATAAAATCCTTTTAAAAAAATAAAAGGCCTGCTGTGGAAGTTAAACCTGAGTCAACCAAAGGCTTCAAACCCTGAAGCTCCAATTAGAAAGCCACTGAGTGACACTTGCCTGAAGCTGAAATAGTGTCAATAACAATTACTTTGCCACCCAATATAGAGCTTTAGATGGATGAAAAACATTGGGAGTTCATTTAGTTGAGTAACAAGAAGCCTCCATGTTTCTGGAAAACAAAAATAAATGTGTCTTGCTTATTGGCCTGTAACAACTCTTTTTCTCCGTGTTCCTAATCACTCCCAAGCCTCCAGTACCTCAACCTCATGTGTTTTAAAGAAAAAGAACATAGAAGTGGGACCAGAGACACCCTATTTTCAAAGAGGACTGAAAATCATAGCCACCCATGCAAGTATATTGGTAAACTTTGGGGAAGGGAGAGATTCAAATCTTTATGGTTCTCTTAAAGTCACATCGCTTGCTGCCTAGATCCTTGGGGCAAGTGGGTATCTGCATTCAGCTAATTGGGTTTGAGCATGGTTTGCAGTAGGGAAGGAAAGCTAATATGGTTTGTAGGTGATGTATTTTGGGTCAGTTCAATGTACTATGGTTGCAGCTTCTATATCTGAATCTGTAATGGAAATTAATGTATTGTAAGTGTATATTTCCCAATCCCATTAAGTGTCACAAAGGATTCTTCTAATCAGAATGAGTTACTATGTAGAGAAGTGCTATTATCTTTGGGGTCCCTGACCCTTTTGAGTCTATATGACAGATAACTTTGCCAAATGGGGAGCCTCTGGCAAAGGGAGGCATTCTCTACCTAGAGGTACTGCTTGGGGATTTGGACTTGTTGCTTCCCTCATATGTCCAACAGATGCATCACTTTTGAGAAGTGGATATTAGCTTGCTAGTGGTTCTTGTCAAAACTGAACACAGTATACAGGAAGACCTTGTGACCCTCAGGCCACAGGGGTGGGCAAAAGTAGGTTTACAGTTTACAATTGTTTCTATAGAAAAAGACATACAGGTTATGATTATTACAATAGCATTATTAACTCAAAAGAATGTTACTCCCAACTTTAAAGCTAATTTAGCCGACCCCTGTATTCCCATTTTGTGGTGAGTCAACTTGGACTCAATGACTAACATGGTGGGAAAGGTCCAACAGGCCTTGTTTATCACATGGAAATGATATTTAAGAGTGCCAGCCTGGCCACATTGGTATTTTTGCTTTATATGTAAAAGTGGTATCTTTTCCTTTAGGGGAAATTTTATCCCCCACTTCACAACCTGAAGCAGGGCAGTTGGCTCAGGAGCATTTCACCTCACAAGGGTTCCCATAAATGGATGGGCCGTGATAACGGATGGCTAAGCCAAGCTGAAACCTGATGGCATGCACTGGGCTGTTGCAGCTGGCCCGCCCCTGTGTCAGTGATACAGAACTGATAACGGACACAGCTGCCCACTCAGTGGGGAGAACTGAAGGCTATTCTCATAGCTCTGGCCACTACTCCCCTTGATGAACCTTCTTATATTTTTACTGAATCTTGGGCAGCTTCCAGTTGCCTAGCTGTTGATCTGCCACTTGGAATATTATAGGCTGGTAGATTAAAATATAGATTGGCACCTCTTTTTAAGGCCATGAATTATAAAAACAGTATGTCTAGGTCAGCTCACATAGAAACCCATGGCAGGGCTGTCTTCTCTGATGGGTAGACTGGAATGGAATTGTTGACTGAGCCTGCACACCCCAGACCATCTCCATTGCTGCCTGGACCCTTTATAATCAGACATGGCAACACAGCCTCCAATGTAGACTGGGCACAAAATAAAAAACTCCATGTTTCTGATATTGGGATGAAGTTGTAGCTACTGAAATGGGACACACAGAGTTTGTGTTGGTGGGAGGAGAGAAACAACCCTGGCACTTAAAGAGAGAACATCCTAGACCCCATGGGGTACAGCAGAGGGAGGGACATTAAAGACCTTTGTCCTTCAGAACCACCTTCATGAAAGAAAATGTCCTGGAGTGGCTCTCTAAAATTGTTACGAGCACCTTAAATTTAACTGACTGTTCGGTCTGTCAGATAGCCCGATCATGATTTTATTGCCAGTTCCCTTAGCCTTATCAAGAAGTCTATTAACAGTAGTGGTCAGAGATCCAGCCAAGATGGAGGCATAGGCAGAGACCCTTCACTTCCTTGCACAACCAAAAGAAGGATAACAACCAATTTAAAAACAAAAGACAACTGGTACTCCCAAAAAATCAAACTACATGGAAGTCCAACAACCAAGGACTTAAAGAAACATTCATCCAGACTGGCTGTGGGGTGCGGGTGGAGATGGGGGCAAACAGTATGTGTGGCTAGGCAGCAGCTGGCAGACCAGGGCTGGCGATCCTACATTCACGCTAGGATAAGCTGAGGGAAGCAACAGGGGAGTGAGACAGACCAAGCAGACCCGGGTTTCAGCACAGGAAACTAAAGACTCAAAACCCCTGGCTGCAAAAATCTGTGGCTGTTGCTGTTGCAACTCCCATGGGTTCATGGGAGAGACCTACAGGGTCCTAGAATTCCACCCACCTGCAAATCAGCACCTGAAAGGACACAATCCACTTGTGGGAAGCTAGGGAAGTGACTGAAAGTTGGGCAAGAGCCAAGCAAGCATTGTTTTTCCCTCTCTGACCCCTCCCCCACAGACAGCGCCACAACACAGTGACTTGGGTAGCCCGACCCCCCCGTTGAATACCTAAGGCTCAGCCCCTTACGACATAACAGGTGCACGGAGACAAAGAAATACGGTCCAAATAAAAGAACAGATCAAAATTCCAGAAAAAGAATTAAGTGATGAGGAGATAGACAACCTATCAGTTGCAGAGTTCAGAATAGTGGTAATCAGGATGCTCACAGAATCGATTGAGCTCGGTTGCAAAATGAAGGAAGAAATGAAGGCTATCGAAAGTGCAATAAAGGAAAATATACAGGGGACCAACAGTGAAGGGAAGGAAACTGGGACTAAAATCAATGATTTAGAACAAAAGGAAGAAATAGACATTCAACTGGAACAAAATGAAGAAACAAGAATTCAAAAAAATGAGGAGAGGCTTAGGAACATCTAAGACAACTTTAAATGCCTCAACATCTGAATCATAGGGGTGTCAGAAGGAGAAAAGGAAGAGCAAGAAATTGAAAACTTATTTGAAAGAATAATAAAGGAAAACTTCCCCAATCTGGCCAAGGAAATAGACTTCCAGGAAGTCCAGGAAGCCCAGAGCGTCCCAAAGAAATTGGACCCAATGACAATCTCATCAAGACACATCATAATTAAGTTACCAAAGATTAAAAGATAAGGAGAGAATCTTAAAAGCAACAAGAGAAAAGGAGACAGTTACCTACAAAGGAGTTCCCATAAGGCTGTCAGCTGATTTCTCAAAAGAAACCTTGCAGTCAAGAAGGGGCTGGAAAGAAGTATTCAAAGTCATGAAAGCCAAGCACCTACATCCAAGATGACTCTATCCAGCAAAGCTATCATTTAGAATGGAAGGGCAGATAAAGTGCTTCCCAGATAAGGTCAAGTTAAAGGAGTTCATCATCACCCAGCCCTTATTATATGAAATGTTAAAGGGACTTATCTAAGAAATAGAAGAAGGTCAAAAACTATGAACAGTAAAATGACAACAAACTCACAACTATTAACAGCTGAACCTAAAAAACATAAACAAAAACTAAGTGAACAAGTAGAACAGGAACAGAATCACAGAAGTGGAGATCACACGGCAGGTTACCAGTGGGGAAGAAGAGGGGGAGAATAGGCTGGAAATGTGCAGGGAGTAAGAAGTGTAACAGGTAGGCACAAAATAGGCAGGGAGAGATTAAGAATAGTATAGGAAATGGAGAAGCCAAAGAACTTATATGTACAACCCATGGCCATGAACAAAGGGGGGGGGGATGCTGAAGGTTGGGGGGTAGAGGGAGGAGGGGGATAAAAGGGAGAAAATATTGGGACAACTGTAATAGCATAATCAATGAAATACACTAAAAATAAACAATAGTGGCCAACAGCCCCAGATCTTGCACCTGTCATGTAAAACACTTGTCAACACCGTCAGATTACTTCTCACTCCCATTCCTGTAGCCATCACTCACTCATTCACTAGCGCAAATGAATGCTACTAGGCTATTGACAAAGACCAATAATCCTCTCAAACAAAGGGCCAGACTCAATTACTCAGACTGATTGGGAAATCTTTAGCCTATCAGCCAGCTGAGAGGCTACATGAAGGTGCTGTCAACCTGTGCCCCCTTAGTAATGTAGATCCCACTTGGGAGGGCACCCAACAACTGTTAATACCACCTCCCCTACCCACCTACTAAGGGAAAATATTTGTTGTGCAGGAACCTGGCATTAACTTGCATCTCTCCTGAAAACATGGTGACTTATGTCTTAGGGGTGGTCATAAGAGACCTTCAACTCTTTAAGGAAATAGATGACATAGCCTCAAATGGCTTCAGAGCTCTCCACCAAATGAAGTTACCATTGGTTATTTGGGGGAACTTCCAGAGGGATAGCTGACTTGTTACTTGTGTGCTCCCTGAGAATAATTATTCTGAAGATGGAAGTCATACTATTAGAAAAAGTAGGATAGAATTTACCCCTGAATTTAGTTGACGTTATCAACAATACCACCTCATTCAGATCAGCAGTCAAGTCACTGGTCAAGGTTGTTATGGATGATAGAACTGGCCTCTACTTCATCCTTTCAGGCCACGGCAAAGTTTGCAATGGCTAACACATGCTGCTGTACCTGGATTGATGCCTTAGACCAAATGGGATGATCAATAGAGAAAAAAGGGCTAAGAATTAGTCAAAAGAGAGGCTAATTGAAGTGGCCATGCAGGGCTAAGGACCACACTTGCATTTATATTCTCAAGAACTTGTAGAGGCATTGATCTGTACAGCTGAGTGAAATTTGTCTTTTTCACTATAGTTTCCCAATTTTAGCCCTTTTCTAGTCCACTTGTAGCTCCCTCCTTGCTGACTGTTCCCAATTCCAAGTGCTCATGTTTTTATGACTTTCACTTGCATTCTTAAAAAGGATCTTATAAGTTCCCACACACAATGGTATAAATGATCAATAAGACCCAAATGGATTATTTATTCATTAGTTTGTCCTTTCAATATGTATTTATTAAATTCCTAGATGTGTCAAGCACTCTAGCTGGAAATATAACTCGAACAAAGAGGACAATCTTCTACCCTTTAAGGTCTTACTATTATTTACTCTTCTTTCCCTACTTTCAGGATTATATACATTTCTTAGAGCAGGGAACAAACTCCCAGGTCTGATGGGTCTGAGGGTGGGTAGTGGAAAGGAAGAAAAAACCCAGGCTCCATGGTGTTGTCCCAATAGACTATAAGCTCCTCAAGGGTGACACCTGTGTTTGATCCAACTTTGTACCCAACATGAAGTGTAGTATTCTGTTGACTGAGTGAGTAAGGGAATAAATCAAGATGGCAGCTGTCTAGATTATTTATGGCCTCTCAGTTCTCCCTATAGTTGCCCCTCATCCCTTATTCACCCCTACCTCTACCCTCTGCTTTGTGCCTTTGCACATTCTTTTATGGAGGTGGGTGATAATGCTATTCCCAAACATCTCATCTTGTAATCCATAGCTGGAAGAGCATCCATGGGTCCCTCACCACATGTTACCTCTGGTAAATTTTCTTCTGCTGCAGTAATGAGAGGTGTATTCCCAGTCTTTGGATGCTGAAAGTCAAGGTTTCCAAGGATGGAACGGACTTCAGTAATATGGTCACAGATAAGTTCCACAACACCTCTTGAAACTACTTCCAGGAAATCATGAATCAGTTTATTTTTATTCATCTTGCTCATTCCATATAAGTGCTTTTAAGAAAAAATAAATGATATAATTAAATGAGAGACAATAAGCAGTGGGTGATTCAAATGTAACAAAGTCTATCTTTAGTTCCCATTTCCTTTTATATGTAAAATATTATAACAATTTTAAAGAAAAATTTTTTCTGAAAAAGAAAGCCCCAAAATCCCACCAGTCTTGGTAATTTGTACACATGGAGGGTGACATAAATTCTGTTTACAGTTGTTCCTATGGAAAATAATACAATAATTAATAAATAATAATACAATAATAAACTCGGTTTCATGTACTCACACTGTACATCTATTTTTGCCCCACCCAATATTTTTAATTGGAAATAGTAGTGATTTTACTATCACTTTTCAAGATATGTTGTGGTTCAGGAGAAGGAAGAATGAATCAACACCAGAAAGGAAAGAGCATAAGTTTTAGAGACTGACAGAACCCAAGTTCGAATCCCTCTTCCACATATTATCAGTTGTGTGACCTGGAGCATGTCACCCAAGTTCTCTGAACTTTATTTTCTCATCTCCAAAATGGAAATTACATTCCCCTTTTCAAATGGTTGGTGAGGATCTGAAATACTATATATGACATGTTGGCTTATTCTATGGGTGAGAGTTCCTGTAGAATTTTATTTTCCTTAGTGTTGTTATTAAAATCCCTATGGTTATTTTCTTTTTGCAAGTCCAATCTTTCCAACAACGCCGTGAATTCCTCAAGAGCAGGGACAGTCCATGCCTTTCACTTTTGTATGCTCCATAGTTCTATCACAGTGTGAGTTACTGGAGAGCACGGTGGCCAACATTCCAGATTTTTCAGGGAAATCCTAATTTTAAAATCCCATTTCAATATTCCAAATCATTGACATATCTCTTAAATTGCATTTTTGAAGTCACCAAACTACCTACTCCATGGAGCCTCTTGCTGTTGGAGGCAGCACAAAATCCTTTCTCAGACTCAGTATTCTAATTTCAGCTTCTGACACCATAGCCAAATGCTATTTCATTGAATGGGCAAGTTATTTGCAATGAACTGGCATTTGGAGAAAAACTAAGAAAAATAAACAAAATATTTAGAATTGGTGTTTCATGTTCTAAACACACAAATGCCTTCAGAATTCATGGGTTAGACAATGTGAAGCTCTTTTTTTCTCAAGAAGAACACGTATTTCACCCCAGAATTAGTAGTCTTTGATAAATTCATCCATTCAGTTAAAAGGATACTGTTGTCCTTCAGGATCTTTCACTGACCATCACAAGAGAACATAATATAAAATAGTTAAGACAAAATACAAGAAAGAAAATATGTAATTGTTAAAGCAAACAACAGATACTGAATCTTATAGATGCCAGAGAAATGGGATGTCTGTACAGGCTGGAGCACTCCTTGGAAAGAAAGGTATGAATAGTATTTGGAGACCCAGAGTGAAGGAGAAGGGGCAGTTATGACTGGGGGAAGGGCATGAACAAAGGCTAATATCCAGGGTCAACGAGGAAAGAGTGGACCAGATGGAAATTTATACTTTACTTCTGAAGAGTCTGGGAAAGCCACAGAGAATTCTGAGTAGTGTCTTCTAGGAGCATTGTACTTTAGGAAGATCATTATGATATAGAATAGAAAGGTAGAAACAAAAATTTGAAAGTAAAGCTTAAGAGGATTTGTGACATATTGGCCATAGATAATGAAAGAGGGCCCCAAGGAGCTGCGGTTGGGCAGCTGGGAAGACCTGATGCCAAAGGGGGCGGGCATTTGCTTTTGCAGAATGATAATAGCTGAGGTCAACAACAGAGCCAGGATGTAAGTAGGGTGTCTTGTATCTTTGGCTTTTAAAGAAAGGTGGCCTTAGCTTAGTGCAGCTTCCTAAATTTGACCAAGCATAGTGTTATTCTATGCCCTTGTTATGAATAAAGATTCCCAGATACCTTTGATTTAGTAGGTCTGGAATAAGTCTGGGGACTCTCCCCTCTTTTTGTTTTAATTTTTAAAAGACTAATGGATTCTTTTAAAATAGACTTTATTTTTTAGAGAAGTTTTAGTTCACAACAAAAATGAGTGGAAAACACACAGAATTCCCATATATTTTACTGACCCCTCCAAACACAGCCTCCCCACTACCAACATTCAGCACCAGAGTTGTATATTTGTTACAACTCAAGAACATACACTGACAAATCTTTATCATCCAAAGTCCAGAATTTACAGTAAGGTTCACTCTTTGGTTTTGCACATTCTAAGGACCTGGACAAATGAAACATGTATCCACCATTATTGTAGCATACAGAGTAGTCTCACTGCCCTGAAAATCCTTTGTGCTCCACATGTTCAAGAGCCCTTCCCCCAGCTCCTGGAAACCACTGACATATTTATTGTCTCCAGGACGTAACTTTCACCCCCATTCTCCCTCCCTTCCCATTTAAGGATTCAGGGGATTTCTATCATTAGCTTCTGGAGACACTGACCTCGTGATTAGAATTCAATCCACAATGTTTCTTACAATTTATGTTATTTTTTTAATTGACATTTATAATTACCACTTACTCCTTTCGATTTATGTTTCCTAGGATAAATACTAATGTTCCCCCCAAATTTCTAAAAGAGGATAAATTGAAATAGAGAATTCCTCAAGTCTTTTCTTACCTTTGCTCAAAGTGATGTTACATGGTAACAATACTATAATAACAATAGTAATAGCCAACATTTATTAAATGCCTTTACTATGTGCCATACACTATTCTAAATACTTTACAAGTATTTTATCTATTTAATTACAAACAATACCATTAAAACACTAGCATTAGTATCCACATTTTCCTGATGAGGAAAATGGGGCACTGGCATTGGCAAAATGGGATCTCGCACTGGAGAGATATTGGTGCTAGTGCCCAAAAGCTTTAATGCAACTAGTATTTAAAGGAACATTTGTAAAGTAGGCTTATTTTCATTGCCTTGTTTGGACATTCAGTAAAGGAGATTTGGGTTGAACGTGCTCCTCATTAGCAGTGTTGGGCCGTGTCCAGCTTTCCTTTTTGTTTTATTTTATTTTTCTCTGTTCAGCTCAAATCCCCTCTTCCACTTCCCTTCACCTCACAGGAATCCAATCTAATATACCTAAAGGTATCTTCAGACATGTGTCTGTCTTTTTAAAAAAATATTTTATTTACTTATTTTCAGAGAGAGGGGAAGGGAAGGAGAAAGAGAGGGAGAGAAACATCAATTGGTTGCCTCTCACACACTCCAAATGGGGACCTGACCCATAACCCAGGCACGTGCCCTGGCAGGGAATCAAACCAGTGACCCTTTAGTTCTCAGGCCAGCACTCAATCCACTGAGCCACGCCAGCCAGGGGTGATACGTGTATGTCTTTATAAGACATGTGTATGGTGCTATTATGTGTGTGTTTTAAATTTGCAGAAATGATATTGGTTACTTATTTTTTAACTTAACTTGGTTTTTAAGCTTTAGCCTTGTACTTATGTGTACCTCTGGTTGTCTGTTTCTTATAGCTGTATCATGAGTACCCACCATACTATTTTATTATCTCTTCTCTTGGTGATAGACTTCTAAGTTGCCTCCAGTTTCCCATTCCACAAACAATACTGTGATAAATATCTTTTTTCAGATCTTATTTCACATCGTGGAAGTTTCTCTGAGGTGAATGGGCTGAATGTATTTAATTTCACCAGATACTGCTGGATTGTTCCCCAGAAAGGCTGTAGCAATTTACACTCTCACCAGTAGTACCTGACTGTTAACTTCTAAAGGAAGCAGACATTTGTTTGGTTGCTGTCCCTTCATCATCATTATCCTAATCATTAGCATTAAATGCACGGTGTACTTGGAACTTTACTAAGAGGTGAAGGAGAAATGATAACACTTGAAATGAGACCATAGAAAATTTAAAAGCTAATATACATATCGGCCCCAGCAAATTGCTTTGCAACTTGGATGATATACTTATTTTTGAAAATGCAACAATATTTGCAATATCATTGTAGGTAAAAGAAACATTTTCAGAAACAAAGGATAATTAAAACCTGTTCTTCAATAAAGCTGAAAAGTGAATATACAAATAACAACTAGGTAATGGCATACAAAGTGATCACCTTGGTAAGTATAGTTCCCTTCTGATACCCTACATAGTTATTACAATGTTGTTGACTATATTACCGATGCTGGACTTTATGTAATTTAATTTTTAACATAACCTTTAAATTAGAGCATTCCACAAGTAGTATCTACCATCTAAATAAAAATAAAAATTAAGATTTAAACCAAACTTCAATCCAAATGTTATTAAATCCAATCATTGCAATATTGGGCAGTGTATTCATTATTTGATCTATCCATTGCATCACACATTCAGTAGCATCTGGTAGAAAACAAGAATGACATATAGCAGTATTCCTATATATAATTCCCTCTTTCAATTAACATGGAAAAACCCACATATTTTTATTAGTGAGCTCCATTTCCTCTTGTGATCTTCATTTGTACATTTCCATTTTAAGTTTTTTTCATAAGAAAACTCTTTTCAATTTTCCCTTTAAGATTGTTTTGACAGAGACAGGCTCATAGATGGAGAACAGATGACAGCTAGTGGGGAGTAGGGATTGAGCAAAACAGAAAAAGGACTCGTGGACATGGACAACAGCATGTTGATGGCTGAGGGCAGGAGGGTATAAGGGGATTAAATGGTAATGGAAAATATAATAAATATTATATTTAAAAAATTTTTTTTTGATCAATGATTTTTAAACAATAATATTTCATTCCACAGGAATTTCTGGTTTAGCATCTACTGAAGTCCAGTCTCTTTTATGTTTAATTGTATGCATGGTTAATCTACCTGTCAACAAAATCTTTTTATTACACTTTTTATTTGATTTGGAATCTTAAGAAATTAAGACTGAAAGCAATGGGGATCCTTTTTCCTTTTGAGAAAATATGGCCAAGAACATATATATACAGGTTCCAGCAGAAGTAAAGCCATTGAGTGTGGTTGGTAGGGTATGTGAATGTTTCACACAAGATGGACAGTTATTTGAACATTGCACCTAAAATGTCATATGGTGTACTTGAGTGTAATATCGTTATGTTACAGAATTACATGCTTATGATTTTGTAATAAAAGATGTATATGTAATAAAAAAGGGGCATTATTTATGCCAGACACTATACAATACTGAGTGGTTACAAGAAAGTTTATACCATGTAAAGTTAACACATATTTTGCTGATTAAAATAAAAGATTGTCCCTGAGTATAATTCAATGAAAGTAATTTTATATACTTGTGCTTACCAGTTTAGCCTATGGTCTAGAGGCATTTGCATAAAACATTAGAAGGGATTGTCTCAATATTGGAAAAGTCAAAAATAGTTTATTACAACAACTCTAAGGGTACAATTATTTAAAATTAGGACACAGTTTTCTCTATCTGTTTACTGGATATTTTTCTTCTGGGACACCTTTTAAGGAAGAAAGAAAGTTACAACATATACTATTACCTAAAACATGATGAAAATGGAGATTTGGCTTACCTATACTGTGTTTTACCGAGGGAGTTAGTACACAGCTGAAGAAACATCAAGCCAACAGCAGCCAACATCATTCAAATTCACTGTGGCACTGGTTTCTGGGATAGTTGTCAACCCATACTTCAACAAGGGATCCATTTAAAAGCAGCAGAGATTTAGAGTTTTATCTTCAATTAGTTTCCAGTGTTGCACAGCTCAAAGTACATTTAAAATATATTTAAAGCTGGTTCTATGTGCACAAACCCTTCAGCTACTTGCAAAGTGACTGCTTAGTTTACAAGCTGTCACCCAGGCAACCATCCACTGTGCATTTAGCTTGGAGGATTGAAAGCAGAACAATCTCATCCAGCAAGGAAAACAAGTATTGTATACTCCTCAACATTGCTGTTTAAGTACTTAAAAGATTTGGATTACCATGTACCTCTATGGTTGGCACCAACCCAGAGATATTCTACAGGAAAGCCATTGTAATTGCTATAATGTGACAAAAGGACTCTTTTCCAAATCTGAATCTTACAGAGTAAGAACCTGATAGATTACCCTCACACTAGTTGTATTCTTAGAGTTATGTTTAAGAAAGTACCAGCAAATGGAAATTTTTACATTAGAACATATTTCTTGTCTACACTTGTGATATTTCAAAGCAGAAATATTAGTAAATGGACTATATTTCTATGAGTCACAAATATTAACAAACCCAGCCGTATGTGACTTTAAATTCTGGACTACAAAAACATACTCATGAGGAAGTATACTCAGAGCATTCTAAAACATAAGGCCACCTGGCATTTGTGTGCCGCTAGTTTTTTTTTCTGCTATTTACTGAAGGACACAAGGGTTTCTCTTCTAAAGATGTATGTCATGTTATATACTGAGCTGAATAGGGAACAAATATTTTATTGTAATAACAACTAATACTGCTAAATACTTACAAGGTTAGTCCTTTACATGACTGATGTCATTTAACCCTCACAACAACTCTATAAACACTAATCACTATCATGCCCATGTTACAGGTGAGGACATTGAGGCTTAGAAATATTAAGCTAATACTTGGTAGAGCTAAGGGATTGAACCTAATCAGCTTGATCACAATGTTGAACTATTCGCCACTTTTATTATGCTAACACACAACTCACACACATACGTCTTGAGCCAGTGAAGACTTCAGGGTAAAAAAACACTCAGAGATTGCTAGGTTTATGTATACTCTTTCATCACCCAGTTTAGCCTGAAGCACCCTGATATTAGTCCAAGTACTGTCATTCTCTGTTTTACTTCCTAAACCTTACCTTGTTTCTCCTCCCAGCAGGAACAGCACTGTCTCTTAACTTTTATGTCAATAGAAAGTTATAAGTACTGTGGTTTCTGACATTGAAGATCTTCGTAGGGTTACCCTTGGGTTCCTTCTGGCTAGTCTGCAATTCATAAATATTTCAATTGGTTCTCTAAAAAGAAATCCTCCTCTCATCTCTCATTTTGAGAAATAGTTATTTACTCAAATCATGTGTTTTCAAGCAACTTGGGTTTTTAGAAACAGAGATGAGTCAAGCATGCAAAACAAACATAATAGTAGGTGATAAGGCCACCATGGAGCTGTCTAAAAGGTTCTAAGGAAACACGGAAAGGGAGTGCCTAACTTTCTGGGTAGGAAGGAGTAGGGTGTATTAGTTTTCTAGGGCTTCCATAACAAACTACCACACTGGGTAGCTTAAACAACAGAAATTTATTTTGTCACTGTTCTGAGGCAGGAAGTCTAAGATATGGTTGATAGATTTGGTATTTCCTAAGGCCTCTCTTCTTGGCTTGCAGATAACTGTTTCTTACTGTGTACTCACATGGTCTCTTCTCTGTGTATTTGCATACCTGGTTTCTCTCCATGCATCTTAATCTCCTTTTCTAATAAGGATTCCAGACAGATTGGACTAGGTCCCACTTTATGGTCTCATTTTAACTTAATCTGCTCTGTAAAGGCCTTGTCTCCAAATGGAATCACATCCTGAGGCACTGGAGATTAGTGCTTCAACATATGAATCTTGTGGGGAACACAGTCAGACCCTGACAGAAGGACATAGGGAGTCTTCAGAAAAGACAATGATCTGAGCTGACACTTGAACAACAAACAATTCACTGGGTAAATGACAGAAAGAAGAACACTGCAGGTAGACTAAACAGCAGCATGCCCAGAGAAAAGATAAAAGCAAAAAATATTGAAAACATTCAGAGAGATACATGATTAATCTGTATTTTAGAAAGAACTTCCTGACAGCAGTACTGAAAATTAATTGAAGAAGAGAGACAGATAGAAAAGTTAGATTATTATAATGGGTCATGAAAAAAATAATGGTGATAACTTAAATCAATGACAGCAAAGATAAATAGAAGGAACTCAGTCAAGAGATTAAAACAAAACAAAGCATATTTCAGGTTTTTCAAGAATATGGTAGATTATGTTATTTAGACCAATCCTTCCACAGGTAATAAATAATAATGTTGAATAAAATATTTTAGAATTTTATTATTAGTAAAGAAGAACTAACAACATAATAAAAAATTACCAGGCCAAAGTGTAGGTAAAAACAAGAACTTATATTGTCTAAGGATGACTGCTATCATCACTTCTTTTTTAAAAATTTTGCTAGTGAGAGAATCAAGATGGTGGAGGAGTGAATGGAAGTCACACTGATCTCCTCCCAGGACCAATCTGGAATTACAACTAAATTGTGGAGAAGTCACCTGGAACGAACAAATGAACAATAGTGAGAGAGGAGCCGTATAATCTCAGACAGACAGAAGAGAAGAATCAGCTTTAGCACAACCTAACTGGTAAATAATTCAGTAGAAACTTGAGAAGGCATGCTGGGTGCCCACAGGCAGAAGCACCAGAAGGATATTTAAATAGCCAGTTGGATCCCCCTGAGAAATAGCAGGGCATAAACCATAAGCGGGTATCTCCAGCCTATAGCACCACAGCCCAAAAAGTACACAAATAACAACCAGCTGCAAAAAGCGGCAGGATTGCTCTCTGCCAGAGACAGGTGGCTAGAGACGCAAAGATCCATTTAAAAGGCCAATGCATAAATTTTCATTTGCAGCAACTTACCCCAGTCTCCAACAAAGGCGGTGGCTGATGGGCTAGAGACACCTGAGGAGAGACTGGGGAAGGAGGCTTTAGGAAGAGAACTGAGAGGGTGGCTGGTGGGATCCCGGTGCTGACTCCTTCCTCATATGGCAGCAGCCATATTGCTCAGGCAGGCCACTCCCCTGAGCGGCAGCAGCATGAGAGGACCCAATAGCCCAGACCACAGAAGGGACTCTGCCCCGCCCTGTGGTGCCTAAGACTGACTGCTGAGGGCAGAGTAACTAGATTAACAACTGAAGGAAACAGCCACAGACAGTAGATTCCTGGAAGTCTCAAACAGACTGCCTCAGGTCAGACAGGGTCAATATCTGACATCATCAAAGGCAGATCCAGAAAGAAAAACAGTTGTCTCCTACCATAGACATTCATACCACAAAGTCACAAAGTTAAGACAGATCAATTTAAGAAGTAGAAGCAAAAAAGAAGAGTCTCACAAATAATGGGAAGACAAAGAAACTCTCCCATTTGGAGGGAAAGGAGGAATCCCCAGAAAGAGAACTAAATGAAATAGAGGCAAGTGAACTCTCAGATACTGAGTTCAAAACAATGGTTCTAAGGAAGTTCAAAGAGCTCAGAGAGCTCAGAGAGAATTACAAAAAAACTATAGGGAAACTACGAGGAACTTACCTCAAACTATATCAGCATGAAAATGGATATAGAAACCATCAAGAGGCAAGAGGAAATGAAGAATACAATTTCTTAATTGAAGAACACAGTAGAAGGAATCAAAAGCAGGCTAGATGAAGCTGAGGATCACATCAGCAAGCTGAAAGAGCAAGAAAAGGAAAAAAGACTCAACAAGAATGAAGAGGCATTTTGGGAAATGCAGGACAACCTGAAATGTAATAATATCCATATAATAGAGATACCAGGAGAAGAGGAGGAGGAAGGGATAGAGATCCTGTTTGAAAATGTAATGATGGAAAACTTCCCTAATGGGAAGAGATAAAAAGTCACACAAGTCCAAAAAGCACAGAGGGTCCCATTCAAGAGGAACCCAGTTAGGCCCACTCCAAGACACATCATCATTAAAATGGCAAATATCAGAGACAAAGAGAGAATCCTAAAGGCAGCAATGGAAAAAACAGGTAGTAACATAGAACAGAGCTCCAATATGGCTAGCAGCTGACCTCTCAACAGAAACACTGCAAGCCAGAAGGGAATGGCAAAATATTCCAAGTCATGAAAAACAAAGGCCTGCAACCAAGACTGATCTACCCAGCAAGGCTCTAAATTAAAATAGAAGGTGAAATAAGGACTTTCCCAGACAAAATAAAGTTGAAAGAATATACCTCCACCAAACCAGCACTGCAAGATATGCTAAAGGGACTGCTTGAAGAAGATGAAGAAAAAGAGTGAGAAAGAGGCTCACAGGTACAAAGGGAAAAAGTGAATAAGTACCTATCAATAATAACTTTAAATGTAAATGGACTATATGTCCCAATCAAAAGAAACAGGATAGCTGAATGGATAAGAAAACATGACCCACACATATGTTACCTACAAGAGACCCACCTCAGAACAAAGGACCCACACAGACTGAAAGTGAAGGGATGGAAAAAAATAGTCCAAGCAAATGGATAGGAAAAAAAGGAGGGGTAGCAATACTTATATCAGACAAATTAGATTAAAAACCAAGGCCATTAAAAGAGATCCAGAAAAACACTACATAATATTCAAAGGAAGAATCCATTAAGAAGACATAAACATTTTAAACTTATACGCACCCATCATAGGAGCACACAAATATATAAGGAAAATCTTGGAGGACTTCAAGAAAAATATAGATAGCAACACATTGATAATAGTAGATTTTAATACCCCACTGTCAACAACGGATAGCTCTTCCAAACAAAACATCAACAAGGATATTGTGGAACTGAATGACGCACTAGATCAAATGGACTTAACTAACAAATATAGAAGCATTCATTGCAAAGAGTCAAAAAACATATTCTTTTCAAATACACATGGAACATCTTCAAAAATAGATCACATGATAGGACACAAAACAAACCTCAACAAATTAAAGAAAACTGAAATCATAACAAGCATTTTCTCAGACCATAGGACTTGAAACTAGAAACCAACCTTAAGGAAAGCACTAAAAATCTTTCAAACTCATGGAGACTGAATAGCATGTGATTAAACATGCTATGAATGGGTCAATAATGAGATCAAAGAAGAAATCAAAAAGTTTCTCGAAACAAATGAAAACTAACACACAACAGTCGAAAACCTCTGGGACACAGTGAAGGAAATCCTTAGAGGGAAGTTCGTAGCAATACAAGCCTACCTAAAAGAGAGAGAAACATTTCAAATAAACAACCTAACCCTACATCTTCAAGAACTGAAGAAACAACAACAAACAAAGCCCAGAGCAAGTAGAAGGAAGGAAATAATCAAGATCAGAAAAGAACTGAATGACATAGAGACTAAAAGAACAATTTAAAGGATCAACAAATCCAGGAGCTGGTTCTTGAAAAAATAAACAAGATTTTAAGCAGACTCATCAAGGAAAAAAAAAGGGAGGACCCCTAAAAATAATATCAGAAATGAAAGAGGAGAAATTACAATTGATACAACAGCAATACGAAGGATTGTAAGAAATTACTATGAACAATTATATGCCAAGAAATTTGAAAACCTCATTGAAATGTACAAGTTTCTAAAAAAATATAACCTTCCAACACTGAATGAAGAAGAAGCAGAAAGCCTGAACAGACCAATAACAGCTGATGAAATTGAAGCAGTAATAAAAAAACTCCTGGTACACAAAATCCATGGATCAGACAGTTTTACAGGAGAATTTTACAAAACATTTAAGGAAGAGCTAACCCCTGTCCTTCTCAGACTATTCCAAGAAATCAAAGAAGAGGGAAGTCTCCCCAATTTATTTTATGAGGCCAACATCATCCTAATCCAAAAACCAGATAAAAACAGAAGAAAAAAAAACCTACAGGCCAATATCGCTGATGAACATAGATGCTAAAATCTTCAACAAAATATTGGCAAACCGCATCCAGCAATACACTAAAAAGATCATCCACTATGATCAAGTGGGATTCATCCCAGGGATACAAGGGTGGTTCAATATTTGCAAATCAGTAAATGTAAGACATCATATAAACAAAAGGAAGACAAAAACCACATGATCATATCAATAGATGCAGACAAGCATTTGATAAGGTACAGCATCCATTTATGATAAAAACACTCAGCAAAGTGAGAATAAAGGGGGCATACCTCAATATAATAAGGGCCATATATAGAAACTTACAGCCAACATCATACTCGACAAGCAAAAACTAAAAGCGTTCCCAGTAAGATCAGGAATAAGACGAGGTTGTCCTCTTTGACCACTTCTATTCAACATAGTATTGGAAGCCCTAGCCACAGTGATCAGACAAATAAAAGAAATAAAAGGCACTCAAATTGGAAAGGAGGAAGTTAAACTGTCACTGTTTGCAGATGACATAATAATGTACATAAGAAACCCCATAGACTCCGCCAAAAAACTACTCAACCTAATAAGTGAATTTGGCAAAACAGCGGGATACAAAGCCAAAATTCAGAAATTGAAGGCATTTTTTGTACACCAACAATGAAATATCAGAATCAGAATTCAGGAAAAAATCCCATTTGCTATAGCAACAAGAAAAATAAAGTACCTAGGAATGAACTTAACCAAGGAGGTAAAAGACCTGTATGCAGAAAACTACACAACAGTGAAGAAAGAAATTAAGTAAGACACAAATAAATGGAAGCATATACTGTGTTCATGGATTGGAAGAATTAACATCATCAAAGTGTCCATACTACCCAAAGCAATTTATAGATTCAACGCAATCCCTATTAAAATACCAATGACGTGTTTCCCAGGTATAGGTCAAACATTTCAAAAATGTATATGGAACCATAAACAACCCCAAATAGCGGCAGCAATTTTGAGGAAAAAGCACAAAGTAGGAGGGATCCCAATACCTGACATCAAAATATATTACAAGGCCACCATAATCAAAACAGTTTGGTACTGGCACAAAAATAGACACATAGATCAATGGAACAGAATAGAGAACCCAGAAAGAAACCCATGTCTCTATGGTCAATTAATATTCAACAAAGGGGGAAGAAGCATAAAATGGAGTAAAGATAGCTTCTTTAACAAATGGTGTTGGGAGAGCTGGACAGCTACATGCAAAAAAATGGAAATTTGACCACCAACTGACACCATACACAAAAATAAACTCAAGATGGATAGAAGACTTAAATATAAGTCATAACACCATAAAAGTCCTAGAGGAGAACGTAAGCAGGACCCTCTCAGATATTCCTCACAGCAATGTTTTCACTGCTATGTCCTCTAGAACAAGGGACATAAAGGAAAGAATAAACAAATGGGACTTCATCAAAATAAGAGGATTCTGTACAGCTAAAGAAAACATCAGCAAAATGAAAAGGGAACCAACCATATGGGAAAATATATTTGCCAATGATACCTCGGACAAGGGTTTGATCTCCAAAATATGTAAAGAACTCACACAACTCCACGCCAGGAATACAAACAACTTAATTAAAAATGGGCAAAGTACTGGAACAGACACTTCTCCAAGGAGGACATCATAGGGCCCAGAGACATATGAAAAGATGCTCATCATCACTAATCATCAGAGGCATGCAAATTAAAACCACAATGTGATACCACTTCACACCCATCAGAATGGCCATCATAAACAAATCAACAAACAAGTGCTGGCGAAGCTGTTGAGAAAAGGGAACCCTAGTATACTGTTGGTGGGAATGCAGACTGGTGCAGCCACTGTGGAAAACAGTTTGGAATTTCCTCAAAAAGCTAAAAATGGAACTGCCTTTTGTCCAGGCAACTCCACTGCTGGGATTATACCCTAAGAATTCCCAGACACCACTTCAAAAGAACCTATGCACCCCAATGTTCATAGCAGCACAAGTTACAATAGCCAAGTTCTGGAAGCAACCAAAGTGGCCATCAATAAATGAGTGTATCAGAAAACTGTGGTACATTTACACAGAGGAATACTATGCAGCAGAAAGAAAGAAAGAGCTACTATCCTTCACAACAGCATGGATGGAATATGGTGAGCATTATGCTAAGCAAAATAAGCCAGAGGGTGAAAGACAGATACCATATGATCTCACTTATAAGTGGAACATGATCAACAAAACAAACATGCAAAAAATATATAACCAGAAACATTGAAAGAAAAAACAAAAAGACAGTAACAAGAGGGAAGGAGGGAAACGGGTAATGTGAAAAAGAAGGGGAAAAGTCAAATCAAGAAACAAGTAAAAGGACACGTGGACAAAGCCAAAGTGGGGAAGGACTGAGGGAGGAAGGTGGGGGGGGGGGTTGGGCTGGGGAAAGTGGTGGAGGAAAGTGGAGAAAAATGTATTTGAAGAACAACAAAAAAAGTCAGAGTGGGTATATTATCATCAGATAAAATACACTTTAAGACAAAGAGTATTACCAGAGATAAAGAGAGATATTTCATGATGATAAAGAAGTTAATCATCAAGAAGTCATAACAATCATAAATTCCATGGGCAATACAGTAAGCATAGGGTGGTTTAGGCAAGGGATTTGTAAACTAGGTGGATTGCTAGAATGGTCAGTGGCTTCACCCTTGGAATATGTGAACCCGTGTAGTAGTACTACAGGTAAACACTTGTTTTGGAATGTGTGGCTCTGAATTAAGCTTAGATAGTTTGTTTTGCATATCGTGGTTTGGTACAGTTTACCTGTTTTGAGTCATGGAATAGTTTGCTTTTTAAGTCGTTGTATCTGTTCCAAATTCTAAATTGGACAATTTGAGATTTATTTTAGAAATATAATTAAGGGGATATGCTGAGAAGGTTAAAATTAACTGGTAAGGGACAAGAAAGCATCAAGGAGGACTTAAAAAATTACTTAAGAAATGTAAAAATGAAGGCATCATTTATTGGGTACAGAGAGTAGGAGAGAAACATTTGGGGCAAAGCAGCTCAGAGTTATGTGTATTTATATACCAAATAGACACAGACACCAGTGTGGTGATAGCCAGAGGGAAAGATGGGTGGTGTAGGTGGAGGTGAGCAGGAGGGATAAATGAGGACAGAAAGAGACTTTGTTTTGGGCAATGGGCACACGATGCAGTGTGCAGATGATGATTTATTGAGTTGCATACTTGAAACCGTATGATTTTGTGAACAAATGCTAACCCAATAAATTCAATTGAAAGAAAGAGAGTTCTGTTTTGTACAAACTAAGTTTGAGACACATAGTCTTCTAAACATTGATATTAAGTAAGGCAGCTGAATATAGAAGTCTGCAGTTTGGGGAGTGCTCTTTGGGTGGGAGACAAAAATTTGAGGGTCATCTAAATATATGGATAAGATTAGGTCACCATTGAAGTTCAATGGTTTTGACCCTTTTTTCTTTTCTAATATAAGGCTGTATACTTGCCTCTAGGCACCACTTTTAGTGTATATCATAAATTTTTATATGTTGTATTTTTATTGTAATTTACTTCAAAATATTTTCAAATTTCTCTGATAATTTCCTCTTTGATCTCTGGGTTTTTCATAAGTGTGTTGTATAATTTCCAAATATTTGAGAGTCACCTACATACAGAAGTAAGGTTAGATTACCTGAAAGTGTACCTGAAAGAAAAAAGGGAGCCTGTCCACTCATTCACTCAACATCATATCTTGAAAGTGTTTTTTGGGTGAGGCATTATTCTAGGCACTAGAAAAATATCAGATAGACAAGACTGATAGATAAACAAATAAATAATGAAGGTAATATGAAATTGTTATAATGCTATAAAGAAAATTAAAGTGACAGTGACAGTTGTGAAGAAGAAACTTTATTAGATTGCATGTTCATTTAAGATCTACCTTGCAGGTAATATTTGATGTGTTACTTGAATGTAAAAAAGTAGCCAGCTGGAGGCAGAGAGTTCTAGACAGTAGGGACAGCTGTACTAAGGTCCTAAGGTATTTATGAATACAACATGTTCAAGTTAGAGAAAGGAGGAGGTTGGGAAAGGTGCTAGAATTGAGGACGGAGAAGCATGCAGGGGCCAGATCTTGAGGTTTCTCATAGGCATGGTAAAAAGTTTGATTTTATTTCAAGTGCTATATGAAAACAATAAAGTATTTTACTCAAGGGAGTAAGAGGGTCAGTTTGTTTTTTAAAAGATGGTATTAATAGTTCTATACAGAAAAGACTGTAGGGTGCAACATTGGAAGTCGGATGTGAATGTAAAAGCAATTGGTACTTGGTTTGCCGTAAGTACATACCAACAAGTGAAAGCATTAAAGCAAAATAGATAAATAGATAGATAGATAGATAGATAGATAGATAGATAGATAGATAAATAAATAACTGCAAGTGCTCTTGTTTGAAGGACATTCTTATGAGTACTTTTTTTTTTTTAAACCAAGGCAGAGTGAAAAAAAGATCTTGAAGTATGAATACTTGCCTGAGGTTTCTATTACTTGTTTGGCCCAAAGAAACTGATGTGAATAGTATTTTACAGATGATGATTAAAGATACTCCAGAACCAAAATTCTAACATTTCCATCTCCCTCTCACTCTGATCATGATTAAAATGGAAAACTACTGGCTTGTTTTTTCTTTTTCTTTTTTTCCTCTTTGCTGTGATGAGTATCTGGTAGTGTTACAGAAGACGTATATATGTGGGATTTATTTACGTTTTATTATATAATTAATATTATATAATAAAAAATAAATATTTATTTATTTATATAATTAAAATTTATATAAAATATATATTTTGGGGGAGGCGCTAAGGAAGCTAGCTGGCCTGTGATCCATTTCTCTCCCATTACTGAGGGTGAGGAGGTCAAGATTCTCTCAGACAAAGAAAGAAGGTAAGTGTCCCACTATTGTAACCATGTTGATACCTGGACTTCCTGGAAAAGATATCATGTCATTTGCAGGAGGATTGTCCTTACCTGTGGAATGCTCTTTGCAGGATATCCCTACTTTAAGATTGCTTATGGTGAATCTATGGATCTAAAGAGAATGGTTTACTGAAAAATATCACAAACTATTCAGCTATAGGGCTATAAAATGAAAATGCTTCAGTATAGACAGTTTATGTCTTATACTGGAAAGATGTAATCGTGAGCTGCCCTCAGTGTCTCAGATTCTCCCTGCTTTGCTCGTTTCTGTTGATTGATTTCATTCCTGTAATTATTCCTAAAGTGTAATACTGGATAAGATCTCTGATTTGTATGAATCTCATTTGACAATATATTCCTTTCTCTTAAATACACACTCATGTTCAACTAATGAATGCAATTATCTTGGAAACATGCTGGTGAGACTCGTGATATTAGACTTATATTTCAAGAGACAGAAGAGCAGTTAAGTTAAAAAAAAAAACAAAGACATTGGGTTTTTTTCTTTTTGTTTTTTTTTTTTGGGGGGGGTGTTGGTGCAAGGAGTCCTAGAATAGGAGTTAGGATTACTGAGCTGTCATCTTCAATATTCTCTAGCTATGTGATTTGGGCTTACCCTTTCTATTAATAAAATGTAAGGGTTATATATATTATGATTTCAGAAATCCCTTCTGATTCTAAAAACCTAGAATTCACAAAGAGTAAGAAAAACAATGTTGTTTTCACAAGAAAAACTAAAGGATGAGAAATAGCACAGTGATCAAGTCCTCCCTCTTGTGGTCGGCATGTTCAAAAGCTTGCCCTTGGCCATGGGAGGGTAGTTCACTTGGTTAGAGCATCATCCCAATGAAAGAAGTTGGAGGTTTGGTCCCTGATCAGGCCATATACAAGGAGCAAACAAGAGTGGAAAAACAAATTGATACCTCTCTACTGCCCATACCACTCTCTCTCTAATATCAATTAAAAAAAATAGAATGCATATGCTCTTCTGACGGGAATGTGAAATGGGGTAGTCATTAACACCTACGTAGACAGTACGGAAGTGCCTCAAAGAATTGAAAGTAAAGTACCATATGATCCGGCAATTCCACTCCGTGAAGTGAAAAGAATGGAAAGAAGAGACATAAAAAATGTTCATAATGGCCTGAAGGTGGGAAAAACAGAGGGACCATCTACAGATAAAACAAAATCTGTGACATATTTGATGGGTGATCAATATCCAGAACACCGAGAGAACTCCAAAACATCAGAAAAAAAACCACAATAAAACAAGATAAATACACAGTCCAACTGAAAAATGAGCAAAGGACATGAAAACCACAATGAGATACCACTTCACACAGGTCAAAATGGCCGTCACAAACAATTCAAGAAACAACAGGTGCTGGTGAGGTGGTGGAGATATGGCAACTCTAGTACCCTGTTGGTGGGAAAGCAGACTGGTGCAGCCACTGTGGAAAACAGTATGGAATTTCCTCAGAAAAACAAAGAACAGTGTTGCCTTTTGACCCAACAATTCCACTGCTGGGATTATACCCTAGGAATCCTGAAACACCAAAAGAACTTAGGCAGCCCAATGTTGGTAGCAGCGTTATTTACATTAGCCAAGTGCTAGAAACAGCCCAAGAGCCCACCAGCAAATGAGTGGGTGAAGGAATTGTGGTACATTTACACAATGGAATGCTACACAGTAGAAATAAAGGAGGAACTCCTGCCCTTCGCGACAGCATGGAGGGAACTGGGGAGCATTATGCTAAGTGAAATGAGCCAGGCGGTGAAAGAGAAATAGCGTATGATCTCACCTGCAAGTGGAACCTAATCAACACAACAGATAAAAGAGCAAAATGGAACCAGACACATGCAGAGAAAGAACTAACTGGCAGTGACCAGGGCCGGGGGAAGGGGAATAATGGGGGAAAGAAGGGGAAGGGTCAAGTCAAGGAACCTGCATAAGGACCCATGGACAGAGGAAACAGTGGGGAGAGGGAGAGGGTCGAAGTGGGAGGTAGGGGGTGGGTAGGGCTGGGGAGAGTAATGGGGGGGAAATGGGGACAACTATAGTTGAACAACAGTTTTCAAAAGTTTAAAAGAACAAAAGCCATAAAAAACAGACCTTCCAAACAGGTAAGTCGGAAAGGAAACTGGTAGATAAAGAGAGAATGTTTTAGCTAGAAAACTTTAAGGACACAATATATTTTTACTGGTGCAACACATAATGTAAAGATTTAAATGAGGAATTTGATCAGGAAAATGGAGATTCTATTTGATTGTAAGTTCAAACTTTGTAAAAATTTCTTGGTGTACTTGAATTTGTAACAGCAGATGAGATAAACTTTAAGATGGTATCAAATTTTTTCTTATACAATTCAATTACCATTCAGACTGAGTCATTTATTTAAGAGCCCTATTTGGGGATTCTGATAGTTGACCTCAAAATTTTACATGGCAGAAAAATTCTGAAATCATATAAAACAAAACCGATTGATGGGGGATTAATATCCAGAACACCGAGAGAACTCCAATACATCAAAAATAGAAAAAAAAAACAAGATAAATAAACAGTCCAATTGAAAAACGAGCAAAGGACGTGAATGGACATTTCTCCAAAGAGATACAAGTGGACAATAAGCACGTGGAAAGGTGTTCAACATCATAATCATTAGAGAGATGCCATCAAAACCACAGTGAGATTCCACTTCACACCCAGTAAGATGACTTATTATTATTACCATTTCTTAAAGCATATATTGGCAAGGATGTGGAGAAATTGGAAAGCTTATGCTCCTCTGATGGGAAAGTGAAAAGGTATAGTCACTAACAGAGACAGCATGGGAGCGCCTCAAAGAATTGAAAGGAGAAGTACCATATGATCCAGACACTTGAACCCTACAAATAAAAGGAATGGAAAGGAGACACACAACAAATGTTCACAATTGCCCACAGGTAGGAACAACAGAGTGTACAACAACACGTGAATACATAACGCACATGAATTTCTAAATGTGCACAGTAAAATATATCCTGCCTTAGAAAGGGAGGAAACTGACGAGTGCTATGATACAATGGACCTTAAAATTTTTTATGGTAAATGGAATAAGCAGGTAAGAATAAAGATGGACGCTGTAAGATTGAGAACACTTCCATGAGATGCCTAGAGCACTCACAGACAGAAAGCCGGATTCTGGTTGCCAGGAGCTGGCAGTGGGGTGGGGCGCTGATGTTTAACGGGCACAGAGTTTCCATGCTGCAAGAGGAAGAGCATCCTGGGGACGGACATAAGTGACGGGGACACAGCAGTGAGCATATACTTAAAGTCATCACACCGTACGCCTGGTCAAAACGGTACGATCTACAACGATTTTGAAAATAAATCGCAATCCACGGTCATGAGAGTGACGGTTAAAAGGCACTGTCCAAACTGGGACACCCTGGGGGCTGGGGACAAATGTGATGGTCCCAGGTAGACCAGGTGCCCCCCAAATATTCTGCTCCTGCCTCAGAAAGAAATATCCCCCTGCCTCAGTAGACAATTTTGTCTGGCAAACGCTCAGCACAGCAACTATGGGAGAAATCCCACAGACGACAGTGCCGAGAAAGAAGGATTTCATTCCAAAGTGTCAAACTTTTAAAATGTGGCCAGGAGACTTGTGAAATAAAAATTTAGATACATTCCAGAGGTATGGTTTTACCCCAGAAGTCCATTCTGCTCTGGGCCACTCACCTTTGGCTCAGGGCTCAGCTGCCCACATGTGCACAAGTGACACACCTTTACCTCCCTCCCCCGCCCTCTTCCTGGAAGGCAGGTGCCCCCACAATGGCCCCTCTTCTTGCTCTGCCTTCCCTGGCCCACCAGCTGGAGGCCGTCCACTTCCAGCCTCTGCTGGTCCTTTACCTGGCGAGAGGCCAACATGAGAGGAAACCTCGATCACTGAAGGAATGCTACTGACGTGTGCTCTTGGCTGCCAACCCTGAAAAACAACCGCAGCTCAAATCGTGCACCAGCCCTAAGGAAAGGCACCTGGGATCTCCCTGCGTGAACTCCGTGGTCGGTGCCTTGGTTTTTCCAGGAGTCTGTCGGGGGCTCGAATCCGAGGGACGGAGCGAGAACCCGACTGGCTTCCTGGCCATCGTGTGAACCCGTGCCACTCTGAGTGCTTTTCCCGTACCCGGAGAGGTGAGTCTCACCCCGGCCCGGTCTCGGGCTCTGACACTGGGTTCCCCAGCCCCAAGGTCTGCCCTCTGTGGCGCGAAGACCCAAGACAACGGGTACCTGGCTCAAAATTTGTCCTGGTGGGGCTGCTCCGCGAAGGGTGATTACCCTGCGGATGGGGTTTCCTCAGGACGCCTAGGTGCCCAGGCCGGGACCAGGTCACCCTCACCGCACACCTAGCGCAGCTTTCAAAGGTCCTCAAGGTCACCTGACTCGAGTATTTCACACCCCTCCCCCAAGTTAACATCGCCTGTTTTTCTGTACTCCCACAGTACAGTGTGAGGGGGGCTACATGCTCAAAAACTCGGTCTCTTGGACTTTTCTTGTTTGCTTGCTCGTTTGTACGTTTTGCAAACCCTCAGCCCACCTCCTGCTGAGTGTACAGCAGGAGTCCTCTCCTACACGTGTGAATCGCAGGATCGCCAGCTTAGCTGTAAAGGCAGCGCAGGCAGCACAGGCGCATCCGACTGACAGGAGAGTGGAGGTTCAGGTGGCCTCATGAGACCAAAGGGCACCAGCAGGGCAGGTGACAGCACATCTCGGGCTTTGGCTCAAAGGGGTGTACTTTGCCCCCCTTCCGACACGCCAGGATGGTTATAATAGAAAACACAGAAAATATTCCACTGCTACTGGTCTGCAGCTGCTCTGCTGGTGGCAGCTGTGGCATTCCTCTGAGGGAAAGCAATTGCTACACGGTTAAACACCTTTGTGCTAGCAAAACAGACAGTGGCCATGTGCGTGAGAAAACACAAGAAACCACCACAGAAAATACGGTTGGAGAATATCGCGGGCTGGAGGATTCGTGGCGAGTTGCCACGACTTATGATGCTTCCTCTAGGCTGCCATGTAGAGGATTGGAAGTGGTGACCCCTGAGTCCAAACCTGAGTGCAAAGAGGAGCTGGATCACCTTGGCCAAAAACATGCTGCCCTAGGCTTCCTTTTGTGTCCCTGAACTCCTGAGTTTATCGATGCATTTTAAAACATGTGTGAACAAATTAAATGCACCTTTAACAAAGTTTTAAATTGGTTTCCTTGAGTAAGATGGCCCTGATTTCCACTTGGGCCTCATGAGTTAACGTTACATAAAAATATAGCACGTGACAATTAGCAACTCCCTGTTTTGGGGATTCTGGGTCAAAATGGAAGCCATTGAGCAAAGTCTTGCTTGGCTCATTCAGAAGAAGCAGTTATGTGGAAAGTCCTCCTCTAGGGGAACATGAATGCTAATTCCTCAAAATCTACTCTGCGCAGCGCAGATACTGTTGGACCTCCACACCGAAGAGAGAAGAGGTACCAAGCAGAGCAAGGGGTTTGAAATCTCGAAGGCTCGGGTAGTCACTCTCACACTGACGGTCGGGCGGGTCCTGTCAAAGCTCAGGCTGGGGCCCCTGAGCTGCCACCTGAGGAGCTGAAGCTGTCAGGATGGGCTTCTGGCGGAACTACTGTTCTGCACAAAAGAACACTTAACGTTTATTCATTATAAAACACATTCAGAACAACAATCCAAATTATCTCTCTGAAACCAGGTTAAGAAAAAGGGATAGAGCCAGGCCGGTACACAGGGCCTTCTGCCCACGTTTCTGTGAAACGGTTTCAACAGATATTTTCTCCCACTTGGAGGAAAGGCGAGCGGGGGCCGACTGGCGCCCTTGCCAGGAGCCCGGGCTGAGGAGGAGAGTCAGGGAAGATTGCCCGCACTCATGAGGCCGCAGTCTAGCAGCTCTGGGAAAAGCGAACCTGTCTGGGACCCCCCAGCAGCAGGGCTTCAAGGGGCTCTGGGCTCTGGGCCCTGGCACCCTCGCCCGCCCTCCTGGCGCTGGGGCAGCCTGGAGCTCCCCGTGGCATCTCACGACCTTGCGTCCTTTTCACGTCCCTCAGGAAATGGCAGCAATTCCTTCTGGGTGGGGAGAAATGAAGCCTCCAAGTCCGATCCCGTGTTCAGCGGAACGTGGACTCCGGCGGCATGTCTCCCGCCCGGGTCTCGGGTCTCTTTTAAAGCAACAGCTCTCAGTGATGACACAAGGGCCTGGTCTCCCTTGAGAGCTCCTAAAACGTCGCCCGCAAGTAGCACTTGGGAAGCAAAGTTGGCTAGGACATGGCTCCCCGCCTCCCCACTTGCAGGCCGGGTGCATCTCTTGAGAGGGCAAGTGTGCAAGACACAGAGCGAGGGGACCGGCCTAGCAGGAACCCTCCCCGCAAGCTTCTTGCCCAGGTTTCGCCGCTGCCCTGCAGCCCTGGGGCCTGCGCTTGTCCTGCGCTGCCCTGCAGCCCTGGGGCCTGGGCTGAGCCTCCGAGAACCCAGTCTGTCCTTTGCCCTGGGCTGGGGGCGGAGGACCTCTTGGGGACAAGGCTCCTGGCCCACGGCCCCCACGAGCTGGGCCGTTGGTGTCTTGCGTAGACGTTTCACGGCTCTGTCCTTGGTCAGGCCTGTCTGAGAGGCTGGGCGGGGAGACAAGGCAGGCGCCTGAGGAGTCGGCTCTTTGGAGCCCCAGAATCTGCCCGAAAAGCTTCCAAACCCAAAAGGGTGGGTGCGGCCCAGGGAGGTGTTCACAGAAGCCGTCCACCTCCGCGGTCCTCCAGGACCGGCCGCATCCTGCAGGCTGCCTGGCGCCCCCGGGCGGTAGGAGCCGGGCCCTGGCACGGCAGGCTCCGTGGGCACTCATCGCGCAGTCTCCTTCCTCACTCAGCTGGACACGCCAGGGCTTCTCGCCCCCGCCCCCGAAGCAGGTGGGTCTCTGGCAGTAACACAGGCCCGAGTGCGTCCATGTGCCCCATCAAGAGCGGGCAGGGACGGCGGGTGCAGAGCCGTGTGTGGTCGAAGGGGACCCAGGCGACCCGTATCTGATTTGGAGACCGGCCACGTGTGTGCTGAGAGAGAGATCGGACTGGAGGAGTCTGGGGGCCAGAAGTCAGGCGCAGGAGTGTGAGCGAGAGCTGGGCGCGGCGGGCAGGGCGGGTCGCTCCTGGGGCTTTGGGCCTGTGCCTGGAGCAGGGCTTCTGGCCTGGCTTCTGGCCTAGGCCTGGCCCAGGGCCCCGCAGAGGCTCCACTCGGGGTGGGACATGCCCCTTCCCCACCCCCCCCACCCCCCGCCAGGATGTGCACAGAGTGAGCAAGGGGGCTGACCGCTCCGGAAGGGCCTCGTGCAGGGGGTCCTCAAGCTCTGCCTGGCTGCCCATCTGCTCCTGGCAGTAGGAAGCAGAGCTCGAGGCTGGCGTCCGGGCAGGCTGCGTTCGCTTGATCTTTTTCGCAACTCGGGGCCACCGGCAGGCGGGGCCCTGGCTCCCCTGGCCCGCAAAGGCCGTGCTTCCTGGCCAGGGGGCGCCGGTGGCAGGGTGTGTCTTCAGCGCAGGACTTCTGCCCGCCGGCCGCCGCCGGAGGGCGGTGATCGGAACTGAGAAGGCTACAGGGGCCAAAAGGAGGCATAATCCTGGAGCCTGAGCGCAGCAGCCCGGGGTCAGGAAAGCCAGCCCGGGACGTGCCCCCTTGAAGGGGCAGGCAGCCGGAGTCGTTTGGGAGTCCTCAGGGGCCCTCCACCCGCCGCTCAGCCTCAGTGGGCGCTCCCAAGACTCACCTCCCTAGGGCCAGGGGCTGCCGAATTTTGGCGCTCCGATCTGGAGCCGCTTGGGCCAGCTGGGCGCACGGAAGAGTTGGGTCGCGGGGTCCCCACCGTCTGGCCCCTCGGGCCTCTGCTTGCTGCTCCCAGGGGCGGGAAACGGGAGGAGCCCTGGCTGTCCTGGGCCCTGCAGGGAAGGGAGGGGAGGATGGTGTGGGGGTCCCCCGACGCCTCCACGAGGCCCCTCCAGACAGCCCTCTCCCTCTCCTCCAGGCGCAACAGCCTCCCACAGCCCCGGAGGCCCACGGCTGCCCGCAGCGGGGCTGCAGGAACAGGGCCCTGACCCCGCCACGCTGGGGGCCCGCTCAGCTGCGGAGCTCCGCGACCGCCCTCTCAGCGCCCAGGACCGCAGCCACCGCGGCGCTTGGCCCCAGCCGGCGCCCCGACCTCCCCCAGCCTCCAGGCCCCGGGGCCGCGCGGCAGGCCTTCCCCTCTCTTCCCACTGCCACAGGGCCCCCGCCCCACCTCCCGCCCAGACAGCCTTTGCTCTGCAGAGGGGCCCCTGGTCCCTCGCTCCCAGGGAGGCTGGTTTGGGGCGTGGGGTAGGGGCCGGGCACAGGGCACCATCGCTCCTCCGCCGCTCCCCAGGACGGACACGCGCCCGCTGACATGGGCTGGCATGGCACCCAAATGTCCCAGAACTCAGTGTGGAGCCGGCACGGGGTTGGGGGTGCGGTTTCTGGGGGCCCACCCGCATTACCTGTGGCCGCTTCCCTCCACAGTCGGCTCCCACTGCACAGCAGGCATCAGAACCCTGAGTCTTAGACGGGTGCCCTGCGGCGGGGGCTCCTGGCCCCGGGGCGCGTCTGCAGGACGGCCCGACGGAGGGGCGATGGTGGGAAGGGGTGACCCGGCAGGAGGTGGGGTAGGGCCCGCGAACCCTGTGGCCAGGGGGCCACGGGCCAGAGGGGGGACGGGTGGGGGGTCTTGGGAGGAGAGGACACTGGCGAACACTGTCGCAGACCATTTGGGCAATGCTGACGGGAGGGGGGGAAGGGGGATCGGCAGGCCAGGGGGTGCGGCGGACGCCGGAGGCCCTGCGGACGCTGCTGGCCCTGCGGGCCGCCAGGAGAGGACGAGGCCCGCTGCTGCCAGATGGGAACCTGGATGGGCGAGGTGGGGGGGCCAGGGGGGAGGGACAGGCCGGCGCCCCGAAGCGCGGGTCTGTGGAGGGCAGGGGGACAGGGAGACAGGTGAGAGGGGTCGGGCAGAGGAAAGAGGGGTGGGAGAGCGTGGTCTGGGGAGGGGGGCAAAGGAGACTCGCTTCTTCATCGCTGCCAACGCACAGAACCAGACTCGCTGCCAACGCAGAGAATGAGCGTCTGACCCAAGCACGCGGTTCCAGAATCTGAGTTGTCTGCCTCTGTTCCTTTGTCCGTCTCTGTGACTTCAGAAGCCGGGAATTCTAGAGCTCTGGGCTTCCCAGGACAACGGTGGAAATCACCGAGCACTGGACCCCACACTCAGCGCACCTGACACGGAAAGGAGCCAATCCACACCCCCCACCCCCGACATGTGACTGAATGATTTTTCTAGAACTTCCATGAGCGTGACAACTGGGGCTAAGGAACCTGGGGGTCTGGAGTCCTAGTGGACTCGCCTCCCCAATCCAGCGACCCCTTGTCTTCTCCAGGTGCTGCTTTGTCCCCAAGCAAATGCCCCAGAAAGCCTGAACCCCATCGAGCCACCCAGAGCGGCTGTCCAGTCCTGTCACACCTCCTCCCTCCTGTCCGTTCCTTCTGATGCCACCGCCCCCACGTGCCCCAGGGCTCCATCCCAGCCACTCTCGGGATCATTCCATCGTCTGCCATCCGTGATTCCGCCAGCTCTTCACTGCCCTGCCCTCCCCGCCTCACGCGCCCTTATTATGGAGGCTCCCTTGCCAACATCCCAAGATGCCAGCGGGTCCTGGGGAAGGGGCGCTGTGCCGGCCTCTCACAGCCCCGTTGCGCCAGGGCCGTGGGGAGAGCGTGACAGAGCCCCGCGCAGGACATGGGGACGGGAAAGCGAGAAGGGCCGCTCCCTCCCCCTGGCCAGCTGCAGGGTGGGGCCGTGCGCTGAGCTCCCCAGAGAGCCCACTGGCCCAGCCTGGCGGGGGCGCTCCGGGCTGACCCCTGCACACCTGGCGGCGCTGGGGAACCATGAGAGACCTCATCCGGGCAGTGCTGGGGCTCGGGGGGACGGGCCGCGGGGTTCTGCCTCAGGAGACAGGGAAAGGTCCCTGAGCCTGTGAGGGGGGAGGAAGCAGGTCAGGGTCCAAGCAGAGAGGGCTGTGGCTGGGTCGGCACGGCCCGCGGGGCTCCCGGCCCAGGCCTGGTCAGGCTAGGCTCTCTCACGTGTGTCGCATGTTGACTCGCGTGCACCGAAGCCCCTGGGCCCGGGCCCCTCCCTCCGGAGCCCCACCTGACACACTCGTGTGATCCTGGGGAAAGAGGACAAGACTCCTGAGTTAACCTGCACTAAGTGCCCTCAAAGCAAACACGAAACCCTGGAGCCAATGAAGACGCGATGGGCCCATCACACCTGAGTTTAACAGCTGAGCTGTGGGCCCTGGCTGGTGTCTCTCAGTGGACTGAGCACCCGCCCGCAACCCAGAAGCTCACAGGTTCGCTTCCCAGCCAGGGCGCGTGCCCGGGTTGTGGGCCAGGTGCCCAGCTCGGGCTGTGTGAGAGGAAACCGATCCATGTTTCTCTCCCTCACTTTCTCCCTCTTTCCTTCTCTCTAAAAAGAAGTACGTGAAATCTTTAACAACACACACACACACACACACACACACACACACACAGAGTAAAAAGGACTGAGGAGTGTAACGCACTCGGCCTAGAATGGAGACATCGTCTCAGCCACAGGCGCTGGCTGCCTGGTGACAAAGGCAGACGTCCGAACAGATAGCGAGGCCCCCATATCCTCCCCCGAGCACAAGAATGGCCACTGTGCTGCTGCAGTCTCCTTCCTTCTGCCACGAGCCAGAAAGGTCACGGGCATTTCCTCTCGAAACACTGTCCCACCCTGCGTCACCTACCAGGAAGGGTGTGGGTCCCCCTGGGGCACAGACTGAGCCGTGCTCTTTCTGGGGGGCTGCTGGGGGTGCAGGCGGCCGTGCTGGGGCTGATTACGTGCCACAGGTCCCGGGCCTGGTGCTGCCCTCTCACGACAGAGCAGCTGACCCCTCAGGGCGTCCAGGGCTCGGCCAGTCCTGCCAACGTCACTTGCGGAATCTCACCCCGCTGCCGCCACCGTGGGTCAGAGCCACGGCCCGCTCTTGCGGGGTTCCCCGCACTGACCGCCGGAGCTCCCAGTGGCTCGGCCTCCAGTCTTGCTCCTCTGTTCCTGTACCGAAGTCCTTTCAGAGCTTCTGCGCCATCACTCAGCACGGGCCAAAGTCCTCAACGGGCAGGCGAGGCTCTTGGCCTGGCTGTCGCTTCTGCAGCAGCCTCGCTCCCCAGCCTCCTCCCTCCACGCCCCGGCCACACTGACACGGACTCGGAGGGGCTCTGCGGCAGAGCCCCGCGGCCTGGCACGCGCTGCACTCTTCCCACCTCAGGCCCTCGCCTCCCCAAAGGCCACTCGGCCTTCAAGTGTAACTACCTCCACGGACCCCTTGGGGGAAAGGCATCCAAGGGAAACACTGCCCTTGATGAGATGGTAGATCTCAAAGTCACCCTTCTCGTTACGGGGCCTTTGGGTGGTCGTCGCTACGAATGCTGGCTCGTAGGATGTGTCCTCACCTTACGGTGCAGTCTGTGTCCAACGGCGGATCACACTCGTCCCCACTGAGCCGCTTAGTCCAGGTCATCTGGACACCGATGGACCCTGCACCACGCACGCGCCATGCCGGGCACTTCACACGTTCTTTCATTTTGGTATTAACCTGGCTGGCACTTACGTTTGTCCCGTTTGGGCAGAGGAAGACGTTGGGTACCAGCGCAGTGTCTTACGGCGGGTCAGAAGGCTGGGGCTTGCATCTGCTCTCTCTGGAGCTAGGCCCTCTCTCACACACCAGGCCCCATGGCCCACCACCCGCTCGGCGGGGATGGCTTGTGAATGATGCCACGGTGGGTGGAATTGTAACCCCCACCCCCTGTCCGAAAAGAAGGCTGTGTTGAGGTCCTCACCCCACTTCCTCAGAACGTGACCTCGTTTGGATATAGGGTCACTGCGGATGTGAGCAGTTCAGAAGAGGTCATGCTGAAGCGGGGTGGCTGATGTCATAAGAAGAGGGAGAGACGCTCTTCCATCAGCAGATGACCGATTCAGCAGGCAGAAGATCAGTGGGGATGTTGTGAAGATGAACAGTATCGTCAATGAACTGGTGCTAACTGGCAGTCATAGAGTCCCTCGGCCAACAACAGCAGAATATACATTCTTCTCGAGCTCACACGGAATATTCACCAAGGTAGACCACATTCTGGGCCATAAAGGAGATCCGAACAGGTTGAAAAGGACAGAAATCATAGAAATTATCTTCTCAGACCACAATGGCATTACACTAGAAATTTAACAAGGTGGCTGCAAAATCCCAAAATATTTAAAGATTAAACGACACATTGTAAAATGACGTACCGCTCAAAAGAAAACAACACTTTTGAAAATATTTTAAAATATTTTACATGAAAATGAACATTCTCAAAATTTGCAGCCCGCAACAAAAGCAGTTCTTAAAACAAAGGGATTGCATTGAATGCTCCTGTTAGCAAAGGAGAAATATCTAAAATTAATAATCTGACCTTCCACCTGAAGAAGTTAGATTACAGTATATAGCCACAGCAAACAGCTGATGTGAAACGGAAGAAATGCAAAAAGAACAAAAACAAACACAAAACCAACAAACAAAAAAAACCAAACCCAAAACGGGGAACCGAAATCCATGAAATTGATAACAGGAAATTAATAGAGAAGATCAACACAAGCCCAAAAGCTGGATCTTTAAAAAAAAAAAAAATCAATGAAATTGACAGACCTCTAGCCAGAGTAACCAAGAAGAGAAGACAGCAGTTGCTATGGTGGGAAGAGAAAGAGGGACAATTGCTACTAATCCCATGGCGGTTGAAAGGAAAAAGAAAGGAATATTATTTAAAAGCCTATACCCATGAATTGGATAATTAAGATGAAATGGCCCAGTTCCTCCAAAGGCACAGCCTACTGAAACTCACACGAGGAGAAATAGGTGCTCTGCATAGTTACATTCAAAGAGAGTGACTCAGTAAGTAACCACCCCACACCAAAGAAAGCTCCAGGCCCAGATGCTTCCACCGGGGAATTGTATGATTTAGGTACCGGAAAATGATGGTGCCGGAATAAAATGCTGCGAGAATTAATGATTATTGTGAAAGGCAGTTATTGGATACACCCAAAGCAGTTATTAAGAGCTTCCTAATAGGAGAGATCGAAGATGGCAGAGGAGTGAGCGGAAGTTGCGCTAACCTCCTCCCAGGACCAATCTGGAATTACAACTCGGTGGTGGAGGAACAACAAGCGCACCCAGAACAAACAACGGAGCAAGAGCGATAGAGAAGCCTCATAACCTCGGACAGAGAGAAGAATCTGCTTCGGCGTGACGTGACTGGCAGGGAGTGCGGTGGAGACACGAGAGGGCTGGCTGGGCACCCAGGTCGGCGGCTGAAGTGCCCTAGGGCTATGTAAGCGGCCGGTCGGATCCCCCTGAGAAGTGTGGTGTCGAAAGGCTAAGCCGGGATTCCCAGCCTGGAGCACCAGAGCCCACAAAGTACACAGATGACAGCCAGCTGCGAAAAGCAGCGGGGACTCTCTCTAGCAGAGACGGCTGGCTGGAGACGCACAGGGCCACTGAAAGGGCCAACGCATATATTTTCATTGGCAGCTGCTGGCCCTGGGCTCCAGCAAGGGGTCGGGGTGGGCGGAGTGGACTAGAGACCTTTGAGGAGAGACTGGGGATGGAGGCTCTGGGGAGAGAACTGAGAGGGTAGCTGCCGGGATCCCGGGGCTGAGTCGCGCCCCCATACTGCAGCAGCCATCGTGCTCAGGCAGACCACTGCCCTGAGGGGCAGCAGCCTGGGGGGGAAACCATTGCCCCGACCCCAGGAGGGGCCCCGCCCCGCCCTCTGGTGCTTAAGCCTGGCTGCTGAGTGCAGAGGGACTAGCTTAACAACGGAAGGAGTCAGCCACAGACAGTAGATGGCTGGCAGTCTCCAACGGGCTGCCTGAGGTCCCACGGGGTCACCGTCTGACATCACCGGAAGCAGGTCCAGGAAGAAGAAACAACGTGACATACTAGATGCCCCCCAGACGAAATCCACCGTGGTCTTCTCCGTGATTTCTGATATCTTCTTTCCTGCACAGCTTTCTAACATTCATTTCTTGTCCTTCGAGTTTGTGCGTCTTAAGTCACTAGATTTCATACTGTAGTTTACCTATGTCAGTTCACATATCTTACCCCTTCTCTTACCCCACAGTACCCCCTTCTGTCCTTTGGTTCCTTTCACTTTTAGTTTTGTCTTCTCTCTTGCTGAGACTTGTTTCCATTGCGCACTCTTACCCGTCCAGCCTCTCCAAACCAATTTTCTGGTCAATGGTCATCTCACGTTCATCTTCCCGCTCTTAAAATACGTGTGTCCTCTCCTCACCTTTAGCAATCTTTGCTCGTTGGTTGTGCATAGGGTAGCTGTTGTTGCAGTCTTTCAATCTCATATGTAGACCCTCACAAATTTTGTATTTCAAATCTCAAATTTTACCGTTCCCCTCTCTGACTCTTTGTTACGGCTCCAATTGTAGTTTTGCCCCGCCTTAGGCTGCTTTTTTCTTTTCTTTTCCTCTCTCTCATCCTGCCCTTTTCCCCCTTTTCTTTCATCTCAGATGTTAACTTTGCCCTGTCGTGCCCTGGTTTTCGTTCCTCACTCTTTGTATTCCCTCTCCCTCCATCATCTCACAATCACTTCCGTTTCCTCTAGACTTCTCTTAAGCTTTCTTTTCTTGCTTTCCCCCCCTCTTATTCCCATGCCACCTACACTGATTTTAGCTCATTTGTTGTTCATACTTCTGTGGTGGATCCTGCACTGCAACTCGGTTCCTATTTTGTTCTTCCTTGTTTACTTCCCCCCCTTTCCCTTTCTCTCTCTCACTTGATCTTATTTTATTTTTTTCAATTTCCGTTGAAACCTAGTACGATCGGCTTCCCTTCTCTTACCCCATTCCGCCTTCTTCATTCCCTTTTTTACATGATGTAAATTTCACTCTCTCTCTCCTCCCGTTGCTCCGATTCCCTACTCTTACCGGTGCTCCCCTCTCTGCCCGCTCAAAATCAGTTTTCTTTCAGTAGGCCATCCCATATTTGCTCTCCCTTCTTATAGGAGTCTCTTTACACCCTTATTCATACTGGAACCTTTGCTGTCGATAGCGGCATAGCGGGCGGGAGTTGTTTTGGCGGGTGTGGGTTTGTTTCCTGGGCTTTGTGCTTTCTTCTGGCAGCACCGGCATGACAGCAACTCGACATGGCGGGTGCAGTGACTCTCACCAAAGAACGACCCACCAACAATCACAACCCAGTTACATGCAGAGAGCCAACAGAAGCGGCATGAAGGGCATCCCAAGAGCATCAAGTTCAAGAGATCAAGGAGGCTGCACCACTGAATCACACAGGTCTCCTACGACAGAAGTTCACACCACAAAGGCAGGGAGGGAGTCAAAACAGGGCAATTTAAGAAGCAGACGCGCGCAAGGAGAGTCTCCCCCAAAATGGGAGGACTAAGGAAGAACCCCCAATCACAAGGAAAGGAGGAAGCCCCAGAAAGGGTGCTCCATGAAACAGAGGCAAGTAAGCTATCAGACAACGAGTTCAAAACAATGGTTATAAGGAAGCTCAATGAGCTCGGTGAGAATTACAAGAACACTAGAGGGAAGCTACAAGGAACTCACTGCAAAGTACATCGCCATGAGACAGGGCATAGGAGCTCTCAGCAAGAGTCAACATAGACTCTCGTTGGCTCTGCTCTTTCAACACAGAGACCATCAACAGGGAGGACATGAAGAATACGATTTCTGAGTTGAAAAACACAGCGAAGGAATCAAAAGCAGGCTAAAGGAAGCCGAGGATGTGATCAGCCAGCTGGAGGACTAGGCAGAAGAAAATTCCCAGGAAGAGCAAGAAAAGGAAAAAGAAGCAGAATCAAAAAGAAAAAACAGGTGTTAAGGAACTGCAGAACAATATGAAACATAATAATCTCCGTATGAGACGGGTACCAGAAGGAGAAGAAGGGGAACAAGGGATAGGGAGCCTGTAGGAGAAAGTCATGATGGAAAACTTCCCTCATTGGAGGAGAGAAAAAGTCACATAAGTCCAGGAAGCACAGAGGGTCCCAATCAAGAGGAACCCAGAGAGGCCCACTCCAAGACACATCATCATTGAAACGGCAAAATTCAAAGACGAAGAGAGAATCTCAAAGGCAGCAAGGGACAAACGGGAAGCAACAAGGGAGCTCCGATAAGGCTTGCAGCTGACTTCTCCACAGAAACACCACAAGCCAGAAGGGAATGGCAAGAAACACTCCAAGGCATGAAAAGCAAAGGCCTGCCACCCAGACTCTATGCAGCAAGGCTCTCAATTAAAATGGAGGGCGAAAGAAGGACTTCCCCGGACCAAGGAAGGCTGGAAGAACACACCTCCACCAAACCAGCGCTGCAAGATGTGCTAAAGGGACTGCTTTCAGACGAGGAAGGAAAAGAGTGAGGGAGAGAGGAACACGGGGACGAAGGAGGTCAAATTGCAATGAATAAGTACCTACGAGCAATCACCTTTAATGTGACCGGTTCATCGCGCCAGCTGACAGACGTAGGGTAGCTCAATGGGCAAGAAAACGTGACCCGCACATATGCTGCCTAGAAGAGACCCACCTCAGAACAAAAGACCTACACAGACTGCAAGTAAAGGGTTGGGGAAAAAAATATTCCAAGCGAGGGGACGGGAAAAGAAAGCCGGGGTAGCAATACTCCTATCAGACAAAATAGACCTGGAAACAAGGGCTATAAAAAGAGACACAGAAGGACACTTCATAACACTCAAGGGAAGAACCCATCAGGAAGATAAACGTATTGTAGACATATATCGCCCCCACCAGGAGCACCCAAGTATATAAGGAAAATCGTGGAGGACTTCAAGAAAGATATAGACAGCAACACACTTATGGTAGGGGATGATAGCGACACCCCACTGTCAACAATGGAAAGGCCTTCCAAACAAAACATCAAGAAGGATGTTGTGGAACTGAATGGAGCATGAGACCTAGTGGACTCAACTGATACGTATAGAACCTTTCATCCCAAACAAACAAAATACACATTCTTTTCAAATGCACACGGAACATTTCCAAAGACAGACCACGGGATAGGACAGGCAACAAGCGTCAACAAATTCCAGAAAACGGAAATCATATCAAGCATTTTCTCGGACCACAGCGGCTTGAAACTAGAAACCAACCTCAAGGGAAAAGCTCAAAAACGTGCAGATTCATGGAGACTGAAGAGCATGCTATTACACAATGGATGCCTTGATAGAGAGATAAAGAAAGAACTTTAAAAGTTCTGGAAACGAATGAAAATGAACACACAACAGCCCAAGACCTATATAATGGGACAGAGCGAGGCAGTCCTGAGAGGCAAGTTCGTAGCAATACAGGCCTACCTCAAAAAGATAGAAGCATTTCAGACGAACACCCTCACCCTCCGTCTCCAAGAGCTGGAGGAACAACAATAAACGAAGCCCAGAGCGAGCAGAAGAAAGGAAAGAATCAAGATCGGAGCCGAATTCAAAGACATGAAGACTGAAACACGATTAGAAAGAGCTGGTTCTTTGCAAGAGAAACAAAACCGACAAACCTTCCACCAGGCTCATCAAGAAAAGAAAAAAAAAAAAAAAAAAAGAGGGAGGACCCAAATAAATAAAATCAGAAACGAAAGAGGACAAATGACAACTAACACCACAGAAATACAAAGCATTGTAAGAAATCACCCGAAAAATTCTATGCCAAGGAACTGGGAAACCTAGGGGAAACGGACGTGTTCCTAGAAACATATAATCCTCCAAAACTGAATCAAGAAGAAGCAGAAAGCCTGAACAGACCGATAGCAGCTGGTGACATTGAAGCAGTCGTCGAGAAGCTCCTGGCACACAAAAGCCCTGGACCGGACAGCTTCACAGGAGAGTCGACGACAGAACATTTCAGGAAGAGCTAACCCCTCTCCTTCTCAGAGCATTCTAAAATATTCAAGAAGACGGAAGACTCCCAAACTCGTCTTATGAGGCCGGCATAATCCTTACCCCAAAGCCAGACAAAGATGCAAGAGAGAAAGAAACCTAGGTTTCCGGCCAAGATGGACGCATAGGTAGATACACTTGTTCTCCTCTCACAACAAAGAGAAGGACAACAACAGATTTAAAAACAAAGTACATCCAGAAATTCCAGAAAATAGAACTGTATCGAAGTCTGACCACCGAGGAGTTAAAGAAGAAACGTTCATTCAGACCGGTGGGAGTGGCAGAGACGGGCAGCTGGGGCAGACAGGACGCGGGCCAAGGCAGCTGCTGGAACGTGGGGTGGGCCAGACAGCAGCTGGCGGTCCCACCTCTGTGTGCAGATATCCCGGAGGAACAACAGGGGAGCGAGACAGACTGCGAATGCCAGGGCTCTGGCGCAGGAAAAGAAGGCCTCAAAAACCTCTGCCAAAACCTGTGGGGACTGTGGCGCCAAGAGAAACTCCCAGCCTCGCAGGAGTGTTCCACGCAGAGACCCACGGGGTCCTAGAATGGACACAAACCCACCAACCCGGGAATCAGCACCAGAAGGGCCCAAATCGCTTGCGGGTAGCGGAGGAAGCCACCCAAAGCCAGGGGAGAGCCGAGCAAGTGGCACTGTTCCCTCTCCCACCCCTCCCCGACATCCAGCGCTACAATGCAGCAAAGAGGGTTGCCCGGGCCTGGCGACTACCTAAGGCTCCACCCCTACCAAAGGAGCAGGTCGCCGAGACAAAGAAATAGGGCACGAATGAAAGAACAGATCAAAACTCCAAAAACAGAACTAAGCAGCGAAGAGATAGGCAACCTATCAGATACAGAGTTCAAAACGCTGGTGATCAGGATGCTCACAGAAATGACTGCGCATGGTCGCAAGACAGACGAAAAAGCGAAGGCCATCAAAGTGAAATAGAGAAACATATGCAACAGTGAAGGGAGCCGACAGTGAAGGGAAGGAATCCAGGGCTCAAATCAACGATTTGGAGCAGAAGGAAGACGTAAACCTTCAACCAGAACATAATGAAGAAACAAGAATCCAAAAACATAAGCAGAGGCTTAGGGAACTTAGGGACAACTATAGACTGCCTAACATCCGACCCAGGGTCTGGCAGGAGCCAGAAGGAGAAGACGAAGAGCAAGAAATTGAAAGCTTATTTGAACAAACATTGAAGGAGATCTTCCCCAATCTGGCCAAGGAAATAGACTTCCAGGAAATCCAGGAAGCCGAGAGAATCCCAAAGAAGTTGGACCCAAGGGAGCACGCACCGAAGCACACCATAATTGCATTGCCCAAGATTAAAGATAAGGTGAGAATCTCAAAAGCAGCAAGAGAAAAGGAGGCAGTTACCTACGAAGGAGTTGCCATGAAGACAATCAGCTGATCCCTCCAAAGAAACCCTACAGGCAAGAAGAGGCTGGAAGGAAGTATTCCAAATCATGGGAGGCAAGGACCTACAACCAAGATGACTCTATCCAGCAAAGCTATCATTGAGAATGGAAGCGCAGAGAAAGTGCCTCCCAGATAAGGTCAAGTTAAAGGAGTTCATCATCACCAAGCCCTTATTATATGAAATGTTAGAGGGACTTCTCTAAGAAAAAGAAGAAGATCAAAACTAGGAAAAGTAAAATGACAACAAACTCACAACTATCAACAACTGAACCTTAAAAAACAAAAACAAAAACACACTACGCAAACAACTGGAACAGGAGCAGAATCCCAGAAATGGAGATCACATGGAGGATTATCAGCGGACCAGGGAGCGGGGAGAATGGGGGAAAAGGTACAGGGAATAAGCAGCACACACGGTAGGTACACAATAGATGGGGGAGGGCGGGGGTTAAGAAGAGTATAGGAAATGGAGAAGCCAAAGAACTCCTGTGTATGACCCATGAACATGAACTAAGGGCAGGGGCCGGGAAAGCCGGGGGGGGGGTGCAGGGCAGAGGGGAATAAAGGGGAGAAATAAGCGGGACAACTGCAAGTGCATTATCAATAAAATATACTTTTAAAAAGATAAAGAAAGAAAACTCCAGGCAAATATCGCTCATGAGCACAGATGCTAAAATGCTCAGCAAAATGCTGAAAAATCGCATCCAGCAATACATTAAAGAGATCATACACCACGATCAAGTGGGATTTATCCCAGGGATGCAAAGATGTTACAATAGTTACAAATCAATAACCGTAATGCACCGCATAAACAAAAGGAAAAACAAAAACCACATGATCATGTCGATAGATGCAGAAAAAGCATCTGATAAGGTATAGCAGCCAACACACACAGGAAAGCAGGAGTAGGGGGGAGCGCACCTCAACCCAGTAAGGCCACGTACGAGAAACCTAGAGCCAGCATCATACTCAACGGGCAAAAACTAAAAGCTTTCCCACTAAGATCGGGAACAAGACGAGGTTGTCCGCTTTGGCCACCTCTATTCAACATAGCGTTGAAAGCTTTCGCCACAGTGATCAGGCAAGAAAAAGAAAGGAAAGGCATCCAAATTGGAATGGAGGAAGTAAAACTGTCACTGTTTGCAGATGGCATGATAGCGGACCTCGAGAACCCTACAGACTCCACCAAAAAACCGCTCGACCTAACGCTGAATGAATTTGGCAAAACACCGGGAGACAACTTCAACACTCAGAAGTCAAAGGCACTTTTGTACACCAACAACCAACTCTCGGAAACAGAAACCAGGAAAAGAAATCCCATTTCCTATCGTAAGAAGAAAAATAACGTACCTAGGAATAAACATAAGCAAGGAGGTAAAAGACCTGGACTCAGAAAACAACACAACACTGAAGAAAGGAATTGAGGAAGACACAAATAAATGGAACCATATGCCATGTTCATGGATTCAAAAAATTAACATCATCAAACTGTCCGTACTACACAAAGCAGTTTATAGAATCAATGCAATCCCTACTAAAGTAACAATGATATATTACACAGACCTAGAACAAACATTTCAAAAATTTATATGGAACACACATGACCCTGAATAGCCTCGGCAATTCTGGGAAAGAGGAATAAAGTAGGAGGGATCACAGTACCTGATATCAAACTATATAACAAGGTCACTGTAATCAAAACAGACTGGTACTGGTGTAGGAAGAGACACATAACCCCAGCAGGTGTGGGTCACTGGGTTGAGTGCCGGCCGGCGAACCAAAGGGTTGCCGGTTTCATTCCCAGTGCAGGGAACACGCTTTGGACAGGCGAGGTCCCCAGCAGGGGGGCACGTGAAATGCAACCACACACTGATGTTTCTCTCCCTCTCTTTCTCCCTGTCTTCCCCTCTCTAAAAATAAAGAAAAAGAAAAAGAAAAACAACCAAAAAGAACAGATACATACATCAACGGAACAGAGCAGAGGCCAGAAATAAACTGTCTCTGTGGTGGATTAACATTCGACAAAGGGGACAGAAGCATAAAATGGAGTAAGAATACCTCTCCAACAAACGGTGTGGGGAGACCCGGACACTTACACGCGAAAAACGGAAACTCGACCAACAACTTACACCATACACAAAAATAAGCTCCCGCTGGATGGAGGATTTAATATAAGTTGCGACGCCGTGAGAGTCCTAGAGGAGAACATAGGCAGGGAAATCTCAGATATTCCACACAGCAGTATTTTCATCGCTATGTCCCCTAGAGCAAGGGACAGAAAGGAAAGAAGAAAGAAAGACATTTACTAAAACCAAATTTAAAAGCCTCTGCATGGCTAAAGAAAACATCAGCAAAATGAAAAGGGAACGAACCATATGGGAAGATATATTTGCCAAGGGTACCTCGGACAGGGGTTAGAGCTCCAAAATACAGAAAGAACTCACACAACTCCACGAGGAAGACAAACAGTTGATTCAAAACACGGGCAGAGACACTGAACAGACACTTCTCCAAGGAGGACATACAGAGGGCCGAGAGGCATATTAGAGGACGCTCAGCATCGCTAGCCATCAGAGAAATGCAAAGTAAAACCACAGTGAGATGCCACTTCACACCCAGTAAGATGACTTGTGATTGTTATCATTTCCGAAAGCACGCATGGCCAAGGATGTGGAGATACTGGAACGCTTCTGCTCTGATGGGGATGTGAAATGGTGTCGCCACTAACAGAGACAGGAGGGAAGGGGCTCAAAGAATTGAAAACAGAAGAACCCCGTGATGCAGAACTTTGGAAAGGAGCGACACGACAAATGTTCACAATGGCCCACAGGTGGGAACAACGGAGTGTCCGCCGACAGATGAATGGATAAATGACATGGAATTTCAGCGTAGGCACAATAAAGCCTTAAGAAGGGACGAAACCGCTGTGTGCTATGATGTGGATGACGCTTTGAAACACCATGCTAAACGGAATAAGCCAGTAAGAATAAGGACAGATGCTGTATGATCGACTACCGTCACATGAGATGCCTAGAGAAGTCAGAGACAGAAGGCCGAATGCTGGTTGCCAGGAGCTGGCGGCACAGTGGGGCGTTGATGTTTAACGGGCACAGAGTTTCCGTGTTGCAAGAGGAAAGGCGTCCTGGGGACGGACGGTAGTGACGGGGCCACAGCAGTGAGCATATACTTAAAGTCATCACACCGTACGCCTGGTCAAAACGGTACGATCTACAACGATTTTGAAAATAAATCGCAATCCATGGTCATGAGAGTGACGGTTATAAGGCACTGTCCAGACTGGGACACCCTGGGGGCGGGGGACAAATGTGATGGTCCCGGGTAGCCCAGGTGCCCCCCAAATATTCTGCTCCTGCCTCAGAAAGAAATATCCCCCTGCCTCAGTAGACAATTTTGTCAGGCAAACGCTCAGCACAGCAACTATGGGAGAAATCCCACAGACGACAGTGCCGAGAAAGAAGGATTTCGGTCCCAAAGCGTCAAACTTTTAAAATGCGGCCAGGAGACTTGTGAAATAAAAATTTAGATACATTCCAGAGGTATGGTTTTACCCCAGAACTCCATTCTGCTCTGGGCCACTCACCTTTGGCTCAGGGCTCGGCTGCCCGCACGTGCACAAGTGACAAGCTTTACCTCCCTCCCCCGGCCTCTGCCATCAGGACGCCATCCCTCCTGGAAGGCAGGTGCCCCCACAATGGCCCCTCTTCTTGCTCTGCCTTCCCTGGCCCACCAGCTGGAGGCCGTCCACTTCCAGCCTCTGCTGGTCCTTTACCTGGCGAGAGGCCAACATGAGAGGAAACCTCGATCACTGAAGGAATGCTACTGACGTGTGCTCTTGGCTGCCAACCCTGAAAAACAACCGCAGCTCAAATCGTGCACCAGCCGTAAGGAAAGGCACCTGGGCCCTACCCGCGTGAACTCCGTGGTCGGTGCCTTGGTTTTTCCAGGAGTCTGTCGGGGGCTCGAATCCGAGGGACGGAGCGAGAACCCGACTGGCTTCCTGGCCATCGTGTGAACCCGTGCCACTCTGAGTGCTTTTCCCGTACCCGGAGAGGTCAGTCCCACCCCGGCCCGGTCTCGGGCTCTGACACTGGGTTCCCCAGCCCCAAGGTCTGCCCTCTGTGGCGCGAAGACCCAAGACAACGGGTACCTGGCTCAAAATTTGTCCTGGTGGGGCTGCTCCGCGAAGGGTGATTACCCTGCGGATGGGGTTTCCTCAGGACGCCTAGGTGCCCAGGCCGGGACCAGGTCACCCTCACCGCACACCTAGCGCAGCTTTCGAAGGTCCTCAAGGTCACCTGACTCGAGTATTTCACACCCCTCCCCCAAGTTAACATCGCCTGTTTTTCTGTACTCCCACAGTACAGTGTGAGGGGGGCTACATGCTCAAAAACTCGGTCTCTTGGACTTTTCTTGTTTGCTTGCTCGTTTGTACGTTTTGCAAACCCTCAGCCCACCTCCTGCTGAGTGTACAGCAGGAGTCCTCTCCTACACGTGTGAATCGCAGGATCGCCAGCTTAGCTGTAAAGGCAGCGCAGGCAGCACAGGCGCATCCGACTGACAGGAGAGTGGAGGTTCAGGTGGCCTCATGAGACCAAAGGGCACCAGCAGGGCAGGTGACAGCACATCTCGGGCTTTGGCTCAAAGGGGTGTACTTTGCCCCCTTCCGACACGCCAGGATGGTTATAATAGAAAACACAGAAAATATTCCACTGCTACTGGTCTGCAGCTGCTCTGCTGGTGGCAGCTGTGGCATTCCTCTGAGGGAAAGCAATTGCTACACGGTTAAACACCTTTGTGCTAGCAAAACAGACAGTGGCCATGTGCGTGAGAAAACACAAGAAACCACCACAGAAAATACGGTTGGAGAATATCGCGGGCTGGAGGATTCGTGGCGAGTTGCCACGACTTATGATGCTTCCTCTAGGCTGCCATGTAGAGGATTGGAAGTGGTGACCCCTGAGTCCAAACCTGAGTGCAAAGAGGAGCTGGATCACCTTGGCCAAAAACATGTTGCCCTAGGCTTCCTTTTGTGTCCCTGAACTCCTGAGTTTATCGATGCATTTTAAAACATGTGTGAACAAATTAAATGCACCTTTAACAAAGTTTTAAGTTGGTTTCCTTGAATAAGATGGCCCTGATTTCCACTTGGGCCTCATGAGTTAACGTTACATAAAAATATAGCACGTGACAATTAGCAACTCCCTGTTTTGGGGATTCTGGGTCAAAATGGAAGCCATTGAGCAAAGTCTTGCTTGGCTCATTCAGAAGAAGCAATTATGTGGAAAGTCCTCCTCTAGGGGAACATGAATGCTAATTCCTCAAAATCTACTCTGCGCAGCGCAGATACTGTTGGACCTCCACACCGAAGAGAGAAGAGGTACCAAGCAGAGCAAAGGGTTTGAAATCTCGAAGGCTCGAGTAGTCACTCTCACACTGACGGTCGGGCGGGTCCTGTCAAAGCTCAGGCTGGGGCCCCTGAGCTGCCACCTGAGGAGCTGAAGCTGTCAGGATGGGCTTCTGGCGGAACTACTGTTCTGCACAAAAGAACACTTAACGTTTATTCATTATAAAACACATTCAGAACAACAATCCAAATTATCTCTCTGAAACCAGGTTAAGAAAAAGGGATAGAGCCAGGCCGGTACACAGGGCCTTCTGCCCACGTTTCTGTGAAACGGTTTCAACAGATATTTTCTCCCACTTGGAGGAAAGGCGAGCGGGGGCCGACTGGCGCCCCTGCCAGGAGCCCGGGCTGAGGAGGAGAGTCAGGGAAGATTGCCCGCACTCATGAGGCCGCAGTCTAGCAGCTCTGGGAAAAGCGAACCTGTCTGGGACCCCCCCAGCAGCAGGGCTTCAAGGGGCTCTGGGCTCTGGGCCCTGGCACCCTCGCCCGCCCTCCTGGCGCTGGGGCAGCCTGGAGCTCCCCGTGGCATCTCACGACCTTGCGTCCTTTTCACGTCCCTCAGGAAATGGCAGCAATTCCTTCTGGGTGGGGAGAAATGAAGCCTCCAAGTCCGATCCCGTGTTCAGCGGAACGTGGACTCCGGCGGCATGTCTCCCGGGTCTCGGGTCTCTTTTAAAGCAACAGCTCTCAGTGATGACACAAGGGCCTGGTCTCCCTTGAGAGCTCCTAAAACGTCGCCCGCAAGTAGCACTTGGGAAGCAAAGTTGGCTAGGACATGGCTCCCCGCCTCCCCACTTGCAGGCCGGGTGCATCTCTTGAGAGGGCAAGTGTGCAAGACACAGAGCGAGGGGACCGGCCTAGCAGGAACCCTCCCCGCAAGCTTCTTGCCCAGGTTTCGCCGCTGCCCTGCAGCCCTGGGGCCTGCGCTTGTCCTGCGCTGCCCTGCAGCCCTGGGGCCTGGGCTGAGCCTCCGAGAACCCAGTCTGTCCTTTGCCCTGGGCTGGGGGCGGAGGACCTCTTGGGGACAAGGCTCCTGGCCCACGGCCCCCACGAGCTGGGCCGTTGGTGTCTTGCGTAGACGTTTCACGGCTCTGTCCTTGGTCAGGCCTGTCTGAGAGGCTGGGCGGGGAGACAAGGCAGGCGCCTGAGGAGTGCGGCTCTTTGGAGCCCCAGAATCTGCCCGAAAAGCTTCCAAACCCAAAAGGGTGGGTGTGGCCCAGGGAGGTGTTCACAGAAGCCGTCCACCTCCGCGGTCCTCCAGGACCGGCCGCATCCTGCAGGCTGCCTGGCGCCCCCGGGCGGTAGGAGCCGGGCCCTGGCACGGCAGGCTCCGTGGGCACTCATCGCGCAGTCTCCTTCCTCACTCAGCTGGACACGCCAGGGCTTCTCGCCCCCCGCCCCCGAAGCAGGTGGGTCTCTGGCAGTAACACAGGCCCGAGTGCGTCCATGTGCCCCATCAAGAGCGGGCAGGGACGGCGGGTGCAGAGCCGTGTGTGGTCGAAGGGGACCCAGGCGACCCGTATCTGATTTGGAGACCGGCCACGTGTGTGCTGAGAGAGAGATCGGACTGGAGGAGTCTGGGGGCCAGAAGTCAGGCGCAGGAGTGTGAGCGAGAGCTGGGCGCGGCGGGCAGGGCGGGTCGCTCCTGGGGCTTTGGGCCTGTGCCTGGAGCAGGGCTTCTGGCCTGGCTTCTGGCCTAGGCCTGGCCCAGGGCCCCGCAGAGGCTCCACTCGGGGTGGGACATGCCCCTTCCCCACCCCCCCCACCCCCCGCCAGGATGTGCACAGAGTGAGCAAGGGGGCTGACCGCTCCGGAAGGGCCTCGTGCAGGGGGTCCTCAAGCTCTGCCTGGCTGCCCATCTGCTCCTGGCAGTAGGAAGCAGAGCTCGAGGCTGGCGTCCGGGCAGGCTGCGTTCGCTTGATCTTTTTCGCAACTCGGGGCCACCGGCAGGCGGGGCCTGGCTCCCCTGGCCCGCAAAGGCCGTGCTTCCTGGCCAGGGGGCGCCGGTGGCAGGGTGTGTCTTCAGCGCAGGACTTCTGCCCGCCGGCCGCCGCCGGAGGGCGGTGATCGGAACTGAGAAGGCTACAGGGGCCAAAAGGAGGCATAATCCTGGAGCCTGAGCGCAGCAGCCCGGGGTCAGGAAAGCCAGCCCGGGACGTGCCCCCTTGAAGGGGCAGGCAGCCGGAGTCGTTTGGGAGTCCTCAGGGGCCCTCCACCCGCCGCTCAGCCTCAGTGGGCGCTCCCAAGACTCACCTCCCTAGGGCCAGGGGCTGCCGAATTTTGGCGCTCCGATCTGGAGCCGCTTGGGCCAGCTGGGCGCACGGAAGAGTTGGGTCGCGGGGTCCCCACCGTCTGGCCCCTCGGGCCTCTGCTTGCTGCTCCCAGGGGCGGGAAACGGGAGGAGCCCTGGCTGTCCTGGGCCCTGCAGGGAAGGGAGGGGAGGATGGTGTGGGGGTCCCCCGACGCCTCCACGAGGCCCCTCCAGACAGCCCTCTCCCTCTCCTCCAGGCGCAACAGCCTCCCACAGCCCCGGAGGCCCACGGCTGCCCGCAGCGGGGCTGCAGGAACAGGGCCCTGACCCCGCCACGCTGGGGGCCCGCTCAGCTGCGGAGCTCCGCGACCGCCCTCTCAGCGCCCAGGACCGCAGCCACCGCGGCGCTTGGCCCCAGCCGGCGCCCCGACCTCCCCCAGCCTCCAGGCCCCGGGGCCGCGCGGCAGGCCTTCCCCTCTCTTCCCACTGCCACAGGGCCCCCGCCCCACCTCCCGCCCAGACAGCCTTTGCTCTGCAGAGGGGCCCCTGGTCCCTCGCTCCCAGGGAGGCTGGTTTGGGGCGTGGGGTAGGGGCCGGGCACAGGGCACCATCGCTCCTCCGCCGCTCCCCAGGACGGACACGCGCCCGCTGACATGGGCTGGCATGGCACCCAAATGTCCGAGAACTCAGTGTGGAGCCGGCACGGGGTTGGGGGTGCGGTTTCTGGGGGCCCACCCGCATTACCTGTGGCCGCTTCCCTCCACAGTCGGCTCCCACTGCACAGCAGGCATCAGAACCCTGAGTCTTAGACGGGTGCCCTGCGGCGGGGGCTCCTGGCCCCGGGGCGCGTCTGCAGGACGGCCCGACGGAGGGGCGATGGTGGGAAGGGGTGACCCGGCAGGAGGTGGGGTAGGGCCCGCGAACCCTGTGGCCAGGGGGCCACGGGCCAGAGGGGGACGGGTGGGGGGTCTTGGGAGGAGAGGACACTGGCGAACACTGTCGCAGACCATTTGGGCAATGCTGACGGGAGGGGGGGAAGGGGGATCGGCAGGCCAGGGGGTGCGGCGGACGCCGGAGGCCCTGCGGACGCTGCTGGCCCTGCGGGCCGCCAGGAGAGGACGAGGCCCGCTGCTGCCAGATGGGAACCTGGATGGGCGAGGTGGGGGGCCAGGGGGAGGGACAGGCCGGCGCCCCGAAGCGCGGGTCTGTGGAGGGCAGGGGGACAGGGAGACAGGTGAGAGGGGTCGGGCAGAGGAAAGAGGGGTGGGAGAGCGTGGTCTGGGGAGGGGGGCAAAGGAGACTCGCTTCTTCATCGCTGCCAACGCACAGAACCAGACTCGCTGCCAACGCAGAGAATGAGCGTCTGACCCAAGCACGCGGTTCCAGAATCTGAGTTGTCTGCCTCTGTTCCTTTGTCCGTCTCTGTGACTTCAGAAGCCGGGAATTCTAGAGCTCTGGGCTTCCCAGGACAACGGTGGAAATCACCGAGCACTGGACCCCACACTCAGCGCACCTGACACGGAAAGGAGCCAATCCACACCCCCCACCCCCGACATGTGACTGAATGATTTTTCTAGAACTTCCATGAGCGTGACAACTGGGGCTAAGGAACCTGGGGGTCTGGAGTCCTAGTGGACTCGCCTCCCCAATCCAGCGACCCCTTGTCTTCTCCAGGTGCTGCTTTGTCCCCAAGCAAATGCCCCAGAAAGCCTGAACCCCATCGAGCCACCCAGAGCGGCTGTCCAGTCCTGTCACACCTCCTCCCTCCTGTCCGTTCCTTCTGATGCCACCGCCCCCACGTGCCCCAGGGCTCCATCCCAGCCACTCTCGGGATCATTCCATCGTCTGCCATCCGTGATTCCGCCAGCTCTTCACTGCCCTGCCCTCCCCGCCTCACGCGCCCTTATTATGGAGGCTCCCTTGCCAACATCCCAAGATGCCAGCGGGTCCTGGGGAAGGGGCGCTGTGCCGGCCTCTCACAGCCCCGTTGCGCCAGGGCCGTGGGGAGAGCGTGACAGAGCCCCGCGCAGGACATGGGGACGGGAAAGCGAGAAGGGCCGCTCCCTCCCCCTGGCCAGCTGCAGGGTGGGGCCGTGCGCTGAGCTCCCCAGAGAGCCCACTGGCCCAGCCTGGCGGGGGCGCTCCGGGCTGACCCCTGCACACCTGGCGGCGCTGGGGAACCATGAGAGACCTCATCCGGGCAGTGCTGGGGCTCGGGGGACGGGCCGCGGGGTTCTGCCTCAGGAGACAGGGAAAGGTCCCTGAGCCTGTGAGGGGGGGAGGAAGCAGGTCAGGGTCCAAGCAGAGAGGGCTGTGGCTGGGTCGGCACGGCCCGCGGGGCTCCCGGCCCAGGCCTGGTCAGGCTAGGCTCTCTCACGTGTGTCGCATGTTGACTCGCGTGCACCGAAGCCCCTGGGCCCGGGCCCCTCCCTCCGGAGCCCCACCTGACACACTCGTGTGATCCTGGGGAAAGAGGACAAGACTCCTGAGTTAACCTGCACTAAGTGCCCTCAAAGCAAACACGAAACCCTGGAGCCAATGAAGACGCGATGGGCCCATCACACCTGAGTTTAACAGCTGAGCTGTGGGCCCTGGCTGGTGTCTCTCAGTGGACTGAGCACCCGCCCGCAACCCAGAAGCTCACAGGTTCGCTTCCCAGCCAGGGCGCGTGCCCGGGTTGTGGGCCAGGTGCCCAGCTCGGGCTGTGTGAGAGGAAACCGATCCATGTTTCTCTCCCTCACTTTCTCCCTCTTTCCTTCTCTCTAAAAAGAAGTACGTGAAATCTTTAACAACACACACACACACACACACACACACACACACACACAGAGTAAAAAGGACTGAGGAGTGTAACGCACTCGGCCTAGAATGGAGACATCATCTCAGCCACAGGCGCTGGCTGCCTGGTGACAAAGGCAGACGTCCGAACAGATAGCGAGGCCCCCATATCCTCCCCCGAGCACAAGAATGGCCACTGTGCTGCTGCAGTCTCCTTCCTTCTGCCACGAGCCAGAAAGGTCACGGGCATTTCCTCTCGAAACACTGTCCCACCCTGCGTCACCTACCAGGAAGGGTGTGGGTCCCCCTGGGGCACAGACTGAGCCGTGCTCTTTCTGGGGGGCTGCTGGGGGTGCAGGCGGCCGTGCTGGGGCTGATTACGTGCCACAGGTCCCGGGCCTGGTGCTGCCCTCTCACGACAGAGCAGCTGACCCCTCAGGGCGTCCAGGGCTCGGCCAGTCCTGCCAACGTCACTTGCGGAATCTCACCCCGCTGCCGCCACCGTGGGTCAGAGCCACGGCCCGCTCTTGCGGGGTTCCCCGCACTGACCGCCGGAGCTCCCAGTGGCTCGGCCTCCAGTCTTGCTCCTCTGTTCCTGTACCGAAGTCCTTTCAGAGCTTCTGCGCCATCACTCAGCACGGGCCAAAGTCCTCAACGGGCAGGCGAGGCTCTTGGCCTGGCTGTCGCTTCTGCAGCAGCCTCGCTCCCCAGCCTCCTCCCTCCACGCCCCGGCCACACTGACACGGACTCGGAGGGGCTCTGCGGCAGAGCCCCGCGGCCTGGCACGCGCTGCACTCTTCCCACCTCAGGCCCTCGCCTCCCCAAAGGCCACTCGGCCTTCAAGTGTAACTACCTCCACGGACCCCTTGGGGGAAAGGCATCCAAGGGAAACACTGCCCTTGATGAGATGGTAGATTTCAAAGTCACCCTTCTCGTTACGGGGCCATTGGGTGGTCGTCGCTACGAATGCTGGCTCGTAGGATGTGTCCTCACCTTACGGTGCAGTCTGTGTCCAACGGCGGATCACACTCGTCCCCACTGAGCCGCTTAGTCCAGGTCATCTGGACACCGATGGACCCTGCACCACGCACGCGCCATGCCGGGCACTTCACACGTTCTTTCATTTTGGTATTAACCTGGCTGGCACTTACGTTTGTCCCGTTTGGGCAGAGGAAGACGTTGGGTACCAGCGCAGTGTCTTACGGCGGGTCAGAAGGCTGGGGCTTGCATCTGCTCTCTCTGGAGCTAGGCCCTCTCTCACACACCAGGCCCCATGGCCCACCACCCGCTCGGCGGGGATGGCTTGTGAATGATGCCACGGTGGGTGGAATTGTAACCCCCACCCCCTGTCCGAAAAGAAGGCTGTGTTGAGGTCCTCACCCCACTTCCTCAGAACGTGACCTCGTTTGGATATAGGGTCACTGCGGATGTGAGCAGTTCAGAAGAGGTCATGCTGAAGCGGGGTGGCTGATGTCATAAGAAGAGGGAGAGACGCTCTTCCATCAGCAGATGACCGATTCAGCAGGCAGAAGATCAGTGGGGATGTTGTGAAGATGAACAGTATCGTCAATGAACTGGTGCTAACTGGCAGTCATAGAGTCCCTCGGCCAACAACAGCAGAATATACATTCTTCTCGAGCTCACACGGAATATTCACCAAGGTAGACCACATTCTGGGCCATAAAGGAGATCCGAACAGGTTGAAAAGGACAGAAATCATAGAAATTATCTTCTCAGACCACAATGGCATTACACTAGAAATTTAACAAGGTGGCTGCAAAATCCCAAAATATTTAAAGATTAAACGACACATTGTAAAATGACGTACCGCTCAAAAGAAAACAACACTTTTGAAAATATTTTAAAATATTTTACATGAAAATGAACATTCTCAAAATTTGCAGCCCGCAACAAAAGCAGTTCTTAAAACAAAGGGATTGCATTGAATGCTCCTGTTAGCAAAGGAGAAATATCTAAAATTAATAATCTGACCTTCCACCTGAAGAAGTTAGATTACAGTATATAGCCACAGCAAACAGCTGATGTGAAACGGAAGAAATGCAAAAAGAACAAAAACAAACACGAAACCAACAAACAAAAAAAACCAAACCCAAAACGGGGAACCGAAATCCATGAAATTGATAACAGGAAATTAATAGAGAAGATCAACACAAGCCCAAAAGCTGGATCTTTAAAAAAAAAAAAAATCAATGAAATTGACAGACCTCTAGCCAGAGTAACCAAGAAGAGAAGACAGCAGTTGCTATGGTGGGAAGAGAAAGAGGGACAATTGCTACTAATCCCATGGCGGTTGAAAGGAAAAAGAAAGGAATATTATTTAAAAGCCTATACCCATGAATTGGATAATTAAGATGAAATGGCCCAGTTCCTCCAAAGGCACAGCCTACTGAAACTCACACGAGGAGAAATAGGTGCTCTGCATAGTTACATTCAAAGAGAGTGACTCAGTAAGTAACCACCCCACACCAAAGAAAGCTCCAGGCCCAGATGCTTCCACCGGGGAATTGTATGATTTAGGTACCGGAAAATGATGGTGCCGGAATAAAATGCTGCGAGAATTAATGATTATTGTGAAAGGCAGTTATTGGATACACCCAAAGCAGTTATTAAGAGCTTCCTAATAGGAGAGATCGAAGATGGCAGAGGAGTGAGCGGAAGTTGCGCTAACCTCCTCCCAGGACCAATCTGGAATTACAACTCGGTGGTGGAGGAACAACAAGCGCACCCAGAACAAACAACGGAGCAAGAGCGATAGAGAAGCCTCATAACCTCGGACAGAGAGAAGAATCTGCTTCGGCGTGACGTGACTGGCAGGGAGTGCGGTGGAGACACGAGAGGGCTGGCTGGGCACCCAGGTCGGCGGCTGAAGTGCCCTAGGGCTATGTAAGCGGCCGGTCGGATCCCCCTGAGAAGTGTGGTGTCGAAAGGCTAAGCCGGGATTCCCAGCCTGGAGCACCAGAGCCCACAAAGTACACAGATGACAGCCAGCTGCGAAAAGCAGCGGGGACTCTCTCTAGCAGAGACGGCTGGCTGGAGACGCACAGGGCCACTGAAAGGGCCAACGCATATATTTTCATTGGCAGCTGCTGGCCCTGGGCTCCAGCAAGGGGTCGGGGTGGGCGGAGTGGACTAGAGACCTTTGAGGAGAGACTGGGGATGGAGGCTCTGGGGAGAGAACTGAGAGGGTAGCTGCCGGGATCCCGGGGCTGAGTCGCGCCCCCATACTGCAGCAGCCATCGTGCTCAGGCAGACCACTGCCCTGAGGGGCAGCAGCCTGGGGGGAAACCATTGCCCCGACCCCAGGAGGGGCCCCGCCCCGCCCTCTGGTGCTTAAGCCTGGCTGCTGAGTGCAGAGGGACTAGCTTAACAACGGAAGGAGTCAGCCACAGACAGTAGATGGCTGGCAGTCTCCAACGGGCTGCCTGAGGTCCCACGGGGTCACCGTCTGACATCACCGGAAGCAGGTCCAGGAAGAAGAAACAACGTGACATACTAGATGCCCCCCAGACGAAATCCACCGTGGTCTTCTCCGTGATTTCTGATATCTTCTTTCCTGCACAGCTTTCTAACATTCATTTCTTGTCCTTCGAGTTTGTGCGTCTTAAGTCACTAGATTTCATACTGTAGTTTACCTATGTCAGGTCACATATCTTACCCCTTCTCTTACCCCACAGTACCCCCTTCTGTCCTTTGGTTCCTTTCGCTTTTAGTTTTGTCTTCTCTCTTGCTGAGACTTGTTTCCATTGCGCACTCTTACCCGTCCAGCCTCTCCAAACCAATTTTCTGGTCAATGGTCATCTCACGTTCATCTTCCCGCTCTTAAAATACGTGTGTCCTCTCCTCACCTTTAGCAATCTTTGCTCGTTGGTTGTGCATAGGGTAGCTGTTGTTGCAGTCTTTCAATCTCATATGTAGACCCTCACAAATTTTGTATTTCAAATCTCAAATTTTACCGTTCCCCTCTCTGACTCTTTGTTACGGCTCCAATTGTAGTTTTGCCCCGCCTTAGGCTGCTTTTTTCTTTTCTTTTCCTCTCTCTCATCCTGCCCTTTTCCCCCTTTTCTTTCATCTCAGATGTTAACTTTGCCCTGTCGTGCCCTGGTTTTCGTTCCTCACTCTTTGTATTCCCTCTCCCTCCATCATCTCACAATCACTTCCGTTTCCTCTAGACTTCTCTTAAGCTTTCTTTTCTTGCTTTTCCCCCCTCTTATTCCCATGCCACCTACACTGATTTTAGCTCATTTGTTGTTCATACTTCTGTGGTGGATCCTGCACTGCAACTCGGTTCCTATTTTGTTCTTCCTTGTTTACTTCCCCCCCTTTCCCTTTCTCTCTCTCACTTGATCTTATTTTATTTTTTTCAATTTCCGTTGAAACCTAGTACGATCGGCTTCCCTTCTCTTACCCCATTCCGCCTTCTTCATTCCCTTTTTTACATGATGTAAATTTCACTCTCTCTCTCCTCCCGTTGCTCCGATTCCCTACTCTTACCGGTGCTCCCCTCTCTGCCCGCTCAAAATCAGTTTTCTTTCAGTAGGCCATCCCATATTTGCTCTCCCTTCTTATAGGAGTCTCTTTACACCCTTATTCATACTGGAACCTTTGCTGTCGATAGCGGCATAGCGGGCGGGAGTTGTTTTGGTGGGTGTGGGTTTGTTTCCTGGGCTTTGTGCTTTCTTCTGGCAGCACCGGCATGACAGCAACTCGACATGGCGGGTGCAGTGACTCTCACCAAAGAACGACCCACCAACAATCACAACCCAGTTACATGCAGAGAGCCAACAGAAGCGGCATGAAGGGCATCCCAAGAGCATCAAGTTCAAGAGATCAAGGAGGCTGCACCACTGAATCACACAGGTCTCCTACGACAGAAGTTCACACCACAAAGGCAGGGAGGGAGTCAAAACAGGGCAATTTAAGAAGCAGACGCGCGCAAGGAGAGTCTCCCCCAAAATGGGAGGACTAAGGAAGAACCCCCAATCACAAGGAAAGGAGGAAGCCCCAGAAAGGGTGCTCCATGAAACAGAGGCAAGTAACCTATCAGACAACGAGTTCAAAACAATGGTTATAAGGAAGCTCAATGAGCTCGGTGAGAATTACAAGAACACTAGAGGGAAGCTACAAGGAACTCACTGCAAAGTACATCGCCATGAGACAGGGCATAGGAGCTCTCAGCAAGAGTCAACATAGACTCTCGTTGGCTCTGCTCTTTCAACACAGAGACCATCAACAGGGAGGACATGAAGAATACGATTTCTGAGTTGAAAAACACAGCGAAGGAATCAAAAGCAGGCTAAAGGAAGCCGAGGATGTGATCAGCCAGCTGGAGGACTAGGCAGAAGAAAATTCCCAGGAAGAGCAAGAAAAGGAAAAAGAAGCAGAATCAAAAAGAAAAAACAGGTGTTAAGGAACTGCAGAACAATATGAAACATAATAATCTCCGTATGAGACGGGTACCAGAAGGAGAAGAAGGGGAACAAGGGATAGGGAGCCTGTAGGAGAAAGTCATGATGGAAAACTTCCCTCATTGGAGGAGAGAAAAAGTCACATAAGTCCAGGAAGCACAGAGGGTCCCAATCAAGAGGAACCCAGAGAGGCCCACTCCAAGACACATCATCATTGAAACGGCAAAATTCAAAGACGAAGAGAGAATCTCAAAGGCAGCAAGGGACAAACGGGAAGCAACAAGGGAGCTCCGATAAGGCTTGCAGCTGACTTCTCCACAGAAACACCACAAGCCAGAAGGGAATGGCAAGAAACACTCCAAGGCATGAAAAGCAAAGGCCTGCCACCCAGACTCTATGCAGCAAGGCTCTCAATTAAAATGGAGGGCGAAAGAAGGACTTCCCCGGACCAAGGAAGGCTGGAAGAACACACCTCCACCAAACCAGCGCTGCAAGATGTGCTAAAGGGACTGCTTTCAGACGAGGAAGGAAAAGAGTGAGGGAGAGAGGAACACGGGGACGAAGGAGGTCAAATTGCAATGAATAAGTACCTACGAGCAATCACCTTTAATGTGACCGGTTCATCGCGCCAGCTGACAGACGTAGGGTAGCTCAATGGGCAAGAAAACGTGACCCGCACATATGCTGCCTAGAAGAGACCCACCTCAGAACAAAAGACCTACACAGACTGCAAGTAAAGGGTTGGGGAAAAAAATATTCCAAGCGAGGGGACGGGAAAAGAAAGCCGGGGTAGCAATACTCCTATCAGACAAAATAGACCTGGAAACAAGGGCTATAAAAAGAGACACAGAAGGACACTTCATAACACTCAAGGGAAGAACCCATCAGGAAGATAAACGTATTGTAGACATATATCGCCCCCACCAGGAGCACCCAAGTATATAAGGAAAATCGTGGAGGACTTCAAGAAAGATATAGACAGCAACACACTTATGGTAGGGGATGATAGCGACACCCCACTGTCAACAATGGAAAGGCCTTCCAAACAAAACATCAAGAAGGATGTTGTGGAACTGAATGGAGCATGAGACCTAGTGGACTCAACTGATACGTATAGAACCTTTCATCCCAAACAAACAAAATACACATTCTTTTCAAATGCACACGGAACATTTCCAAAGACAGACCACGGGACAGGACAGGCAACAAGCGTCAACAAATTCCAGAAAACGGAAATCATATCAAGCATTTTCTCGGACCACAGCGGCTTGAAACTAGAAACCAACCTCAAGGGAAAAGCTCAAAAACGTGCAGATTCATGGAGACTGAAGAGCATGCTATTACACAATGGATGCCTTGATAGAGAGATAAAGAAAGAACTTTAAAAGTTCTGGAAACGAATGAAAATGAACACACAACAGCCCAAGACCTATATAATGGGACAGAGCGAGGCAGTCCTGAGAGGCAAGTTCGTAGCAATACAGGCCTACCTCAAAAAGATAGAAGCATTTCAAACGAACACCCTCACCCTCCGTCTCCAAGAGCTGGAGGAACAACAATAAACGAAGCCCAGAGCGAGCAGAAGAAAGGAAAGAATCAAGATCGGAGCCGAATTCAAAGACATGAAGACTGAAACACGATTAGAAAGAGCTGGTTCTTTGCAAGAGAAACAAAACCGACAAACCTTCCACCAGGCTCATCAAGAAAAGAAAAAAAAAAAAAAAAAAAAAGAGGGAGGACCCAAATAAATAAAATCAGAAACGAAAGAGGACAAATGACAACTAACACCACAGAAATACAAAGCATTGTAAGAAATCACCCGAAAAATTCTATGCCAAGGAACTGGGAAACCTAGGGGAAACGGACGTGTTCCTAGAAACATATAATCCTCCAAAACTGAATCGAGAAGAAGCAGAAAGCCTGAACAGACCGATAGCAGCTGGTGACATTGAAGCAGTCGTCGAGAAGCTCCTGGCACACAAAAGCCCTGGACCGGACAGCTTCACAGGAGAGTCGACGACAGAACATTTCAGGAAGAGCTAACCCCTCTCCTTCTCAGAGCATTCTAAAATATTCAAGAAGACGGAAGACTCCCAAACTCGTCTTATGAGGCCGGCATAATCCTTACCCCAAAGCCAGACAAAGATGCAAGAGAGAAAGAAACCTAGGTTTCCGGCCAAGATGGACGCATAGGTAGATACACTTGTTCTCCTCTCACAACAAAGAGAAGGACAACAACAGATTTAAAAACAAAGTACATCCAGAAATTCCAGAAAATAGAACTGTATCGAAGTCTGACCACCGAGGAGTTAAAGAAGAAACGTTCATTCAGACCGGTGGGAGTGGCAGAGACGGGCAGCTGGGGCAGACAGGACGCGGGGCCAAGGCAGCTGCTGGAACGTGGGGTGGGCCAGACAGCAGCTGGCGGTCCCACCTCTGTGTGCAGATATCCCGGAGGAACAACAGGGGGAGCGAGACAGACTGCGAATGCCAGGGCTCTGGCGCAGGAAAAGAAGGCCTCAAAAACCTCTGCCAAAACCTGTGGGGACTGTGGCGCCAAGAGAAACTCCCAGCCTCGCAGGAGTGTTCCACGCAGAGACCCACGGGGTCCTAGAATGGACACAAACCCACCAACCCGGGAATCAGCACCAGAAGGGCCCAAATCGCTTGCGGGTAGCGGAGGAAGCCACCCAAAGCCAGGGGAGAGCCGAGCAAGTGGCACTGTTCCCTCTCCCACCCCTCCCCGACATCCAGCGCTACAATGCAGCAAAGAGGGTTGCCCGGGCCTGGCGACTACCTAAGGCTCCACCCCTACCAAAGGAGCAGGTCGCCGAGACAAAGAAATAGGGCACGAATGAAAGAACAGATCAAAACTCCAAAAACAGAACTAAGCAGCGAAGAGATAGGCAACCTATCAGATACAGAGTTCAAAACGCTGGTGATCAGGATGCTCACAGAAATGACTGCGCATGGTCGCAAGACAGACGAAAAAGCGAAGGCCATCAAAGTGAAATAGAGAAACATATGCAACAGTGAAGGGAGCCGACAGTGAAGGGAAGGAATCCAGGGCTCAAATCAACGATTTGGAGCAGAAGGAAGACGTAAACCTTCAACCAGAACATAATGAAGAAACAAGAATCCAAAAACATAAGCAGAGGCTTAGGGAACTTAGGGACAACTATAGACTGCCTAACATCCGACCCAGGGTCTGGCAGGAGCCAGAAGGAGAAGACGAAGAGCAAGAAATTGAAAGCTTATTTGAACAAACATTGAAGGAGATCTTCCCCAATCTGGCCAAGGAAATAGACTTCCAGGAAATCCAGGAAGCCGAGAGAATCCCAAAGAAGTTGGACCCAAGGGAGCACGCACCGAAGCACACCATAATTGCATTGCCCAAGATTAAAGATAAGGTGAGAATCTCAAAAGCAGCAAGAGAAAAGGAGGCAGTTACCTACGAAGGAGTTGCCATGAAGACAATCAGCTGATCCCTCCAAAGAAACCCTACAGGCAAGAAGAGGCTGGAAGGAAGTATTCCAAATCATGGGAGGCAAGGACCTACAACCAAGATGACTCTATCCAGCAAAGCTATCATTGAGAATGGAAGCGCAGAGAAAGTGCCTCCCAGATAAGGTCAAGTTAAAGGAGTTCATCATCACCAAGCCCTTATTATATGAAATGTTAGAGGGACTTCTCTAAGAAAAAGAAGAAGATCAAAACTAGGAAAAGTAAAATGACAACAAACTCACAACTATCAACAACTGAACCTTAAAAAACAAAAACAAAAACACACTACGCAAACAACTGGAACAGGAGCAGAATCCCAGAAATGGAGATCACATGGAGGATTATCAGCGGACCAGGGAGCGGGGAGAATTTGGGGGAAAAGGTACAGGGAATAAGCAGCACACACGGTAGGTACACAATAGATGGGGGAGGGCGGGGGTTAAGAAGAGTATAGGAAATGGAGAAGCCAAAGAACTCCTGTGTATGACCCATGAACATGAACTAAGGGCAGGGGCCGGGAAAGCCGGGGGGGGGGGTGCAGGGCAGAGGGGAATAAAGGGGAGAAATAAGCGGGACAACTGCAAGTGCATTATCAATAAAATATACTTTTAAAAAGATAAAGAAAGAAAACTCCAGGCAAATATCGCTCATGAACACAGACGCTAAAATGCTCAGCAAAATGCTGAAAAATCGCATCCAGCAATACATTAAAGAGATCATACACCACGATCAAGTGGGATTTATCCCAGGGATGCAAAGATGTTACAATAGTTACAAATCAATAACCGTAATGCACCGCATAAACAAAAGGAAAAACAAAAACCACATGATCATGTCGATAGATGCAGAAAAAGCATCTGATAAGGTATAGCAGCCAACACACACAGGAAAGCAGGAGTAGGGGGAGCGCACCTCAACCCAGTAAGGCCACGTACGAGAAACCTAGAGCCAGCATCATACTCAACGGGCAAAAACTAAAAGCTTTCCCACTAAGATCGGGAACAAGACGAGGTTGTCCGCTTTGGCCACCTCTATTCAACATAGCGTTGAAAGCTTTCGCCACAGTGATCAGGCAAGAAAAAGAAAGGAAAGGCATCCAAATTGGAATGGAGGAAGTAAAACTGTCACTGTTTGCAGATGGCATGATAGCGGACCTCGAGAACCCTACAGACTCCACCAAAAAACCGCTCGACCTAACGCTGAATGAATTTGGCAAAACACCGGGAGACAACTTCAACACTCAGAAGTCAAAGGCACTTTTGTACACCAACAACCAACTCTCGGAAACAGAAACCAGGAAAAGAAATCCCATTTCCTATCGTAAGAAGAAAAATAACGTACCTAGGAATAAACATAAGCAAGGAGGTAAAAGACCTGGACTCAGAAAACAACACAACACTGAAGAAAGGAATTGAGGAAGACACAAATAAATGGAACCATATGCCATGTTCATGGATTCAAAAAATTAACATCATCAAACTGTCCGTACTACACAAAGCAGTTTATAGAATCAATGCAATCCCTACTAAAGTAACAATGATATATTACACAGACCTAGAACAAACATTTCAAAAATTTATATGGAACACACATGACCCTGAATAGCCTCGGCAATTCTGGGAAAGAGGAATAAAGTAGGAGGGATCACAGTACCTGATATCAAACTATATAACAAGGTCACTGTAATCAAAACAGACTGGTACTGGTGTAGGAAGAGACACATAACCCCAGCAGGTGTGGGTCACTGGGTTGAGTGCCGGCCGGCGAACCAAAGGGTTGCCGGTTTCATTCCCAGTGCAGGGAACACGCTTTGGACAGGCGAGGTCCCCAGCAGGGGGGCACGTGAAATGCAACCACACACTGATGTTTCTCTCCCTCTCTTTCTCCCTGTCTTCCCCTCTCTAAAAATAAAGAAAAAGAAAAAGAAAAACAACCAAAAAGAACAGATACATACATCAACGGAACAGAGCAGAGGCCAGAAATAAACTGTCTCTGTGGTGGATTAACATTCGACAAAGGGGACAGAAGCATAAAATGGAGTAAGAATACCTCTCCAACAAACGGTGTGGGGAGACCCGGACACTTACACGCGAAAAACGGAAACTCGACCAACAACTTACACCATACACAAAAATAAGCTCCCGCTGGATGGAGGATTTAATATAAGTTGCGACGCCGTGAGAGTCCTAGAGGAGAACATAGGCAGGGAAATCTCAGATATTCCACACAGCAGTATTTTCATCGCTATGTCCCCTAGAGCAAGGGACAGAAAGGAAAGAAGAAAGAAAGACATTTACTAAAACCAAATTTAAAAGCCTCTGCATGGCTAAAGAAAACATCAGCAAAATGAAAAGGGAACGAACCATATGGGAAGATATATTTGCCAAGGGTACCTCGGACAGGGGTTAGAGCTCCAAAATACAGAAAGAACTCACACAACTCCACGAGGAAGACAAACAGTTGATTCAAAACACGGGCAGAGACACTGAACAGACACTTCTCCAAGGAGGACATACAGAGGGCCGAGAGGCATATTAGAGGACGCTCAGCATCGCTAGCCATCAGAGAAATGCAAAGTAAAACCACAGTGAGATGCCACTTCACACCCAGTAAGATGACTTGTGATTGTTATCATTTCCGAAAGCACGCATGGCCAAGGATGTGGAGATACTGGAACGCTTCTGCTCTGATGGGGATGTGAAATGGTGTCGCCACTAACAGAGACAGGAGGGAAGGGGCTCAAAGAATTGAAAACAGAAGAACCCCGTGATGCAGAACTTTGGAAAGGAGCGACACGACAAATGTTCACAATGGCCCACAGGTGGGAACAACGGAGTGTCCACCGACAGATGAATGGATAAATGACATGGAATTTCAGCGTAGGCACAATAAAGCCTTAAGAAGGGACGAAACCGCTGTGTGCTATGATGTGGATGACGCTTTGAAACACCATGCTAAACGGAATAAGCCAGTAAGAATAAGGACAGATGCTGTATGATCGACTACCGTCACATGAGATGCCTAGAGAAGTCAGAGACAGAAGGCCGAATGCTGGTTGCCAGGAACTGGCGGCACAGTGGGGCGTTGATGTTTAACGGGCACAGAGTTTCCGTGTTGCAAGAGGAAAGGCGTCCTGGGGACGGACGGTAGTGACGGGGCCACAGCAGTGAGCATATACTTAAAGTCATCACACCGTACGCCTGGTCAAAACGGTACGATCTACAACGATTTTGAAAATAAATCGCAATCCACGGTCATGAGAGTGACGGTTATAAGGCACTGTCCAGACTGGGACACCCTGGGGGCGGGGGACAAATGTGATGGTCCCGGGTAGCCCAGGTGCCCCCCAAATATTCTGCTCCTGCCTCAGAAAGAAATATCCCCCTGCCTCAGTAGACAATTTTGTCAGGCAAACGCTCAGCACAGCAACTATGGGAGAAATCCCACAGACGACAGTGCCGAGAAAGAAGGATTTCGGTCCCAAAGCGTCAAACTTTTAAAATGCGGCCAGGAGACTTGTGAAATAAAAATTTAGATACATTCCAGAGGTATGGTTTTACCCCAGAACTCCATTCTGCTCTGGGCCACTCACCTTTGGCTCAGGGCTCGGCTGCCCGCACGTGCACAAGTGACAAGCTTTACCTCCCTCCCCCGGCCTCTGCCATCAGGACGCCATCCCTCCTGGAAGGCAGGTGCCCCCACAATGGCCCCTCTTCTTGCTCTGCCTTCCCTGGCCCACCAGCTGGAGGCCGTCCACTTCCAGCCTCTGCTGGTCCTTTACCTGGCGAGAGGCCAACATGAGAGGAAACCTCGATCACTGAAGGAATGCTACTGACGTGTGCTCTTGGCTGCCAACCCTGAAAAACAACCGCAGCTCAAATCGTGCACCAGCCCTAAGGAAAGGCACCTGGGATCTCCCTGCGTGAACTCCGTGGTCGGTGCCTTGGTTTTTCCAGGAGTCTGTCGGGGGCTCGAATCCGAGGGACGGAGCGAGAACCCGACTGGCTTCCTGGCCATCGTGTGAACCCGTGCCACTCTGAGTGCTTTTCCCGTACCCGGAGAGGTCAGTCCCACCCCGGCCCGGTCTCGGGCTCTGACACTGGGTTCCCCAGCCCCAAGGTCTGCCCTCTGTGGCGCGAAGACCCAAGACAACGGGTACCTGGCTCAAAATTTGTCCTGGTGGGGCTGCTCCGCGAAGGGTGATTACCCTGCGGATGGGGTTTCCTCAGGACGCCTAGGTGCCCAGGCCGGGACCAGGTCACCCTCACCGCACACCTAGCGCAGCTTTCGAAGGTCCTCAAGGTCACCTGACTCGAGTATTTCACACCCCTCCCCCAAGTTAACATCGCCTGTTTTTCTGTACTCCCACAGTACAGTGTGAGGGGGCTACATGCTCAAAAACTCGGTCTCTTGGACTTTTCTTGTTTGCTTGCTCGTTTGTACGTTTTGCAAACCCTCAGCCCACCTCCTGCTGAGTGTACAGCAGGAGTCCTCTCCTACACGTGTGAATCGCAGGATCGCCAGCTTAGCTGTAAAGGCAGCGCAGGCAGCACAGGCGCATCCGACTGACAGGAGAGTGGAGGTTCAGGTGGCCTCATGAGACCAAAGGGCACCAGCAGGGCAGGTGACAGCACATCTCGGGCTTTGGCTCAAAGGGGTGTACTTTGCCCCCTTCCGACACGCCAGGATGGTTATAATAGAAAACACAGAAAATATTCCACTGCTACTGGTCTGCAGCTGCTCTGCTGGTGGCAGCTGTGGCATTCCTCTGAGGGAAAGCAATTGCTACACGGTTAAACACCTTTGTGCTAGCAAAACAGACAGTGGCCATGTGCGTGAGAAAACACAAGAAACCACCACAGAAAATACGGTTGGAGAATATCGCGGGCTGGAGGATTCGTGGCGAGTTGCCACGACTTATGATGCTTCCTCTAGGCTGCCATGTAGAGGATTGGAAGTGGTGACCCCTGAGTCCAAACCTGAGTGCAAAGAGGAGCTGGATCACCTTGGCCAAAAACATGTTGCCCTAGGCTTCCTTTTGTGTCCCTGAACTCCTGAGTTTATCGATGCATTTTAAAACATGTGTGAACAAATTAAATGCACCTTTAACAAAGTTTTAAGTTGGTTTCCTTGAATAAGATGGCCCTGATTTCCACTTGGGCCTCATGAGTTAACGTTACATAAAAATATAGCACGTGACAATTAGCAACTCCCTGTTTTGGGGATTCTGGGTCAAAATGGAAGCCATTGAGCAAAGTCTTGCTTGGCTCATTCAGAAGAAGCAGTTATGTGGAAAGTCCTCCTCTAGGGGAACATGAATGCTAATTCCTCAAAATCTACTCTGCGCAGCGCAGATACTGTTGGACCTCCACACCGAAGAGAGAAGAGGTACCAAGCAGAGCAAGGGGTTTGAAATCTCGAAGGCTCGGGTAGTCACTCTCACACTGACGGTCGGGCGGGACCTGTCAAAGCTCAGGCTGGGGCCCCTGAGCTGCCACCTGAGGAGCTGAAGCTGTCAGGATGGGCTTCTGGCGGAACTACTGTTCTGCACAAAAGAACACTTAACGTTTATTCATTATAAAACACATTCAGAACAACAATCCAAATTATCTCTCTGAAACCAGGTTAAGAAAAAGGGATAGAGCCAGGCCGGTACACAGGGCCTTCTGCCCACGTTTCTGTGAAACGGTTTCAACAGATATTTTCTCCCACTTGGAGGAAAGGCGAGCGGGGGCCGACTGGCGCCCCTGCCAGGAGCCCAGGCTGAGGAGGAGAGTCAGGGAAGATTGCCCGCACTCATGAGGCCGCAGTCTAGCAGCTCTGGGAAAAGCGAACCTGTCTGGGACCCCCCAGCAGCAGGGCTTCAAGGGGCTCTGGGCTCTGGGCCCTGGCACCCTCGCCCGCCCTCCTGGCGCTGGGGCAGCCTGGAGCTCCCCGTGGCATCTCACGACCTTGCGTCCTTTTCACGTCCCTCAGGAAATGGCAGCAATTCCTTCTGGGTGGGGAGAAATGAAGCCTCCAAGTCCGATCCCGTGTTCAGCGGAACGTGGACTCCGGCGGCATGTCTCCCGGGTCTCGGGTCTCTTTTAAAGCAACAGCTCTCAGTGATGACACAAGGGCCTGGTCTCCCTTGAGAGCTCCTAAAACGTCGCCCGCAAGTAGCACTTGGGAAGCAAAGTTGGCTAGGACATGGCTCCCCGCCTCCCCACTTGCAGGCCGGGTGCATCTCTTGAGAGGGCAAGTGTGCAAGACACAGAGCGAGGGGACCGGCCTAGCAGGAACCCTCCCCGCAAGCTTCTTGCCCAGGTTTCGCCGCTGCCCTGCAGCCCTGGGGCCTGCGCTTGTCCTGCGCTGCCCTGCAGCCCTGGGGCCTGGGCTGAGCCTCCGAGAACCCAGTCTGTCCTTTGCCCTGGGCTGGGGGCGGAGGACCTCTTGGGGACAAGGCTCCTGGCCCACGGCCCCCACGAGCTGGGCCGTTGGTGTCTTGCGTAGACGTTTCACGGCTCTGTCCTTGGTCAGGCCTGTCTGAGAGGCTGGGCGGGGAGACAAGGCAGGCGCCTCGGGAGCCCCAGACGCTGCCCCGAAAGCTTCCAAACCCAAAAGGGTGGGTGCGGCCCAGGGAGGTGTTCACAGAAGCCGTCCACCTCCGCGGTCCTCCAGGACCGGCCGCATCCTGCAGGCTGCCTGGCGCCCCCGGGCGGTAGGAGCCGGGCCCTGGCACGGCAGGCTCCGTGGGCACTCATCGCGCAGTCTCCTTCCTCACTCAGCTGGACACGCCAGGGCTTCCCGCCCCCGCCCCCGAAGCAGGTGGGTCTCTGGCAGTAACACAGGCCCGAGTGCGTCCATGTGCCCCATCGAGAGCGGGCAGGGACGGCGGGTGCAGAGCCGTGTGTGGTCGAAGGGGACCCAGGCGACCCGTATCTGATTTGGAGACCGGCCGCGTGTGTGCTGAGAGAGAGATCGGACTGGAGGAGTCTGGGGGCCAGAAGTCAGGCGCAGGAGTGTGAGCGAGAGCTGGGCGCGGCGGGCAGGGCGGGTCGCTCCTGGGGCTTTGGGCCTGTGCCTGGAGCAGGGCTTCTGGCCTGGCTTCTGGCCTAGGCCTGGCCCAGGGCCCCGCAGAGGCTCCACTCGGGGTGAGACCTGCCCCTTCCCCACTCTCCCACCCCCCGCCAGGAAGTGCACAGAGTGAGCAAGGGGGCTGACCGCTCCGGGAGGGCTTCGTGCAGGGGGTCCTTAAGCTCTGCCTGGCTGCCCATCTGCTCCTGGCAGTAGGAAGCAGAGCTCGAGGCTGGGGTCTGGGCAGGCTGCGTTCGCTTGATTTTTTTCGCAACTCGGGGCCACCGGCAGGCGGGGCCTGGCTCCCCTGGCCCGCAAAGGCCGTGCTTCCTGGCCAGGTAGCGCCGGTGGCAGGGTGTCTCTTCAGCACACGACATCTTCCCACCGGCCGCCTCTGGAAGGTCGAGATCAAAACAGAGAACGCTACAGGGCCCAACAAAGAGGCATAATCCTGGACCCTAAGCGCAGCAGCCCGGGGTCAGGAAAGCCAGCCCCAGAAGTGCCCCCTTTGATAGGCTGGCAGCTTGAGTGGTTTGTGAGTCCTCAAGGGCCCGGCTCCCCACGCTCAGGCTCAGTGGGCGCTCCCAAGACTCACCTCCCTAGGGCCAGGGGCTGCCGAAGCTTGGCACTCTGATCTGGAGCCGCTTCGCCCAGTTGGGCCCACAGAAGTGTTGAGTCGCGTGTTCCCCATCTTTCGGCCTCTCGGGCCTCTTCTTGCTGCTCTCAGGGACGGAAAATCCGAGGAGCCCTGGCTGTCCTGGGCCCTGCAGGGAAGGGAGGGGAGGATGGTGTTTGGATCCCCCAACGCCTCCACGAGGCCCCTCCAGACAGCCCTCTCCCTCTCCTCCAGGCGCAACAGCCTCCCACAGCCCCGGAGGCCCACGGCTGCCCGCAGCGGGGCTGCAGGAACAGGGCCCTGACCCCGCCACGCTGGGGGCCCGCTCAGCTGCGGAGCTCCGCGACCGCCCTCTCAGCGCCCAGGACCGCAGCCACCGCGGCGCTTGGCCCCAGCCGGCGCCCCCGACCTCCCCCAGCCTCCAGGCCCCGGGGCCGCGCGGCAGGGCTTCCCCTCTCTTCCCACTGCCACAGGGCCCCCGCCCCACCTCCCGCCCAGACAGCCTTTGCTCTGCAGAGGGGCCCCTGGTCACTGGCTCCCAGTTAGGTTGGTTTGGGGCATGGGGTATGGACCAGGCACAGGGCACCATAGCTCCTCCACCAGTCCCCAGGATGGACATGCGCCCGCTGACTTGGGCTGGCATGTCACCCGAATGTCTGAGAACTCACTGGCAATGGCATGGGGTGTGTTGGGTACTTCTGGGTTAGTGTGGGCCCACTCCGATTACCTGTAGTGACTTCCCACCACAATCAGGTCCCGGCACAGAGCAGGAGTCTGACACCCGAGTCTTTGAGGGGTGCCCTGCAGCGGGGGCTCCTGGCCCCTGGGGCTGTCTGTGGCGATGGTGGGAAGTGGTGCCCCGGCAGGGGGTCGGGGACAGAAGATGAAGCCTGGGCCCAGGGGGCCATCGGTCAGAGAACGACCAGGAGGGGGTCTTGGGATGAGAGGACACTGACTAGCAGTGTGGGAGACCATTTCGGCAATGCTGAGGGGAGGAGGGGAAGGGGGATGGGCAGGGCAGGGGGTGCGGGGGACGGCAGAGGGCCTGCGGGCGCTGCTGGCCCTGCGGGCGGCCAGGAGAGGAGGGGGCCCGCTGAGGAGAGATGGGGCCCTCGTCTGCCGAGGTGGGGGGCCAGGGGGAGGGACAGGCCGATGCCCAGAAGCGGGGGTCTGTGGAGGGCAGGGGGACAGGGAGACAGTTGAGAGGGAAGAGGCAGAGGAAGGAGGGGTGGGAGAGCGTGGTCTGGGGAGGGGAGCCAAAGAGACTCGCTTCTTCATCG